>NW_026606648.1:0-2400000 GCF_029890125.1 Rhinichthys klamathensis goyatoka | reverse complement strand
GTCCCCAGTTAGGTCCATTCACTAACTGTCTTCCACCATGAAACAAAGCATCATCATTTTGTTAGGAAAAATAGCAATAACAGTAAGTAGCCTATTAGCAATGTATGTGATGAATTCTGTGACTGTGATGTGTTGTGGTTGCTGGTTTGTCTGAATCTAAAATATTACATCCTTTTTGATAAAATTACAGAAACTGGTATTATCAACTTTTTATAAGAATTGAGCATCATGCAAGTTAACATTGCTCACTGTTTGGCCTGGTTTGGCTACTTATCTTATTAAGTATATAAGGGTGTTAATTATATAAATACAATAATGTCTATCATGTTAATTGTCTTATCCTTGTGTAAATAATCAATCAGTAATTAATAAAATTATATTTCTTTAAATGACAACATAATCATTCCCATTGCTAGAACTCAAAGTGTGCATATATGTACCTGAGTACAACTCTATTAATTTATATACTGTACAAATATTTAAACTAAATCAAAATAAGAAGGGATTGTTCACCCAAAAATGAATATTCTGTCATCATTTAATCCCCCTCAAATTGTTCTAAACAGGTATGAGTTTCTTTCTTCTGTTGGACACTAAAGAAGATATTTTTAAAAATGTTGGTAACCAGACAGTTGACGATAGCCATTGACTGCCATAGTAGAAAACCCCCCCAAAAAACTATGGCATTAAATGGCTACTGTCAACTGTCTGGTTACCAACATTCTTTAAAATAACTTCTTTTGTGTTCAACAGAAGAATGAAACTCGTACAGGTTTTGAACAACATGGGTGAGTAAATGATGACAGAATGTTCATTTTTGGGTGAACTATCCCTTTAATGACTTATCAATTTTTAAAATCCTTTAATTAATTGAGTGACAGTGCTGTAGGAAGAAAACATTAACATCAAATGTGCAGTTAAAATGATCTACTAAGTCATTCCCTTCACTCCTAAGTATTTATAAATAATATATTTCATTCACCTTTACTCTCTGAAAGAAAAATCTGTGTAGCAAATAAACCAACACTAGGTGTCAGACTAGTTCAACCCCATGCACACGTTGCTTGCTATCTTGAACCCTGGCATTAGATGACTAAAGCAGTTCAGCTGTGTGTGGAATTCACTTCTATAACTGCTGTATGCCAGATATCGTTACATTTTTAATAAAAGCCTTAGAATACAAATTTGCACAAAAGCAAATTACTCTGTGTAATATTGCTTCAAAACTTCTAACATTGCTTCAAAAATACTTTAAGGCCGAAATGATGTTTTTAGAACATGTGAATTATATTACGACTAAATCATTTTCTATTTAATAAATATTTATAGTATTTATATAGCAAAAATCTACACTTTTCCTCCTATATACCCCACAGGAAAAGCACCCTTGAGCAAGCGGGTGGAATATAAGCCGTATTTGATCTTAATATGACAAGTTTGTCATTCATGATACCACCTATTTTCTATTAATTTTGGATTGACAAAGTTATTAAACAAGAAAAATGTACCTGCTTTTGTCTCAGGCCGTGAAACCTCGCAAGAAATTACTTTCGATTACATGTCAGTCATGTAAACATGTTTATTGTCTTTTGTTGTTCCTACATCCTACAGAAAATACACCCAAGAGCAAGGAATGAGGGGGCATCTGAAGAGCACAGTTCTGTTCAAAAGTTTGCTGTCGGTAAGATCTTTTTATCTTATAATTATTAATAAGATATTTTTAAATTAAGTTTCTTATGCTCACCAAAGCTGCATTTATTTGATCAAAAATACAGTAATGATTTAATGTTGTGAATTATTATTAACTGTTTTCTATTTTAATATATTTAAAAATGTCATTTATTCCTGTGATGATGGCAAATCTGAATTTTCAGCATCATTACTTCAGTCTTCAGTGTCACATGATCCTTCAGAAATAATTCTAATATGCTGATTTGGTGCTCAAGAAACATTTCTTATTATTATCAATGTTGAAAACTATTGTGATGCTTAATAGTTTTGTGGAAACTGATCATTTTTTTTCATGCATACCACAACGATTTGAAAATCTTCCTGTTTTACATGTTAAGTTATGTCATTTTTGCAATTTTATGCATATATTTGCAGTTCTGTACTATGAAGAGGAAAAGGCTTGAATAAAGACAGGACATGGAAGGTGCAGAACACAAGTGAGTTATTTACACATTTATTTGATATCCTGCATATGCTAGTAGACTTAACATAGACAATGCGGTTTATTTTACAGAAATGTTGACATACATGTACCATGACAAAGTGTTCTGTGATCACATAATTGTACAGACTACTACATGCATTCAAAGATGCTGATATGTGCAGAAACAGTCTGCAGTGTAAAGGTGTCTACGGACATTGAGATACAAGAAAACATTTAAACAAACAAAAAACAGAAAAGAGGCAGTGAGAGGAAGAAATACAATGTAGCAATTATGTATGGGAGAACAGGCTATGACACATGGATGACACATTCATATTTAACCTCGCTTTCAAACAAACAAACAAAAAATAAACGAAAACACTCGCTTGCCAAGACAATATATCACACATGATCATGTAATGAGAAACATGCTTGTTCACAGTCCATCAGCTGTTAGAGTTCATTTTACCCTTTACACATGAGCAAAGTCACACAGACACAAATCCCTTTGCATCTACTGCTCCCATAAAGGCTCATGGGAGATGCTTCTATAGTCATATGATGACATGCTACAGGTAAAAAAGCAGGTGATTGCCTGGTGTTTGAGTTATGAAGAAAACAAAAGTTTAACAGTACTGACTTTGAGCCCCACTCATTTGGGATAAATGTCTCACAAGATAAATGTTCAAATGATCAAGGCTCTGAAATTGAATTTCTGAGCATATGCAAGCTTATATGCTATGCTTGTGTTTATGGTATCCAATATCTTTAAAGGGATAGTTCATCCAAAAAAGAAAAGAAAAAGGAAAGTGTCTTCATTTACTCATTCTCATGTTTTCTCGCTCTCTGTGGAACACAAGAGAAGATATTTTGAAGAATGTTTCAACTGTTTTTGTCTATATAATGAAGGTCCAAAACAACACTGAACCCAATTTACTTTCATTGTTAGGCCAAAATATCTTCTATGTTCCGCAGATGAAATGAAGTAATACACGTTTGGAAAGACATGGGGGTGAATAAATGACAGAATTTTCTGGGTTTTTTTTTTTTGTTGAACTATTCCTTTTAAACAGTTGTTGATGTGTATACTGTACTGAGGAAATTGTAGAAGATTTAACATGCTGAAAAAATATCTTGCTCTGAAAACAAATTCCATTCATTTATCATAACAGAGGTGCCTACAGGCAGGCACAAAACTGGTAACAAAACTTCATTTATCGTACCCTCGATAATTATCTCCACATAATATTTGGACACTGAATGTCATTGCATTTGATACAAAATATCACACCAAGTAGCATTTGCATGCTGCTCTTCTCAACTTTTCTTGATTTTTCAAAGTGATTGAGTCATTTTTGAGTACATTTTTCCTTCTAGTATACACTGTACGTCAACATTTGACAACCAGAAAGTGTCCCAATTTTGAAACCTAACACGTCTTTTTGTAAAACGTTTTGCTTTAAAAGTGTGCTTGTGCTATATATCTTTAAAATAAATGCCACTTCATTTGATATTTTGTTAAAAATATCATACATTTTGTCCAAATATTTTTGGGGGCCATTGTATATGAGGCATATAAAGCACAGCAGGGAAGCTGACCGTCCTGTGGGAATGCATGAGATGGGCCATTATTCAACAGTCTGTCAAAACCAAAACAGGCATGTGATGACATTCTTTTTAAAAACAACGACAACAAAATAAACAAGCCGATGCTTTCTTTAAATGAGGAAAACGTATAGACATCCACCATATTAGAAGATTAGTGTCGTAGAAAACCTGAGAACTTAATATTACGCATATCTATTACTTAAAGACCTGATTTTTTCCCCCTATAAAAAGTATAATTTTCTGTACAGTGCTATATGAACAAAGCCAACTTATTTGTAGCCTTCTCATAAATGTTTATGAACAGGCACGTGTCATTTAAACCACCATATGGCAGGAAATTGTGGTCGTGCAGAATTTTGGTTTAGAAAAAATAGAACCACTGTCAGCGTTAATTAATAAAACATAAAATACTTTTCATGAGCCCATTAAATAATTTCACAAGTTTGTTTTTCATATTTCAAATGAACCTGTTTGTAGACATTTATAAAAGACCCTCCTGGTCGATTTTGTCAAGAGAATCTTGTTTGAAGAGTATATAACCGGAGTGATTCTGACAGCCACGCAGTGTTTTTGTAAAACGTCAAATCTTTTTTGAGTGGTAACACTGATATTTTAAATATTAAAGATATATCATCTGAAAAATACAATTGAAGTCTCTGCCTGTACACTTACAAATCCATTAGACTGTAAATAAAGTGCCACAATTCTTGGCCTGCATAGATTGCAGTATGCTGTATTGCACTTTCCACTATAGGGTAACCGCGAGAGCCAGCTGAAGTCTTGAGTTCCTCCTCCTGGTCTTTTCACAATCTTCATTCGGCCCATTCAGATTTCTCCAAAAACAATGTACATTTTGAACAATCAGCCAACCGCCATGCCAAAGCAAGTAATATACATATACTTCCAGCAATCTTGAAATAAAGGCAACATAAAATTAATATTTTCTCAGGTGACAGGAATAAAAAAAAAAAAAAAAAAACTTGGCCAGATGATAATACATAGGCCTAACTCAAAAGAGAAATAAATATTCTTCAATACTTAGTCAAACTGGACAAATGTGAGTTTCTGTTAAGAAATGACTCAAAGGTTAGGCATCTGAATGATACAGATGTGGTGAAATATGAATAATAATGAAACAACTCATGTGAAAAATTAACTGTAGTGCCGTTTACACTACTGTACTCTTGTCAAATAGAAAAAAAGAATAACTTTGATGTCTGTGTAAATCAAAACATTGTTTGGGTTTTGGTCCTTTTGATAAACCAAGAGGTTTTTAGTTTTAAAAGGGAAATGTGTGAACAATATTTGTAGGTTTTAATGACCAGAATGACCACAGGTTTTAATGATTTGATCATTGACTAATTGTATTTAAATCAACTGTTTGCTGTGCTATGGTATATTTGAGTATGTAAATATAAGTTAAGACATACATACCTGCTGTAACCATGTGTTTGTATGATGCATGTTTGAACTTAAAAGCAGGTTATTAAGCTTGTTTTTTTTTGAGAAGCGATCGCGATACATAAAAGTCAATAAATAATTTGCATTTTCATCTACTGTATATTATCTGATTGCTATTCTCATTTGGCAACTATATGCAACTTTAATATAAAAAAAAAAAAAAAAAAAGGTGGAGCAATCCATCTGGTCATTAAATCAAGATTTTGATGCTGCTAATTTGAGTACCAAACCAAAAATAATAAAATGAATAAAATAAAATCCCCAAATAAATATGTGATATTATAGACCATTCCTAAATCGTAACACAAAACACATCTGCATTAGGTACACATTGCTTTTCTAAAGAAAGTCATGATATGTTTCAATACGTCGCTACTTTGCAGCTCACTTTTCACAGTCTTTGATGAAAAATTCCCTCTTTAAAACAGAAAAAAGGCTAACAAAAAAACCCTTTTGATATCTACTTTGCCCTCTGTGCATTTTCATTGCTGTAGTCTCTATATTTACCGTGGAGTGCTCTCAGCAAACTAAGCACCGTAAAACAGCTTTGTTAATATGCATGCTCATGTTCTGACTGTCTCTATAAAATGATAAAACAAGTGAAAAGGTAAAATGTACAGGTAGGTCAACGATGTCCTCATTGTTTGGTAAATACATTCTAAACAAGCCTCTAGTTTGCACCCACATTCTCCAGGTCTCATCTGCAAGAACTGCAGTCTCGTTTGCGCTATTGACAATAACACAATTACAAGGGACTTTTCATGCCATGCAAAAATATCTTTCAGACCACATCTGCGTGCCTTTTCTCCCCCAGTGCGCTCCATTCTGTCCAAATGTCAGGCCACAGTCACATACCGGTTTCGCAAGATGGCGAGTGATTGCCATCCCCTGGCATTAGATGGATCTCGGGCGTAAACATGTGGTTCTCCATCTTGTGTTCAGTTTGGTTGGAGTCTGGCTTTTCCTCCTCATTACCACTGACTACACCGACAGTGCAGTTCTGTGCTGCTAGTTTGGGTGAGGAGATGGCTGCGGAAGCCACTTCCATTTGGTTCTGTTCCTCATGGTACTCCTGTTCCTCCAGGTTCCCCAGAAGCAGTGCCGTCTCACCCGGATGGTATCTGCCGGCCAGCATCTTCGGAGAAAGAACCAAGCCTTTTATTGGGATACTACCCAGCGTCTCCGAATCCGAACAGAGAGGAGAGCACTCTCCCTCCGGGGAGTCATCTTCCAGAAGACTGTTGTTGACATCCTGTGGAGAAGAAGTGTTAGGCGGTGTCAGAGGAGCATCCTCTGGCGTTTCAATGAAGTTGACTTTGAGGCCCTTTGTCTTCATTGGATTCGTGCCACGAATGGAGCTTCTGATGTTCTCTACAATCTCGTTGAAGTTCTCACCATCTGGTTGCAGGTCAGTGTCTCGGTTGACAGTCCCAGAGTTCTCCACGGGACTTATTTCAGAGGGGGTCAGCTGGCCGAGTTGAATATTCAGAGGTACTTTCGGTTGCCTTTGCTGAATTTGCTCTGCTGTATTAGAAGGGGTGGATGCCTTCTCACCCTGTCCAAATTCAGCAGTGCAGCTTGCAAAGCTGTCAACGCTCGATATGCTTCTGACCTCCGTGATGGCTCTTTCCTTGGGTTGCCCCTCATTGGCAGTCGGGACTTCCTTCATCTCCAACTCTACCTCATGCTTTGACACGGCCACAGGTTGTGTGCTGTTGGTTGTGCTGAGATCCGAGAAGGACTGTGTCTTTGTCATCTGGTTATACATTTCCTCCAGTTTCTGAACGTTCAGATGCTGTGGACTAGGAGTTCCCGTGACGTATTCCCGTGACCCGTGTTGGCCGCTGTCAGGAAACTTCTTGTCAAAGGATCTGAGGCTGGTATCCGAGGATGTGCGCTGTGGAATATCCCACCGGCTCGGAGAAAGGTGGTTGTCCATTGGCTGTTTATCGTCATTTTTGTCCACGGCAACGTCCATTAACTCCATGCTTCGTGCAAAGGCATCTTTCAGGTTCATTGAGACAATGCTTCCGTTCCTCTTAGCTCGTTCTAAGGCCTCTCTTCTCTTGATGGCTTTCTCCTGTCGTTTCTGCTCCTTGTAGAACTCTGAGAAGTTATTCACAATAATAGGGATGGGTAAGGCAATGACCAGCACTCCAGCAATGCAGCAAAGTCCACCAACTATTTTGCCAAGCAGAGTCTGTGGGTAAATATCTCCATAGCCCACTGTCGTCATGGTGATTGTAGCCCACCAAAACGAAGCTGGGATGCTGGTAAATTTGGTTGCATCCTCATCCTTCTCTGCAAAGAAGACCAAACTTGAGAATATCATGATTCCCATGGCTAAGAACAATATGAGTAAGCCGAGCTCATTGTAGCTGCGCCTGAGGGTGAATCCAAGAGACTGCAGTCCTGTCGAATGTCTCGCCAACTTCAGAATCCTCAATATTCTCATGATGCGGAATATCTGCACCACCCTCCTCACGTTCTGGAACTGCAGCACACTTTTGTTCGACTCGGTCAGAAAAATAGTGACATAGTAGGGTAATATAGCTAACAAGTCAATGACATTTAGTGGCCCTTTGAAGAATTTCCACTTGTTTGGTGATGACAGGAAGCGCAGGAGATACTCCATTGTAAACCATGCGATACACACGGCTTCAACGTGAGCGAGTTGAGGATTGTCATTGGCTTGGCCAAATTCGTCTGTCACTTGGAGTTCGGGCAAGGTGTTCAGGGACAGTGCAACTGTTGAAAGAACGATGAACAGAATGGATATGATGGCCAATATCTGCAAGAGAAAGAAAAAAAGAAGCTTAAGTTATTATGATTTTTTAATTTTTATTTTGTTTGACATTCTTGGATCATTATGCAAAATGTACAATGAATCTTTAGAGCAAAAAATTTTGTGGAGTTGAATATGTTTAGTTAAATTGTGTACTCGCTCATGCAACCGACAGAGGCAAAAACAAACAAACAAAGCCCTTCTCTCTCTCTCTCTCTCTCTCTCTCTCTCTCTCTCTCTCTCTCTCTCTCTCTCTCTCTCTCTCTCTCTCTCTCTCTCTCTCTCTCTCTCTCTCTCTCTCTCTCTCTCTCTCTCTCTCTAAGGGTTCATTTAATTTAAATCCTTAAATAATAACAAATCCATTTTTAGAGGACAATTTATATTTATATTATCTACACTATACTATTTAATTTTCCACTAAAAATTGATTTGTTTTTATTTAAGGATATTTAAATATTGCTGGCACCAAGAATCCAATTAAAGTTTAAAAAATAGTGAAATGATTTGCCTTGAATTCATCCTTTACATCCTCAAAAGCAATCACCAAACTTTCTTTTGCATACCTGTTCTTGTGTGCTTTATGCATTTCAAGCATCAAGACCAATTTCCCTGTTCCTAGAATAGCTCTGAAAAAATTAATAATATAAAAACCATTTTGCTGTGATAAGAGTCAGTCTCCATGCTTGTTCTGTTTGTGTGCCGTAGGTGGGACCGGAAACCATAAAAATAAGGATATAAATAAAACCGGCACAAAAATAGCATCCCATTTTCTTTGATTACCTGTGTTAAAATGGACCTCAATGAATGAGCGAGCTCATGCTATGAATAGCAAACATGGGCATGAATGAAGTGAGACAGCTCTCTGCCCGTAAATGGCTTCAGTAAATGAATGAGTGGGAGGATCAAGCGTGAGAAGACCTTCCTGCCCATATTGACCAACTGCAGGCTGAGCTTTTCCAGTAGGAGCAGGTCGAAGACAACAGCCGTCCCTTCACCCACGTATCTCTCACTATACCCTATCTGCTGAGAGTAGTTCATTCAACATGGACCATTTGTCACCCGTCCTCAAACTTTGTGAAATCATGGCCTTACCATGCTAGTCTAGTAAACAAAAGTATCGCTTTTTGCCTTTTTCAAAGACAGTCTTGGCAATTCTTTGTTCTCTCAATGATTGCTTTTTTTATTCTCCTTTAAAGTCTGGCAATCCAGTGAAAGAGGGATTTGGTCATATGTAACTCGTCACATGGACTCCTGACGCACTGTGATAATGTTCTTTATCTTGTATTCCTTTGTAATCTCCTGCATCTTCAGATGTTTTGCAAGATTGCGATGATACGCAAACAAAATAAACTCAGGGCTCAGCTTCAGAGCAAGTAGCATATTAAAATGATGTAATTTATAATAAAACATCTAGAATTTCTGGCCCCTTTTGCATAATTCTAAATGGCAAATCAGTTATTTAAGTGTCTCATATGTAATTTATCTTCCTTTACAAATATTGATTTCTGGCCAATGTAAAACCACATGCTAATGCTCCATTTCCTGTGGTGAACCATGACTCTATTACACAAGCCAGTGCAGTGAAGAGCTTTGAAACTGCAGAAGACAAGTAACAATGTAGTATGCACAAGTAATAATGACTTGCTCTGGTATTTGGGGGGAAAAAAGACTAATAAATATATTTTTTAATTTTCAGAAGTATAACAAAAAAACATTTAATATACATTATAATAAATAATATTGTTTAAATGTAAATTAAATTAAAAAAAAATGTTACACCTTTTTTGTTGCAGCAGATGAAAGGTGACTATTATTCTGATGGCGGTCGAGAGAAGGTCTCCAGGAGTATTAGGGCTAATTAATCAAATATTCCATGGCAGGCTTAGAACCTTTTATAAATGAGAGCAGGATTGATATTTATTACGAGAGAGTTCTCTCAATCATCTCTAGCGCAGTTCGGGTGATTCTGAAGGCTACATAGCTTTCTTTGACCTTGGCGTGTCAGAGGAGTGAACAATCTCCTTTCTTTTGAAGAATTCTGTCAGGATTACACTGAAATTGTGCCCACCGTGCCACTAATGCAATCAATAGCAAGTTTTCATTAAGGTAATTTTAAACTTGTATGTCTATAATTTTAGTAAAATTATATGAAGATGTCTATGAACATAGTCATTGCTTAAATGTATCTATAAAGACCCATTAAAAAGAGAACATATACAACATGTTCAACATTAAATAACTGACCTTTAATCACTGTACTAAAGCGAAAGCTATTTAAAATATTAAAATCGTTTTTTGGGATGCTAGGTGGTCTGGGTAGTCAAAGTAAATGTGTTAATTAATGCAATATTTTTAAACCCATTTACAGAGTTTCATATTATTGTTTCAGTCTGCTTTCTAAAGTCTGGTCGGAGAATTATGAGATTAGTAATGATTATTTTATTCTATTGACAGCCCTAGGTTGGTTCACTCTCATTCCAAACCTGTAAGAATTTCATTTATCTTTATCTTCGAAACACAAATGACGATATTTGAAATTAATTTTGAGAGATTTCTCTCCCTCTATTGACAGTCCACACAACTACCATTTTGTAGCTTCATAAAGAGATTGTAAAACTAATCCATATGAATTGAGCAGTTTAGTAAAATATTTCTGAAGAGACTCAATCGCTTTATATGATCAACAGGTTGAATTTAGGCTTTTATTCACATATAAACATTGATCAGCAAACATAAACAGATGCCGTGCATGCTGTGCAAGAACAAACCTCATTGGTTCTTATTGAAGCTCAAATGTGCTATGTAACGCGAGAATGAACCTCGTTGGTTCTCGCACGTCAATCAAGCATGCTTGAGCTTCCACTTACCAAATCTGATGTGAATAAAAGCCTAAATCTCTCAATCTGTTCATCCGCATCCAGATTGATCTAAACTATAAATCTGGCGTTGCAAGCCGACACTGAGAACGGGTCCTTCGCGCACTGGGGGCGAGTATACTGGAAGATACCGGCTCTACACGGAGGCTATAGAATCTAGCGAACGTGTTAAGCCTAGTTCACACTACATGATTTTAAGCCCGATTTAAGCCCGATTTGCAAATCGTTGAGCTCGCCGACAGGTCAGGGTGTTATCGCGTGCAAATCGCGGGAGATTAGCGGGCGATGAACGCTCGCCAATCTGTTAGTATGAAAGAGCCAACAACGCATCAAAGATGCTCGCAGACGCCTCGCAGACGCCTCGCAGACGCGTCGCCGAGCCCAGAAAAATATCTAGCATGCTGGATATCCAGAGCTGTCGCGCGACTCAAGCTCACGTGATGTCATGAGCTACAGCCAATCAGAGGAAGGCATGTTCGCGTGTTGTGTTCTTCTTCGCTGGGTATTGGCGCGCGTGCTGTTTCGCATCATTTCCGGTTCGTTTTATCGCGTGATTTTCCGTGACAAAACGTGGTTTGTAGACAAGAGAGAATCGTTGGGTGACAGAGCTGTTGTCAACTCGTGTTGTGCGTTACCCCCTGTTGCGGATCAATCACGTTGTGTCATGTGGTGTGAACTAGCTCAACAACTTGAACACTCCTGATTTCACAGAGAGCAAGTCATGTAGTGTGAACCGCACAGTTCAGCCCGACGTTTTAAAATCATGTAGTGTGAACTAGGCTTTAGGTGTCGCCCAGCCCGCAGCTCTACATATATCTGTCAGCGAGGCGCCTTGAGCCAGCGCCCAGGAGGAAGCAACACCGCATCCAGAAACACACGATCTGAATGACATCTTGAAAAAGAAGCAGGGTCAGATCATGTAAGCTCTTTTAGGAATTTGCTCTCTCTGGTGATGAGGCGCACAGGGAGATGGCCGTGGCTGCACACAGGGCGATAGTGCAAGTCTGTGTGAGCACTCACTCTCTGGAACGCAACAACCAAAACCAACAGGCTGAATAAACAACAATCTTATTGAAGGCGCTCACTCTCTGAGAATTCACGACCCACACCGCGCTTTTGAACAGTAGTGTATAAAATATTTTGTTTTAAAATATTCTGGGAAGGAAGACTGTTCCAAAGTTTTGGTGCTGAATAGGAAAAGGATCTACCGCCAGCAGTCGATTTTGATATTCTAGGTATTATCAACTGGGCGGAATTTTGAGATCGCAATAGACATGAAGTACTATAATGCGTTAAGAGCTCTCTCAAGTACTGGGAGCTAAACCATTGAGGGCTTTGTAAGTAATCAGCAATATTTTAAAATGTATACGATGTTTAATAGGGAGCCAATGCAGTGTTGACAGAACCGGGCTAATATGGTCATACTTCCTGGTTCTGGTAAGAACTCGAGCTGCTGCGTTTTGGACCAGCTGTAGTTTGTTTATTAAGCGTGCAGGGCAACCACCCATAATAGCATTACAATAATCTAGCCTTGATGTCATGAACGCATGAACTAACTGTTCTGCATTTGTCATTGAGAGCATATGACGTAATTTAGATATATTTTTCAGATGGAAAAATGCAGTTTTACAGATACTAGACATGTGACTTTCAAATGAAAGATTGGTATCAAAGAGCACACCCAGGTTCCTAACCGACGACGAAGACTTGACAGAGCAGCCATCAAGTGTTAGACAGTATTCTAGGTTAGTATGTGAGGACGTTTTTTGTCCAATATTTAGAATCTCTGTTTTTTTTCAGAATTAAGTAGTAGGAAATTACTAGTCATTCAGTTTTTTATATCAGCTATGTATTCCGTTAATTTTGTGAATTGGTAAGTTTCGTCAGGTCGGGAAGAAATATAGAGCTGAGTATCATCAGCATAACAGTGAAAACTAATGCCATGCTTCCTAATGATATCTCCTAAGGGTAGCATGTACAGAGTGAACAGCAACGGTCCTAGTACTGAGCCTTGTGGTACGCCTGCTACGCCATACTGAACTTTTGATCGATAAGACATCTCTTCATTTACTGCTACAAACTGATAACAGTCAGATAAGTATGATATAAACCATGCTAATGCAATTCCACTAATGCCAACATCATTTTTAAGTCTATTTAAAAGAATGTTGCCGTCAATGGTATCAAATGCAGCACTAAGATCGAGTAACACTAATAGAGAGATACAACCACGATCGGATGATAAGAGCAAATCATTTGTGACTCTGATGAGAGCTGTCTCAGTACTATGGTACGGTCTAAATCCTGACTGAAAATCCTTGCAGATACCATTTCTTTCTAAAAAGGAACATAGTTGTGAGGATACTGCCTTTTCTAGTATCTTTGACAGAAAAGGTAGATTTGAGATTGGCCTGTAATTGACTAATTCTGTATTTTTATTTTATTTTATACATGCATACATGGACCGCATGCATGGTTAAACCATAATATAAGGCATGCTCAAGACCAAAGAGCTGGCAAAGAAATTAGCTAATGCCTTTTATCTCAGTCCACAAAGCTCCCGCTGTTCTACATTTTGTAAAGCAAGAGCGCTTGTACTTCAGGAAGTATTATAATGAGCACTCGGTGGAAACCTATTAGCAGCATGTCCCATCAGTCAAGCATGGATTTACTGAAGAAGTATGAAGTCATGGTGTTCTAAGGACACGAAATGCAGTCTCACTTCTACTCTCCTGAGCAACTTCAATCCCGTTCCAGATTACAGCAATGTGTCCTTTATCTGTACGGCATGTGCAGTAGCTACTTGTCTGTACACAATGTGTTGTGAAATTCATTTAGCTACTATAAGTCATACATTTTATTTATCCTCCCACCCCAGCACTTTCTATCAATCGGCCACATGCTTGCTCTTCCCAAACAGCTGGAGCCACATTGAAAATCACATACCCACAGGCAACTTTACAGAGAGTGGGGTCAAATGAATACGGACCAAAGTGTCTGACCTTATTTCAGTGAATCCTATAGTGGCCACTAACTTAAATGAAGTGGGAGTTGTTAAAGAGATAAATTACGATGTGCATCCATGTCTGCTTCATGGGTTCATTCGGATAATCCTTTTGGAAGGACCAAAGGCCCTCTCATTCTGACCCAGGAATAAGTCTGCAAGGTCGCCCGCTTCTGCTTGTCCGGTTATGTCATTTCCTGTAGTTGTTTTGACTGTAACAAAAGCTCATCCAGCAGCTTCCAATAAATCTATAAAATTTTGAGTTTTGAAATTAAATGTTTTGTCCAGCATGTGGTGCAAAGACAAATGCAACAAAAAGGGGGAAAAAAATCTCTAAAAAGACCTGGCATTTTATATATTCAAACATTTTCCATTCTATTTTAAAGTAATTTTAAAGTCAAGTAGCATTTTTATTGACAATTGCAAAATTAAACTATTTTAATATTTACAATTTTAGTCTTAGTAAAATGAACTAAAACTAAAATGCACAAATATGACATGAAGAAATATTTACAAAATTTAAAGAAAAAATTGGTCAAAGGACAAAAACTATCACTATAATTATTGTAAGAAAAAAATCATAGAAAAACTGAAAAGGTACTGTTAATTTTCTGCCAGGACATTATTTGTTTACTTTAACCCTGAAACACAACATAATGCAAAGCGTAATTCAAAATATGGGTAAAACTCCTGTGACAAATCAATATGGAAAATATATATTGAACACTGTATGCGAGACAAAATGTCTGGCATATTCACAAAGAGTTTTCCAAGACTGCAGCAAATAATCAAAGGGCTATGGATGTATTCCCAGGCTGGCCAATATTTCTCAGACCGGTTTGTGTCATCGGAATGTGAATGAGGAGAGCAAATAAATAAAAGAAATTCCACTTCAACTTCTGCTTATGTGGACATAAGTCTCACTGACTGCTCAGACAAGCTCAAGAGCCTTTGGTCTTGCCACATCCAGCCAAACCAAGAGAGTTGAGCAAGCATCTTTAAACATCCTATCTTTCCCCATTCCAGATCTTTTCATTTAAATAATAATAATAATAATAATTCATTACATTTATATAGCGCTTTTCTAGGCACTCAAAGCGCTTCACATGGAAGGGGGGATCTCCTCAACCACCACCAATGTGCAGCATCCACTTGGATAATGCGACGAAAGCCATAGTGCGCTAGAACGCCCACCACACACCAGCTTACTGGTGGAGAGGAGACAGAGTGATGAAGCCAATCAGTGTATATATATATGGGGATGATTAGGAGGCCATGATGGACAGAGGCCACTGGGCAAATTTGGCCAGGATGCCGGGGTTACACCCCTACTCTTTCGAAAGACATTGTGGGATTTTTAATGACCACAGAGAGTCAGGACCTCGGTTTAACGTCTCATCTGAAGGACGGTGCTCTTTGATAGTATAGTGTCCCTGTCACTATACTGGGGCGTTAGGACCCACACAGACCACAGGGTGAGCGCCCCCTGCTGGCCTCACTAACACCTCTTCCAGCAGCAACCTGG
Source organism: Rhinichthys klamathensis goyatoka (assembly GCF_029890125.1). Classification (NCBI taxonomy): domain Eukaryota; kingdom Metazoa; phylum Chordata; class Actinopteri; order Cypriniformes; family Leuciscidae; genus Rhinichthys; species Rhinichthys klamathensis. Next base: position 2,384,586 of record NW_026606648.1, on the reverse strand, counting down.
TTTTCCCAGGAGGTCTCCCATCCAGGTACTGACCAGGCTCAGCCCTGCTTAGCTTCATTGGGCAACCAGTCTTGGGCTACAGGGTGATATGGCTGCTGGCAAAAGAATGAAAGACTTAAATCTGGCCAAACCCACTAAAGCATGCAGCATCTTCTTGCTTTATGGTCCCAAGGTTTTAGTCACTTGTCACCTCTTCCATCCAGACCTATGGATTTGTACGTCCACTGGGACACTAACTTCCGATCTTCCAACTGTCACGGTGGACAGCCGTGTAATTTCCTATCTCGGCCTGGTTGGCTCTTACCTACACGGCATGCAAGAAAAATGCCCTGGGCCACACCAGTCTTTCTGTCAACCTAGAGAGGTTATTGATTGAGTACACATCACATTATGGATACTGCAAAGAGCAAGCTCTGCCAAGCCATATCGATCGGCCACTTTGTACATAATCGTGCTTGATGCACCTTGAAGTGGGACAGTTTGCTGTCCCACGTCATCAATACGCGTGCACAGATGGGGTTATTTCTTAAGTATGGGATCGATTCCTGTCGTTATGACTGGGGAAATGCTGAAGGATCACCCAATGTGATACTCAAATATTGTTATTAAGAGAGTCAGAGGAATGTACTGTATGGTACATGGTGCTTGCTGTTCCAACAGGGAGGAAAGGTGAAAAACACTTTCATTGTGGTTTTCAAACACTTTTCAAACACTTCCTTCATAGAGACAAAAGATCAACAGAGTTACATTGAAATGTTACATTGCATCAGTAAATGTTTATTTATACGACACCATTTTCAACCAAAACCGGATTTTTTTTTAATGCGTTTTGCCCTTTCGCTTACACGACAACAACGTTTTGGGGGCCTGAAAACGCAAACTTTTGAAAACGGGTTTCAAAGTGCATGTTTTTGAAAACGATACCATTATCGTCTCCGTGTAAACTGTAAAAACATGAATTTGTGGCATCATGCACATGCGTATTACTGTACATCTTCAGTCTATAGGCTCGTAGTTTTTCTTTACAAAGTGACATCGCCAACTACTGGCCTGATATGCATAATACAGCTTTTTTATCATTTTCGCAGATTTGTGTGAATGGGGATCGTTTTGACAATGTTGTCATCTGTACGCAAAAAAACGCAAAGGAAAACCTGTTCTGTTTTTAGTACATTGTTGTCGTATAAACATACTCTTAGTCTGATTATTAATGGTAAGACTTTTTAACTTGCATCAATACACCAGTAGGTGACTGTTTAATGATTCATTGAATCATTTATTCGCTTGGTTCAAAACGCTGATTAATTCAGGAACAAAAAAGTGACTTGCTAAATTTGGAACCGTGTATTATGCCAGTATTGTTACAAATGGAGATCTTGTTATTTATCAGTGAATCATTCACTCAACTGATTCGTTCTAAACACTGATTCATTTAGAAATGCCACTACTGAGTTGCTGAGTCATATGAGCAATAATTATTCTGCTGTGGGTTCGTTCAGAACTGTTTTCATTGTTGGATCAAAAATAGACAATATTAAGTAACTGACAATATTGTCTCTAATAGGTAACAATATGTAGAAAGCAAACGCATTGAAATATATTTTGTAATAATTTGAATTATTATTGAATTAGTTTCCATACTTCCAGTTCCATACATGAATGGAAATGCTTGGTGTTTTTGTGGCCAGCGTTTTCTGTTTATGCAGTTCATTTCTTATTTATCATACTAGTCATGGCATACCAGCTCCAAACCTTTGAAGTTACTATAGTTTATAAGCATTGATTTATCCCTACGAATCTTGGCTGTTTAACATGTGGCGAATAAAATGAAACAAATGCTAATGTTGCTGAGCTTCAGGAGGTCAGTACGTGTTTGACTGCCATGGCAAATACGAGTGATGTGATTGGCACTGGCTACAGACAGCTCTGCTCGGGTCGGTCCCAGGCTCATCTCCACAGCGTTGAGACCTCGGAGACTTTATTGACTGGGCTATGAAAAATTTTGGTAGTACAAGCTCCAAGGTTTTAAGGGCTTTGGGAGCTAAGCCAATCTCAGCTTCAAGAGAAATGATTGCTGATCCATAAAGCAGAGAAAAAAAACACAGAAAAATAAAGTCAGGTCATGATGCGGAGATATGCTTCACTGAATGCTTGGTCTACAAATTAGACCACTTCAAGATTCAAACAACCCCACTGTGGAGTACCTGAATATAAAAGAGGAATCCATCGATGTTCTTGATTAAATTCAGTCGTTTGTGTGTCATGCTCTGGCTGTTTTTAATTAATGATGCTAATAAAGACAACCTTTAGCCTCTTCATCTTCCTTTAACCATTCCTAATATGATCAATAATGTGTCTCGACATGCTTTAGTGAATATTTCATCACCACTCAGAATCTTCCTCTAGATGAGGCCCTTAATCTAAAATTCACTAATACAGACATCACTTATCGCTTTTGAGACATAAGGAAAAGACAGAAGTGCAAACAAAACGTCGCGTTTTTAAAATCAATTTGATAAATGACTGCCATGTATAATTGATGCACTCTTGTAAAAGGTTGAGGGGAAACCCTGGAGCCACGGCTTCTAGTGTAATGACTTTCCAATGGGTAAATCTAATCAGACTGAAAGTGCTAGCTATTAGCTCTCATTGACTCACCTAGCCATTCATAGCGCCGCTGGCATTGTCTCGTTCTAAACCTTGAGTCTGTATCTTTACGCTTGACATCTTCTCTTCAAAGTCTGTCTTTCTCTCTTTGACAGATGCCAATATTATTGACACAGCTTCTCTTAAACCGTTCGTCAAAGGCTCAGAGAGAACAATCTGGCCTTAAGCTTCAATGCGAGACAATTCTTTGAATGCACCAGTAAATACCCTTGTAAATGTTGTACAGTAGGTTCTGTGGCGGATTGATGGGTGTGGGGGAGTGGAAGAAAACACTCGCTGTCATTCACTGAAAGCTGAGCCAGGTTTGGAGAAATAGAGCAGCAGTTTCCCACAATGTACCTGCCAATCCAAACGGTCCAATCAATATATATTACATAAGAATAATTTAGTGCAGACATGCCTGTGTTATATAGCCTAAACAATTATAATTGTATTATTTTATTATAATAAAGTTCAGCATTATACTGATATACTTGATATACAGTATATCTCAATGTTTATGTATTTGCTCTAAAATGGCTTAGATATATATTTTTCCCAGAGGAATATACACTCACCTAAAGGATTATTAGGAACACCATACTAATACTGTGTTTGACCCCCTTTCGCCTTCAGAACTGCCTTAATTCTATGTGGCATTGATTCAACAAGGTGCTGAAAGCATTCTTTAGAAATGTTGGCCCATATTGATAGGATAGCATCTTGCAGTTGATGGAGATTTGTGGGATGCACATCCAGGGCACGAAGCTCCCGTTCCACCACATCCCAAAGATGCTCTATTGGGTTGAGATCTGGTGACTGTGGGGGCCATTTTAGTACAGTGAACTCATCGTCACGTTCAAGAAACCAATTTGAAATGATTCGAGCTTTGTGACATGGTGCATTATCCTGCTGGAAGTAGCCATCAGAGGATGGGTACATGGTGGCCATACAGGGATGGACATGGTCAGAAACAATGCTCAGGTAGGCTGTGGCATTTAAACGATGCCCAATTGGCACTAAGGGGCCTAAAGTGTGCCAAGAAAACATCCCCCACACCATTACACCACCACCACCACCACCACCACCAGCCTGCACAGTGGTAACAAGGCATGATGGATCCATGTTCTCATTCTGTTTACGCCAAATTCTGACTCTACCATCTGAATGTCTCAACAGAAATCGAGACTCATCAGACCAGGCAACATTTTCCAGTCTTCAACTGTCCAATTTTGGTGAGCTCTTGCAAATTGTAGCCTCTTTTTCCTATTTGTAGTGGAGATGAGTGGTACCCGGTGGGGTCTTCTGCTGTTGTAGCCCATCCGCCTCAAGGTTGTGCGTGTTGTGGCTTCACAAATGCTTCGCTGCATACCTCGGTTGTAACGAGTGGTTATTTCAGTCAAAGTTGCTCTTCTATCAGCTTGAATCAGTCGGCCCATTCTCCTCTGACCTCTAGCATCAACAAGGCCTTTTCGCCCACAGGACTGCCGCATACTGGATGTTTTTCCCTTTTAACACCATTCTTTGTAAACCCTAGAAATGGTTGTGCGTGAAAATCCCAGTAACTGAGCAGATTGTGAAATACTCAGACCGGCCCGTCTGGCACCAACAACCATGCCACGCTCAAAATTGTTTAAATCACCTTTCTTTCCCATTCTGACATTAAGGGGGCTTTCACACTGGCAGTTTAGTTCGGAACGGGGCACGGTTCGCATGAAAAATCGCTAATGTGAACGCTGTCATGATACCCGGGTTTGCACTGGGGTACCGAACCCGAGACTACCTGGAGGAGGTGGTCTGAGTTCGGTTGCTCCCGAACCGTGCCGCGGTTCGCGTGAATGTGAAAGCAGCACAGACTCGGGTGCGCACTTGTTCAGGAAGTAAAGTAACCTGCGCATGCGTTTTAGCTTATTGTGATGTATTCAGTTAAATAAAACACTTGTAAGGGATGATAGTGTTGATGATTTTACCTTGGATACGAGCGAGAGTGAGCCTGCAGTGTATTCGTGCATTGCGCGTGAAATCAGGGCACCAAATTTTGAAATCCACTGTCTCCTCAAAAGAGTCCGTTTGCAAGCAGCAGAAGGCCACCTTATGTGACACACGCACAGTAAACCTGTATTGTTCACTCAACTGCGCATAATAGCAGCGAATTAATAAAAAAACACAATATGGCCCCACGTTCTGTTTTCTATCATGCGCCGTGCACGTTTGCGATGACGTAATATGCACGCAAACGCACTAGGGTTCCATAGAATCAAGTTGAGTGTGAAACCAGACCAACGCTGCGGGGGGCGCCGGGAACAAACGCGCTCGGGCTCGGACCGCAGCAAACGAGCCCAGTGTAAAAGCCCCCTCAGTTTGGAGTTCAGGAGATTGTCTTGACCAGGACCACACCCCTAAATGCATTGAAGCAACTGCCATGTGATTGGTTGATTAGATAATTGCATTAATGAGAAATTGAACAGGTGTTCCTAATAATCCAGGTGAGTGTAATTTGAACCAAATAGCCATTGCAGTAGACAAGTAGATTGAAAGTGTTAAATGCAAAACAGTGTTGTTATTCACTAAAACTATTAAAAATCATTTTGGTAAATGAAATAAAGCTGAAAGAAAATTAAATGTAAATATTAGATGATAAACTTAAACAAAAGATTATTATTCAACAATATTCTAATGTTGCCTAATAGAAATAAATAAGTTGAAGTATACAAAAATTACTAAAACTAAAACCGAATAAAAATAAAGCTATACAGATATAAAATAAAAAAAGACACTATAAAATAAAATGAAAACTGAATATAAAATATTATTAAATAAAAAAACACTGATGCAAAATACAGTAAATATCCAGTTAAAATGTTCAAGGCAAATTTTCCACTGAATACAAGGCACAAAATAATTAAATCATTAAAAAATGTTTGCACCATGGAGACATCCCTGAACAATTAATAATTAGTACTAACCAACTCTATTGTCATTTTTGCTGCTGAAGTTTTTTTTTTAATCAGAGCTAAAAACACTCATATATGCGAGTTAGCACAAAATGTTATTTCCAAATATTCTCAATAATAATTTTTGCTTAATTTTATACAGCAGTGAAATATATTGTGAATATTCCATAATTATCGCCCAGTCCTAATTGCATTATTCATGAATCATCCAAAGAACCCATTGGATACTCTGTGCTTATCTAGAATCCTTATGCATTGTCAATCAAAAGGAGAAGTGTTTTTGTATTTACGATGTCTTCAGGACACATTGAGGCAGGATAACTATGCTCATGATGCAGTAAACATTGTGGGACATTCTGTGCTTTCAATGCCCAGAAGCACAGCCATCTTGAAGAAACTGCAAACACACAACAGGCCAGAGCATCCTTCCTCTTCAACATGCAGGCCATGCTTCCATTACTACTTGCAGTAATTTAAACATAGCCAGTTTTATTCAAAGGAGGGCACTCAGCATTTTGGAGTCTTTTTTTTTTGTCTTGTAACTATGCAACGGCACTCTCTGGGTTCAGTCAATCTATACCTTAAAATGTGAAGCTCAGTTCATGAGCAGCATCTCCAGCTGTGTGGGCTGATAGGACATGAAAGGAACCGTAATGAATACCAGATTCACACCCACTCACTCACTGGTCATCCTTTCTTTCTTTCTTTCTTTCTTTCTTTCTTTCTTTCTTTCTTTCTTTCTTTCTTTCTTTCTTTCTTTCTTTCTTTCTTTCTTTCTTTCTTTCTTTCTTTCTTTCTTTCTTTCTTTCTTTCTTTCTTTGGAATGTTTTGCAGGCTGTCAGCATTTCAGAAACTGAGAGTTGTGCAGCTGAGAGCTGCGAGCTACTGCATTGTGGGAAGAGATGCCCGTGTAACTTTAACTAATTGGTGTTCTCTATTCACTGCGAAACATTTTCAGAGATGGATGACTTGAGTTTTCCCTCTCTCACATTCCACACACTCTTCTCTGGTGCTTTCCCAAGTAATGATAGCCTCTTAAATACCATCTCTTGCAGTCTGCCATCTGTTCTCTCAACATATTCAAGGTCTGTTGCTGAATTTTGTATTTTTTCTAATTTCCTCATGACTTGCAAGCACCATGTCACCTACAGCAAGCATGCACATTCTAGTGTAAATGTGTACTAATACACAAGGCTAACAAAACAGATAGAGAGAGACTATTGACCGGAAAACTAATTAGGGAAATACAGTATTACTGTAAAATTAGTGATACATACAGTAATCAAAAGAATAATAAGCAGGAGCACACAGAATCAAAAACATGATTGCTTAATAAATATTTAGGCAAATTCGGTTAATGCTTTCAGCTACTGTGCATTAAGACACATTTCACCTGTTTAAATCCATTCCACAGTTTTACGCAGATTTCCCCCAAAAATCAGCTCAGAAAATGTGAAAAAAGTTCTCCAATTTCTTTTGGGCTTGCTAATAGAGAATAATATTTAGTATAATAAAATATTTAAAATAATAATAATGGAGAAATAATTATTAATTATATGTATTATTTAACTCACTGGTATAAAAAGAAATTGAATATTCTTATTCTGCAAGGACACATTAAATTGATAAAAAGTGACAAAGACATTTATAATGTTACGAAAGATTTGTATTTCAAATAAACGCTATTCTTTTGCACTTTCTATTCATCAAAGAATCCTGAAAAAAATTTATAATGTCATGGTTAAATGTTAAATCGAATTATAATTATTAATTTACTCTGGGTTGGAAATGGGCTTTCATTGCTTTGCACTTGCAAAAAATAAATAAATAAATTAATGAGTAATACAAATAAAGTATATAATATATAAAACACTTCTGTAGATGTACTGTAACAGTTTCCACAAAAATATTTTTTTCAAAATTTATATTGGTAAATGGTAAATGGACTGCATTTATATAGCGCTTTCACAGACCCAATGGCCACCAAAGCGCTTTACATTTGCCTCACATTCACCCATTCACACACTTCATTCATACACCGACGGCGTATAATATTCTATATTATGAAATATAATATTTCATATTATATTAATACGAAATATTCCTTGAGCAGCAAATCAACATATTATAATGATTTCTGATGGATCATGTTTACATTTACATTTTACATTTTTATTCATTTAGCTGACGCTTTTATCCAAAGCGACTTACAATTGCTATATATGTCAGAGGTCGCACGCCTCTGGAGCAACTAGGGGTTAAGTGTCTTGCTCAGGGACACATTGGTGTCTCACAGTGGATTCGAACCCGGGTCTCGCACCAAAGGCATGTGTCTTATCCACTGCGCCATCACCACCCCTATTGCAGTCATGTGACTGAAGACTGGAGTAATGATGCTGAAAATTCAGCTTTGTCATCACATTACCAAATTACATTTTAAAATATATTAAATAAAACATGTCTTACAGCATAAAAGCATAAGAGACCTCTTATGCTCACTAAATAATTACAGACCCCAAACTTTTGTATAGTGTGTAAATATCATAATATCATTTCATTAATAGTTTAGGCATGTATAGAGCTTTAAGTAAGACTGAAATAGAAACCTTATTCTGTGTAATATATCTGCTGTCCCAGAAACCATACCTCTATGATAACGGCACAAGAATAGCAGCAAAAACAAGAAAACTGAGTTAGTATAGATTTGAACTTCAGTGTGAATCAGTGTGCGGTTCGACAGCGCAAATGCATCTAGGGATTTTAATGTGCAGTTCTGTCATTTACAATTATGCGTAGCACCTCCGACAGAGAGGTTATTTCTACAGCCGAACCGAACCTGCAGGAGGAGCTGAGGAGGAATGCAAAGTCATGTAGAGAATCTCACATCCCTTTCCTGAGATGTGCGATTAAGACGTTTGACAGGTCTGGGAATGACATGATTATCCTTAATGGAATCCGGCTCTGTTTATTTCCTTTCTCATATATATGTCTCAATTCTGCCCCGCATCATTGTGTGATTACTGTTGCAAAACGTCCTCTGACATGACAGATGTGCCGGTGAATACGGGAACTTGCCGGTTTTTATATGAACATTGATTAAACCGTGTCTTGATTAAATTGTCCTCTCACTTTCACTTGTGTACGGCCCTTTTGTTTTTGCTTCCAGAGAGTAAGTGACACTTTGAGGATTTTGAACAGCCTCCCAATAAACCAAACCAAAAAAAAAAATTAATAAAATGTTCTTCTGATGGCTTGTCTTGTATGGAAGCCTGTTTCAATAAAAAATATATATATTATAAACCTAATAAAAAATAAAATAAATAAAAACAACAATATTGACATTTAATAATAATAATGAAAATATATATATATATAAATAAAAAATTATATTAGAAATGTATATATTTGATAAAATGAACAACATACAGTATATATATATATATATATATATATATATATATATATATATATATATATATATATATATATATATATATATATATATATATAGCAATAATTACCATAAATATTTTTTACTCTTAGGGCGAAATGGGCATCCATACTTGAAATTTTCTTTATTTAAACATTAAAAACAATATATATATATATTGTTATAGGTTACTCACTCTCTTTCCCACCAAACATCCCATGTGTGACCTCAATGTGATCAGATGTGCTTTGCAAAGTGAACATGGAAGAATAATTGGATACCAAAAAATAAATAAATAATATAGTCCTAAATTTGAAGCACTAAGATTTATGGATGCATCTACCCAGTCGGGCACGTTCTCTGATCACTGGCTGCATTGATTGTGAAATGTGATTTCATTTCATCTGTCGTTGTTGCAGCTAATATAGCAATTAGTCTAAAGTTCCTATTGATATTCCATATCCAAGATCCAGGCATTTAATGTCAAGAGGATTTAGAATCTCATTCCCTTTCCAGAGTATAAAGGGTGGAGGGATAAGAAATTGGAAATAAATAAGGACAAAAGAAAGATGCAGATGCTTATTTTCATGAACAATAGAACAAGCTCAAAAGCCAGCTGTCCCGAACAACTGAATTAGCAAACTCTTTTCTCTTGCTGCCGGTGTGTAAAAGAAAGCTCTCATCCACTTAATAGGTAGTTTAATGAAAGCACCCTCTGATAAAGAGCTAAGTTCTTGCTTTGACTCTATCCTTTCTCAGTATGACACTCTGAGTAGCTGTCCTTCAAGCTGAATTATGCATGCAGAAGATTGTTTGCCCTTTGAGAATACACTGCATGGAAGAACGACTTGTCTCATCATTTTCTATTTAAGTTGTTTTAGGCATGCTAGCTCCATTCACAGCAGTCTCCCTGAGAGCAAACATTGAATGTCAGGTATAGTTGACATCTTTCATATCATACCTCAAGCATTATGCAGGTTATTTCAGACTTGAGTGAGTCAGTCAGTTGTCAAATTGAGGTATACAGTCTTTTGAAAACTCACGTACTCGCAGCACATCCTCAAGTTAGAGGCGGCCACAGTTGTAATGCCATAAGTGAGCTGTCTGACTTTGGGAATACCTTCCAGTTCGACCCATATGTGTGAAAAAACTAGGCCAGAGGTTTATGTGACTCCACATAGCCTACTGTCAAAATGACTGGAATGTCACACTTTTTGTTACTAGGGGGAGTTATGTACACCAGTGGGCTTTTAAAGGCTGTTTACTTTCACAACATGCAGAAGTATTTAACTTGTGCACAAAATTGGAATATCACATACAACATTTGTGAATAAAGCAGCGTTTCCATCCCATGTGTTCAAGAGAACAAAATCGTCACTTCCTGGGAAATTGGTGCAAAATACCTGTAATAAAAATGGACGCTGCTGCAATCGAGCCAGCCACTGTGGCTCTTTTTATTTGATTTATTTTTTTACAGTACATCATAAATGACTTGCGCCTCAGAGCGTGCAGACAAATGTAATAAACTATGAAGTCATTTTGCACCTACATGTTAACTACCAGTCATTAGAGTATTAGTAGACTGCTTAATATCTGCCAACATTTTATTTTGATGGTCCCCAAAAGACATTCGTCTACTTATTCTACTAAACCAAAACAATCAACTAATACTTTGAGAGTTACAGTAGTTGACATGTAGTTGCAAATTAATGAGAGTTAGTTGACATGTTGCTTATAGTTTGTAGTAGGGCTTGGCGATAAACGATAATGATAACTATCACAATATAAACGATAGCAAGAGTTCGATATAATGTTTATGCACCAAAAGCATAACGAAACAGCGCTACTCATTTTAACCGTGCAACACGAACCATTTATCCTCTCGGCTCAAACAGCAGCGCAGCGTGAGCTTACTATAGCAGATGCGTTTACTCGCTGATCGTTCTCAGTCATGTGACTACTGTGAGATCCAGCGAGAAGCGCTTGCATTTAGTGAAGAACACAAATGTCTCTGTTATTTAAACTACGGTAGTTTAAAGCCAGATGAAACAGGAGAAACACTGCACAACAGTCAGTCAGAAGGCTTTTCAATCTACAAATTGCCATCATCTACCATGGATTTAACACTAGCTGCACCATGGTATTGTGGAAGAAATGTGGGATATTCATATATATTTTTATTATGTTAATGTAGACATGTATTAAATGTATTTGTCATATCCAGCATTTGGAGTGACCTTAATCTCCACCAGAGGGCACTTCTCCCTAGTCCTTTCCATTGCATCACGAACTACGTTCCCCATAAACCTTTGCCTGGACTCAGATATGATTACATCCACCTGTGCACCTGTGCAAGCTGTCTGTCTTTCAGTCAGTTTTTGTCTTTGTGAGGGTGTAGCGTATGTTTTGCCTTGTGTTCTGTATTTCTTCATGTTTGGATTTTCTGGTTTTATACAATTTCTGCTTGCATTTGGATCCAGTCTCTCCTCTTCCCTGCATCGAGTATGTTACAATATTAAAGGAGTAATACAATTACAGTATTTTTTTGTGATTAAGCTATAGACCTTATGCACCAGAGAAACGAGGGCGCCGCCATCTTTAGAATATTGTCTTTGAACTTCCGTTTTTGCGGTCGCTCTGTATATTTCTATGGCATCGCTGTCCAGGAGTAATTAGCTGGTGACGTTGATTTACTTATTGTACAGTTAACGAAAGTTATCATGAGCATTGTAATGTTTATGATAAGCATTGTAAAGCATATGTCTTAACAAATGGACCTTGGGAATTTTTTAAACGAGCCGTTCATTCATAACTACGCAAGATCGCTGTGAAAATACAGACCGGAAGTCAAAAGACAATGAGCTCAGCGTGGAAAAGGGGCGTGGCTACATAAGGTCTATAGCATTTGTGCGTTTATGTTTTCCATACAAATACCATAGAATCCATATAGTTACATTTTAAAATGGTAGTGAGGTGCTATATGCGTGGTTTTAACTGTGGTTATCATGATCTAAATGTATGCTACTATGGAAAACCAATGGTTAATTTTAATAAAACTCAAACAGTCAGAATATTTCAATTTGACCATATAAAAATAAGGTTACATTTTTTACAGATGTTACTATTTTTGTGAACGAAGATACATTTACATCTGCATCCTAGTAGTAAGCTACTACTGTCAAAACATGTAATATTATTAATATTGCAAACTGTGCTGAAGATACGCATCAAAGTCAGGACACACAAACCTGTGTTTATACCCGTTAGAACATGCAAAAACTAAGAAATACATTTTTCTATAAAGATATTTAATTTGTTAAGGTAAAATGACTGGAAAAGAATTCCAAAACAGTGTTTGTCATATTCTGACTTTTTTTTTTTGGCCATACCGCCCAGCTCTAATTAGTAGAATGTCTAAGACTATCAAAATAAAGTGTAACCCTTAATTTACATTTTTACATTTTATTTTTTAGTGCCACTCATAGTCATCCATATACTTGCTGTAAAGTTCTTGCAATTGTGCTTGGTTTATGAAAAATAATAGGTGTACAAAATAGATGCATGATAACTTAACGCATGATTATATATTTACTTGCAGAGCACATCCCCCTAAAATGCCTGAAATACTGTATGCCTATATGATCAGAGCAAAGCCTTAGTGAACTTCCTTTTATCTTTAAAATGAGTTTCCCTCTATGACACACCGTAAGCATTATTTTACTGAGCCGGTGAATATTGTATGTCCACTGGGAATAGAAAAGAGCAGTTGTATAGCCACGTTTAATCAGGTTTAAATAGGATCTGTTTAAATGATGTTCTCATGAATACATTTATTAAGCTGTGAACTCAGCAGTCAGTCCCAAATTAATTAACATACGCAGGAAAAACAAGCTGATTCTTATCTGGCAGTACAATTCACACGCTCACTTGAGTGCCTCTGTCTTAGTTAGCTGTAACAGATTTAAATGAAGCGTACAGAGAATCTGCAACATTCTAGAGGACATTAGAGGGTGAGGGTCATTTTCACTTGAAACGGGTTATGAACGCCACTTGTAGAAGCGTGCGTATAATGAAAAGCTCTTGGTTTGCATTAGCCTGACGGCCAGATAATGACATGAATTCTTGAGACAAAGGTGCCCCGGCATTGTGGTGATGATGGTGTATGCCATCGCCATGACAACGGATAAATGGATCTCCCATTCATGGATGGGATTGTGAGGGAAACAGGCAGAGATCTGCATAGAAAAGACGCATGTTTATTTCAGCGAGATCAATGGTCTGTTCTGAGGGGGTGTTTTCTTTGCAGCAAAACCAATGTGACATGACTATTCTTGCTTAAAGCAATAGTTCTCCTAAAAATTTAAATAATTATAATTGGCATTTAAACCTGTATGCTGCTCTTTTTTTCTATGGAATATTAAAATGGAAACTTTGAAAACAAAAACAAAAATATATAAATAAATAAATAAAAATGTAGCCTGTATAACTTGTGCACTATATTTCCAGATCTTCTATCTATTTTTAATTTTAACATAAGTGTGTTAAAGACTTGTACTTGTTGTTATATATATATTTTTTATATATATTACAGTAATCATAAACACACTTTGTACTGCAAATTGTTTTGCCGTTTACTGAAATAGTTTGACCATGTAACTTTTTGTTACTCTTCCAGTTATTTGTCTATGGCAGCTAATGAAGCAGAAGTGTTGCGCATTCACAGGAAATAGCTTACCTTCACAATGCAAAATATGCTGGAGCAGACTGAAATTTAAGCAGTTACTGATAATATTTCCCTGAAATGACATTAAACATGCATGCATGCCTTTAAAACATTAGAAAATGTTATAACACTTTACAATAAGGTCCCATTTGTTAACATTAATGTTGATACATGAATTAACAATAAGCAATATATATTTTTACAGCATTTATTAACCTTTGTTAATGTTAGTTAATACAAATAGTCATGTTCTTTTTCAGCGCATTAACTAATGTTAACGGATATGACTTTTGATCTTAAAAATCTATTAGTAATTGCTGAGAATAAAAGTATTTAAAGCTGCATTCCATAACTTTTTGGGTTAAGATTATCCAAAATAAATGTTTGAGCAAGTACATAATCAGCCAGTGTTCAAAACTATCTGCGCCTTAGCTCGATTCAAAGCGGTAAGCTTGTAATAATGTTTTTAACTCCAGTGGTACTGGTGGATTTCCGCGGGAGATTCGAGCATGTCTTTGCGTCATTATGTCACATCTGTACACATAAAGAAGGAGTCTCGGCTAGTAGGCTATATTGCGTGAGGATGTTGGAGGTGGAGATTTATAGCCTTTTCTCACAGAACTTGATATAATTAAACATTAATTTGATGGCGGATCCAGAAAGATTCAAACGAAAATCACCAGTGACAACTGGAGACTCACCCATTGTAAAATGCAAAAGACTTTGGACTTCGGAGTGTCTACAAAAAAAAAGAGACTGCAACCGGTCCATGCGAAAACAAGGATAAATATCGGAAGGGCATTAAATGTAGTCACGCAATGCTGATGTTGTTAACATTAACGATTTGAGAACAAAGTATAATTTGCACGGTTTGACGTGATATGATAAGCGATCGTTAGATTTAATCAGCGTGATTTACTGCAATGCTTTTTTCCCCTTAGTTGGTCAGAACAAAATTGGATGTTACCTACTTGTTCAGATGACATTTTCCGGTGAAAATTCTTATATTGGTCATACTTCCAAAAAGTAGAATCTGTGATTCCCAATGACAGGATCCACACCGCGCAGTGACTGACAGCTGCACATTCTCCTCAAAACATTGGATTCATCCGCGCTGTGCCGTGCCGAGGCACAACCCACGTAAAAATGATAATTCCGCGAATGACTGCAATTGCAGATTTCGAACAGAGATGGCGACAAAGAGGAAAAACTACGGACTGCAGCTTTAAAGTCGGCATGAAATCAAATTTGACAAATCTTATTTTTATATGTAATATTGTAGTGTTTATTATAAATGATTTATCTGTGCACTTCATTATTTTTTTAAAATTCATGTACCCTTATAATCTTTAATCAAATACATTACCCTTCCCTCCCCCCTCGAAACAACCTCTCTTCTCTTTCGGTCACGTGCAATGGCGAAAGGGTGCGGCCAGAGCCGATGAGGGTGCGGCTATCGGTGCACCGCCTCTCAGAGAAGATACATTCAAATCTGCCTCCATTTTGTTTGCAACGCCCAACCTCCAACGATCCAATCAATTCCCGAAGGACGAAATCAAGCCCCGCCCTACATTTTTTTCTAATTTCAAAAGCCGTTTCACTCGGATATACGTCACAACAAGGAAAAAATGACAATCTCAACTTCCGTTTCATGCCGACTTTAAGATTATTAAATGTTTTTTTGTTAGTTCATGTTAACAAATGTAGTTAAGTAAAGTGAACAAATGAAACTTATTGTAAAGTGTTAGCAAAAATTAAATTACAGCCAGTAAATAATTAGTAGATATTAAACCTGAAGTATTACAAAATTACATAAAGTAAATCAGTCATATTATTATACGTCCCTTACAAAAAAAAGGGACTGCGGCAGTGCTGTGGTCTCAGATAGAAATACCATGGTGGTTTAATATATTCTTAAATATATTTATATATAGTATTATAGAAAAGAATATGGTGTTCTTCGAAGTATCAAATGCCATGGAATGTATATATATAAATATATATAGGCCTATATACACTCACCTAAAGGATTATTAGGAACACCATACTAATACTGTGTTTGACCCCCTTTCGCCTTCAGAACTGCCTTAATTCTACGTGGCATTGATTCAACAAGGTGCTGAAAGCATTCTTTAGAAATGTTGGCCCATATTGATAGGATAGCATCTTGTAGTTGATGGAGATTTGTGGGATGCACATCCAGGGCACGAAGCTCCCGTTCCACCACATCCCAAAGATGCTCTATTGGGTTAAGATCTGGTGACTGTGGGGGCCATTTTAGTACAGTGAACTCATTGTCATGTTCAAGAAACCAATTTGAAATGATTCAAGCTTTATGTAATGGTGCATTATCCTGCTGGAAGTAGCCATCAGAGGATGGGTACATGGTGGCCATAAAGGGATGGACATGGTCAGAAACAATGCTCAGGTAGGCCGTGGCATTTAAACGATGCCCAATTGGCACTAAGGGGCCTAAAGTGTGCCAAGAAAACATCCCCCACACCATTACACCACCACCACCAGCCTCCACAGTGGTAACAAGGCATGATGGATCCGTGTTCTCATTCTGTTTACGCCAAATTCTGACTCTACCATCTGAATGTCTCAACAGAAATCGAGACTCATCAGACCAGGCAACATTTTTCCAGTCTTCAACTGTCCAATTTTGGTGAGCTCTTGCAAATTGTAGCCTCTTTTTCCTATTTGTAGTGGAGATGAGTGGTACCCGGTGGGGTCTTCTGCTGTTGTAGCCCATCCGCCTCAAGGTTGTGCGTGTTGTGGCTTCACAAATGCTTTGCTGCATACCTCGGTTGTAACGAGTGGTTATTTCAGTCAAAGTTGGTCTTCTATCAGCTTGAATCAGTCGGCCCATTCTCCTCTGACCTCTAGCATCAACAAGGCATTTTCGCCCACAGGACTGCCGCATACAGGATGTTTTTCCCTTTTCACACCATTCTTTGTAAACCCTAGAAATGGTTGTGCGTGAAAATTCCAGTAACTGAGCAGATTGTGAAATACTCAGACCGGCCCGTCTGGCACTAACAACCATGCCACGCTCAAAATTGCTTAAATCACCTTTCTTTCCCATTCTGACATTCAGTTTGGAGTTCAGGAGATTGTCTTGACCAGGACCACACCCCTAAATGCATTGAAGCAACTGCCATGTGATTGGTTGATTAGATAATTGCATTAATGAGAAATTGAACAGGTGTTCCTAATGATCCTTAGCTGAGTGTACTTTAGATATATTTATACAGTATATACACCATAGTCTTTTTTATAATACTATAGTATTTCATTGGACTTCACACTAGTGTCTAAAACATTTTTTTTATAATTACGTCTTCAACAGTGTAATCAGATTACTGTTGTCATGATTCCTTGTGTTACCCAGTCTTAAGGACTTTTAAGTTGACTGTTCTCATTTTTTCATTCCTGTGTCCTGTTCCTGTGACCATGTCTGTAGTTTTGTAGTTTTCTCTGTTTATTAGTCTTCCCCAGATGTAAGCTTGTTTGCCCCTGTGTATTTAAACCCCTGTGTTTCTTGTTCTCTGTCAGGTCTTGTCCTACAAGGATTTATACGTTTGGTGCTACTCATTCTGTTCCCTGGTTTTGTTATGTTTATTTTATTATTAAACTATTTTGCGTTTGGATACAGCTCTCCCTTTGTTTTAAAGTTCACCCAGCGTTGCAATTGTAATCACTCTCTCTAAAAAGTATTGCATTACTTATTACTAATCACTTTCTAAATCCCATATCAACCTCAACCAGTTGAACAATAATATGATAGACATGAAACTTCTCTTTTAATTTAAAAAGTGAAAATTAGTTTAACAGCAGTTTAAAAAAAAATGCAAATGTTCAAAAGACAACTGTAATTAATTATTAACCAAAATTTGAGAAATGGACAGAAATAAAGAGAGCTACTGGGCGCTGTCTGTAGCTTTATGAGGTTCTGATGGGACGTCTGGGCTTGTGGGAGGCTGGATGCTACGCCCTCTCTCTTCACGGGAGATTTACTTTAATTTATTCAAATGAGTGCGAGCACGCAGAATAATTTGGACATTTAGGAGGGAGCTCCTCATAATGGAGCGCTGTCAGATTTCAGCAACACAATCTACTGCATTAAAAACCCATGCAGAGTCATTTTAGTGCTCGTATTTCCTGAGCACTGAGGGAGTATAGGAAGAAGTGACATCAGACAAACTCAAAAGTTTCCATGCTGTGCTACAAGCAGTTGAAGAAGTATCAGATTATTTGACAACTCTTCTTGTAGGGACAGAATTAGTAACTGGATATAACCTCTTATATCCTTACTAAAGATAGAATATAAATCCTATTACAGTTATCCCAAAACGTCCTCACACAGAACGTTAACAGTATGAATGATTCTGTCATGATAGTGACTGTGACTTTCCCTAACTCTCTTTATCTCTCTGACAGAGTCATTCACAAATTACATAAGTCTAACTACTTAACCACTATTACGATGGATGGCTAGTGCCAAGCAGACCTGTGTGTCAGTGTCAAGGAGCAGTGCAACCTCGCTTCAGACACATCTAGGGATTTGAGCATAGCTTGAGGGCAAATTAACAACCACTGAAAAGCAGGAGGTTGCGGCGGGACCATTTATCTGTGTCCTTCACAACAAGGCTTCACTGTAAACTTGTTAGAGTTATAGAGAAAAGAGTTCATCTTTTATTTTTACTGACATCAGCACTGTCTCAACTGAGTTTTGCAGGCTTGCAAGCTTTAGAACTCAATATACAAGTCATCTTCTTTAATAAGAATGCCCCCTTAGATAGAAAATATTCGAGGATATTTAGATTTTTTTTTTTTTTTAAGTAAATGGGGACCAGTGTTGTTTTTGGGCCCCATTGACTTTCATGGATCAAAACATTCTTCAGAAAAAAGAACATTATACAGGTTTAGAAATGAGATGAGGGTGCAAAATGACAGAACTATCGCTTTAACTTTATTGTGGATAACCATAGATGTAGACCATGATGTAGACCTTGGCAAAAAAAAAATCATACAGCACTGCTTTTTCATTGTTTTTCTGTGCAAACATGCACTAGACGGACGCGTTTGACCGTCGCACTCACGTCTTGTGTCTTTTGCATGGCACATCGCTTAACTTATTTTTTTTTTTAAACTGACTCTAACGGTTTCTCTGTGAATGGCCTCTAAAATGCTCATATAATAATCCAACAATCTCAAAGAACTCAAAAATTCAGTCTTAGGAAGAAAGAAACAAAAAGAAAAGATAAAGGAGAAGGATACATTATTAATGGAAAACCTGCCTCCGGAGGGATGTTTGGTTCGTCAGTTTCGTGTGCTATAAAAACAAATCCTACAACAAGGAGAAGTTTACTTCATGAGGCGTTTAGTGTCTTAACTGCTCCATCTTAATGGCACTTTCCTTTAACTTTAATTCTAGCTCCAAAAACCCACAGACAAAATGACGCATGCCTCTTTAAACATTTCTTGTGTGATCATTTAATAATTTGTCTAGTATGCAAATAGTAAATAGGAGCCATTAAATGCTAAACAGCATATTTTTAATTTGGATGCTGTGTTTGGAGCTTTAACACTGCTACTGAAATAGCCTGGAGTCAATAATGTTTTTTAAAATTTGAGACCTCATGCTGTCTCATGAATTTCCTCTGAAGAAAGCAAAAAGGAAGTGTACGAAGTGTATTCTCACTAAATAAGCACATTCAGTGGTGATATTATTCGTGGATAACTGGGAAAAATGATTACTGATATCAAGAGTGAAATTGCTGATAATTTATTTTGTTGAGCATTTTTTGTAACATGACTATGATATATTATGCTTTGTATTATTATATAATACAATATAATACCATACAATAAAATCGAATTATGATCATATATAAAAAATGATCAAATTCAATGCTTCTAATTTTTCAGTATAATATATATATACAGTATATATATATATATATATATATAAAGTAAATTAAAAGTTTTTTTTTTTTAAAGGGATACTCCACTTTTTTTGGAAATAGGCTCATTTTACAACTCCCCCAGAGGTAAACTGTTGAGTTTTACCGTTTTTGAATCCATTCAGCCGATCTCCGGTTCTGGCGGTACCACTTTTAGCATAGCTTAGCATACATCATTGAAGTGGACAAGACCATTAGCATTTCTCATTAAAAAATGACCAAAGTGTTTCGATATTTTTCCTATTTAAAACTTGACTCTTCTGTAGTTATATCGTGCACTAAGACCGACGGAAAATGTAAAGTTGCGATTTTCTAGGCTGATATGGCTAGGAACTATACTCTCATTCCTGCGTAATAATCAAGAAACTTTACTGCCGTACCATGAGAGCAGCAGGCGTAATGATATGACGCAGCGCCTGAAAATAGTCCCCAGCTCGGTAACTTCCAACGTGACCGGGACTAAGTGCCTGCGCCTGCTGCTCTCATGGTACGGCAGTAAAGTTTCTTGATTACTACGCAGGAATGAGAGTATAGTTCCTAGCCATATCAGCCTAGAAAATCGCAACTTTACATTTTCCGTCGGTCTTAGTACACGATGTAACTACAGAAGAGTCAAGTTTTAAATAGGAAAAATATCGAAACACTTTGGTCATTTTTTAATGAGAAATGCTAATGTTCTTGTCCACTTCAATGATGTATGCTAAGCTATGCTAAAAGTGGTACCGCCAGAACCGGAGATCGGCTGAATGGATTCAAAAACGGTAAAACTCAACAGTTTAACTCTGGGGGAGTTGTAAAATGAGCCTATTTCCAAAAAAAGTGGAGTATCCCTTTAAGTTTCCAGATTTTAAGCTTTTACATGACTTCTATATTATGTCAGTTTAAAAGGGTTAAAGCGCAAAACATAAAACCTGTTATCAGTATATCGGCCAAAACAAGATATTGATATCGATTATCGTACAACGACGTAAGTCATGCTTAATAGTATGCATTGATGTAGAAACCATTTTTTTAATCACATTAACATGCAATATTTGGCGTACACTTTACTCCAGTATAAATGCGGTTCATTCAGTCAGCAGTTTTCTCCACAACACAAATTTTTCTGATATGCTGCTGTAACAAACATTTAGCTGTTTTTGCTGTTTGATCCATCGAGGGTTCCCTCATACGCATTTATGCACACGTGCACTCCTCAAAAACAGTGCTGATTGATGACATGCTAAAATGTATAGATTTAAATATATATATATATATATATGTAAATGTGATGAAAGATATAGAATGTACTGAGAATGTAAGCTTGCTTATTGTGCCCAGAGGATGATCTATGTAAGTCCACATGTCATTGTAAATAGAAACTATGCTTCTAAACACAGCTCGAGAGCTTTAGTTCCAACCACCTGAGTTTACGGCACTGTTTGCCAATGTTGTTGGAACTATGGTTTCGGAAAAAGCGCCAAATTGTCAAATATGTTACTTGCGACCAGTTTGTTAACGATGCTTTTGGGAAACGCTCCCCTATTTAATTTCCCATTAATGCTGCAGAGATAGTGTTTGTTTTAGAGATGTCAGAGAACACTGAGGGGAAATTAGCCTTGTCTTCATTCTTCAGTGTAAATCCATCATAAAACTACAGCAGGAAATTGAAAAACATGAACACGATGTATTGGAAGACTACAGATTCTGTGAAGTGTGCTGCATTCTGTATTTATTGTCCCTTCAAGAAGATGGCACTCGTTGCACGTCTGAAAATAAAAGGTTGCAGTCAATCAAGATTTCAGACGTCATGTTCTCCTGCAGCTCTGAGCATTGACACTGTTTATACGGATCTTAAAGGGGTTGCTGACGCAAATTCCAAACAGGCCACAGCAGCCATAGAGCTCTGCCAGTATTCTTCCATTCTGAGCATAATATCTATGAATAGGTCTTATATCCACTCATACATATATCTATAGAGTGGCTGTAGTCCCGCCTTACAGTTAAAAGAACCAATCGCCTTTTTGATAGAAGCATCGCAACACTCAATATGGCAGCCATAGGAAAGGAAAGAGCAGTTAAGAGACACACGATCGGCTACAATTTTAGTTTTTTGTTACTCTGAAACAAATTAGAATTACTGTAGGGTTATTTTTATTAGTCACTTAAAATGTCATGAGTGGTTCTCAAAGTGTTAGGTCTTTGTTTCATAGGCTATGATCGGCTACTTTTTTACACAGTTAAACAAATTAGAATTACTGTAGGTCACTTAGTTACTCAATTTCTTATAATATCAATAAACATTTTGGCTTAACAAATTTTAAAGGGATATTTCACCTAAAAATGAAAATTCTGTCATCATTTACTGTTCTAAACCTGTACAAATTTCTTGAAAATGCTATGGAAGTCATTCTTTAAAGTATCTTCTTTTGCGTTCAGCTGAAGAAAGAAGCTCATACAGGTTTGGAACTATTTGATGGTGAGTAAATGATGACAGAATTGACATTTTTGGGTGAACTATCCCTATGAGACCACTTTTGACTAGGTCAAAAAATAAATGTATTTTTTTGACGATTTTGTGAATTACATTGATTGATCACAATTAATAGGTTAATTACAAATATTTTTGTAATGTATTTCACTGCAACACAAAGTATACAGAAAATAATAATAATGTAATAATGCCTACTGAAAATTTGAAACTGAAAGAACATTATATTCCCCTGTTTTTCCCACAATAAAAAGATGTTATTAAAAAAAGACAAATGCAAAATAGAACATTACTGAGAGCCACTGAATTAGATAATACTCATATAAAAGTAAAATACAAAAGCTATTAAAGCAAAGAAACAGCATTGTAGTCTATAAATGACCATTAATATTTTAGCATTGTGTGTCATTTTCTCCCATTATTTCTTTCTCTTAGGACAAAAAACATGACAAATGAGCTGTGACAGAGATTGGTCAATAAAAATCACAGGTCTTTTAGATCAGAGCCATTATGTGATGTATCTAATAATGAACAACATTAGTGAGCTTGTGCTTCAGAGAAGGCTTTCTAGGCACTATTGGATAATTCATCAACCGCAATTTATGTTACCATTAAATATAATGGACCTGTGCTCTAAAGAAATCAAATCTACAATCATTAAAGATAATTGATTTCCATGTACCTTTATGGTACTAATTACTAAGCTTAAAAAATGTCACATGACTACTTAAATTTGATGAATGAGACCTAATACTAAAAAAATGTCTTCCACAACAGCATTGTAGGAGATTGGTTTCAAATGCAACCCCCACAAATCCCAGTGTCATCCCTCCATTCCATCTTCCCAGTAATAAGATGACACCATTGAAACACAAATAGCAATGGCAATCACATCGCATGCAATGGGGATTGTCCCGGGGAATGCAGGAACGCAACTGCGGTTGGGCAATCCATCCAGTGCCCTTCATTCTCGCAAACACATCAATAAAAAAAGCCTGCTGCATGCTGGGAGAGACTGCAGCTGTGTAATGTCTTACAGTTTCATAACCTGCAACAGGACGATGTGATCGAACATGCCTATACTCACAGACACTCAGGCATGAGATCCTCAGATGCTTGCGGAGAGCGTGTTGACATCAGTGGTCCGACAACAATTGTCACAAGACCGGCAGACATTTAACCTTGGCAACCCTATTAGATGTCGTTCCAGAACAATTCTCAGTCCAGTAGGAAAATGGACACACACATAAATAAGCACAGTGGAGACGTGGCTCACAGTGAAGCATGTGCCTCTATTTGAGGTACATAAACACTGTGCTTTTCACATGTTTATATGAGCATGTGACGGCCTAGTTTGGTGAAATGGAGTGAGCTAGTGAACGGCCATATTTGGATCGGCAGGGCAACCCTCTCACACTCATACACACATACACGAATAGAAACTGGCTGGACTCTTGCGATGCCAAAAGAGTAAAGCAGTTTTATACAGGATGTTAGCAATGTTAATATCCCCACTTAAAAAATTGAACGGCAAAACAACACTTCACCAACATCAAGCTCTTAAAATATTATAATAATAAGCAGGGAGGTAAAAAATTATTACAAGATCAGATGTTGTGTTTGACTAAACAGTGATATATCGATTTTGTCAGGTTGACGGCAACTTTTTCTCCCTTATGAGTCAGTTTCCATTGAACTCAAACACGAGACTTTTTCACATATTTTCAACAGTTTTAGATATTTATACTGTACCGTTCAAAAGTCTGGGGTCAGTGAGGTTTTTTGTTTGTTTTTGAAAGAAGTTTGATTATATTAATTTCAAAAATATTCGACCAAAATACAGTAAAATAAGTAATTATTATTACAATTTAATAAATAACTGTTTACAATTGTCTAGATATTTGTATTCAACATATGTATTGAGAATTGTACTAATATATCAAGACATACAAATTATAGGCTGATCCATATTTGATTTGTGCTCCAGTCTTCAGTGTCAAATAATCCTTCAGAAACCATTCTAATATGCAGATCTCAAAAATCATTTCTTATTATCAATGTTGAAAACTGTTGTGCTGCTTAAGATTTTTGTGAAAACTACATTTTTTTCAAGATTCTTTGAAGAACAGAAAGTTCTCAAAAAACATCATTCACATTTATTTAATGCATTCCTGATGAATAAAAGTATTAATTTCTTTAAAGAAATCTTACTGACCCAAAACCTCTCTAAGGCAGTGTATATCATATAAACTAATGATAATTCTACTGTATACTTGAAATGGTTGTAGTTCATTATTTTATAATTATATAGTGAATAGCGCCATACAAATAAATGTGAATTGAATTGAATCTTCTAACATTCTAGAGTTTAGGTAGCCCTAACTTGACTATATGACTTTGACTAAATAAATCTGGGCACATTGTATGCAATTTTGATGAATAGTGCTAGAGCTTGACAGAAAATGTGTCTTATTTAGCTGTCAAAAGAAGAATTTTTTCTTCATTTTACCACCAGAGCCTTTTCTACAATGTGTTTCTTTTCTACTAGCTATGCCTCTCGATGTGTGAAATGATTTGTGTATGTAAGACACGTTTTGAGGGTGTGGAAAGAATCATATCAGTTTGAAAGAAAGCGAGAAGCAAAACAGGACCTGCCCTGAAATTCTCATCAGTCAGAGTGCATTGCAGCAAAATTTTTAACTTTGCTTGATGGTAAAACTTTATTTTAGCTCCTTATTTTGCATCATGGAGCAAGAGTTTTTCAAACTCTTGCATTCTTCCTCCTTGAGATGTTCCATCCACATTGAAATCAACAGATTTACACCTCTAGTATGAAGATTCTCTAATGGACATCCTTTGTCTTCCTGTCTTTGTCAGTAAGTGAAAAAGAGGAACATAACATTGCCACATTGTCATATTTTCAGATTTCCAAACTCACAATTGGGAATTCCCAGGAGGACCTGAAGACAGCATGAGTGTTGTGATTCTGCCTATTAATTTTTCTAAGAGTGATCTGCCTCCTCCTCCTCCATTTACAGTCTCAGCCTCTACTGTAAGACATTGGCAGACATCCGGAAGAATAAAGTTTAAAAAGTCTGTCTGAATAAAGGCATTACACCAGGCCAAGAAGTAGAACTGTTCTTTATCAGCATATCAACACAAGCCAAGTCCAAACATACGGTAGAAATCTGTCCTCTCGTTCTAATGAGTGAAGTCGTTTTCTTTGTTCTCTCCTCTCTATCACTCTCAGGTGTGAGTGTGAGTCTGTGATTCTGACAACGAGCATATTAGGTCTTTTCCAGCACTCCTGCAGGCTTTTCCCTGCACTCCCATGGGAAAGCCTGGCGTTCTCATTTAGATTTACTCACGCTGTTTGGTGTTTGTATATTGGCTATTTTACAAAGGTTCAAACATGGCTCAACCAATCATATTCATAATGTACTGCTGTTTTGAGTTTCTCAAGTGTTGTATAATGTTTCTTTTGCACTAATGCCATGCAGTCTTTTGATCCATCAACAGTCTTATCTTTTGGTTTGCATCCATTAAGTTCTAAATAAAAAAAATTACCTAATTAATTAAAATAGGCATTATGCACAATTTACTATGTTAATTACAGAGATTGTTTTCATTAGAAATTAGATATTTAATCGATTTTATTTCCCCTGGCTATTTTTTTACTTAAAGTTAATTTTAAAACATACTAATAATTTAATAACGCTGCTAAATGTAATGTTTAGCAACTCTTAAAATTAATATCAGTTTTTATGCTGTAGAATATTATGCTGTGATGCCTAAATTCACTTCTAGCATTCTAGATTTTTATTTCCATTTTTATTTTTTATTTTTTATAAAAAACATAGAAATGTTATATTGGTAACTGGTCTAAAATATAACTAAATTATGAAATTAAATTAAAATTAAATTAATTATAAAATTGGTCCATTGCCGCATGGTTAATATATGCGGTATTACAATATTTTGGGGTTAATTTTCCATTTAAACCAAGAATATCAAAATAAATGTTATTAAAAATGCCATTAAATTAAAAATACTATTAAAAATACTCATTTAGTGATATTAGATTTTGGTCATGCCCTTCATCACCCTAAGTTCTCAAAATAAACCTGTGTGTTTACTTCGTATTCTGCTGTCTCTCGCAAAAAGACATATAGCAGGCCTGTTTCAAGTCACAGGACTTGGAGAACATTTCCCACTGCTTCATCTATATATAATGAACGCTCTTAGGTGTCCAAGTCCACAGCAACCAGTGTCTGGCTAATGCTTTTAGTTAGGCTTTTCTGAAAGGGTGAAATGTCAATGTTTTACCCATCCAGTGCTGTTTCCTGGCAAATATGAAGCCCATCCATTTACACTGAGCGAGAAGCTGCATGCATGCATTTAGAGATTGGGTTTCCATCTTATCTTCAAATCTCTACAAATGTGGTTACATGAGTGGGGTTTTCTTGCAGACTGACTTTCACAGCCCTTTTAAAAACACTGATCTGGAACCTGTGAAGTCAGAATAGTGCTGGAATCCAACCAGGAAGTCAAGCAGACTACATTATGAACTTAAGGAATCACTGTCTTTAACTGTCTGTCACGCGCCCCGCTCAAATGAAGAACCTCGGATAAATAATAAAAATTAAAATATGTGGTGAAACCTCTTTAAAAAAATGGGTCAACAAAAATGAACTTCCCTCATTGTTTTTGTGCCTGAAAAATAAGGTTTTAATAATAAGGCTTTTATTCAGCAATGATACATTAAATTGATCAAAAGTGACAGTAAAGACATTTATAATGTTACAAAAGATTTCAAATAAATGCGGTTCTTTTGAACTTTTTAAAGAATCCTGAAAAAAATGATTGCTTGTATGAAAAAAAATATATATTAAGCAGCTCAACCGTTTTCAACATTGATAATATAAGAAATGTTTCTTGAGCCACAAATCAGCAAATTAGACGTTACATTACTTTTTAAAATATATAAAAATAGAAAACTACGGAGCCCCCCTAGTCCCACTTTGTCAAAAAAATTTATTATAACTATCTCGTGGCCTCAAGATAGTATCTCGTGGCCTCAAGATAGTAACTTGTGGCCTCAAGATAGTAACTTGTGGCCTCAAGATACTATCTTGAGGCCACGAGATACTATCTTGAGGCCACGAGATACTATCTTGAGGCCACGAGTTACTATCTTGAGGCCACGAGATACTATCTTGAGGCCACGAGTTACTATCTTGAGGCCACGAGTTACTATCTTGAGGCCACGAGTTACTATCTTGAGGCCACGAGATACTATCTTGAGGCCACGAGTTACTATCTTGAGGCCACGAGTTACTATCTTGAGGCCACGAGTTACTATCTTGAGGCCACGAGTTACTATCTTGAGGCCACGAGTTACTATCTTGAGGCCATGAGATACTATCTTGAGGCCACGAGTTACTTATCTTGAGACCACGAGATAGTTATAATACATTTTTTTGACAAAGTAGGACTAGGGGGGCTCCGTAGAAAACTGTTATTTTAAAATTGTAATACTTATTTTTTTTTTTTTTTATATTACTGTTTTTACTGTCATTTTTATCAAATAAATGCAGCCTTAGTGAGAATAAGTAATTTAAACATTAAAAAAAATCTTTCTCACGCCAAGCTTTTGAAAGGTTGTGTATATTTAAAAAGATCTTGCCACTATAAGTAGCATCCTTCCTGTTAGCATAGCTTGTTAGCAGCTTGTAGTGCAGCAAACTATTTTTTAAAAGCTTGACTAGTAGTTTGCAGCTCGAGAGCTAAATTTCAAAGTAGCTTCACTAATCCTGTCTCCACCACAATTAAATGTCAATTTATTTGTTCAATAAAACAGCAGTCGCACAAAGCTCTGTACTGCATATTGATCAGGGAACAACAAACGCCATACTGCGGTGGCACATTTTCAACATTCAAATGCAGTTTTCCACACAGCCCAGCCTGGCAGAGAAATGTGTTGCGATTATTGTCATCTTGCATTCATAATTCATTTCAGCAGACATGTCGACTCCTTTGGGTGTTCAAGACAAATCTAGACACGGAAATCTTCACGGAAGCCAGTCTGTCGGAAAAACAAACCTCACGTTCGGGAATGATACTCAATGAGTGCTACTAACTCATTGCGTTTGCCTGAAGGGAGAACCGGCTGCGCTGTTGTCCTCTGATAATACACTAACACTTGACATCTGGTGCAGAGGGAGGAGTATTGCCCGTCCACCCACTCTCTTCCTTTATCTCCAACTCTTCCTTCAGCCTGTAAGCAAATCCGTTATAACATCCTCCTCTGCCGTCACATGTTCGGCCCAATGGCCTGTTCAGCAGCGTGCGGCAGATTGCCTGCACTTCGCTAAACAAATCTGTGCATGCCGATCGCCATGCAATGTCAAACCGCACACAATGCATAATGCCAAATACCTCAGGGTGGCCTAGCTGCTATAAAAAGCAATGCAAATGAGTTTGTATTGGGAAAGAGCGAAGCTTGTACCTCCTGCATCCCTTATCTTTCACGCCAATAAAGACAAATACGACCTAACCTGACCTCCATCTCTTCGACAAGCCACACAATAACGAAAAAAGGCATTGTGTTCGTTTGCCCGGGTTAAATTATGTAATGCCTCGACGATGAGTAGATTGCCGCCTTTCGTTCGCTTTGCTTCACAGTTTCCTGGGAAGCAGTAATTAGTGTCAAGAACAAATTTGTTGTTGTTAATGAGCCTACAGGCTAAGGCGACAGCATGGGTAAAGAAAAAAAGAAAAAAAGTTGCCCCCTCGTAGGATGGTTTGGATAGCGGAGATACACTGCATCTATTCTCCAGCCGTCAACGCTCCTCTTACAACCTCTTTGATGGGACGTCTCTGCCTTTTCCTTCACAGTAAATCAGGCAAGAAGCCAAGAAAAGTCTTATCAGTCTTATCACCAACAAAACAGCTGCATAGACACCAGTGTAAACAATCTCCAATACAGGGATGAATCATCCTGAATAAATATTGTACTGTTCTATCAAGCTTTTTTTTTCAGTTGCACTAACACAGAGTCAACTGAAAATACATGGTAATGCTCATTATTTAAGTTTATGAGGTCTTAAAAGGTTCTATTAAAGTTCAGGTTGTGCACATTCAATAGTGTGTGTGTGAGGTAATGCATTTTTATTTTAGCACAAGGCACGGGCAGCCAGTAAGAGGGATATGCAACCTATTCGAATCCTTCAGCTGGATAAATATATTCAATTTCCCATAGCAAGCATTCTCATTCTGTGTTTGTTCACTCCTCATTTTCAGAGCCTCAAAGAGAATAAAAACACCAATCATGTCATTTTTTTAAAAGACGCTCTTCTTTTGTGTCTCATGGAAGACATTCCTTCTTGGCAACAAAGGTGGAATTTACCAGCTGAATTGTGGGAAGGGATTACTATGCCATTGTACACACTAAGAGAGTGTAAGCCATTGAATTATCTCACTGTTCAAGATGACTGTTAATCATACCACTAGCCTTAGTCACATTAAGTTATTTTATGGAAGAAAGGCACACCCGTAGTCTCTTTCCAAATGCATTCAGAGAAGCAATAAACTCACAGTAAGTCAACACCCGCATCAAAGCAGTAAACACTGGTCTTGTGGATGTACTCAAAGCACGCAGCTTCCTTAGGGCACACGTCTGCGTTCGACTGTAAACACAGATCCAGATATGAGATGAAACATTTTGATGAAGTGGGGATCATTTATGCAGCATGACAAGCTTTTTTCTAGTGCTTAGTACTGTCTACGTTGCAAAAAATAACTTTTTCTTCATCAGTATTTTGGTCTTGTTTTCCAAGAAAAATATTTAGATTACATGTATTATTAATTAATTTATTAATAACATTTTGTCATTTGCATTAAATTGTATTTAATCATAGACCTCAATACATTTTGAGTGAAAAATAGCTAAAACAAAACTAAACATGTTGTATACAAAACTGTTAAAAATAAAATTCATTATTTAAAATGATGTACATTATTACAAATCTATTATATATAATACAAATAGTAATTATATACTGAATCAAATGGTATGTATGTATACTGTAAAATTTACGGTAAAATACGGTAAAAACACCAAAACATTTTTTAAAATCTCTTTTTAAAACACCAAACTTTTTATTCTAAAATGTATTCATAATAATAATAATATATATCTATTCCACTGAACAACAGACAAGATGACTGTTTTATGGTTGGACTTAAACAGCAGAGTCACTGTTCACCTGAAATAAAACTCAAAAGCAATTCATCAGATTGCACTGGACGTCATCTCAGATTAATAGAACAGAGCAATTTCTATTCTTGGGTAACAGAATGCTGACAATGGATTACAATAAAACCAGATGATCTCTCTCAGACACAAAAGTCTTTCCCAAAAGTATGGACAGCTTGAGAGCGTGCTTGGCCAGAATGCCACAAGAGTGACGTCTTATCTTGTCTTGTGCCCTATAACACTGATTGATTGACAAAGCACTCTGACATCATATAACACTGTTAAATCACTGCAGTCAACTTCAGGTTTTGCTGAAATATTATTAGGATAATGCTTTCTTTCAGAAACGAGTGACTAAAAATCTATATGCATTTTTTTAGAAATCCTTCACAGCGTGTCAGACAGTCGGGCATTGTTCACTGAATAAGAAAAACTAGAGTAAAAGAAAGACAAAGAAAGATCGCATGGCAAATGACAGATGTGTCCGTCTGAGACCTATGTCGCAATGCAGTTTTCAAACATCTGGCTGCAAGGAGATTGAAAGATTTGTATTCGCTCATTTAGTCTACGACTGACTGGGTTCCTCCTGCTCTTCTCAAAAGATTAAGGAAACAAACATCATGAGAGCTGTGAACACACACACACACACACACTATTCTTAACAGGCTTTTTTTTTTGTCTAATCTTTCCATTTAAATATCCCAAAATCCTTAAAACCCGAACTGGCAGGTTTTGAATAAAACCTGTAAATACATTGTAAAAATCTGCCAGTGCAGTAAGACAAAATACCTTTAATATGTTGAAAATGGAAAATATTGATATTACGTCTTAACATCTTATGCGGTGTTACTTAAAAAACAAATCTATCATTTTTTTTTGCACTGTAGCAACTGAAGTGAGCAATTTATTCAATGATGGAATACGCCTAATACTCTTAATGTACAATGGCTTTATTGATGTCAAATCTTACTCAAGTTGTTATTGTCCACACAAATTTTGTCAGCGAAATACAACAGCTATTGCTCCAAATGACTAGAATTGTAAATAATGACAAAACTTTTCACATTTGGGTAAACTATTTATTCAAGACCAAGCACAATATTTACCCTCCGTGCTCAGAGAAAAGCTACATACCATTGTAAATACAGTATGGCACCCTGCATAAGACACAGACCCCACAAATAATGTTCAGTGATCATCACGAAGAGAATAAAAGCTAGACAAGCCTTATGTCATTTGCAAAAATGGGTAAAAACTGCAACACAATTTCAATAAATTATATTAAATTATTATCAAAAAGCCAACAACTTCCTCTAAGACAATATGTCATAACTTCTTTAGGCTTGATCTCTGTTTGCATTTTGCCTTTGAGAACTTCAGGTTTATAGATTTCATCCATGGTCTGTGAAGAAAGCATTGATTTGCATTTGATGGAGAGGGAGTGTGTTTTCCTGCAGGGAGACCTGAGGGCAAACCCATGCCGCAGTAATGAGAGGCGATGATGGTGAGAACCTCACAATAAAGGTGATCTTTCAAGGTGGCCTTTGATGTCTCGAAAGTGCTTTGAATACACAAAAGCCCCACAAACAATCTATACTCTTTTTTCTGGGATAGTGCTCTTTGCAGATTGAAATTGCTTCAATCAATGTACAAAACTAATTTCACCTCTTGAAGTGTGAATTGGGAAAAGAGATGCACAAACTTTAATGGGAAGAGACAGTATTTCTTCGAAATGTCGACTCAGCCCCATAGAGTATGTTTACAGGGCACTGCGTATGCTGTCCTGACTGACAGACAAACACACAGGCCGTCTGATCGATTGTATTGATTACGAGTAAGCTGCTTTGAGCTCTATGGAGTGCTTAGAAATCACATAAACACATTATTGCTTATCAGGTTCACAGGACGACTATAAGGTCACTTTGGATTTATGACATTTCCCTTCAAGCCGGTTACATTTAGCTGGTTTGGCAGAGAGATACTTTGAACACATAGCTATTATTTAATGTGCAGAGCTAGATAAAAACACATATTGTTCCTTCGAAACACTTCTCAACACAAGCATTGGCTAGCAGATTTCTTCATGCCTTAAAATAGCTTGAATATAACTCTACACCCTTGCCTCATTTAGTATACGCAGTTCTATAAATATATGCAAATGAGCCCCGGCTCCACTCACTCACACCAGCTCAGAGATCCACTCGTTGACGATCACACGTTGACGTGATTGGTTACAAGGTAGTTTGTGACGTCAGAAACAACAGCGATTTCAAACCGCGTTTTTGCAAACGAAAAAGTTTTTTAACTGGAATTATGTTTAGGATTTTTTGTATGTTTTATCAAACCACAAACGAAACAGTCTTGGTTTTAAGAAATACATTTTTTTTTACTTTTTTTTTCTTAGCTGAGAGATGTAAATGAATCATCTGTTTGCTTTAACCTGTCATGAAACAATCTCTTCCTGTCTAAGTGGGCGACTCATGGCTGGAATAAGCTGAAATGTGGGGAGATGGTCCTCACTCCAGAACACGAAATCCAGGGGGAGGAGTTGGATCCAGATCCAACTCCTCCCACCTTACATACCTAAACCTACCCATCTCCGCCCCCTGATCCCTAACCCCTCCCCTAATCCTACTCATCTCCACCCCCTGATCCCTAACCCCACCCCTAATCCTACCCATCTCCACCCCCTGATCCCTAACCCCACCCCTAATCCTACCCATCTCCGCCCCTGACCCCTAACCCCACCCCTAATCCTACCCATCTCCACCCCCTGATCCCTAACCCCACCCCTAACCCTACCCATCTCCGCCCCCTGATCCCTAACCCCACCCCTAATCCTACCCATCTCCACCCCCTGATCCCTAACCCCACCCCTAATCCTACCCATCTCCACCCCCTGATCCCTAACCCCACCCCTAATCTTACCCATCTCTGCCCCCTGATCCCTAACCCCACCCCTAATCCTACCCATCTCCACCCCCTGATCCCTAACACCACCCCTAATCCTACCCATCTCTGCCCCCTGATCCCTAACCCCACCCCTAATCCTACCCATCTCCACCCCCTGATCCCTAACCCCACCCCTAATCCTACCCATCTCCACCCCCTGATCCCTAATCCTACCCATCTCCACCCCTTAGATCTGGATCCAACTCCGCCCCCTGGATCTCGTGTACTGCAATGAGGTGCTACTGAATGTGGGCCTGATTTTATGCTCCTATTCCAAAGTCAGGAAAAACCAAGGTAACACTTTAATTTAAAGTGATGTAGTTACACGTTACAACATGTACTTGCATGCTTAATTACAAGTAAGTAACCCTAAACCAAACCCTAACCGTAACTCTATAGTATGTACATGTAGTTAATTGACATTACTCGGTACTTATCTGAGTAAATACAATGTAACTACATGACCTTAAAATAAAGTGTAACCAAAACCAAACCTGTAAACAAAGCAGAAATATACAGTATGTTGCTATCCCTGTACATTATGACAAATCTTACTGTCAAGAAAGTGGAAGAACAATGTCCTCCTCAAACTTCTGTGTCAGACTCTGAGGTCAACGGGCACTGAACAATACAGACAGAGAAACAGTGAGTAGAGCAGTCAGCTCTACATGGATGCTCAGTTTTATTCATGACATCTCAATATTGTAACAACAGATTCCAGGTCTGAATATGAAGTGATGTATAGGAATTATTATCATAATGCTCTCTGACACTGCTGGAAAATAGTATGAACTGCTTTTCTCCTCACAGAAGCTGCTGTTTATCCTTGTTTTTATATATATGTATAGTTTTAACTAACAAGGCCTTGTTAACATCAATATGTTCCTTAACATTCTGTTAGTGTAATTAAAAACCCACACAAGTTAGATGGCTGGAGTCCGGTGGTTAAGGATCCGAGCTGGTAACATTAAAGTTGCAGGTAAGGTTGACAAGATCGTCTATCACCATCATACCCTTGATCAAGGCTCTGGGTGAACTACATAACTAAATACCAGTATTGTTTTTAAAAGTATATTAAAATTTATACAATATAAATATACATTTTTAGTAATATTTCACAATATTATTGTTATTACTGTATTTTTATCAACCCCAAACTTTTGAATGGTAGTGTACAAAATAAATGATGGATAAATATGTCGCAAGCATTGTGCAATGGATGACTGTATGAAACTATTCTCCTGTAAGATTAGATAAACTACTAACAGCACCTGCTGTGCTTGCAGGTCTGTGTGCGCCGTGGGTCGCTGTCAGCGAGGCCGCTCAATGCCCAGAAGTGCACAAAGAGGTTCCTGTACCGTGTTCTCCTCACAATAGGTGATCCTGTGTGGCGGATCTTCCCTTTCAGGTGACTTAAGATTACGTTGTCCATCTGTTCAGCAAAAGCTTGATCACTCCGTCATCAACTGCTAGGTAAATAAGATGACAGCTGATTAGACCCAAAAACACACTCCCCTGCCTGGCCTGGGCTGTGTTCATAATTAAAGAAGCATACTAGGGAAACAACGGGCAATTTATTTTAGGACATTTTGGCACTGGAGGAGCACCACCCACAGAAGAGAAATGCGTTGATCAACACGGCCGCTTTCTCTTAGAGCAATGACAAATTATATAAAAGGAAACTTCATCAAAAAGTAAATGCAGCTAGAAACCTTCAATTGGACGAGGCATCAGCTGGTTTCTCTGAAGCCAGGAAAAGAAAGTATGAACAAAAATAAAAATGCAATGGATGTTTAAGGCACATAGCTACAATTGTGAACTCAGGTGTGTCATAATTGCAGTGATTTGTACCTTTTGGCATAAGTAAGTGCGCCATGTGGTGAACATCCACTCTTTGAGGACAGCACAGGGGAAATTTGTGGCATTTCAACAGATCTATCTATCTATCTATCTATCTATCTATCTATCTATCTATCTATCTATCTATCTATCTATCTATCTATCTATCTATCTATCTATCTATCTATCTATCTATCTATCTATCTATCTATCTATCTATCTATCTATCTATCTATCTATCTATCTATCTAAAGATAGACATCAGACATAAAGAATGATGACAGACAGAACTATAGACAAATAGATAGATAGAGAGAGAGAGAGAGAAAGATAGATAGATAGATAGATAGATAGATAGATAGATAGATAGATAGATAGATAGATAGATAGATAGATAGACAGATAGATGTGAATTGAATTTATTTAGTTTAATTCATAATATATAATAAAATCTAAATTGAGTCAAGTTGGGATATTGACCCAATGTTTCCCAAAATTTAAGCACACAACTATACCATCTTACACTTGTACATAAAGTAATATTTTTTCAAGTCATTTTTTTTTAGATAATTGGTCACTTATTATCACATCTTATAGTAAGACAACACTGCCACTGGTGACCCTCAAAAAAGAAGAAAAAAAAGAAACAGGTGCATGACAGAAAAAGTCCCAAGTAATTTGACACAATGCTGGAGGGAAAACTGTGTTAAAAAGAGCGTTGTGCCTTTGTTGTGGGTTCAGGCGCTCCCTGGGGCTGTAGAGCAGGAAGTGACAGCAGACGAGGGAGCTCGTGGCTAATGAGGGGAGAAATGTTTGTCCTTGCTCTGTACCCATCTGTGTGAACCTTTCGGTTCTTTCCAAATCTTACACAATCCATAGCCTTCAAGACGGCACACCTAATCCACAGATTATGATGTCCGTCTGCCTACTTCACTGTCCGTTGTCACAGTTCGCTGTGCTGTCCAGAGAGATATATGACCGACCGGTTTTGGTCTCAGGGCACATGACTCTAATGCCAGGGTGCAAGGGGAAATCACTGTAATTTTCCTGCTCAGTCACAGAATCATGAAGTCCCTGCGACCGTATCCATCCCTCTGGTTATGACACACTTATTTCGGCTGCCAATAAAGCTGGAAATAATGAATTGTAGAACTGCCAGGGCAGAGGTACACAACTGCTGTGTGGCCTCCTCTTCTTATAAACCTGCATGTGAGGAAAATTGCCACTGCCCCATTGAGATAACATTTAAAACCATTTGGATCTTGTTTAAGTGATCAAAAGCGTAACATTGAGCGTACTTTCTCCTATGTCGGGCTGACTGGTGTTTTTGAATCAATCTTTCAATCTGAAGAAATATTTACTGAATGAATCAGTGAATGAATTTGAAAAAAATCTTTTTCTTTTTTAACGGATTCAAAAGACTCAAGTTACTAGGATTTATCAAACGAGATAAATACAAAGTTCTGTCATGAAACTCTAGATGGCACAGGCTGATAGGTCCTTAACTCAATCTGCTTGCAATAACATCATTCTCTATAAGGCGCAGCTGATTGGTTCCTGCTAAATCAGTAGCCAATGAGCTCGCTACTCAACCTTCAAATACTTGGTTAGCACTTTTGCTGTAGCAGAGCAGCGCGCTTTCAGAAACCCTCCACCTTCCCCAGCTCCACCTGTATAGATCTGCTACGGGTAATTCATGTATGTTATCTTGTACATCAGCATGTCTTACTTGCTCACAGCAGCGTCATGTATGTATTGGCAGTAGCAAGTCCAGTACTCCAGTGTAGCAGATCTATTCTGCCAAGAACAAACATATCAACATTGTCATATCTAGGGCCCTATGATTTCCGCGATCACGGAATCGCGGACGGAATTACGGAATTGGCAAATTAACGCGGAATCTAGTGGAATTTTACATATTTGGATTGAAATTGTTTTTTTGTGGGAGAAGAACGTATGTCTGGTGAAAATGCAGACCGGGGGAAGCAAATCTGGGCAAATCTTAGCGCATCAAAAGATTTACTGACATACCTGATGTAAATGCTCATATAACTTTAGCACATACATTCTAATAAATTTCTATACTTTAACGTATTAAAAAATTACAATTTGTAAACGCTTTCTGTCAAGAAATAACACAAATGCGATGTCACATGACAGAATTACACATGGCGTTCACAAAGCGTTCTTAACACTTTTTTTACATTTATTCATTTAGCTGACGCTTTTATCCAAAGCGACTTACAATTGCTATATATGTCAGAGGTCGCACGCCTCTGGAGCAACTAGGGGTTAAGTGTCTTGCTCAGGGACACATTGGTGTCTCACTGTGGATTCGAACCCGGGTCTCTCACACCAAAGGCATGTGTCTTATCCACTGCGCCATCACCACCCCAACTTTAAATGAACTTAGTTGCTGAATGAGTTAAATGAACTCATGCTTTTACATTTTTAAAGAAGTTTAATTAATTTGTGTCAGGAATCAGTGTCAGAAATTAGGGGGTGTCTGAGGAAAATATGCAACCAAAAATAATGAGTTAAATGAGTTCCTTTGTTTTTGTTCATTTATCATTTGGATAAATGGTAACACATTTCTAATCTAATCATTAAGCATTTGTGTTAATTAATGGATTGTATTCTAGTATCCGACATAAAATAATACATTACATTTATTTTATATGATTAAAACAATGTGGCCACAAAAAGATAAAATGCCCATGAAAATCAATTTCAAGGAGCAAATATTAGCACCTAATGGAAAAAATTATTTCTGGTTGAGACAACATGAATCATTTTTGTTAGCATTAGCTGAAACTAGGTGGGGGATTAGAGTAAATGTTCAATGAAAGGTAATTTTATGTGTTTTTAACTCAAATTATAAAAAAGGTAAACTCATTTGTCCTGTCACCATCCCGGTAGCGGGATATTTAAGTTTACTTCATTATTGTTCTAATAAATCCTAATCTAATCATGGCAAACTATATATCGTTGGAAAGGTCTAAGAGTCAAGAATACATATATGTTGATGATTTTGCAGAAAAATATATGTTGGAAGAGTAATGGATTAATATATGACAAGAGTGCGCATCAAAAAAAATCTGTATCATTACAGGTGTTTTCACCTTTGTAACAAAAAGTCAACAACAACACTTTTAATCATTCAAACTTTGATTTGCATGCTAAAAGTTCACAATAAAACATATATAATCTAGTATTTGTCAATACAAAATTATAAAATAATATTATTCTCTAAAAAGTATATTATATATATTATCCTCTAAAATATAATATTATCTTTTTTTATCACCTTTTTTATTACATCACATATGTTAGTAGTTATCATAAATTAGGTCTCGTTTGAAAGCTTACGAACTCAGAATTCATCCTGTGAAAACCGTTTTGAAATTGGACGTTGCGTTACCATAGAAACGGTATTTTTTATTAGGCCCCTCCCCTTTTGGGCATCATATTTCATAATTTATTATCAAAAATGTTCTAATCTTGACAAAACACATATTGTCAGAAAGGTCTGAGTCTCAAGATTCCATATTTAGTGACAGAAGTGATATTTGGATAGAAATTTATTAATTTGTTATGGCAGAATGCATACAATTAAATTCAATGGAATGCAATGGCACCCGGTGGGTATTTTTGGTTTTACGCCTAAACAAAATCTCATGGGAACTTCAATTTTTGTGATATCAACTTCAAATTTGGAACACAACTTGGTTAGATATATGGCTTTGACTTTCTGTCATTTTTAGGCTGAAACCTATATTAATTTATATATATTTTAATAAAAGAAAGAATATATATTTTATTATATTTTCATAACAATAAACTTAAACTTCAATAACTTTTATATAATTTAATTCTATTAATTTATTCCACTTCAACAATAATCTGGCAAGTGTCGTCTTTTAAATGAGACCAACCGTAAGTCTTTAGTCCAAAGGGTTCATGAATTACAAGCGTTTAAGTTTGGGTAGTGCATTTTCACATCAATTCTCAAAAACGGGGGTGAAAGTTAAGAGGTTGAGCCTAAGATTTTTTTTAAGTGAAGATGAAGAGCCAAAAATTCACCTCTAATATAAAGGGATTAGAGCACAAGGAAATGGTCTTTGCAGTTTTAATCAAAGGATGATTATCATGACATTCCAAGAAAATGTTCCTCTTGGAATAGCTATTGACAGTGTTGAAATCCTACCCCACCTATGTACAAAACACACGACATGGTGACATGTCTGACACCCGTTGCTGTCACGCTGTTGGACATCTTAGCGTTTTGAACCAGACAGCGCTAAATAACACACGGGTGTTTAACCCTCGTCTGTCACCATAAAAGTGAGTTAAAAAAAACGCCTGCCTTGGGAATAGAGAAATAAATAAATAAATAAAACAACAACCATCTTGTCAAGCCCTGGTTCCCTTGTACGTTGTTTTAAACGTGACTAACGCAACCGAAGGCCAGTGGTTGTAATGAATGTATATTTCTGTAGACCGTAACCCTCCCCGGGGGAAGAGGACAATCATCTTAATGAGCGCCTGCTGCACGTCCACCGCCACCAAGAGAACTGAGAAAAAGAGATAGAGCAGATGGCGAAAGAGAGAAATAGAGATGGGAGAAATCTGTGAATAACCTCCTAGCGGTGCTTGATCTTATCCTCTGTAATACACCTAGATTCAGCCTCCAGCGTGGGAGCTGCAGGGATGGCGTACAGCATGGGAATGATTCTGATGTTGCCCAAAGAAAATATATACGATATCAGAACAAACCAGGCTGCTTTAAGTGTGTGTTCAGTCTTGGCAGGTTTGGTTAGATTAAAACAAACTCTGGTGCGGTTGCTCTGTTAGTGCAGTTTGTTTTAATAAGTGTGAACGCTGACATCCAAATCCTGGTGCGCACCAAACGGACTGAGACCCCCTGAAAAGGAGGGGCTTTTAAAATAGACATCTAAACTAACCAAAAACAGGATGTGATGTCACAATATGTGACCCTAAAAAGGACAACGCTCAAGCATACCTGTTTTTTCTTATCATATAGGAGCTACGTTTGCCCATTACAGTTCGGTACAGGCATCAGAACCACCGTCCTTGAAGCAGATCTTCATTTGTGTGTGTAACAGAGGAATTCCTGGCTCTGTTTTGACTCCTTTACACATTTTATAAGCTCTCGGTTGGTAAAAATACCATTATATACACATACGACGAGCATGTTTAGCCCAGCACACACTACAGCATTGTTTTGGAGTTCCGTCGCAAAATATACGTCCTAAAAACCGGGGTTTTTTTGTATCTTAAGGTTCAGTGTTAAAAATGACACCAAATCATTTTCTTCATTTCATCATTTTCTTTTTTTGGTCCGGACCAAAAGAACCAAGAGAACCTTTACTAGAACCTTTCAAATTTTAGGTAAATATTTCCTTAAGAATACATTTTTTATTTAAATCTGTTTTGAAATAGACGTACCCTAGCTTTGGTGAATAAATGGTCGTATTGGAGCTTTATGTAACTAAATTAAGCCATTATCACTACAAAAGAGACAGGCACAGTGGGTTATTTCGAGGAGTCCTCAGGCCTCGGGACTGTTCACCGGCTCCCATGTGGGACTTTTCCAATAGCCGCGGGCCCTTTCCTGTTCCCTGCTCCACTGCTCGAGTTAAGCCACAAAACACATCTAATCAAGAGTGAACAGTTGTTAGGGACATTTTCGAATCATTCACTATGCTCACGCACACAGGAATTCCCAATTCTCTACTTTATCTAGGCTTGTTAAAGATCTTTCTTGCCATTTTGTATCTAACAGCTGAGAATGTAAAGTATCTGCATTATGCTGAAATGAACATTTTACCATGTTATTCTAACAAGCTGTATCAATTTTGCTCCCCTCATTATGTCACGAGACAAACAAATTATAAAAAGAAAAGATATACAGTGGCTTAGGTTCAGATTTGCTGCACTGACCAACAGAAAGGTGTTTGGTTTGAAAGTGACTTCAGTGTGAACTGCTTCGTAAATCAATACACTACTTGCAATAGAAAACCAAAAATTTGCTATTGTGACCACATCTTAATTGTCAATTTATTGCAGTCACGCACACAACTGTGTTCACTAGAAATATTGTTCATCTTTATCTGATTGGATGAGCCATGTTTGAAGCCATTAGCATATGTTGTGTGCATACATGTGACCGAATGCTAATTTAATTACATCGTTCTATTGTCTAAAAGACAATAGAACCCATTATAATCAGTGATGTTGTCTACACTGAATGCAGCGCGATGTGACATGACACAACAAATCCCTGACAGTAAACTGATGGCTGGTTATATTTATGACGTATACTCCAAGCACTCGTGATACTTCTCATAGGAAGGACAAATGGATTTGCAACAGTCGCTTTGTCGCGTCCAGTGTAGACAGCTACTAGCTGTTGCGGCGTGATGCGACACGTCAATGATTCC
The DNA here is from genome assembly GCF_029890125.1 of Rhinichthys klamathensis goyatoka. NCBI lineage: Eukaryota > Metazoa > Chordata > Actinopteri > Cypriniformes > Leuciscidae > Rhinichthys > Rhinichthys klamathensis. Next base: position 2,342,882 of record NW_026606648.1, on the reverse strand, counting down.
CGGTGTAGACACTGTGTTACAGTATATGTATATGAATTGCTACTTTGCTTAGTTAAAAAAACCACAAAAAAAACCCACCGTAATCCACGTCAACACCCCTTAACCAGGGTAAAATCACTGTAAAGTCCTCTCATTGCTTATTGTTTTAATTTTATCCCTCGAACATACAGTAATCGCTACATTTCTTCCCGCTCAGATTGATCAAATGAACTGGAATTGTAAAACAAAACATAGTATTGCTGCTGTTTGCTGTTGTTTTTATGGAGGGCACCGTGATGTTCTGGCATGGCTAGAGCCTCTCTCAGCGACATGAAAATAAATAATGAAATCGATGAGGGCCGATCGATAGGCAGTTGAATTAGAAACTTGGCTGACAGCAGAAGTTTCCCCAGCCTCGCTTGGCCACACTGTTTCCATCAAACTTTGTTCCTGCTATTTGACACTGAAGCTGTAGGAGCAAACGCGGGCCAGAAATTTGAAGTGAGACCAGAATGCAAGGCAGGGAAGAGTGAGGACGATATGTCTGGGAGGGAGAGCGAGTTACACAAGGGAAGATCCATCTGTTGACGTAACCTTTGCTTCTGCAATATCACCTATCTCAGCACAAGTGCTTGACCCGTATATGTCTCGATGTCAGGCTGTCAACGTGAAACATGAAAAGCCTCCAAATCACTCATCGCAGGGTTCAAATGCAGTTTAGGTTGTTTGAAGAAGTGACTGCTTGTGGTTACGCATGTCAGAAGCCAACAAAGGCGAATCAATATGCATTTGCTAGAGTGCGGTAGGGTTTTATTGAGGGATCTGCTTCTGTGTTGAGACGTCTCATTATACATTACACACACGGACTCAACTTCTTTATTTGACTTAAAGGGATCCCTTTCATTGATTTAAAGGGTAGTTCATCCAAAAAAATTAAGATACTGTCATAATTGTTTCACCCTCATGTCATTCCAAACCAGTATGACTTTCATTATTCTGTGGAAAATATAAGGAGGAACAGTCCCCCCCCATATAATAACTGTCACCATAACACCTTAAAAGTAGTCCTAGTCCATATGGCTGATGTGTTGTTTAAATGATAAAACATTTAAATGATTATATAATCTGAAAAAAAAAAGAATAAAAGTCAGTATGCATCTCTCAAATAAATGTGTTATAGCAATTAAATTAAATACTACATTTTAAATGTTAATTTTATAAATATATTAATTATCCATTCAATATAAAACTATGAAATTATTAGCGTTTTTGTATGGAAAAATATGTTATACCAAAAAGAGATTGGTACTCGCAAACATATGGAAGAAACCGTATATCTTGATAGGATCCAACGAAAGATCAAATTCAGGATACCTTACACTGCTGGCCTAATGTGACTAAGATCTTGTTCTGTTTTTCTGTTACAGAACAAGGATCTGTGATCTGTGATTAAAACGTTTTAGTTTAAGCCATGCAGCATATTTTATACACAGGCAGGTTGCAATTGATTTGGATCAGAAAAACAAAGTCTTGATCTGAGGTTTCTTTTCATTTGGTGTGGCTTCTTAAGAAAGGAAGAATATGATCTTGTGTATATGGCCAGGGCTTTAAGAAGCTTAAAGTACTGTTTCAATGTGTCTTTTAAAAATCTTCTTCATCCGAAATTTCTCTCTGGCACATCTGGTTGCATGTATGGAAGCACGCACAAATAAGCCCACACACGTAAACGTATAATACGCATGAAGGGACAAAGAGACAATGCTCATGGCGCTGTGATGCATTTAAACATATGAAATCTTGAATTAGGTTTATAGTGGAAGTCAGATTGGAAGTCATCAGGTTCAATCATTCGATTTAAAACATTCACCTGTAAAACATTGCATTAAGGATTAATTTTATTGCGTTTGGACCAACAATAGTGTGCCCCGAGGGCGTATCTATGGATATGCATGCATGGCAACAGTTGCCTGGAGCTACAAGGGCTAAGAATAACTCAGTTTGGAGCAAGGGCCACAGCAAATCATTCACAGGAACCTTTGCAACTTTGTTAATGAATTTCCTCAGACAGGGATTGTATCAAATTAAATGAAACCCCCTCAATATACATAATGATTATTTTATGAAGGAATTAATAACACAATTATGATGAATTAACCACCGCTCATGTCACATTACAAGTAAAATGAGGTGATATGTAATTAATGTGCAGCATTATTTGAATCACAACATGTATTAAATAGCAAATAAGAAGAAAGAGAGTGCTCTTGCAAGAGAAGAATTTGTTGACTTCACAGACAAAAAAAAAAGTTGCCAGCCACCAGCAGAATTTTTGATGATTTTGACAAATATTTCATGGCCCCCAATATATTGTGTTGTATGAATATCTGAACATGCAATATATCAAAATAAAGAACAGAGCCTCTTTAGTTTTATTCTAGCTTAATGCATTCTTTTTTTCATGAACACTTGAATTAGGGTAAGTTTCATAAAAGGCAACATTTTGAGCAAAAAGCTGTGGATAAAACTTGTTTTTTGGTCAAAAACTACATCCAGATCGGATTTAGAACGACATTTGAATCGACATTTCATTCAGTAACATTAGACAGTTTTGATTTATATGCTGTTTAATGTTGACGATTGTATGCATCTGCTTACATATGTTATCACTTGTTTCTGCTTCTTCTTCGCCTGTGTTTTGATCAGGAGATTCAGTGCTCTTTCAGAAGATGTGTTATAGTGCCCCCTACCGAATAACAGTGAAAACACAAAAGCTGGAAATTTCTGTCAATGGCGGGGAAAGAGTTCAGATCTTGCCAATGTTTCCTTACTTCCCTGTATCCTAACACTTCTTCAGCTTATGCTAGAAACTTTAGTTTAGGGTACATTTACACTACAACGATGTACTAAAAACGGAAAAGTTTTTCCTTTGTGTTTTTCGTGTGTAGACAACAACGTTGTCAAAAATTGCATGTCAAGCCAGTAGTTGGCAATGTCACTTTTCAGGCCTTTTCATGTGTTTTCAGGCCTCCAAAACACTATTGTCATGTAAATGAATGTCCAAAATGCATAAAAAGTTTTCTATTTTTAATTGACATCGGTGTTGTGTAAATGGCCCCTGAATTAGTCCATGCATTGCAAGTATGTGGTCCCATTGAACATAATTAACGTGTGCTCTGGTAGTAACAAACCTGGGGGCGTCAGTGCCATTTAATCATTATGTTCTCATAGATAGCTATAAACATAAGTATACAGCTTTATTCAAAGTGTGTCCATTTGAGCTTCTGTTTACGATACTTGTGCTCTATCTATGTGTATTGATCAATGTTTATATGTAAGTTAAAGCCTAAATTAAATCTGTTCATTATATCAAGTGATCGTGTCTCTTCTTTCTTTTGCAGTGTCTTTATGAACTTTTTGGTTTTGGTTACCTGAAATTTCATCTCTCAGGTTTCATAAAAAATATCTTCATTGTGTTTCAAAGATGACCGAAAGTCGTATGGTTTTGGAATGACATGAGTGTGAGTAAATGCTGACAGAATTTTCATTTTTGGGGGAACTAACCCTTTAATCAAGAAAATGCTAAAGTCTAACTTATAATGTTAAGGTTAACATTATCAAATGATATTACAAAACATAAAAACAATCAATTAAAACATTTCTTCATTTGAAATGCGTATTTGTGGTACATAATGAATCGTGGCCAGACACATTTCCGAATGCAACTTCAGACATTTTTATTTTTTAGCTAGAAACATTTATGCTTATTGCAAATTCTTCAAGAACTGGCTTGAAGATGCTTAGAAAGCATTCTTTTGAAAAAGTTAATGTGGATATTGCCATATTGTTCCCAGCAAATTCTATTAATAAAACATAGAATACCCATACTTTGGTTTCAGAACCATCAAAAACCACTATCTCTTGTATCCTGTGAAGACTTTATGAAGGCAGTAATCGAATGCTGAGCCGCAGCGGTCTAGTGGAGACTCCCAAAACACATTCTGCAGTGCTGCAGTTAAAGTTCAATGTAAATTCAAGGTTTTATGATCCTTACCACATCCTCTCTCAACTTTATTGTGTCATTCAGTAGTTGAAGATCTAATGATGCAAACCTCACATCCGCCACAGCGGTGGGCCTCGCTCTGTCCACTGGGGCGCTTTTGAACCGCAGTGCAGTGATGCCTTTGAATCCCCCTTCTGCTTTAACTACCTCATCTTTCACACAGCGGGTCCGGTCGAGCAGGGTGACCCAGGGCACCTGTGCTGCTATCAATAGCTTTGTGTCTTTGCCACAGAACACTCTCACCTGGGAGCGACAATTAAAGGTGTATTAGTTCAGAACCGTGACCCTTCAACCTCGATGTGACGCCACCCAAAGACAACAGGGTGCTTTCTTTACTCCTGTAATTCCCTAGCACCGCTCACTCTTTCCAAAACTTGCATCAAAACTTAGGGCCCTATTTTAACTATCTAAGCGCACGGCGCAAGCGCACTTAGGGTGTGTCCGAATCCTCTTTTGCTAGTTTAACGAAGGGAAAAATGGTCGGTGTGCCCGGCGCATGGTCTAAAAGGGTTGTCCCAATTCTCTTAATGAATAATGGGTGTGTTTTGGGCGTAACGTGCAATAAACCAATCAGAGTCTCATCTTCATTTCCTTTAAAAGCCAGTTGCACTCGCGCCATGGCGGATTCGCTATTTACATGGTGGAATTTTCAAGCGGAAAAACTGAACGCTTCTCTAGCGAGGAAACGGATCTGCTCGTGCGCAAGGTTAAAGCGCGCAAACAGACCATCTATGGGACAAGCCGGATTCCACCATATCTTTATGTACACAATAATAATCTTTTACATTGTAATCCTTTTATTTTTAATATTTGTGTGCTGCTGTGCATCCCTGTGTGTGTAATAAGAAGAGTGTACATGCGTTGTGGACCCGCCAATATTTTTGGACCCCGCACACATTACTAACGCGCTCTTTAAATAACAAAGAAAATACTGCGCCATTGACTTTTTAGACCAGGTTTAAGTTGGTCAATGGCGCAGTCTATTTCAGTTGCCTTAAAATAGCAACGCGCCAACAAATGCGCCTGAATACACCTCGTTTTCAGACCAACATGCCCATGGGCGTAAATGCATTTGCCATTTAAACAACAGGATGTGAAAATGATAACTGCGCCGGGCTGAAACTAGCAAAAAACACAAGCGTAGCAAAAAACACTTGCGTCGCATTGCCCCGGGTGTATGATATAGGGCCAATAGTCTGTCTATATGCCGGACCTTGAAACAATTTAATGATGTCTGTTTAGGTTTTAGCCTTTGTTCTTCATAGCCATAATTTAAGTGATTTTTGTGTGTGTGTTTTTGTTTTAGGCTATAAATCTAGAGTTGAACAGCGAGATCATTAACTTGAAAGGCTGTATCTAACTTTCGTGTTCTGTTGCTTTAAGCATCAACAGAAAGTCCAGTTACAAGCCTGGACCATTGAAACTGTCAAGGACCATAAGTTACAGCTGAATGCCGACTATATTTAGAAGTGAAAAAAAAGAAAAAACTGTGCAAGGGGGAAAGCTTGCATGATCCTGAGTGAATACTTATTGACTAAGCTGTTTTATTATTTAGGATAAAGGTCATTTTGATCTCAATGGGCTTTGCTGTTTCACTTTTAGGGTAGGGTAAAAAAAAAAAAAAAAAATAGGGTAGCCTATCATCATTAAAAGTAGGTGACAGTTTTCCAGAGCTTTTGGTATTTTCCTCAGACCAATCTATAACGGGATTAGAAACACCTCTGTGAAACTTTTAATAGCATCACTTCTTGATAGGAATGGGTGTTTTAGGCATTTTGTATGTAGTACTCGACAGATAAATTAATTGGCCGTGCTTCTGGCTGTTTCTTAGCTTTATCTTTTGCCACATTTCATGCTAAAAATAGTCCTTTTATATAAATCCTTCCCAAAAGAAAAAAAGCTCTCAAAACACCCCCTACGCCCTGTTCCATTCAATTGCGCTCTTCTAGCTGTAAGAAAGCAATAACGTGTCCTGTGCGAACACCCCCAATCCTCTCCAGAGTGCAGAGCGTGGCCCGGGACAGAAAGTGACCGTGAGCGGTGTTGACGGAAATTGTTGTCTCATAAATCAGACTGCAAGGTACTGTCGAAATAGTTTTGAAGTTGAAAGAAGTCATGCAACTATTTTTTTTTTATGATTGATTACTTCTGAGTACTTCTGTACTTGGGTACCTGTTCACTCATCTTGCCCATAATCAACCTAAGATCAACAGATCAAGCCAAAGACCAAAACAAGCTGCTTGTCACTTATATTAATGGCCTTATATGCAAATACAGCCTTATTTAATATTAGCTGACGCTTTCATTACAGAAGCTCTTGGTTTCAGATCTGTTTATCTAGGATTTGAGAGGCTAGCTACCGGTCATACATCACCTCACATTGTTTACGCAAGGAGGCATTGTGAGCCTATACTTCATCTGTCCCCAGACAGCTGTGTGGCATGTTCCACTGAGCCGTTCCCAACTTAGCAGCCTCACAGCACTTTTTGCGGATGTCGCCTTAGTAGAACGAATGCCAGAGCAAGGTTATTATAGTTTTGTTTTTATTTTAATAGTATTTTAAAATTAATTGTACATTTTAGTTTTGTTAAATGAATGAATGCTGAAATAAAATATAAACATTAGATGAAAAACTAAATAAAAAATGTTCCATTGGCAGCTAACTAAAAACAATTAAGTTGAAGTACTAAAACTACTAAAACAAAAATAGAAATAAATTAAAGGCATTATGTGTAAGATGTTTGCATTGAAGGTCCAAAAACCATTAGCACTGTTATATATTTTGTTCACTTGTGTACTTACATCATCCCAAATGTTTCAAACAATGTTTAAATCCAGAGAAATGCGCAATTTTAACCAGTGTAACGTCCCTCCTCATTGCGTCACCTGTCAATGGCGTCATGTCTGTGTTATCCTCGGTTTCCGTTTTTACTGCTGTAGAAACCATCGTAACAATGAGTCTCATGAAAAAAATGCAAAAGTAGTAGTTGCATCGTCTATCTAGCCACTCTGTTGTTGTTTCGCACAGTCGTCATGGACCACAATTATTCGTTATCGTTTGCAGCAGGTTCTTAAAACTTAAACGTACGTGTGAATCAGATGACCCAAGAAGAGTTTTGGACGAGAGGAGAAATAAAACGAGGATCATTATTGGTATGGAATACCAAATTCCTAACACTGTTTAACTAGTCTTGATTAGCAAGTCTATGGCAGTGTAATTAAATGTGGTATGTATATATTTTGTTTTGCAAATGCTGTGGGAATGTTCAAAATGTACATTTTAGTACGATTGTTTTAAACATGTAAAACTGCGCTATGTTACCATACCATTTAAATCGAAAAATAGAGCGACATGTTTGAGTAGTAATTTAGCATTAAACATTACATTACTTGCAGCTAATAGGGCTTGGGCGTCGTGACGTCATTACTTGGCGTGGCCGCCATGAAATTTCCAACAAACAGTGGGAGTACAGTAACTTAATCCGAACAAAGGTAAACTGCGCTCCACCTAGCTGCTAGTTTAGTAACAGTTAGTGCTAACAACCATTTACACATGTAACGTACTTTTAACTATGTGTTTCAAAAGTGTAGTTAGTAGCTGTTTTAAGCAAAACTTAAGTTAGCAAGCAAAACGATGCTTAGGGCAAGGGGGTAGCAACAGGACAACAGTACAGAGACTGACAGGTCCGATGGAAGGCCTAACGTTAATGTTATGAGAGTATTAAAATACGGGATATTTTACAGGAAAATACTGAAACGGGAGGGTTGACAGCTAACGTTACTAACTACAGTTTTGAAACACATAGTTAAAAGTACATGTGTGAATGGTTGTTAACGGTTACTAAACTAGCAGCTAGGTGGAGTGCATCTTAAAGTTACCTTTGTCCGGATTACTGTGTTCCCACTGTTTGCCGACTCTTTGTTGGAAATTTCATATGGATCCAAACCGTTAAAAGTGCCGATTTTGTCCACATACCGGTCCCTGGTTTCCCTATTTAACGTATCCCGGTAAATTCCACATCCTTTTAGGGATTTTAACATCTTTTTTTCTTTTCTTTCTCCCAACTGTGCTGCTTCTCCTCGTTCGACTTGCTGTATGTTTACATTCGCGAAGCTGTCAACATGGCCGCCACGTCCCAGAATGCAACACGGTGCCCAAGCCCTATTCATTAGATTGAAATAAAATCAATCGTAGCGGTTATAAAACTTTATTTCATTATTACCTCATACATGAACATGATTTGTGAGTCCAGTCGGATTGATGATTGAGGTGAAGACGACTCCCATTCCACACTCCTTCATAGCATCATCAAGCTACGCCTTTGTTGTCGTTTTGAATATGCAACCTTTTGATTAAGATTAAAGATTAAAACACTGTACAGTATGTGTCGAAGACTTTAAGCGGACACAGGTGAATAATAAATTTATAGTTGTCCTGCTTTATTGCACTCTATATCAAATGTCTATTTCTGATTTTATGATAGTTTAATCTGTCCCGCCACAGTGTAATAATGAAACTTAAAGATCACTAACATTGTGTTTTGCGTCATTCCTTGTCAATCGAACAGAAAACAAAATCGCGTATACTGCAGCTTAGTGCTCTTTTCACGCGGAAAAGGCTGTGATCTAATATAATAAACTGCGGCCGATTTCAGAACAAAGCACACTATTTAAGTTATTTAAGTTACATACATTTTGTTCTTGCATTGATGTTACATTTTTTAGCAATTTTGCACTTTGAGATATATATTTGAGTATTGTGTGTGTCTTTGGATATAGTTTAAAAAATAAAATAATACTCTTTGAAATCCTAATTGTATCGCATTATGTTGTTTTAACTGATAACATAAAAGCCATCGGTAAATATTTCTATATTGTTTAGTGAATTGCGTTACTCATCCTGCATTGAAGGGGAGCAGAGAAGGGACTTGGCAGAGGAACTGCACGTCGACCCACGCCCACTTTCTCCTCTTCATTTGCATGCTCTCATGTGTGAATGCTTCACAGGGCCACACATTACATATTCATTCTGTAAAACCCTGGGTTATGTAACCATAGACGTGCAGCTTCAGAAAGATAACAAAATTAAACTCAAATAAATCCCAAAACACAATCCCATTCCCACTTTGGTCTTACCTGTCAACTGCGAGACGATGGATAAGAATGAACAACATATAAAACAAAACATGGGTAATACCATATTTCCCACAATGCACTGCGGTCAAGCTCTGAGACATGTACTGTGTACCCTGTGGGTCTGACTGCTTTTCCATATCTACCACATATGCAGAGTGATTTGTCTATGACATGGATCGTCATGGTAACCGGACACATTGGTGTCTTTGTTTTCCTACAGTATCTCCGCTTCTGTCACTTAACCTCACTTCTTCAATCTGAATTGACCTGCTTTAAAGCGATTGATCGCAATATTATCTCATCACACAACAATAGCAGGGCACAGCGTACCAAATGCAATTAATTTGACTGCATTACAAGGAAATCACTAGTACTTAATGAAGTGAGTCCTGAGCGTTCTGTCTCTCACAGGCACTTGTGCTGATCAGCGGCTCCGTCCAAGATTGCCCATTAAAGATTTTCATTACCTGAACGATCAGGAAGAGAGGCTGACATGTGACTACAGGCATTATTTGTCTGTAGGGTTGTCAATTTAACATGTTAATTAAGTGTGATTATGACATTATTATTTAAAACATTTTGATGGAGGTCAAAAAATGGTTTTGAGACACATTTTAAAGTTCAACTACTGTTATATGTTCCCAGAAAATGAACATTTTAAATGTACAAATGTAAAAATCTGTAGAATCTTTTGACCAAACAATAGCCCCTTTCACTCAGAAATCCCGGTAAATTACCGTAAAATTGCCAGAACGACTTTACCCCTAAATAAAAAAAATGTGCTGTTCACACAAGCAACTGGCTTTTCTCCTGTAACAGACCATTCACACCAAGGGGGTAATCCACCAGCCGGAAACTGAAGTCTCCCCGGGGGCCGCCATTGGCTAACAAGCCTTCAAGCGAATAACTTTACATCTGAGGCGTGTAAAGACTACATTTGTCCATTGTTTATTTCTAAAGAAACACGACAATGTATAAAAGGCTCCATTACCTTGTATGTTACGTTATGCCCCCGTAGAAGCAGTTTTTGTAAAAAATAGGCTAACGATTGCGTCATAACACGCGACTCTCTGTCGCACTCGCACAGTAGAGAAATTACCGTATAGACAGGAGGAGAAGCTCGCAGGCAATCGGGGGAATGTGGAGGCATAAAGTCAAGGGAGAAGCCCATAGAGAGTCATAAAGTTGATCCTTCATGCTAGCTCATGGACAGTTCCTACTCGCGCTCTCAGTCTCTGCAAGATTCGAAAGCGAATGATTCAGATTCCTCTTGGCACAGCTACTAGAAGACGTACAACTGTCAGACAGGTTGCTCACGTCACATCTACGTCGTCAAGCTCAGTTTGAGGCTGCGCAGTGCGCTTGGCAATCAGGAAGTGAGTGCTTCTAATTGACTTCACTTTTCTCCGTTGAACTCTATGGGGTCGCTGTGTCCATTTCTTTTACTCTCTATGATTCACACATCAGTTCCAAAATACCAGTAAACTCTGTGATGATGCCATTAACCGGAGGTTTATGCCTTGTTCCTGAAGGAACCTGATTATTTTATCATACGTGTCAGTATCGCTAACTGTTGTTGACAAATCTCTTCATCCGCCTGGACGAGGAGAATCGCTTTAGTTTCGGTATCACTCCAATTTGAAGACATTTGTAAACAGTGCTGAGTAAACCCTTCATAATTTTATGAATGACCAAGAGCCGTTGCTCTTTCAACGGCGTCTGATTGGCGCATATACCGGTAATTTACTGGTAATATTACTACTAAGCTTTCTAGTAAATTGCCAGAACCAATTTACTGGTATATTTGAAAAGGTTCTGTTCACACATGATCTGTTACCGGTAATTTACCAGTAAAGACTGCATGTGGGAAAGGGGCTAATGAAACTCAATGGGGTCCAAAACAATGATCTTTCAAAAATTATTCCAATATGCTGATTTGTTGCTCAAGAAACATTTCTTATTATTATCAAAGTTAAAAAAAAACATTAGTGTTGCTTAATATTTTTGTGGAAACTGACTTTTTATTTCAGGATTCTCTGATGAATGGAAAGTTTAAAAGAACAGCATTTGTTTGATCAGCGTTTGTTTAATCTTATGTAACATTATTAGTATTTACTGTCATTTTTGATCAAATTAATGCATCCTTGCTGAATAAGCGCTTTTATTTCTTTAAAAAAAATGTGACCCCAAACGTTTAAATGGTATAATGTCCCTGAATTACCTTTATTTAGAGGTCTTTTCTCATATAATATCGATATATGCAATTAATATGTAGTTAATTCAGTTAAATTGACTGACGACACTATTTCCTGACAGCCTTTTATTGAAAAGGTGGATTACTACGGGTATCATATTGATTGACTCCTTTGTCAGTATCCTATAGATAATACCGTCTCAACTTAATAGAGTTACATAAAGCTGAACACATTTCATTCGTTTATTTATGAGGTGATTTTAAACCTGGAAGCCTTTCTGTCATCACATTCCGGATGTTTGATAGCTCTGAATAAATGAGACAACATTTTTACATGAATAACAAAAGGAATATGTCAGATTCATGTAGAAGTCATAATTTCAGCCCACATAGTGTCATTATTGGACATGCTCGGAGGGTAAACATTCGCGAGCATTTTCAATTATCCCGACGGAACACAAGATTATGGCTTTTACAGAAAGCCAAGTCCAAACACACAGAAGCTGGATCCTCTTGAAAGATGATATGAAAACCGTTTCTCCATGCCTATTTCCAGTGCTAATCCTCATTAAGGGCCCACGTTGATGCACAGATGTATAGTGTGAATTATTGTATGTTATAAAATGGATATAGATCCTTGATGCTGATTGGTCTGTTGCCGTGTTCTATGACCACTTCACCGAACAGATATGTGTATAACTGTGCAACCACTCAAAGCAGCATTAAAGGGTGGTTGATCATGATTTCACTTTTTCAACTTTACTTAGTGTGTAATGTTGCTGTTTGAGCATAAACAACATCTGCAAAGTTACGAAGCTCAAAGTTCAAAGCACAGGAAGATATAAAGAAATCGTTTTTTAAGGACTACAACAAACGGCTGGTAGGGACTACACGACATTCCTCACGGGTTAGTGACATCACCAACCCTAAAATTTACATAAACCCCTCCCCCGGGAATGCGATTTATAGATCATCATGACAGAATATGCTAATCAATGACTAGAAGATAACTACACATAAGCTACCTAAATTCATCAACTAACCATTCAGAAATGTCCTGTTGCATTGTTCATGTTGTCACTTGAGTCTCTCCATTATTGTCTGACTCCGGTTTGAACATAAACATTGACATTTTAAGTGCATGTCTGTGTGAGGTAAAAGGACACAAACTGTTGTAGCTCCACCCCCTGTGCTGGGAGCAGCAGCTCATTTGCATTTAAAGGGACAGACAAAAACGGTGCGTTTTTGCTCACCCTCAAAAAGTGACAATTTTAACATGCTATATACAAATATCTGTGGGATATTTTGAGCTGAAACTTCACATACACACTCTGGGGACATCAAAGACTTATTTTACATCTTGTCAAAAGGGCATTATACCACCCCTTTAACATAAACATCAATATACTGTCAAAACTGTTCCGTGTGTGTATTTCAGCAAAAGTAACTCTGAACTAATGAACTGAGTGATCCCTGCTATCGTTATATCTGCGTCATTCATCTTTAGTTTTCAAAGTGGGAAATCTTCTCATGCGGGAGATATGTTGATGTTGTCGTGTGTGTGGAAGCGTCGAACGTTTTCTCATGCTGAGAGATAAGCATATGTATGTGTGTGAGAAAATATCTTATATTGTGTTAAAAAAGAAATGACATGGGGTTTCTGCAGGTTTTACAAAGGTAGATTTAAGACTTTTTAAAGACTTTTTCAAGGCCAAGTAAAGAACATTTAAGGAATAAAGTCAAGGGAGCACAACATGTCTTTTTTTTTTTTTTTGCAGTGCATGCAACATTTAATGCCATGACTTTAATGAATGTAAGCCTTTATCCTCTCTGACTTAATGTCCCCCTGTAGTCAATAATTGTATCCCTTAAAACTCATCTTTGATCACCAAAATTACATATTTAAATGTTTTTTCCTTGAAAAAACCCCGTCATGCCTTAAAATAGCTGATGTAACTCTACACCCTTGCCTCATTTAGTATACGCGGTCTATGAATATGCAAATGAGCCCCGCCTCCACTCACTCACACCAGTTCAAAGATCCACTCGCTGACTATCACACGTTGATGTGATTGGTTACAAGGTAGTTTGTGACATCAGAGATGCCAGCAATTTCAAACTGACATGGTTTGTCTTAAAGCATATTCATATTTAATGCTTATATTTATATTTAATATTTTATAATACTTAAAACATTAAAAGCTTTATTTTCACCACAGGGGGACTTGAAACACAGAAACCCTGGCATGGCTTTAATATGTATTGTATGGTAACAGTTTTATAAAAGCAATGAGGTACTTATTTAAAGGTATCCCTTTAAAGTAAGTAACAAAAACTTATCCATTTACGCTAAATCTCAGGCAAATAAAAAACAGGTTCATCCATATTTAATAGCTCTTTCTGCAGCGCAATCTAGACTTTCCTCCGGTACCCGTGCAGCTGCGACTGGGCCGTACACGGGGGCATGTGGCGCGGCCAACTCAGGGACCCGGATTGACACGGGGCCTAATCAGCGCATCAAGGGAGGAGGACACTGTACAGTTCATGTAATGACCGTATGAATTATGTATGGGCCGCAGGAGGGAAGGAGATGGAGGAAGTGTGGTCGAGAGTGAGGTGGGAGAGATGCAGAAACGCCAACTGATTAATATGAGTTTTCCTTCCTCTCTACCTTTTTTTGTCTTCTCTGAGGAACAGAAGCTCTTTTAATATCACATTCATTCTACCCAAATTGAAAGAAGGGACCAGCGCCAGAAGACTAGTCTCTTAATAAGACTGTCATTGTTGTATTTTCTGAGCGGGCACCTAGAACAGCCCACATAAAACGCTATGATGAACTTGGAAGCGGTTTATCTCACACCATTACTATAAGGTGCAACCGAAAGATCAACAATGGACCAAAGTACAAATGGACCAGAGTGCTGTCTTTAAAACAGACAGAAATGATTACTCAATAAAACACATGTCCAAGTCCAAAATGCTCCCATTTCCCAAAATGTTTCATTAATCGATTATATTAATTATATTATCAGAGTAACAATTTAAAAAAAGTTTAATCTTCATAATTTCTACAGTACAATTTCCATTTCATGATTAGAGAATGTTCCAGAGAACATCTGACCTTTCTAATCCATCCATCCGTCAAACCTATTATATAGATATTAGAAGTACAAACAGTTCACATTACGTGACCTCATCCCTTTTTGACAGTCTGTGTTCAAGATCACAGATCCCCATGAAACAGCTACACTAATCATAATGTTGCTAATGACATCTGGAAGACATTGATTCATACTATGGAGATGTTAGTGGTTCAACATATGCAGTGGGTTCCTGATGAAGCTGATTGCACAGAATTTTCTTATTAGAACTGCAGGAGCTTCTTATATATTTAATCACTGAATTAATCATCCATGAGCTATGATGCTAATATTGCATACCTTCAAACTCTAAATACTCAGCAGTTTTGTTTGCTCGAGCACTTTTAAGTTACAGCGATGCAAATAGTTGATTAATAAATAGACCTAGCATGACCATCGAACTTAATTAAAGTGAACATGTCTTTGGGGAAGTGATTTATCATCTAAAACATGGAGTCTGAGATCGGCTCGTGCAAGGTGGAAAGATGGTGAATGAAACCCATGAATCATGTATGAGGAGGTGGAAGGCATGTAGAGAATGCCTCCTTATGGAATATACGCATATATATAACTTAATACTGTTCATGTGCTTCAATGATACAAGGTTTAACTGGTCTGCAGAAGAACACTGGCATGTAACAGAAAGCTTTCCAGCCCTGAACTGATAGCGACTCTCACTTTGCAGCGGGTTTCAGATGCATTTGCAGTTTTGCTTTACAGCAAACGGCTCCGCTGGGCAGCCCGTCTTCCTCCATTAGTGCATAAAATGCGGACTCTGGTATAAATCATTTATTGCATTCTCAAGTTTGCTGTGTTCCGATAGCAGTACGGCAGGAGATTATGAGATTGTTGATTGAAGGCTTAATGGTAAACACACACGGTGAAGTCCAGGTGCAGCCATTTGCACTGCTCAATAGCACAGTAAATACTGAGAAGATGCGTGTATACTCATAGCTTACCCTGTACAAACAACAACCACACTCCACTAACAGATCCAGACCTGGATTTGTCTAAACCCCAGTGAGGGTTAGGTTTAGGGGCGGGGTCAGGGGTAGGTCATTCGTACGAATTCATACGAATTGGCCAACTCATAAAATATGTACGATTTAGCAAAAATCGTACAAATTCGTACGAGTGAGGTCGTATGAATTCGTACGAATTAGCCACCTCGTAAAATTCGTACAAATTGCCGTGAGATCGGGTTGGATGGACAGCAGCATTAAACTAAATATATCCAAAAAATCAGTGCAGGGACAAACCGATTCACTAGAATTAACCAAAATTTCCAGTGCTACATATGAGAATCAGAATTGAATCTGATTGACTGGAATGGTACACTTGAGAGCAGGAACCATTTAAAATGAATAAGTCCCAGCTAACAGGGAACATTCCCACAACTTTTTGTTTTGTAAAGATTATGTAAATGTTAAGATAAAACATTCTTTAAATAACATTCTGAGAGAAAACATTCCGAGAACAACATTTTCGAAACATCCGTATGATGTTATTTGTACTTGATGAATGTTCTTATAATGTTGACAGAAAATGTCCTTAGAACAACATTTTTGGATGTACCGATTCACTACAATGAATTCAACTTTCTAATGCTACATATAAGAGAAACAGAAAGATGCTTTAGGGAGAAATGATTCACTAAAATGAGCAAAACTTTCCAACACCACCTGACTGACTGGAATGTTTTCAACTTTCAAATATTTATGAGCGTACTGTTTTCTGTAGGACAAACAGATTCACTGGACTGAAGAAAACTTTACAATGCTACATTTGAAAGAGAGGACCATTTATTCACCAGAATGAATAAAAATGTCCAACATTTGAGAGTTATATTGATAGTTAGACATGATTAGGGTGAATCAATTAATTACAATGAATCAAGCTTTCTTATGCTATAAGCGGGAGAAAGAGGATCTATTAGGAGAAACCGATTCAATAGAATGAACGAAAGTTTCCAACACTATCAGAAACAGAACTGATTTACTGTAATGATTCCAACTTACCAGTCCTACTAATGCAAGTAGCTTTCAGGATTCACCGATTCACTAGAATAAGAATTAATTTAACTTTTCAATGACCATTTGCAACATAGACTCAAGAATAAATCAAACTTTTCAACTCTACATATTCACTAGAATGAATTGAACTTTCCAACACTACATTTTAGAGAGAGGGCATTAAGAACAATTTAATTCATAAGAATTAATCAAAACAGTATGAATGTTGACTACATTGAATCAAACTTTCTAAATGTACCAATGAAAGAGAGGGAGAGGATCCTTTAGGATGAACAGATTCACTTGAGTGAATAGAACTTTCAAACATTAAATATGAGAGATAGAGAGGAATGTTTAGGACGAACTGATTTACTAATGAATTGAATCTTCCAATGATATGAGAGAGCGAATGCTTATGAACAGATTGACTGGAATGAATACAATTTTCCAAATGAGAGAGGACCATTTAGGACAAACGGATTCACTTCAATGAAATGAACTTTTCAAAGGTACACATGAGAGACAGAACAGTATGAACCAATTCACTTGAATAAATTCATTCAATTTTCCAAAATGACATATGAGAGGTGACCATTTGGACAAACTGATCCACTAGAATTAATCGAACTACAGGGAAATATATGATTTATAGACTATACATAAATAAAAATACTGGAATTATTAAAACATTAAAACATTTTTGCTGTAATATTTACAAAATAGAAATATATTTCAAATAACGCACTTCTGGTGTTCCTCCTTTTGCCAACCTTACCCCATCATGTAAGTCTCTTCATCAGCATTATAAACTCACATTGTTGCACTTACAGAAGTATCGCATAACTGCGCATTAATACGGGTTACAAACTCCACTGGCCTTTTTCTGTTTCTCATAATTGCTGCCATAATCTCTTCTGCGGTTACACCACATATGTCAAAGGGTGTGGTGAACAAGCGCTTAAAAGCCTGAGAGAATCAAGCGAGAACATACAGTACAGTAAACGATGAAACAGAGAGACATGGTCTCCTGGGCGGCTCGCAGCCTCTCCGGTCTTGTTTTGGAAAAGATAGGAAGGCATGTGCTATCTCATCTCATCAGGAGCCAAGCTTTTCCTTTTTTGTCTCAGTTTTTTTTTTCTTTTCGAGGAAAATCAATTAACACTGTATCATGGGCGCATCAAGTCTCATAATCCCTCAGTCAGAATTTAAGCATCTGTCAGCCAATGCGACAGAAGTGCCACAATCAGCGGCATAAATCAAAAGAAACTCTGGGTATTAGGTGTCATTGGGAAAAGAGGTAAAAATACATAACTCACAGCGGACACAGGTGTCTCTGTCAAATGCCAGCATGAGGAGCGAGAGCGCGGTGAGGGAGAGGGAGAAAGGAACCGAACACGTGTTCACTCATATAAAACGTCCATTAATCACAAGCTGTCCTCCGTGCCTCGCTTGACAAATGGACCTGGAAAATGATGGTTACTGCAAAAAGAAGACACGTCAGTGTGAGTTACTCTCCCGCCCCGTGACTATGATGTCAAAAGTAATATTAGGCACGAAAAAAGTGGACCTGCGCTTCTAATCTCCTCCTTAGCTCATCATCCCGGACGCTCTTAATGGACTACCTTATTAAATAGCATGTGACTCAGGTGACGGACGTCCATCGGCACACCCTTCCCTACATTTCATGCCACATTGATTTTACTCCAGCGGACCTAATCGCCTCAGGTTATTGATTACGAGGAATCGTGCCGGACAATTATTCTCGAAACTTACAACTCACCTTTGCGTGAATATACAGCATAATGTCATTATCGTAAAAACCCTTTATCTCGTTTCATTAAAGGCTGTTGTAATCCATCTAGCTGAGACTCTCCGCCAGCATTTAGCGCTTTATAAAGAATAGTCCTGTATGACGAGGGAAAAAAGGTGTGCGGGTGGTTTTATTTTGGGATGTGGCGGAGCCACAGTCAATTGCCCTTTACGACCTGGGCCGCAATAACCAGGACCTGTGTTAAATCATTCTATGAAATACATCCGCAGGGCATGTGAAGGCACAGCCAAGTCGTGCGACAAGATCTGAAGTTTGATTCTGCATGTCCTTGGTGCTCATTTTGTATTCTGCGCATCCCATGATGCACCGCTTTATCAGCTGAACTCTATGTTTGTTCATTATTGACGCCGGCGGCACGATCTGATGTCGGGAAGGCTGACTTTAAAGTAACACCTTGCGTACGGTCTGAGTCTCGCAGGGATGACATCACAATGTGGGTACACTATGTCCCGCTGTATTCATATTACCTTGACATTCAGTGCAATACAAAGACTTTGGTTGGAAATGCCACGGAATTGGGAAGTGAATGATAAAAGTACCACGGGAGCTCGCCGGGGAGGGATGAGTCAAGGTTAGGTCAGAGGAGGGAGGGGAGATGGGTTTAAAAAAGGGAGAGAAAAAAGAAAGAAGAGAGAGAATATAGATAGAGCGAGTGAAATACAAGAGTGGCGTTTGAAGTAGCACGCAGTCTGCTCACATCTCCAAAACACAGCGCGCTAAAGCTGACCGACGGCATAAACACAGTTCCAGAACACCCACGGGGAGGTCTGCATGGGACAGATGGAAATATCTGGAATATTTGTGAGATCCGTGATGGGGTTTACAAAGTCAGCTGTATTTATGTGAAACGGTGGTCCTGGAACTACATGCTGAAATAATACACACACATTAAGAAGGTCAATAAAATAAAGTGCAATTAAACGATAGTGGTGTGGTTTTTATCAAGCGCGCCTGTGAATACTTTGAATGCACTAACTACTGTACAAATTGTATTCAATCAGTGTAAGCAAACATTTTGTGCCAGAGATGTCTTGGCACACAAGAATCCTCCATGAGTTTTCAGTGGACATATCCCTGCTGAAAATACCAGCACTGCTGGTCAACAGCATATTTGTATTTTGGATGTTGGTGTGCTGGTTTTCCCATCCAGCTTCATAACTCGCTTAACCAGGAAGCCTCCCTTGGTCAAGCAGCTTCCGGTGTAGACACGGTGTAAAGGTCATTAGTTTGTGAATTGGACTGCATTAGTCCAATTTGTTATTTAGTCCAATTAGGTTAGTTTTGATAAAAATAAGTTGCTGCCTTAAATTTTTAAGTACAATCAACTTGGATGTTTAAGTAATTTTAACTTAAATTATATTAAACTGACTTAAGACGAGACACTACAGGCAAAAAGTGTTTTTTCATGCATCTGTCAATTTTGAGATTTTGGGCTTTTTGGCTTTTCATAAAGTGTTTTTTTTTCAGATAGACTTTTAACTGTATCTTTTAGAGCACTCTATCTATTTGCGGCTGTAGATTTCTATTACAGTATATGTCTTCAAATGCCATTTTCTCAAAATGGGTTTTTCCTCCTACTGTAAATCTCAACTTCAGCAGCACTTTACATACACCAAACTTTGCAGTTTTATTCTTGTATCCTTCCTTCTGAAGGTTTTTACAGAAGGGTTTGTTCACATATAATTTTCCTAATTTTATACAACATTTTATTCCTAAAATAATTGTGAAAATGTATCTATTTTTGGCTGTTGACATTTTTTTCTTTTGTGGAGTGATAAATATAGATATCCAAAATCCCCTCTGTAAAAACTGACTCTAATATACCAAAAAATTAAACAAGAATTTTGAACCTGAATTCTAGAAATGTATGCAAATTAGTGCATATTTTATTAGATAACGCCTCATTTTCATTTTATTAATGATTAATTATTAATTTAATCAATCAACTGGTGAAGTATGGTGATATCTATTAGTTATTACCCTATTCCCCTTAAAATGTCTTGCCTTAAAAAATGAGTTGAATCTTGTATTATTTTGATGATTTAAAGCAATGTCAAAACATATGTTGTCATAACTTATTGATCATATTTTTTTTACAGTGTAGATACAGTACTGTAGTGGTGATGTGGTACTGTTGACTAATCATTTGCAGGAAATGGTAAAGCATGGTTTTTCACGGTAAGCTGTTTTTTTCAGCAAAGATTTTTATAAATAGAGGCATATAGATAGTTCAACAAATAATACATTCTGCATTAAAGAGATCTCTTTTTTTCTGCCAAAAAACTATAACATTTTAACAGAACTAATGCTGTCAACACATTTTCTTCAAAGACTATCATACAGGTCAAGCGAGTAAAACAGCCAGTTCTTGCCTCAAACAAGGTCGTTCAAGCACATTTGGTATTTGGCAGATTTCCGTCAGCAGAAAGTGTGCTGAGCCGTCAAACTGACGTAAATCACTTCTCTGCTTAACTTCGACACCTTTCTCCTTTTAATAAGCCGTTAGGAAAGACAGAAGTCAAAACTCACTCTGATAGGCCCTCAGCAAATGACGTCTTTGATAAAGAACCAACAGCCATTAAGCAATTGCTCTCTGCACTATCCAGTTCAAGCGCAGACTGGGGATCAACTGCGATGGGCCAAGGACGGGAACAAAAACTGCTCACCAAAAATTCTCCTTCAAGACTTTGTAAAATAAGGGAAATGCAAATGAACTGAAATGCAAGAGCAGCTGAATCCTCACTGCAGGAGCTGGTTTTAACAACCAATGCCTTTTATTTCACTTCTTCAGAAACTTGAACTAATTATAACTATACACTTTAAATTAACTTTGTAGTGATTGTCAAACGTCACTGTGTACATTGAGCTTATTAGCAAAGGTCATGTTGAAGATGTGGTTTTTGAGACCGGCAGGATGGCATTTCTCACCCGTTTGACTCATAGATGAGTATAATGACACATCTGTGAACTGAAATGTTGAACAGGACAAGCCCCTGCTGTAAGGTTACACAGACCTATATGCAGGAGAACATGTTTTAATGGATACGTTCATGAGGACAAGGACAAGAACAAGTCAAACCACATCAAAAAGGTCAACTGAATCTTAAACGCAGTCAGATATTCTTGAGGTGCCAGGACAATGTTTAGTGAGAAAGTGCTAGTAGGATTGTGTTCATAACCAACAAAGAGCTAAAAGTCGGATCCTCATTAATTATAATAATTATTACATAGGATATGTGATGCGTCTTCAACTTTGGGAATTTCTCAGATCCAATGATTGATTTTTCCAAAATTTACGCTTTAAAAGCATTTTTTTTATTGACGAAAAGCTACAGTAAAGACATTTATAATGTTTCAAAAGTTTTCTAAAATAAATATTTTTGAACGATCTATTCATCAAAGACAATTTCAACAATTGAAATTGTTCAATTGTTGAAACTCCTACGTCGCACAAAAAAATGCCGAAATCTTAGGACATACCATTTGAAAACCGAATGAATACTTCCGGCATTTCCATCAGCAGTTTTGACATTATCGTTGTGTGTCGCGTTAAGAGACAGTTTGAAATCCGATTTGAGCAGCCAGAGCAGAGCCTCCAGACTGAGAAATCTGATTGGAATTGCATTTCAAACCACCTCCATTTGAATCAGATTGTTAAAAATCCGATTTCATGTGTTTTGATTTTTTCCAGTCCAGACTTTCAGAAACCCATCTGGATAAAATCTGGATATGCGAAAAAAATCTGATTTTTGCTGGCAGTCTGAACATGGCCTAGAGGATCAAGAATGAAAGCACAACTACTGTGAGCAACACTCAGTAGATATTTTGGTCAGAGGTTGTTAAATCCACTGCAATGCGATAACAACAGGTGGAAATCAATTTACGTTAAGAGATGCCAGGTGTCCCACCTCATAAGTGGATTTGGCATTGATCAGGGAGCTCTATGAAAGGCCAGAGGCATAAACCTCGGTACACAGCCCTGTGTCCTTTACTCTACAAGAACTTTGCATCTCGTCCTCTCCATGACACCAATGTTCTGCCAAGTTCGTTTTAATTAACCGTGTACTCTGTGAGCTTAATCACTCTTTCTAAAACAGTCTTCTAATCAGCAAACCAATGGCCCGAATCATATTTGTCTGCCCTTTTTCACTGTCCATTAGTCACGTCTCCTTCATCCCTCATCTATGATCAAGAGACAAACAAATATGCAGAGTCCAGTGTCGCAAGCTTATTAGCCAAATATGCAGTGCACCGGGGGAGGTTCCACCTCATTTTGTCAAATATCACAAGAGAGAGAGAGAGAGAGAGAGAGAGAGAGAGAGAGAGAGAGAGAGAGAGAGAGAGAGAGAGAGAGAGAGAGAGAGAGAGAGCAATACATGTTCATTACTGAATGCACAATCGATGTAATTACTTTTAACACAATCATTTTTCTAAGGGACAACAGGAAATACTGGGCTCTGTAGAGGGAGGGCACCATTAAACTTTTGTGTTGCATCCCATGAATTTCAACAACAGCACTACTGCATTGAACAATGTGATGTAATAAAAAAGATGTTTCACTCCCTGCGAAAATTACTTGAAGGTGATCACACTGCCAACTGCATACTTCTGCCTGTGGATGGAATTCACGGTTGTCTTGGTTACTTCTTTTTTTTTTCCACTTTACAAAATGTCTAAAAATAATGTCCAGCTCTCGACGAGGAGGACGGCCGCACTGTGTTCTGCGGAAGAAGTAAATCATTACATCACCAGCAATGGTTTTGTTTTGAAAAATCTTAAACGCTCTCCTGATAATTTACAGAATAGAACAAGCACCACCGGTGGGGACGGAATGGAAAATTCCCAGCTGAACCAAATATGAGCATTCCAAATGTTAGGAAATGTTCTTTTCGGAGCCCCCGGCGCCGTGCAGATGCAGTTTAAACACTTCTACGACAAGCTAGGTATTGTAAACAAGATGTACATAAACATTTGCTCTGTCCCAAAACCTAGAGAGCTGCCTACTGGGGAAACAGTTTACGGCATTGTTGATGTGCTCCAAGGCTTATTTTAAAAGGTAGACAAGTTTGTTATGCATTATTTATTATCCTAAAGCAGTATCAGATATAGGCTTCACAGAGAAGGCAATCCCAGAATGCACTGTGAGGAGCTCAGTGAAGGAAAACAATCTAAAATGGCTGACTAGGGTAGAGAAATGCCACTTGTAGATTATAATTTAGATTTGATCTCATTACAATTTCATTTTAAATGCTGAAAAACAATATTATGATTCATAATTTTACCCAACATTTCTGCATAGCAAAATGCGCACCAGGGTAAAAGGCACATTTGATTTTATTCTCTTTTAAACCACTAGATAGCACTAAAATTCAACTAATAACCACTTTTGATGACCGAATTTGACTGATCCTTGACGCTATCGTGGACAGCAACGCAAAGTTGATTGTGCGCTAATTTGATCTAATATTCAATGATTTATGAAATGTTGTAGATTTATGTAGCAAATGAGAATCGATTAAATTTGTCTATATTTTGAGACAAATGTCTTGTTAATGATTTTCAGTCTTGTTCAAGGTAAATAAAGCAACAGTTTTCCAATAACGGAAGAATATGTAAAAGTATGGTATCTGGGGTAAAAAGCTGTCAGGGCTAAAGGCACAATAATTAACATGATAATAAATATCTGCCTGACTTTCCCATTTGTTGACATGACATGGTTAGTTCAGATGGTAAATATCATATCAAATTGGGTGTCCACCTTAGATAATCACCATATTTATTATGAAACCATCATATTTAAAATTATGATATTAATCATAATATAATAAAATAGATGTATTTGTTACTACTGAAAAATGTATTATTACATTATTATGGGATCACATTCAATGCTTTCAGAATCTTAAATAAATAAGTTTTTGAAATGGTAAAAATGGTGGACTGCATTTGGGAATTGGAAATTTATTGAAAATAAAACAAGAATAGTACAAACTTTGCTAAGGTGATTATTTTGAACAAGTACCATATTGTACCGAATATAAGACGACCCGTCCCCCCTACCCCCCTCTTTTTCCAATATGTATAAGCAGTATGAATAAGCACTCAAAAGTACAGTTTGTTTTGTTATTGTATTAAACATAACTCTTGTTGTCAGCCTTTGTTGTCCTGCAATCGTTTCTCTGACTACTACAAAGTGTAACAATAGTCTCTAGTGACAGAGGAGAGCCGATCATATCTGATTAAGCAACACATTGCTATTAAAATCCTTCCTGTCTGATGACCTATCTGCTATTTTCTGCTTGTAAGCCCTTTGTGAACAGCGAAGAGCAGGTGATGATTCAGCTGACGCACAAGCATCAGGATGCCTGGAGTGGCTCAGATTACCTTTCATACTGATCTCAGATCAGACCTTTAATTACATTTGTGCGTGTAAGGGTCCGGCTAGTCCAGAACGTGGACAAAAAGGCAACTGCTATTAAACGTGGTTCTGTTTGGCGCCAATTACTTCTGTAGTCTAATTCCATTGAGCAGATTTACCGTACAAGCCTCAGTCCTTTTGTGGTGGCACAGGGATCATGGGCAACGCCTTTCGTTAGAAGCATCCTGCCCTCCCTGTCAAGCTGACATAGCAAGGACATTTCAGTGCGGTGCCCAGCTAATGGACTCTTTCCGCATGGTGCTGCACCATGAAGAACACATTAGACATCATCTGCGCCGGCTAGTGGAGTGAAACTCGGCAGGAAAAGCCCTCCTGTAACTGCCTGGTGTTCATTTCCACTGAGAATGGAGCATTTAGAGATATGCAGTGATAAACGTCTTAAAAGATGACACACACATTGTGTTGAATGCTAAGAGAGGGTTTGCATTATGGCTCACACAGTCACTTTGGCCTCTTCATCAATTTAACACAGAGTTTACTGGAAGTAATCTAGAAAAACAGGAAGATTCTAGTAGGACTGGATTGATAATTCGATTGAAATTCTGTCTTTGGTACAATACTAGCGGGATGCCAGCATTGAGAATCGAACCCGCAACCTTTGGGTTACCAGTCTGACTCTCTGACCATTAGCCCACAACTGCCTAATAGTGATGGCCGGTTCGTGAACGAATCGTTCTTTTGAACCGGTTCTTTTTAGTGAACCGGTCGAACCAGTACACTAAATCGGACTGAATTGTTCGAAACAGTTCGCGTCTTGCGTCAGCGCTGATCCACAAGTTTCAGACAAGCCTGACAGTCCCTCCGAATCGAAATAACCCATATATTTATATATATATAACCGGTATATTTTACTCCAGTAAATCCAACAGTTCACTGAACTGAGACATGTTGTGCTGAGAGAAATGATAAGCACGAGCAGCTGATACCGCGCATGCGCGTTCTACTAAACGCACAGGTACACAGCGGATTATCACTGTATTATTTTAAAGTTTGGAAACACAACGAATGGATTGTAAAACTGTCAAACTAAACATTTATTATTATACTAAAATAACATTTTCAGGAACAGCTCATTTAATTTCTAAGTTGATATAAATCTTTGATGTAAACGCCAAGGTTTTATTGGTGCACTGCTTAGTAAATGTTTATAATGTGTTAAAAACGTAACGTATTAAACAGGAGACATGCATCGATTTTTTTGTTTTGTCGACTGTATTCTGGTTTCAGCAGTTCTCAGCTCAGCACACAAAGGCCTATGACGGTTCTCTAGTCAAGAACTGGTTGTTGCAGTTCTGGAATCACCAGTACAGAACCGATAACTGTTTCTTTCGGACACGTTCGATACGGAGAACCGATGAGCTGGAGATACTGCGCATGCGTGATAACACGTCTCTAAACAAAACTTTATTTCGGCCAACTGATGCTGTGCTGATACATGAGCACGCAGCACGGGTGAACCGAGGACTTAAATGAGGCGCCGAATTCGGCAAAATGTAAGTTTATTTAATAACAAATAGAATGATGAAGACCATGTATGCACTTTATATCTTTAAGACATGTAAAACATCCGCGTTTGCACATCGCCTGTAGGCTGGGTTCGTTTGCAAAACGTAAATTTAAGAAACTTATCCAATATGATTATGACGATGAGTACTATTATTTATACTATGAGTTATGATTACAAATGCCTTTAATTTAAAGTATTTTTATCCGCCGGGATGATAGAATTGACGTCACTACGTGATGACGTAAAAGAACTGGTGAACTTCATTGAAACGAACTGTCCGAAAGAACCGGTTCGCGGAAAAGAACCGGACTTCCCATCACTACTGCCTAATCAGTCACAATGTCTCTAAGCTACAGCAATAGCTGGATGTCTTTGTCCATATTAAGCCCTGTTCACACTGTCAGCGACTTTGTCGCAACTACTCGCAAGTCTCTGTTCTATGAAGATGCTTTGTGTGCGTCATAGAACTTTAGTGTGGCCATGTCTTTAGAAAATACGATCACAAATGATATATAAAACTACGATATCATTCTAATTTGACAATTACAAAAAATTAAAAGTAGCATTCTGCTGTTGGAGAATGTTGTGATGTAAACTACAGCAGTGCTCAGTGCATTAAATCATTAACCAGGATAACAATCATGAATTAAACTCACCCGTAACTGTCACATATTACTAAAATGTCATTCGAATTTGACAAATAATCAATTTTCTTGTCGCCAATAACCAACAATGCAGGGGAAACTGTAATATGAGCTGCAGCAGTGCTAAACTGCTCACTGTATCATATAATTAACAACACAAACTATCAATGTATGGATTAAACTCACAATGACTACCGACACTTTCTTTTCCACGCATCATATTATAATATCCATGTATGGATACGCATGACTGCTTTTCGAGTATTACATACAGTATACAAATTTCTTCCAGTCAGTGCTACACTCCATCTATGCGATCTTCAATTTAATTATATGCGTTCTTCCGTAATAAATGATAAACAAAAATGATCTAACGCATCTACAGCCGTCTAATTCTGACTTATTTCAGTGGAAACTGAACTTAAAATAGAAGGATTACCGCAGGCACGCCACTCATTGCCTCATTTGCTTAAGATGTCTTAAAGGGTGGTGTCAGATGACTCGCACTTGTGAGAAGGAAGTCTGTCACTCAGAGTTCAGTGAGGTGAAGAAAGACATCTAAGGTGCCCAACCACCAAACACACCATTTCACAAAACGCAAACTCTTTTTGCTGAAAACACGAGTGTGTGGAATATTCTTTTTCCTAGAAGTTGTTGAAGTCCAGGCAGGCAGCAGATTCACTGAGATGATAGTACAGCCGGTTTACCTGAATCAGCTAACACAGCATACAGGCATCACCCACAATCGTTTCATCTCGCATATTTCTTTGTGGAAGTTTGACAACATGACACCATGTGATATTCAGCAGCGTGTCAGTGCTCCTTGGAGAGGCTTGGGCTTGTCACCACATTACTTCAGAGGGCAGCACTGCAGTGCTTTGTGGGATATACTGTAGGAGATGTGTGTGTGTGTGTGTGTGTGTGGGTGGAAAGAGGACAGGAGACATGGCAGATAGATGCATGGCAAGAATAACCTCAAGCAGGCAGATTTAAAAATGGAGAAGCACTAAACGAGAGGCAAAGGTGACGGAAATTCATCTTTAGAACTGACACGGAAAGACAGGTAATATGTAGATGATAGATACATCAATATTTGAAAATGATATTGTGAGTGTGTCATGCCCCTGTGACGTAAATAAAGGCTGTATAACACTGAAGCATTAGAACAGAGTTACTCAAGTGGTTTTGCTTAGGAGCCAGATTTGGACAACTAAAAACAGAGCCAAGACTTTTTGGTGCCAAAGTTAAAGCAACTTAGAATGCATCAATGCATACTGGCTGATACCAATAAGCCGGTATTATTTTACATTTACATTAATGCATTTGGCAGACTCTTTTATCCAAAGCGATCCAAAGCGACTTGCATTTCAAGGTACACATTCACACATTCACATTCTTAACAATTCAAGATCTATCTATCTATCTATCTATCTATCTATCTATCTATCTATCTATCTATCTATCTATCTATCTATCTATCTATCTATC
Organism: Rhinichthys klamathensis goyatoka; assembly: GCF_029890125.1. NCBI lineage: Eukaryota > Metazoa > Chordata > Actinopteri > Cypriniformes > Leuciscidae > Rhinichthys > Rhinichthys klamathensis. Next base: position 2,314,452 of record NW_026606648.1, on the reverse strand, counting down.
TATCTATCTATCTATCTATCTATCTATCTATCTATCTATCTATCTATCTATCTATCTATCTATCTATCTACCCACCCACCCACCCACCCATCCATCCATCCATCCATCCATCCTATTTTGTCTAAAATAATTGGTAACACTTTACTTGAAGGGGTGTCCATAAGACTGACATGACACCTTCATAATCATGAGATGACACGTGTCATGAATATGAAGGAGGTTTTATGCATGTTTATGACAACTGTCATTAAGTGTCATTCGCTCAATTATGACATTTTTAATGCAAATATGACATTGTTTGAGATGTCTTTGTTATGACACCTTGACATAAACCAATACATCATAACCTGTCAGTGTCTTTGTCATGACAACTTGACATAAACCAATACATCATAACCTGTCAGTGTCTTTGTCATGACAACCTGACATTACTAAGACAGCACAGCCTGTCATAAATATGTCATAAACATGACATAGCAGATTAATTATCAAACTTAAGAAACCACTTAGCTTTATGGGTTGACATTACATTAAACTGTCAGGTAGTTGGTTTTGACATTAGCTGTCATGAGGCCATTATAACATTTTAATGACCAATTCAATTTGTACCACTGTAGTTGAGGTAAAGAAAAATATTCATGACACAGTTATAATGGCCTCATGACAGCCTATGTCAAAACCAACCATATGACAGTTTAATGTAATGTTAACCCATAAAGCTAAGTGGTTTCTTAAGTTTGATAATTAATCTGCTATGTCATGTTTATGACATATTTATGACAGGTTGTGGTGTCTTAGTAATGTCAAGTTGTCATGACAAAGACACTGCAGGTTAGGATGTATTGGTTTATGTCAAGTTGTCATAACAAAGACATCTCAAACAATGTCATATTTGCATTAAAAATGTCATAATTGAGCGAATGACACCTAATGACAGTTGTCATAAACATGCATAAAACCTCCTTCATATTCATGATATGTGTCATGTCATGATTATGAAGGTGTCACATCAGTCTTATGCACACCCCTTCAAGTAAAGTGTTACCAAATAATTTAACACTAAATAAATTTAAGTGAATTATTCATTTTGAGATTCACTTAAGATTCAATTTAACAGTGTTATTAAATTATTAGATTTTTTATTGAGCATTAGATGACAGCACATTGTAAACTAAATCTATTAAAATATTTTTTGTTAATTAAAAAAAAAAAGCTTTACATCAGATGAAAATCTGAGAAATGTTGCCTTGGCAACTAATTGAAATAAATTTAAGATGAAGTACTAAAATGACTAAAAACTAAACTAAAAACAAATAGAAATGTATGTAAGTTTTAAAAAGAAAATTAATCAAAAATTTAAATGAAAACTGAAAACATTAAAAACATAAAAATAAAAGCTAATTAAAAATATGAATAAATACCATAATATTATTTAAATAGTTCACACTTTAGATTAGGGTCTAATTCTCACTATTAACTAACTATTAACTACAACTTTTGCCTCAATAAACTCCCAATTCCTGCTTATTACAGTTTCTCTTAGTCTCTTTGGTACATTTCTCAGATCAGAAATTCTCAAAACTATCTGTTCAATCTTCACATCATTGTGTCACTTGTGCACATCAAAAAAGCAGTTTTTGAATAAGTTGCAAATGCTTTGGTACATCCATGCAAATGATTATGTACAATTCTCAGCTGTTTCCTACATTATCAATTGCTTATGTCATGTTGATCAAAATGTATTATATGGGTATCTGTTGAATAGTCTCACCCCCCACAACATTTAGGGATTAGTTCAAGTCTTTACATGCAAAATGGTTGAACAAGTTGTCATAATATGTCAAACATATTTCTATACATTTCCATTAGACTTTTTTTCTAAATCTGTCCTGTTCACATTCACATTTTTTCTTTGTGCTAAGCAGTGCTGTCTTTTCCTTTCTGTATCGCAATGACATGGTCTGTCAACCAATTACAGTACAAACAGTAAAAGCGTATGTGAATCTTGTCCAGTCTCTTGCAATCAAACTCCCACATACACTAAGGTGTAACCTACAATTTACAATAATTGTCATCAAAACTTTAGCCATAGTTTACATCAGAACATCCCTCCAGAGTACACAGAGTATATTGACAACAGTCTTATCCGTACAGAATGACACAAGGACTTGTCATTATGATGGCACTGACATGTTCATTGACACAGATATTTACTTTTGAGAGATGAACTAAGGATTTTGAGCAAGAGACTGGCTTTTGCAGGTAATCCATGGTGTTTTGCTATTTGTACAAATCGTTTTGAGAAATGCACTTACTGTTTTGCAAATGTCGAGGATGATTCGAGAAATGTACCAAGCGAATGAGAAAAACTGTAATAGTAAGGTAGTTGTTAAGTTTAGGTATAGGATTAAGGATGTAGAATATGTTTATGCAGAATAAGGCATTAATATGTGCTTTATAAGTACTAAGTAATCAGCCAATAATCTAGTAATATGCATGCTAATACGCAAAAGTGAGAAGTGGACCAAAACTAAAGTGTTACCTATAAATACAAATAAAATAACACTAGGCAAAGGTAATCTACATGTAAAAAAGAGCATTCACAATTAAATATGCAATAAAAAACCAATACAGAGTTTTAAAAGACTAAAAAAACCTAATATCAGTAATCTTTAAGATAAAAAACTCCAATATCGACCAATAACCCAGACAGATGAAACATCATTTTGCTTTAAAATGATCTTCGAGAGGAATTAAGAGCATTTTTGCTCAGTCAGCGGAAGGTTTTCGGTCGTCGTGGCCTCCTCATGGCAGGCTTAGATCTGAGTCAATCAGGCACAGGGATCAAAACCATGACCTTCAAATCCAAAGGTGCTTAAACTTACCCGGCGCGGTCTGGGAGGCTTTTAACTTCCCATAATACATCACCATTGATTAGAGTCGAGATAAACCTCCGACAAATCTTGGATCACATCCGTACAACACTGGCTGGCAATTTTTTTTAATCGTCTATTGTGACCAATTACCTTATTACAGGAATCCCTCAGGGGGTTAAACATGGGCTTATAGGGATTTAACATGTCTTGAAAGCAACCCAACAGACTGACCACTGGAGTCATTCATCATAACCAACCAGTGTCATTGTGCTCTGAACATTTCTCTTTGAAAGTACTCCTCCGCTTTTAGTTCTATATTCTCTTTTTTCCATTTTTTTGTTCACAAACTTCAAAATTGTGTCTTGCAGCGCTCTGTTGCTTTGTAGTGAATGTCGTTCCCATCAATATTTCAGTCTAAAGTGCACAGATGCTTTCAATGGAACATACAAATGCTGACAGATCCACACTGATGGCTTCGCTGGACTAAACAAATAACGTTAGGAAAGAAAAACGACAAGCTCTTATGTTTGACTTTCAATCATTGTTCTTCAACCTAAATAAAAAATGAGAGTAAAGTGTAAAATATCAAACACAAGAAAGTAGGGCTGCAACACCTAATTGTTAAAAAAATCGATCACATTCAAATAAATGATCACATTCATCTAATTTTTCCTAACGATCTGCTAGCTGCCCGCCCCATAAGCAGGCTGTCAAAAAAACGCGTCTCTGTAGGCAGCCTATGAGATCTGCACACAAAAACATTGGGGTACAACCACTCAAAACCAAAATAAACAGTGTTCCAACCAATCACCGACAGGGGCGGGTTTTCCATAATCTATTTAACCCCTTTTTTGAACATATTGTTCACCTGCGTCCAAAAGCTCCCTTCGGAGGATGTATTCCAAGGTAGGAAGGCATCAATGCACGTCCGAATCCAATGTTAGCTTCACTTCCTGTCTCCTGTCCTGAGATACCTTTATCTGATCGATTTTTGAATCCAGCATAGATGTATCCTTTGCTACCTTTGATATCCCACAATCCTGTGCGTTCCATTCTGTGACAGTAGAGCTAAAAAATAAAGATGGCATCGGCAAGTTGCGGTTGCTGATCAGTTTGTGTGTAAATGTATGTTTCTGACCAACATTTTCCACTTCTGATGTCATTTCTAGTGAGAAATTACTATTGTAGTTATTAAATGTTTGCTTAGTTATTACCAAGCTTGCTTTATTTTGCTCTAGATCATTAAACCGTTACGCTGCCTCAGAAGTCGGTCCGGAATCAGTTTTGTGAGGTACTTTCACCCTGATATTACCCTGATAAGGCAGCGAGGTAACAAGTCAGCTGCCTTTTCGGACGCAGCCAACATTTGTTTTCATTGCCTTCAAATTGCACATCATGTGGAGGAAAACATTGGGCAGGATGTGGAATAACAATCTTGTAAATAATTATTAAAATGAATTTATTTTTTATAATAAAACAAAATACTAGTAAATGTATTATTTTAAAACTTTTGTCCGATCAATAATAATAATAAAAATAAAAAAATCCAGCCTCTTTGGACACCCCCAACTGTTCTGAAAAATTGTTGAAAGTTAATATAAAGCATTGTTAAATGAAAATAAAGAAACTATTTCATAAAAGTAAAGATAAATGGTAATTAAAAAAAAGTAATTTACCATCCTCAAAAACGAGCACACAACTACAAGCAAGCAACTTTTTCTCTCTTTGACATAATGGCTTTATATGTTGGCCACAAACAACCACAAGGCTTTTCTTGCACTCCAAACCATTTAGAAACCCCCTATAGTTATAGTGGCTATGTCTAAAAACCCTATGAGCCCACTTGGTGTCTACTTCCTATATAAGCAGCTGTCTACTTATACATTAAACTTACCTAAATGGAACATTAGCACCTGATTTGAGACACTTTTCATAGGCGGCAACTTTGTTAGCAGGCACTCTCGTAATTAACGTCCTTGCAGAGAGATAATGCACACAGCTAACTCTCACATTAGCATGAATCTAGCAAAGTTACAAAATCAATACACCAATAAGTAAATGAATATGCAGCACACATAAACACTGGATGAAATCTGTGAGCCTTAAAAAATGGCCCTATTTCCTAATCACTTTTGAGCATGAGTAAACATGTATGTTTCTATTACCTCTGTGTAAATATTTACAGTGGCTTAGCTTGTCGGATAGGCTAACCTACAATGTAAGTGTTTTTTCTGTCTCCTAGATCACATTCAGATGTGAAAATAGATTGTACATGTGAAAATGTACAGAAACAAGCAACATCCCCACTTAGAGTGCATTGTGGGATTGTTTTATCTATAAAGGGCACACAACCCAGCTAACAGGGAACTTTAGCCAATGTTCTGGCAAGCTTCTCTCAAAGTTATGAACAAACATTTTTCCAGTAATATTATTAGAATTAAATGATTTAGTTGGACTTTTGTGTTTTTTTTTTTTTTATGTATCTACTTCTGCTACTACTGTATGTCTAAAATGCTGTTTATGTAGGCAGCTCAGCTATGTTTTAGGACTGAGCCTTTATCTTCATTTAAAACCTTACAAACTCAACTGTGCTCAAGACTCCATGTTCCCTCTGGAGCTTATCCTTTAGACATATGGAATAAAAGGCCAACTCGGGCAACACGCAGTCTCACGGTAATTCAGTTTCATTAGGGTTTTGCTTGAGACACGGACAAGCCGAGTCTCACAGATTTCATTAGCTGCATGAAACCCAGTAATTGATTAACAGCCACCATCAACTCATGATCTCTGTGACAGACAGAGTGACAGACCAGACCAGGATAAACAATGTGGGACAATGACCCCAAAGTACAGCAGAATTATTTGCACTAAGACTTGGTAATACCGCAAAAGAGGATTAGTGAGTGATGGGGTCTCCACCCACAAAAACCAGCTCAGTCTCGACCCCAAAATCTCCACTCATACACTATGATTCAGTAAATGTTTTTATTAAAGAAGTATCCTTTTAATACAGTAAAAAAAAAAAAAAAAAAAAACAGTAATATTGTGAGATATTATTACAATTTAACCTTCAGTCTTTAGTCTTCAGTGTCACATAATATTTCAGAAATCATTCCAATATGCTGAAGAAACATGTTTCATTATTATCAATGTTAAAACAGTTAATATTTACGCTGCTTAATATTTTTGTAGAAACCATGCTACATATTTTCTAGAATTTAACAGAAAGTTCAAAAACATTTATTTAAAATAGAAAGCTTTTATTATATTATAAATTTCTTTACTGTGACTTTGATCAATTCAATGTGTCCTAGCTGAATAAAAGTATTAATTTCTTTCTTTTTAAAATCTTACTAACCCAGAAACAGATATATGATTGAAATCCTGCATTAATAATAGTATTTATTCACCACTTAGTCCTTATATATATATACAGGTCCTTCTCAAAAAATTAGTATATTGTGATAAAGTTCATTATTTTCCATAATGTAATGATAAAAATTAAACTTTCATATATTTTAGATTCATTGCACACCAACTGAAATATTTCAGGTCTTTTATTATTTTAATACTGATGATTTTGGCATACAGCTCATGAAAACCCAATATTCCTGTCTCAAAAAATTAGCATATCATGAAAAGGGTCTCTAAACGAGCTATTAACCTAATCATCTGAATCAACTAATTAACTCTAAACACCTGCAAAAGATTCCTGAGGCTTTTAAAAACTCCCAGCCTGTTTCATTACTCAAAACCGCAATCATGGGTAAGACTGCCGACCTGACTGCTGTCCAGAAGGCCATCATTGACCCCCTGAAGCAAGAGGGTAAGACAGAAAGAAATTTCTGAACAAATAGGCTGTTCCCAGAGTGCTGTATCAAGGCACCTCAGTGGGAAGTCTGTGGGAAGGAAAAAGTGTGGCAAAAAACGCTGCACAACGAGAAGAGGTGACCGGACCCTGAGGAAGATTGTGGAGAAGGACCGATTCCAGAGCTTGGGGGACCTGCGGAAGCAGTGGACTGAGTCTGGAGTAGAAACATCCAGAGCCACCGTGCACAGGCGTGTGCAGGAAATGGGCTACAGGTGCCGCATTCCCCAGGTCAAGCCACTTTTGGACCAGAAACAGCGGCAGAAGCGCCTGACCTGGGCTACAGAGAAGCAGCACTGGACTGTTGCTCAGTTTTGCATGTCATTCGGAAATCAAGGTGCCAGAGTCTGGAGGAAGACTGGGGAGAAGGAAATGCCAAAATGCCTGAAGTCCAGTGTCAAGTACCCACAGTCAGTGATGGTCTGGGGTGCCATGTCAGCTGCTGGTGTTGGTGCACTGTGTTTTATCAAGGGCAGGGTCAATGCAGCTAGCTAGCAGGAGATTTTGGAGCACTTCATGCTTCCTTCAGCTGAAAAGCTTTATGGAGATGAAGATTTCATTTTTCAGCACGACCTGGCACCTGCTCACAGAGCCAAAACCACTGGTAAATGGTTTACTGACCATGGTATTACTGTGCTCAATTGGCCTGCCAACTCTCCTGACCTGAACCCCTTAGAGAATCTGTGGGATATTGTGAAGAGAAAGTTGAGAGACGCAAGACCCAACACTCTGGATGAGCTTAAGGCCGCTATCGAAGCATCCTGGGCCTCCATAACACCTCAGCAGTGCCACAGGCTGATTGCCTCCATGCCACGCCGCATTGAATCAGTCATTTCTGCAAAAGGATTCCCGACCAAGTATTGACTATTGAGTGCATAACTGAACATAATTATTTGAAGGTTGACTTTTTTTTTTTGTATTAAAAACACTTCTTTAATTGGTCGGATGAAATATGCTAATTTTTTGAGACAGGAATTTTGGGTTTTCATGAGCTGTATGCCAAAATCATCAGTATTAAAACAATAAAAGACCTGAAATATTTCAGTTGGTGTGCAATGAATCTAAAATATATGAAAGTTTAATTTTTATCATTACATTATGGAAAATAATGAACTTTATCACAATATGCTAATTTTTTTAGAAGGACCCGTATATATATATATATATATATATATATATATATATATATATAACACAATACGAATAAATGAACATTACCTTTCTTCTTTAACTTAGTGTATTGTAAATGTGAAATTATCTTAGCAACTAATATCTGTCTGAGTGACAAGGAGAAAGTGTATATCAGGTTCATTTTCAGAACATGCCAACTGTTCATGCTGGTTTGCAGCCCAGATTGAAAGAAAATGCCATTTGAAACTGACTCACGTAAATGTGAATAAACAAATACTGAAATAATGACAGTCAGAGACTATGAGAGATTGTTTTTGACTTCCGCATTTTTAAAGCCTTCTATAATCTGTATTATCCCACTGGACATTGGCAATATACAGTACATAACTATGTGGAAATCAAAACTCAGAATTAATCTTGGACAAAGATTTGAACTGTTGTCCTTGAGAAAATCCTTTTGGTTTTTACAGTATCAAATAGGGAAACATTACATAAAATCCTTTGGCATTCACCAGTTTAATTCACTGCACAGATGATAATATGAGAAAGCTTTTGAGAGTTTCATTATCTACATGACTGTAATTCTTGTCAAAGCAATAGCCTTTTTGCCATTGAGTGGTCTGAGGGTCTATTTGAGCCCTATGGTCTTTGCTGATCCAGCCATGCTTTATCACAATGCCAAACAAATAAGGAAGGCAATATTCCAGCAGTCACTGAATTTAGACAAATAGCCTACTACTGTGCCAAATCATGTGTGGAAAAATAGCACCTGCAGCTCCGAGTGTGTGGGAGGAAACTTACCAAGACAAACAGGAAGGACAGAGAAAGAGCAGTCAAGTTTACCTTTGCTCATCAAACGTCCCCAGCACGAATATTTTCCTTCCTCGTGCTATTTACTTGACATTTGCAATGACCCACAGGCACTGAAAATGCATTATAAGGTTGGTTAAACAGGGGTTATGGTATTCTGTCCATGATAGGCCACTGGGAATGACTCTGTCAGGTCCAAGACCATGACCCTGGACTTTAAGCTCATTAAGAGCCAAACGCATCATGGACCGGATCAGGGCATAGGTCTTTGAGGGCACAGCAGGAGTGAAGACCCAGGAGAGTAACAGCGCTGTCTACAGGCACACACTAAATAAACTGTGTGGAGAAATTGGCATTGGCCCACAGTGGCTTGTGTCACTTGATGTAACATAAAGACACGCAGTGACAGTATTTTTGTGGCTGACTTTATGCATATGCATTTGTAGGAGTTTCCCTTTCAGACGCAAAATTTATGGGAGGAGAATGTTTTAATGAATCATGCAAGGTGATTTACTAAGGTTTGTGCTAGTCAATTTACTGGTATTTGCGCCATTACTTACCGCCCCCCCAAAAAGCATGTTTTAAACCAGACCCTAATTTGCGTTGCTCCTGGTAGATTGCATTGGTCATTATGATGATGATGATGATGATGATGATGGATGCGTCCGTGTACTTTCATTTCAGTAGATCACGTGCAGAACTTTACACTCCAATAGGTGCTTTTTTTGTTGTTGTAATTGCGCTCTCACGCTAATTTCCCCTGTTTAGTAAATATGGCCCTATACAGTAGGCTATGTGTAACAAGACAATACAATTTTAGACAATTCAAGACAAAGACATTAATGTAAAATGTTATTGAGCAAATCAATTAAAATGAACTAAAATTATTGTTAAAAAATAAGTTGTTAACTGTAAAATATACAGTCTAATAAAATTGTCAATTTATGGTAGTTATGGTTTCCAAAGCTGCCCGTTTTTTTATGTAAAGGTAACATTTTTGCAGTATACACATTTTCCTCATTTCAGATCAAATCTGTGGTTTAAAAATACCTAAATGTACTGCATATCAAAATCTCCTTGCATCCACACCTAAGCTTTCTAAAATCCTCTTTTTATTTTTTTATTTTTTTATATAACAAGCATGCTGCAGAAACTGTTCAAGTACTGTTTTGTTGGCTCAGTAATAGAGGCTTCTGCCAGCATAAAAATGAAACTACCACTATTAACAATAACAAAGAAACTCCCTTGCTTAAACAAATAAGGTATAATGATGAAAGTCTAATTGCAGTCAAATTCCCCCTCTTCCTTTTTGTTTTACGCACATTATTCGTCTAAATGCATGCAAGCTAAGTGGGATTGTGCTCAGTCATTAGTTTAAGATAGCAGTCAGACTCACACCCGTACACCAAAACCCTTCCAGATCTCCATGGCAACACTGCAAACACTGGGCTTTCTTCACAGAGAGGGGTGAAAAAATGTAGTTAATTATTATTCCTACTTTTCCTATACCCTCTTATTCCGTTTCAGCTGTTACGACTATTTTCTTTTGCCAGTAGGGAAGGACAGAAACAACCAGAGGGTGATTTTTTTACCGAGTCAATTAGTTCATCAATCATCTGCACCACTCCCACTGTGAGTGTTTGTGAAGGATGTAGTCACGACACACCTTCTGCCCCCTGACAATGACCAGCAGCAGGTGGCCCATCGTGGCAGGGACACCTGGAGGAACACATACAGCATCGCAAACATGATTGACTACCGGCCAAATATAGAAGTGTTGCATTAGGTGCCAATGCCAGAGTGTCTTCTCATCCCTGAAAGATAACAGGACACACAAGATTTCACGTCTTCCCACACCTCGAGAAAGATACAGCTCAAGGACGGAGTTACAGACTGACATTTGGTCGTGATGTGTTAGATCCTACAAAAGAAAAAAGGACAAAAGTTTCTATGTGTTTTGACAATGTTCATACACTTTAGAACCAAAATATGCATAATCATAACCACATTTGGCACTCTAAAACAAGACTTAACCTGTGTGTCTCTTAAGGATGAAGTTGTTGAGAGTTGTAGAGTATGTAAGGTCAAAGTATTATTCTTAAAGCACTTTTACAGCACTCGTTTTTTTATTTATTTTTTTATGGCAGGACTCGTACCAAAGATCAAAATTCTCCACGGAGGGATTCTGTGAATTCAGAAAGCAGGTCTCTTCAAGTCTTCGATAGAGCTACTAGACCATCACCTCATTTAGAAGAGCCAGACATCTAATACTTCAAAACGCAATAGCAGTCTTTTTTTGTCAACTTTCCCTTTATTAAAAGTTTTCCTCCCTCTTGGACATGACTTTGATTTATGTTTTTACAGATGTGAGCTCTACACATATTGCTTAATAAATTAATTCTTTGCAGTTATTTTTGGCACTGGACTCATCAAATGACCGTCTTTCATCAACATTAGACGTAAAGTGTTTTCACCGCATGCTTGTCTCTGTGTTGTCTTCAGCCACAGCAGCACATAAAATTAAGCCATGCTATGCAATGCCATAGCATCTCATGGGGATGTTATGACCCCTGGCCAACATTTCCGATGTCTCCCGCCAGCAAGCTCTCTTGCCGGGCCATTAAAACAAAGCACAAAGCGTGAAGCATATTTGTCTTGAGCTTGGTGTGAAAAGTCTTGTTTCTGGTTTTTTACACTTCCATACTTTTGTAATTACCGGGGCCATTGATTTCTGGGTTATGTGTGAAATAATTAAAACTGCAAATCAGAAATGCCAGGGATTTCATTGGTGCAGATTAATGAATGAAGTCAACAGGAAGAGGCAAGTGCTAGCTTTTCTTACCCAGTGACATTTCCTCTCTTTCTCTAGTTTAGTAACTCCTGCTCTTCAGGTAAAAAATACATTAGCGCTCCTTATTCACCGCTGTGTCCTTAAATACCTGTCCAGGGCCAAATGGGATCACTTCAGATGCCTTAAGCTCCTGAGATAATCTGAGCCTCCTGAATCATATCCCCGTGTCATTTACACTGATTTGTTTGTGTCTGGTGTTCATGCTCTTTGTTGTGGTTAGCATTATCCCGGCACCATTTCATAATTATTCTGCCATTTCCATCACTTGTTCTCCGATTTTTCTGTGCTGGGTTTATTTTACAAAATGAAAAATGGCCACATGGTTGTACAGTCTGCCATTCAGATTTTTTTTTTGGAAGCAAGTGGATTGTCCATAAATTTATTCAAAAAGATTTGTGATTTTGCTTCAGTTTTTAAAGGGACAGTTAACTGAAAAATTACGGTATGAATAAAGTCACTGTAAGATACTGTATGGCTTTCTTCCTTCTATTAAATACAAAACTAGAAGTTTTGAAGAACATTTATGCCGCAGCTCTTTTTCATACAATAAAAGTGAAGCTCCAAAACATTAAAAAAAAAATCAGCATAAAAGCATCATAATAGTGGTTAATTCAACTTTGTGCACTATATTTCAAGCCTTCTGAAAAGATATGACAGCTTTGTGTGAAGAACAGACCAAAGTTGTTCACTAAAATACGTGGTCACCATTCACTTCTATTGTATAAAAAAAAGAAAAAGGGCAGCTTGGACATTCTGCTGAACATTTTCTTTTGAGTTCCACAGAAAAAAGAAAGTCATACGGGTTTCAAATAACATGAGTAAATAATGACAAAATAAAGGTTGTATGACTATAATCGAATTACATGGATATGTGAGCACCACATAAATTGGATTACTATATATCAATAAGTTGAATGTTAATGCTCAAGCATCCAAAAGCATTACAAAGAGCACTATGAAATCAAAGTTTTTTTTGATCACATTTTAAACAAAGGGCAAAGTCTGGAACATTCCCTTTAATCATGATTCTCTGCAACCAATACAAAGCCAGAGGAACCGTTGTTACCCATAATCCAAAGAGTTCTTATCTGATTATGAATGCATAAAGAGGATTTAGGACGTGGCACCTAAATGTTAGCCTATGCTGATTAGGTCTCTCTGGAAAGTATTATGTAACTACACTAGCACGGTTTAGAAGAGGGTGCATTTGCTCTGTAAATGACAGCTAGACCCGAGGGGTCCTCTAATTTAAGGACTGCATGCCGTTGAAAGCAAGTTTGGTGTTATTATAATGCTCTTTGAACATTTGGTGGGATGAAACAGCCACAGAGCAAACAAGCAAAGTGGTAAATGACACATGAAGTAGTCTGTCTTGATCAAATTAATGATTTTGGCAAACACAAAAACTACTGGACAGTCCAACTTCGACAATTAAAACTTCCACAAAAGCAGGAAGCAGCATCCGAAAAGATCCAATATACTGAAAAAGGTTTTTTTTAGAACAAAACACAATTCGCACGGATGAAAAGTGAGCAATAAACTCTAGATCCACCAGCTGCTTCTTTTCACCACTAATAATAGTGAAGAACCATGTCAAATTCTGAGACTTTCTTGAGAACAGAAACCACAGTTGCCTATTCACACTGCAGACTGGTGTTAGATTGTTCATGAAAACACTTACTAAAATAAGAAGTGATTAATACTACATTTTCATGACTCCAAAACCAACTAAAATAAAATAAAATAAAAGTGTTAGATACAGAATTTATTGTAAAGGTTTAATCAAACAAGAAAATGCCAATAAAAACACTAGAAAGCCCTGAGAAATGCAATGCCTCTATTTAAATAATCATTTCACACAAAAAGTGAACAAAAATACATTTTCATGACTCCAAAATCAACTCAATTTGATACTAAATTAATTGTAAAGGTTTCACATTTTCTAACCCACACTCATTAAACATGAAAATGCCACGCTAGCGGGATCAGAAAGCCCTGAGAAATGTATGTTGCTATTTAAATTATCATTTAACATTCTAACTTTGGTAGCAAAACAATACTACACTAAAACCAATATAAATAGAAAAACTAAATATCATCGCTGTTGGGCGGAAACCTGGTATGTTCATATTTAGTATCTCTATTTTTATTTTTTTCATAAATCATTCCTATCGGTCACCATTTACTTCTTTCTGTGGGTTGGTTTTGCAAAAATGTAACCAATGAAAAGTATTAAAAAGAGCTTGTGACTAAACTTCGCAACTCCATTGGATCTTCAGTGTCGGTAAAACCTCATAACTCTCTATTGTGAAAGAAGTGCCACATGCAGTTTGGACCATCTCTGCTTGTTTGCAATGCAAGAGTAAATAAGAACTGGTTCTTTAAATAAGTACAGTGTTTTCTTTACTCGTCTAGAAACACTATATATAAAGGCTAATGTTTTATGTATTTAAGGAGCAGAGAAGAGTGTCTTAGTCTAACATTTGTCGTCGAGTCATAGCCAATACGGTCAGAAATAGCCTGGGTGTTGCACTTCATCTTTTATAACACAAGATCTTGGCCAAATGACAGAAGAAGAAAAAAAAAACACACAGCTACAATAAACTTTATGACCTGTAAGTTGATAATAATGTAATACAATGCTCTTACTGCCTCAGATTGTTCTGTCCGTTCTAATGACGGACAAAACAAGGATGTCCGAATTTCTCTGGTCAGAAACATCGTACTTCTATTTGAGCTTGATTTTAATAAAATGTTAATAATATAATGACACTATATATAAAGCCACAACATCAACTTTGACTTTAAATTTCAAATCTATAATAATCCTGAAGCAGACCCACCAAATCTAAATCCATTCACACTCCATCATGACGAGACTTCCTCTACATTTGAGGTGGTGGCAAATATACTGTTGCTTCGAAGACCTGGGATTAAGTGGGCCTGTACCCCTCATTTAAATAAAACCAGTTCATTTAACAGACTGCGAGAGCGAGCTCCAGTGTGGTGGAGATTTGTGGCATATGTTAGCCCCATAATTCTGTTTGAAACGTGGGCATAAATACAAGGCGAGAAGTGCATTAGGTGCATATGTACAAACGACACTTCTAGCATGAATCCTCAGTAAGGTTATTAACTTAAGTTTGAGTGAGCTTTACAATTCTGCGACAGTCACTTAAACCTGCAGGGCACAGCTGTTACCCTCAATAACCAAGATACACTGGCACTGCGGAGTATGTGAGACATATGTGACGATAAATAAATCACATATTATGAACCAACCAAACATTTAGTTTAGTTAGCTTCAAGGCCTCACTGTGCATTTCTATTTATTTTGAAGAATCAAGGCAGTTTTATGCTAATTGTGGAATGCGATTTCATCATTATTCATATTATCAAGTGGGGAAGTACATGAACGTGTAGTTCTAGCCCATTTTTTCACCTTTAGATAGACATTAATACATACAATATCAATATGGACAGCTTCTTAAACAACGTTTTATATGTACAAATCTTTACTAATCCTCTGTTTATGCTCATAGATTAAAGAGGCATGATACATTGGGTGATTTTTGTAAGGGATATCTGAGTTATTGTTTGGTTTTGTCACATGTGTTTGTTTTGTATTGGTTTTGCATGTGTTCTAGTTCTGTTTCCTTGGTTTGTATTTGTTTCCATGGTTTCTCATTGATTTGATTATCATGTGCACCTGTTATTAATTTCATTGATTGGTTTGTTTGTGAATTTAAGCTCTGTTTCTTTCAGTTAGTTGTCTGTTCTCTTCACGTTCTGTTCAAGTCAAGAGTATTTTGTTTTGAGTTCCTTGTTATAAACATCACTACTGCTGCGATTAGATCCAGGTTTTCTCATTGTTATTGCAACCGTCTGTAACAGTAGATAAGGACATGAAATGGTATTGGTCGATATTGTATGGTATATTTCATTTTACAAGCTCCTTTCCCCTATTTTTACATCTTGATTATCCTTGCCATCATCTAAATCACACCTAAAGTTAAACATTAATAATAACAATGTTAAATTAGCATTTCTCAAAAATGAATATCCATTTTTCATACTGTATATAATAATATTGTGATGCCTAAATTCATTTGTTGCATTCAAAACCATTGATTTAAGATTTCAGTTTTGGAATTGTTTTTATTCATTTAGTCAAATATATAATATAGAAGTATAGAATTTGAATAACGGCCATTTATCGGTTATCAGTCATGAACATAATTATCAGTTGAAGGGTTTTGGCAGAATTTTAATATCTCCCTCATACAATATAGATTTTATGGAATTCATTTATTTAATCTAAATCTGTTACTGTAATAAATTAAATGAATTACATTAATACCATACATTTGATGCATTAAAATGAATTTAACTCTTTAGAAGTTAAGAACGTTTTAGCATAAGGTGTATCATTGTCTATCAAATTTTTTTTTAAACTACGAATAGTAATGAAATCTCATAGGAAAATGGCACTGAAAATAAGATTTGCAGGAATTGCCTCAAAAGACAATTATATGTCAAATGAAATGATTCATTGAAACATTCACTAAGATCACCAGAAGCAATGCACCTGGTAGGAACGTGGCCGACCTTTACTTAGAATGTTGTATTTACAGTTACTTTGTTTATTTACAACTACCGTATGATTATAATAAAATGGAAGACATATGCTTGCACCCAATGTTACCCAATGTGGTTTAGTTCCTGGAGGATTTTTTTTGCAGATGTGGACAAACATATGGTTTAATGAATGATGTATGACCCTATATAAAGCCACAACAACACTCCACTACAGTACACGAGAGCACATTTCTGTCATCTCCACCTTGATTTATTGATGTAGACTAGCATCATCTAAATTCTATATTTAATCTTTGAGTGAGAAAGTCATTATGAAGATAAATTACTGTAATATACTGTAGATTAGTGCATCTTTTTTTTGTTTTTACCAGTCCTTCTCAGTTTGTCCTGTGAAGGACTTCCTACATCTCCGGTCCTTTGGTGCAATCCCCCTGGCGAGTGAAAACGTTGTACCCTCACCTAAGGCTACTGTTGCATTCGCCAGCTGCCTATTTATAGGTGTATAGCGTCAAGGTGCAACTCTCCCAAATGATTCTCTCTCCTCTGCAAATGTTACCGCTGTAAGCCAGGACCGCAACAAAGCATTGCGCTGCATGTTTGTGTGAATGTGAATCTGTGCATGAGTGTGAAGTTAACTGACCAACACATTTATTATTCATGATGAATGTTTGAAGAGAACTGATTCAGAAGAAGACGCATGCTGTGGTTTGACTAAGATTACCAATTACTCTCTCTTTCTCTCTGTCTCTCTCTCTAGTCTATCAGTTTCTCAAAATACATGCTGTGCTGGACTCATGCAACTCTACCTTTGATCGGACCCCCTAAACAATGTGTCAATCATCTCATTTCCATTTTTAACCTGTTCACTGCAAAGGAAGTGTGGTAAATGATTGCTCGGTGTTGTAATGTTTGGATACATTAGTGGAGATACCTCTGAGGAGATGTAATGAGATCTCCGCATGTGTGCGAGCAGTGTCGCAGTGTTGGGAGGGGGATTCGTGCATGTAATGGTCCTTTACTGACCAGGGGAAGAACGGATTACTTAGAGCGAGAGAGCATAAAAAATAATAAAAAATGCTCTATTTTATCTCTCTCTCTCTCTCTCTCTCTCTCTCTCTCTCTCTCTCTCTCTCTCTCTCTCTCTCTCTCTCTCTCTCTCTCTCTCTCTCTCTCTCTCTCTCTCTGTAAATGTTCTGTAGCTTAATTAAAGTCACTATGACATCAAAATTCACAAATCTTGTTTTTTACAGAATCTTGCAGTTTATTATAAATGATTTATCCATGCACATCGTTATTTTTTTTAATTCACATGCCCTTGTAATCTTTAATAAAAAAACTCTAACATCCCCCTCCCCTCAAAACGACATCTGTTCTCTTCATGACGAATGTGTCAGCAGAGGGTTTGACTATATCCTCCACAACATGTAGCAAACTGGGATTCAGATCTGAGGCCATTTAGTTGACCACGCCCAAATTCCTACGATCCAATCAATTCCTGAGGATGAAATCAAGTCCCGCCCTATTTATTTTTTCTCATTCCAGAAGCCATTTCACTTGATATACGTCATATTAGGGATACTTCATAAATACTTTATATTTCAACAAATACTTTGTTGAACTGTCTATCAATTCTCTCTAGAAAAACTTTTCCCGAGTCTTGGGAGGGGCTATCCGTCCAATCGACTGCAGACAAGGGGTGTGACCAACATTAGTTCAACGAGTTTGGAGGTGGGACTGTCTAACCAGGGGAAATGGTCTTGAACTTTACAGTGCAACAGTGCGCATCCACTTTTTTAGCGGCCAATTTTTTTCCATTCAATTTTCACACAGGGATTTCAAAAGGGTCTTCTTTAAGGAGTTATAACATAAACCATGAATCAAACCAACCAGCTACGAGGTTAATCACATTACAAATTTTGATTTGAAAGCAAAAAAAGTATTTGAAAATCAGACAAAAAGATAAAGGAACATGACGTTTGCATCAGCTTTAATGAAGGGAAGAACTGCAATCCCCAACTGAATTAAAAATCACGAAGGAACTAATATAAAACTATTGATCTAAAGATGTTGTTTATGTAGTGAAAAATATGCCCTTGTGAAAAAAAACCTATATCAAAATGTATTTAAAATACATTTATTTCATACAAATCCATTAACATACTGACATATCACTTGAGAGACTTTTATAGTAAATATTAGAAATAAACTTAATTTGAAGTACTTCTTTTTTTGCACAATGCACATTTCTTAATATTAAGCCTAAACTGTGTTTTAATATCACTAATAGGACGGATAGTGTGATCTCTGTATAATAACAGTATTTAAATGCAAGATATTTAAAGTGAATCTAAAGTATACTTGCATTAGTTCCACTTTAGCACAATCAAATATAATTAAGTATATCTTTAATTATACCTCAGCACCATTTCTGGAAACCTAAGTACATTTAGTACAAAATTAGTTGTTCCAATTTAGCAGACTTTAAGTATATCAGTTTAGCAAAAGTATAAATGCAGGGTATTTATATTAAGGACATAAATATGTAAATGTATTTGTAGTATACTTAGCATAAAATAGATGTATTTCAAATACATATTTTTCACTATGGTGCATATCTATACAAGTATTTAAGTAGTTTGACTCTTGAGACTGCTCTATTACGTATGTCATTTGCAATGCTTTTGGCATGATTTGTTTGTTGTAATTCTCTGATTGCTGCAGATTTCTTTGCAGAAAATAAATTATATATTTTTTTGTTAAATAATGTGGGAGCTGATGGCTTCTACAAAAGCATAAACATAGCATAGCTCACAGCAGGTCTGTCTTTAAAAATGTATAAGTAACTGAAATAAAAATTAAACCTATACATAAAAAATAATAACAGAGCATAACTGGGGAAAAATTTAAATAAAGTTAATTTTCATGACTGGAAAAAATAACTAAAATATAAATATGCACAAAATAATTTTAATGTTTAGTTAATTTGAGTTTAGTTTTTAATACATGGTACATTATAAAACTAAAATATAATCAAACTAAACTACATTGAAAAGAGAAACTGACAAAAAAAGAAAAACAAATGAATTACAATTTGTCCATGTTTTGACACACTCCAGCTTTAAATTGGTTGCTCTGCATCATCCACAAATATGAGGGATTTCCTGTGAATATAAAGAGGCTTCCCTCATTCAAACTGCATGAAGCTCTAAGGCAAAGATCTATGAGCAAGCTGTTGTTCGTACATTTGAGAACACACATGCGCACTCTATTCATGTCAAGCATGTCATTTCCTCTCTTTGTGCCTTTGCATGCTGTTTAGAAAGCCTTAACAGAGCACTGACAAACACAAATGACTCTCCCTCGCTTGCCTGTGAGGTAAAATCAAGGCAGTACCACAGTTTTCCCAGACCACAGTGAGTGTCTGAGCTCTTATAATCCACACCCAGTGCAGGAAACAGCCAATGCCTCCTCTATATTACCACAATCTTCCTGCTCTTTCCATCATGAGCCTGTATCATAAATTAAGTGGGTGGAGGCAAGCTGAAATTGAATCAGCCATGATTCCCATATAGGTGGAGGAAATGTCCAACAAAACGGATGACACTGCATTTGTGGCAAAAACAACACGCACTGCAGGACGTCCGAAGCGGTTATGTTAACAACTGTAATTTTTCCTTATGTCTCACATGGCTGTGTACTTTTATCATACTTTAAGAGGATGTTTTTATGATACGCTATCTCAGACGTGAAATATGATCCTTCTCTGCGCTGAGCTCTATGCTGGATACTCCTCGTAAATGATCAGTGATTGAATTTCATCAGCGTTCCCCCCAGCCAATGGATGACTTAGAGCATACTGTACGCCCATAGATACAGGCACACGTTAGAAGCTACACAGGACATGAAACCATTCGTGCTCCCTGCATTGTGAGCAAGTACAATGAAAGATCAAATGGATGTAATCGGATAGATGTAGCATTGTGCGAGATGAACCATTTCAAAAGATGGCCTTTATGATATATTCGAACAATAACATGACATTCAAAACAATTCAGCAAGCACTAAATATCATCTAAAATTATGCAGGATATATTTATACGTTTTAATGCGAGATGTAAAGCACACTCTTGCACACATTGCATTCAACAGCTAACTGGCAACTGTCTGTGATCAAGCCCTTCCACCACAGACGAAAACCTTTGCAGCATCAAAACTTATCACATTTTTGCATCCACTCTAATCATCCTTTACTTGTCACACTTTGTATTCTGGCCAAAAAAATATGTTCTATCCTTCCTATTGAAGTTAGCGTTACACTCAGTTTTCCAAACATGTTTGCACAGCATTTTTTTCCAGTAGGCATAAATATAATCAATTAAAAAGTCTGTTACCACGGGAGCAATGTAATATCCAGACACAAATGCTCTGTTCCAAAACATAATGAGACCATTTTAAAACACTATTGGTGCACAGTTTTAGTAAAAAGTTTTTTTTTTTTTTACAATCAAAGACTTCCCACAGGTTACACAATATTTGTGTGCATTATGTTTTATGCTTTTTAAGGTGCGGTCCATTGTCCATTGTAAATAGTGTAGTGATCCATGAAGCACAGTTCACACAGAAGTCACTGTCAAACCAAACAGCTTTTTGTTGGTCAATGCACTGAATTCACACTACCAACTTGAACCCATTACAAAATCTGCATGAAAAATCTTTCGCCCTCACTCGAAATTCCAAATCGTGTTCCTATTGCATGACTGGATTTTGCCTGCGGAAATTCGCTGAACAGCGGTAAATGTGACTGCAGCTTCATTGTGCTTTAGCTTAGCAACATGCTAACGTCAACAATTCTAACTTCAAAATAAGCTGTGTTTTGTTTCGAAATGAGGCTGCCTCATTTCAGTAAAATAACAATTACATTCCAAAGTCACATTACAATTATGTACTTCACAAGGAATAACGCTCAATTTTATAATGGTTAATTTTCTGAAAAGAGATGACATATGCAAATGACGCAGCCTTCGAAATAATGACACACAGCCACTGTCTCCCGTGCAGAGCTGCCCATGAAGAGTGTTCCAAATCCCTCACTTATCGGAGCTGCCCATCACTTAATCCCTCACTTATCGGAAATGGGAAGTAGCCACTAAGTTTTGGAACAGAACAGAACAAAAGAGAAGACAGCATAAATGCCTATAAAAGTATTGTGCTGTTAGCTTAGCAACATGCTAACATCAAACTCTTTAGTTGAATTTCCCGTGTACAGCCAATGTAGATTGTTCCAGAGCAGTCATTTATGAGGTTTCATAGATTAGAATACTGTCTTACATGCGAGGAACCTGTACCTCACTCGGTTCCGGAACAGAGCTACTCTGAATCAACCAAATGTACTGACAAAACAGAGCACACATTGAAGTTGAACTGCACTTCATCATTAATAGGGAAAGAAGGGCTTGTGTTTTTGCCTTAAAATGGTTATTTGGGAGATACGCCAAGATACGTTTTGTCAAACGCCCCAGGAGGCCCAAACTGTACCGCAAGGTGTACCGCAACACCTTACCTTAGCAGCAACTGAGGAACCTGGCTTCTCCAAAAGGTCCCAAAGTTTCTTCCTCTTGTCTGAGCAGCAGGTGTTATCAAATTCCCCCTCTCCCTCCCTTTCTCTCAGAGTCTCTGCCTCTCTCCTCAGCTCCTCGTTCATCTGCTCTTTCTTCTGATGGTAGCGAGCCTGGCAGCACGACTCCAGGTAGATCTCATCGATGCCCCAGTAATCGAGCTCTTGCCCGAAAGACAGAGCGCACATTTCCTCCATCATGTGCAGCTTTCCAGTTCTGTAAAAGTTCAAGATGGACGTGAACGCGCCGGGGTGTCTGTCGAAGAAGTATTCGTTCTCATTCAGGCAGTAGTCGTCGCAGACCTCCATTAGTGACTCGTGGGTGTTACAGTCTCTGAGCTTGCCCAATCTGGTTCTGGGAAGCCGGTCCAAGGTCCGCCATAAGACCTCGTGGTTGAGGCCCCCGACGTTGATGCGGACCCTCCTGGAGCGGGCCTTGGTCCGGATGATCTCGATAGGCTCAGGTGGAAGCGAAGTCGAGGATCTGCCTCCAGGTTTCGGAACCCCCAGTCCAGTCTTCTCTGCCATTGTGCTTGTGGAGACAGACAGGCAACTCTCGCCAGGAAGCGGTGTAAGGACGAAAATCAACCAGAAGACAACTGGAAAAAGACAATTATGTTGGGTCCTCCTTAGACGAGTCCCTCCATGGCTGCGAAGACAGACACAAGAGAAAGGATGCTGGAATATCTGAAGTAAATGTTCTGATCATGCACAGACACCTGTTGTTTCCACCTTGCACGTTGTGTGAAATTACATTTTTCCATGCAGTGCACAATATTCCAGCTCATAATTGTTTAGGAAATGCCCTTCCTCTGAGATCCATTAGGAATATGTTAGATTGTACTGTATATGTTTTGCAAAGTACATTTGGAAGCATTAGATCCCATTTACATATCACCAGCCAAGCGTGCCCTGTATGCAAAGAAGAAACGTAAGCTCTGGTATATTTCACCAAAGCCTAAGCTGAGAGAATCGTGGCATATCTTGTTTAAACTAAGGAGAATTAGTAATTAACACAAGCATTAATTCTTGCCACATTCAATATTTATCATTGGCCTTCTATCATTTCAAGGTTAAGTTCAGGAGTGTGATGTAAGGTGATATGTGAGCGGAACATGCAGTTCTCCTTTTTCTTTCTTTAACAAATAATAAAACATAAAATAACAGCAAACACCATTTTTTTATTGTACACTACTAATTATTCAGCTGCTTCTGAACTTCTTTATTTTACTTTTTGCAAAAACTGAAGTAATTTAATTGCATTCACTGACATTAAAAGAACTAAAAAAGCAATATTTGGTGTTATTTCTGATCTCTTAAAGATGACATTCATTAGTGTAATGTTAGTCAAGTTTATTCTCTCATATTAAAAATTATTTTTGACTCTAATGAAACTAAATAATTTAGAAAGATTTTAGGTTACAAATCATACATACACACAAGACAAAAACTGCAAACTCAGACTCTTTCACTCCAGTAATCTTTCCATTTTAGATTTTATTTTATAAGTTAATATACCAAGGTAATAAAATAATTTAAGTATATCAGCAAAATATCTACGTTTACAATTTGTGTGTCCATCTGTACCACTGTTTCTCACATTAAGATTCGTCATCAGTGTCTAATAAAACCGTTGAATGCTTTGCCATGCGATGCCTTTAACTTTGCAGCCTTGCTATTTAAAAAGAATGAACCTGTTCTGAAAAGCAAATCTCCTTTCACTTCATCTCAGCTGTTCCACTCAAACAAGTAACGTCCAGGCATCACGACTTGCCATAACAATGTTTCTGCCAATGCAACTATATTTCTTACCTTCCTGAAGTGAACCACCGTTTGCATATACAAACCGCTGTGTGCGCAAACGAGAGAAAAGACGTCTGCGGGTTTCCTTTAAGATTCCCAGCTCTCAACGGAGGCTTCAGTTAGGACCGGACATGTGTTCCACATTTTGTTCAGATCTCACAGTACACCGGGACATTTCTGTCACTGAAAGAGCTCCCCTTGGCTCGCTAAGAGCGCTACCTCTATCGATGGCTTGATACGGTTAGTCGGGATTTCTGCAGATGTCGGACGCGTAAAGCTGAGGGCGCGCGCACTGTGTGTGAAGCTGCAGAGTGACACTGAGCGCGCGTGTGTGTCTGTGTGTGTGAACGGAATGGATCGTCTGAAGCACGAACTGCATCACAGCCTAGAGGTGAAACCTAATTGGATTGGTCTGTACATCAGCAAGGGCAGCAGCAGATCAACTTCAGCAGGAACTCTCTCTCTCTCTCTCTATCAAGTTTATGTTCCATACATTTATGAGTATAGACAATAAATATAGCCTATATTAACCATCTTATATATATATATATATATATATATATATATATATATATATATATATATATATACACACACACACACACACACACACACAGTACATTATACTATTCTGTTTACATAGAATATCTTTCTCTGTACATGATAAGGCAATCCATACTTTTATTTCAAAAACATTTTACAGTAAATCTATGTTTTAAATATAATCTCATTTTTTGTGCTGTATGACATGACTTACAGTTAACCATTTAACTATTTTTATGGTTGTGCTGTATTTTACTGTATTCTTTTCTCATTAAAATACACAATATTTTTTATAACAAAACAAAATCCTTGCGGCCTCAGCATAATGAAGAATGCTACAGTATACTTAAGTTTACAGTATGTAGGCTAACATACAGTTTTGTACGCGCAGGACAGATTAAGACAGATCATAATGATTAAATCTATAATAACCACGTAAAGGTGTGACTTGAAACCTCAGTGTCGTAAAAAAGGCTTAAGTGGACACCAACAGTGTCAGCTGTACTGGAGCCAGTGTCAACAAGATCCTGTATATACTGACTTTTTTATGACTGGCAGCAGTCAATACATGATACAGTAGCCTATATGTGACTTGGCACTAAGCTGTATGCGTACTGCATTACTAGCAAATATTTTACAGGGTATAAGAAATCGTAAAATTCCTTAGCACCTTTCCATGCTGTGGCAGCAGCGATTCCTTGTTTTTATTACATTGGCCTGGGGAGCCATGTGTACGGTATGAAGTGTGATTTAAAATGTATAACACTTCGTGAGGATATGTAGTCACAGCAATTATTAGTTATGAAGCAGCTGTATTGAGTCTCAGTTGGTGTTGAATGACCTGCATGTCTGGGTCTGTGCTGTTAAAGTTCCCTCCATCAGTAATTAAGCCTCTAAAACTGTGTCTGCTTTGTCTTTCAAACAGGGCCAAGTGAAAAAGATGAAAGGAAACAATAGTTTGGAGACCGTCCATCTATACGCACGAGATGTCACAGGACTACAGGAGACACAGTGGTTGAGGAACAAATGGTGCGTGCTATAAATATATTCTTTGCTTATCAAAGCGGCTGTAGTTTGATTTCAATATACTGTGGCTCAGTGGCATTGATCCATGAATGATACTTGAAAAGGAATAAAGGGTGACATTTACATTTACGTTAATTTTTTTAGATGACTAGTACGACTAATAACAATGAACAAATCTGATTCACTCATTGTGTTGTGTTTCAGTATTCTAGAGAAATGCCTTTCGCCCAAATGTTTTCTGCCACTTGAAATTTTCCTCTGACCACGGCATTTTTGTGAAACCAAACAGCACGGTGTGTGTGATTGATGTTGTAGCCTCAAATGATGAGTGATCAATACATTGCCATAGATTTTTCTGACTCTTGTGCATAGTCTGCTATGAGCCACAATGTGAGGGTGAAGGACAATTGGAAAAAAGAGATGGAAATAGTAACAAAGGACTAGACACAATTTAATGAAGAGTCGTAATCAACTGCCACTGCAGTTCAATAGAAATATGCTAGTTGTCCGCCTATATCAGTGTTCCCTTACAAGTAAACATCTTGCTGCTATGCCTGTCCAGCTGTTTATAGTTTGCATTTCTCATCAATTCAAAAATGCCTATTGGCTTCCTTATTAAACATGATTATACACAGTACAGTACATGTCATTATAATTATTTAAAATATATAATGATTTAACATTTTTCCTAATAAACTTCACGTGTTTCTGTTTGTATTTCTAATCAATAATAATAATAATAATTTTGGCTTTAAGCAATGTATTAAACAATTTCAAAATTTCTCACACATTTTAACTATATATATATATACACATACTGTATATAACTATATATATATATATATATATATATATACAAATTTGGAATTTTTAAAAATTGTTTAATACATTGCTTAAAGTCAAAATAATGTTTTATTTTTATAATATTTTTATTACATATAACAGTTATTTCTGGTCCTCGAATCTGATTGGCTGAGAGGTCTTTCAGAGGTCAAGCAAACCCACATACTTTTTCATGAGTTTTGTTTAGACAAGAATGTAGTTGCCTAGACCTCAAATATGTGATTTATATATAAACATATCGCCAATTTGACAATTTGTTTATGTGATGTTTTCAACCTGTGTTCCCCAGTCTTGTTCCATGTTTTGCAGTCCCTTGTTGTTTAATGTTGATTAGTCTCCCCAGGTGTTTCTTATTAGCCACGCCCCCTTGTTATCTTATTAGGCTTGTCTGTCTGTGTATTTAAGCCCTGCGTTTAGTTCAGTCTTTGTCAGTTCTTATCGTTGCACTATGGTGGTTGTTCCGTTCCCGAGTCTGAAGCCCCGTACACACCGGGACGAATATCGGCGCGCGTTATTCGTCAGCGTTTTTCAACGCGTTTTTTGTGTTCACACCCAAGAGATTTTCGCTGACGATGAGCCGAGTGAACATGCAAATTCATTCCCTGACTCTAGATGGCGCTTAATGTAAAACAGAAATAGTCCTATTTTGTAGTCGCTGTCGCGTTTGTCATATAGTTCTTTATGTTCCGACACCAACGAGACCAGCAGCTCTACATTCATCTTGCCACGCATCTTCCTCGTCTTATTTCTTCCCGGCAGTGTAGACCATAGATATCCATAATAAAGGCCATATTTGGCCAGCAGCGCGGACCAGACATCTAGCCTTATGGATATTTATGGTGTACTGTAGACGCTACTTGGCGCATCTTCTTCGCCGTTACGTATGTGTGCTCAGCAAGACCGTTTTGTGTTTGAGCGCCCCCAAGTTGTGTTTTACTGTAACTTCAGAAGCTCCAGACACGTGAGCAAAAGCGCCAATCTCATTGGTCGGATAGTTTTTGACGCGGCGCATCAAACCAAAAAAACGAACCCGAGGCGTTTTTAAAAAAAAATGACGCTTTTACGCGTGGCGTTTTTCGCGTCGGTGTGCACATTCACATTGGCGCCCTTTGTTTAGTCACGAGGCGTTAAACGTCGGCGAATATCGCGCGCGAAATTCGTCCCGGTGTGAACAGGCCTTAACAGTTAAGGCATTTTCGGAGATGTGAGCTCCAGGCCGTCAGCTGCCGTTCAGAGCTCATGTACTCGCAGAGAACAGCTTTATTTTCTGGCCAGTCCTTCGGGAATTTGTCGCTGGCTTTCATGATGATGGTTAAACAAGAGATATAATTTGTTTAAGGTATATAAAAAATTGACATTCTTTGTTTTTTTAGTAATTTATGACTTTATCCAAAGCAAATCGATTTGGCTAAGAACAAAGTTAAGTTTCATAACTTTATATTTTTATTTAACTTAAATCCTGTACTAATTATACCATGGTCTTTCTGAATACTTGATTCTGATTGGCTGGAAGGTGTGCAATAAAACTGTTTAATGCACAGGTAATTCCAAGTTAGTTTAATCACCGTTTATATTAATGCGCTGTTTTCATTGAAGCTCATGCACACATACGTCACTTGCACACAGAGAGCGGAGATCACACTGCGCACACATACAATCATTCAGGAGCACATAAACTTATCAAAGCTGCCCCGCAACTTTTATATAAAAAAAATAGCTTCGCTACTGAATCGCTACATTATATTTCTCAGCAACGAGGGGGTAACGTCGCTGATTTTGAAGATATTAAACTCAGACGCAGAACAGACACAGGTAATTCACACACACATCTCTCATTCCATAATTAATTCAAATAAATGGTATAATTCATTAATTCAAATAAATGTAATTATACACTCTATATTATCTCTCTGTCTTATTCAGAGTGGTCAGAAATCTATTTCTAACAAGCCGTAACTGTCGGAAATAACCCTAAACTAAAGTGTGACCGTACTATAGTAATTACAATAACTGGGTAATAACTAGGTACTAACCCTGAACCTACTTCTAAACCTAATCTTAACCCATGTAGTTCCTTTATATCACCCAGTACTTTCTTAGGTAAGTACACGTACTGTAAAATAAAGTGCAACCCACAATTATAATTGTTTAAGATATTAGGGCATCTGAAAGTCATGTAGTTCAGTGTATGTTGACATCGGTATTACCAGTGTAAATAAGGCTGACTTTCTGTTGTCTAGAGGCACTCTGGGCCCCATGTGAATGATGATTAAATGATACTGAGCTTCTTCATTTTTAATTTTAAACTTTATGCCAACATTGTGTCAAAGCACTCATGTTACCAAGACTACAAAACATTTTGGGAATGTAATGCATGTTTAATACTCAGTATCATGTGGGCATGTGTGTGTAGGCAGTTACCATAGAAACGGCAATCCTAGCATCATGCACTAGTAACATTTTGGCACAGCAAAAGGGTTATGCCTCAGAGCTAGAATTGCATGATACTATCAATATATCTGATTGATTTTATACATAAAGCAAACATGAGGACTTTTAAAAGTGAATGTGCTCACGAAAGAAAATATGCAAGCATATGCAGCCCATGCATGTATCATGTATGCATGACAATGTTGGTATGTGCATGCTTGTGTGTTCGTGGGTGGGTGTTTATAGTGGGAGTGTTTATGGTGGGATTTAAGAAATAGTTTCCGCTTAACCTAACAGTAACAGGTAGTTGCCCACACCGGTACCCAGTTGTTCCTTCCCATTTGTTGTAAAGGCCCTCTGACCCCTCCAAATATACACAGTGCCGGATGCTCCGTTTCAATGAAACAAAATAAACAGGATAACATATACACAGAAAGGCTAATGGTTCGATATAGACGTGGTTGAAGCATTTCAGTTCTGCTAGCTTGTGAGTTTGCAAGACAATTGATGCTAGTGAGCTGCTCTGTTTATTTACTCTGTGTATGTGCATGGCATTAAGTTATCAAAGGGCTGAGACGGGAGGGAAAAAGGGGGGGGGGGGGGGGATGAGGCAGAGGGCTATAATTTAAGTGAACGTCTGCAGGAAGAAGAGGCGGGAGGGACCTCTCAGTTAAATTATAATAATAAGCTCTCAATCGATGCAGGACCCCTTGCTAAAAATAGCAGCAGCTCTTGATTGAATTGTGTGTGTGTCCATAAAAGAAGTGGGCTAATATAGGGTCAATGATGTACACACAATGGAACCTTTGTAAACCCTCATTTATTCTTAGTGATGTCACATAAGTGATGATAAAAATAAGAAAAATTGACACCCTATTGGAAACTAGTACACAAAATAGCTGAGGTAGGAAATTCTGTCACAGTTTTCTGGTGTCAACCAAACAGCCTTCTGTCAGACGACATTACAAATTAAGTGAGAGACCTGGAGTGATGTATTTTTCAATTCTAATGATTAATGGATTTCTGAAGCGCAAGGCGAAGAAAACGCATTAATGAAGCAGTCGTTGGACTAGCAGCCATGCTCAGGCCAGGATGAGGAGGAGATGGTTGATGTCAACAGGAAAAAAACCAATGGCACCCATCCATTTGTTTTCTGGGATATTTTTAGGCTCTGAAGGAACACTCAAGAAAGCCACTATGGTGAAGGACATTATCTTACAGAGAAATCTCAGTTCTGGAAAACAGAACTGAAACACTTTTCCTGTTCGAACATGTCTTCAGCTGTTTTTCCATTGCATGTTTGCAGACCAATGTCATAGCCAGTCCCACCAATAAGTATATCTTCTCACATTGAGATCCATTGTTTGTTTGTTTTTTGTATATTTTTTATTTTTATTTAGGTGCACTAACACCAGGAAAATATCATCCTATTAGGTTCTAGATTTATGACGGTAAACATCATTTCTAAACTACAATCATACATGAATCAGTTGACAGTGCGGAGGAAAAGGGCTACACGATCCTTCCTCCTCTAGAGGAAGCTGTTGCTGCGCATCTGTGCCCACCCACGGCCCTCGGCTGGAAGGCGAAAGCTTCTTATCTGACCAAGCTGTGCAGGACGACAACTGCGTTCGCGTCTAGAATGTACTCCGGGGGCCAGGTTGGCTCCGCCCTCCACACAATAACAGTCTTACAAGTGTACCAGGTCAAACTCCTCCGCGACATGGAAGAGAGCGGCCCTGCCTCGGCGGCCTTTAGAGAGCTGCGCAGGCCGACCACAGCCCAGGTGATCGGGTGCACCATGGCCAACTTGTTGGTCCTCGACCGCCACATTACGCTCAACTTAACTGAAATCAAGGATGCTGACAAGACAGCTATCCTCAACATCCCCGGGTTTCCTGCTCGGGCTTGTTCGGTCCTGCAGTGGACGGCCTCGTGGAGCAGCACAGAAGACATCGCAAGTCATGCGTCATTTTCTGCCTAAAAGAGCGAGCTCCTAGCTGCTTCTAGTCGCCCTAAGACAGCGCCGACTCAGCAGTCAAGCCGGCATCCACCCCTGCTCAGCCCCAGAGGAAGGCAGAACCCAGAACAAGGAGGAGAAGGCTAAGTCCCGCTGAGGCCGGACAGCCACCGAAAAAACAGTGTGTTCACCTCGCAACCCCCTGTTCAGTTCCGGGCGCTGGAGGCATTTGTTGCTTGTTTTACGACCTGTGAGGTCTGTGTGTTGTGCTTGTGTTGCTGTGGGTGTTTTCTGTCTCTCGCCTGCAGGTGTGTACCCGTGTTCTGAGCCTAACGCTGAATGAAATCCCGCAGCTGGAGCTGATCAGCGGCAACAGAGACAATTTATATAGAGACATGCCACTTCCTAAATCCTCAATACAACTATATAGGGAAAACCCGTAATGCCAAAGATGGCGGTTGTATGCACATGTCCCGCCCCTCCCGCTGGAAAGCCAATCGTCTGCTTTTAACAGTCAAGCCGGGAAACATTTAAGCCTATCGTCTGGTTCCACTGACGCATGCACACATTTGATGTTTGCGACAGCGGAGACGAGAACCCTTGCGCATGCGTAGTAAAAGTATAACCTGTGGGGAAAAGGGCGTTTTAAACCTTATTTTGGGGCAAAGTCATCAAACTTTTTCAGCGATTTTTATCATAATTTACTGCTGTTTCTATACATGCAGTTTTTATGTCCCGGCGACCAGTGAAACTGTAGTTCTGACTCTCTGCCCATTCATTTAGATAGGAGCCTGGTCTTGTTAGTCCGAAATAGCTGCCCGGAGGCATTGCCAAGATGGCGGCCGAGTGGCATGACTTGCCTAAAAGGACTTTGGCGGCAATTAGTGGGGCGTATAAGCTGAGCCAGTGAAGTGCTCTCTCTCTCTCTCATTTTTTAGCTGGTGGCTCGCGTCAGACTCTATGGATTACTGTGTGGATTACTGTGTGATTTATGGTGTGGACAGTGGCGGGACGTGATCGACTGGGTGCCGATCTTAACTTCTCCCCGCGCCGTGCGTCCGGTGTCTCTGTGGAGTCAGCTGTCGGCCCAGCATGGACAAGCTGGAGGTCGGTGTGGTGAGCGGCGGGCAATCTCCGCGTGCGTTTCAACAGCGCTGTGGGAGCCGTGGAGACTGTGTATTGTTGCATATTTCCTGCTGAATATCTTGTAATTAATTTACTTTACATAACACACCTCATATCGATTTTCTTGCAATAAATACATGAACTTGACACGTGTTTTGGGTCATCCTTGGTTTTTTCCACCCAGAGTATTTATCTATTTGTTAGTCTCCCACCCCTAGACGTGCCGCGGACGTAACACTTGTTTGTTGCCTGTACTGGACCCCTATCTCCTGTTGTAAGGGCGCCCAGACTTTTTTCCGCTATTATAGTGAATCAAATAAAAACAAACACCTTCACAAAAAGAGGATTTCTCCTCCATTTCATGCTGCTGCAAGCGTCAGCCCCCCGCCACAGTCAAACCCCTCGCCGCCCGAAGTCAGGCTTGGGAAGCCATTCCAGACATGTCAAACTGGGACATGTAAAAAAAATGGGGTTACTCGCTCTTGGACACCAACTCTCAGGTCCCCCGTGCCAAAATACAGGTTCTGCTAGAAAAGGGCGTGATGGAAAAGGTTCCTGCAACCCACAGCGAGTCAGGCTTTTACAGACGCTATTTCCTGGTCCCCAAAAAAGATGGTGGCCTCAGGCCCATCCTCGATTTGAGATCTCTGAACCATGCTCTAATAAAACAGCCGTTCAGGATGCTAAGCTTGAAGCAAATTCTCTTGCAGATATTCCCAGGGAATTGGTTTATATCGGTGGATCTGAAGGACGCATACTTTCACATCCAGATAGCCCTCCATCACAGACCGTTCTTGAGATTCTTAGGGTTTATCAATATACAGTCCTGCCATTTGGACTGTCTCTGGCTCTGCACACTTCTACAAAATGCATAGATGCGGCTCTCTCCCCACTGGAACAGAGGGGAATTCGCGTCCTGAATTACCTCGGCGGATTGGCTGCTTGTAGCCCAATCGAAGGAGGAGCTGTGCGCTCACACATCTCTGCTCCTCAACCACTTAGAATGCTTGGGGTTCAGAATCAACCTGAGCAAAAGCTCGCTGTGACCCAGCAAACGCATTGTACTCGACTAGTCCGACATGCAGGTTTGGATCTTGCTCCCTGAAAATTCAGCAGCTAGCGACGGCTTCAAACCGGGGAGAAACCTCCCTTTAAAAACATATCAGAAGCTACTGGGCCTCATTGCAGCAGTCTCCTCATTAGTTCCATTGGGCCTGTTACACATGCGGCCTCTACAACACTGGTTAAAGGCCCGCATCCCAATTTGAGCGTGGCGCCAGGACTGTGTTATTCTCAGGGTGAGCCACGGCTGTGCCAGAGCCCTGGTCCTCTGGAAGTTGCCCCATCTGTATCAGGGGAGCGTGGAGCTGGGCTCAGTCTCCAGAAGGAAGGTAGTCATAACTGAAGACTTTGCGACAGAGGCTCTTTGCGACAGAGCCAATGTCCAGCCAATGTCCAGCTGGCACATCAACTGCCTGGAAATGATGGCATTGCTTCTGGCTTTCAAGAAATTCCATGTCCTGGTCTGGTCGGACAACACGACAGTGGTAACCTATATAAATTGTCTCAGGTCCCGTCTTTTGAACAGACTGGTATGCTGCCTCCTCCTGTGGGCACAGGACAATCTTCGCTCGATTTTAGCTCTGCGTGTGCCGGGCTCCATGAACAAGGGAGCAGATATTCTGTCCCGGAACAGACCACCTCCAGGGGAATGGAGACTCCACAACCTGACGGTCCGCATGATTTGGAGTATTTTCGGACAGGCAGAAGTGGATCTCTTCGGATCAGAAGAGAATACCATATTCTTTTCAAAGAAAAATTACGCATTGGCCCACAGTTGGCCTCCTTTGCACCTCTATGCCTCCCCGCCGGCAGCACTGCTCCCTCAGGTCATCAGCCCAATCAGGGAGGACAAATGCTCAGTCTTACTCGTGGCACCACTCTGGGAGAACCAGCCGTGGCCGATCCCTCTGAGAAGGGACCTCCTTTCCCAAGTGAAAGAGTCGATCTGGCATCCCCAGCCCAAGCTGTGGAGCGTCCA
This sequence comes from Rhinichthys klamathensis goyatoka, assembly GCF_029890125.1. Taxonomy (NCBI): domain Eukaryota; kingdom Metazoa; phylum Chordata; class Actinopteri; order Cypriniformes; family Leuciscidae; genus Rhinichthys; species Rhinichthys klamathensis. The sequence continues at coordinate 2,280,932 of NW_026606648.1, read as the reverse complement.
CCTATAGCCTCTAGAACGGAGCCTTTAAGCATTCCTCGGTGGGTTATGAACACAATCTCTGAGGTGAGAGCACCTTCTACCAGGCGCCTCTATAGTCAAAAGTGGGGTATCCGGCTAATAGACCCCATGGCCTGCAAGATCGACATCGTTTTCTCTTTTCTCCAGGAGCTATTGGACGACGGACGCACTCCATTGTGCGATGCACCGGTCTCGTATCTCTCATGGAGGAGTGGAAGCATAAAGGAGGAGCGACGACAGTGAAGATTGAGAGAGGCCAGGCCTGGATTTATGTTGTGTAGCAAGGTTCGATGTTATGGGAGGAAGGAAGGGGGAACCGGCGAACTTTGAACAATTTTAATAATAAATAATTAAACAAATACAAAAACGAAAGTAAAGACGGCAGTCCCTCACGGTCGACTGCTGTCACATATAACAAAACACAACATAAATCCAGGCCTGGCCTCTCTCAATCTTCACTGTCGTCGCTCCTCCTTTATGCTTCAGCTCCTCCGTGAGAGATACGAGACCGGTGCGCCGCGCAGGTGTCGCTCATTCATTATCAATCACGCCACTGGCCTCGCGCTGTTCTCTCATGGCCCTCGGCCTCGTCCTGCTCGCCACAGCTATGTTTAATAAAACATTAATAAATTAAATAAATAAAAATCTACTGGTCAATTGGAAAGTAATTTGTTTTATTTACTTTATTGGCACTTGGCGGGTGTTACTTTTGGACCCTGTTTATGTGTATCTGCACAGATGTTATGTAACAGACAATGACAGCAACTAAAATCGATGGGCAATATGGGCCTGCTTCACATTTTAATTACTGTAGCAACAAACGTATAGAGGTGATTTGTCAAACGCTGAATGAGACAGGTGCGCTCAACTAGCATATTCTCAAACGTTTCACGTTTGTAGTAACAAGGCCACATGTAGCGCTATTACTCTCTATCTTCCTCTCTTTCTCAAGAGTCCTTAACAATCACACACACACACACACACACACAGACAAAGAGAGGCCCACACACAGATAGACTCTCACATGGATGTGCCCACACAAACTTTCTTTGAATACTAACATCACTCACTCCTGAAATATATGATCCACTGCATTTTCCCTCTTGTGTTGAACTGTTACCGTCTCAGTTGCACATCAATTAATGACATTAATTATTGTATAAACAGAAAGCGCTATTTTTTTTACATAAAATCTGCATATTTCTTTATATGTTAAAGAAATTAGACTCTCCGAATTAGAGTTGATTAGAAAACCAAGGTTGTGTAATAATGGGATTATTTCTGAAACTGTAGGCCTACATGAAAAAGGCTGAAGGCTAAATATAAAAGAGAAAGGAAATTAACTGCAGCAGTGCAGCCCAAACGTGAATTTTAATTATGTAGTTAATATCTGGACTTGTAATATCTGGATATGAAGTGCAGAACGAGTCGGACATTTTAGAGGTAATTTTTATGAGCTAAAACATTAAACAAAAGACACAGAGCTTTTTCATGTTTTCTAAGACCTTGTAACACAAAAAACAAACACTTTTTTAAATCTTGAGATTAAAAGAGTAAAATCGAATGAATAAATAAAAGAATATAGTTTTATGAATGGTGTTCCAGGTAGAATAAAGTACGCTGTGCTTAAAGTCACCATAAAATCAAAATGGACAATTGTGACAAAAAATCACAATAGAAAAGACTATCCCTACTTCCGTTTGAAAGCACAGTTATAGTTTTAGATTTATAACTATATAGATTTATATATAGAAACTACATAGATGTATAGCTTGTTTCCCCTTGGATCCCTGTGCTATGTATTATGTAATTTAGTTTGCACTTGTTTGAATGCTTGGATGAATCCAAGTTTATGTATTCATGTATTCAGTCTCTGCTATGCTTCAGAAATTTCTCTGCACTCATCAAAACCTCAGACCATAAAAATGTTAACTTCCACTTGACTGTAAATACAAATAATCAAGGTCCAGTTTCTTTTGAACTCACCTACTGTATCTGCTTAGGTCAGTCTTGACTGGGCAACAAAACGTCAGCAGTCTGGTTTCTGATGAACGAGGGGTCGTTATTTACAGTTTGCCAGTAGATCGGTGTCATATCGCAATTATGGAGAACTTCCTGACATTCTGCCATCCCTCTGTGGCACTTTGCTGACAGTCTTCATTTGTACAGACAGCCAAGGCTGTGCCCCATGGTATCTGGGAAAAGGTCAGACAGAGAGTCTTATTTGTGCCATTAAGGGTGACAAGAAATTACAAATGGATGAGAGAATAAGTGCATCTAATCTTATCTAATTTTGTAAAGTTCTCAAGTTTGATACAATTTTTTACTGATAAACTCATTGTGACTGAATCTGATGGTAATGAGGAGTGAAAATGTCTTGTGTGGGTCATGCTAAAGTGGTATTGGGCAATCAGTTTCTGGTTTCTAGCTCAAAATTAGCATTGCATCATACCTAAGGGCTTTAATTGCTTCAAATAAAAGGATATGTATGTCACGTTTAGTGTTTGTTATGTTTGCCTGTGACACCCAGGCCACATTTACACATAGCCGGGTACAGAGTGGGTGGGGGAATAATATTTGGCCGGTAAGAGAGCGGGCCAGTGTTGCAACACATAAGCACATAGTAGGAAGGGAAGACAGGGCGGCGGTGCCGGCCTGTGTGGAATGTGTCCCATCAGTGCACCTCACCAGGGGAGCTGTAGCGTATTAAACCGCTAGTAATTTTGCCTGCAGGGCGGGCACTTCCAGATCGTAAAAATCTGACAAAGGTGGAGGGGGAAGCCCAGCCCGCTGCCACACATATGTCGTGAATGGAAATCCCGCTGGACCATGCCCACGAGGAGGCCATGCCTCTAGTGGAGTGAGCCCTAATGCCTAATGCCTAACGGGCATGGCAGGTCTTTTGACGCGTACGCAGCAGCAATAGCGTCCACTATCCATCTAGACAGTGTCTGTTTCGAGGCGGCGAGACCAAATTTTTGAGACCCTTAGTGCGCCCTCCGAACGAAAAAGAAAAGCTGCTCAGAGCGTCTGAAAGAGGCAGAGCGCGCAGTATACAATCTCAGTGCTCTAACAGGGCAGAGGAGATTGGCGTCGCATTCGCTATGTCGCTATGTTGTAACGTAAAGAGAGCTAGCCGCGTGGTCGTTGGTCGAGCAGTTACTGGTAATGGTGTTTGTATGAGGGCGCACGCCAGTGTTAATTTTGGCAGCAAATTCTGATTTAGTCTTAGTCTTAGTCTTTTGAATAACACACCATTTAGTTTTAGTCATATTTTAGTCATCTGAAATCTTTTAGTCTTAGTCTAGTCTTAGTCGACTAAATATAATAAGAGTTTTAGTCTTAGTCTAGTTTTTGTAGACCAAATTTAGTCGACTAAATCTACAGTGGACTTAGTTGACTTGACTAAATGTTTCTCCAAAATTTCCAGTCATTGGAAGTATCCATCAGTCTGTTATGGAATGGTATTAAGATTTGAATATGCAATACAGACACAGATTTAACAGTTGTAATACAAAACATGTATTTTATTCTTAATGTCAAAAACACTCACCGTGGCTTTTTCACAAAAGATAATCTCACATAAAATAAGCATACAGCCTGCTCTCCCAGAAAAATATACTTGCTCCCTGAAAAAGATATGCATTCTCCCTGAATGATATGCAATGCATATGACATTCTTTCACGATGAAGTACAATACTATTGAAATATAGTAACTCTGAACTGTGCAAAATCAAAAACTTTAAGAAAAATAAAGAGCAATTCTTAAAAATAATAAAACTATTGTTTGTAATGCCATTGCACAAGGTATCTAAATACAGATAATTCACTACTGTAAATGTTCACGTACCTCAAGAGAAGTTAAATAACTAGGCTACAATGCCTAACAATGCATTGCTACTCTGTGCAAAATCAACAAGATTTGAACAGAACAGATTAGTGCAATTCTCAAATGTAGAATAAAAGATGTATTGGCTGTAATGCCATTGCACACAAAATAAAATATTCTTCTGTTAATAATTAAAAGTAGTATCAATGAGCTCAACTCAAGACAAGTGAATTACATGCTAAGCTGTGATGTCATTATTGCATGGAACAACAAAATCAGTAACTTTCAAGTTGTGCATATACTACTACAGGAAATGCTGTAAATAGCAGTGAATACAAGTTCTATTTGTTTCTGTTCATTTTAAGGAAAGCACTTCGCTCCAATGTGACCCTTCCTCTGTTGCGCCGTCCTCTTGTGAGGTCACCTGTGATGCTGAATACCCTCTCTGCAAAAGCTTGAGAAGCTGGTATAGCCAACAAGTCTAATGCGAAAGGTTTTAAACTGTGATAAAAACTGTCACTCTTTTCCAGCCAGAAGTCCGTCCCTGTGTCCTCAGTGATGGGATGTGAAAGTTCTTCCTTGTACTTGATAATCTGCTGCCTGATGCTGGTTGTGGAGGTTTTCTGTTTAGGCCTTGTGGTGCGGCATTTTGAGAGGAACCTAAACACCGGCTGCTTTGAGGATGGTGCTGCTTCCTCAATAACCTCTTCTTCTGCATCATCTTCAGACTGGTCCTCCTGGAAAGTGCATTTGACCACATAGTCTTCTGCCTGTTTCAGCAGTTCCTGGATATTTCCATCAGCCACATCAACATTAACAAGGATTTCACAGACAGTTGGGTTGACAAAGCATGCAGCTGCTGCAAGTGCTGAGAACTTTTCATCAGTTGAATCCAAGAGGCAAGCAAAACGCTGGTTCAGATTTGATCTCATTTTCTCTGCAAGAGTGGCGAGGTCTCTGTACCGAGTGTTCTGTGCAAAGTCAGTTAGGTGGCTCAGCAGATCAAAGAGGGCAGGAACCACTAGAGACATAGATGTGGTGTCACTCTGGAGGGTTTTAGTGTGTTCCGCAAAAGGCAGCAGTAGGTCATGCAATGATGAAAGCTTTTGCCACTCACTAGTAAGCAAACTGTCCCATCCCATGTCATTTGTGATTTGACACACTGAATCTTTGACTGTGAGGAGTCGTGCGACCATGTTGAATGTGCTTGACCAGCGTGTGGGGCAGTCATTTACAACAATAACACCACACTGGTCCAATAACCTCTGTGTTGCAACTGAGGACTTGCGAAAGAGCTTCACCACAAACCTTGCTTTATCGAGGACTCTTTTTACAGTTGTCTCTTTCTGCAACAGGTGGACCACAAGTTGTATGGAATGCACCACGCACGGGGTCCGGTCCATTTCAACATGATGGTACCTATAACAAGAAGAAAAGACAACCAAATAAGTCTAAACCTAATAAAGTGGCTGGTGTGTGTCTGTATACTGTATATATGTAGTGTGATGCAGGGGGAAAATCATTCATGTTATAATCGACTGTCATGTAAAAGAATAAACCAAACATGGCTCACCGCTGTTCATCAATTTCAGAGTCACTTTCCATAGTGGACCCAGGGGAGTCGTCCTCAGAGCTGGTTTCTTCTGCTGTGGTGTTTTTAAAGGCTGCCACCATGTTACTCCCATTGTCCGTTATTACTGTCAGGATCTTCTCCTTTGGTATGGCCCACTCTTGCATACATTTGTCCACACATGCCTTAATAGACTGTGCAGTGTGTGGGTGAGCTACTTGTTCAAGGGCCAACAATATGTGTACAGGTTTACTTTGTTCAACACAAAAGTAGCATGTGCTTATAGCAAGGAATGAGGCTGTCAGTCCTTTTTTTGTCCACAAATCAAGGCCAATGGATACTCTCCGTGCAGCACCCAGTCTCTCTTTGAATTTTTGTCTTTCATGTTCATACTGTGTTTCAATCATATTGCTCATTTTAGTTTTCTTTGGAACTGTTAGTCTCCTATCCACTATCTCCATCATTAGCACAAAGTCCTCATCTTCAATTGTTGTGAGTGGTAAACCTGTGCGTCCAATCCATCTAGCTATGGCCTGCTCCTTGGTCTGTTGTTCCTTCGATTCAGTTTTGTACTTTGAAGAACTAAGGAAAGCTGTAGAGATGGCCTGCTGCTGGGTTGCACTAGCAGTACTAGCTTTATTTCCACTTGGCCCATGGTCATTTTTGTCATCAGACATCTTCTTTATCTGTGAGGGTGAAAAGGGGAATCAAGTTGTGATTTTTTTTCTTTTTTGCCCAATCTCCTCAGATCTCTCTCTATCTCTCTTTCTTTCTCTCTCTCACACACACACACACATACACACACACACACCCTTTGTCCAGTCATATACATTACAACACCACAACATCTACTATAATAGTACACATTTGATTTAATTTGAGGACATTTAATATTTATACTCATATTAATTCAGCGAGACAATCGTCTAATCAATACAGTTCAGAGGTGGTTTCCTTTAGCTTATATTTTATTCCAAGTTTAGCGGAAACACGGTGGTTTATCTGATAAAATAAACTTAGCGTGTCTGCTTACCTTCGCATGTATTTCTGGATGAGTCGTCTGTAAATGTCGCTTCAAGTTGGTGGTGTTTTTCCCAGCGATTTTTGCTCCACACGGTTTACACGCGGACTTGTTGTCCTTGTTGTCATATGTGAAGTGTGACCAGACGTCAATTCTGCGTTTTCGTCCTAGACCTAGCTCTGACATTTCTATTGTTCATGAAAAACGTTAGCGTGTTGGTAACGAGGAAAGCCAACTGAAATCAGCCAAACCTGTGTAACTAAGTCCAAGACTGTGCAACTAAACACTACTAAATATAATGTAATTAAACAACCTAACTGTTGTGAAAACGTTCTGCAAACTCAACTCGTCTTTTGTTCTCCTCCCGTGTAAACTCCTGCATTTGCCGCGGCTTTTTAAAATGGCTGCTGCTTCTGCATAGATCAACCTACCCTCAAAGATTCGCTCTGATTGGATTTCTTCCCATTTGTCCCACAAAAAGAGTAGTTATGATTGGATCTCTTCTCCATTCGTCCCTCCCTAATATTTTCGTCTCGTTTTTATTCGTTGACTAAAGTGTCAGTTATATTTCGTCACATTTTTCGTCATCATATCTGACTTTTTATTTAGTTTTTATTTAGTTTTCGTCTGTGAAAAAGGTTCGTTGACGAATAATTTTCGTCATAGTCTTCGTCAACGAAATTAACACTGGCGCACGCACTAGTAGTGGGCACGGGACCTACATGTGACACAGATGATGCCCGTCCGGGTCATGCAGAGAGCTCGAGAGGGCTCTGCATGACGCGCGAAATGGGGGCGCGAGGGCAAGGGTAGCTCTCTTGTAACGTAAAGAGAGCTAGCCGCGTGGCGCTGTGGTTAAAGACTTCGATTCGAGCCAGCAGGGTCGACATCGGAAGTTCCTCGCAGTGCTCGCATCCTCCACGAGAGGGCGAGGGCTGCGTGTTCCTGGCCCAGGCAGAGAGCGCAGATTACGGTCTCCAACGCTGAGCGGCTCTGCACGAGCCACAGGAAGTGCGAGACATCTTGAAAAAGACGTCTCGCTGCTCTTTTAGGAAGTGTAGAACATACAGAATATAGAGCTTAAAAATGTCGCCGGATAGCATAGCTCGCCGGATGGCTGAAGGTGGCGAAGACGGCCGGCTTCTTCAAGCGCTGTCCAAGCTTGCTAGATGCCCCTCGAACAGCGACACGGCTTCTGCAGTTCAGAGATGCGAAAAGCTTCGCTGAAGAGATGAAAAGCAGGGATGCAGCCTACGAACCTCGCTTATATACACTCTAGCCACGCCCATTCTGGCGGGCTATGATGCGATGAAGGCGCGAGCGCCTCTCATTGGACGCGAGTTCACTCAAGTTTGTCTATAGGCTGCAGCAGTTTGTCGCAGAGCAACCAATGAGCTCGCTAGCTAGCCCGCTCAAGGTCTGCAGCTGCTGCACTGCGTTGACAAAGGAGAGGACGAATTTTCTAAACTTGTTAAATCATCTAAATCAACAACATGTATGTTAGCGGAGCGGAGCGGAGTGACCGGCCCAGGCGTGGGTGGCATAGCGGCCCGGTGCGGGGGCACGGTCATGCTCCGCGTCCTGACAGAGGAGACCAGGGAAGGACCAGCGTTCCACGGGGGTCTGCTCTGCCAGGGGTCTGGCGACAGAGGGGGACGAGAGTGGTGTGGTCCGGAGACGGCACACACTGTCATCCGCGCCCTCAGAGACAGAGGGGGACGAGAGCGGCAAGGCCCGGGAGCGTCGCGCACTGTCGTCCGGCCCTCTGAGGGCTCAGAGATGGGATGCAGCTCTTTGGTTTAGAAAGATTCTCCCCCAGCCCTCCACCGGGGGAAGGAGTGGCCCTGCAACCACTCCCTGAAGAACTGCAACCCACATCTGAGCTGCACGTAACGGGAGCGCCGCAAGCCTGGCCTTGGCGGGGCTGCGGGACCGGTACGGGCAGGGGCGCCTTCCTGCGACCACCTCCACGGCGCGGCCCGGTGCTGCTGGGGGCCGGGCGGGAGGGGGCGGAAGTCGCAGGAGGGCGCATTCGGCAGTAAGCGGACTGAGGCGTCTGAGCCGGCAGCTGGAGGCAGCAAAGCCGCGGGGTCAGACAAAATAGCCACAGTCCACTTCTGGGCGGCCGAGAACTGTTGGGCAGAGTCCTCGACCGCGCCGCCGAAGAGGCCAGCCTGGGATATGGGGGAGTTGAGGAAACGAAATCACTCAGCCTCGCGCACATCAACCAGGTTAGCCAGAGGTGTCTGACCACCTATGTGGACATCACCTGACTCAGGGAGCGTGCGGTCACCTACGTCGCTCGGAGAGCAAGGTCGGTGACGGCAGGCAGCTCAAGGATGAGCCCTGAATCAGCCCTACCCTCGTGCATGTCATTGAACACCCAGGAGGATGGCAATAACACGCAGTGAGGTGGCAGCCTGCCCCGCAGCTCTATAGGTCCCCGCCACCGGAGTAGACAAGAACCTACAGGCATTGGAGGGGTGCTTAAGAGTCGCCACGCCAGGTGGAGGCGCTGTGGGGACACATAAGTGTTGCCACAGAACACTCCACAGGGGGAACCCCAGTGCACCCTAGGCCGCGGCCTCTACAAGGGCAGAGAAGGCGGAAGAGGCCACTGAGCAGTCGCGAAAAGTCAAGGAGACTTCCACGATCTCATGATCTCTTCATGCACGTCCGGGTAGAAAGGATTTGGGTTCGCCACCCCCAAAAACCAATCACCCGGGAAGCATAGCTGTGCACTCTGGATCAAACTCGTTATGCTAGCACATCCGAGGACGCCAGCACAGACGAGCCATCATCTCTAGAGGACTCCAGCTCACCTTGTGATGCGGTGATACATGATTTCATCAGCCGGGGTACCGAATGAGACCGCGGGCCCGCGGGCGGGCCGGCGAACTCACCTGGGACCACGCAGGTTGCAATGTGAAAGACGGGGTGTGGACCGAGGAATTTTTCGTCGGTTTAGTTCCAAACCTGCCGTCTTAGGTCACCCTGGCCACCAGCCGAAGTATTATCTCACGTGGAGAAAAATAGATCGGGGTGTGGATGAGGGGACTCTCACTCATTGAGCTCATCGAGTCTCGACCGTTACATTGCGATGGTCACGTTCCCAGTGAGAGAACGTGACACACCCACGAGCGCTGTCTGAGCGCGATCAAAGCCCAAACACTCAAAACAGCGCTCGCGCCCATCAGCTGAATCTATCAGAATACCACACTCAGAAAAACACGGGCAGATCGTCTTTAGAAAGACGCGTCTTTAAAAAGACGTGCCGCGTGCAGCTCTTTAGTGAGAGGAAAAACTCTGCAGATGTTGAAGCGACCAGGGAGAACACACAGACTGGCAGACCACTGCTCAGCTCGCAGGCAATGAGAAACTCGCTGGATACCGCCGTCACACCAACACCGGAAAGTTCGCTCGTCTCGAAGAGATGTAGTCACTGAGAAAACTCAGGATTTGGCTTGTGGAGTGAAGAGATGCTCTTGGCTCCGAAGCGAAAACATGATCTGCTGTTGCAGGTGTCTCTCCTTAAATACCCACGCGGTGGGGCGGAGATACATTATGCAAATTCCGCAGACCCATGGCATTTCATTGCCATAGGCTCGTTTTTTAATACTCAAAGATGATAGGCTTTCTGGCGAAACCCCCATTCTCCGTCATCCGACGTAACTCGGAGTGACTACGAAAGGGAACTATCTGCGTCTTCCCTTTGTGTAAACGGTGCACCAGTTTGCACATGTGTTTCATTGATTTAATCCCTGTCACTTGTTGTCTTGTTAATTAGTCGTTATGAGTTCATTTGTCCCAGCTGTGTCTCGTTTCCCTTATCTGTTCTGTGTATTTAAGCCCTGTGTTTCAGTCTGTTGTCGTTGCTACATGTTTCTTTTGATCCAGTTTGCGAGTATTCGAGTTTGTTTAAATAAACACTGCTGTAATTAAGATCCTGCATCCTTTCCTGCTTCAACCAGCCTGTGACAATGTAAGGGATAATGTACAGGGAAAATGACCCTGTCTTGTATCACACTGAAGGGATTTATTTTGTAATAATGACTGGATGACTGTACATTATCCTGCTTAATACACAGCTAGTGACTAAATAAATACATGATAATTACATTTATAATTTTGTCTGTATATTCCTTAAAGCCTAGATCAAAGTAGTCCATTACAACATATAAAACTATCAGCCTAGCAACAAGACAAACACTGCAACAATATTACACTAATAATATGTAAATACTAAAACATTTGTGTTAATTTTTTTATTATTATTAAAAACGTAATTTGAGGTCATTTTCACTACAATCCATAACAAAATGCCACCAGTTGTGTTTTTATATAAGTGATATTTTTTATGTTTATGAAACAAACTAAAGGGTACAAAAACTTAATGCTAGTTTTACTAATTTGAATAAGCAAGCTGATTGCAATGAAGATGAATGCTGAATCTAAATGCAGCGTTTTGAAGGCTTAGGCCCTGTCCACACGGACACGGGTATTTTTATAACCGTGACTTTTTGTACGCCGTTCGGCCATTCGTCCACACGAAAACGCACTGAAACCGAACATTTTTGAAAACCCCTGCCAGGGTGAGGATTTTCAGAAACGTCGGTTACAGTGTTGTCGCGTAGACAGTGAAACCGGGGTTTTTGCCTTGCGACGTCAGAGTGTGCGCCGTTATCCGCTGTGTTTGACGTCAGATTTGCGCTTCTGATTGGCCAACGTGGCTTTACGGTTAAGGTTTATATCGCCGCCTGCTGGCGTGGCATGCTCTTGACCGCGCTTGATAGCGTGTTTTTGCGTTTTCATGTAGACGGAGACCGAGCATGTGTTGGGGGGTATTTTTTTTTAAACGCTGTAGGAAAAACTCCGGTTCTAAAAATACCCGTGTCCGTGTGGACAAGGCCTTATTTAACTGAAAGAAACCCAGAGCTTAAATACACGGAACTAATTAACCAACTGAACATCAGGTGCAAACGATAATCAAACAATGATTAACCAAGGTAACAAACTGAAAACACAGGAAAAAAATCTTCCTAACCCCAAACTTTGGAGCTGTATAATGTTTGTGTTCGCACAGTGCAGAACAGGAGAAATTATTTTAATGTAGAAAAAAATGCACACTTCACCTTTAACAATCAAGTCTTTTCAGTTAACTTTGTTTGCAACAATCATCATTAAACTTGAATGATACCTTGTAGCCAAGTGAATTTCAAGAATGAGTAAAGCAATTTAAAATAAATCAGCAGAATACTTCTCATTAATACATTTAAAATGAATCGGCTGAATGTTTACCTCATTAATATTGATTAAGTGCACAAGCAGGCTGCTCATGCTTACAGACACGTATCAATGGCCTTTTTACAGCACATGTAATGATACCTGTTTCTGGCCTGTTTGATCTTATCCTCCAGTTGCAATGGGTGTCAGAAGACTCAGTTTCTAGTGCTTTATACTTCTTCCACTTCTTTAAGTAGGGTTGAGGTGAAAAAAATCCAATGTGCACTAAGCTCAAATTGAACACCATGAGTTCAATACTGACAAAAAAACATACAAAGACAGTTAGTTTAATGCTCATTGTGAAATAACCTTCAGATCAGCCATCAGATGATGGAAAAATGTGTTGAAAAGGGGACTTAAGAAATTGCTTGCAGTGAGTGTCTCTATGAGGACGTCCTGCGACTGGAGGAAGTTTCTGGAAAATGTTCCCCCCAAAGTCAGTTCCATAGGATTATAGTCTTTAAGACTCACCTCTCTGTGTACTTGCCATAATTGTAAGAGAACACCTAATTGTGTAACCCACACCTGAAGGGATCTCAAGCTCGGTCTACTTAATTAGACTGTCGAGGGAGAGGTAATTAACCTAATACAGTTTAATTACACAGAGTGCGTGTCCCTGAATGTTTAATCAAATGTTTATTTTGGTGGCCAATTCTGCGTGCAATAGACTGACATCATTAAACTTCAATCAGTACTCAGTGAAGATGTAGTGGTTATATTTTAACAATAGACAGTCAATTTTCTGCAGTCTATAAATAATAAACAACAGTATGCTGTATTAATTGATGAAACTTGGCCGTGGCTATTTTCAAGTGTAAGTGATACCAAGAAAGTTTTTTTGCATAATGCATAAAACCAAGATGTTGTCACGTCTATTGTGGCAAGCAAGACGCACGATGTCTTTAATTAATAAATCATGCAGGAGAAATATCTACATCAAACAGCAAATCAGTGATGATAACCGAAAAATAACAGAACAAAACAGGAAGTATATATACACAGGGAACTAACTGAGACACAGGTGTGACTAATGAGTAACCAAGTGTGGCAGGGAAGGCAAGTTCCCTCCCTATTTGTGGTCACTGAATGATTGTCAGGAGTGACAGCCTATCAGTTCTCAATCCCTGCTGATTTAAAGACTGCGGTTATGCCACCTGGGTATGTGTTATTGCTAGGTCCCTTGGTGTGTGTGTTTCCGCCTAAAGGTATGGTTTAGCTGTTTGGCTAAAGTTGCTGTCGGTGCTCATGCATTAGTAAATTCTGGTTTTGTACTATTCACATATTTGTGTATAAGCTGCTGCAAACTGTGCTGTGAGCAACAGTATGACCCATGTGTGTCAGTGACCAGTATCTGGAATGCATAATCTTTTTTTTTTTTATAGTAACATGTGAGTTGGGTTTTAGTACCTTTAACTGATTTATTTGTGGACGTTCTGTCTCTATGGGGGTGTTGGGGTGATCACTTCTTGCATAAACGCTATTAGGATGGCACTGCTGTTTTGAAGTAGCCTGGGAAAACCCAGACAACTTCCGGCAAATTTAGATTTGCTCTGCAAGTTAGTCTGGGAAAGAGCTCATTCAAGCCCATTTCTAATACTTTGAAATCGCGGCACCAATCAGAAACGTTGGGGCGGGCTTTACACGATGACGACAGCACAGCGACGGAGAAGCAGATTTTGGACATTTACAAAGATGGATGCCGCCGTGGAACTAGGGGTGTGACAGTTATAGTTGAACACCGTCATTAGAACTCTATAACCGCCAAAACCATGTTATTAAAATATTTTTTTTCACAAACATTTTTTATCATAGAGAATGTTTAAATACTAATATCAGCTTACGAGGGAAACGGAGGTGGAGTTAGTGGTGCTTCGGAGGCTGCTACTGCTGGAGATGATTCGGGAGAGGTCTGTGCACCCCCTCACAAGAAGAGAAATCTTGGAGATCTCCTTAATAAACGGAGGTCTGAAATCTCTGCCCCTTTAACGATCCGAGCGCACGCTGACACGGAGTAAAGCCTTGTTTATACTCTACGCGTCCGCACGAGCGCGCGGCAAAAATGACGCGTTCGGTGCGCAAGACCGGTGTTGTGCCGAATTTCGACCCCCGCCAAATTATTACCCCCCTAGTATTGGTAGGTTTAGGATTAGTTGTGGGGGAGGGGGTAGGATTCAGCAAGACCCCATTTCACTTGGCTGTGTGCACGGCTTTTTTTGTAACAGCGCGCGTGGCGCCGCGTCCGAGGATGAACGACTTCAAGCCGAATCTGCCTGAGCATGTACATCTCACCGCACCGGCACCCAGTTTGCGCGTCGAAATTGCAAAGATTATTGCAAAGTTTTTTTGTTAAGGTTTTGTTTACTGTGTGTGATTTATTTAATGGAAAGCACATTCACTTCTAGTTGTCTTGCTGTTAATTTTAAATAAACGTAGAGCAAGTAGCTAATCAGTGTCTGCTTGTTTATTCAAACTAAGTTGTTCTATAACAGACAAACGTAGCTCTGCATACGTTATCTCCTTCATCGCTCTGATTGGTTTTAGGTCTATCCAATTGCGCCCAGAGGCATTTGAGCTACGTCCGTTGGTGACGCTCCTTTGGAAATGATTTGTCTATGAAGCTTTGCCAGACCATAACTCAGTTACAACTGAGAATGGTCTGGTTTTAACCAGGCTAGTTTTGAAGGGTTATTTTGTGTTTTTTTGTTTTGTTTTCTCTCATGCTAAAGCTGGTGTGGTTGGGTGGTATTGCATCTGTTTTGATCCGCTTACCGCCGAATGTGCTTGAGTTGTGCACACGTGCCTGCCCTTTTGTCATGGTGATAGCGGCTTATGTGTGCAAGTTTGTTGGGGGTTTTTTTTATGTGGTGCTGTTCTTAGTCATTGATCAACATGATTAACATGATCAATGACTAGTCAACATCAAGCTTAAAGCATCATGGTAGAGCATTAAAGTCGACAAGTCGACTAATGTGTGCCACCCCTACTCAGCACGTGTAAAAAAAATATATATATATTGGCAGACTGCAGTGCTGTCAGAATTTGAGTTTATTTGTTCATGTTTAGAGTTTGTTTTGACCTGTTTTTTATGTTCAGTTCCTGTTTGAGTTTTCTTTGTCAAATCTCGGTTTGTTTCCTAGTTAGTCTTCTAATCTTTTAATTACTTCAGTTCTCCTTCGTTCTCTCCCTGCTTGTTTCTATGGCTACTGATTGTGTTAGTTGAGTTCAGGTGTCTCTTGTTAATCAGTCTCATTAATAACTCTTGTTTACCTGTGTATTTAAGCCTGAGTTTAATTCTGTCTAGTTGTCTGTCGTTGTAAGCTTGGTTATACTGTTCTGTGTATTCGAATTCCAAAGTATCCTGAGTATTTTTGTTGGTTTGAGTTTGTGATTAATAAAGACTTCAGCATATAGATCCTGTTTCTTCTCTGCTGCAACCAGGGCCCATGACGTCACACTTGGAGTGCCCTTGCACATAAAAGGGTGCCTAATGCCGAGTTCAGACTGCACGATTTTCAAAATAATCGGGTCACTGTTGTTTTCACGCTGCATGACTATCTGGGGTAACATTCAGTTGCTGCTGTGTTCACACTGCACGATGGATCGGCGACAGGAGGTTTCACACTGCATGACTTTACAAAAGAAAGAATCGCAGACAACTTCTGCCTGGTCCGCAAACTACGTTTCACAACCAAACAAACGCGAGAAGTGATTAGGAAATAACGGAAGATCACGCGTGCGTGAGACCGGAGTTCTCGCGCGACACTGAATTTGTTATTAAAAAAGATAGCCTACAAATTGTCTGTGCACTGATTTGTAGCGAAAAAAAGAAAAAGAAAAAAAAAAAACAGTCTATGCAGGAAATGGTTGGGAAGACGAGGGGAGCAAGGACTGTGTTTTGCAAAGAGAGTTGGGGGTAAATAAATAATTTTGCTAAAATGTCCTGCTGTTGCTGCTGGTCACGCAAATGTTTGTGCTTTGTTTCTGTTTGATATAATTGTAAATATAGGCCTATCTATTAAAATACTGATATTCTGGTCTATAACTCCTCCTCCTCCCTGTATCTTGCTCTCTCGTTGGCTGTCGGTCATCGCCGATGTAGTTTTCAGTCAGAACACATTCACACAGCAGGATTGTGAATCGCCGACAGGTCCAGATATTTAGCATGCCAAATATCTCACGGGCGTCGGCGACTCGTCGGCGATTCTCTCAGATCGCGTCTTTGCTCATTCACACTGCGTGATTGTCACTCGCGTGAACGAGCACCGATTTGCCTGTGATTTCGGGCATTTGTCGGCGATTTCTCAAAACCTGTCGGTGAGCCAAAATCGGGGCTAAAATCGTGCAGTCTGAACTCGGCATTAGTTACACATTATCAACTCTTTTCCAATCCAATCTTTATTTATAAAGCACCTTAAAAACAACACTGTTGACCAAAGTGCTGAACACAATCTATAAACAATAACATACAACAAAGGCACAACAAAGAAATAATAAAACAATAACAGTAAACAGTAATACAAAACTGAAAGTCAACCCTCAAACTGTATTAAAAGCCAAAGAAAATAAATAAGTTTTAAGATGGGATTTAAAAACAAAAAGAGACTCAGCCAATCTGATGTCCAAAGGCAGCTCATTCCATAGTCTCGGAGCTGCCACAGCAAACGCACGGTCACCTCTAAGTTTACGTTTTGTCTTGGGGACGACCAGCAATGCCTGATCAGTTGACCGGAGCAAACGAATGGGGGTGTAAGGCACGAGCAGATCAGACAGGTACTGAGGGGCCAGGCCATGCAGACATTTAAAAACAAATAAAAGAATTTTAAAATCAATACGAAAGTGCACAGGGAGCCAGTGGAAAGGCACCACTGGTGCCTTTTGTCTGAAGGAGATTTGCCCTGCAGGCATGCCCTGAAGTATGGTCTGAAATATGGTCTCGCTCCCCTTCTCTGGGAACCGGGTTACACATGCAACCTAAGACGTTCCCTTTCGAAGTGGAACTTGGACGCTGCAACTTGGTATTGATGTTCTGGGGATCACAATTCCCACTACGCCATGCTGAGATTATGCACACCCACTAGGCAGGGAAATGTGCACAAGCAGAGCAAGCATCACATGCTCGCTCATCACATGACTTTGCAGAACTTCCCTAGAATCAAAAAGAGTGTCAACACCTAAGCACAGCCTATGTGACTTGTACAGTGGCTTTCTTCCCTAAAGTCAGTGTCCCAAGAAGAACATATTCTGGCCTGAGAGGGTCATTGGGAGTAGTTCAGTAGTTTATAAGTAGTTAGTAAGAAGGGCAGGCTACAAACTCCAGAATGCCATAACCCAAAGGGGATCAATGTCCCTCATGAATAGATCGATAAAGGGAGGGAGACAAATGAGAGAAATATCATATCGATTTTTTTTTCAACCTGCCCCGAAAGACTCTATACCCTAAGGGAATCAGAGGGGAGATTAAGCCCTACTTAAAACCCCAATAAGTTGTTGGAGAGGGCGGAATAATAATGGGACACTATGTCCGTTCCTATTTATCCAGTTCTACCCTAAATATAAAAAAGGAACTCTCCAGTGACCTCCAGCTAAGTGGGCAACAAATAAAAGGGATGCCATATTTCAAGCGATCTACCTCTACGGTTATCCCTACTATACACAGATCATACTACACGAGGCTTCTAGGGGGAAGCATTTAACCCTACCTAAAACTTCAATCTGAATTATTGGAGAGGGCAGTAAATGGGAGCTTGGGACGCAAAGCATTTTGCCCAATGCTACCCCCATTCACCAAGCTTCACCCACATGGGGGAACACTATCCTACTGTTTGCATAATATAGACAGTACTGCACCCAGCCTTATAAGAAACAGGCGACAAAGAGAGCGGGTTCCATTTGTTCTCTCCTTTAAAGAAATTATAGTTTACCTGCTCTAACTCTGTGTCTATTAACTTGCCAACTGTTGCTCTAACTAGCACGAGCCCGACAAGGAAATGTAATGACTCCAACACCTCCCAGCCAAAATGCTGGAGTGGAACTGATGAGAAATTAAATTTTATTGACATTGTTTACCAACCCCAAGACTCGTGGTTGACTATTAATACAGACGGCAACTGAGAGGAAGAGGACCGCATCATTTCACTGTGAGCATCCAATAAAGAAGTTGCCTCCAAACAGTGTTCACAATAAGCATTGTCTCTAGACCAATGAGAGACAAACACCATTTCATCATCAGTCCAGATTCAGAGCCTGCTCCAACATCGTCCTTGCTGGAAGAGGAAGTGGAGGGTTCGGAAGGTGATTTGTACCTTCGCGGGATGTACTTTCTCTATGCAGCTGGCTGCTCTCTCGCCCCCCTGAATTTCCCCAACAGTGCCTCAACAGAGGTGCCAAAGAGCCCAGAGGGTGAGATCGGGGCATCAAGGAAAAGAGTTTTCTCCTTATCCTTGAATTCCTACCGATTAAACCACAGGTGCCTCTCTCTGATCAGGAAGCAGTCAAGCAACAGTCAACAAGCGAAAGAAGTGAAAGAAGCAGTCAAGCAACAGGAGGTGACAGTAACAAACGAGACTTCGAACAAACTGCCTCAGGTCTGAAGTGCCTCAGCAACTGCCTCAGGTGGCAATCCCTGCCCCTGGGTTATGTCCCTAAGCAAGTTAGCTTAGTATGCCACTGCCATAGTGTGCAGAGCACTGCCAGCCTGACCCGCATGCCTAACCTATAAGCCGCGAGGTGGTCTGACATAGCTTCAATGGTAAGACTGGAGCCCTCAATGAGGATACCTCTGTAAGAGATAGCTCGCCAGCATCTCTTCCACAGGGGGCACCTGCACAT
Organism: Rhinichthys klamathensis goyatoka; assembly: GCF_029890125.1. Lineage (NCBI taxonomy): Eukaryota > Metazoa > Chordata > Actinopteri > Cypriniformes > Leuciscidae > Rhinichthys > Rhinichthys klamathensis. The sequence continues at coordinate 2,262,382 of NW_026606648.1, read as the reverse complement.
ACCCCTGCTCACATAATCCCTTCTATTAGGGTTCTTCCCCAAAATTCAGTAGACAGTGTATGTAGAGCTTTAAAAAATTACTTGTTTTATTGACTGTAAAGTTCTGTTTAATATGCTGGCCACAAAATGTGAAAAAGGCCACATTTTCCATAAAACTCTATACTCTTAGAACATACAAAAGTATATTATACAACATATTCAAATAAAAAATTATCCTTTTAAACAAATCAAATCCCAAAACCTACATTTCCCATAATTCCCGACAAAAGATTTAAAGGGCATCAGGAAACACCGCGCCCTATTAATAACCAGCCGCCGACTAACGCTGCAGTCATTGATCCTGGCATAATAACCACGGTTAAGACATATAATAATACAAAAACAACATTGAAAAATGGAGCAATTCCAATAGGGTCCTTACACCATTGGTGCTCAGGCCCTAATATAGATTTAGAACCTTGTCCAATAGGCCACGATAGGTTATCAGTCAAATAAATTTTTAATTTGTTTATATCGTTTTTCTTTTTTACCCAACAAACATAAGGGTACAAACAAAAAAATCAAGTGCAAATACAAATACAAAAAAAGATGAGTAAAGAAAACGGGGTTCTTAATAATCACCCTTTATTAAATGTACACACAGAAACCCCCTGTTAACAGGTTAATGTCATGTTTCCCATTCCATGACTAGTAAAATAATCGCAATTTATTCTCTGTAAAATTGCGTAATCCTTAGGGTGATGGACACGAAGATGGGTAAAAAGGTTGGTGGCTACACATTCTGCAGCGCGGCGTCGCGTGTAGGACAACTCGAGGTATCGCACACCGGACGCGCACTATTCTTATGTTTAAGGACATTATGAAATTAAGATAATGTCTGTACTATGTTATGATTGTACTGTAGAATTAAATACAATAGTTGCTGAGTCTGTGATCTGAACACTTTACCTCAGAGCATCCATTAACTGAATGAATTGAGAATATCACCTGAAAATCCGATAACATCAGCAATTTTCATTCAAGCAGCTGATTTCTGTAAATTAATGTAAAACTAAATGTATATTGCAATGTATAAGTCATTTACGATGATTTGAGACAAATATAATGTCAATTTAATATAAAACTATGTAAATGGCGCTCTGTGTCACGGCAGGATTTTGAACAAGAGCCGTTGCTGGGCGCCGCAGACAGACGCCGAATGGCACAACCGGTGTGTGTACACTCGAAGAGAAAATGTGTTCGGATTTTAAAGACGTGGCGCTGCGCTTCTCGTCCGGTGTGCGACCCACTTTAAAGTGCTGTTTTCTTTTGAGCCGAAGAACTCCCATACGGGCGAGCTTACTTTTTTCGGGTGTGGACAGAGTGTTTCACTCTTTCGCTCAGACGACATTCTTCTCAGAGTAGCTGCGCGGCCCGGGCTGCGTCTTCTTGTTTGATAGGTCTCAACGGGTGCAATACAGCCATCTGAGAGGTCAACCAGGTACTCACGCTGGAGTATTTACGTGTTATGTTATCATAACAGTCCTATTCATTTTAAACATCGTGGTTATCGCCAATACCGGTATATTGCCACACTCTAAATTAACACGATGTCGATATTTCATGCTTTGAATATCACGATTATCGTCAACACCGGTATATTGCGACACCCCTAATTGGGAAATTTTCACTACCTAAAAATCTTGTTCTCCATGAAAAAAAATTATGATGTGTAACTTGCTATGCACTGGCACTTTGCATGTGATGTCATGGACTGCTGTCTGCCAATAGATTGGTGTGTGTTTACACATGCTCAGACATCGGTTACTCCGAGGGCGTTTCCCATAGCATCAACACCAAGACGCAGCGTCAAAGTTTCACTTCGAAAGGGAAATAACAACGGAGTAGTCAAGACTAAACCACAATGAAACTCAAGAAACAAAAACACAGGAATAGAAAGACAAACTAATCAATCCTGATAGACGTAATCTGAAAATATATTTATTTGAATCCTCCATTAGTAACTACTGTTTTTACTGATTAATTTATTTAATATTATTTATGGAAGTTGTTTTTTTTTCTATATTTTTTTATATCATTATTTTATATAATGTACACATTGTCTTTATTCTGTGAAAGCCCATGCCCATGCCATCAAATGATATTGTAAAAAAATATATATATAGAAGATTCATGGCATGCCATTTATCTGACATTGCCAGCTGGACGGTCTTAGATAAGGGCCGTTTTAATGGCTCCAGGAGGCACAGCAGTTTAGATAATTAGATCTAAAGGTGACTTTTGATTTTACTATTGGGTAGGCATGTGTGTGTGCTAAAGGGGAGAGGCAGTTTTCACTTAATATAAAATGGAGGAAAAAGTCACTGAAAACAAATAGATTAGATTGCAAATTAAGATCACAATCTGAGTTCTCTCAAGCAAAGATAGAGATGAAATCAATAGGTCTCACACCGGGTCAAAGAACAATTCAAAAGGAACCTATTAAAACGGCAGAAAGTGACGAGAAAAGCACATTTCCATTGCATCAGCGTGTGCAAAATCAGTACTATGAGCAATGAATAAATTATTCCATGCTTTACTGCAAGGTCAGGGTGGCATGTCTTCTCCCATGGCGCTGCATCCCACGTTAGGAAGAACATACCCACACACAGGTCAAAGTCTTCAACCTTGTGTACAGTACACATACAGTCAAACTGATTCTTCTTAAAGTTTTTATTTCATAGTGCTTTGTTGTCCAGGGTTATGATTCTATGCTAGGACGTTGTGCTTAACCTCTGCCTAGGCTCTGCATGTGGGATGCTGCTCGCTATGAGACGAGTACCATGCTTAACAACTCTAAAACGAAGCGTATCTAGTATAGAAACGTTCTGTATAAGGCCTAGCCAATCAATCTAATCTCTTGTCAGGTTTTCTCCTTCCGTACTTGTGATTATTTATGTGATAAATGGGGTAATAACATGATGCCCCCATCACAGGACTGCCCAACTTATGAGCGGCTGTAAATATCCCTAAACTATAAACACGTTCATTATTTATAACGTGCTGAGGAGGCATGTTTTGGGCATTATTTATATGCAAGCTCCTACAAACAGTTTTTGGATCTGTGTCAGCATCTTGCTTCAAACTTGATCTTTTAAAATACGAAGGTCGTGATGTTATGTTGGCGCCTTTTCTGGTTTTTACCCATATTTAAAGTTACCTTCATTTTTTTGGTTCTGTTTGTTATTTTGCCAAGTGCCATAGTGAAATGTGTCAGGACTTTTCTTTGAGAAGTTAGTCCTATGTCATTTTTCTTTTGCCTAATATCTTTTATGCCAGCCTGGTTTCATTTTCAATACGTACTGTAGCCATCAATACGTAACATTTTCAGGTGCAAAACGTATATTTTTATACGTTTGGATAGATTCTGGAACGTACAAAATGGATGTATTGACAACATTTAAATGCAAACATTATTTTGTATTTACAGCTAAAGAAATGTAGGAAAAAAAATACACGAATCTTTTATATCATAAAGTAAGATATTTGTATAATTGCCTTTTTACCATTTATAGATAAATTGTAGATCTGTTAACCCTACCTCCAAAACCAAACATAACCATTTTATAGAAAATATAAAAAGGATAAATAAAACGTGGACAGAAACTTGTAGTAAAATTACACTTTTGGTATCAATAAAGATATTTTAAGCTGCTAATCCCTATAAACTTACACATGAACATTTGTTAAAAATATTGTAAAGAAAAACATAATAGAGAGACAAGTGGAATCACAATCATTTATTTATTGCAAAAATGTCAAAAGTGATACCAAAAATAGTTCAAGTGATGATGTTTTGCAGTCTCAGTCCCCTCTGGCGTTATATAATTTGTGTGAGGTACAGTGCAGAATTTAAGTTATTAATCACTGAATATGTTATCCCGATCCACTCTGTGAAGGGCAAGGCACGCATTTAACATTTCAACATCACTCAAAACACGGCATGTCGCAATGTGTGACAAAGCAGATGACAGCCAATGAGCGTTTGGTATCACTGCCGTAAAACGTGCTGTAAAGTTTCCGCGGGTTTCCGGTTTTCCCTAGGAATTTGGACTACTTAATTTGGAATTTGTTTTATTTTTAATCCCCACCTTCTCCCCCCACCCCCTTTTTCTTTCATGGTGCCTAAAACCCAGGGTTGGCGCAAACTAAACTAAAACATATCGGGCTAGCCACCTAAACCGGCTTTATGGTATATAGGCCCCTGGTCACTGCTGAAAATGGAGATGGAGATCCCAGAACAAAGTCTTATATTTGGGTATGTTCATCGCAAACGTATGGATTCTAAAGATTTATATTGTAGCGCACAAATAAAACTGATTACTTTAGTTTTTGCCATATTTTATGGTTCTGTTGTCAGTCACACCATAGAACTATACTGAGAAAACACCTTTCCTGTATGACGGCAAACAAAATAAATACTAGGCTACATGATAAACAATGGTTAATCAATTACAGAAATGCTATTCATTTTAAGGGTTATGTCATGTTTAACACAAAGTCTTGTTTAACATTATGTAATCTTTCGAAACAAGTTTGCAGCAGAAGTCACAGGACAGAGCAAAACTGTACTTTTCGGTGTGTTTGAAAACGTAAATGTACGTAAAAATACACAAAAATACTCATTAGATCACTTTTCAGCCGATGATAAGGAGCCAAGTGTGTTTATGAGCTCATGCAGTAATTTCAAAGAGTGCACAGATGGAACAAACACTGAGTCAGCACTGTGAAACTATTTATTTTTGATCTAGGGTATATTTGAAATGCAAATAGGGCTTTTTATGCAGAGGAAAACTTGATGGCACCAAAGAAACATATTTTAAAACCTACATTATTCTGACTGTCAAATACCATTCTTTAGTTTAAACTTAAAACTCTTCCACTCTCATTAAATCCTGCCTGTCAAAATATGTCCACAAGGTGGAGATGTGCTCATTGGCTATTAGCTGGACATAAGCCATCTACAAACACAAAACACATTCAAATGATTTTATTATTATAGCTTAAAGGTTGATGCTAGGGCCTGCCCATAAGTTTGTAGGTGGGATCATTAAAATAGGCCCACCAAACTGTCATGACATAAAAACCTTCATCTATAGAACCAATGCAACAAGTTTAATGGGAAAGCGCTAAAAATGAATAATGATTTTCACAAAAAATATTAATAATTTTCAACATTGATAAAAATAAGAAATGTTTCTTGAGCAGCAAATCAACATATAAAAATGATTTCTGAAGGACCATGTGACACTGAAGACTGATGCTGAAAATCCAACTTTGCATTAATAAATTACATTTTAAAATATATTGAAATAGATAAGTTATTTTAAATTGTAATACTATTTCACAATATTACTGTTTTTTCTGTATTTTTATCAAATAAATGCAGCAATATACTTTCAAAAAGATAAAAAATGGTGTACATTTGTGCTGAATTTTATTTTGTGCAAACAAATGTAAATATTTAGTATAATTCATGAAAATAAAGATAGAACATTTCAACCAATAAACAGCAGAACTGCTTATTTCCGATGTAGATTATGTGATAAACACATCATATTGCGTCATATTTTACTTGTTTTCTGCTATGTTAAGGTCTTAGACAACTTTCTATATCACCTATTTTTATTTAACACAATTTAATTCCCAATCCTGCACGATTAAATTCATATTTTCTCCTTGTGAAACACATAGGAAATTGCACAGCTGTATGTTTTTCCTATAGGAAGAGAAATAAAAATAGTCAGCTTCAATCAGAGTCGTGTACGGAAAGCCTGTGGAGTGTTTTTCTATCCAATTGCAACCCACTGTCATTAAACCGTACACCACACTCCTTATTATGAAGCCTGAAAGGAATCATACGCTTGAGTGCACATGTGACCTCTGGTATTAACCTTCATGACTGGCTTGGTATGGGAGGAAGATGCCTTTCATTATTCAACGCAATTGACAGTGAGGCATCTTGAGCTGATACATTCATACCCTTCCTGTCAAATAGCATCAAATCTGGTCTCTAACGGTGCTAAAAGTCACTCTGTCTGTTGCTTTTTCTCAATAAGTGGCCTGGGATAGAGAAATGGAGACATATGGTGGCATGCCTGAAAATAAGATTAAAGGGGTTTGAGAAGGGAACAAACGCTATCAATGCTCAACCTAACCTATGCTCGAACTGATTCTGCTTGATTGGATTCAACTCATTGGGAAAATATGATCATTCATGCATTTGTAATGCACTTAACCTGTAGTACTCCGGTAGGTTTTATCAATTGCGTTTTTGGAGTTATTTTAGTAAGTACAGATTTGCGGATAATTAAGAGGACTTGGCTTAAAGGTGCCAGCCGACATAACGGAATATCCTCCTTAAACTGCTAACCATCACATACTGACAGCTTAAGAGATACAGCTGAAAGACAATGAAATACAGTTGACACAAAGCTATTCCAATAGATTTTACTGAGTAGTACTGGTAAAACAGCAAAATATGCAGGTGTATATCTTTCTGTGGTTTATTGCTGTTAATATTTTTTTTTAATTACACTTATGGAATATACTTAAAAACATATAAATACTTAATACTGTCAGGAGTAGTTAGCAAGCCTGCAGGAGATATCAGGAAACAGTCTTTTATTAACCTAAACCGAACAATCACTAGATCTCAAGAACAGAAATAACACTATCCACATAAATCCAAACAAGAACCGACAAGAGACTGAACTAAAGAAGAGGTGTATATATACAGGACTAAATGAGTGAGTTAACAACAAATACAGTACTTTAGGACGGATGGACAGACGGACAGACAGACAGACAGGAACTGATTAAATCTCATCTGTGAAGACTGAAGAGCTGGAAAGAAGTAAGTATTATATATATTTCACTTAATTAGTTATATGGGAACCCTTTCAACTATTATAATCCTGGTATCTCAGCTATTACATTGCCTTCAACATTATTATTTCCAGTTACTAATCAATCGATGATGTTGTTTAATTATTTGTGGAAAAAATCAAATAAAAATATTATTTAAAATAAAGAATACAAATATTATAAATATTATTAGTCTTCTTTTAATAATAATAATTTATTATTATTATTATTATAGCCCAAATAATCACAGAACATTGGTGCATTAGAGATTTCTGACCATTTGAATTAGATTTTGAATACTCAAATGAGATCAGTCATTACATGTACATCATCTGAATGATCATTGGCTATGTAACATAATATGACTAAAAAGAGTGCATAGTAAAATAAGCACCAGCTTGCCATTCAAACATTTATTCCAGCCAAAGAAGCCCATACTGTATTCAATTCACCCTGTGTGAGATTACAGTTCATAGATCTGTGGATCTCTTTTGTATGCAAGCCCATTTCTGCCACATAAAGGCCAAAGTACACTTCACTTTTTTACGTTTACTTGAGGGTTAGCATACGCGTGATGCGAATTTCTTAATCAGAAGAGTATGCGCGTACTGTACGTGTACAGCTGGATTTTTCTAAGGTTGCACAAAGTGTTACGGACTGCTCCGAGACTTGGGTTGAAGATCCAAATGCAGTTTTATTTGGACAATCCAGAATCCATGTAACAAGAAAAAGGTCAAAAACACGTACAATCCAAAAAGAAAGACAGGCAATCCAAAAAAAAAAAAAACAGCCACAGAATACTTAACGTTGCCAATGAGTGAAAACACATGGCTTAAATAAGCAAGAGTAAACAAGATAATAACACACAGGTGGAAGTAATCAGAACATGATTGGTCCAGGCAATGGGTTATGGGAAATGTAGTTCATGTTATATAGCAGATGGAAATCATCCCATCTGGTGGAGATCATAGGCACTCCAGCTGATGGTTGTGACGATAATATTTAACAAAAAAATGCTGCTTTGATAAATCATAATTATAGCATACTAAGTCATAATTATTAGATGAAAAGCCAAAATTATGACATAGTAAGTCATATTTATGAGAAGTCAAAATTATGACTTTAAAGGTCATAAGAATGACATTAAAAAGCCAAAATTATTAATTAAAACATCATAATTATAACAAAAAATGCATAATTATAAAAAGTTGAGTTATAATTTCAACATTTTTCATCTCATCCGTGACTGTCATAATTATGATTTACCAAAGTTTTTTATTTCTTATGTGGTAGAAATGGGCTTCCTTTTTTTTTTTTTTTTTGGATGTGACCTGATGTGAGTCATCTTGTTTAAGTATGAGTAAGCTCAGCCAACATTGCTGACTTTCAATTGTTTGTCTTTTTCAGATTGGTGAGTTAGACCAATATTTCATTGGTCTGTATTGGTCCAATATTTAATTCTCTGTATTTAATGCACTCTTTGCTGTTCCTTCCTCATAAGTTAAATTTTATATTATCATACGTGCATGTTCAATTGTGATCCTATCACATTTCCACACCTGTGTGGATGCATTATGCAGTAACTAACCATACTATTATGGGAGTTACTAGAAATGCTAACTCTCTGTCCTCTTTTACATACTGATTTGGAATTTAATAATCAATTAATTCTAGTAATTCGGTTAGTTTGGACAAACAACTTATAAAATAAAGCAATAAAAAACCCAGGAAGCCGTGGTTTACAGTGATTTTAGAACAGCAATGGGGCGCAACACAGAGCAATTACTAGAGTACAGTACATATACTTTGGCAATGTTTCATAAAATAAATACAGCAATAAAATTGTAGTAATTTATTGATAACAAATAATAATTCCTCCGCCAAGCATTGTAGTTCTTCAGCAGTGTAGCAGAACGGTTGCCAAGATACACACAGATGCAGTAATACTGATATAATAAGTTCAAAGGTGTGTTTATACAGAGTTCTCTTACGAGAGGTTCTCTCGTATTGCGTAAGCTAGCTTACGCTACGGGAAAGATTAATCTTTTCTGAGAATTTGAAGCCAAAAAATTATCCTATAATTTTGTATCCATTGTCAACGCAGTTCAACTGCAGCAGACCATGAGCGGGCTAGCTAGCAGCTCATTGGTTCGCTCACAGAGAGCTGCTTAAGCCTATGAGGAGACGCGAATGAACTCTCGGCCAATGAGAGTCTGACCTGCTCTCATTGCGTCATGACCCGCCGAAACGGGCATGGTCAGAGAGTATAAATTTAGCGTCCCCAGGCTGTAAACTCTGATTTTCATCTCTTCAGCGAGGCTACACGCATCTGCCGATCCTGAGAGAAGCCGCCGTCGTCGAAAAGGCAACTCTAGCGAGCATCTGGGAGACTGAGGAACCCGGCCGTCTTCGCCACCTTCAGCTGTCCTGCGAGCTAGCGCCATCCGACGGATTTGTATTCTTTTTACAAAAAGCTTCCTATACTTATTTGTATCTAAAAGAGCCGAGCGTCTTTTTAAAGATGTCTCGTAAATCCTCCTGCGGTTCTTGCCGCGCTCCCCTCGAGACTGGAGACCGCCACGTCATCTGCACTCTCTGCCTCGGATTGGAGCACGCCGAGCTCGCCCTCGCCGATGGCGGCTGCAATCTCTGCGAGGACATGCCGTTGTCGACCCTGCGGGCTCGACTTCAGGCCACTAAAGTTGCTTCCGCGCCGCCGCTCTCAGAGGCCGCCGGAACCCCAGCTAGAAGCGTTCATCCCGCCTGTCGCCTCCCACTCTCCTTCTCCGCCGCTTCCGGACATACAGTTGCCGCCGAGTGGCCGCTCTGTCGCCTCCGATGACGCCGCGGACATTAAGCAAACCTGTTCGCTTCTCGCTTCAGACAATGAGGAATGGTCCGGTTCACACGCCTCCTCGGCCCGAGAATCCTCTGGGACCCGCGCTGGAATCGAGGAGGAATTAGTGCGCCTCCTCTCACAGGCCGTCGAACGCCTCGGGCTCGATTGGTCCCCTCCCCCCGAGCAAACCATCAACCGTATGGACGGCAGCTACTTCCGCCAGCGCTCGACTCCCGTCACTAAACGGGCCGCGCCCTTACTGCCTGAACTGCACGCGGAACTCACGAAGTCCTGGAATGCCCCGCTCTCTGCAAGAACTCGCTCTGACTCTTCCGCCCCGCTTCGCGTTGTGGACGGAGCCGCAGAAAAGGGCTATCTCTCCATTCCCCCTGTAGAGGACCTGGTCGCCGCACATTTATGCCCGCCTTCTCCTGTGCTTCCCTCTAAAGCCTGCAGAGCGACTTCAAGCTTTCACGCCCGTGCTTACTCAGCCGCCGGCCAAGCAGCCTCTGCACTTCACTCCATGTTCGTCTTTCAGATACTACAGGGTGATTTACTTCGTGAATGGGACGAGAGCGGAAAAAATCCCCCCACAGTCGCGGATTTGAGGAGCGTCACGGACATTGCCCTTCGCGCTACAAAATCTGCTGCTCAAGCCCTGGGGAAATGCATGGCCGCCATTTGTGTGTCTGAAAGACATTTGTGGCTCACACTCGCCAACATGGGAGATTCTGAGCGCGCCGCCTTTCCACGCCCCGCTCTCTCCATCCGGCCTCTTCGGATCTGCTGTCACGGGTATCGTTGACCGTTTCTCCGAAGTGCAGAAAGCCTCCCAGGCCATGAATCTTTTTCTGCCTCGTCGCGCTAGCTCCTCTGCAGGCCGCTCACGTGACCAGCCTCCTGCACGAGCCCCACTCCAGCGCCCAGCTCAGCACAGTCAGGCTTCTCAGCGACGCCAGGGCGGCCGCCCTCGTTCTCGAAGTCTGCCTAGCACAGCTGAGGAAAAGACGGCGCTCTCCCGCCGCGGCCGTACCGCCGTCAAAGTTTCGCCCTCTGTTAGTCCCCGCTTACGCGGCTACTACAGCAGTGTACCCCGCCATTACCAAGCCGGTCCCCTTTCCCGCTTGCATGAGCACAAATGCCGTTTTCACGGCGACCCAGAGAAACCTCAAAAAGAGCATAAAAGCCTCCTGTGTAGAACACTGTGTTCACTCATACACAAAAGCATTTCAGTTCCCGTGTTTCTCACAGAGCCCACTCTCATAAAGCGGTTTCAACCCGCTCGAGTTTCAGAGTACATAAGCGCGCCCACGAGCCCGTGTGCGCGTCCCACCTCTGCTCACTCTGTTACACGGCCCTTAAACTCCTCTCTGAGTGTAAGTCCCACTGTCATAAACACTTTGAGCGCGTTCACGCAGCCCGCTATGTGCAGCAACGGGGACCATGTAGTCATTCACCCCTTAGCGTTACGCTTCAAAGCGTGGGAAGCTATTCCGGGAATTTCCCAGTGGGTGCTAAACACAATAAGGCTAGGCTATCGCTTACAGTTTCACCGCCGCCCTCCACGTTTTCGAGCGCGGCTAGAAACTATTGTGAACCCAGAAGCAGTGACACTGCTCCGTTCGGAGATAGCAAAACTATTGTGCAAAAGGGCTATAGAGAGAGTTCCTCTGTCTATGAGCGAGTCGGGGTTTTACGGTCGTTATTTTCTGGTTCCCAAGAAAGACGGCGGCCTCAGACCAATCTTAGACCTCAGATTTCTGAACAAAGTTCTCATGAAGAGACCGTTCAAAATGCTCACTATCAGAAAACTCCTCGCGCATGTGCGCCAGGGGGACTGGTTCATTTCACTAGATCTGAAAGATGCTTACTTTCAGATTCAGATAAAACCCCTTCACAGGCCATTCTTACGTTTCGCCTTCGGAGGCCAGGTTTATCAATACACCGTCCTTCCGTTCAGCCTATCACTAGCACCCCGTACGATCACGAAGTGCTTGGATGCGGCGCTCGCCCCCCTGCGGAGTCAGGGGCTGCGAACACTGAACCTTTTGGACGACTGGCTGATTTTGGCACAATCACAGAGAGAGCTACTGTCTCATCGTACAGTTCTCCTCGACCATCTGAAAGCTTTGGGCCTCTCTGTCAACTGGACAAAGAGCGCACTACAACCCAGTCAGACCATCTCCTTCTTGGGTATAGAGCTAGACTCGGTCACGATGACGGCTCGTCTATCAACACAGCGCGCGCGCCGTGTTCAGCGTCTCGCTGCATCTTTTCAGATGTACAGACTCACACCTCTGAAAACTTTTCAGAAGGCGTCGGGTTACATGGCATCAGCCTCCGCGGTGCTCCAGCTGGGGTTACTGCGCATGCGCCCGCTTCAGCTCTGGTTGAAGAGCCGTGTGTCTCACCGTGCGTGGACCACGGGCCGCCAGCTGATAAAAGTAACGCAGACCTGTATCACAGCTCTGCAGCCATGGACTGTGGTAGAATGGTTTCAGCGGGGCGTTTCCATGGGGACCCTTTCTCGCCGAAAAGTCATCTCGACAGACGCATCCAACACGGGTTGGGGTGCGGTCAGCGAGGGCTCACTGGCCTTCGGCCCCTGGTCAGCTCAGGAGAGCCTCCTCCACATAAACTGTTTGGAGATGCTGGCGGTCGAGAACGCGCTCACGCGCTTTTTTCCGCGCATTCACGGTCACCACGTGCTGATCCGTTCGGACAATATAGCCGTGGTCTCCTATCTAAACCGTCAGGGCGGAGTCAGATCCAGGAATCTCTTCCGGCTGACAGAACGCATCTTAGTTTGGTCTCAGTGTCACCTGCTCTCGCTCAGAGCGACGCACGTGCCGGGTCATCTGAACGACGGTCCAGACAGTCTGTCCAGGAACCCCATTCCCCCCGGGGAATGGTCCCTGCACACTCTTACAGTCCAAAAGCTGTGGCGAATATTCGGCAGAGCAGGGGTGGACCTCTTCGCCTCAGAAGAGAACACCCACTGCCCAATGTTTTTCTCAAAGAGCGAGGACGCGCTAGCCCAGACCTGGCCCAGCCGCCCGCTTTATGCATTCCCGCCGGTTTCTCTGCTACCACAGGTGCTTCAGAGAATCAGGGAAACACACCACTCGGTGCTCCTCATAGCCCCGCGTTGGGAGGGTCAGACTTGGTTTCCGGAGCTCACTCAGCTGTCACAGACAGCCCCGTGGCCCATTCCAATCAGAGCAGATCTCCTCTCCCAAGCTCGCGGCACTATCTGGCATCCCCACCCAGAGCGCTAGGCGCTACATGCGTGGGTGATCAACAACTACCCGTTGCTTTGCCAGAGGGAGTGTTAAACACGATCATACAGGCTAGAGTGGCTTCTACTAGAAGGCTCTATGCGTCTAAATGGTCTGTGTTCTCTAAATTGTGCACCGACAGAAACTTGGACCCACGGTTATGCGAGGTTCCTTCCTTGCTAGTTTTTCTCCAAGAGATGTTGGACAAGGGCAGGTCCCCGTCCACTCTCAAGGTGTATGTGGCAGCCGTCGCAGCGTTCGTTGAACCCCGGCGCGGCCAGTCACTGGGCAAAGATGGCTTGGTCATCCGCTTCCTCAGAGGAGCTAGAAGGATGAACCCCCCACGCCCCCCTTCGGTGCCGATTTGGGACCTTTCCATAGTTCTCGAAGCTGTGAAAGCCCCTCCATTCGAACCGCTAAACACCGTGGACCTCAAATACCTTTCGCTCAACACAGTTTTTCTGCTCGCGTCAGTAAAACGTGTGAGAGACCTTCACGCGCTGTCCATTAGCGCTTCCTGTCTCGAGTTTGGGCCCAATGACTCCTTAGTCGTTCTCAAACCTAGACATGGTTATGTCCCAAAAGCGATTGGTACCCCGTTCAGGGCACAAGTTATTTCCCTATCGGCTCTGCCTGCATCCGATAGCGAATCTGACTCTAATCTCCTGTGTCCGGTCAGGGCCCTGAGATTATACATTACTCGCACTGCTCCGGTCAGACGATCCGAGCAGCTTTTTGTTTCGTTCGGTGGGCGCACCAAGGGGTTGGCCGCCTCGAAACAGACTCTATCCAGATGGATAGTTGATGCCATTGCAGCCGCATACGCATCAAAAGACCTGCCATTCCAGCGGAATTTCCATTCATGACATTTGTGTGGCAGCGGGATGGGCTTCCCCCTCCACCTTTGTCAGATTTTACAATCTGGAAGTTCCCGCCTTGCAGGCTAAACTACTAGCAGTCTAGTAGGTTCCAGCTCTTCTGGTTGAGCTGCACTATAGGGAGTCATTTCACACAGACCGGTTTCGCTCTGTCCCTCTCTATCATGTGCTTTTGTACTACACAATCTCCGGCCCGCTCTGCTGGCCTTTGTCACAGGTACATATAATTATTCCCACTCATAAGGGTTCCCCGGGGTCTCCCCTGGGACTCATAGTGGATGCTTAGCACGCACGTAAGCTAGCTTACGCTATACGAGAGAACATCTCGTAAGAGAACGAATCGGTTACCTAACGTAACCTCGGTTCTCTCTAGATGAGGGAACGAGTATTGCGTTCCTGGCCGTGCTTGTGCTCCTAGCGTTCTCGCTTCATTCTATGAAAACCAGAGCTTACAGCCTGGGGACGCTAATTTATACTCTCTGACCACGCCCGTTTCGGCGGGCTCTGACGCAATGAGAGCAGGTCAGACTCTCATTGGCCGAGAGTTCATTCGCGTCTCCTCATAGGCTTAAGCAGTTCTCTGTGAGCGAACCAATGAGCTGCTAGCTAGCCCGCTCATGGTCTGCTGCAGCTGAACTGCGTTGACAATGGATACAAAATTATAGGATACTTTTTTGGCTTTAAATTCTCAGAAAAGATGAATCTTTCCCGTAGCGTAAGCTAGCTTACGCAATACTCGTTCCCTCATCTAGAGAGAACCGAGGTTACGTTAGGTAACCGATTCGTTTTACAACCACTTTGACATGACTCAGCCAATCATTGTCACGGCGGATCAGGCAAAAACCAGAAGGAAGGTTCTAAATGCAGCAATATCATTTATTGATATTATAATCAATAAATGATCAATAAATGAATCAACCCCCCCCCCCCCCCCCCCCCCCGATAATCCACACAGGAGAAAACAGGAGCAAACAACACAAGACAAAGAACTGAACAAACTGACGGCCTTATATAGGCCTACGCAAGATAATGTGAACAAAACTAGAAATAGGTGTACAACATAATCAGTTACCACAGAAACAAACTAGTGACTAGAACAAAGGAAACCAGCAGGAACCACAGGAAATAATTAAACACAAACTAGGAGTCCATCAAAACCAACCTGAAACCAAAACAGTAACAGTAACTTCACTGTAGTTCATTTCAGACTACACACTTAGAAGAAACGTGTCAGGGTTCTGTCACTTCTGTCTAGTCTATTTCTTGGTTTTGTGACAGAGCCCTGACACTCCTGTTTTGTCTTGTCTGTGCCTTGTTTCATGTGCTTTCATGTCATGCTTTGTCTTGTGCTGTGTAGCACACAGCTAGTGTTTTACACTAGCTGTTTGCTGTCATATTGCCATGTTTTGTGTGAACACTTGGCTTATGAGTGTTCTCATTAGCTGCGTGTTCATGTCTCATTTTGTGTGAGCACATGGCTGGTGATTTATTTTACTGGCCATGTGCTTGTGTTCTATTCCTGTTTGGTGTGAGCACATGGCTTGTCATGCATTTCTTTGTGCCATGTGCTCTCCTGTCGATTGTCTAGCCCCTCCCATCTTGTTACCTGATTATTGATTCATTTGCCCCACCTGTCCTCCCTTACCCTGGCTCCGCCCTCCTACATACTTCCACTCAATTTTCATTTTCCTTTAGTACTAGGGCTGCGTTCCAGTCCACTTTTATACACGCACTTGCGAACTTCCCTAAGCACTTCCCCTCGTGAAGTGGACGAGGGAAGTTTATATGGACAGACACTTGTTCCCTCGATTTTGACCGAGGGAGCGAGTCTACTTCATATGTACACTTCAGGCAGCTCCAAATACCACAATGCAACACAATTGTGACATCACCGCAGATCTCGTCTAATCACCACAAACAACTCTGATATATTAATTAGGGCTGGGACTCGATTAAAAAAATTAATCTAATTAATTAGAGGCTTTGTAATTAATTAATCGAAATTAATCGCATTTTAATTGCATAAATATTTGACCTGAGAACAGTGAGAAGTAATTTTTTTCACATGGATTTTTAGTATACTATTGAATAATGACTGAATACATAAGCTAAAGCAACAAAATAGTTTATTTTTGTTCAACCAAGTCCAGCAGACCAGTGCAATTTTTGCCATTAAGTGTAGCAATAGCATATTGAACACACTAATGGTGTGTTCACACCGAACGCGAATTTAATTATTTGCGCGAGTAGATTACATACAAAGTCAATGCAAAGATGCGAATAGACGCATCAATCGCGCCGGGCGTTGCGAATGACGCGAATTGGGCGACGCGTTTGCCGCGAATGTCTTCCCGGCAAGTTGAAAAATTTGGACTCGAGCAAATGTTCAAGCGTCTAACTAGACGCGATAGACGCGTATTTGACGCTCTATTTGCGTTCGGTGTGAACACACCATAATAGCAATAGCGAATTCCTTGTTGCATAGCTTGCACACAACCATGCTCTTATCGACGCTTCCATCCATTCGCTTTTTATAACAAAATTTCCCATCCACCGGCCAACCAAAGCGATCTCGTCAGCTTCTTCGTCATGAGCGCTAGTTGGTGCGCCAGTATAATCGGTCCGCCGAAACTCATCCAGTGAGAAACGTTCCGCGGTGCAAAACTAAGTGTGATTAAAATAATTTGTGTAATTAATTAACGCGTTAAAGTCTGTAATTAATTAATCTTAATTAACGCGTTAAAGTCCCGGCCCTAATATTAATTATATATATATTTAATTTAAAACAACCCAAACACACCTATATACATTTGGATGCTGCATTAAACAAATTCTTAAAGGAAAAAAAATGTAAATAATAAATCAACTCCATGGCTGATACCAAGTGATCAAGGGCTTAGGACGTTCCAATTCAGCCAATTGCAGTTTCCGCCAGTAATGGGCACTCGTGCAACGTAAGCAATGACGTACATCCGAGTGAACAAGACGGAGGGAAGTTAGCAAGTGAAGGGCATGACAATTTTGGACTGGAACTATTCTTTGGTTTTCTCCAGTCAATTTTTTTACCGGTCCAATCAGCGAACAGAGGGAGTGGCTGAGAACAATGACGTTGATGTCGTGCGCTAGTTTGAGTGGTTTGAGTCGTCATAAGTCAAGACCAAACGTCAGCGATTGGTTATGGCAGATCCAGAGGAACTCTGGGCAGATCCAATAGTTTTAAACTTCAACAGAGTACCCGCCTTCAAGGAAGTTAACACTTGTCAATGGAGCGAGGCCAGACTCTCTGTACAAATGAAATGTACGCGAGTCTGGTGGGACCAGGCTAGTCCTCCCTCGTTACCTGCTTTGTTTGCTCTCCCTATTCTCCTTGTGTCTTCAGTCCTGTGCTGGTTCGTTGTCGTACACTGTGTGTTTCCCTGCTGTGTGCTTCTGTCAAGTCAAGTCAAGTCGTTCTAGTCTGCTAGTCTGTCTTGTTTTCCCCCTCGGGGTAGTTTTTGTTGTCTGTTTTGTTTTTTATTATCATTAAAAGCCCATCATCTCTGCACCTGAGTCCTCGCTCCTTTCACCACCACCACACCTGACAAAACGTAACTACACGTCAACTAACTCTCAGAGTATTAGTACATATTGAATTATAGTGTGTTCAATTTGTCCTTAGAAGTGTGAAATTCCTAGTTCCCAGTAGGAACTTTTAACTGGAACGCTCTCTCA
Source organism: Rhinichthys klamathensis goyatoka (assembly GCF_029890125.1). NCBI lineage: Eukaryota > Metazoa > Chordata > Actinopteri > Cypriniformes > Leuciscidae > Rhinichthys > Rhinichthys klamathensis. The sequence goes on along the minus strand of NW_026606648.1, from coordinate 2,244,770 downwards.
AGTCGGATTTGCAGCTGGAAAAAGGGGTAAGCGTAACAAAACATGGCTTCAGAATTCAAAATGGCGCATCAACTGTAGTGAAACAGTAGTAATATCGTTTATTAGTACTTCTGTTTGTGTATCTCAATAAACTCAATCGTCCACATATTCCGAAAAAACAAGCACAACGTGTGTTCAATCCCAGCTACAACATTCCTCTTCCGAGGTAAATGGAACACAGCATTAGGTTAGGGTTAGTAAAATAAGTTGACATGTACAGTACTTGCAAAGTAGTCAGTAGAATGTCTGTTGGTGGACCATCAAAATAAAGTGTTAGGAGATATTAAGCAGACAGTCTGCTAATAATCTAATGACTGGTAGACTGTACGTGTAAATTTTAAATGTATAAAGTGGACTATCGAAATAAAGTGTAACTGACATTTCTCCTTATATAAAACCTTTTTTGGCATAAGGGGCACTTTAAAATTGAGTGAAGAACCCTAGGGTTCTATATAGAACCCCATTGAACCTTTTTTCTAAGAGTACTTCCCCAACTCTTCCTGAACAAGACTGAACTTCATGTCAACTTTTAACCTCAGTCTGGTCTTATGAAGTCAAGGATTAGACGTTGAACCAGAAGGCAGAATTCTGGAACATCTTGAATTTAAAGTAGAGAGTGTTATAGGCCTATATATAAGGTGCTTTAAAGTTAGTGACACAGAATTATATTTTTATGAATTCTCCAAGACAAACATGCATAATACATGTGGATGCAATAAAGCTGTTGGTTAATCTAATATAACCATGTAGGTCACTGCATGTATAAAATACGTACAGCTTTTGATTTCTGTGAGTATACAGCAGGTGCAGATCATTAATGTAACCACGCACCACCTGCCCATTTGGGATGTCTGTGTCAATGTACTAGAAGAAAGCTTTCCACGGAGTGCTCTCTGCTCTCCTGGGATTCACAGTTAAGTAGATAGAGAGCTGATAATGCACAGATCCCGAGTCTTTTAAGCAGCAGTTTCAAAGATGTTTTGTGGGATGTGGAGGAGTTTCCCCCTTGACAATCTACATAAGAGTGAAGATCAGGTTTCATAGTTCTGTGAAAAGTCCAATCGGCCTATTGCTGTATAAACGCACCAAGTAATATGCTATAGGTTATTAAGGACAACTGGATACATTTATTAGAACATGAGAAGTATTTAAAACCACAGATGGTTGGAAAAATGGTACGTTTAATTGTCATTTGGAAAATTGTTGTCTAAAATGGACTTCTAGGATATGAAAGGAACATTACACCTTTTTATGGTGTCCATTGTGATTTTATTTGCTTTGTGGAGAGGATACTAGTGTAGAGTAATTAAACTACGGAAATTACTGAAATATGACCTTGAGGAGGGCAAACATTCAGTCATCATTTTGCACATTGCTGATGACAGGTGTATTAGGTATTGAATACACACCAGATAAGGTTATAGTCTCTATACTTTAACATAAAGTAGAAAATTTGGGTGCTAGAGGTTGATTTTTACGAAAACTAACAGACTTAAAAAAGTATTAATTATGAAGAGCATTTGCAGTCTGTCCTGAAAATATTTATTTTTGCTACTCTTTACAGTGTCTTTATAGTGTTATTTATACTTAAAGGTTCTCTAAGCGATGTCGGGTGACGTCACTTCTTGTTGACGTTTAAAGTATTGTCAAACAAAACGGAGGCTAGCTAGACCCTCCCTCCTCCTCATCCGCGCACTTATGCTGCGCTCCAGGCAGGTTTTTGAGCAGGTAAATCACGACTTCAAACCACGACTCACGACTTTGTAGCGTTCCATCCAGTCACGCCAAACTACCTGTGCGCAATATATACTTATTGTTTCAGAGACACTTAAAATTGTAATACATAATCGTGTGTGTATTTTTATCATTATAATATAATTATTAATTTGACTGAAACGTTATATTGGCCTAAAGTGCATTCTCACCGTGTGTGTGTGTGTGTGGGGGGGGGGGCTGCCATTGTTGTTTTGTATGGTTCTGCGGGCTATGTGACGTCAGAACTCGTAACTGGGAGTACATCGATCTAGTACGAGTTCACGGGTGGGAAGTCACGGGTTTGACTGCCGTTCCAGTGCACTTTCACGGGTATAAGGTTGAAAAAACAAGGGTTACAGGTTGCCTGGAACGCGGCATAACCCCCCAAACCACACCCCCAAGTCCTTCTTGTCGGTGATTGGCTGGAACTGTTTGTCATGTTTCGTGGAGCGGGTTAGCCCAGTTTGTTTTTGTTGCTGTTTGTGGAGCCTGGGCTGTCTACAGAGATCACGTTTCTTTACAGTGTGTTCAGGGGACAGGCAGCCAGCGGTTAGTGAGGAGATGTTTGCTGTATGTGACAAAAAAAATTTTGGCCTAAAAAAACGCGTGACATCGCTTAGATAAATCGCTTCGCATCGCTTTAATAAGAATCCTTTAAAACAATATCTTTACTTATCTTTAATTTTTTAAACAAGAGTAAAATAAATGTAATTACACTGTGGTTGTCATATGGCTTGAACACAAGAGTTGGATGAACAAGAAACAGGTACGTTTATTAAAGGTGACCTATAGTTCAAAATTGAATTTACCTTGGTATAGTCAAATAACAAGAGTTCAGTGCATGGACATGACATAGAGTGAATCTCAAACTGGACTATTTTCACGTTCTCATTTAATTCACGTTTATGAAAAACACCCCTGAAAAACGGTCGGTTCTCCACACAATACCGACTGTGACGCAATAGTCGGGATCATTAATATGTACGCCTCCAAATATTTGCATAATGCCAGCCCTCAATGCCAGGCGGAACTGCGCAGCCGAAGCATGGCAGTTGCTCAGTGTGGATGTACACATGAACACAAAAGTATTTTTTAGTTCCTTCATCTGGGCCTCTGAAGAAACAATGGGTTAATTTTATTTTCTCTGGAAATTTCCAAACATTTCACCGAGTGTTTCCTCAACTTGGGCCAATACAGAGCTGGCCTCGGATCGAGCTACCAAGCAACACTTTCTGATGAGTAATTGTTCAAGTTCAGACAGGTAATCTTTCTCTCAAAATCGTTCAATACTGTTTATGCATCAGTAAGTCAAGCCAGTGACTAAAATATCAGCTTCACATCGTTTCTTTTAGTAGGATGAAAATAATCGTATTTAATTTGTGAACAAATTATATACAGTAAGCGATCAAAGAACAATCTTTCCACACAGCGCGAGTTTATCTGGACACTTGCCAAACTCGTTATGAAATCAATGACGCACGTTACTGCACAACGAAGTTCTTACTGTATTTACATCATCGTATTTGCATTGGGGAAAGCAGAGAGAGTGCAGAAACTGCTTTGCAATGATTAGATCTTCATTCTCGCGATCAACACTGTCATCTGCTAATGCTCATCACGGCAACATTTTATGTGATGGGAATAGATCTAAATACTTTAAAAACATCTCACGATTCGTTAATCTCGATAGCTGTTATAGTAAAAACGTATAATAGCAGTAGTAAAAGTATTCGGGAGAGAGTTTCACATGTAATGCGTTGCTATTTCATATGCAAGCATGTCAGCCAATCACAGCAGTGGCCGCGGTTACACTGAATCCCACAGCAGACACGCCCCTTCAAACAGAGTGTTCAAATCAGAGGCTAAAAGCAGGCTAGGAAAAATGCCATTTATTTCTAAATTATGATTATTTTTTATCTAAAAAACATACTAACATTATAAGGGTAACCCAGGAAACATTATAAAATAATAATAAAAAACATTCTAGGGCACCTTTAAGCAGCAGGAACACAATCCAATGTAGGCAAGCAATGAGCAGGATAAATAGCAGCAATTTCAACTATGAAGAGGGTAACTGGTTTTGTCTTACAGGAGATCCACACACACACGATGAGACGACTTGAATGACTTATGTTGACTTCACGTGCTATCGGAAATTTCCCACTCCTGTCGTGATTACGAGTTCATTGCGTTTTGTTGTCAGAAAGACCAGGAATTATGGAGGACACTAGGTTTATTCTTGCCTATTTATTGGGAAATATTATTAAAAATCTAAATTATATTCAATATTCCATTCATTGACAACCATAAACATTCACCATGCCATTTAGATAGCTTGCTAAAGTTTCTGGAATTTCTGTAAGATACAAGCCATTTTTTTCTGTGTATAAAACATTAAAATGATTATTCATATGTGTAAATATGCACTACTTCAACGACAAGACATGGTGATGTAGCTGTTGTGACAAAAAAACTAATATAGGCTACCAGTCACAGCAGAAATCGTTCTCCCTTCCGCCATGTTTAAAGTTTATAACACGTTCAACTCTGGAATCAAAATTATCCCCAAGCTTCCCAGTGGGAAATATGACTTGAGATGGCGTTCAGGTCGCATTTTTAATTAGGGAACTCGTATTTACAAGAATTGCACTAGCATGTGAACGCAGCATTAGAAACGACTTGACGGCGACTAAGGCCATGTCCACACGGACACGGGTATTTTTATAACCGGAGTTTTTCCTACAGCGTTTTAAAAAAAAATCCCGTCCACACATGCTCGGTCTCCGTCTACATGAAAACGTAAAAACACGCAATCAAGCGCAGTCAAGAGCATGCCATGCCAGCAGGCGGCGATATAAACCTTAACCCTAAAGCCACGTTGGCCAATCAGAAGCGCAAATCTGATGTCAAACACAGCTGATAACGGCGCACACTCTGACGTCGCAAGGCAAAAACCCCGGTTTCACTGTCTACACGACAACACTGTAACCGGCGTTTCTGAAAATCCTCACCCTGGCAGGGGTTTTCAAAAATGTTCGGTTTAAGTGCGTTTTCGTGTGGACGAACGGCCGAACCGCGTAAAAAAAGTCACGGTTATAAAAATACCCGTGTCCATGTGGACAGGGCCTAACATAACAGCGTTGCAGATGATCACTGAAGCCTACGGTAGGATATTCCCAGGTAAGAGAGTCTGTGTTCTCAGACGAGGACCATCAACTACTAGTGGTGTGTGTGCTTTATAGTCCTGGTGATGAGGGCTGATGAGTGGCAGGTGTGTGTGATCAGTACACGGGTACACTGGCGACTGTTAAGGCTGAATGAGTGAGGGAGAGCCTGGAGTGATCAGTGGTGGCTTAATTTTCCCCACAATCAACAAACATGCCTCTAAAAATAACACTCTCAAGAATATAGTGAATCTTTTCCAAACAACCTTTTTAAGTATAGGCTAAAGTTGTACAAATACATCAATATTAATTCACATTAGTGCTGTCAAATCGATTAATCGTGATTAATCACATCTAACATAAAAGTTTGTAATTAAATAATATATATGTATACATACAGTATTAATTCAATTTAAAATAATGGTTTTTCTATTTTTAATATACTTTAAAATATAATTTATTTCTGTGATGCAATGCTGAATTTTCAGGATTCATTGATGAATAAAACGTAAAAAAATAAAATAAAAAAAAACATTTATTCCAAATAGAGATCTAACAATATAAATCTTTACTATCACTTTTGATCAATTTAACACATCCTTGATAAATAAAAGTATTAATTTCTAAAAATACTGACCCAAACTTTTGAACGGTAGTTGTTATTATGTATACATTATATTGCATACTGTTATTGTTATTGTATATATATATATATATATATATATATATATATATATATATATATATATATATATATATATATATATATACTTTCATGTTAGATGCAATTAATCGTGATTAATTGATTTGACAGTACTAATTCATATAAATTCATTTGTTTGTCTTGAAGTTTGTCTTTATGGTACATAATATACCAGGCCCAGCTATGGAATTAGCATTAGCAAGACAAAATGAGTCAGCAGTTTTATATCAAATACCACAGGATATTATGTGGAGATGACATTTGTTAATTTATTGAAAAGAAATTCTCATGCGATGACATTGTTACCAGACAAATGAAAAAAACAAAAACTTCATAAACACAACAGATATTTGCATGTGTCGCGTGCTGTTTATAATAACAATCGCAATCCCTCATTTTAAATGATAAATGATAAAGGAGATACAAACATTTGAATGGACTTGAAGTGGAACGGATGGATACAGGACAATCTGTTTGTCCTTATCTGACATGGTAAAAAGATGAGTATGCCTCTGTGTTTAGCTTTCTTGCTTATGTTTATAAATAATCATAAAGTAGGAACAGCTGCTCAAAACTCACTTGCCCAAACCTCATAAATATTTCTGCCCACTCAAGAGTATTTAATGCACTATCAATGTAATGAAAGTTGCAGATGAGTTTTACAAACTGCTGAGAGCAAGATCCTCATGTTGATTATCTAGTTTCCTACCCAGAGTTGACACTTGCAACCAACACTTGTGTATGCAAAACATTCATGAATTTGGGAAATGTATGACTTCAGCTGTTGAAATCGTATGAGGCAAGTAGTAAACAAGCACACCATGTCTACAGTGAGAATACAATAATTCTTGATATCCCACATGATACGGCATAATCCCTAGTTAATGATGTATTTGATCAAATAATCCTTTTTGATAAACAGTATGCCTGCCTTTAATTCCAGCCTTTCTTTTCCCAAATGAATATTGTATAATCCATGCGATCAACAGCCTGGGGAGTCCAGCTGAGTCCAGCTTGATTTGATCTTAAGACAGCTTTGTGATAAAATATCACAAGGATTTACCTTAGAGACAGATTGGAGCGTGAGCTTTATCAGATCACGCTCGGACATGTTAGAAAGTTCAAGGGACAAAGGATGGACAGTTTGAGGTCAAGCCTAAAAAATATGATTAATATTGAGGGCAGCTCTTTGAACGTGAGCTTAACAATGCCAGAATCTTTTTTTAACCCTTTAAGTTACCACAGCCATTACATATTTAAAACAGTAATATACTATACTAAACCTAAACTAATATTGACAAACTATATATTATTTGAAAGCTTACAATCTGTAGTTTCCATATTTGGTGATTGATACAGAAGAGCCGTAATCTATCAATTTGCAACAAGAATATTTTCATACTCCTAAGGCGTGTTAAGACCTTTATTTTGAAATAATGATGAACATGAAAATCATGAAAGAATGGTAGAAACCTCAGTTTGTTTTCATGCCAATAGTTCAAAAGATAACATCCATTCATTTTTTTTTTTTTGAAAAAATGTTTTAAATATAAAGAAAAAAATTATAGATTCACCATTTGTGATGTGGATATACCGAGCTATAACACACATACGTGTTCTTTTTATGTGATTATTGAGGTTCAATTCATATCAAAATATGCCAAACTTCCCTTACTACTTCTGAATAGGGTGCCTACTTCATAAATTGTATGAAAATAATGGTTCAGATCACTCAAAACACATATGGAAATGGAGGTGCCCTTATATGGGCAGTAATGGAGTCTGGTTGTGACCCAGTGAAAAAGTTTGGTACTGCGCCCAAACAAAATCTTACTGAAAGCTAATTTTTTGAGATATCAACCTAAAATTTGAAACACAACTTGTTCAGAGTTTTGGCTTTGATTTTCTTGCAGTTTTAGAGTCCACCAGGTTTTGAAAAAATATATTTTATATCAAATATGAATAATAAAATTTGTACATTTGACATTTTCATAAACTCAAACTTCTATAACTTTTTTTTCTGTGTCACTTTCTTAATTTATTTAACTTCTTTAAATCTGCCAAATGTCTTCTTTAAAACAAGACCAATCTTATATCTATTTTCCAAAGCAATCTTGAATTACAACCATTTAAGTTCGGATTGTGCATTTTCATGTTTATTCTAAAAATGGGGCGCGACACTAATACATCTGATAGGGTGAAAGATTCAGCCATCATGGGAATGCAATTCAATTTCAAAGCATTATTTTGCCATTTACTGATATATGACAACCTACAAGTTATTAAACATAATATGTTTTCTTTCTACAGTAAATTTAAAGGAAATTATATTTTTTTAAGATATAAGTATTTTAGTAACATATAAAATGTCCATCCATTTGTATTCCACAGTCAGTCATACATAAATGAAGCAAATAAGAATGCTATTTAATTTATTTATAAGTACTAAACGAAATAAGTTTTTATACATTTTTACAGGTTTATATATTTTTCATCAATAAATCCATTTAATTAAATGTAAACCAATCTCATAGATATTTTAACTAATTGAATCTTCTAACTAACTGATCATTCTCATATCTTTTAACTGATTTTTACAATTCTGTATTCACAAATAACAGATTTCTAAGCCATTTGAATAAATACATTTACATATTAATTAAATAGGTAAATAAGATTATTTAAATAAAATCATATATATATATATATATATATATATATATATCAATACTTTATACCATGATTCATTCTTTATCAAACATTAAGTGTGTGTGTGATAAATATATATATATATATATATATATATATATATATATGGATTTTTCTTTTTTACTGAGTCATCAGCCTTTAAATATTATTTGTATAAATTTTCTTACTTTTCCTTTTAAATAATGCACAGTTTTAACCAAAGACAAACCAAAAATCCATATTTTAATTATTTCAATACACTGAGTGAAGCCACAAGCCACAATTTTTTATTTAGTTTCAAAAATCCTTTTATCAGTTCTGGGAAGCAATATTACATGTGAAACCACAGGCCATTGTCTGGACATTTACTTTTACATTTACCAGCATTTGAAGTAGTCTCATGTGAAATTAGCATAGGCTGTAATGACAGCGTTAGATGACTGAGTGAGAGCCACTGTAACTGGATATCCTTCAACCAACACAGTATATAACTCACTTCATACGAGAGAGAGCAAGACCACAGCGCACAACTGCTCAGCAGACACATCATCTAGGTAGGAAATGTTCCTTCTCTTTATGTCATAATAAACAAGTAGTTTGTAATGTATGTGATATAAAATATATGACTTTATTTATTTTAACTTATTGATTCATGATTATAAGTATTTAATTACAATTACAAATTATGCCTTTTTTATTCAATTTAATTACAATACCAGTGCATGACTGGGTTCTAGTCTTATGCCAAACAAACGTTTAATAATAATATTTTTTTGGCTATCAACTCTAATTTTACAAATATTTTTCACCTTTTGATTTTTCAGTGACTTTCTTTTTTCTAATTGTTGCTGGCACTATCTTTTGTCTTTTGTTTCTCATTAATGAATAACTTTTAACGAGTCTAGATAATGGGTCAATTATGGAGAACTACAATGTGCATTTCTCTGCAAATTCTTAGAAGACTATAAAAATGATTTGATGGCAACAAAAACAAAAGAAAACAATTTGCATCTCAGCACACCTGTGCGACGGGCCGTATTCCAAGAGCAGACTGTTGCGTTTACAGGAGCCCGGGTCTATCTCATTTAGCAGTGTTTGCTCACTGCTTGGCAACCATCTTCAGTGCTTCATCTTGAAAATAAAAAGACTTCCTGTATTCACTGTGTCTGCTGCAAATTACACAGGCAGTAATGCATCAATTAGTGCACTTATCTGGCAGAGGATAGAATGTGTTTTCCTTGAAAATTAGATGTTCTATTCCAAAGTTCCCGAATTGGGCCGTTTTCCAAGAATAATCTCACACAAAAGATGCACACTACACTACCTGGATCTAAATTTAAAAGCATGTGGATGTTGTCAGCGTGTGTTCGGATCTTCAGTAATTTGACCTCAGTGAACAACTTTAAACAGTAGTCGAAATGGAATAAAGCTTTTTCTGTAGTTCAATCAGACAGGCTGTTGTTTGGTGGATTTGATTTTCCTGCTTAACAGCTCCGGTACACCCATCACTGACTGATTCTCAGCATTGTGGTTATCTTAGGTGAAACATGACATCGGCTTATTCTTCATGTTAATTGTGATTGCTAACTCACTCACTTTTGTGATTACTCACATATCGTGTTGGAAAATCATTTTAGTAAATCGATTTTATTTGAATGGGCTATTTTAAAGCTGCAGTCCGTAGTTCTCTTACGAGAGGTTCTCTCGTATTGCGTAAGTTTAGCTTACGCTACGGGAAAGATTCATCTTCTCGAGATATTGAAGCCAAAAAAAAAAAATCCTTTATTTTGTATTCATTGTCAACGCAGTGCAGCTAGCAGACCTAGAGCAGGCCATCTCGCGTGCTCATTGGCTGCCCTGCTGGCATCTGCTGCAGCCTACCAGTGAGCCCCGCGTGACGTCACGCCCAATGAAGGGCGCTCGCGCCTTCATAGCGTCACAGCCCGCCAGAATGGGCGTGGCTTAGCGTATAAAAGAAGGGGCTGTAGGCTGACTTCCCTGATTTTTCGACTCTTCAGCGAGCTCTCCGCATCGCTGGATCAGAGAGAAGCCACCGCCGCTGTCGAACAGCGAACAGCCAGCTAAGGACAGCGCTGAGGAAGCCGGCCGTCTTCGACACCTTCAGCCATCCGTGCGAGCTACGCTATCCGGCGACGTATCCTTTTACTCTGTTGTATTCTCTTCTAGCTTCTCCTAAAAGAGCGCGAGTGTCTTTTTAAAGATGCCTCGCATTTCCTGCGGCTCGTGTAGGGCCCCGGAGACAGCCGGAACCTGTGGCCAATGCGAAGCGCTCGCCGGAGAACCTCCCTCGAGCCTTGCTCTCGCCTTCCCCCCCTCTCTTCACCGACGCGCAGCTGCCGCTCACGAGCCTCACTGCCGTCGCGTCTGAGGATGAGGTTGAGGGACACGCCACAAGGGACTGCTGTTCTAACCGCGGCTAGCTTCCTTTACGTTACAAGGAAGCTATCGCGCCCCCCATAGAAGCAGTCACTCCGCCCTTTGTGGGACCACGCAGTGATAAGCACCGTTCCCAAAAGGCAGCCGGAGCCTGTAGCCACAGCGACGCGCTCGCCGGAAAGCCTCCCTCGAGCCTCGCTTTTTCACCTTCCCTGCCTCCCTTCACCGACGCGCAGCTGCCGCTCACGAGCCTCACTGCCGTCGCGTCTGAGGATGAGGTCGAGGGACACGCTATGGACTGCTGTTCTAACCGCGACTAGCTTCCTTTACGTTCCAAGGAAGCTACCGCGCCGCGCGCGCTCTTAGTTATCTGCTCGCGCTATTTAAGCTTTCGTAGTTTCCCCCGTGGCTCAGTGGCTAAACTCTAAGCTTTCGCGCCAGAGACCCGTGTTCGATCCCGGCTCTCGCAGCAGAAAAAATTTATGCAGCTCTCCTCTCTGAGCTCGCGACCAGCTTTCTTACGTACAGAAAGCGAGCGCGCGCCCCCGAGCGCATGCGTCACCGGCGAAAGAAGGAGAGAGTGTGGTTTTTTTGTCCCGCCGAGGCCTGACAAACCCCCTCTTTTTCTCAAACATTTTCCAGCTCCTCCTAGTTCGAGCGGCTGGTAATGTCTATACTGCAGTAGAGAGCCTGTTATAACACGCACTCCTGCAGACAATGCCGACACGCACACGAAAACTGTGATGACGCTCTCTCTCTTATCTGCTCGCGCCAACTAAAGCTTATGTTGTTTCCCCTGTGGCTCAGTGGCTAAACCTTAAGCTTTCGCCCTAGAGACCCGTGTTCGATTCTGGCTCCCGCAGCAGATAAAATTTATGCGGCTCTCCTCAGCGAGCCGCCGTATTCAAGTTTATTTCCCTGTCAGTCCCCTTCAAACAGGCTACTGCAGTGGTCCATTTAGCAGCCAACGAGCCGGTTCATTTGCCCTCTCGCCTGCACACATACGCCGTTTTGACGGCGACCCAGAGAAAATCTCAAAGGAGTATAATGTCTGGTCCGGCTCACGCCGTTGGTGTTTTAAGTGTAGTGAAAGTGCCCACGCCCCAGTGTTCACCCCTGCACACAAGCACATGTCTGTCTGTCAGCGCATCGTGTCTTGAGTTTAGACCGAATTACTCTGAAGTCATCCTCAGACCTAGACATGGCTACGTTCCCAAAGTGATGGGCACTCCGTTCAGAGCGCAAGTTATCTCGTTGTCAGCTCTGCCAGCATCTGACAGCGAAAGTGATGTCAGAGCGCTGAGGTTTTACATTACGCGCTCCGCCTCATTCAGGCGTTCAGAACAGCTGTTTGTTTCGTTCGGTGGGCGCACCAAGGGTCTCGCCTCCTCGAAACAGAGCCTGTCCAGATGGATAGTGGACGCTATAGCAGCCGCTTACGCTTCAAAAGGTCTGCAATGCCCTCTGGGCATCAGGGCTCATTCCACGAGAGGCGTGGCCTCTTCGTGGGCATGGTCCAGTGGAATTTCTATCCATGACATATGTGTAGCGGCGGGCTGGAGCTCCCCCTTGCAGGCTAAACTGTTGTCAGTTTAAAGGAGAGGTGTATTCTGCCCAGACCTCCTGCTCAGATCACTCTCACATGACTCAGCTCTCCTGGTTGAGCTGCACTAAGTAGGGTATGTGCCATGTGCCTATACAGACCGGCGCGCTGCTCTGTATTCCCTATGTGTGCTTATGTACAAGTGATGGCCCGCGTGGCTGGCCACCTTATTCTCCACCTTATAGGATTCCCCTGAAAGTTCGGGGTCTCATGGTGGATGCTTGGCGCGCATGGCGTTGACAAAGTGTTCCCGTAGCGTAAGCTAAACTTACGCAATACGAGAGAACCTCTCGTAAGAGAACGATACTCGGTTACTAACGTAACCTCGGTTCTCTCTCGAGAGGGAACGAGTATTGCGTAACCGGCCGTGCTCGCGCCACGAGCGACTTCGCTTCAGTCGTCGAAAAACCAGGGAAGTCAGCCTACAGCCCCTTCTTTTATACGCTAAGCCACGCCCATTCTGGCGGGCTGTGACGCTATGAAGGCGCGAGCGCCCTTCATTGGGCGTGACGTCACGCGGGGCTCACTGGTAGGCTGCAGCAGATGCCAGCAGGGCAGCCAATGAGCACGCGAGATGGCCTGCTCTAGGTCTGCTAGCTGCTGCACTGTGTTGACAATGAATACAAAATTAAGGATAGTTTTTTTTTTGGCTTCAATATCTCGAGAAGATGAATCTTTCCCGTAGCGTAAGCTAAACTTACGCAATACTCGTTCCCTCTCTAGAGAGAACCGAGGTTACGTTAGTAACCGAGTATCATTATTTTTTGGGTTAAAAATTATCCAAAATACATATTTGATAAAATACATAACCAGCCCGTGTTCAAAACTATCTGCTTGCCTTAGCTCGATTCAAAGCGGTAAGCTTGTAATAATGTTTTTAATTCCAGTGGTACTGGTGGATTTCCGCGGGAGATTCGAGCATGTCTTTGTGTCATTACGTCACATCTGTACACATAAAGAAGGAGTCTCGGCTAGTACAAGCTATATTGTGTGTGAGGATGTTGGAGGTGGAGATTTATAGCCTTTTCTCACAGAACTTGATATAATTAAACTTATCAATTTGATGGCGGATCCAGAAAGGTTTAAACGACAATCACCATTGACAACAGATTCACCCATTGTAAAACGCAAAAGACTTCGTTCGGACTTCGGAGTGGCTACAGAAAAAAAGAGACTGCAACCGGACTCATGCGAAAACAAGGATACATATCGGAAGGACGTTACATGTAGTCACGCAATGCTGACGTTGTTAACATTAACAATTTGAGAACAAAGTATAATTTGCACGGTTTCGCGTGATATGATAAGCAATTTTTAGATTTAATCAGCGCGATTTACTGCAATGTCAGAACCGGAACAAAAGTGGATATTACTTACTTGTTCAGATGACATTTTCCGGTGAAAATTATTATGTTGGTCATACTTCCAAAAAGAATAATCTGTGATTCTGAATGCCAGTATCCACACCGCATGGTGATTGACAGCTGCACACTCTCCTCAAACATTGTGTTCATCCGCGCTGTGCCGTGTCGAAGTACAACTTACGTAAAGTTGATAATTCCGCGAATGACTGCAATTGCAGATTTCGAACAGAGATGGCGACAAAGAGGAAAAACTGCGGACTGCAGCTTTAAATAGACAAAGGCTGTGTCCGAAATCTCCACTCAAACCACTACTCCCTAACCCCTATGTAGGGGGTAGGGAGTAGAGCACTATATAGTGAGCTCACCAGCATAATAGAAACACCACTTTCAGACACTACTCGATCGTCTCTCGGCGCCGTTGATTAAACGCGCCATCATCTGTCAGCTGGTGCCGAGCCAGCTCTGGGCTAAATAGATTTTTTTTTTATAAATACATTACATTATATTGAGCTTTGTAGCAAGGTTCAGGGAAGAAGGAGGCGGGAACCGGCGGACAATCAAAATAAAACTTTATTTAAATGAAATAAACACTATACCTGCCAGCAGTCCCTCACGGACGACTGCTGGCTACCAAAATAAAATAACACAAAGCACAAACAAAAGCAGGCCTGTTCCTCTCTCGATCATCCACTCCGTCGCTCCCCCTTTATGCTTCCGCTCCTCCGTGAGAGATGCGAGACCGGTGTGCTTCACAGGTGCTGCTCATTAGCAATCGCACCACCGGCCTCGCGGCGTTCTCTCACGTCCCTCGGCCATCCTGCTCACCACAAGCTTATTTCTCCAAAATTGTAAAATTAAAAGTCATTTCTGGCCGTTTCTGTTATAATGCGTTACTCCACACATGATTATAACTTATAAACATAAATAAAATTAATACACATATTTCATATATTTTCATTTTCGCGCCACACCGTTTTCTCTTGCCTGTCGACATAAAAAAAAAAACAGATCTACGTTATCAAATATCTTGCTCATAATACTCTTATAAAACAGCTTTTAGACTATGTGGAGATGCCACTCAATATTTATCTTTTTTGTTTGTTTGTTCTCGTGATTCAGAAGATTTTCCGGATTAGCAAAAGAAACAGGTTCCCTTTCAAGGGAACTTCGAGCTGCGTCAAACGCTGTGGGAACGCCCCTGCGTTGTGCGTCATGAAGCACGTATGGAATCAGCCCAATGGAGAGACGGAACGTCATAGGCAGGTGACGTCATCGACCAGGAAACTATAAAGCACCCCAAAAAACACAAGCGCATCAGCTTCTGTGCCTTCAGTTGCGCTATATGTGAATCTGTCTGAGTGTAAACACTGTGTCTGTCTTTAGTATTTGCTAGGCAGGAGTTATCACATTTACACCACACAAACATAGAGAGACTATGGCGAGCGAACGGCATTTAAGAAGTGTGTTCCTCCCTGCTCGCGCTATCTAACGGGCGGGGATACACACATTCTTTGTGTTGTTTGTTTGGGAGTGCAGCATGCCCAGTCAGCTCTCGAGGGGGGGCTGGCTGCGAGCATTGCGAGCGTCTGCCTTTATGGACACTCCACTCTCGCCGGGCACTCTTTGAGGAGAGTGCTCGGTGCGCGCTCCCCGCGGTTCGAGTCCCGCTTCTGCCGAGGCTGAGCGGCGACGCTTATCGTGGGGATCGCAAATGGATCTTTCAGCGGGGTTAGAGACGGGCTCTGCCTTATCTCTGCCTTTACCTGTTAGATCCAGTGTCTCAGCCCGGTTTGGAAGCACGCTCTGCGGTTTCTTCCGCCCGGGCTGAGGCACCAGTACTGCAACTATCTAACGTTAGTTATAAAAACTAGGAGAAAAGGCAGTATTGACGAGAAGATGTGGAGGACTCGCCACCTAACACTCCCGAAAGCGAAGAGCTCATGGAGGTTCTTACTCGAGCTGTATCAAAACTAAGCATTGAGTGGCCAGTGGCTAGGCAGGAGTCTGTTATTAAATCTAAGTTAGATGAAAGATTTCTCCCTTCCCGTGTGCAACCTCCATGCCGGTGCTTGCCGTTTTTTTTTTATCTCCATACTGAGGTGTCGAGATTATGGAAGAAGCAGGCTTCTGATATAATTTTAGCCCCCAATTATTCACATATTCAGATTTAGCGGGGGCTAGGTTTTTGAAAAGAAAAGACAGCGCTTTGCCGCGGGTAAAAGAGACGCTTGCGAGCTATCTCTCTTCCGAGGCTGCATTGTCATTTAAAGCACCGGCATTACCTTCCAAGCCATTATGAAATATTTCGGCTTTGTAAAGTGTATTTGGCGGCAGGTCAGGCTGCGTCGTGTCTGCATACAATGTCTATATTGCAGGCATACCAGGCTGATTTGCTAAAGGACGTGAGCGTGAGTGAGAAGGCAGTACTGACGTGGTTCGAGAACTGCGTCAGGCTGCCGATTTGTGGTAAAATGATTTTTTCCAACATGAAACCGAAAGAGAAAGCTTTCTTTTAGATGATCCTCTCTCCCCTGCGGGGTTATTCAGTGACTTAGTTATTACTGTCATTGATAATTTCAGGAAGAAAAGAAGCAGGCAGCAGCTTTTAAAAGTCAAGTCAAGTCAAGTCACATTTATTTATATAGCGCTTTTCACAATACAGATTGCATCAAAGCAGCTTCACAGTGATAACATGAAAGTAGTACAACACAGTTCAATAATATTGTTGAATATTAAATATCCCCAACTAAGCAAGCCAAAAGCAAGGCGACAGTGGCAAGGAACCAAAACTCCATCAGATTGGATGGAGAAAAAAACCTTGGGAGAACCCAGGCTAGTCAGGGGCCAGTTCTCCTCTGGCTAACAATCATAGGGTTTTAAAGAAGCTTTACAGTAAGTCCATATCAGAGAGTACCTGGAAAAAATACATTTAGTTAATCATGTAATATTTAGGGGATAACATATCGCCGGCGTTGAGTCGTCTCTTCGCAGGCGTTGAGTCGTCTCTTCACAGGCGTTGGTCTTCTCATCACAGGCGTTGAGGCATCCGAAATCCCCGTGAGAGGCAGGATACCAAACTGGAGCCTACGAACGCCATTTTTCTCGGGACAAGCGTCCCGAGATAACAGCAGAAAGGCAGATGGGAAATAATTAGCATAGCTGATGTTCATAATGATTTCCATTACACGGGAGTAGGTGTTAGAAAACCATAATCTCACAACTCTCCGTAACCCAAACTCTCCGCAACCATACGGACCGACCCGTTTGTCTATAAGGCTGTCGAGCCCCACTGGTGCGTTAAGCAGTTTCAGTGGCAAACGGTTCCTTCCTTCCAAAAGGTTTCTTCCATTAAAAGTTCACTCTCCACGGAGCTGCTGGGCGGGAGTAGCCCCGGCCGTCCACGAGCTCATCGCATAGTATCGCGTCTCGCGCTCCCCCTGCTGGACAGTGGGACCAGACGCGGCACTCTCAGCCAAAGCTTTTTGAAAAATAAATATAATATAATATAATATAATATAATATAATATAATATAATATATATATATATATATATATATATATATATGTGACCCGTTATAGAAACCAGGGACACAAGTCGGCAGCACAACTTGCGAGCAAAATGAGAAAGAAGCGTTTTTTTTCAAAATTTGTGATTTCCGCTTTTTTGCAGAATCTGTTAGTTGAGATGATGAAGAAGCCTCTCCATGTTTGAGATAACAGTATTGGTATATTTAAAAGCGTACATTTTGAGGTTGAAATCGGCTTGTTTTTCGGGGATTCTAGCATGCAGTAGGGGCGCTCTCGGTCCTTGAATACGGCGGCTCGGCTCGCTGACAACGGTGGCTGGCTGTTTCATATGTGACATCCCGATTGCTTTGAATGGGGAACGTTTTGTGAACAGGGAACAGACTTAATGGACTGGCAACAACATGAACTGGCACAGAGAATCGAAATAGAGGATGCAGTTAAGACCTTTGCTGCGATGAAGGCCTGCTGTGTGCGTTTCTGAAACGTAAGTTAAGCTTCATTTGCTCTCTAGTCGTTATTTAAGATGCTGAACCTGCTGATGATATAATGTGCTTGCGGACATTTCATTTGTGTGTGTATATGCACATAAGAAAGTGATGTAAAGAGATTTGCAACAGTAATTTGAGGAAGTGAAATGTGATTATTTGGAAAATTCCTGTCATGACTGCTTAAAGAAAAATGCCAGCAGACATTTGCCTCCTGCATAAACTTTAATATTGTTGACATTTTGGGCACACGCGCGTTGCGCACTATTTGCGTTATATGTAGGCCTATGGCTTATTGGTCTTTGTGTGTTGTTGCTGGTTTTGCGTTATATGTATATGGCATATTGGTCTTTGTGTGTTGTTGCTGGTTTTGCGTTATATGTATGGCATATTGGTCTTTGTGTGTTGTTGCTGGTTTTGCGTTATATGTATGGCATATTGGTCTTTGTGTGTGTTGTTGCTGGTATACGTTGCAAATAGAGGGGCAGCACAATTGTTTTTTGCCTAGAGCGGCAGAAGTGCATTCGCCGGTCCTGGGGGTGAGTTTCCATAAACATTAAAGTTTGTCGTTTTGTGTTCATTCTAAGAACACGTAGGCTACACGTTATCGCATGTTTAGTCTGTTTAGACCTTCCCAATACCTACCTATTGTTATTAGCTAGCTCAGGAAAGAAAAAAAGCTGTAAAGCACAGGGGGAAGCTTTACAGGGGGTATGGCTTATCTAAATAAGATGTAAATGAGCCCTATTGTCACTCCCCCCAGCAGAGAGAGGTGAGAACTGCACATCTTTAGAGGCTGTTATCTTAACTTTTAGTTATTTTAAGTGCCTACATTCAAATGGCCACAACTTCTCTAAATATTATCAGATTTCCATGTGTTACACATTGTTGGAAAGCTTGGAGACTACACTTTCAGAATCTATGAATAACTCAAAATGCCCCAGAACCGACTTGTGTCCCTAGTTTCCGTAACTGGTCACATACACTCACCGGCCACTTTATTAGGTACACCTGTCCAACTGCTCGTTAACACTTAATTTCTAAGCAGCCAATCACATGGCGGCAACTCAGTACATTTAGGCATGTAGACATGGTCAAGACAATCTCCTGCAGTTCAAACCGAGCATCAGTATGGGGAAGAAAGTTGATTTGAGTGACTTTGAACGTGGCATGATTGTTGGTGCCAGAAGGGCTGGTCTGAGTATTTCAGAAACTGCTAATCTACTGGGATTTTCACGCACAACCATCTCTAGGGTTTACAGAGAATGGTCCGAAAAAGAAAAAACATCCAGTGAGCGGCAGTTCTGTGGGCGGAAATGCCTTGTTGATGCCAGAGGTCAGAGGGGAATGGCCAGACTGGTTCGAGCTGATAGAAGGGCAACAGTGACTGAAATAACCACTCGTTACAACCGAGGTATGCAGCAAAGCATTTGTGAAGCCACAACACGCACAACCTTGAGGCGGATGGGCTACAACAGCAGAAGACTCCACCGGGTACCACTCATCTCCACTACAAATAGGAAAAAGAGGCTACAATTTGCAAGAGCTCACCAAAATTGAACAGTTGAAGACTGGAAAAATGTTGCCTGGTCTGATGAGTCTCGATTTCTGTTGAGACATTCAGATGTTAGAGTCAGAATTTGGCGTAAACAGAATGAGAACATGGAACCATCATGCCTTGTTACCACTGTGCAGGCTGGTAGTGGTGGTGTAATGGTGTGGGGGATGTTTTCCTGGCACACTTTAGGCCCCTTAGTGCCAATTGGGCATCGTTTAAATGCCACGGCCTACCTGAGCATTGTTTCTGACCATGTCCATCCCTTTATGGCCACCATGTACCCATCCTCTGATGGCTACTTCCACCATGTCACAAAGCTCTAATCATTTCAAATTGGTTTCTTGAACATGACAATGAGTTCACTGTACTAAAATGGCCTCCACAGTCACCAGATCTCAACCCAATAGAGCATCTTTGGGATGTGGTGGAACGGGAGATTCGCATCATGGATGTGCAGCCGACAAATCTGCGGCAACTGTGTGATGCCATCATGTCAATATGGACCAAACTCCCTGAGGAATGCTTCCAGCACCTTGTTGAATCTATGCCACGAAGAATTGAGGCAGTTCTGAAGGCAAAAGGGGGTCCAACCCGTTACTAGCATGGGGTACCTAATAAAGTGGCCGGTGAGTGTATATATATAAAATAAAAAAAAATAAAAAAGCAATAGAACTGTTTTGAGGACAGTTATATTGGCTATGCTGAGGGCGGTCCCCACCGAGGGAGAAAGGTGTTCACCTCTTTTTACGGTACCCATTCTTTCTCGGTGCCCTCAGGGGCCCGTTCTGCCAACCCCGCCTTCATGCCGGGGCGCAGACGGTCCCGGCGAGCGCTTTCCCGAGGGACGCTTGCCTCCTCTGACACTGAGGGTGGGCCCCATCGAGGGAGAAAGGTGTTCACCTCTTTTTACGGTGCCCATTCTTCCTCGGTGCCCTCAGGGGCCCGTTCTGCCAACCCCGCCTTCATGCCGGGGCGCAGATGGTCCCGGCGAGCGCTTTCCCGAGGGACGCTCGCCGCCTCTGACACTGAGGGTGGTCCCCATCGAGGGAGAAAGGTGTTCACCTCTTTTTACGGTGCCCATTCTTCCTCGGTGCCTTCAGGGGCCCGTTCTGCCAACCCCGCCTTCATGCCGGGGCGTAGACGGTCCCAGCGAGTGCTTTCCCGAGGGACGCTCGCTCCCTCTGAGGAGGGTCTCAGAGCGGTCAAACCAGTTGTTCCCTGCCGGTGCGCCGCTACAGGGCGCTGTGTTTGCTGCTCAAATTACACCAAAGACCAGTCTCGAGAGACTGGTACCCTTAGTAGAATTTGTTTGGCAGAGTGGAAAAGCCTTCCAAGAATATCTCAGTGGGTCCTGCCGACAGTAGTAAGAGGTTATGCGATCCAATTTAGGTGTCGTCCACCGAAACTCAGAGGGGTTCTGCCCATAGTGTGGGCCCCGAGCAGGCTCTGGTAATGGAACAAGAGGTGAAAACAATCCTTCAAAAGGGGGCTATAGAACGGGTTCCTCCTCCCAGTTTGGAGCTAGGTTATTACAGCCGATATTTCATCGTTCCAAAGTAGGATGGGAGGTTGCGTCAAATTTTAGATTTGCGCCTATAAAATCGCTCGGTAGGGAAGCTCAATTCAAGATGCTCACTATCAAGCAGGTCGTGTCACAAATCAGGTCCGAGGGCTGGTTTGTCACGATAGATCTAAAGGATGCTTACTTCCACATTTCCATACTTCCACAACACAGGAAGTTCCTGAGGTTTGCCTTCGGGGGCGAGGCATTCCAATATAGGGTTCTTCCGTTCGGTCTAGCTATCTCCCCGTACTTTACGGAGAAAAAGGAAGTGGGGGCTGAGGCTGAACACGAAGAAAAGTGTTTATCTCCTTCCCTGGAGACCACTTTTCTGGGCATTGTTTGGGATTAGGTCACCCGCATTGCTTCGATTCTTCAGCCTTGAAACAGTAAAGCTAGGCCAGCTACTCACTGTAAAGCAGTTTCAGAAACTGTTGGGTTTGATGGCAGCAGTGTCCAACGTTATACCTTGGCCTGTTGTACATGAGACCGCTGCGGTGGTGGCTCAGGACCAAGGGATTCTCCCCGAGGGGAAATCCACTCCGCACGATCAAAGTCACGCGGCGCTGCCTTCGTGCTCTGGTCTTGTGGAAAGAAACTTGGTTCCTATCCAAAGATCCTGTGCTGGGGGCTCTTTGTCGTCGCGTAAAGCTAACGACGGATGCTTCCCTCACATGGTGGGGGGCGGTCATGAGTGGTCGTCCAGCCCAAGGTCTGTGGCAGGACCATCATCTATCATGGCATATAAATTGTCTAGAGATGTTGGCAGTGTTTCAGGCTCTGAAACACTTCCTAGCAGACCTGAGAGGTCCTCATGTGCTAGTTCAGTCAGACAACACGTCGGTGGTCTCTTATATAAATCGTCAGGGGGGCCTGCGGTCTCGCCGGCTTTACAAGTTGGCCCGTCAGGTCCTCCTGTGGTCCCTAGGGAAGTTACTATCACTGAGAGCAATGTATCTTCCTGGGTATTTGAATGTGGTAGCGGACTCTCTGTCGAGGCAGGGGCCGAGGCCGGGGGAATGGAGACTCCACCCCCTGAGGTGGTGGAGCTCCTTTGGTTGAGTTTCGGTCGCGCCGAGGCGGACCTATTCGCTTCCAAGGAGATATCGCACTGTCGTCTGTGGTTCTCCATCAGTCATCCAGCCCCTCTGGGGTTGGACGCTATGGTGCAGCCGTGGCCGAGGTCACGTCTGTACGCTTTTCCCCCGATTGCTCTGCTACCAGGAGTTCTGGAGAGGGATAGCCGGGACGGGGTCAGTCTACTATTAGTAGCCCCGTTCTGGCCGGCCCGAGTATGGTTTGCGGACCTGGTTTCTCTCCTGGACGGCTCTCCTTTGGAGCTCCCGGTCAGGAGGGATCTACTCTCTCAGGCGGGCGGCTTAATATTTCACCCCCGCCCAGAGTTATGGAAACTGTGGGCTTGGCCTCTGAGGGGGCCCAGCTCTTAGATTCCGGTCTCTCAACCGAGGTTGTTGAGACCATCCTTCACTCCAGAGCTCCATCCACAGGAAGCTAAATGCCTTTGAAGTGAAAACTTTTCACTTCTTGGTATGGAGAACACCTGTAGGACCCAGTTAACTGCCCAGTGGGTGCAGTGCTGGAATTCCTGCAGGAGCGTTTCTCCACAGGGTTATCCCCCTCCACACTAAAGGTGTATGTGGCGGCACTGGCTGCTTACCACGTCCCTTTCAGTGGAGTTTCTCTTGGGAGACACCCGCTTATAACTCGTTTCCTTCGTGGCACTTTGAGGCTGAGGCCAGCAGTTCGTGCCTGGAATTTTCGCCTGGTATGGTTAAGGCTTTTCTATACCCTAGGCCAGGTTGTGTTCCTAAGGTCCCTACTAATGTTGTTAGACCTACAGTTCTGCAGGCTTTCTGTCCTCCTCCATTTCTGTCGTCAGACCAGGAGAAACTTAATTTGCTCTGCCCAGTGAGGGTGTTAGACGCTTATGTCCACAGAGCTGCCCTGTAGAGGAAATCAGAACATTTATTTGTATGTTTCGGGCCACCCAGGAAAGGGTGTCCTGCGTCTAAATAGAGAATGAGCAAGTGTGGTCGAGGCTATCTCACTTGCTTATGAGTCGGCTGGTCAGCCTTCACCTTTGGCTGTACGAGCCCGCTCTACTAGGAGTATGGCTGCATCCAAAGCTTTATTGTCAGGAGTTTCCCTGAGTGAGGTTTGTGATGCGACCGGATGGTCTTCACCGTGCAGGTGCTCTCGTCCGCTGTGCGCTAGATCTCACATGACGGTCACTTGCTCCTATGGCGACGTGGGTATTCGCGTTCCCACAGCGTTTGACGCAGCTCGAAGTTCCCTTGAAAGGGAACGTCTCGGTTACGTATGTAACCCTAGTTCCCTGATAGGGAACGAGACGCTGCGTCGTTCTGCTATACTCCGGCATTCCCGTTAAGCGCTCCTTCAGGCCTATCAGAAGCTGATGCGCTTGTGTTTTTTGGGGTGCTTTATAGTTTCCTGGTCGATGACGTCACCCGCCTATGACGTTCCGTCTCTCCATTGGGCTGATTCCATACGTGCTTCATGACGCACAACGCAGGGGCGTTCCCACAGCGTTTGACGCAGCGTCTCGTTCCCTATCAGGGAACTAGGGTTATATACGTAACCGAGACGATTTCTAGACACAGAAAACGACGTGCTGTTCTTGCTACGCTAGCGAGATGTCGTCAAATTGTAAGTTAAAGATGAAGATGATGCTGATAGATACGATCAGCGCAATGCATGATGCTATGTAGGGCTTGGGTTAGTGACCATCAGTTGTACACTACTTTTCAAAATGCATTCTGGGATACATTGAGTGGACTATATAGGGTATAATAATCATCACTATACATTCGGACAGCACTACAAAATGGCGAGCTCACTATATAGTCCACTATATAGTGAGTAGTGGGAGATTTCGGACACAGCCAAAAGCCTTGTTACATCACGGCCACAAGCCATGACTTGCAACGTACTATTCAGAAGTGGTATTTGAAGGAGGGACCACCTTATAAAGAGAATTTGATTAGACAAAATGAGTCAGTGCAGCATGAGTCATCAATAGTTTCGGTCTGAAAGGAAAAATACTACATTTTACATGCATAAATCTGCTAAAAATTAATTTTGTCAAGGTTTAGCAGTATGTAAGCATATAGATGACCTCAAAGCTAACACACATGGACTAAAAACCAAAAGATGTGTGTTTTTGATGTGTATAAAGTTGGTTATTTTCTGGTTTAAATTTATTGTGATTTTATCTGTTTTTGTCTGTTTATGTTTTGGTTTAGATAAATGCTGCCCTGATAACAAAAATAAATTATACTATCTATGTACAAAATTCAAAGGTTCGCAGTCAGTAATGTAAGGAATAATTGACGACAGGCCGTTGAATTATTCGAAAAATAATGCACACCCGAGGTGGTAATGCGGTCACGACGCGAAGCGGAGTGGCCGTTACACCTCGGGTGTGCATTATTTTTCTAATAATTCAACGGCCTGAAGTCAATTATTCCGCTTATACTACAGTTACCACACCTCGAAACATTGTTCAGATGATGCATTTCAAGACGTTTGTCAAGTTTTTGTCATTAAAACGCTCTTGTATGTAGGACTAATTTCTTACGCATCTAATCCCATGCCTCCGTTGCTAATTCCAAAACATCATTTTAGAGTTAGTAACGGAGGTTTGAGCCACTGATAGCAGACTAATGATGGGGACACACTTACGACTTGCTGAAACATTCGAAGACTGACTGTTTCCATCAACTGTAGCAACACAGACTGTGAAGCTAAGTTACAGACTGAACGCGCTGAACACGCGTTTGGGCATGATCAGTCATAAGTATCAAATTACATTCATAACTGGCCTAAGTCAGTGTGTCCCGGCTTTATGCAGTTATTAATGCCGTTATTAGAGAGAGAGAGAGAGAGAGATGTTGCAATAATGAGAAAGAAAAGCATGTGTGTCAATATTATTATTTATTTATTAATTAAATTTGTTTTAATTCGTTCATTCTTGTTTTCTATAATTGACAGTAGATAACCCAATAAATGAAACACACAAAGCCCTTTTAACAAGTAGGCCTATCAATAATTATTTATTTGTTATATTATCTGGAATAATTACGAAAACCCAGCAGGACTATCAATTTATTTATATAGCCTATATTCAATTTAATTTTCTATTTAGCCTATAGGTATAGGACTACATACTTTATTTATTAAAATTAAACTGTATGTGTCCATTGATTGTGAAGTTAGACATCGAAAATTGCAGATCAAGCGCATGGGGCTGCATGTTTTTTTCTTGTTATGAATTGTATCCTATTTTCCGTTATTACGGTTAACTACGCGCAGTGATATGGAACTGTAATGCGGTCAAGCCTGCCTGGAACTACTTTAGCCGTGCGTTTCCCTGAAAATAATTGCACACCTTAGAACATTCTCAACCAATCAGAATCAAGCATTCAACAGCCCTGTAGTATAATATTTTATAAAGTTTAAGAATAAGTTAATATCAATTAAGCAATGATGCATTTAATTGGGCAAGAATAAATTGGTTTAAATTGTAATAATATTTTCACAATATTACTGTGTTAATGGTATTTTTAATCAAATAAATGATGAATGTGAGCATAAGAGACTAATTGTTTTTGGTTTTGTGTTCCTTATGTTCAGTTCCTGTTTGCCAGTGTTTCCTTTGCTAGTTTGTCTCTGTAGTCGCTGATTGAGTTATGCAGGTGTTCCTTGCTACGTTATCTCTATGTGTATATTAGACCTCGGTTCATTCAGTTATTTTTTTCCGTGTCGTCTGTGGTAGTGTACATTTATTCTTGTGTTTTCTCCTGTGGTTGTTAAAGAGTGTTATTAAAGTCTGTCATTATACTCTTGTGCGCATCATTCACGTGACACTCCTTACAGACAAATCTTACAGACCAACTTTAGTGAAGATTACCTCAAAGGTAACACACATGGACTAAAAGCCAAAAATAGATGTAGGTCAGTGTAGCTTGTAATATAGGAACAACAACATTTTCAAATGGGTTGCTCGACTGTAGTTCAACCCTGCAACAAACACATTCTGTCATACTTGGGTCAAATGGTTGAAATTATGTTCAGTTCTCTTTCACAATCTTTTACTAAACAATCAATGTTTGTCTTTGATTGAATAAATCAATAGTTATGCCAGTTTTTGTGGATATTCAAGTTCAATGATGTGAGAATAAACTCCAATCACCTGCTCTCAGTTTAACCTTGGACCTCAGCGCACAAAAGAAGCCACTAAAAGAAAACACAATTAATGCCATTCTGAGGTTATTATTAATATCACCGATTGGATTGTCTTTACAGAAGATCCCCACTAAGCTCACCAAATGCAGTTTGGAAAGGAGTTTGTGAGGCAAAACAGCTTCTACAAATGTGTGATAAATGAAGGGGAAACAGACCTGGATTCTGCGGATGTGTTTGAGGTGCGTGTTGTTTCTCCTACATATGTGTTTTAGAGAGCTGAGGGCGGAGGGGAGCACAAATATTTACAAAAGATGATGCCATCAGCATGCGTGTACTGTATATGTTTGCTTCTCTATCCAGTAATAGCAACCAGAAAAAATACCAGGTAACTGAAACTGACTTGTGTTGTGTTTCACCTTTCCTTGGCAAGATACTTTTATAATCTGTTCCTCTGCCAGTTGGCTTTCAAAGGGAAGGCGTCTGCTATCGACCACCTGATCCAGAAAATTCCAGAACGCCTAAGCTTCAGAGATGAGAATGGAGCTAGCCTACTGCACTATGCCTCAGCCGGAGGAAACCTGGACATAATTCGACTCATTGTTTCTACTGTGGGTCCTGAGGGTAAAACTTAATCCTTGACATGGTTTTAAAGCCACAATGTAATGGAATTAGTGACAGGTCATTACTTCCATATTGTGATGCACAAAAAAGAAACTAAAGTAGGACTTGGACAAACTTACAATATCTTATTGTAACTTATTGTAGATAAGACAAACTTATTAACTTCATTCTGACTTGATTGAGTAATTTCTACACTATTAGCTGCTCTCTCCTCATCTGCTATTGGTTGGACAAACAGATAAGCCCAGCAAACTGCAAAATTCGGTGACATTTTCATATTAAATTGAATTTGACATTAGTTGTTGATTGGATGGAGGCAGATTTGAATGCGAACTTGCAGTCGATTGTAAGATGGGGCGGAGTTTAACTGGACTACATCACCAGAGAGAAGTCTGTTGTTTCACTGGAAAAATAAAACGTTTAAAACATGCATAAATACATTTTTACAATAGAGTGTTGCAAGGATGATGTTTTTTTGTAGGCCAAAACATTGAAACAAGTTAACATTTTAGCATTTCCTGTTCCATTGTCCTGAAGTCAATGGATTTTTCAAATGGGTTTTTTCGTTAAAAGTCATGTATTAAAGTCATGCAACCTTTGTGCCAGCTGTTTGTGCAGTTCGTTTATAGCCTACATTTAGATTTTTTAATTCTGGCAATTGTATTTAGGCTTCAAAATTCATAAAAAATTTGTTTATTTTTGAAGATTATCCTGATGAACAAAACAAGTACGAATCATAAACTTTTGTTGGTCACAGAGCTTTTTATTTGCAATAATACAAAAGTCAATAGGAAAATCCTATTGTTTTTTTTTATTGAGAGAGCCAGGTTGGCCTACAGACTCAAATAGAATTTCTATTTCATTCTGACTTGAGTGAGTAATTTCTACACTATTAGCTGCTCTCTCCTCACCTGCTGTTGGTTGGACAAACAGATAAGCCCAGCAAACTGCAAAATCTGTGACATTTTCATATTAAATTAAATTTGACAACCCAGAAATATAACTTACGTTTTGTAGAAGATCATAAGACTACTTTTAAATCAATCTACAGCAAAAAGGAAGGAAATAACTTTAGGATCCAGTTCTAGGAATTAAGACACTGGATCCGACTCTTGAGGCAGCAAATCGTTATCTTCATAATCTACATAAAATTACATTTTAACCTTCTTAAACAACATATTTTGAGAAATTACACTTGAGTCTAGCTTTGCACTAATTGCATTGTGTATATATATATATATATATATATATATATATGTGTGTGTTTTGAAGGCCTTGTCCAGGCCTTGTTTATTCACCCCAGTCTTTTGCTATTCAGATCACATCAGGTCAATGTGTCATTATGTTCTAATGATTATAAAACTATCACATAATCTCCTCAGGGATCACACACTTACGTCACTGGGCTGCTTATTGTGAACACTACTTCAATAAATCATTGACAAAACAGAGCCACCGGTTCACTCACTACAATGGCAAAAGACCAAATGATATTCAGATTGCACATTTCTCTTCTTAATTACATCTATTACACTGCAATATCCTGCCGAAATAAACAAACATCTAAAACCAGACCAGATATATTAGGCTAGGAGAGCAGCTAACCACCTTGGGCTGGTTAGCTGCTCTCCTAGCCTAATATATCTGGTCTGATTTTAGATGGGTTTTAGACACTTGTTAGCTGGCTAGGAGATCAACTGACCAACCAGCTAAATAGTAATGATTTTTTCTCAAACCAGTCCCAAACTCCCCCTGCAGCCAATTCTAAAGATTACATTGGTAATTTCAACCACAGTGCTGATTGCCTACACAATGCTTGTGATGATGTCATAAGTTACCCCTGGTTACAGTGTATGCCCTGTGATTGTATGGTTTATATTTTTTTCATAAATGTTTGTTTCTCATTGTTTGGTTATATATGAGTTTGGTAACTTTCTCTAGTCTAAGGTGCACATTAGACAGATGACAAAAAACACCAAGAGTTTTATTTCTTTATTTTCTTTATATGGAATTTACATCAACTATATTAGTTTATATCCCCATTTTCAAAACTTACCTTCTGGGTTTATGGCTGCAGTATGGTTTTCGGGGGGTGGGGGTTTAAGAGGAAGTGCAGCCTATACTGTTCCTCATTTTATGCCATCCCAAGGAGTTCTGGGTAGTGTTGGCATAGTCCATTTCCTAGTGTGAGCAAGGGGGTCATTGTTTCATTGTTTCATTTTGTTATTGTGTTTATTTTGATAGTATGTAGAAATTTATTGTTTTTTATTTGTATTTCTTTCCTCGTAAAATTGATGTTAATGTATTTTGAATATTATTTTAATTTAAGTTTATATATGTATTATGTATGTGTACATATTATTTCAATTCCCTATTATCATGAA
Organism: Rhinichthys klamathensis goyatoka; assembly: GCF_029890125.1. NCBI lineage: Eukaryota > Metazoa > Chordata > Actinopteri > Cypriniformes > Leuciscidae > Rhinichthys > Rhinichthys klamathensis. The sequence goes on along the minus strand of NW_026606648.1, from coordinate 2,215,694 downwards.
ATGGTTGAACCTTTCAGTATAAAATAATTTATTTTGTCGGTTCGAGTCAGTTCTGGTGAGGGACCTCCGTGAGGAGGGCCACCCTTAGTGTCTTTGTTTATGTTATTTTTGATTTGTTATTCTTTTTCTGAAGTCAATGCAAATTTTAATTGACTGCAAGCAGTGTCTCCTGCCTTTGCTCTGGTCACGTCCCCACATTATGGTGGCAGCGGTGCGATAATCCAGAAGAGGAGCATTGCTGTGTGAAATCTTTGGGTGTGATGGCACCAAAACGGGCAGCACGTATGGAGACACTAGCGCAAGTGGACCCTGGAGAAGATGGGGCAAACGATGGGGCTAGTGGAGGTGCTGTTGAGCTTATTCTCTCTGAGAGTTCTTCTAAGGACATTGGTGAGCTCAAGGATATGTTCCAGAAGTTCCTGGTGAATCAACAAGAAAGACAAGTTCGTCAAGAACAAGAAAATGCACGACAAGAAACAAGATTGAGGTCCTTGCAACATCAATTTTGAGAGAAGTGACTCATCATACCTCGATGAGAAATCCACCGCTTGGTGAGAGTGAGGGCCCAGACACTTCTTCCAGAAATTCTGATGGAGTTCGACATTCAACTGCTGGGGGTCCATTAAAAGAGCCAAAGATGCAGCAGCTCAGTGAGATGGATGACATATAGCATTATCTGACTACCTTTGAGCGAATTGCTACCGTGTGCAGATGGCCTCCAGAGGATTGGGCCATTCGACTAGTACCTCTACTCACTGGCAAGGCCCGTGCTGCCTATGTGGCTATGGATGTGGACGAAGACAGCGACTATGGGGAGGTGAGAGAGGCAATACTGAAGAAATATTCTATCAATGCTGAGACCTATCGACAGCGGTTTCGTTCCATGGAGGTTCTGATGGAGGAAACTCCTAAGGAACTAAGGAATTGTATGTTCGGTTGAAGGATTTACTCTATAAGTGGGTGAAACCTGCAGAAAAGACAATGCAGCAGTTTGCAGAGACCGTCATCTTGGAACAGTTTTTGAGAATGTTGTGTCCTGAACTACAAACCTGGATTAAGGAGCATGATCCATCTTCTGCCGAGGAGGCCGCCAAGCTGGTGGATGTCTTTGTGGCAGCTAGGCAAAGGACTGAGCCTTGGAGTTTTGCTCATTGGAAGACAGCAAGGGACAAGACTTCCTCTCGCAAGACAACCTCACTGCTAGAAGGGGGTAAGAGTATGGGTCAGAGACTGGTGAAACAAACAGAAACATCTAGCTTAACTATAGTTGGGACCTATTAAGTGTTTTAGTTGTGGCCAGATAGGCCATAAGAAACCAATGTGTCCAAACCTAAATAAAAAGCTTACCAATATCTGTTATGTTCCACGGATTATGATACCTGAACCTAGCATTACTCCAATGCCCAGTGATGTCACAATTCCTGTAGAACTGAATGGAAAAAGGTTATAGCTTTGGTAGACACAGGATGCACCCAAACTTTGGTAGAAATGTATCTTGTTTCTGAATGTTCTAGTGTGCCCTGTTATGGTTAAATGTATCCATGGAGAAGAACGGTCTTATCCGACCACTGAAGAGTAAGGGTGATGAGCAATCCTACCTAATGAAAGTGGGGCTAGCGCCAAAACTGCCATATCCTGTGATCATTGGTCATGATAGTCCTGTGTTAATGGACTTATTGCAGCCAAGTAGTACCTGTAATGTGGTGTTAATTTGTGCAAAGTCTCGACAGAGCCAAGAGGGGAATGAGACAAACTCCTTGAAATGCCTTCCTTTTTATGATTGTGATATTTCAACCCATCCAGTGAAACCTGTGAAGTTTAAAGCAGAGAAGAGGTTAGACTAGTTTCAAGGAACTGTGGTGCAAGTCACAGCAAGGGAAGGTTCACCAAAATTAAATTTGGAGTGGCAGATCCCTGCCAATATGTCTGAACTGCAGGAAACCGATTCTGAAATTGGTCCCATCTATTCTAGAATGATAAACATGCAAAGCAAGGCAGAGAGATGGTCTTCAATGGTTCTACTTTTTGTTTAGAGAATGAACTTCTGTATTGTAAGACCCGAAACTGGCAACAAATGGTTCTTCCCATAAGTGTACGCAAGATTGTGTTAAAAATGGGGCATTCTATCCCCTGGGCTGTGTCGTAAAATGTATCGAATCAGTAAACACTTTTTCTGGTCAGGGATGACCAAAGATATAGCTGAGTTTTGCAAGACGTGTCCAGAATGCCAATGTACTGCCCCTCGGGGTCCTCCAAAAGCTCCTTTGATGCCTTTGCATGTAATAGAGATTCCTTTCCAACGTCTAGGCATGGATATTGTGGGCCCGTTAGAGAGGAGTAAAGCAGGTAACAAAAATATGCTGGTAATTTGTGACTATGCAAGTTGATATCCTGAAGTTTTCCCTTTGAAGAACAATAAGGCCAAATCTGTAGCCTTTTGTTTGGTGCAGTTTTTTTTCTAGAGTGGGTTTTCTCCAGGAGATACTGACTGACAGAGGAACCAATTTCACTTCAAAGCTACTGCAACAGGTTTATCAATTGTTGGGTATAAGAGGTTTGAAGACCACACCTTACCATCCCAAAACCGATGGTCTTGTAGAAAGATTCAATCAAACCCTTGTTCAAATGCTCCGTAAATTTGTAAGTGACACCGGGTCTGATTGGCACCAGTGGTTACAGTACTTATTATTTGCGTACAGAGAAGTTCCACAGGCTTCTACAGGCTTCTCTCCCTTTCAGTTGATGTATGATGTGCGGGGTCCTCTGTCTTTGCTGAAAGATACCTGGGAACAAAGTTCACAGATATCTAGTAAGCTGAATGTCATTGATTATGTGTTGCAAATGAGAGAGAAACTGGAGAAAAAACTGGAAAAAAGTCAGCAGTGGAAAACTTACAAGAAGCACATCGTAGGCAGAAAGGTTGGTATGATAGGAAGACAAGGCAGCGGTTCTTTGATGTAGGTCAGCAGGTTTTAGTCATGCTTCCAACAGAAGATAAGTTGTTGGGTAAATGGCAGGGTCCGTTCAAAGTTACTAACAAGTTAGGACCTACAACTTATGAATTTGCCACTCATAGTTGGTCACGTTCTCATAGAACATTGCATATTAATCTCTTGAAGGAATGGTTTCCACAGAAAGAGTCTGCAAGTGCAAATTTGATTCGGTTGGTGGAAGAAGAGGAGGTAGAAGAGCAGTATATATCGGTGAATCAGGAAACCTCCTCAGTTAATCAGTTAATCTTGAGCACTTATCAGGGGAGCAGAAATGACAAATTCAAGAGTTATGTGATCCAGAACTGTTTAAGAGTACCCCTGGTTGTACCCCTCTCATTCGGCATCAATTATGTTGAAACCTAATGCTCAAGTGAAAAGAATGAGTTATCGTATTCCAGAAAAGATTGTGTCAGCATTTACTGAGGAGGTTAGGTTAATGCAGGAAATGGGCATTGTGGAGCCTTCTCAAAGTGAATGGTGTAACCCTGTTGTGTTAGTACCGAAAATGACGGAAGTTTGCGTTTCTGTATTGATTTTCGCTACTTAAAGGCGAAATTCTTGCCAAAATTTAACCTAGGCTCTTTTTGTTAATCTACCCGGGTCAAACTTCTTTTTAGTAAACTGTGTACACAATGAAGTCAATGCTCAAGTTCATGTGTAGAGCCCCCGGTGATACTTCGAGCACAGTTTTATGTTGTGTCGAGCCTCCTTAGTGTTTTAAAAATAGCGATTTTGATTCTATCATAGAAGAGCCCCATGCACTCATGCACTCCCATTCGAAAGGCAATTTGACCTAAAACGAAAATAAGGCGTTCTTAAAATTTTAAAATTGGCTTTTCCATTCTAATTATGCTTTTACACGAAAGCTTGACTTGATCCTGCCAAGTGTTCTATAGCCAAAAGTGAGACTGAGTATTTGGGCTATATATTAGGTAATGGTGTTATTAAACCCCAGATCCAGAAGATACACGCTAATCAGACCTGCCCACTTCCAAGTACAAAAAAGCAGGTCAGATCTTTTTTAGGTCTAGAGGGGTGGTATCGGAGGTTTATACCTCACTTTGCCACTAGGGCAGCGCTACTAACATATTTGACACAGAAGTCGGGCCTAATTCAAATTCAGTGGACCGAACAGTCCAGTTTAGCTTTCCAAGATTTGAAGGAAGGATTGGTGACAAATCCTGTCCTGTGTAGTCCTGATTTTGAGAAAATGTTTGTGCTTCAGATAGATGCCTCTGAAGTGGGATTGGGAGCGGTCTTGAAACAAGAGCAGGGAGGTGAGTTACATCCTGTGGCTTAATTGAGTAGAAAACTGTATCCTCGGGAGACAAGATACCTGTCATTGAAAAAGAGTGTTTGGCACTGAAATGGGCTCTTGATTCTTTTAAATACTACCTGTTGGGACGAGATTTTGTTGTTCAAACGGATCATAGAGCACTTCAATGGATTGACAAAATGAAAGATACCAATACTCGTGTAACTCGTTGAAGTTTGGCTATATGCAACCTTTCCATTTCATTGTAAGAGATCGGCCAGGGTCAGAAAACGTGACCACAGACTTTCTTTCTCGCTTACCTTGCGAGAGGGATGAGGGGAAGATGTGACGATGTCATAAGTTACCCCTGGATGCGGTGTATGCCCTGTGTTTGTTTGGTTTATATTTTTTGCATAAATGTTTGTTTCTTATTGTTTGGTTAAATGAATTTGGTAACTTTTTCTAGTCTAAGGTGTACATTAGACAGATACAAAAGACACCAAGAGTTTTATTTCTTTATTTTCTTTATTTAGAATTTACATAAACTATATTAGTTTATATCCCCATTTTCAAAACTTATGGCTGCAGTATGGTTTCCGGGGAGTGGGGGTTAAGAGGAAGTGCAGCCTTCCTGTTCCTCATTGTATGCCATCCCAAGGAATTCTGGGTAGTGTAGGCATAGTCCATTTCTTACATTGAGCAAGGGGGTCATTGTTTCATTGTGTTATTGTTTATTTTGATAGCATGTAGAAATGTATTGTTTTTTATTTGTATTTCTTTCCTTTTAAAATTGATGTTAATGTATTTTGAATATTATTTTAATTTAAGTTTATATATGTATTATGTGTACATATTATTTCAATTCCCTATTATCATGAAATGGTTGAACCTTTCAGTATACAATTTATTTTGTCTGTTCGAGTCAGTTCTGGTGAGGGACCTCCGTGAGGAGGGTCACCTGTTATTTTTGATTTGTTGTTATTTTTCTGAAGTCAATACAATTTTGACTTGACTGCAAGCAGTGTCTCCTGCCTTTTGCTCTGGTCGTGTCCCCACAATGCTAAAAGAAATACTAACCCCTGACTAAATTCTAACCTTATACTTAGTAAAGTGTTAGTAGTTCACTTTGGAGTGCACTCTCCCTCACCTTTATCCAGTCTCGCTAGAAAAGGTTAAAACATTTATTTAGACCATTAAGAATGTAGAAAATATGTACGATATAGTTTCAATGTTAGTCTTTACAAGTTTAGATTTCTGAGATGCATACAATAAAAGGAGAGACAAAGTGGCTATCCTATTTAAACTTGAAATACACATGCACATTTTTGTTCATGAGTTCTCAATTTATTGTCTTCAGCCCTTCACATCACCATATTAATCAATAATTTAAAAAAATTCTATTATTTGGTAGAAGTCATTATTCGTGCCTTTCCAAATAAGGTATTTTGACTCATCACTATGACACATAGCTTACCTCTGAACGCTTACTGAATGTCCTACTGTCCTGAACGTCACAACCATTGCATATATTGAGTTTTTTGCTTTGTAGAGCTGAATGTACAGGATGAGCAGGGCAGAACTCCTCTGCACTGGGCTGTGGAGAAGGATCAACAGCAGAGCTGTGAATTACTGTTAGACCTGGGTGCTGACCCCAACATCCTCAACAGTGCCCTGATGGGCCCTCTGCATTTGGCTGTCACTAAAAGATACAATCATCTGGTAGAGGTCAGTCACACACATGCTGCTGGTAATCTGTTTGGGTTACTGTCAGGGTAAAGAGCAGCTGTAGATATGCATTCTCTTGAATATTTTGTCATTATGTGCATCAGACTGTATCAAATATTTTAATTTATTAAAAAAGTTTGGATTTTTTTTTTTGATAGTCTCTTATGCTTAGCAAGGCTGCAATTATTTGATCAAAATATACAGTAAAAACAGTAATATTCTGAAATATTAGAATTTTAAAGAACACTGGTAACACTTTGTGTCCTTGTTACATGTACTGTACTAACTGAAGTAAGAATATTAAATTATGCATAATTACATGCAACTAACCCTAAACGCAAACCTACCCCTTATTATATAGTAAGTACATGCTATTAATTAATTAATTAATTAATTAATTAATTAATTAGTACTTAAATGTATAGTTACACTGTAACAGGGACACCTTAAAATAAAGTGTAACCAACTGTTTTCTATTTTAAAATATAATTTATACCTGTGATGGCAAAGCTGAATTTCCCTTTGAAGACGCTGTGGGAACGCCCCTGCCTAATTGTAATGGAAGCACGTGTAAAATCAGTCTAATGATGGAACGCCATAGGCGGGTAACGCCATGACCAGAGACACCTAGAGACCTGCCGGATTCAGTGCTTTATCTCAGGCTTTGGAAGCACGCTCAGAGGTTTCTTCAGGCCCGAGTAAAGCACCGGAACTGCAACTTTCCAGCTCTGAGATGTTGGATGTTGTGAGATGTTGAGGAATCACCACCTCATACTCCTGTAAATGAGGAGCTGTTGGAGGTTGTGACTCGTGCCGTGGCCAGACTGAACATCGACTGGCCGGCCGAGAAACAGGAAGTTCGCCATAAAAGTAAATTACACCAACGTTTCACAACCTCTTCGTCAGGGCCTACAGTTTTTTCCTGATCTCCACATATACCGATGTGGAAGAAACCGGTTTCCTACCAAGTCTTCATTCATCCCAAACATCTAATTATTCTAACATCTTAGGTCTGAAGGAGTATGGTTAAGGAGCCTTCAATGGCTAAAATGGATATGAGGACCGACCGACACCACTGGCAGACCCCTCCAAGGGGAAATGGATTATACCTCATTATATACAGTGTCCATCTCCCCTTGGTGCCCTCAGAGGACCATTCTGCCAACCCCGCCACCTTGTGTGCTTTGGGGTGCAGTGTTTTCCAGCGAGCTCAAGTCTCAACGTCTGGGCTAAATTTTTAAAAATGTTTTCATCATTAAAAATAATGCTTCTTAATATTTTCGTGGAACAGTTATTTTCAAATTTCAGTTCGAACTTCTTTCAAAAACATAAAAAAATAATTTTACCAAACTTTTCGACTTTCGTTGAATTTGATTGAGCGGTGTATTCTGTAACTTCTGGTTATTTTTCAAGGTGTAAATTAGATATTACATGTGCAAGACTTTCAAGTTAGTCGTTTTACTGTATAAATACCATAGTATTTAAATAATTCTAAAATAACAATGGTTGAAGTAAAAATAAAGCAAGATTGTCTAAAATGTAAGTTACTAAGTATTAACTTCTTGTTTATTGAACTGTAGCAATGTCAGAGTCAAAGTACAGAAGCAATATCACACTGTAATTACCTGTGTCCTCATGCGTAATGTTGAATCACAGTCATACTGATTTTCTGGCTTGTGAGATATTAATTTGATAGCATAGGGACAGCTCAGTGGGAAAGATAAAGGTGTCTTCTGTCTGCTTCCTGTTGGGCTGAAATGTTGAAGGAATTATACTTGAGTGCCTTGCAGATAATTATGATAACTTTGCTCATGTCTGGCATAGGTCCTTCTGTCCTGTGACAGAACAGATGTCAATCTGGAAGGGGATCTGGGAAACACCCCAGTGATGCTGGCCTGCAGCAATAATAATTGCCAAGCTCTCCGTTCTCTTGTGAGTACAAAGGGCATTAAAAGTCAAGTGTGACAGACAGAATCTAGAATATCACATTGTGTAATAAAAGTGTTTTTTTTCTTTCCTTACAGTTCAAACGTGGCGCCAAGATGTGTCTTCAGAACAAACTGGGTCACTATGCCATCCATACAGTTGCTTTTGCAGGTGCCAAAGAGGCCATGGAGCTGGTTTTGAAAATTGGTAAGCAAGTTTAATATTCTCGTTGCACCAATTCACCATGACGAATCCACTCCCAACCTATTCACCAAGCTGTTTAGACAGGCACTGTGATTTAGCACAATGCATGGGTGGTCTTCTGTTCCGGAATGATGTGTTCAAGACACACTGTAAATATTTCTTTTTCTTTTTCCGACAGTTCCCTGTGGCTATGACACAGTTTTCATTTCGGTCCAATATTTTCAGATGCTGAAATGCAAAACAGTTAAAACAGATAGAGGGTGAACAAGTCAAAAGTGACTGCAACCTTCAGTGCTATGAGATTTAGTTGCCAGCATGTCACATGGTAACCAAACAAAGCAGTCATGCTTTCAATGTGATTGAGGTTTGTGATATCAGGGATAGTTCAAAGAAAAAAAAGAAAAAAATTCAGTCATCCTTTACTCACCCTCATGTCATTCCAAACCTGTATTACTTTTTGTTTATCCTGTAAAGATTAATGTAGATTAATTAATTAATGTAAATAATGTAGACCACTGGCCATTCTTTTTCCATGTATTTACAATTAATGGTGACTGTTGCATAAAAAAAAAAAACATGCAAAAAAGGGGACTGGCGCTTCAAAAAGATGCTAAAGCACCATAAAAAGGGGCCTGTTCTCTTCATGCACTATATTCCTCATTTTAGCTATTGTATGTCTCCAGAAGTCTTGAAATATAGAGCATGAGTTAGATGAAACCCTTTTATAATAACATTATGGTGCTTTGTCATTGTGGAGCTCTAGACCCCATTCACGTCATTATATTGAAAAAAATGGCCAAGATATTCTTAAGAAATGACCCTTTGTGTTCTACAGGAGAAAGTGGAGGTTTGGAATTACATGAGGGTCAGCAAATGATGACAATTTAATTTTTTTAAAATGCCTCTGTGTATTTTCATCTGTATCAACTGTCAAATATGAAAAAATTAAGCTGAACATTTCATCTCCTCTCTTTCTCATCCTCATGAAGGAGAAGAGCTTGGCATTTCCACTTCAGTGCACATTAATTATTTGGATAAGACCAAAAGCACCCCCCTCCATCTAGCTGTACGTGGGGGTAACATTGAGGTGATCAAACTTTGCATCATTAAAGGAGCCAGAGTGGATCAGCAACAGGTAACTGCTGTTTCAAGAGGTATAAAATGTCTCAGTTAGGATTGTAACCCTGGTTCTTTGAGAAGGGAACGAGATGCTACGTCAAAATGTTGAAGCTATGGACATGCTTCTGCATTACCTGCATCTGAAGCACGTGTGAAATCACTTCAATCTCATTGGTGAAACGTAGTCTGATTTAACCCTGATGATAACCCTAATAATGGGAAATGGTTTGCCCTCTCAGGGAAAACCCCTTGGTCTTGAGTCACCACTGCAATGGTCTCATGTTTATAAGGCCCATCATGTTGGACACAACTGCCATGAGCCCTAACAGTCCCTGACATCGTTTTACAGTGACAGCCTAGCCTAGCCTGATCTATTATATGGCTGAGAGAATCGACTTGATACAAGCAGGAGACAGACCCTTACCCTATGCCTGCATCGTAGTCGAATCCCATATCACTCCTAGAAAAGTGTTTCTCTTTAAGGGACAAAGCACATTCTTCTCGTGGTTTAATCTTAACCCCAAGCACCTCATGTGAGCGATGGCAACATTGCGATGCCAAACCGCCATCTGATCTCTGGTAAAGGCTGAATAATATGCCCTGAAATGACTTGCCGGCAGGGAATGACCAAACATACTTCTCCAATATCCTCCTCAGAGTGAACGAGTAAGTAGCAACACTCTGCTTTTATAATTTGCAAAACCCAGAAGTTGCCATGCTGCCCAATAGTCTGAAAGAGATATCAGTCTCTCGAGATTGACCCCTGATGTAGACGGAGTAATATGCCCAGTGCCCTGAAACAGCTTGCTGGCAGGGGACCACCGAACATATTTCTCCAACACCCTCCTCGGACGGAGTGAGCATCCCAGTTCCACAACATTCTAAGATGGAGACCGGGCCAGATGTTCACTTGAAACTTCTCTGCCCGAAACACCGGAGATGGCTGGGTTGGCAGACTGGTCTCCCGAGGGCAGAGAGAAGAAATGGGCACATTTAACCCTGGTGTGGGTCACTTCTCCTCAGAGGGGCCTGCCCTCGAGCCTTCTGCTATAGGATGGCGGTCTTCAGATCTGTCCGCCCCTGGAAAGGCTTCAGCTGTGAGAGCCATCTCGACCCCCAGTCTCTCTGAGGGGGGCTCGAGAAGGGACACTCTGTTTTTGTTGTTCACGTCTAGAGGAGCTTTTACTCAGCTGGGGCTGCTCTTTAGTAACAGCCCTGGCATGCATTCTGGAATGTCACCACCTGTTTCTTGGCCTCCTGAAACCTCTCGACAACAGTATTAACTGCATTGCTAAAGAGGCCAGAAAGAGAAACGGAGCGTCCTCATGAACGTTTTGTCCCTCTCTCTTATCCTTTAGAGGTTAAAGAAAAGATAGGGTCCAGCGTGGAGGTGGGGAATTACTTGACAGGAAAGCCTTGTCTAACTTAGTCGTGATGCACTTCCTGCTTCTCTGCTGGCGAATCAATTTAGCAACATCATAACTCAAAATCTCCAAACTTTCCTTATAAGCTGGGGAGAGAGATGGCGAATCCTTGAACTCCACTGCCTCGATGCTAACAATATCCAACTTCTCAGAGCTGGATAAAGCCAACAATGGGGCCTCACTCACCCTGGAAAAAACCACAGAGGTGTTTCAGGGTCTGGAATGAAGCCACTGAAACCGGAAGGTGAGAGCTGAGAAAGGGAAAAACCCATCTCAAGCTCCTCTGTCAATTCCATTTTTAACCCCCATGATCTGAGCAGGTGCGTTTGCCTGACCTCCCTCCTCGAAGAGAGCCAGGTGGGAATAGAGAGTTCTCAATGGCAGACGCTTGCAAGCTCGAGAGCGGACTCATCTCCCAGGGAGACCACACACAGGTGTGTGTCATCTCCTATAATGTAGTACGGGCCGGGATACACATTTTAAACTGCTGCTTATTACTTGCCATAATGATAATATAATGGGTCACACAACACCAAATAAGACTCACATGACACAGAGCACTTACTGAAAATACGTAAGCTGACGTTGTTTGGTCCGGATGTCCTTTATAGCTTACGGATGCTCCATCATCTGTCACTGGACTGTGTTTTGCCAATGAGTTTGGAGTGATTTCACACCTGCTTCATATAATATCATAATATAAAAGTTAACAAGCAAAACTAAAACGATCAAAGAACTCAACAGACTCGATGGCCCAAGGCTTGTGATGAAAAAGTTTATTTTTCTTTTATCAGGGAGTCTGTGGCAGTCCATTTAACTATGATATTGTGGAAATAAAAATTGTGTAATTTTGACACGCTAATTGGAGAGTCTTAAATGGAAAGTTCCCCCAAAACTGAAAATTGTCATCATTTACTCATCATCCTCATATCATTCATCCTCATGCCAAAACTGTCTTTAAACAAAAAAAGTTACTTTATTGGGCTCTTGATTTCAACCCCTCTTAGGAACTTAGGGCCAGATTTACTAAATGGGGCAAATTAGCGTGAGCACAATTCCACAAATGCGCCGATGGGAGTGGCTAGTTTTGCGTGTGATTCTGTGCAAATTAAAGAACACAGACGCAGTCAAATCATTTACATAATGAACAACACAATCTACCAAGTGCAGCCCAAATTAGCGTTGGGACCACGGATAACGCAGGTGAAAATGCGAACTGTGAAATCCCCGCTAAAAGAGCCAGAGGACAAACAATTACGGGTTGTAAGAAGTTGTGATGCACCTGGTGTTGCGGGACTCCTTGTAGTTGAGGTTCCAAGTCATCTTTTATTTCCTGCAGCAAATTAAAAATAGCATGGCTTGGCAAATGATATGTTCGGATAACGTCTTCCTCTGGCATATTTTCTCCCTTCTACCATGCGCTCTCTGTTCTCTGTGGTGTCTCCTCCTAGCAGCAACAATTGCAGCCATGTCGAAAGATGGGTTAAGACATGCTTTTTTGGAGTGTTAAATATTGGCGCAAATTCCAGTAAATTGACTAGTGCAAACATTAGTAAATCGTGTTGCGTGCCTCCCATAAATTTTGCATCTGAAAGGGAAACTCCCAGTAGCCTACAAATGAATATGCAATACGTTCAGCCACAAAAACAACTCAGTCCACGCCTTTTTAGTGCTAATTTTGCCCTGTGTGTCCTTAGTAAATCCAGACAGTAGTTTTTAAGGCCAAAAGAGGGTTTGCTCTGGAGCAAGCTGTTAGTAGATCTGGCCCTTAGTGTCACAGTTATCTGGACTTCTTCATCTTTAGCTTCACTTGAATGAAAACAAACTGAAAGTCCATGAATCACATGTGTTCCTTTGTTTGATTTTCCCGCCACTCATCAGTTGTCATGGATACTCATCAGATCATCACACCTGTTCATCATCTCCTCATTATCACGGTGTATTTAAGTTCCTCGTCTTCACTCTGTATTTGTCGGTTGTTGTTTGTGCAGTGATGGGATGGTTGATACCGGGGCTCCGATGCTTCGACGCAGTTTTCAAAGCACTTTTGTATCACACACTGTACCGATACTTGTATCGAAATGACAATACCACGTGATTGATGACGTTTGAAGCTTCGAACGTCATGCAGTATTGGAAGGTTGGGACACGGGGACAGCTGGTTTAAAAAATATTGCCGCTTCATGACCCCAACTGATCAAAGGGAAATGATTATGGAGGAGGCATTATTTAAACGATTTAACACTACACTTCCCTATAACATAATTTATATATTTTTTAAAACAGAACAGCCAAATTCATCATTCATGTGATTCAGATCACATACTTGTATATTTTGTAGTATTGATCAATATGTGAATCCGTTGACCAGGCTACACATGACACGAGTTGTGGTCTTTTAGTCTAAATGTGGCATATGTTATAATTATGATTTACCAGAGCATGTTTTTTTTCTTGTGTGGCAGAAATGGATTTCAATAGAATGGTCTAGAAACAGAAATCATGGCAGGTTGAAACCACCCCCTGCTGAGTATTATCCACCAATTAGAATTTTGTCATAAACATATTTTACCATACTCCTCCTGCAGCTGTAATAAGATATTCTGCAAAATTACATAATATAATCATGAATCCATTATCATCAAGACTCATTTCTGTAAAAGCTTTTTAATACATTAAACCACACCATGCCCTGTAAGAAGTTTGGGGACAGAAATAACAAAATTGTTAAATATGCCTAATGTCTGGCTATAATGTCACTATTCGGAAAGAGATACAAAAAAATGTAATAATAATTTCATGAAATGGAGCCATAGAAGAATGTGGTTTGCAATGAATACAAAAGCAGCCTGATTTCCTGACTCTCGTTCTCGACCACACAGACACAAACACACTTACACTCCTCCATTTGTCGTCTTCAGTCTGTAGCAGGAGGGTTAATGCATTCAGTAATAGCTTCAGATAGTTAAATTGATACAAATTGCAGCCACTTACATCTATAACTGAGCTTGGCCGTTCTGTCCATTGCCACAGCAATTCAGGGTGCTCTCTCATTAATGGTTTGTGTTATTGGTGCAGCAGCTGAGAGAATGTCCCCCTCTTGCAATACCTTGCCTCTCCTATGTCAGGCTAATAGCTGACTTCCATCTTTGTGTCTGTGTATGTGTGGCTTGATTGTTTTGCAGTGTGACAAATCCACGGCCCTCCACTTTGCCTGCACTCAGGGTGCTCTGGATGCCATCAAAATCATGATTTCCTCTTACAACAGAGTGGAAGACATCATCAACCTCAGGGATGGAGCCAATCAGACCCCCTTACATAGGTCAGTGTGATGCCTTACTATACTCTCCAATAGTCATTATTAAGTTAACTAGCCTTCTGGATTATATCAGAGCTGATCTCAGTTTGTTAAAAGGACAGTTCCCCCAAAAGTTATAATTCATCAATTACTCGACTACTTATGTCATTCCAAATCCTTAAGGCTTTCGTTCATCATCGAAACATAAATAAAGAATTATTATTATTATTATTATTTTTTAATGAAACTGACTGATTTATGTTCCTATTGAAAGTCCATTCACTTTTTGAGTTTTTATCCATTGGACTTTATAGTAAAAGGATTTAAATTTTTGAAATTGACACTAAAATGTATTTGTAAACAATATCTAAAGTAAAAACCTGAAAGTAAACAATTAAACGTGCTTACTTTTCACAATTAAACTCACGTTTTTGTGAGTATTTTTCCTCCTAATGTGTTTGGTTATATGTATTCTTGTTTGTACAACTTGTTTGTCTCAATAAAAATGTTAGAAGTAATTATACTACTTTCTTTTAAAGCACTTTTGCTATGACCAAACAAATGTATTTATAATGATGATGCCATTATAGGGTGCTTGTCCAATTGCAATTTGCAGATGTATTTGTTTGATTTATTCCCAATGCTTTAATGATTAACAATGACTTTATTTTCCTAATAGAGCCACGTTGTTTGATCATGTCGAGTTGGCTGAATATCTTATTTCAAAGGTAAATGTTTGAATGGCTGCTTTGTGAGAATGTAAATGGCTGAAACATCCAAACTCACACCTTTATTTTGCTGAATGTGCACTTTGTGAACCAGCAAACTGCGTTGCTTGGATTGATCTTTTGATAGGACTAATATTAACCACCATATCTCATTATATTATCGTGTGTTCTTTGATAACACCGGCAATTCACTGTTATTTGGATCTCATTTGTCTTGGAAAGGGAGCAGATATTGACTGTATTGATTGTAAGGGACTGTCTCCACTGCTGATGGCCTCCAACTGCAGTGCTTGGAAAACTGTTGCATATTTACTGTCAATAGGTAAAGCATTTTCATGAATTTTCAACACTTTTTATCTCCAATATCAATTGCATGCACGTTTCTGCATATTTAACATTTTGTCCTATTGAAAATAGGTGTCAATTTCAAAGTCAAAGACAAAGCAGGTCGCAACTTCCTCCACCTTGTCATTCTTCAACCGAAAGGGCTGAAAAATCTTCCTGAGACAGTCTTACAGGTATGAAAATCTTCCTAAACGTCAAGTTCAGTTTGTCAAATGCAGAACACTTTCATTTTGAAAGAAAGCCTGAAGAGTTCAAGTGACCCTGTGTTATGGATTATTACATAATGCATTGTTTTGAACATGCGCATGTTCTGTATATAGTTATAAGAACCCATTGCCTCCTCCAGAGTAATGCTGTGAAGGAGATGTTGTCTGATGAGGATGTTGAAGGCTGCACTCCTCTGCACTACGCCTGCAAACTTGGCATTCACGATTCGGTCAAAAATATGCTGGGTCTCAATATCTTCTTGGGTCAAAAGTCACGGGAGAAGAAATCAGCGCTTCACTTCGCTGCAGAGTGAGAACGTTTGTAATGCAGTCAGAGCTATATCAAAGCCATATCTTTGTGCTTATTTTCTTATAAGTAATACGTTTTGACCTGCAATAACATATCGTTCCTGACCATTTATGATAATTTTGCTGGAATTTATACAAACTTTCTCATTTCACATGCTCCCAAACCTGTTAATTTTTTTTTCTTCTCCAATATCTGTCAGATATGGGCGTTTAAACACATGCCACAGGCTGCTGGAGAACCTCACGGACTCCAAAATGCTGAATGATTGGGACGAAAAGGGTCTGACATCCCTTCATCTTGCTTCAAGGGCAGGACACACACAAGTAGTGGAGCTGCTGCTCCGGAGGGGAGCGCTGTTTCAAAAGTACACCATACTTTTTTTTTGAAAAGCAAAACATCTACATTTTTCACAGTCATCACAAGCAGAACTTCATTACTCTAATAACTACCAGGCAGTGTTATTTTAATCATTGAGATACTACACTGTAAAAAGTGGTAACCTGGAATTGTTACATTGAATAGCTGATTTTTAATCCATGTATTTTGTTGGTATAAATTAAAATTGGTTGATTCAGCAACATTCAATTAAATAAATAAAAAATTACCCCTGGAATAAAACAAGTTCATTTTTAAATGTTATAATTAAATAAGTGCCAGCTTCACAAAATGCTTGGTTACGTTGTGAGTTCATTCAGCTGGAAGTTCTGTCATAAGGTCTGTTTTAATCTCTAGTGATTACAAAGGCTGGTCCTGTTTACATCATGCTGCGGCTGAGGGATACACACAGACAATGAAAATCCTCCTCGCAGCCAATGTCAAACTACTGGACGGAACAAATGAAGATGGGGTAAGCAGCGTAACAATCCCTAACACCTGTGTAGCATAGTCAGTTTGAAGAATACAATTTTACCAAACCATAGGAAACTGAGCTTTGAAGATCCAAAGAACAAAGCATAATACTCTCATTAAATTTCACATTTGTCATAACATTTTACAGAATTTTTTTTATATCTTTATTCAGCAAAGATGCATAAATAAAACATTTACAATTTTACAATGTTGATTTTTTTTATTCATCAAAGAATATTAATTTGTAATAATAATAATATAATAATAATAATATTAATTAAGCAGCAAAACTGCTTTCAACATTGGTATTAATAAGAAATGTTTCTTGAGCAGCAAATCAGCATATCAGAATGATTTCTGAAGGATCATGTGACACTGAAGACTGAAGTAATGATGCTGAAAATTCAGCGTTGCCATCTCAAGAATAAATTATATTTTAAAATATATTAAATTAGAAAACATTTCTTTTAAATTGTAATAATATTTCATAATATTACTGTTCTACTGTATGTTGTCAAATAAGTGCATACTTGATGAGCATTAGACACTTTTTTCAAAAAGTATTTTATTTTTTATACTTTTACTATACTGTATTTATTTATTTATTTACTCATTTAAAGCAATTGTCATTTATGATAAGTTTGAACAACACTGCTTTTTAACCAAACATGTATGCTTTAATAGAACACAGCCCTTCACATTGCTGCACAAGCGGGACATGTAGGTGCTGTTTTGCTGTTATTGGAAAGAGGAGCTGAAATCACTCTCAACAATGCTGACAACTCTTTTTTGCATGAAGCTGTGCGAAATGAGAAAAAAGATGTAGTGAATGCCACTATCGAAAGTGAGAGGTAAGGAGACATCCACTTTCAAGATGGTTAAGTTAATAGCCTTACATTGCTTTGACACCCCACAGCTAATACATGTAGTAAAAAAAAAAAAAAAAGGATTGGAGGACAGTATTGATTTTAATATAAAATGCAACTTGGATTGCAGATTAATAATAATATATGAATTAATATTGTAACATTGTTGCAGTGTTCATTTTATCTGATTGTTCCCTTTCAGTAGTCACGTTCTATGTATGTAGGATCTGAACAACAAATTGGGGATCGCTTTGAGAGACCAATCTGCTTTGGCTCGTTTAGTTTACAATCAATGCACATTGGCATGCGATAATGGCATCAGCTGCTCCGCCTCGCAGCACGAGCATATAATGAGCAGAAGAAGCGTCACATCCTTGCTTTTATCTTCGGAGCAGAGCGATTCTACTGTTCCTGCTCTATTTTCTAAGAGTGTTTAACTTCAAAAAGAAAACGTCTCAGGTTACGACTGTAACCATAGTTCCATGAGAAAGGGAACAAGACGATGCGTCAACGGCGCTTTGGGAACGCCCCCAGCGTGAATGCATCTGAGCATCAATGTCAACTAGTCCAATGGAAAGAATGAGCGTCACGGGCGGGTGACGTCATGACCAGGAAGGGATAAAAGCACATCCGGTGCAAACCGGCATTAGCTTCGAAATCGCCGAAGCAAGCCGATCACAGGGATGCAGGAAGTATGGCAGGGTGACGCATCGTCTCGTTCCCTTTCTCAGGGAACTATGGTTACAGTCGTAACCTGAGACGTTCCCTTTCAAGGGAACTCGCGATGCGTCAACGACGCTTTGGGAACGAGAATACCCAAAACGGCAGACTTTCAAATGCCTGAGTGTCAGCCTGTTGTCACTGCACCAAGCACCTGGGATCCTGGGGCAGCATCCATGTCCAAGCTGTAAAACTCACGAATGTCAATCCGCCGCATCACAAACGTCTTAGAGAGAACTCCAGATAATACGCTTAGAAGCCATACTCCTAGTGGAATGAGCCCTGACCACCAAATGGTTGGCCAGAAGACTCAGAAGAAAGAAGAATAGTCTCGACTATCTATTTGCTCAATAGGTTGGATTTTCTTGACAGAGAAGTCCGATGAACATAAGTGTCCAGTGCTCGCACTGGGCACAAGAGGTTCAGCTTTTCCTGGTCCAAAAAATGGGGGAGGACAGAGACCTGCACCACAATAGGCCTCGGAATAATGGTAGGCACCATTGGAACATATCCATGTTTCTGGTAAGATTGCCTTGGCCATCCCCGGTGCACTCAAGGCAGGTGGGGACCGAAAGGGCCTGAAGGTCTGACTCTTATAGGGACGAAATAGCGTGCAGAAAATAGTCTTAAAAGAAAGGAACTTCTCTGAGACCAAATCTAAGGGCTCGAAGGGAACCCTAGATAGGCCTTCTAGAACTATTGCCAGGTCCCAAGCCAGCACCCTAGTGCAAGTTGCAGGCCTCAGCCTCAAAGTGCCACGAAGGAAACGAGTGATCAGGGGGTCGCGACCCAAAAATGTACTACCCACCAGGGCGTGGAAAGCCGCAATGGTTGCCACGTATACCTTAAGCGTGGAAGGACATAGACCTGATACAAAGCGTTCTTGCAGAAACTCGAATACTGTGTTTACTGAACAGTTAACCGGATCCCACTGACGCTGGTAACACTAAGAAGTGAAAAACTCTCGAAATAGTGAATATAGTTTCCTAGTAGCGGGAGCTCTGGAGCTTAGAATGGTCTCAACAACCTCGGTTGAGAGACCACTCTCTATGATTTGGGCCCCCTCAGAGGCCAAACCCACAGTTTCCAAATCCCCTGCCGGGGGTGCAATATTGCATGCCCTGCTTGAGACAGAAGGTCTCTCCTGATCGGGACCTCCAAGGGAGGTCCGTCGAGGAGAAAAGTTAGGTCCGCAAACCAAATTCAGCACGGCCAGGGTGGTGCTACTAAATAGGCTTATTCCATCCTGGCGGAATCGCTCCAGAACTCCTGGGAGCAGAGCAACAGGGGGAAATGTGTACAGACGTAGCCTCGGCCACGTCTGCACCATAGCAACCAGCCCCGAGGGGACTGGTTGAGTGAGGGAAAACCAGAGTGGACAGTGCGTCGTATGCTGAGACGAGAACAAATCCACTTCTGCCTGGCCGTAAAACTCCCATATTTGCTCCACCGCCTCGGGGTGGAGTCCCCTGGCCTCAGCCCCTGCCTCGACAGGGTGTCTGCTCCAATATTCTGGCCCCCCTGGAATATACACTGCCCTCAGACAGCGTAATTTCCTGAGGGACCAAAATAAGAGGCCACCAACTGTTGTCTGTGGGTCAAGAACCAGAGTTTCCTCCATATAACCAAGGCGTGGGGATACTGCCGCGTGATCTTGATCGTACGGAGTGGGTTTCCCCTCAGGGAGAACCCTCTGGTCCTGAGCCACCACTGTAAAGGTCTCATGTACAGCAGGTCAAAGGGTATCACATTGGACGCTGCTGCCCTGAGGCCTAACAGTCACTGTTCCAGAACAACACATGATGGCCCCTCAGGTCTGGGAGGAGATGTCTCAACGCATTGAAGACGACCATCATCTCTAGGCAATTCATGTGCCAAGCGAGATGATGACTCCTCCACAAGCCCTGAGCTGAGCGGCCTTCCAATACCGCTCCCCAGCCGGTGAGGGAAGCATCTGTCGAGATCACAACTCGATGGCAAAGAGCTCCCAACACCGGACCCTGGGTTAAGAACCAGTGTTTCCTCCATATAACCAAGGCGTGACTGGCCTAGCCTCAGCTCTTTTGTGGCTGTTAGGATAGCAGCTACACGAACGGGCGACAGAGTGGCCCGCATCGTCACTGAATCCTATACCACACCAAGGAAAGTGGTTCTCTGTACTGGATAAAGCACACTCTTCTTGGCATTGAGCCTCAACCCCAACATCTGCATATGAGCGAGAACGACACCTCGGTGCCGAACCGCTAACTGTTCTGATTCCACTAGAATCAGCCAGTCATCTATGCAATTCAGAATGCGTATGCACTGCAGCCTGGCGGGGCCAGAGCTGCGTCTACACGCTTTGTTAATGTGCGGGGTGATAGAGCTAGACCGAAAGGCAGTGCCTGATACTGGTGTTCTTTGCCCCAAAGAAAACCTCAAGAACCTCCTGTGCTGAGGGAGGATGGAGATATGGAAGTATGCGTCTTTTACATGACAAACCAGTCCTCAGATCTGATTTGAGTCACAATCTGTTTGAGTGTCAGCATCTTGGACTTGAGTTCCAGCACCAAACACTCCAACAGACGAAGATATAGTATGTGACGCAGCTCTCCATCCTCTTTTGGAACAATGAGATAACGACTGTAAAGACCCGACGTAATGTCGGGTGAGTACACCTGCTCTATAGCTTTCTTTGCTAACAGGGCCTTTACCTCTTGCTCCATTACCAGAGCCTGCTCGGAATGCACTAATGTGAGCAACACTCCGTTGTAGCCTGGAGGACGAGAACCAAATCTGCCTCTTACTACTAACTGCAGGACCCATAGAGATATATTTGGCAGTAGCTTCCGCGCTGCCAGAAAATCTACCAAGGGAACCAGCCCCTCGAGGCTGGCCTCTGGTGTAATAAAGACAGCCAAAAAAAAATGACTTTTTTCGAACCCCCCTCAGAGGGCGAGAGTCCGACGCAATGTCGAGTCGGTTGGGGCTGCCCTCACCTGTCTGACGCCGGTGGCCCCAGACCTTTTCTTTTGAGCCGCAGCCTTATCAGCGTGAAGAACGGTCCTCGGATCCGGCTTCTGCTTCTGCTTTGGCTGCTGTGTTGTGTATGAGAAACTAGATGGCTGGAGCTGCTCACGCCCAGCAGCCCCAGGGGGTTGGACATAGCGAGGGAGAGATTATCTTGTATCTTTCTCCATGATTCCCATCAAATTGAGCAAGAGGTGTCTCTCAGTGACCACAAGGGCTGCCATCCCTGAGAGATAAATCTGTGGCCCGACGGAGTTCTCAAACCCCATCGGGCCAAACTCCCTCACTTCTGTCCAAATACCGCAGCAGGTCAGCCTGATATGCTTGTAGCACTGCTATAGTGTGCAAGCAGGCTCATGCTAGACCCACTGCCATATATGCTTTTCCCACTAGATTAAAAAATAGTTTTTTTTTAAATGGTTTAGTGAGAGATGTCGACGCCTTCAGGGACGATACTGAACCGGGAGACAGAAAGCTCGCAAGTGTCTGTTCTACCCGGGGTATTGCCCCATAGCCATACTCTCTTAACCTCCAAATGTCTGAATATACATGAATGTGGGGGCTAAAAGACAAGATGAGAACGGTGATCTAGACCATGATCACCGTACTCATTTTTCCATGATCTAGACAGCTCGCTGTGCAGATCGGGAAAAATGAAAGGCCCCGTGATGGAGGTGGAAAAATAGAGGGAAGGAAACTCGTTCAATTTATTTTATTTTTATGACGAGTGCCCCCTTATTTCTGCTGGCCATTAAATATTTAATTTATCTACAGCCTTAGTAAACACCTCCACCAGCTTATTATTTTTTTATATATATTCTTTATATATATTCACTTTATTTTATATATAATATATAAACTATCATATATATATATACAGGTCCTTCTAAAAAAATTAGCATATTGTGATAAAGTTCATTATTTTCCATAATGTAATGATAAAAATTAAACTTTCATATATTTTAGATTCATTGCACACCAACTGAAATATTTCAGGTCTTTTATTGTTTTAATACTGATGATTTTGGCATACAGCTCATGAAAACCCAAAATTCCTATCTCAAAAAATTAGCATATCATGAAAAGGTTCTCTAAACGAGCTATTAACCTAATAATCTGAATCAACTAATTAACTCTAAACACCTGCAAAAGATTCCTGAGGCTTTTAAAAACTCCCAGCCTGTTTCATTACTCAAAACCGCAATCATGGGTAAGACTGCCGACCTGACTGCTGTCCAGAAGGCCATCATTGACACCCTCAAGCAAGAGGGTAAGACACAGAAAGAAATTTCTGAACAAATAGGCTGTTCCCAGAGTGCTGTATCAAGGCACCTCAGTGGGAAGTCTGTGGGAAGGAAAAAGTGTTGCAAAAAACGCTGCACAACGAGAAGAGGTGACCGGACCCTGAGGATGATTGTGGAGAAGGACTGATTCCAGACCTTGGGGGACCTACGGAAGCAGTGGACTGAGTCTGGACTAGTAGAAACATCCAGAGCCACCGTGCACAGGCGTGTGCAGGAAATGGGCTACAGGTGCCGCATTCCCCAGGTCAAGCCACTTTTGAACCAGAAACAGCGGCAGAAGCGCCTGACCTGGGCTACAGAGAAGCAGCACTGGACTGTTGCTCAGTGGTCCAAAGTACTTTTTCCGGATGAAAGCAAATTTTGCATGTCATTCGGAAATCAAGGTGCCAGAGTCTGGAGGAAGACTGGGGAGAAGGAAATGCCAAAATGCCTGAAGTCCAGTGTCAAGTACCCACAGTCAGTGATGGTCTGGGGTGCCATGTCAGCTGCTGGTGTTGGTCCACTGTGTTTTATCAAGGGCAGGGTCAATGCAGCTAGCTAGCAGGAGATTTTGGAGCACTTCATGCTTCCATCTGATTTCATTTTTCAGCACGACCTGGCACCTGCTCACAGTGCCAAAACCACTGGTAAATGGTTTACTGACCATGGTATTACTGTGCTCAATTGGCCTGCCAACTTTCCTGACCTGAACCCCATAGAGAATCTGTGGGATATTGTGAAGAGAAAGTTGAGAGACGCAAGACCCAACACTCTGGATGAGCTTAAAGGAGTAGTTCACTTTTGAAAAAAACTTTTGCTGATAATTTACTCACCCCCATGTCATCCAAGATGCCTATGTCTTTCTTTCCTCAGTCGAAAAGAAATTATGGTTTTTGATGAAAACATTCCAGGATTTTTCTCCATATAATGGACTTATATGGGAACCATACGGTCCAAGGTCCAAAATACAGTTAATAACAGTTTCAGATGCAGCTTAAAATGTCTTTAAAGGACACCAGACGATGAATAAGGGTCTTATCATGCGAAACGATCGCTCATTTAAAAAATAAATAACAACGTTTAAGTTTTATAAGCTCACATGCTCGCCTTTCTCTGTTCTGTGTAACTCTCCTGTTCAAACTCGTTCATCAAAATGAACAAATCTTTTTCCGAGTCAATTCGTTCATTTCGGTCGTTAAATGAATCAAATGACTCGAAAAAAGATTTGTTCATTTTGATGAACGAGTTCGAACAGGAGAGTCACACAGAACAGAGAAAGGCGAGCATGTGAGCTTATAAAACTTAAACGTTGTTATTTATTTTTTAAATGAGCGATCTTTTCGCATGATAAGACCCTTATTCATCATCTGGTGTCGTTTAAAGACATTTTAAGCTGCATCTGAAACTGTTATTAACTGTATTTTGGACCTTGGACCGTATGGTTCCCATTTAAGTCCATTATATGAAGAAAAATCCTGGAATGTTTTCATCAAAAACCGTAATTTCTTTTCGACTGAGGAAAGAAAGACATAGGCATCTTGGATGACATGGGGGTGAGTAAATTATCAGCAAAAGTTTTTTCAAAAGTGAACTACTCCTTTAAGGCCGCTATCGAAGCATCCTTGGCCTCCATAACACCTCAGCAGTGCCACAGGCTGATTGCCTCCATGCCACGCCACATTGAAGCAGTCATTTCTGCAAAAGGATTCCCGACCAAGTATTGAGTGCATAACTGAACATAATTATTTGAAGGTTGACTTTTTTTTATATTAAAAACACTTATTTTATTGGTCGGATGAAATATGCTAATTTTTTGAGAGGTTTTCATGAGCTGTATGCCAAAATCATCAGTATTAAAACAACAAAAGACCTGAAATATTTCAGTTGGTGTGCAATGAATCTAAAATATATGAAAGTTTAATTTTTATCATTACATTATGGAAAATAATGAACTTTATCACAATATGCTAATTTTTTGAGAAGGACCTGTATATATAGGCTATATATATTTCTCATACGCTGGGGAAAGAGATGGCAAATCCACTTCCCCCATGATTGTGTCACTTTCAATGCCCAGCACATCTACCTCCTCGGAGGTAGAGCACTGAAGCATTGATTTCTCTCCCCGGGCGGAAGAGACCGCAGCGCGGGATTCCGAGACCGGCGAGAGAGCACTGGATCCCTCGTGGAAAGGGAGGAGATAAGATCCGCGGACCCGTCTCCAACCCCGTAAAGAGATCCTATTCGCGATCCACAGGAATGCATTCTCCGCGCTGCCTCGGCGCAGAAAGCTAATGCCGGTTTGCACCGGATGTGCTTTTATCCCTTCCTGGTCATGACGTCACCCGCCCGTGACGCTCATTCTTTCCATTGGACTAGTTGACATTGATGCTCAGACGCATTCACGCTGGGGGCGTTCCCAAAGCGTCGTTGACGCATTGCGTGTTCCCTCAGCACAGTGTTGCAGTGGAACATGTCGATCGCTGCATCAGAGGATGAGCTAATGTCCTCCAGGGATGAAGATTAGGCTGTGCTGCCTCCTTCGGGTGTGGCACTGTTGCCCGAGTCTGACCCAGAGCCTTCCCGGGCCTCTGTGAGCGTCGGACTCTAATGAAACCCAACACCATGTCCCGAACCCTCACGGCTTGACGATTGGTATCTCGGGGCGGCCATTGCTGGTTCTCAGCGCCACGCCCGAGTGCCTTTCTTTCCGAGGGTCACCAGATCGTGGACGGCACCATTTTCTGCCTGAAACCTGTCTGCTACCCTTTCCTCCCTCACTACCCTCGATGTCGGAGCAGCTAAGGGGTATGTGGAGCTCCCCCCAGTGGAGCGGTCTATGGCGATGCAATTGTGTCCCAAGACTGCTACCTCCTGGCACGGTAATCCACGTCTCCCCTCCCGGGCATATAAGTTCTCGTCCTCTCTGTTGGGAAGGCTTACACAGCGTGCAGAGAAGCCGCTTCCGCCCTGCGTGCCATGGCGCTCCTGCACGTCTACCAGGCCAAAGCACTCAATTTTACGAGGGTAGTTCCGACACAATGGTTATGCAGGAACTGTGTACAGCGACGGACCTCACCCCATGGGCGACGAAAGTCACTGCACGCTCCCTGGGTCGTGCGATGTCAACCTTAATGGTCCAGGAACGGCATCTTTAGCTGAACCTGGCGGATATGCGTGAGTCCAACAACGTTCGGTTCCTCAACTCCCCTGTCTGCCAGGCTGGCCTCTTTGGTGACTGTGAGGGACCAAGCAGTCAAGTAATGAGGGCCATAGAAAGTCAAAATAATCAAATCAAATGTTTAGGCATATAAAAGAGATCAGCAGAACAAACTAAACTCTGTACGTGTGAGAACAAACTAAACTGATCTACAAGTTAAACATCAGGGACACATTTATACAAACGGACTAGTCCATATTAACACATAAGGGAAGACAAAAACAACAAACTTCACAATACAACAACAAAATCAATACCAAGGCCAGTTACATAATTACACTATAATTAAGTGCATATCTTAACACGGATAATAAATCTAAGGAAAAGAACAAGCAATTAGAAAAGACAATACCAACACAAAACATTCGACCAATATTCTAATATTCTAACAATATTAGAGAATAGGTTGAGATTTTTTAAAACCTATATTATTTTTCTCCTCTCAGTTTGCCAACAGTTGACAAAGACATATTAATTCACTGCAGGTGTGCTGAGGCATTAACGTCATTTAAAGCCAAATCCCGCTGTGTCGTGATGGACATCATAGAGTTCCTCCCGGAGTCTTTCAAGGTCTGTCTATTAACTTCACACCTTATGAAAATCTCTGAGATATTGTTGATACAATATTTGACACAAAACTCCTCTCTCTTCTGAACAGCACCTTCTGGACCGGTGTATTGTTGAGTCTGATCACGACGCCAACAGTCCAGATTATCATGTAAGCTTTCCACAAATGTGCAAAAAGTTGCCTTAGAACTATTAATAGTTCATTAATGCTATAAAAAGATCATTAATGACAAGTACAATTCTTCAATGGTATTGGCAGATCAGGTACGATTTTCACTGGCTTCAAGCTCCTATACAGTTGAAGAAGTATGCTAAAGCAGACAAAACCATGAATTTCCAACCATTGGCAGCTATGAATGTAAGTCTCTTTAAATCATGTTACAATAGGTTACAGTCCTTCAAGGCACTCATCCTTTCTAACGATGGAAAATTGTTTATTGAAGGAGAAAACATGAAATGAAAATATGAGCATTTTATCTAGTGATGTCTGACTTTTGGACCCCATTGTGCTGTATACATTATTAAATACAAACTTCTAATTAATTTAGCATCTTAAAATGGTTTGAGAATAAATCATAACTCTTGTACCTCACTAGGCAATGGTGCGGTACAACCGCCTGGAGCTCCTCACTCACCCCGTTAGCCGAAAATACCTGGAAATGAAGTGGTATGTCAAAGACGTACTGTAATTCTCTCAGAAAGTCCCTACAGTTCTAGTTGTAATGTTTTAAGTCACTATATTCTATATTCACCCTATTTGGATGGTAATTGTTGCTCATGGTGACGTAAGATAATTTCAACATTTACAGGGGCTAGTCAGTGATTCTACTGCTGTTTGAATCCAGAATGTCAGTGTTTTTCTACAACCACCCACGTAAAATTACCACGTATAACACCAGGGTCATCTGGTAATGTCATTGCCATCTGAAGTTTACAAAAAGAGATCAATTCAAAAGTCGTTGTGTAAATTGTTTTTGACCACTGCCTAGCACTATACAGTAACTGTTGCACTTTCCTATAAAGTGCATGCGTTTTAAATATGGACAATGTTTTCTGTGAAATGCTGAAAACAAGAATAATGCAAAGTCAATTCGAAATCTTCACAGATACCATTTATTTATGTGACATAACACCCAACATTTACCAGCTCCCTCCGCACCCCTATCCCCCTCATGATAAAGAGCCAAAGGACGAGACCAGAAATGGGCTGGCAGAAGGGAACACCAAGGTGGACAAGAAGGAGAGAGGACCAGGGTGGAGACGGGAGAAGCTAGAGAATGACCCAGAGCAGAGCCAGGATGAATGCCCATGGCATAACTGATGGAGGGAGGAGCCAAGATGGAGCCAGGGGCCTGACCGACTGAAGTGACGTTGTGATAGGAGAAAACCCAGGAGGAACAGAAAAGACAAAGACCTAAGGTGTCATTGAAGGCCTGGAGGGCAAAGGTGGAGCCGTAGGTGTACTTAGGTGAAGGCATGGGCTTGGCAGACCTGAGCGGATTCAGTGTGACTCAGGATGATGGTGGAACCGGAGGTAGGCCAGAGGGATGGAGGGTCGAGGCGCAGCAGGAGATCCACAAGTCCGAAGCAATGCCAGAGCAAAGATTGAAAAAGGTGGTAGCCCAGTGGAG
The DNA here is from genome assembly GCF_029890125.1 of Rhinichthys klamathensis goyatoka. Lineage (NCBI taxonomy): Eukaryota > Metazoa > Chordata > Actinopteri > Cypriniformes > Leuciscidae > Rhinichthys > Rhinichthys klamathensis. Next base: position 2,188,016 of record NW_026606648.1, on the reverse strand, counting down.
CCTGAGGGATGACAGACCATGGTGGAGCTGAGAGAGCAGGGATGAGGTGGACTACAGGGCTTGGAGGCCCGAGGTGGAGCTAGGAGATCCGAGTGACTGAATGGAGACAGCGGAGGCAGGGCCGAGGAATTGGATGGCTTTGGCAGAGGAGGAGGGAGAGGTAGGCTGGGCGGGACCATCCACAAAGAAAGAGACTTGATTTTGGACAATGAAGGAGACTTGATGCTGGACGATGAAGGAAACCTGACGCTGGGCCGAACCAGTGGCAATGAAGAAGACTTGGGGCTGGGCAGAACCCGTGGCCACAAAGACAACTTGGGTCTAGCGGAGACGAAAATGACTTTGGACTGGGATGAACCACCAGAGCCAATTGCAACAAAGGAGAATTGGTGCTGAACGACAAAGAAGACTAGGGCCTGGACAATGAAGGAGACTTGGTGCTGGACGATGAAGGATACTTGGTGGTGGACAATGAAGGAGACTTGGTGCTGGACGATGAAGGATACTTGGGGGTGGACAATGAAGGAGACTTGGTTCTGGGTGAAACCAGAGGCAATGAAGAAGACTTGGGGCTGGGCAGAACCAGTGGTGACAAAGACGACTTGGAACTGGGCTGGCCCAGCAGTGAAGAAGATGACTTGGGGCTGGAGTGAACCAGCGATGAGGAAGACGACTTGGAACTAAACAGGATCAACAACATTTCATCATCTAGCTTATCAAACAATAATTATTCAGCAGGGACCCAGCTCATACTGTAGCATGCACCTCAGCAACGGGAGTGTGTGTGGGGCTCCAATCCATGCCGACGTACTCCACTAAAATACTTTTAGTGACGGGCACTGTTGCCGGTTCACGCACTTGGTCAGACTCCTTTCTGTACTTGGGCTCCTGGACAAAATTGGCCACTGGCAAACACTCTGGCTTTCGCTTCGTGGTGGGCTTGGGCTCTGAGTCTGTGGTGGGCTCTGGTTTATTATCCATAACAGGCATGACTGAAGGCTAGCTGGGCTCTGGGTCCGGAATGGGGCTAGTATTGTCTCAATCAGCGAGGCAGACAGTGCATGGCGATCCACATTGGACCAGCACCCACTCCACATACTGTGCAAGGCTCCCTCAAGGACCTTCCACGGGCAGCCATGTCCTCGGTCACTCGTTGAGGCCACTGTTGTAGAAAATGCATAGTGAGTGGTATAGGGATAGTGGGTCAGGCACGCCAGATCTGAGAAATCCCTCGTGTGATCCTCGAGGGAGCTATATCTACAGTTGGTAGTCAACCAGAATGCCTATTACCGCCGCGTTTAATAAACCAGTAACATTTCAAAGTCCTTCGCGAAATGACCACCAGGTGGCGCAAAGGGACATTTTGCAAAACAGCTGCAATTGCCACATTTTGAAATGTAAGTGGAGCTGTCAACTGATATATTTCTGTTTGTAAGCTATCTGTTTATTATTATTTTTAAAACACACAGCACAAGGTCTTAAAAAATGTTTTATTATTTCGTCAAGAATGAGACTATGTAAAAAATAAACAAACAAAACAAAACTTTTAGAACAGAAAAAAAGAATAAAACTTTTTTAAATATTAGCTACAGAATTGGTTAAAGTTAACGAAAGCAATGATTACATGTAAAAGTTATTTTAAACCGAATAGAACAAACTTTTAGAACCGAAAAATAGAATCAAAAGTTTAAAATAGAGATGACAACAATAGCCTATTTAATATTGTAAATGGCAGCGCGATCACTGATCAGGATTTAATGACGGCCCCCTTGCACTAGCCTATACCAAGCAAAAAATACACCACAAAACCATCATATCTCGCAGTCAGTGAAAAAAATTAGGTGCAATGAAGCTGATTATTTTTACTATTGCGGAATAAGACGAGTGAAGAGCGATTCTCCTCTCGTGTGCACGGACACTGAAAAACATCCAGAAGTTTCCTTTTCCAGCAAAGTCACTTCGTAGGCCAGTCGAGTGGTAGAGCGCTCACTGTTGGACAACAGTTTCCTTGATATGGGTTAAAATCCCGAACAATCATTGTCTACTGTTATACTTTTCTTTTTTTCTTTTTTTTGATTAACGCAGAGAGATTTGTCTCCTGCATTTATAAAACTTTGTTACACCATATTGTTTTTTTGCTTACATTTATAAAATAAAATTTCCATGTATTTCCATTTTACACTAAGGAACAAATAGGCTATTATCCAACAGTAGGCTATGACTGAATTTACATCTGTAAAATTCCAATCGTAATATTAACGTTAAAAAAAGGAAAAAATCTTTATGGGGTTCCCTATACATAAATATTTTTTTTTTAAATGGTTGTAAGGGGTCCGTGTGGAATTAGTGAGTTGAAAATGTTGTGCTACAAAAGAACATGAGTTTGAAGTTTGTACCATTTCGTTTTGCTTGGAAAAAGCTGGCCTTGTAAAACGAAGTATCTAAATCATCTCATCATCTGATCAAGCAAAAGCAACTGATGCTGTTTTAATTCTTCAATCATTGAAATAATTAAATATTTAGTTGATAAACTTTTATGACAGAAATACTACGACATATAGCCTGAATGATTTAATTCCTTCATTATCAACACTTTTATATGTGTAATGAGAATAGTGGTTTAAGTGTGAATTGCAACTTGTCTTCGTTTTAAGTCAGTCTCAGATGCTCCTCTCCTCTCAGATAGCCTGTGGGGGTTGGGAGGGGCAGTTCGGACAATGAGGTGTGAATCGCTGGAGAGTGTCGGATAGCAGCCTGACGAAAGGTGCTCTAAGCGATGTTGGGTGACGTCACTTCTTGTTGATGTTCGAAGTATTGTCAAACAAAACGGAGGCTATAGCTCCTCCCTCCTCCTCATCCCGTCCCCTCCCCCTGTAGTTTTACTGATACTTCATTCAAGGTGTAATGTCGCCAAGTTAGATAATTGCTTTCATATAATGCAGAAAAAAAAGAAACATTACCAGAAAAACACGATAAAACGTTTCGCCACCTGAGGTTATAACTTTAGCTCCCATACAAGGACGCAATAGCAAGATGACGTTAGCTTCACGTTTCCCAGTGAGAATAAACAACGGTTCCCCGTCGTAAACAAATTTAGTCAAAGTTGTCAATAGGCTATGAATGAACATTCAAATTCATAACAAACAGTTGGTAAAAAAAAACATTCACACAAACTGTCGCCCTACTCTGAGTTTGCTTGATCATTTACAATAGAGATTGATAGCTAGCTGCTAGAAACCTATATGTTGGATTCACGAAAGTTAGCGCTGACTTCATATTTCTAGCTAATTATATCCCTGTGTTTGTTAGGCGAACATGAAAGTCCATTTAGAAAAACCAAACTGGATTTACCCACCTGTCCAGCAAAACCAGAGTTACCTGAATGTCGGATTGGAAGCCCTTCTGCCGGCGGAGTTCTCGCCACCTTTCAAAGGCTTTTCCAATGTAAAATCGGGACTTCGCGCGTTCCTTCTCCTTTTCCCTCTTCTTTGCATTTTTGCAATCTGTTCATAAGTTATAATTCTAACTTCCCTCTTCATGCTTCTCTCTCCTTCACACCCCCCTTCATGTGTACGTGCACTAACCCCCCAAACCCTTCTTGTCGGTTATTGGCTGGAACACTGTTTGTTTTGTTTCGTGGAGCGGGTTGCCCCAGTTTGTTTTTGTTGCCGTTTGTGGAGCCTGGGCTGTCTACAGAGACCGCGTTTTTTTACAGTGTGTTCAGGGGACAGGCAGCTAGCGGATAGTGAGGAGATGTTTGCTGTATGTGACAAATGTTTTTGCCTAAAAAACGTGTGACATCGCTTAGAGCACCTTTAAAGAGCAGGGCTGGGTTTCCCAAAAGCATCGTAGAACAACTGCCACCAATGGTCTCTACGATTAACTTAGGTTTACAATGCTTTTGGGAAACACAGCCCAGGCAAAGACAAAGTCCCTTTCAGGATGAATCTCATTCTCAATAAATAAATATTGTAATGTGCTATTTAAAGGTTTTTCACGTGAATCAATTGACATGTTCAATCCAATTGTTTCAACTGATTTGTTTCTTTGGCAATACAAATTTAAAATGTCGCAAGAATAAGATTCTGTATTCCTTTTGCATCACACAGGGAATAAACGCTAAACTCGATGCAAACCTGTTTTAAATAAAATAAAACTGCCCCGACACTTCATTTAAACCTTGAAATGTGCAATGGGGGTTTAAACTGAATATAAATTTTAGTGTTCTTTTAATTTTTTTTTATTAGTTTTTATATCTAAAGTAATACTATTTGAATTGAATACTAACACAATTGAAATGCCCATGCAAAGCCTGATTAATGTAGCATTTTTCTATTGAAATGTTATTTTATACTTCAATGTTTTCATTATTTATTAAAGAAAATTATGCTGATCATAACAACCAACTGTAGGCTGTTTCATTCTTAATTTCACACAGAATGCAAAAACACACGCTGCCGACTAACATCGGTTAGCAAGTCCTGATAATGTTTTAATTTTACGATCATTTAGTTTAATTTATTTCAGTGCTATGTTTCAGTTAAAACAAAATCCACAACAAATTAACAGAACACCAAGTTTAAGACAAATAACCTATTGACATGCATAGCTTTCTAATTGTAGAAAAACTGGGCTCACAGAGTAAGGTTTACTTTGCTTAAATTCGATGCAAATAATAAAAGCCTATACATTTATTTTCATTTTTTAATTTGTACTGTAATTTCAGTACTGTGATTTATGAATTTGTTAAACTACAATGTTTCACTTGAATTTATCTGCTACAGCTCTCAACGAGCCGTGGCAGATTACGTAATAGAGAGAATAAACTGACACTTCAAAGTCTGTGATTGTAGCGACACCTAGCGGTAAAAGGCAGCAAATACACATCCCCAATTTTAACGCTACGGGAACTGAAAGTATTATTCTGGTTGACTACCAACTGTATGCTCGAGGAGAAGCAGGCAAACTAGAGGGAAATTCATATGTCCTTTTCTTCTGCTGCGAAATCTAATCTGAGTTCAGTGTTCTGTCATGGTTGCATGCAGCGAGTCCAATACAGATTATGGGTGACCCAGAATGCATTAATAAAGAGACTTTTAAGAAACACTAGGCTACACTTTAACATTGACGACTCTGAACAATGAACAGAAATAACTCGGGGCTTAAATACACACAGGGATAATCAACTGAACAAGAAACAGGTGTGTAACTTAATTAAAAACTATGGCAACAAACAAACAAAGAACAAACAGGAACAGGGAAACCATGAAAACAGGATATGACAATGAAACTATCAAACTAAACAAGACAAGATCGTGACAAGAAGTTGCTGCCATGCAAATGTGTTTTTTACAAACGTCCCCATGAGAAACAATTTCTGATATGCTAATTTCTACAGTCACTTGTTTTTATGTGCTATACAAAATAGTCACTGCTTTTTAACTTTTGTGCATATGGTTAAAAATAGCAGCAGTCGAGTCTTAACATCACTTCAAACAAATACACTGGTTTACATAAGCACACTTTTGAATCTTCGACTGATATTGTGTTTTATTCGGACAGGAAGGCATATGGAAGCAAGGTTCATTTGCTCAACCTGGCAGTCTACCTGCTTGGCTTGTTGCCCCTCACATACCTCATCCTCAATCTGAGACCGAGCCAGGACATTTCTACCAATGGCACATCTGTCACCATGGTGCCCGTATCTTTTAGTGAGGTAGACAGCCTCTATTTAGAGCTCTCTAGCATCTTGTAGGGAAGAGATGAGCTCAAAGAGTTCTGTCATTTGTGCGACAAATGACAGCAGTGCTTATCTGTGACAAGCAGAGAAGGGAAAGGTCAAAGAGAATAATGGTAGTTGAATTTAAATGACAATCAAATTGATTGTGAATTACTTTTCAAAGTCACACTGTCATAAATGCTAAGAGAGATGCAAACTATTGTTAACTTTTCCAGAATTGGTAATATAATGTGTATTTTAACAGCTGTCTTCTAAATGTGGTCAGTCATCTTCATTTATATAGCTTTTAACAATGGAGATTGTTTCAAAGCAGCTTTACAGAGATAAACATACAATTTACGGTAACAGAGATTGTTTTGGCTTTATAGCGATTTTTGAATAATGTTATTTCCAGCTAAAGTTAGTTTTGATTCACTTCCAGCAAAATTATCATTTGTTATTACATTAGGGGCCACTAAGACAACGGCGTTCTCTCTAAACAGACTTTAAACGCGAACCTGTGACCTGATGGCGTTCACATGTGCATTAAATTGATTCTATAGTTATATTCGTTTGAATATATGTGCGCAGGTTTGTAATTTCCCTACAAACCATGCCTAAACAAACTACTTGTCTTGCCTATACATTTGATAAAGAATTTTGTTTTATTTTATCACTTCGGGGTACGCGAACCGGATTTTCAACAACGCTTTATCTGTAGAGTGGGAAAGGGATCCTCCATAGGGAGAGGCTAGTTGACACTTCAGCACTGCATTGTCATCGGGTCCAGGCGAATCTCCTTCGTCAGATCTGGATCCGGCCTGGATCCAGCAGGCTGCGGGAAAATCTCGGGATAAACAAAGACACTAAAGTTAGCGTAGATGCCATTCTTCTTATGATGTAACGAGTACATCTGGATTTAAGGGAAGTGTTCCCAGTTCTGGCTGACCTAATCTATGCAGCCTAACATTGAATTATAGAAGTCTATAATGTGTTATGTGTATGCTAGGTCAAAGAGATGTGTTTTTAGTCTAGCTTTGAACTGACAGAGTGTGTCTGCTTCCCGACACACTGGAAGACTGTTCCAAAGTTTTGGTGCTAAATAGGAAAAGGATCTACCGCCAGCAGTCGATTTTGATATTCTAGGTATTATCAACTGGCCGGAATTTTGAGATCGCAATAGACGTGAAGGACTATAATGCGTTAAGAGCTCGCTCAAGTACTGGGGAGCTAAACCATTTAGTGCTTTGTAAGTAATCAACAATATTTTAAAATTTATACAATGTTTAATAGGGAGCCAATGCAGTGTTGACAGAACCGGGCTAATATGGTCATATTTCCTGGTTCTGGTAAGAACTCTAGCTGCTGCGTTTTGAACTAGCTGTAGTTTGTTTATTAAGCGTGCAGGGCAACCACCCAGTAGAGCATTACAATAATCTAGTCTTGATGTCATGAACGCATGAACTAATTGTTCTGCATTTGTTAATGAGAGCATATGGCGTAATTTAGATATGTTTTTAAGATGGAAAAATGCAGTTTTACAAATACTAGACACGTGACTTTCAAATGAAAGATTGGTATCAAAGAGCACACCTAAACGACGACGAAGACTTAACAGAGCAGCCATCAAGTGTTAGACAGTATTCTAGGTTATTACGTGTGGAAGTTTTTTGTCCAATAATTAGATTCTCTGTTTTTTCAGAATTTAGTAGTAGGAAATTACTAGTCATCCAATTTTTTATATCAGCTATGCATTCCGTTAATTTTGTGAATTGGTAAGTTTCATTAGGTTTTGAAGAAATATACAGCTGAGTATCATCGGCATTACAGTGAAAACTAATTCCATGTTCCCTAATGATATCTCCTAATGGTAGCATGTACAGAGTGGTGCTACACATCAACAGCGTGAAAACAAATGGGATGGTCTGTGTGTTATGATACAATTAAGGGGGCTCTTTCTATGGATAGAACATTCCCGTAACTTATTACATTGTCAATTAAGGCAGACATTTAGTGCAAGCCTTTTACTTTATTGTAAGAAAAAAGATTGTACAAATGCTGTAATTTAATTTATGGGAATTTAAGGTCTTTTTTTTATTATTTAAACTTGTAGCTTAGGTTTTCATTTGCGGATGATTTTAACTCTTTCCCCACCATTGACAGAATTTTCCATCTATTTTTTCTTTTTTTACTTTCTTTCTTTTTCTTTCCTTTTCTTTTATCTTTTTTCACATAATTTATGAGATAACGCTTCCCAGCCATTGATGGAATTGTCCAGCTTTCCATGTTTTGCACTGTTATATGGTAGAGGGCGCATCTTTTGAAAGAGTAAAGAATCTCCGGATCAAAACACAGGCGAAACAGAAGCAGAAACAATTGACAAAAGCATTGCTAATGCACGTTGTAGTCTTTGACAAAAATACGATTTTCTTAGCTTTTTGATCAAAATGTTGCTTTCTTTATGAAACTTGCCCACATTCAAGTTTTTATAAAAAAAATAATGCATGAAGCTTGAATAAAATGTTTTTTGTTTGTTTAAAAGCAGAGGCTCTGTTCTTTCTAACATATTACATATTCAGATGTTCATACAACAAATTATTCTAAGGGCCATGAAAGTTTTGTGAAAATGATCAAAATGGTGGCTGAAAAAAAAAAAACACTGGCGAAACATTATTTCTTTAATGTTTGCTACTAGAAAATAATGATAATAAAATAAAGAAAAATACAATTTCGAATAAAATACAAGTAGGAGTTGAGTTAAACAGTAAAAAAAGTGTAGGGCAGGTACTTGGTTCTGTACATCGGTTGTTGATTGGATGGAGGCAAACTTGCAGTCATTTGTAATATAGGGATGGGGTTTTGGGACACTGAATGATTGGACTAAATTAGTCTGTTGTTTTGCAGGAAGATCGAGTTATGACATTTTCATTAAAAATTATGAGCTAAAAAAAAAATGAAACATCCATGAATAAATCATTCACAATAAAATCAATATGCATGTAGAAAAAAAGAGGCTGAATTGTAACATCATGCCAACTTTAAAATGAATTTAGGCACATCGTAGATTTTGATGATGGTAAAAATTGTCACATAAAACAAGGGGAAGGAGTCAGACGACTTCAGAGATAAAAAATGGGACAATTTGTAGAGCTCAATACAGTGACCGTTTGTGACATTTTTAGCACCAGTTGAGCTAAATTTATGATGTTGTTTTCAGATTGCATGGATGATTTGATATATTATATATTATCCAAATGCAAGCTTGTTATTTTCTTGACAAACAGTTTTGAAGACTTTAGTATTTTTTTTAAATGAGCTGTATATATGTTCCTTATATAAAAAATGGCTGCTCGGGGTCATATGCAAGAGAATTCCGTCATTTATTCACCCTTGTGTTGTTCCAACTTTCGAACCTGAATTGGAACTCACACACACACACACACACACAAAAAGTGTTTTGTAAAATGTTCTTACCGTATGTTCCACAGAGGAAAGTAAGTCATATGACATAAGGTTTGGAACAACGTAAACAATGTGGTGTGTAAACGATGACAACATTTGAATTATGAAGGGCAAATAACCCACTTTGTTGGCAGATTCTATTTATACTAACTCTGCCCACCATTGTCTGATTGAGCTAGTGGCGTGTTAGGCAGATGTCGTTAACTTTTAATGCTACTGTCCCAAGTTCGAAATAGTATAAATTGCATATACAGTAACTACTATTTATGCTTAGTGAAAAGAAAATACTGCTATTTTCACTTAGTGTAAGTAGCATCTAATGCTGCCTTTAATTTTTTGGGTGAACTAGTCCTTTGAAAGGATTTTGGCGTTACTTAAAGTACAGCAATATTGTCATCGTTTACCTTATTTGTCATTAAATGGGGGTCAGAAGTTCTTGTTGTCAATTTGACCTAATCTATTATGCATTGACAAGCTAATTATCTAAGCCATCATTTACAATCACATGAATCTCCATTCTCACATTTTGAGTGTTATTATCAACTGAATGGCATCCATCAACGTCCCACTTATTCATCAGCTCCAAGGTTATTATCTCCATGAAATTAAGTATGTCTAATCTCGTACGCATATTACTATTTATCTTTTGAGAAATTGCACAGAGAGCTCATGTTGGCATTAATATTATCTATTTTTGAGTGTGAGGAACATGCACACACCATAGCAGATATTTTTAATTCAGCATAATATGCTAGTTGGGTTATGAATAAAAAAGTGATACACTCATTATGCTAATGTGATTAAGTTGCCGATAATGCTGTAATGATACTCTCTCTCTTTTCCCTCCATCCAGCAAAAATGTTTAATCTCAGTCTGTATTATCATGGTGCTCGTCATGAATGTGTATTCCATTTGCAAAGAGCTGGTGCAGTTGGCTCAGCAGGTAATAATCATGTCATCACTTCCCATGATGCATCCACTATAAATTCCTCTCATTCTACAGAGACTCTCAGTGGAGGGCATTCAAACAGTCACTTATCATAAATGTCATGATGCACATTAAGTACACATGCCTTTGCTGTGGGGATTCCCTTGCAGTGCTTTAAGCCTTCCAGCCAAGTAATTTACCTATAAAAACACAGCTCAGATTTTGCATGCATCGTTCTATGGTCTTTGGCACTGGCGAGAGAATTCAAATTGCACTATGTTTGGAAGCTAAAGGTGATTTTTATTTAACCCCTTATGTCTTTCACATTGTAGCGAATAAATTACTTCACGGACTTCTCTAACCCTGCTGACTGGAGTGCAGCTATTAGCTCTTTAGTATTTGTCATTCCCATGTGCTTCAATGTAGACAACACGTGGCAATGGCAGGCTGGAGCTTACGCCATTTTGACTTCATGGATCGGCTTCCTGCTCTACTTCCAGAGGTAGATTTAATGGCCTGTAGGTTTCTTACATTTTAATATGAACAATCACATTTTCTGCTTGCACAAATTTATCTCAAGGAAATTTACTGGGGATTCCAATCAGTTCATTTCTAATCAAATTAATTAAAGTACATCATATGCTGATTAATCACTATGAATTGCATTTTATAGAGCCTACTGTAAGAAATGCACAATATACTGTATATTGAAACTAGTTGTCAATATTCAAGGTTTTTAATAATTAATCGGTAAATATTTGATATTTAATAGTACATGACCATTTCCCCTATTTTTACATTTAAAATACACCACCGTTCAAAAGTTGAACAAATGTTTTTGAAAGAATTCTCTTATGCTCACCAACGCTGCAGTTATTTTATTAAAAATGCAATAAAAATTAAATATTACTGCAGTTTTAAATAACCATTGTCTATTTAAATACATTTTAAAATGCAATTTATTTCTATGATGGCAAAGCTGAATTTAAAGCATTATTACTCCAGTCTTCAGCGTCACACGATCCTTAGAGATCATTCTGAAATGCTGATTTGCTGCTTAAGAAACATTTCTTAATAATATTAATGTTGAAAACAGTTATTTTTGTGGAAACGGTGATACACTTTTTTCATACTTTGAAGAATGGAAAGATCAAAAGAACAGCATTTATTTGCAATAGAAATCTTTTGTAAAATCATAAATGTCTTTACTGTCACTTTTGATAAATTTAATGCATCCTTACTGAATAGAAGTTTTAATTTCTTAAAGAAAAAATCGTAATGACCCCCAAACTATTGAATGGTAGTGTATCTTTGCCATCGTGTGACACTCACTTAAAGTTCATCTTTAGAAATGTTAATAATTGAATAACAATGTTAAATGTAATCTTCAGCAATTCTAAAAAGGAATATCCATTTTCGCTCCAAACGTTACAATGTTATGATGACTAAATTTACTTTTAGCATATACTATGATTGATTTGAGTAGTTTATTTATTTATTTTTCTACAAAATAGTCTAGAATGTATGTAGAACATTGAAACTCTTATGCCATTTTCACATTGCAGGTTTGAGCGTATTGGAATCTACGTGGTGATGTTTGGTGGAATCGTTAGGACCCTGGTATGCATCATGGTTCTTTTTATCTTTCTTTTGCTGGCATTCGGATTGGCCTTCTACGCTTTGATGCTCCACCGGGTACGTCCAAAAAGAGAGATCATATCAACCCAGCATGACAGACCCATCAAGTCTTGGCAAACTGGTGCAGTTTGATAATGATGTTTACTGTTTGCTGCTTTCAACAGGCTGAGTTCAACTCCATCGGCCTTGCACTTGCCCAGACATTTGTGATGACAGTGGGAGAGCTGAACTACCAGAGCACATTCCTGAACACTTATGAAGAAGGCCACATGGCATTCCCTGGGGTCACCTATTCTGTGTTTGTGCTTTTTGTGCTTCTCATGCCTATTCTTCTCATGAACCTAATGGTAGGACACTCAACACTGGCATGCTGGAATTCAGCTTTTGTTGTTAATGGCAGCTGCAATTTGTCAGGATGTATTAGGCTTATTTGTCTAAATCATGTTTGCAGATTGGTTTGGCAGTAGGAGACATTGCAGAGGTACAGAGAAACGCAGAGTTGAAACGGATAGCCATGCAGGTGAGAAGACTGGATTCAATACCGCTTATACCTCTATATTGATGTATGTTTTCAACAATATTTTGCTAAATTTTGCAAAAGCTTAGTAAGATTTAAAGACATCACTAACTCACAATTGGAGATTTGCATCACTCTGTCAACTTTGACAAGTACACTTCAAAGCTAACTTTTATGTCTGTTAGATTTGAAGTGTACTTGTCAAAGTTGACAGAGTGATCATACTGTTTAAATGTTTGGGGTCAGGAACTTTAAAAAAAAAAAAGAAGAAGAAATTAATACTTTTATTCAGCAAGGATGCATTGAATTCAAGTGACACTGAAATATAATTTTTTTGTAGCATTATAAATGTTCAAAGAAATGCTATTCTTTTCTCATCAAAGAATCCTAAAAGAAATCGCAGACCGCAACATAGTGGATTCCCCACACGTACGAGACGTGGGCCGGATCTGGGCCGACACTATGTTGCTGCCTGAGATGTATCATGGTCTCCAGGAAAATGTTAAGATGCACAATTGTTTTCAACATTGATAATAATAAGAAATGTTTCTTAAACAGCAAATCAACATATTAGAATGATTTCCGAAGGATCATGTGACACTGAAGATGGGAGTAATGATGCTGGAAATTCAGCTTTGCCGTCACAGGAATAGAATAAATTGCATTTATAAATATATTAAAATAAAAACAGTTAATATTCTTAGTATTATTAAAAGCATTATTATATCATTAGTATTCAAATATTGTAATAAAAAATATTAATGACTCATCTTGTACTCAGGGGCGTGTCCACATTTTTGTTCAATCAAATCTTCACTAGAATGAGAAACCATTTTAGTAAAATCAGGATTCAGAGCTGTGACGCAAAGTATCAACTATTTATCCCAACCTCAAACTTCCTGTTTAAATACGTCAACACGGGAAAGAGAACACTTTTCAATAGAAGTATAAATAGAATAATATCTAGAACACATTAATCATTACAGATAGATCTTCACACTGTCCTCGAGGAGAAACTACCTTACTGGTTCCTGAAGCGAGTGGACAAATCATCTATCACCGTCTATCCCAATAAATGCAAGGTTTGACTATCAACAAATTAGGTTCTTATTCTGGTCACACGTGAACTTTTGATCAAATTCTGTAAACGAACATTTTTCAATGATTATATGACATTTGAGGGAATATTAACAGTTTACAATGACAATGACTTGTTACACAGAAATTGCTGATACAGGTCTTCATTGATGGTGAGATCCAAAACACAGTTCGCACCCGTCTGAACCTCTGCTCACGACAGGGAGGGCATCTAGAGAGAGAGCTGCACAAACAGAAGAACAGGTGATCTCTTTGTGCCACCACTTCTGTTTTGGGAACACCAACCAGGGCAACATAAAGGGACTGATTTTAAAAGTGAACCAACTGTTGTGCTTGCGTGAGCTTTATAGGGAGAATCTCCATTTCTCTATTTATTGGGAGGGTTTATCAGACTTGATATGCAATGTTGTGCCTATATAACCATCTATCAGGAAAAAAACTGTGCCTTTAGGATCACCTTAACTACAGTACTTTTAAATGATGGATATTTGTATTTTGTACTGTAAGTACATTAAGTGTACCTTTAAAAAATGTACTACCCTTTCCCTGTATTTTTAGGGTATTATGTAATTTAAATTATTATTATTATTTAATTAACTCAATATTTGGGCTATATGCATTTAATTTGTGATTTTACTTTCTTTTTTTTTCTTTCTTTTTTTTTGCAATGTGCTAGAAAATAAATATCACAAACCTTTCAGACTTGTAGGAGAGCAGCCCCTAGTGTTCATCAGCTATAATGCACCACCAACCAGACATTCAAATTGCAATTTGGAGTTCGGTTTGCTACATCAATCACATCACAAATTCAATTGCATTTTAATTTAAAGGTATTTCTCAATCCAGATGTGAATGGTGGATGACTCTGATTCGCATAGCTCCCCTACCTCACTTTTAAGTCAGTTTCAGATAATGTGATTTATTATATATAATAATATATTAATATTAATATTTAGTTTCATAACAAATACAAGCATTTAGATGCATCTGTGCGGATGTGGTGGCGTCATTTAAAGGGATACTCCACCGTTTTTTCATATTAAACTATGTTATTCTCTTATCTAAGACGAGTTGATACATACCTCTCTCGTCTCAGTGCGTGCACTGAATCGCTCTGTCGGGCGGAGAACTTTGAGAGCAGTTAGCTTAGCCCTATTCATTGTATATGGGCCAAACAGAGATGAAGTTAGAAGCTACCAAACACATCCACGTTTTCTCTATTTAAATATAGTTACACGAGTAGTTACACGACCAAGTATGGTGACACTAAATAAAATGTGGCGCTTGTTATAAGCGGGTAAAATGGATAACTATAATGTATGGCGGAATAGCACTTATTGGGAGCACTTCGACTCGGCGCTGTAATATCTTCACTCGTGAAAAGTCCTCTCCCCCTCTCCCTCTCCCTGATACTTCGTCACTCTGCACAAAAAACTACTACTACTGCAGGCGTGCAGGTCACGTTGATATTGACGGAAATGACAGGGAGAGGGAGAGGGAGAGGGAGAGGGGGAGACATACTTTAACATTTGCTTTTTTATTTTCGTTTCCTTAAAGGCATAGTTCTCCAAAAAAAGAAAAGAAAATTCTACCATTAATTACTCACCCTCATGTCGTTCTAAACCCATAAGCTTTTGTTCATCGTCTGAATTCATTTTCATCTTCAGCCTAAATTAAATCTATTTATCATATAAAAGCGATCACGTCTCTTCAGAAGACTTGGATTAAACTGCTACAATTTCTTTATGAGAAGTGTCAGAGCTTTGGGTTAATAGACTTTCATTGGAGGCACAGAAATCTCTCAGATTGCATAAAAACGAAGGTCTTGTGGATTTGGAATGACATAAGAGTGAGTAAATGATGACAGATTTTCATTTTTGACTGAACTATCCCTTAAATTGAGTTTATCAGATGTACATTATGGAGTGGTATGAACTACATTTGACCTGTTCTTTCCTTCAGGTTGAAAGTGGTGTCCTGTATGCTGGAGAAACAGCATGATCTGCTCAAACTGATCATTCAGAAGATGGAAATCACTTCTGAGGCTGATGAATATGACGGCCCACATAACCCTAGAGCTCTGAAACAGTCCACTTCCTCATCTCAGAAGTCAAAGTGGGTCCCACTGATGCAAGCTATTAGGACAAAGAAATAATATTAGAGACATAGTGTAAATATAAGCCAAATACTCAGCCGTCAACCTTCATAATGACTGTTTTGATGTTAGTTTTAGGTTTTCCTCCCATCTGGTTAAGTGTAAATGTCTAATCATGGGATTATAATGTATTTGGAAGGTTACACTGATATATAATATATTATGAGTCAGTCTATTAAATACTCTTGCAGTTTGTACTGAACTCAGAACAGAAGTGTTTGAATGGTATCCAATGCTTTAATGCATAATGAAGATCTCATTGCTCTAGTACTGAAGATGATGTGGTTTGAGAAAAGCATTTGGAATTAATGCACTGACAAGCTCCTAATGCAAACTTAAAGACCTCAAACTCTGTGATGCATCACATATAGATTTATCACACCGATCGGTCCACATTTGTAGAAGAATTAGCATGTAAATTGCATCTGGCCTTGTGCCCGGATGCTGTCATAACACTGATTTCAAAGTAGTTCTGTTAAAGGAGAGCACAAGTGTGTAACCCTCATATTTTGGATCTGTTTGAGCTCCCTTTTTAGTGTACCTACCCACCACTATATCATGATGATATTCCCATGAAAGCTGCATTACGTAAAACCATCTTGTTGATCACATTGTCAATGGTGATTTCACAGACTTAAGCAAAAGTCACTCATGTTTGGAGTAGATTAAGACATGCACCTGCAGGACACTGTAAAATCACTTTGTGATTTAGCATGCACATTGTGAGATGTAGTACATTTGATGACAAGGGTTTCAATATCCAGATGGAATGGATTTGTTTTAGATTTGGTCAGTTGAAGCAATATAAACTGCCTGGCCAAAGAAAAAAGTCGCTGTTTGGATTTAAATAGGCAAATGCTTAAGAGACTATGATTGTATCATTATTGCGGTGATTATTATGTATTTTAAGCAGTGTACCTTTACTGCTGTTGAGTACATTTGCTTGAAGCATGAAAAAATTGTGAGGAAAATAAATTAAATGCCACAATATGTGTTCAAGCCAACCAGAGTCTTTGGAGTCTTCAATTCTCTGACACTGAAGCTCAATCAGCTGTGCTTAGGCTTTGGAGACAAATGAGAGAAAAACAAAAAAATCTCATCTGTCATCTGGTCAGTGCATCACAGCATTAGGAGTTTACAGAGCCCAGACACATCACTTCCTCCTCCAAAAGGGTAAGCAGAATTTCACACACCCACCACTCAGATCTCAGCAAGACAAATATAAAAAGATTTCAGTGAGGGAGAATTCGTGTCTTTCCATGTCACAGATTTGATCAGCAGATTCATCGATCTTGAGGGCCTTAATGTGCAGGAACATCAAGACATTTCGCAATGTTTGGCATTTTAAGATGTATTTTATTACCAGGTGATTCTAACAAAAGTCCAGGACACAGTGCGTTAAATAAATATTTATTTTAAGAAATAAAAATAAGAAGTTAAAGTTTGTGTAAAAACAAAAGCATTATTTGCATTAAAGTGCCCCTATTATGGTTTTTCGAATATTCTCTCTCATGCAGTTGTAAAGTCGAAAGTGCACGATGAATAAAGTTATTGTCTCCCAAAAGAAAGAATCGACTCTGAACCGCCTTTACGAGTCGTTTGTGTTTCGAATCTTACTTTATGGTTCTATAGTCATTGGAAAAACATTTGCATAATGCCCGCCTACTGTATGTTACATTGTCCTTCCGGGTCATTTTACTGACGACTGCTTCTCAAATCTCGCGGGAGCTCAACGCGAGATTCGCAAAATGCTTGCTTTTGAGAGATGGGTCAGTACTCAGTTTATTTGGACCAGCTTGCTCCTCAGAATCACAACCTGTAAGTATGAATAATCATTGATGTATATATTTTTTACCGGGTGTTCGAAATATGTTTTATGTTTTATATTGTGTAAGTTTCTGGCTAACCGGCTAACGTTATTACTGTCTTACTGAAATACTTCTGCTAATCAGTTGTGGGCCACCATCACCTAAAACTGTGTCTATTAATGCAGATTGTCTGTCGTTCTTACTACTTTGATTGAAGATAAAGGATGGAGCAAGATTTGTTTTACAATGTTACATCAATCATTCACATTAGTGTTTGGCAATTGTATGCGCTTTTATTGATGCAGTTCCCGCATGCACCACAATAAATTAGAAATAGGCCTATATACATCGGTTTGTTGATTAAATTGGCCGTTGTGTGGTTAAGCCTCAGGTCTTCTGGTCCCTCCCTCAGCTCCACCAGAGACCGTCGTCCGTATGGCTCCACCGGGCTCCCTCGTCCTTCTAGCTCCACCTTGGTCAGCCGTCATCCTGCCTGCGCCACAAACTTTCAAGCCATCCAGTGCGCTCCATCTCTCCCCCCTGTTAGTCGTCCACCGGGTGTCGTCAACCAAAGCTCCACCATGGCTCCTACCCCGTTGATTCCACCGTGGGCTATCATCCTGGGTGTGCTATGGACACCTGGCCACCCTCCCTATCTTCATCTCCCTGGCTCCTCCCTCCATCATCACCACCCTGGTTCCTTCCACTGGGGCTTTGTCTTCCACCAGTCCCTCGTCTGCCTCCTGAACACTCATTCTGTCACAGTTATGCTTATTTTTCATTTGGTTTTCTATCAGTCTGTTTAATCACCTGTTTGCCTGTTCCTTTGTTCTCATTTTCCCGCCATAATCAGTTACCACATATATTTATTTATGCATCACAGCTGTTCTTCATTTAGTTCATCACCATGTGTTTAAGTTCCTCACCTTCACTCATTCTTTGTCCTTTATTGTTTGTGCATGGCACACTGTTTCGTGTATACAATTATTTTTTTAAACCATTTTTTAAAATAAACTTTTTTAACATTACCTTAATGAAATATTTAGTTAGATAGATAATTGTATATTTGTATTTTCTTGGACAGGTTTCACAAGATTCACCCCATCAAATTCTGGTTGGACATGGATAGCAAATGGATAGTTCACTCTTCAGCCACTTCTATCATTCAATTAAATGTGCTTGTTTCAATGCAGGGGGAGGCTTCACTAAAATGGGGGCGTATTGATTTTCCTAATGGCCGTTTTGATGCTGTTACATGCCATTTGTTTTACACTGCAGCTGTGAGAGCGTGGTGACCATGGGAACCAGGGGAGGAGAGTGCCCATAGCTGATGTCATAGTCCTGCACCTGTCTCGCTTACTCATTCACACAAAACAGAAGGAGAGAAAGAAGGAAAAGAGCCACTGCCCACACTATGACCCTTAACACGCTTATCGACAGACAACTGCACATTTCTCATGTAAGCTCTGACCCAAGACAACGTGGGCAGTATTGTTCCCATGTAATTAGTCCCTATGAGGAAGCTTGGGAAAGATGTTCTTACACAGTTGTTTAAGGTACAGATTAGTGTTAAAATGCTATGAAAGGTGCCTCTGTTACTGATTCACATACTAACATTTGTTTGCTTAGAATTTTTTACTAGGCATCTTGATCCTGCAGTTTCTCTCAAAGAGACGCAGTTATTATTAGTTGAAATCAATGCAAGCAGAGCAACAGGTTCCCATCGGATGAACTGATGTTTTCATGTAAAACAGTTTAGACATGCTAGAGTCTAGACCGAAAAAAAATCATGTCCTTGGATAAGGAGCATTCCTGTGCTATGACACGTGAGAAATCTTGCTCATCCTGGAAGAAAATGGAGATCACTTTGCTACTGTACCTTATGCAATATGGAGATTTAGATTCTTACTGTTCGTGTTCATAAGCCTCTTTTCCATCATGGGCTGAATGGTTCTCATTGTGAAACCTCCCCGGTTTTTTGTTTTATCCACTGTGATGCTACGAAATCAGGATTAGGCCAAAAATGTGTTTCCCGTTATTTATCAGATTATTTTCAGAAATTCCACTGATTTCAATTCGAATCCATGCAATTGTGAATTTTTGCATAAGGCTGAAATGCAAAAATTGCATTTGGGGGGACCAAGGGTTTTTTGAGGCTCTGGGGACCAAGGGTTTTTTGAGGCCCTTGGGATGTTTTGACATGCACTGACATTTGTGCTTTTTTCAGTTATTTATAAACATGTTAATGGCAACGGTGTAAATTCACTCTATATAGCACAAACGGGGCTACCATAATATTTGAGCAACATGTATGTACATGTTTGTATTTTTGAGAGAATATTATTTATGCATGGTTATTGAAAAACTTAAAAATAAAAGTTTCTGAAATAAGGCCACAAAACACATATTGATTATTTATTCACAAGACTTTTGAAAATTGTATCACATAGCCTAGAATATTTGCTCCAAAACTATGTGAGAATCATCCTGACTACTCATTCAGATAAGTCAATAAAGTCTTTTATAATGTGTATGACGTGTTTAGTGTGAGAAAGCTTTATGCGAGGAGGCGTGATCTCTCATTAATATGTATGGCATTTCACACCTGAGAAAGACAAAGACCCTCCCATAATGGCCCTATTAGGTGCTATCAGGCCCTTATGAGGAGCCTTGCACAAAGAATGAGGAGATTTAAAAAAGAATGGCTTTTAGATTGTTTGGATTTATTTACAACACAACATAATCCAAAGATACACAACAAAGGACTGGTTTCTGGTTAAAATTGCTTTTTAATTATATATACACTACCGTTCAAAAGTTTGGGGTCGGTACGATTTTAAATACTTTTAAAAGAATTCTCTTCTGCTAACCATGGCTGCGCTTATTTGATTAAAAATACAACAAAAATCGGTTATAGTATTCAATATTATTCCAGTGTAAATCAGCTGTTTTCTGTGTGAATATATAGTAAAGTGTAATTTATTCCTGTGATCAAAGCTGAATTTTCAGCATCACCAGTGTCAGTGTCTTCAGTGTCAAATGATCCTTCACAAATCAGTATAATATGGGAATTTGATGCTCAAGCAACATTTATTATTATTATCAATGTTGAAACAGTTGTTGGTCTGTCAGTTGTACAGTTTTTTTTTGTTTTTTTTTAGGATTCTTTGATGAATAGGAAGTTCAAAAGACTTTTGTAACATTATAAATGTCTTTACTGTCACTTTCGATCAAATTAATTATTCCTTGATAAATAAAAGTATTGATTTCTTTCCTCCAAAAAATAAAAATAAAATTCTCACTGACCCCAAACTTTTGAACGGTAGTGTATATACACACACACACATACACTGCTTAGAATAAGTGAAAACACCCATGCTAAAGTTGACTAAGAAGAGGAATAAAAAATCTTAATGCCTTAATTTAAAAAATGAGGAAAACTCTAACTTTTAGGGAAATGAATAATGTCCCTGAATTCTTTGTGAATGAATAATGTATCGCAAATAATTAAATGTTCTTCTTTAAAATACAGGGTGCATACTCTGGACACTTCTATCACACACCCTTCACCATATAGACATGGTTTTATTTCAGTTCAAAGTTAGAGTTGGAAACATCTTGAAAAGAAAATAGTCTTTTTCCATAAATGTCTTAGTTTGATCATACATATTTCAAAGTTGAGGATTCATTATTTTGTTATAGCTTGCATTGGAACAAACATCTTAGTTGATTAGTTTATTGACAAAACATAATGCTTATTTGATGTCTTTATTTTGAAGCTTATTTGATTCTTATTTGATTTGAAAAACTTTATCCAAAACTGGTCAAAGAAATGTTCTTTTATTTCGTCTGTAACAGTGCGTATCTGTGCGTTCATTCATTCATTCATTCATTCACACACACACACACACACACACACACACACACACACACACACACACACAGAGAGAGAGAAACATAATTCACATTTAAACAGTAGGATATGCTATTTGTCCGTTTACAGACACTAACGTTATTCTATATCGCGATTAGAACAAAGCACAAAACACTTACACTTCTCAGCTGAATCTGTTGCTCCTCCTCGAAGTGAAAATAAACCAGCTCTTCTGTGGTAAATGTCCCAGGATTATTCCTCATAGCCGCGCAAGACGAATCTTAATCTGACTAAAAAATATTGTGTGTTTACAGCATTTGCCTGGGGGCGTTTATCTATTTTGCAAATGGCCTGCAAATGGCCTCAACACATTATCTTATGAATAGCGCGCTCTGCGAGTGGGTGTGAACAAATTAACGATAATGAGCTGAGACAGGAGAAACTGTACTTCTCTTTAGTTTTTGACAGATTACATTGCAGGAGAATATTTGTTTTAAATGAGAATTGTTTTATTTAAAAGTAGAAATTTAAAGCGTTCTTTAGACGTATGTTTCATGTTTGTGTGATAAGTATTAGCGGAGTTTCCGTTCATTTTCCAGACATGTTTCAGAAAGATTTTTGCGGAGACAGAGTGAGCTGAAAGCGCACCCTGTTTATTTTATTTATTTTAAAAAAAAACACAAGGTTTTGATGTTAATGTGAGTGTACACAAAAAAAGAAGACCCTCTATAGTTTATAATCATGTATTGATTTTATTTATATGACCATAAATGACGGAGTATTTTAAGTCTATGTTGCTGCTATGTGAAAAAAAAAAAAAGCAAAACGCGCGGGCGCGTTCTTGGTCCCCAGAGGGTTAATTCATGCAAATTTCACAACGGGTTCAAGGTAGTCACGCGGGAGTGACTTCTGTTGAGCTGCGCTTCATATGTACATCTCTACACTATTGAAAATTTTGTGTGACCTAAAAGTGTGACCACACCGTAATTATGCGTGCAAAAATGTCCTTTGTCCATCAATAGTGTACCAATGTATGAAGCACTGCACTCACAAATATCACTTTTAAACCAACTCCAATAAATGTGACCACACCTTTAGAATGTAGGTTACCTTGGTGATGCAAGAGTTGGCAACACTAGCAAGTGGACTGTGGAGGATTATTATATAGAAAGGTAAAATTATGAGTAATATGTTTTTGCAAGTATTTTAAGGAGTTTACATCAAGCTCGATTCACACTGCCAGGGACACGCAGTGACAAGTGACATGATCCCATTCATTTCAATGGAGAGCTGCCGATTTCAGGTGACACGAGTAAAAGTAACCTATAGGCAACAGGATGTAGGTGTGTCCAGCGAAGTGACAAATTCGAGATATGTTTAACTTTTTGGGAATGAGAGCGACTTTCACCAGTTTTCGGAATGTTTGTTTTCAGTGGCAAGAAGACTTGTCTACAATATGGAATAATATTTGTGAAAGTCATTCACAAATGTTAGCAACCAGTAAACACATTGAAATGCGACACGATAAAGTGAAGCGAATCGCTGATGAATGGTGCTTTAGCACCAAACGCTAAACAATTGATCGCCTTCAGCTAATTCACGATAATAGATAATGCTAACCGAGAATGCATTCTTCCACGTGTATGTATTTCGTAGGTTTTCCCATTTGGCTTTAACCTCGTCCACTGCACAACATAGCCTACAATAAATTAATTTTAAATAAAATAACACTGTTTTCAACTAAAAAATGACCGTTTTGGCCTGTCATTTACACTACAACAGCGGGGGCCTGAAAATGCTAACTTTTGAAAATGGGTTTTTGAAAACCATACCGTTATTGTCTCTGTTTTAACTACAAAAACTCAAATTTGTGAAAGTGGTGACATCATGAGCATGTGTATAACGTATTATGTCTCAGACACATACTTTTTTTCACAAATTTACTTTTTGACCAAAAACATCATAAAACATAATTAAAGCAACAATTAGCATCAAGATACTCTTCACAATTTATGAGATTATACTCAAAACCCACTTTAAGCCATCATCAAGTGCTTGCAATAATTGCAATCTAAATTATATAATGGGCATAGCCTGGGTAAAACCAGACCATTCTCAGTTGTAACTGAGTTATGGTCTGGCAAAGCGTCATAGACAAATAATTTCCAGAGGGGCGTCACCAACGGACGTCGCGGATAGACCTAAAACCAATCAGAGCGATGAAGGAGATGGCGTATGCTGAGCGGTGGAGAAACATCTCAGAGTGTTGTTCTTTGCTCGGTTTTTAACAAAAAGGAAACGTTCAAATCGCTTAAAACAGATGTGATAGCTGATTCGAACGAGTGATGTTCGACAGCGGCATCCATCTTTGTAATGTAGGCTACAAAATCTGCTTCAAAATCCCAGCACTGTCGTCATCGTGTAAAGCCCGCCCCAACGTTTCTGATTGGTGCCGGGATTTCGACGGATTGGAAATGGGCTCAAATGAGCTCTTTGCCAGACTAACTTTCAGAGCAAATCTAAATTTGCCGGAAGTTTTCTGGGTTTTCCCAGGCTATAATGGGCAGACATGCATTATTTGTGTTTTCTAATGGACTGAAAGTTACACCTGCTCAGCATTTCTCATTTAATTTCTCTTTGCATCCCATAATTCAGTGGAAAATTAATAGAAATTATATTCTCAGAAATATGAAGTAAACATGAGAATAAATCTATTCTCAGACAGGAACAAGAAATCAACATCCATTCTCTTCTCTCTTCCAGAATTACTTTATTCAGTGTTTACACTGGTTTTCAAAACAGCGCCACCAAGCTCGCCCCTTTTGTGCAACAGCAGCGGCTCCGGGTACGTGATCTAAAGCTCAAATCTAATTGGACGGCCCATTTCATCGCAGGGCACTGAAAAAAACAAACACACTTGGTCTGAAAAAAAAAAATCTTGCTTTGTCGTGCAAAAATCTTGAGATTGATCGCAGCCGATGTGAATGGCTCCATGTGGATCTATTGTTTCGATTCAAGAGCATTATCGCATCATTTAATCACACTCAGGGGCTGTTTACACGACACCGTTTTTAAACTAAAAACATAAAACTTTTAATGCGTTTTGACCGTTCATTTACGTGACAACGGCGTTTTGGGTGCCTGAAAACGCAAACTTTTGAAAACAAGTTTCAAAGTGCAAGTTTTTGAAAACGGTCTCCGTGTAAACAACAAAAACGCGAATCTCTGCAGACGATGATGTCATGCACATGCGTATTACGTGTTCAGTCTATAGTGTTTCATCACCATCTAACGGCCTGGCAGCATAATACAGCGTTTTTAGCCGTTTTCGCGTATCAGTGTGAATCGTTTTGACAATGACTGTGAAAGCTCAAAGGAAAAACTTCTCTGTTTTAAGCATATCGTTGTCGTGTAAATGTACCCTCAGTGTGAAAGGCCCTTAATGGGAACGCCCACTAACAACAAAGTCCAAATGAACTTCAAACAAACTGTAGCAAGGTTCAGGGAAGAAGGAGGTGGGAACCGGAGAACAATCAAATAAAACGTTATTTAAATGAAATAAACAAACAAAATACCTGCCAGCAGTCCCTCACGGAACTGCTGGCTACCGAAAATAAACTATAAATACCTGCCAGCAGCCCCTCACGGACGACTGCTGGCTACCAAAATAAAATATCACAAAATACAAACAAAAGCAGGCCTGTTCCTCTCTCGATCATCCACTCCGTCGCTCCCCCTTTATGCTTCCGCTCCTCCGTGAGAGATGCGAGACCGGTGTGCTTCACAGGTGCTGCTCATTAGCAATCGCACCACCGGCCTCGCGACGTTCTCTCACGTCCCTCGGCCATCCTGCTCACCACATACCCCCATCACCCCTCACAGGCCGGGGGGTACACCCGAGACTGTGCCTACTCCCCCCCCCCCCCCTCCCTGGGGGTATGGATCGACGAGCCGAGGGAAACGGAGACGGAAGCATGAGGAGCGACAGATCGAGAGAGGGGAGAGAGAGAGAAAAAAAAAAAACTTGGTCCGGTTCCCCCAACGCGCTGTCAACTGGTCCCCCACCAGCTGGGCGATCTCCTCCGCGGTGCCTGGCGATGACGCTGGGTAGCCCTCGGTGGACGGCTCGACGCTCCTCCGGTGGACGGCGACGACTCCTTGGGCTCTAGGGCAGACGGTAGGAGTCCCCCGCTCCCTGCTCCTCCCCTTTTCTGGTGGACGGCAGCAGGCTCCGGCCCACGGCAAGCGGCGGCGACTCCCCCGCTCCCTCCCGGACGGCAGCCGCCCCTCCAACTCCCAGGCGGCCGGCAGCGAGCTCGACCGTCCCCCCGGCAACTCACTCCAGCACACCGCCTCGAGCGCCCATGGCCGCGAGTCCGCGACTCGCGCACCATGCTCGATGGCACCGCGGATTCCCCACAGCGGCGAGGACTCTCTGACAGCGCGTTCCTCCCTCCTCCCGGGTTTCGGCACCAGTGTAGCAAGGTTCAGGGAAGAAGGAGGCGGGAACCGGAGAACAATCAAATAAAACTTTATTTAAATGAAATAAACAAACAAAATACCTGCCAGCAGTCCCTCACGGAACTGCTGGCTACCGAAAATAAACTATAAATACCTGCCAGCAGCCCCTCACGGACGACTGCTGGCTACCAAAATAAAATATCACAAAATACAAACAAAAGCAGGCCTGTTCCTCTCTCGATCATCCACTCCGTCGCTCCCCCTTTATGCTTCCGCTCCTCCGTGAGAGATGCGAGACCGGTGTGCTTCACAGGTGCTGCTCATTAGCAATCGCACCACCGGCCTCGCGACGTTCTCTCACGTCCCTCGGCCATCCTGCTCACCACACAAACCTATATAGTTTTTGCCTTATTTTGTCCAAAATTACGTCACACATGTTCATTCTTCGATTTTGCTTGAAGTCTATATGGCTTACAACACTAGAAAAGCATCATGTCACTACAGTGGTTTCACCAGCACGGTTGAACATGGGGAAGTAATTAGCTGGAACGGTTTGTTGAACCATGTTCAAGTGGAAATTCAACTGGAATCGTTTGGCCAGATGGTGGAACAAATGTGAGACGAGGTGCGGACAAATGGAAAATAATAAATAACTTCTTTTAACTCGACCGTCTTAAAAACACAGTATTCATGATGAGCAAGATGCTAAAAAAGCATTGGGACGCAACACAAAGGTTAAAGGCGTCCGTCTAAAAGCAAGCATTTAGAAAAACGATTGAAAATGAACAAAAGGCGTTCTATGTGAACAGGTTCTTACAGTAAGAATGAATACTTAAAATTCCACAGAGCAAGAAGAATAAACTGTTTATTGTAGGTTATTCCAGCTTGTTCTCATCCCAAGGCGTCATACATGTGACGCTTTTGACATTTCGTCGAAATCTTACGCACATGGCATCCTTTAGCGTCAATATGAGACGCAGAACCCAAGGCGTCAAACAGGTGACGCTCGTCTAAATCCCACGCACATGGCATCCTTTTAGCGTGAATATGAGACGCAGATCCCAAGGCGTCATAACCGTAACCCTACCCCAGACCTAAACCTACCCATAACAGTGCGTGTTATATCGACGCTAAAGGATGCCATGTGCGTAAGATTTCGACGAAATGTCATATGGCGTCACCTATATGACGCCAAAGGATGAGAATGTGTGTTATTCCCACATGTCTACTTGGCAACAACCCTTTGCAAAAATGGAGCTTACAAGTCAGCTATGCTTTTGGATAATTGTTGGCTGAGGGTGACCACTGTAATATAAAATCTTAATTTCACACTCATTAGGCTGGAATGAAAACTCATACATATCGAGTTTACTGAGAGATATTGTGAGATGCTGAGAACATTTCAGCTGTGGGAAATTTAGTTTTATGGTTTAGGAATTTTCGCTCTTCATTTTTTGTTCATATAAAAGATGCAGAGATATAGCACATTTTTGACGTATTGTGTAATTTTATACAGATAATGTGTTGTGGCTAAGGACGTTATCACTTTTTTATGGGCTGATGTTGTTCAAAATGGCCAAATTAAAAGTCCTAAATTATAGATGCCGTATAATGATGAAAATTGATTAATTAATTATAAACATCCAGATGACAAAATAGCTATGCCGTCCTTTGATGTGTCATTTAACTGCCAATTCTAAAAGTATGAACAGGGCATACAGAACAGTTTACTGAAGAAGCAGTCATACAAAGTTTCCTCTAACAGCTGAACTGACATCTGCCAAGAAAAAAATTATATAAAAATCATTTTGCCAGGCATGTGTGGTTCTACAGTATCCTCTGCCACGCACCTCACATGTTTCTATATGATAGGAGAGACAAATGAGAGCACAGTGTGAAGAATGTCAACATGGGTATTTTTCCTCTGGGTCCCAGTGATTGCCCCCCCATCCTGCAGATGTAATGTAAAGTGCTGACAGCTGTGGCCAATGTGCACAGAGCGTGTGTGAGAGCGCTCTAACCAAGCAGAAACCCAATATCTCTGTGAAATGGCCAGTGGATTAAGAACGTTTGATAAGCCTTTCAGACATTTCTATTTGCTTTAGAGCATGTGGGAAAAAGCATTTAAGTGGACCGTGGGTGACCACTGAACTGAAGAAATAAGAAACTAAAGTTTTTCACAATATTTTTACTGAATTATTTATTTGAAGTATCAAGGTTGGTTTTGGTTACACTGGTGCAGGTTGTTTTGGAGCCTTTTTTAGTTAATTGGATTCAATATTTATTATTCTTTATTTAATAAAGAAACATCCTAACTATCTAGACCGAGTCAGCAAATGTATTAAATAAGTACATATTAAAAAATGATTTAAATAATATATAAATATATTTCCATGACTAAAGGTAATGTATTGAATATTTTTTACTTAATTAATTTAATAATAATAATAATAATAATAATAAATATCAAAATGAATGTATTGTTTATTGGCTTTATTATTATTATTTATTAAATAAATTTAATTATGCATATTAATATATAACAAAATAAATAGGCTATGTATACAGTATATATATATGTAATATGTATTAAATATTAAATAATATAAATAATAATAATTAAATAATAATAGATAATATTTGATGTGCATGTATCTTTGTAATCAAAATGTGTTCAATTATTTATTATTGAACAATAGTATTATTGATTTTTAAATAAATAAAACAAGAATTAAATATTAAATAAATATTGAATATATTCAGAAGTAATAATATGTTCAATATTTATTTAATATTGAATTCTTGATTTATAAAAAATATATATATATTTAGCTAATGAATTTATCAAATATATATATATATATTTGTATATATATGCTATCAGTGCCACTTTGTCAAACAGTCTTGCCAAAAGTTAGATGGGGAAAAGGGGAGGAGAAATGCTTGATCCATAATGACCCGGCCAAACCCCAAACCTTAAATGTGCTTGGTACACGGCAGGACAAGCTCTGAGATGCTCAGCGAGAAGGGGCAGATGATACAGTCTGCTTTGTCTACATGACAATTTTAATAACCTTTTACATTCAGGAAATGCTGAATGACCTTGAATGGTGATTAAATGATGGCCTTGTTTTGATGTGCCTTTTCCCTGGGCTTCTTCTACAGAGATTCGAAATCAAGGCAGCACCTGTTGCTTTAAATCTACAGCAAGGACGCTGAATATCACATATTGAAACGCAGGAGTGCAGTTTTTTTTTTCAAAATCAAGTTTTTTGCTCTGAAGCAGGTGCAGTCGTGATGTCCACAGGTTCGGTGAGTGATCCTGAAGACCTCCAGGAGCTGTCAATCACTCACATGGACACTCGTTCCTTGGAAGACTCAGAAGACGAGTTAAGTATCGATGACAGTTTGAAAGCAAAGACCAAACAACCTCGAGCTGGTACCAGCAACAACAAGCAACAAGTGAAGATGGCAAAGGATGGCAGACAGTCTCAGAGAAACGCAGCAAATGCCAGAGAGAGGGCACGCATGAGAGTTCTGAGTAAAGCGTTCTCTCGGCTGAAGACCAGCCTGCCGTGGGTACCGGCAGACACCAAACTGTCAAAGCTGGACACTCTGCGCCTGGCATCCAGCTATATATCTCACCTCAGACAGCTCTTACAAGAGGACAGATACCAGAACAGCTTTGTGCATCCTGTAAACTTGGTATGAGTGAGTGTTGTCTAAGTTTATGACCTGATTGTATATACTTCCATCTGGTTGAGAAGTTTTATTGTTATTACTTGTATGTATAATACAGAATCTATAATACAATATATAAATATAGAAAACATATACCATGCACTAACAATATATGTTTTTTTTTTTGTTTTTTGTTTTTAGAAATGTACCATAATAGTATGTCATTTTCTAAAGTACTGGGTTTTAAAGTATTTAGTATTTTATTTTTTATTATTAAATGTCACTAATACAATGTGTAAATACACATAAAATAGTCATACACATAAATAAATAAATAAATAAATAAATACGTAAAAATAACGTAATCATAATTTAATAATTAATATAATAATTTAAAGTACATTACTTAATAATTAACTTTATATTTTAGATATTGATTAAAAGTACATACAGTATACTGTATTAAATATTAATATGTGTATATATATATATATATAGTATTTATTTTTTATAATTCTGTATTGAATAATAATATAATATTTACAAAAATATAAAAATTAATAATTATATAAATTAATAATAAAAATCATATAAATAATGATAATATATATATATATATATATTAGTGCTGGGCAACGATTAAAAAATTTAATCGCGATTAATCGCATGATTTTCTTGCGATTAATCGCGATTAATCGCATTGTTACGCGCAAAATTGAATAATGAATTCTAGTAGTGTATTGCGCACTTTTGATTTAAATGTACTGCTACAAAAGTGCAATAACATGTGGTTTGCAAAAACTTTAAACAAATAAGGTGCTTTTATACCAGCAGTATTCCCTTTACACAGTATCAATAAAATATTTCTTGTAAATCTCAACTTAAACATTAATGTAATCAAATCAAATATTTAAACAAAGCTATTTGCCACTGCCAGGGCATTACCTTTTATCTAGCTTGTTAAAACGAGTCCAGTTTTCTTTTTTTCTGAACAGGTATCTTGTATCAGGGAGCAGCAGAAACAGTCTATGTAGTCAAAGGGTCATGATCACTACTACAGATATAAGTCGACCAACGTTACTTCTCTGATAGCAGCTTAGGTTTGGTCATGGCATGCCATTTCCCACGTAAGATTACATTAAACAGAGGTAAAGCCCAATTTATACTTCTGCGTCGAACTCACGCCGTAGCTGTGTAGCGCGCGTACCCTGACATGCATCTCTCCAAAAATGTAACGTCAATTCTACGCGTACCGCAAGCGCTGTGATTGCTAGAACCGCTCCCCGGGTTTCACACTCTCCCTCATGTGTAATTGCGCGTCAACGCGGACAACGACGCAGATATATAAATGAAAACCAACGCGTTGTATAGCGTAGAGGCTCCGGCGTAGGTCCGACACAGAATTATAAATCAGCCGAAAAGAGTGAGGTGAAGTGGTCGAGCACAGGTGCAGCGACAAGCGGGTGCGTTCCTGTGAAACTGTTGCAGTCATGCTTGCCTCACGCACGCGCCCGCGCGTTGCCGAAGTTGAATTGTCTAACTTTTTTGTACACGACGCGCAGCACAAATCATTGGAAGAGAGACTGATCCTCGGCTCGCTGTTTGTGAGTTTCCAGAATCTAAATAGTTATCAGGACATCAACAGAAGGGAATTCACATTGCAGAGCATCCCCGCTAAACTAAACGCAGGCCTATCAGGTAAAGTTATGTATAATTTTAATTTAAGTTAAAAAGGCTACCGCTGCGTAGCGCACAGAAGCCGGTGCCATGGTTACTATCCATAGAGCGCCTGTCATTCACTCGCGGGGCGCTGTCTCCCTTTCTGTTCACCTGAGAGAACCTGCCAAAGCCTCTCCACTGCTTGTTTGGGTGGGTTATTTGCTGGCTGACCAACATCCCACCCCTCCTGTGATCATGGTTTGACTGTAGGCCTATGTGTATTCAGAGGCAGTGAGCAACGGACTTTCAAAATAATAATAAAAAAAACCTCTGCGTTAACGCGCGATAAAAAAATTGTCGGCATTAATTAATAAATGCGTTAACGCGATAATAACGCGTTAACTTGCCCAGCACTAATATATATATATATATATATATATAAGTTTATAATTATCTATTAAAGATAAATATAGCATCTAAATATAAGAATATTATTAAATATAAATAAATAATACTTATAAATAATTATTATAAATAATATAAAACAAATTAATATATAAAGTGTTTTATTCTGTATTAAATATCAATAATAATAAAAAATATTAAAACAAATATTGCAAATATACATAGGCCTAAATATAAATAATTAATACCTTTTTATTTTGCATACTTGCAGTAACAGTAAATATGTTGCATTAAATATATGTGTGTGTGTGTGTATTTACTACAGTTCCCCAAAAGTTGGGACATTTTGTAAAATGTAATAAAATCAAGCAACTGTGATTTTGTTAATTGTCTTTAACCTTTATTTAACTGATAAAAGTACCGAAAAAAAACCAACAAAAAAAGATTTCCAATGTTTTCACTGACAAACTTAATTGTATTTTGTAAATATAAACAACATTTTGATTTTGATGGCTGCAACACACTCCAAAAAAGTTGTGACAGAGACATGTTTACAACTGTGTCACATCACCTTCCCTTTTAATTACACTTTTTAATCATTTGGGAATTGAGGATACTAATTGTTGCAGTTTTGCATATGGAATATTTGCCCAGTCTCGCCTGATTCAAGACAGCTGCTCAACAGTCCATGATCATCGTTGTCTGATTTTCCTTTTCATTATGGGCCAAAGATTTTCAATAAGAGAAAGATCTGGACTGTCAAGCACATCCACTGTGTGGTGTATTGTGTCTAAGAAACCACTCTGTAGCACACCCTGAATGAGGCCTGCATTGTGTTGCTTCCCAGGAAAGATGTCATCGATGGCACAATATATGTCTCTGTACAATCCCAGCACGCCTCCACGTCAATGGTACTGTACCTGCACACATATGAAAGTCACCCATGCCGTTTGCACTGATGCACCCCCATACCATGACAGATGTCTGCTTTTGCACCTGTTGCTGATGACAGACTGGATGGTCCATGTCTTTTGGATCATCTGAGATGAGCTCGGGCCCAGAGAACTCAGCAGCATCTCTGCATTGAACACATGTATAGCTTTCTCCTTGCGTAACAGAGATTCAAGTTGCATTTCTTGATGCAGCGGCAGACTGTGTTCAGTGATAATGGTTTTTCAAAGTACTCCTGAGAACATGTGGCTATATTTGACATAGTAGCATGATGGCTTCTCATGTAATGCCATCTGAGGGCTCAAAGGTCACACACATTCAACAGAGGTCTCCTGCCTTTCCCTACACGGACTGAGATTTCTCTGGATTTATTTTCACAGTATTATCCATAGTAGATGCTGGTGAAAGACCTAAATACTTTACAATCTTGCATTGAGAAATTCGATTTTTTAATTGAAATTAGGCACAAAATGGTGAGACATGACCCATCTTCGTTTGCAAAGACTGAGGGACTGTTTACAATTACACGACACTGTTTTCAACTAAAAACTAAAACTTTTTATGCCATTTTGGCCGTTAATTTACACGACGATGGCATTTTGGGTGCCTGAAAACAAAAACTTCTGAAAACGGGTTCCAAAGTGCAAGTTTTTGAAAACGGTCTCCGTGTAAACAACATAAATGCGAATTTCTGAAAACAATGACGTCATGCATGCGTATTACGTGTTCAGTCTATATTTCATTGTCATCTATCGGCCTGGCAGCAGAATACAGCGTTTTTAGCCGTTTTCACAGATCCCTGTGAATGGGAATCGTTTTGACAATGCAATACTATCCGTCTGTACGCGGAAAAACTTCTGTTTTAAGCATATCGTTGTCGTGTAAACGTATGCTCCTTTTATACCCAATCATGATACCCTCACATGTTACCAATTCAACTGCTTATTGTGGACTGTTTCAAAAGACATATTCTATATTCTATATAATCTTTTCACTTTTATTTTGTTTGGAGTGTGTTGCAGCCAATATGTGCTTATATTTACAAAATACAATTAATTTGGCCAGTGAAAAAAATTGAGATTTTTTTCTTTGTAGTTTTGTCCGTTAAATAAAGGTTAAAGAGAATGAACAAATCACAGAATCTTGATTTTATTACAACTTTTCAATTGGGGTTGTATATAAAACTATTTACTGTTACTGTAATGTGTAATGCAAATAATAATGTGTGGCTGACTTGTTCATTCTTTTTCCACAGACCTGGCCTTTTGTGGTCTCGGCACGATCAGAGGACACCAAAGACATTTCAGCAGCGGTCAGACTATGTGGAGCTACAGCATAAACATCTGGCACCTCTCTGTCTTTTATCCCCCTCCATCTCTCTCTCTCTTTCTTTTTACTGTCTGTACTCATGCACTTCCTTTGAACTTACATCAATGGACATTATGCAATGAACAAAACTGCATGTGGTACGTACATGTAGTTAAACAGCAAAGTCATTGCACTCAAATCTGTCTTTATAGCGTGATTATGTTTTCTATCTAGCAAACATATGACTTTGTGTTTGATTATTTTGCTGTCTGTATGTAGCTTAAAACTAACTTTTAAAGAAAAAAATTGCATGAGCACCAGAAGCACAAAAAAATCACTTTTTTTAAAAAGCGCTTGCAATTTTTCTAACCACCCAGCAGACATTTAAAAATCATATTTTGACAATGTTTTCAACCTGTGGAATCGCTCAATTATTTTCTACATCAACACCCTTGATGCATAATAATCTTTTTATGTAGCCTATACCAGATGGAGTCATTTGTATACGCCTGTTGACCAAGTGTATCTCATTTAATGTGTTAAATCATTTGTTCATTTGTATAGTTATACTGTGATTCAGTTTGGAGAACTACACTATACAGTATTACACATAAACTGTAATGTGCCACTTAATAGGAATACTTTGAGGAATGTACTAGTTAGCTTAAATGTCACAAAGTCCACAGTAAAGTTTCTTAATAGCCTACATAAAATACTGTGTTTTAATTCCTATCATGCCAACTTTTCAGGATGCTTATTTTTTCTCTTTTGCATGGAAACCGCATGGCCCCCAAACTCAGCACTTGCTGATCTTTTCACTTTATACAAAGTGATAAGAAAGTGATCACACACAATTTAAAACACAGTATTTTCCAAATTGTAGACGCCCAAATGTAGGCTTGTGTTGTGCCCATGTGCGCAGCGGTCATTAGAAAAGTGTGTAGTTTGAAGAGGAAGCTGACTTTTCATCACGTTTGTGGATGACTGCAGCTGTCGAGCCATTAGTTTCCCAGAACGCTGAACTGGTCCCTTGAGGGAGTCTCACAGGAGATGAAGCACTTTGTCAGGCAAGGACAACTCAGAAACGGCTCTCACGTTTTCCACCGCTGCTAGGATGAGCGCTCTGGGGTTCACTGAGCTTACAATGAGGAAAGCATTATCTGACTGCTAAAACTCATGACTTCATAAACCACTGTGATTTGTCATCCTCTTCTACGTGCAATAATACATCATTATATCAGAATGGTACTGGAATGTAAGAGTGGAATATAGTGTAATAGCCTACACATTCAAAATAGTTCTATCTAGTGGTGACAGAGCATTCTGGACACGTGATACAGTAGTTCTCAACCAGGGGGGCACATAGCTGCCAACTCTCACGCATTGGCCGTGAGACACCCGCATTTGATTGGTTTCACACGCTCACACGCCACACTCCCGATTTCTCACGCTGAAGTGTCAACCCGGGCGGTCAAATGCCTGGAAGATGAGTTTATCTATATATCTACCTGTTGAGCCACTCGTCATCGACTAGTTATACCGCAAATTCGTTAAAAATCTCCCGTTATCTAGAGCGAGCGTGCATGCGAGACAGAGATTGTGCTCCAAACCGCGTAGAGCGAGCGAGAGACCTTGCGCGAGCGAGACCCCACCCCCCGTCAACAAATCTCACTCGTCTCTACCACCCCCCCCCCCCCCCGTCAACAAATCTCACGCCGAGCAAAACTCAAAAGTTGGCAGGTATGGGGGCACTAGAGGAACTCAGTAAATTAAAAAAATAAATTAAAAAATAAATTAAAAACATTGTTATTAGCGACACCGGTGGCCGTTATGTGAACTGCAGCCAGGAACTTATTGCTCGTGGCGTGCTGGCACACGTGCACACTGACGCAACGTACAACTGAATGAACGCGAGTCGAGTGATTCTAGGCCCTGATATCCTTCCTAAGTTCCTACTAACTGCAAAGTTGATTTTTGTTCTTTGCTTAAAAGTAAAAAGAAGTTGGAAATACCTTTTGCAGTGATATACTTTTAACGAACACCCAGACGCCACCCGAGCTGCTGAGAGCGACGTTTAGAAGAATTATTAAATATGTGCTTGGCGCGTTCCCCTTCAGAGTCTCAATAACAACACAACAAAACTGACAGCGGTGAGAAAACAGCAGGTAAGAAAGCATCTGATCGTAGAGATGTGGATATATTTGCACCAGCTCTGCAACTCACCAGCATCATGTCGACAGATGAGGTAACTACAATTGCACAATGATATTGATTTGATTATAAAGGAAGTAGCTAGCCTATATTTGAGTCTATAGACTAGATTTGACCATGT
This sequence comes from Rhinichthys klamathensis goyatoka, assembly GCF_029890125.1. NCBI lineage: Eukaryota > Metazoa > Chordata > Actinopteri > Cypriniformes > Leuciscidae > Rhinichthys > Rhinichthys klamathensis. The sequence continues at coordinate 2,152,020 of NW_026606648.1, read as the reverse complement.
GAGACTTTTCTTTGCATGACACATTGACATTACTGTACAGAATGACTCTTTCGGTATTATCTTTGAACATTAATTTCATGTCAATTTAACCTGTTAAAGCTCTACCAGAGCGCGGGCGCTCTGAAGCGTTTTTTTTAAATAGTTCAAAGTTACTATCATATTTAATGTTATTAACTTGACAAACTATACATCATTAATCTCGTCTGGACACGGCCCGAGTCCACATAAAATCAGTCTTCTACAGTTGTTAACACATTGGCAAAAAAAACAAAAAACAACAACCCCAAAGTGATTAATACATGAAAATTCTGACATATTAGCCCCTTTAAATGTGTAAAATGTTATATTAATTCAATTATATTAAAGTTGTTTTAAAATAACAAATGCTACAAATACTAACTGCTATATTTGATTTTAATAAGCCCTCAACATTTTGTTTGTGAAAAAAAGTTCTTGAAATGCCTAAAAATCTATCTATCTATCTATCTATCTATCTATCTATCTATCTATCTATCTATCTATCTATCTATCTATCTATCTATCTATCTATCTATCTATCTATCTATCTATCTATCTATCTATCAACTCAACCAAAAGATTGAAAAAGTTATACATAAATAGACATTAAAAATACAAAGTAAAAAGTGACAAGGCTCACATTGTATTATTGTTATTCCTCCACCATCAGTTTTATTAAATGAACAGTTTTATATAGCCAGCAGAGGTCGCCATTGATCCACAATACGCCTCAGCCCACATCAAACTTTTGACACTCTCTAAGTTTTTGTATCTCATTTGAACCTTGATGTTTTCCTAGTTTACGCTGACTGATGAAAAAGTTATTTCAGTCATTGCTAAACTTAGCAAACTCCCTTTCTGTAGACCTACTGGTGTGTGTTTGCATTGAAAGCAGTAGATTTAATTAAAATCTTGAAATACTCTGTATGTTTAGCCTTCCTTTTCTCAGGTGGAACACATTTTCATTAATATGGAGCTGTGTTTTTGTGTACCAAAAACACATTTCAGAGACAAAATTTCCATGAACAGGAAGGAACTGTAGGTCCAAAGCCAAACAGCACAGTTCACTGACCGTTTCTTTGTAGTTTAACCAAAAGCACTAACTGCAAACCCATGACGGGCCAAGATTCAGAGAACAGTCTTTGAGGTTATGAAAGACATTCTGAGCCTATTTGTTATCTAATATCCATTCACTCAACAGCAAAGAGGAAGAAAATGTTAAATAGGACCTATTACTTTGATAATCAATCAGTTTAACATCTGCTTTATTTTGGTTTCATTTAAAACACGTAGGTCATTTCATCTTGTGTCTTGTTGTTAGCTAAATCTTTAACATGCATAATCACAGTATAGGCCAAAATACACATTTTAGTATTTATTTTCTTATACTTTATATTTGCATCTGTACAGTAGATTTTAATTACAATACATACCTTAAAAGGTTGCTTTCTCAAAATATTTTTTTTCTCATGTCAGAAATCTCTTTAACAGCTCTTACATACACCAGACTTTCCAGATTTATTCCTATCTTGTTCATATTTCAATCACCTGATTTAAATAAAAATGTATTGCTATTTTTTTCAGTGCTAAAGATATCCAAAATCCCTTCTGAATTTTTCTTTTACTCTAATATGTCAACAAAATGAAACAAGAATTTTGAACCTCCAATGCACAGCTTTCTTTTCTGGAAATGTATGCAAATTTGTGCATTTTTAATGAGATAATTCTCGTTTGCATATTTAAACATAACACAATACAAAACAATTGTCCATGTCCTGTGATTAATGTACTGAGGTTAATAAACTGGGAAAGTATGATGATATCTTTAAGTTAACATTTTTTACCCCTAAATAAATATGTTGACAAGAATTAAGTTGAAATTATTTTATAATTTTACTTGCATATTATCTTAGGCTTCTGCTAAGGAAAAACTGTACAAAATAAACCAATCATTGCAACAAGACTAACACAATATTACAGTATTATGTATTATTACATATATTATAATATGTCATATATTATACAATGTAAAAAAAAGTTGCTTCCTTAAATGTTTTAAGTACTCTATTCGGATGTTTAAGTCATTTCAACTTAAATTACATTAAACTGACTTTAAAAAATGAGTTGAATCTTATATAACTTATAACTTATTTTGATGAGTTAAAGCATAAAAACATATGTTGTCATAACTTATTGATCATATTTTTTTAGTGTATGTGTATCATATATCATAATACATTATACAGTGTTGATCCAGAAGACGGCAAATATAGTGACATCAAATGGCTTGATTGGCCAATCAGAATCAAGTACTCCAGTGAGCCGTATAATAGAACGTTGTACTGTATGTTTACACTGGCAAACCAGCAAACCTTGCCACTCTCTTCCTTTGAAGATGGCTTTCTTTTCAGAGTGCCAAGTCACTACCCTGTGCTCAGTGTAATCCATAACTACATCCAAAGTGTAGTGTCATGAAACATGGCAGACTGTGAGAAAGTTTGGTGGCACGCTGAAGGTCACTGCGAATATTACAGGGTGTGTGATCTGCTTGGCTGGAGACTTCCTGCTGGGCTAGGGGAGATGACACAGTTTTCTTTTAGGCAGGTGATAGAGTTTCAGCACAAGAGCAAGGCGCTCTATCTCCCGAGAGAATGGAGCCTCTTTGTGGCTGGATGTGCTCACAGAGGAAGGTCAAACCAGGGAAGGGAGGGGTGATGAGGTTGAGCATTGACAAGAAAACATTTCATCAGATATTCCCCCCCTCTTCCTATTGATTCTTTGCCCACTCAGACCTCTCTTTCTCTCTTCTCCGTTATTTTCGAAGTTCGAGGGGTGGCGCTGGCAGCGTCCGTGAGCGTTTTCATACAGTGGCCTGATTAGGAGTGCGATTCAGGATACTCATATTTTCTCGCAGGGTTTTTGTTATTCTCTCCTTGCTGTGTACAAGAAAAGGGTGGGAACCACAACCATTGTGGACCGAACAAAAGAGTTTAGGTGAGCTCCTGAAGAGCATTGTTGTTCACAATGCCACACATTTCGCTTGTCTCCAGGGCTAAGGTGTGTTTGGGAATAATGTCACCTGTGAAAACGTTCCAAGTGTCGGTTTTCACAACAGAAATGACACAAAATATAATAACTGATGCTAAGGACAAACAGTGCCTGTATAGAATTTCGAATTGAATTGAGATTCTTTTTAAATTACAACACCAAATGTGATGTGGAATTGACAGTTTTAATTTAAGGAAGTAAAATTAACTAAAATTCAGAGAAATATTTACGTAATAAGTGCATGTGCAATAAGTGTAGTAAACCTAGACAAATAAAGGTTTGTCATGACAGACTTTGAATGATGGCTTTAAAAAAGTTTCAAAAATATTTCTAAAATGTTTCTTGAACTTTGAAGGTTTTATAGACCTTACAGACAGACAGACAAACCGGGTTCATACTAAAGAAATGTGCAAGGATAGTTCATTCGAAACTGAAAATTCTGTCATCATTTGCTTTGTTTCAAACTTATTTGACTTTCTTTCTTCTGTGGAACACAAAAGATGATATTTTGAAGAATGATTCAACTGTTTTTGTCCATACAATGAAAGTCAATGGGGTCCAAAACCAAACACTGCACCATGAATTTCATTGACAAAAATATCTTCTTTTGTGTTCCACAGAAGAAAGAAAGTCATACACATTTGGAAGAACAATGAGGGTGAGTGAAGTGAATGAGTGAGTTTTCATTTTTGGGTGGACTATCCCTTTCATTTCCATTTACTTATCAAATTTATGGACCCGGGTGGACAAACACTTCATTTCCCAGAATGCATACCGGCTCAAGTTGTAAAATTCCACTTCCTTTAATTCCGAATCAAATTACAGTTTTGCTTCCTGTGTGTTTTGGCCAGCCAATTCAAATTCCAATACTAACTCTTGAACAATCGCCCAACCCTGGAACCAAGATGTTTTTGTAGTCATTTATAGGACACGGGTACATCCAGGATGGGTAAGGTGAGTCAAACCTGACAGACACCTGCTTTATGAAATACGAACTGCAATTCTTTCTCTTCTTTATGGGCCAGTTTCATTACAAACATCTCCTGAAAAGCTTTCATGCAGTGAGCCATTTCCCCTCCAGACACATATTTTCTCATCCATCAAGTGATGCTATAATGATGGCCACGGTTTTGACAATGGGGATAATATTTTTCTCCCACAATGGCTTTTGGTTCCCCCCTTTTGGCAAGATTCTAGCTACTATAAATACTCCCCGTTCCCGTCTCTGTGGTTCACAGACATTGCTCTGAGCGAAGATGAGGCCTAGTGTGGCTTCAGGCCTGAGCTGTCAGCGCTCCATAGGGATTAGTAAGTCACAGTCACTGTATTGTTCTCCAGGCTACAATGGGCACATGGAGATCTGGCCTTTGTCTCGAAGTCTGTTGTGAACTTCAGAGAAGGTAACAATGGTGTGACACACCTGTGAATGTGGATTAAACTCTTTTTTTCCTCTCTCGTTCCTGTCTTTTCTCAGATTCATGGCTGTAGCCTTTAGCTATGTCCACCACATCAAACAAAGAACTTGCTAGTCATGAGTTCTTCAGTAGTCATTTGGGTACAATGAGATATTACATTTATATATTACAATTACACACTTTTTATTCATTTTATTGACATTTGTGACAGTGGACGCTTAAATGATTTGTTTTCAGGTGACGTAACGGTCAGACTGGGAAGGAATGATGTTTTATTTAATGACACTGACCACCTCTTATAACACACCCTTACTGCAAATTCCAGCCAATCCATTCAGAGAACAAAAACAAATTTCCCACAATTTTTCCTCCCCATCAGTCTTATTTTGACAAGTCAGGAATAAGCTATGACTTCAAACGACAGAAATATTCTGTCCTAGGTTTTGATGGAGATGTCTAAACAGCTAGGACGCTAATTCAGCGTTGCGTTTTTCTCTGCGGTGAACTTTTAGTGACCGCATCAGAGAGATTTCATGGATATCAGGTGCAATGTGTAGTCCGAGGAGATTGTGTTTGACAAATGAATTATAATTACTCAATTTCATTTCTTTGAACGGTCAAACAAATGACTCAGATTTAAAAGTTCACTATACAAACAGAGAAAGAAAAAATATATACATGTTTAAAACTTAATGAATACAATAGACAAAAGGAAAAATTCCAACTTTTAAGAGCTATCAGGAAAAAATGAGTAAAATCATGGCAAAATCGAAGACTGTTCAATGTTTGACTTTATATTACCGCACCATAAACAATCATCGGTTTCATAATTAGGAGTTTCTACAACTATGGACACTTTTGGGCTGTTGGACTTTTATAAAATAAACTCTCTCTAAACTCTGTTTCACACTCTCACTAGTTTATTTAATGTGTCTAATAACAATGCCCAAAAGTAGATATACACACATAACAAAAGAATTTAGACATTTTTTTCTTCTAAAAAGTCCAGAACATTTCCCACCACACCTTTGCAATAAAATAGCTATTATCATAGACATCATTTCATGTATCTTAAATATGCACAATTAAATACACTACTGCTCAAAAGTTTGGGGTTGTTAAGTCTCTCAATTAAAGGCTACATTTATTTGGTCAAAAATACAGTAAAAACAGTAATATTGTGAAATATTATTACAATTTCAAATAATTGTTTTCTATTTTAATATATTTTGAAATGTAATTTATTTCTGTGATGCAAAATTCTCAGGATCTTTACTCCAGTCTTCAGTGTCACACGATCCTTTAGAAATCATAATCTAATATGCTGATTTGTTGCAGAAGAAACATTTATTATCAATGTAAATGCTGCTTAGTATATTTGTGGAAACCGTGATCATCAATCATTAAAAACATATGGTTTCAAAAACTGGGGAAAAGGCATAGTGAAAAGTTTCCTGAAATGTGTGGATTTTTTTTTTAGAAAGTTTAAAGTCAAATAAACCCCTATATAGGCCATAAAAGTTCAGACTTCTGGTAGAGCTAAAATAAAATAAAATAAAATAAAATATGCTGATGGAGGGACCCAAGTCATATCTAGTCCAGAATATTAACATATCTAGTCCAAAATATTAACAAGCTCTTTTGACCAGTAAGTAAACACTTAGAAGCCAGAAGATCCTAGCAACCAATTAGCAATACTCTGGGAACCAAACCATTAAAACACTCTATAAACAGTGACTTCCAAATATCTGATAGATTTGCTTCACTCTTCATTGAGCTCAGTCAAAAGTTAGCACTGTGACTGGATACGTGGGCCATATTATCCAGGTCAGTCTCACCTCAGCGTAGACGGTCATTGTCTTCCATTATGCATATTGTGAGTCATCAGCTGGACGTCTGTTTCATTAACATTTGTGTGACATGCACCAGTTTGCAGGCCATCATCTTTTATTCACACATGGCCATGAATAACTTAACAGAGACTACGACAACGTCAAATAAACTGTTTGCCATACGTCATATATCTCTGTGTAAGCGGTGGGCCTAAGGATTGGGGGTGTGACACCACGTCCTACTGAGGTCTATGGGCTTTGGAAGGGTCATAATGGGAACGCTTGACAGTGCAGCCAGTTAGCAACCACTGATGGATCTGCTACGTGCCTCTGAGACCAGGAGCCTCTTGGGCTGATAGTGTATCGGATGGCCTGTTAATTATACTGACTTCAAAAGAGCAGGCGCTGATGTCTGAGTGTGTCACTGTGGGTGACCAAGTGTTCCCATGACATGCGTCTGCGTGTGGACAGGTCTGTTGTTGTGAATGGGCCATAGGTGTGCGATTTCTACCTGTGTGGGAATTCAGGAGTTGTTTGGATTAGCCTGATTAGTGCATCATAATCCTACAGGATGGGATGGTCTCTTTCCCATCCCATTGTCTTTGTGGTAAGGGTAGTAACCTGACCAGAGGAATTTGATGATGACAGCTGCTAACCACAAAATTAGGGTTCTACCTAAAGGGGTGACACGAATATTGCCATATGTAGATTAAATTAGCCTATTATTCACTGCTGGCTTGGTCACTCAGATATTTGTCACCATCTGCAAGTCGGCAATTAATCATTGGTGTCAACCAAAGTCGTCCATCTTCATCAGAAAGGAACCTGGATTGGGACAAATCAGTCACAGTAGGACAAAAAACAAATTGGCTCATTGGAAAAACATGCTTCTACCTACATTTTTGCAAAAGCATACATTTACAAAAACCTGCACTGCATTTTCCAGCTGTAATGAACACTAGTGGCAATATAACACCCACAACTTTTATTCCTTTTTACATAAATTATTATTGATTTATTTAAACTGTTGAAACGCATGGTGAAAAGTTTCCCTAAACTGTTATAAAGGGATAGTCCACCCAAAAATTCAAATTCTGTCATCATTTACTCACCCTCAAGTTGTTCTAAACCTGTATTAGTTTCTTTCTTCTGTTGATATTTTGAAGAATGTTGGTAACTAGACAGTTAACGGCACTCCTTGTCTTCCATAGTTATTCTTTTTCCTACTATGGAAGTCAATGGCTACCGTCAACTGTTTGATTACCAACATTCTTAAAAATATCAACAGAAGAAAGAAACTCATACAGGATTTTGGGGTGATCTATCCTTTTAATGTGAACTTAATATAACAAGAAGCAAAAAAGCTGGAATGTGTTTTCAGAAAGGTTGAAGATATTATTATTATTATTTTTTTTTTTTACCTATACATACAATTCCATTGCAGTTTCCAGTTCATTTTAAATAAACACTAGTGGAAGTAGAACAGCAGCAACTTCCTTGGAGAATACCTGTTATGACCTACAATACTATGTGCCAACAGTTTTACCATTTTACCACAGTGCATGATTTGCAAACCAATACATTTTGACATTTGCATCAGATAATCAGCCTCATATTTATTGGTAAGTGCTGGTTATATTAGAAATGTGCAATAATAAATGCACCAAAAAAAACATTACGATGTCCAGAAATTAATTTCAGTAGTACTTAAGAGTTTAATTTATTGACACTCATGTTTAATTTGATAGTTTTATCCTTACCTCTACTATAATAGAATATATTGTTAGTCTAGAGAGAGTATTTTACATTAGGGAATAGATACGTCGTACATCCGCATCAAATATTCATGTCATAATGGACTGGAGGAAGAACTTGATTGTATCAAGAGCAGAGACACGTTTGTGTGCATTTTGTTTTGAGATTTCGCTGAAAAGAATTGAGTCTCCGTAACATATTATGCCACTTTTCACAAGATTTAATATAATTCTATGGTGTCCCCAGAATGTGTCTGTGAAATTTCAGCTCAATATTCCCCCCATCATTTAATATAGCTTGTCAAATTTGCCCCTTTTTGGGTGTGAACAAAAACGCGTCATTTTTGTGCGTGTCCCTTTAAATGCAAATGAGTTGCTGCTCCCCACCCCCTTTCAAGAAGAGGGCGGAGCTTCAAGAGCTCTATGGAAACAATACAGGACACTCACACATGTCAGAAACTGTCAGCAGTGTTCAGTTCGAACCGGAGTCAGACAATGATGCCTACAGGGCCAGATAATATATGTTGCATGGATATAGAACATGTATAGTTTAATTTAATTACGGTTATAACTTATGTTGTCATCTTGCTTTTATCCACTATTAGTACAAGCCTGGTGTAGAGGACCCCATCCAAGTGATGGCCACAACTTTACTAATGAGAACTTTTAGGTTGTTTAGGTTTAGGTTGTGTAGAAGTTTTTCAAATTGAACGCCATTGTGGCAAGGGCAGGATGGACAGAGGTCCCTGACCTCCTCTATACTTTGGGACCTTAGGGGCCCTTAGGGGTCCTCAGATCAAAGCTTAAGTCAGGGGATGAGTGAGCAGAGATGAGGACTGACTGTTTGCCCAGCAACTGGTGCAGAAAGAGACAAACAACAAGGTCCAAGGCTGCCTCAGAACCCGCACCGACAGATAGCTAATCCAGAGAGGACCAGAAAGCCATGCATGACACAGACACAGGGGGATTGATTTAGACTTCAAGAATTCATTTTCTTCAGTAGCTCTTTCAGTGTGTTTTCATCCAAAATGAGAAAAATAAGAATATCAAGAAACAATCTGCGAATAAGGCAGCGCTTCCATCCATATGTTCAAGGTTACAAAATTGTCACTTTGGGGAATTTTTATTATTTTATTAAATGTACACTTTAAAATAAAGGTTCCAGAATGTTTGTTTTTTTGCAGCAGTGACACTGAAGAACCATTTTTGGTTCCCCAAAGAAACCTAAAGAACCTTTTTCCACTATAAAGAATGTTTTGTGCAATTGAAAGGTTCCAATGGATGTTAAAGGTTCTTCATGGAACCATCAATGCCAATAAAGAACCTTTATTTTTAAGAGTGTAATACATTTTCCACTGAAGCAACAGTGTGTGTCAGACAGTGTTATTGCCATTAAAACTGAGACTACACTAAAAACTAGCATGACTAAAATAAAATAAAAATAATCACAAATTAAATTTAGTTTTGGCTTTTTATACGTGGTATACTATAACATTTAAAACCTTTAATACCCCCTGCATTAAATACAACATAATATTTTTAAATAGTACCAACTTGTACATTTACTTACCTTGCCATTAATCAGCCTAAAAATACTAAATAACCCGAAACAATAAAAACTAAAAATGTTAGAATTAAAAAGTGACAACTAAACTAATTGAAAAAGACAAATAAAACAAAAATATATATATAAAAAACAAATAAAAATGTTTTTTCAAACAAACAAATATTGGTGTTTCCATCCAGATCCAGCACTGTTTATGTAAAATACAATAAATTAATACAATATAATAGACTATAGGTGTTTTTCATTAAATGCCTATCTAATCTATTTCCTTTCACTCATTTATATTCTAGCCTTTGTTCAGTTCTCTCTGAAGCTATCTATGTCAAAAACTTCCTTTAAAAATCATTCCCACGAACCTGAGACTAAAGCGTAATACCCCAAATCCTCAACTAAAAACTAAAGATTTACGTCAACAATCTATAGAGGCTTAAACAAACCTCACAGTCTATTTCATACCCCACAATTCACTGGTTCCCCAGACTCTAGAAATCACTGTTTCATTCACCGGCCTTTATACCTCTGCTGGCAAAAAAAAAAAAAAAAAGACACTATATTCCCTCATGATTCATGACAGCTTACTTTCCTCTCTTCACTTTACAAGGTGACAAACTGTTACCATCATCTCTGTGTGGCTGGTATCTATGTGAGTTGTGTCTCCCTATATAGATCCATATGAAGTGTTCATATGCGCTCCTGTGAGGACTCTAGGTCTCTATGCCTTTTCCACATGTCCGATGTGGGCTTAATTACTCCGCTCAGCTGTGCCTTCCGCCCACGGCTGTCTGCGTCTGTGTGGGAAAAGAAAGGCTATGGGCTGACAGCCATGGCATAACTCTCTCCGTTTCACTGTGGTACAAACGCTGTTTATGAAATGAATATGATTGATTGCATATCTTAGATGCATTGTTGCTCGGTTTCACCCATGTTCTTATTAAGCAAATGCTAGAAACGTTAGAAAAACAGAGAGCGTTGTCCAAAAAAACATTGGGCATCAGCTTTAACGAGTAAAGAGTGAAACCCAACGTAATCGCAGCAATATATCTGAAATGTCACAAAATAAGAAACGCAACACTCTCTGTGCATATAATACGCAGACTTTGCTGCAGCTTTGACAGGCTTTCGCTCGGGATTCTGGGAGAGAGGCGAGATAAGATCAGCCCGTGACCTTTTCCTTCTGATTGGACGCACACACACATACACGTGCCCTTCTTCTTGGCACATTCAGCACTGGGTGGCACCCAAGAGCCAGACTGGATAGGTATTGGGTTGCACACGGATTCTGGCTCACATGTTTTAGCAATTTCCTCTGCCTTCCGTGAAATTATGCAAATATTTTAGTCCCGTTTCCTTGAGTCTGGAACGGCAATTAAGACTGTCTGTTTCACTTTATGATGGCCACTGAAGTCACTTGCAGACAGCCTTCATGGGATGTGAGGATTTATGCCAGTAATGTCACAAAGGTGAAACCTATTTAAGCCTGGAGGTTCAATAGGTGAGGAATGGAGAGGTTCTGCCACACTTTGATAAACTTCACCGCTCAAGTAGAGTTGTAACAAAACAAAATGACCTGTACAGACTACTGTGTCTAAATGAAACACAATCTTAATGTGATTATTAGCAGCTTCAATTTATATAATAATGTAAACAATACAAAAGAGAAAAGGTTCTGGGTTTAGTAGATGCTAAGCTCAACTGAGAGCAATTGTGGCATATAATGTTTATTACACATATTAATTTCCACTCTCTTTAAAAAAGCAAATCTCCTGGTAAAAGTGAGCTTGGTGAAATAAATGGGACCAATTTGTTAACGTTAAATAATCGTTTTTTTCAATGTAGCCACAAAACGGAATGTCTTATCATGATTTTAGTGTGAAAACAGTACTTACTAACCTTTTATTACTAATCTATAACTGTTAAGTTACAATTAATTTTACAACTGTTGCAATGATAATGTAACGCCATAAACCATAACATTACTTTATTAAAAGAGATGAGCTGAACAGCTTAACAGACAATACACAAGTTTTAACAGAAGTGTTTTTATAAAATTGTAACGTTCACATTTCTGCTTTTATGTGCTTCACCGTAACCTTGATTTTTAAAAAGGAAAACAAGGGACAAATAATTTTTTTTTTTTTGTGGAAGTCAACATTACGCCATAAATGCTGTCGGTTGAGCTTAACTTGTACTGAACCTGGAGTATTCCTTTAAGTCTTCCTTTGGGAAACTGCTTGGCCTGTTACATCATTTAGAGGGTCTAATCTGGTCCAGAGGTCATTAAAGTCTATGTAGAATGAGTTAAGTTCAGCTTATATATTGGATGGCTCTGAAAGCCAAAGCAGATTCCTTTTTCTTCCCTGAATTCTCCAATAAAGATCTATAGGGTTGAAAATTTCCCACCACGCAAAGACTGTCGGACCTGAGTGTTGCGCTATTGTCAGAAAGGGTTCCGCTGAATGAAATCGATGGAGGTCAGTGGATGAATATATCTTTCAGTTCAAAGGTTGATACAGAAGTAGCCCTCCACTACAAATTAATCTTGATCAGACCGAGACCTTTCAGGGAGCAAAGCATGTAATTGGATTAGTGAGCGTAACAACTCCATTAATTATCAAACAATATTGATCAAAGGCACGACAAAGAATGGGTCAGCAGTGAAACATTATTATGAAATATAACCTGGAACTACAAAACCTCTAGGCAATGGATACTAACTTAAACCAAAACACTATGTAACAAACATCCTGACAGCTTATTTTATTTTCAAGATCAAGATTTAAGATTAAAGTGTATAGATCTATAGAATAGAAAGTGTATGCTTTTAGATGCTGCATCTGCTCACCAGATATTTGAAGTTTTTCACCTTTTTTTAATTTCACTAGTAAATTTCAATGGTCCTGCAATTTGTGACCAATGAATTTATAAACATAAGTATAAGCAAGCGTAAATATTCAATTTAAGTTATCAATTAATATAATCATGGCTGCAATACATGTATATTATTGATTAATATTTTTTAATACACTACTGATCAACGGTTTGTGGTTGGTAATATTTTTTTAATGTTCAGTTTTAGTGCACATTAAGTTTTAATATCTCTAATGTACACCAAGGCTGCATTTATTTGATAAAAAAACTGTAATATTGTGAAATTTTATTTACAATTTAAAATAACTGTTTTATATTTTAATAAATCTTAAAATGTAATTTATTAATGCGATGAAAAACAAAAACAACGTACCCATTAATCCAGTCTTCAGTGTCACATGATCATTCAGAAATCATTCTGATATACTGATTTGGTGCTCAAGAAACATTTCTTAGTATTATCAATGTTTTTTTTTTTTTGAAACCATGATCAGTTCTTTTCAGGATTCTTTGATGAATAGAAAGTTCAAAAGAACAGCATTTATTGGAAATAGAAATCTTTTGTAACATTACAAATGTTTTAACTGTCATCTCTGATCAAGTTAACACAACCTTGCTGAATAAAAGTATTAATTTAATTTAAAAAAGGAAGAATCCTACTGGTCCCAAACTTTTTAACTTTTTTACAATTTATTAAATGGCATTTTATGAGATTTACTTCCTATTGGGGTGTTAATTAAAATATGAAGGATCCTCTTAAGGCAGTCCATTTAGAAAAGGATTTGGTGAATCACACCACAAGAATCGAAAAAGATGTAAATTCAAGACCAGTCATTTTTGATAATATTCAAGTAGTATTTCTATTCATATTTTTCTTAAAAAAAAAAAAAAAAAAAAAAAAAAGTTTTTATACTGTTGTTAGCATGTTACCACTTCTTTTTTTTTTTTTTTTAACAAAACAGCGAACCACTGTAGACAGTCAAAGACATATTGGTCAAAGCATTCTGACCAGAAGACTAGGTTGGGGGTAGGTGGGTAAGTTACCCCCTAAGCTGAAAGTTCAAAGGGAAGCCACCTATTTCTCTCTCTCCATCTCTCTCTTTTTCTCCAGGTGGTCTATAGCCACCTGTGTTTTCTTTGTGTGCTTGTCATCTGTCTTTGGAAGGCTTTGTTGGGTTGCTAGAGTGAGGACAAGTCCAGTACGGTTCTGATGATGGACTTTCTGTCCCTCTGTCCTGCCCCTCACAGGAAACCAGTGTTATAACCTTGAGATCCTCATTCAGTCCTCATCAAGAGCCTGGGAAACTACTTATGTGTTGTTTATTCTTTTGTGCGTAGGCCTGCGAATTAGAGGGTGGTGGCTCCGTTTTTCAACGTATGTTTAATTCTCTTCAAATATGCGGTCAGTTGAAAACCCTTTGGTTAGGAGTTCTCAGAACACCAGCGGGACGATACAATAAACTTCTCTAAATGATGATGATGATGATGAGGTTCAGAAATCAGCATACTTAAAAACAATTCTGTCTAAAATTATTTCTCATATGCTGAAAGTGAGCGGCTGTAATCTGTGACACTGCCATAAATGATGTCCCGGAGGCATGTGTCTGAATGTGTGTGAACTCCACATACAGACAATGTGTGTGCTGGGGAGGTGTCCAAGAGTGTAACCTGACCACGGCTATTGTCTTGGCCTTTAAGAGAGTCATCACTCACACACTCACACACTGCACTGATGAGCCACTCCTAATCACGGCCATTTTAGGAGTTGGAGGTAGGAACATGAAAGGGCTCATAGTGTGGATGAGCTGTTCTTGTGGGTTGCTCAGGGCAATGTAGCGTCTGCCCTGGTAAAACGAGATAACAGGGTAAGGTAGCAAGTAAACGGAATGGAGAAAGTGCACGTTATAAGCATCGGGATCAAGATTAATCACTCCTTGAGATATTTGTTTGCTTTGAAAAAAACTTCTTAGACTTTTTATTATTTTTATTATTTCCTTAGTGTCTTTCCACTCAGAACATCATAGCAACTTCATAGCAAGGCCTTAAGGCCCCGATATGCTCGCGGCGAAGTTCTTTGTTAAAGCCTGGGTATACTTCATTTTCAGAGTTGTGTCCGCACAGCTTTACAAATGTAAACTCAACTGGAGATGAGTGCGGATGGACGAGTTTGACACATGCGCAGTACAATTGTTTTTCTTTTGTATTCTACTAGGTAGAGTCAGCGCCAGGACACACAAACTCTGGACAGATGCATTGCTTTTATTTTGCTTTTACTTTTACTTTTTTATTAAAAATATTAACAAACTGGTTAACTATCATGAACCATCTGATATATTCAGATTGTCAAATATGTGTATGTGAATGTTTTGTCCTTTAATAAACACCTTTATAAGGATCGTGATAGTTGATCTATAAAGCGCGATAGGCGCCGCCATTCTATTTTGCACCGAAATTCAGAGAATCGGATCTGTCGGATGAATATCGCATAAATTCATCTGTTTCTCCCAAAATACATAAAAATAAGTGGGTGGTGAACTAAGAGAAGAATTGAGTAAAATGTATAGTTACCTACACAATGCTGCCGTGCAAAGGCAAAAGACCGTAACTTCGTTTTTGGTCGAAAATGAGTTATTGATATTTTTGGCACATTCAAGACCTCCTTTATCATGTGGATAAGTATCTTGAGTCAATTCCGTTGTTTTTTCGAGAAAATAATGGTTTGTCTAAACCGTAACTTCCAAAAGCCCATGAGAAACCAAGGCAGAACACCGTAACACCAGTTATGGCTCTTTGGCTTAGTTTTGGAACGCTCATATTGAGTTACGGCACTCTGCCTTTGTTTAGCCGCGCGTCAATATGAAGTTACTGTGCTGGAATTCTATCAAATAATGCCTATCAGATTATACGGTTCTGCCTTAGTTTTACTCTCCCATTAAAATTGAAATTACGATGTAGCCTGTGTACTTTGTACAGCTTACCATCCGTCCCTGTAACTTCTGATGTCCTCAGAGCTTTGTCCTGCACTAATGCGGTCAGAACATTTAGTATGCTCTTAACCAGCTCCATCGACAAACGTGCGATATCGATCGTGAAGGATATATCCAGAGTTGACAGAAAATTTTTACACATGCCGAAGCAGGTCAATACAACAAAAAACTAAAGCCCCACCTCACCCAGTTCGGGTACCGGACCTAGTTGAAACAATCATGCATCTAGCTGGCAGAGTGCCAAAACTTCGCC
Source organism: Rhinichthys klamathensis goyatoka (assembly GCF_029890125.1). Taxonomy (NCBI): domain Eukaryota; kingdom Metazoa; phylum Chordata; class Actinopteri; order Cypriniformes; family Leuciscidae; genus Rhinichthys; species Rhinichthys klamathensis. Next base: position 2,136,278 of record NW_026606648.1, on the reverse strand, counting down.
GGCGCCTTCAGCTCCGCCCTGAACACGGTCGAGCCGACGCGGGACTAATATATCACAGAGTGATAATAATGAAGCAACAAGGGTATATTGACGCAAACAACATAATGAAGCAAGAAGTGCTGGTGCATACAACATCAGAACAGCTGTTAAAAGCATGCATAAAACACAGCGTCCGGAATAAATCCGCGGGACGAACGAAGTGCACGCACAATAATAGGGCAGACAGCTGAAACCAACGCATACTGAAAAGACGCAGAACACAGAAGGTTGTGCTATAATGCATTAGTCGTCTAAGTAGTCCAGAACGCGCTCCCTACTGAGTCCTAAGGGGTAAAGCACTGCATAGGCTACTTTTCGTGAACGGAGCGTGACACCTTCGAACACGAATCCCGGTAAATGCCTGTGAAAGTATGCGTCTTTCAGATCCACCGCTATAAACCAGTCTCCGGGTCGAATGTGCGCGAGGATCTGTTTTATCGTGATCATTACATTACATTATAACTAGTGATCGACCGATATATCGGCCAGCCGATATATCGGGCCGATATTTGCGGTTTTTACGTGTATCAGAATTGGCCGATACGCGGCTGCTGCGTTCGCCGATAGTTTTTTCCCGGCATTATTTATAGACGCGTCCACAGGCAGCTCTGTGCTGCTGGAGACGCTGCAGTTCACGTGCAGACCCTGCACTGCCCCTCCCCCACTAGCAGAGTGCAACCTGCGCTTCAAGATAACGGTAACTTTTAAACTTTCAAAGCATCTTTTAACTGTTTGACTGCTGAAATATTGTCAAACACTTTGAAAATGGAAACACGTTGCTCTATAACTGTTATGTGGTTGCAACTATATAGCTAAGCAAGTTTGTGGGTCCAAATGGAAAACGCGAATGACTCGTCTATAAAACTGCTTGCTTGCCATTGTATTTAGGGAGCTGCAAATAGCTGTAGGCTATCCGTTCAGTATGCATTAGGGCTGTCAATGAATATTCTAAATACGAATATATATTCGAATAGTTTAAAAAAAACTGAATTTTGAAGGTGAAAATTAATATTCGAATGTGGAAAAACACGCCCGCGGTAGCAGACTAACGTTACCACAGCACAGCTCGCTCGGAGCGCTCAGTGTCGGTTCTATGTACTGTGAAACTTCAATTAATGTATTTGTTTCAATCACTGAATGAAGCCTGCTATATACCTTAAATTGCTTGCACAAAACTCTTGATCAGCACTCAACATTTGTTTGTTGTTGTTCATTTAAACCGGTATGCGCGGAGAGCGTGAGGGTGAGTGCGAGAGAGAGAGAGAGAGAGAGAGAGAGAGAGTGCGCCTGCGAGTCCGGGCGAGCCAGAGTGAGCTCTGCGGTCTTGGCCGTTAGTTGATTTACTCGTTTTTTTTTGTAGTAATACGTTGTCAAATATGTTTAAACTCAAATAAGCTACTTAATACTAGTAGTTAAGTCTCTTTGTATTAATTTGTCCTGTTATTGACGTAATGCGCGTCATTGACCAAATGCACGACGATATGTTCCAATATGTTTTTTAGAGGGAATATACAAACGCCATTTGAGCAATTTTGACAGCCCTAGTATGCGTACGGTAGCTGTTACGAACACTGGTCATAGGATTAAGTAATACCAACGTTGTTCCGTGCTTTTTGTGGGAGATTTATTCAGCGACCACCTGGCTGAGGTTTGGACGCGTGTGGTGTGTGTCTCCCTCGCCATCGCAGTGATATTAGAGACTAGACATGCTCATTTTATTTTATGTAGAAAAATTTAAACCATGGCAGTAAATAGTTCGTTACTTTTAAAATGAAGTACAGTGTGCACTGTGCACTTATTATGCTGGTTGCTACTGTGTGCAATAGTGTAATTATTTTATTTATGCTTAAATATTTATTTTCAGCAGTGAACTTTTTTTTGTTCTACCTCATGTTTTTAATATTTGTTAAATATTGTTTATCTACTTGTTCTTGTTCTACCTCACATGTTCTTACTATTTGTTAAATATTGATTTTTTTACGTTAAATAAATGTTACTTTTATTAAATTGAGACCTGTAACATTTGTTAACATCATGTAATTTTTATGATGTAAATTGAGGGAGCAAAATGTATCGGCTCCAAATATCGGCTCAAGAAAATCGGCAGCCCGTATCGGTCATCGGCTAAGGCTGATGGGAAAAAAATCGGTATCGGCACTAAAAAATCCATACCGGTCGATCCCTAATTATAACGCGTGTTTAGCATGCCATTCGGTACCACTTGAAGATAGGGGTGTGCGATATCACGGTTTTTGATCGTGGACGATTAAAATGTCTCCACGATCTGCTTTTGAAGAAATATCGTAGTATCGTGCATTTTATCAGTTGCAGTTCTGGCGCCGAGCTCCGTCTCAACATACAACAAATGTTAACGCAGAGGAACGGGACACTGCCGTTCACAGAAGTTCATTATTTGCATGTGCTTTAAAGCCTTGCTGGTTAAACATGTAATTCACGTGCTGATGCGCTGTTCTGACGTGTGCTTTCTGAGCGCATACACCCGAAGCACACGGGCACTAGAAGCCTGTCTAACAGCGTCTGTTTACTGGACTACGTTATAAGTTATCTTTCGAGTCTTATTGCGCTAATATTGTCAAATACACACAATGTTTACATAAACAAAGTTGGTTATGTCTAAAGTGAAAGCAAACAAGAAAAAAATGAGAGAAAATCTGCTTGTCAAATGCGTGTATATTAGACGCGTCGCGTGCAGCTCTTAAAGCGACAGTAGCCAGTTAGTAAACAAGCTGCCTCTTGTCTTTAAAGAGATAGTTCACCCAAAAATAAAAATTCTGTCATTATTTACTCACTCTAATGTTGTTCCAAACCTGTATTAATTTCTTTCTTCTGTTTAAAATAAAAGTTATTTGGAAGAATGTGGGACCAAACAGTTGCTGGTCCCCATTGACTTCCATAGTAGGAAAACATATACTATGGAAGTCACTGGAGTACAGCAACTGTTTGGTTAGCCACATTCTTCCAAATAACTTTTATTTTCAACAGAAGAAAGAAACTTATTCGGGTTTAAAACAACTTGAGTAAATGATGAAAATTAAAATGTTTGGGAGAACTATCCCTTTAATGTTAATAAAACAACAAAACACAAAGAGGAAATCACTCACTGCTCTTGACTGAGAACTTAGTAGTAGCTTTAATAATAATCAATGTATAATTTATACAGTTGTATTTTATTTTCGTATTTGTTCATTTAGCCTAATTACTTTCTTCAATGCTACTGTTAAATACCCCTACCGTAGCTGAAAAAATAAAGCATTGTTTATTTCATTTGTATATTAAGTTGTGTATGCTTAATGTGTATCTTTGTGCCTAATTCTTAATAACAAAGAAAATAATGATAAAGATTTTTATCTTCGCCACTTTGGCCTAAATGTCTGCCATTCTTTTTTCTTTTGTTACCTATAAGGCCTTTTTTTTAATAAATAGGGACATTAGTTTGGTTGTAATGCTCAGTCACTTGCAAAATAGTAAAACCAACATGAAAAAGAATCGTGATAAAATCGTTAATCGTGATTTTCCTGAAAAAAATCGTGATATGATATTTTTGCCATATCGCCCACCCCTACTTGAAGATACTCTTTAGTCTTTACCGCTGTGGAGCTATTTTGTCATGTCTAATGTATTAATAGGGCCACCAGAATGTAACCAAAGCACAATAACTAGAAGGCTAGGTAATTGTAAATCATACAAAATAAATGCCATGATCACTACATTTTATATAGGTGTTCTATAATGATTTTATTAATGGTGATCAGCAACCAAATATTGATAATGTGGAAGTTACTGCCTTTTGCCTTGGCATGACTTCTCACTTTTTGCTGACAATACAAAGGCAGAGTACAGTAACTTTAAAATAGTGGTCAAAAGTCAAGTTTGAGCTCAAAATTTTGTTATGTAGATAATTTCCATTACTTAAACATCTAATTCCCAGATTTTCAGTGTCCTACCTATAATTAATACGGCGGGACAACTAAAAATCTTTAAAGTCATTTTTCTCAGTTCCACACTCTAGCGAGTTAAGGTCTTTTGCCTTTGTAGGGCAGAATGTGTCAAATTATAATTGAAAGGATTATTATTGCTGTTTTCACATCAGTGTGTATTTAACAAAATATAAAGTGTAGTACTTAATTTCAGTGTCTGGCACATAAATAAACATTATGTGGTTAAAAATACCAAATATTTGTGATATAAGAAAAGCGCTGAACTCGTCCAAAAGCACGAAAATCTGAGATCTGAGGGGGCAATGCCCCATTTTGCCCCCTGCTACCGGGCATCAGAGGGCAGCACTGAAGGATAGAAGAAGAAAATTAGCGGATCTGCCATTGCATGTAAAATTTAGAACAAGAATCAAAACTAAAGATAAGGATATGCTAGTTTATTTACTATTTTTTTATCGCCAGAGATGGAAACACTTTTCCAGAAAGTTTTCTTTAGCAAGCTGTTTCAAACTCCTGAAACAAACTCCAAAAGAACTTCATTTTGGCCTGATTTTGTTTGAAATGATGTCACAACAGTTTGTTCTTCGATTTCGCTTGAAGTATATCAGGGCGACCACATATTTAGCAACCACCTAGCCTAGCATTGTATCAAGTTCTGCAACATCTACTCATATTTACTTCAGAACATGTAAAATGTAATTTTTTATGTTTGCACACTTGTACAAATTACACACTTAAAATTACAAATTTGCATTAAATAAAAATTAAATGAATTAAAATTAAACATTACATTTAAAAAACAAAAAAACTGTATTAAAATAACTCAAATAACAAGTAAAACATGAAAAACTACACCTTACATCACATTTAGATAAACAAGCTGACGTAATGGATGGCACTTGTCTCTTTGTGGAGGTGAAAAAACATAAAGTTCTTTATGACCCACACAGGTTTAATTGATTTAAATGCAAAAGAAAAGGCACGAGAGTCGGCTGTTTTTGTCAGTTGTAAGGTTTAATTTAAAATGTTTGTGATTTTAACATACAGTATCTCACAAAAGTGAGTACACCCCTCACATTTCAGAAAATATTTTAGTATGTTTTCTCAACGGACAATACTATAGAAATGAAACTTGGAGAGAATTGTACTCAAAGCACACATTTCAACTGCTCTAATACAAGATACACAAATGTGTATGGTTCTGTCAAGCAGACAAAAACATGAACATGATGAATAGGACATGTGGCTTTGAATGGTTAAACGACGTACTGCTGTCATCACTTAGGGTGTACTAACTTTTGTTGCCAGTTATTTTGACAATAATGGCTGTATGTTGAGTTATTTTCAGAGGAAAGTAAATATATACTGCTATACAAGCAGCACATTTATGGAGGACCAACTCTACCATATTTAAAGGCACATTATGCAGAAATTGTGTTTTAGTCAAACAGTGACCCCTATAGTCGTTGTGGAACACTTACACTGTCGTAAATAGCTATCTAGACATATGTGGACATTTTTGGACTGGTCTAATTATCAACAATGGATGAATGAACAGCATCGTAAAAAAATGGCATACTACAAGCAAGCGCAACAACATAGAACGCAATCAAGTTTAGAAATAAGAGATTTAGGCTACTTAATCCATCAACAAGATCGCCAGGTCAGCATCGCGGTTGAATCAAGTGCTGCTTTTTAGCTCGCACCAAATAGTGAAAGCCCGACCGAGTGGGACTGTCACAAGGAAATAGTCAAAGGATTCAGTTGCGAGTAAACAGTAATTTATTGAGCATAATAGTAGATATCCGTGTGGGTCAAAATGGAAGCAGACAGAAGAAGACTCAGGCTCGGCAACGCAGGGACGCAGTGGGCAGACACAGATGCAGGAACAGGTAGAAATTCCTCCGGGAAAATCTCAGGAAACCACAGCATGGTACAGGAGTGGAATGCAGGAGAACACGGCGAATAGAACCCTGGTAGCCTCAACAACCAACTGACAAAGACAGGACGAGGTAACAAACAATATATCGGACATCCTCATTCAAAACAGCTGGCGCTGATCAGCTCATCAGCCGCGCCCGCCCTCGCGCTCACTAACACAACACGCACACACATAGCGAGGGCGAATCAGGGACTCTTTTCCGGTTCCTCACGCGGTCAGATTCTCTTTTCCTTTTCCAAGTCTCTTCCGACCGCGTTTTCTTTGCTTTTTCCATCGTCAAGTATCACGTCTGAAATGCGCGCAAGTGTCTTCGTGCTTCATATGTGGTTGTTGATGTGTGTGAAGTCGTTGCCGTAAAGCAAGTCGTGATTCTCGCGAGATTTGTCGGGGGCGCTCCTCTCAAACTTGCATTGCTGGTTTTTCCAGCGGCGACCCCGCCAAGCTTTATTACCAGGATGATTCGCCCTACTATGAGTTTGTTTACCACCGAAATGACTTTGAATCTGTTATATCAAGGTACAATTCTTGCATAGTGTGCCTTTAAAAATAAATACAGAAATAAATAAATGCTCAATAAATAAATAAGCATACAATTAATTGCCCCAAAAAATACAATAAACAAATAAATGTTGGTAGAAATTAAATTATACAGTGAGACATAAATGTATATATCTCTTTTAATTAGCTTCTTTATTTATTCACCTTTGTAATAATTACCTTATTTATTTATTGTCCATTATAATCTTCAACTTTATTTATTAATTACTTATTTTTTGAAGTATTTATTTATGTGCATGTTATAATATTTTTGTCTGTTTTATTCTTCCTTTGTATTTTTTTACCCTATTTATTTCTTCAATGCTATTTATTTCTGCCTGTCGTTTCTACATTTCTGTATGCATTTCTGCCTCATTATGCAAATGAGGAGGGGCTGTGTCTTAAGGGGTCAACTTCTGCCCATTGGTTGGTTAGCATTTTACTGCATCGGTCGAATCTACATGCCACCGGCCGCGTTTTTTTTTTTTTTTTTTTTTTTTTGCAGGGTGGTAGGGGAAGACTCATTAATATTATGTTTGTGCTGTACAGCCACGGATCAGTTGCACACTGTGAACACGTCATAAGTGAAAGCACAATGAGCCTGTGCTGCTTCTGCACGGCATACATACAATACATACTGTATTTGCACTGCAAACAAACAGTAAATAAACTGTATTTAAAATCAAATTTAATCTAGCACTTCAGAATCTTGCCGGAAGTAGTAGGTCATCAGGGTCCTTTTTGCCTAGTCTTTAATGAGTACTGTGAATTCCGACATACTTCTTTTGTCACATACTTTTTTCCCCCTACTATAGTAGGGAAGTATCCATTTCAGATGCAGCCACAATTTTAGGATGTGTGTCTATTTTTATTTTTATTTTTTTTATTACAGGGACAGTGCATATTCATAAACATTACTGTCAATATGCCAGAATTAGCCTAAAGGCTATTTTTCATCTGCAGTCCCTAGACAGCACCCTAAAAGAGATTACATATTACATTGCACTAAAAAAATTAAAATACATTTAGTAAAAATATCTATTACATTAGAATGTATAATCTAAACACATCAAAACATCAATCGGACAAACATCACGTAAAAACATGACACACACATAAGGAGAAGAGCCAACAGTGTTTAAACAGTCTACCTTTAAAGTTGTATGAACCAGATGTGTTCACATGCATACTAGAAACAAATTGAGTCAAATCTTTTTATTTAATCATTTGAGTCTATTCACAAAAAATGGAATAATTCATTCACGAATGGAACTGAATCAATATGAGCCATTCTCGAGTCACCGACTTAATGAACCAGGAAACGTTGAGTTATGCATATAACTACTGTTCCCAGAAGGATGGAAATGAGGTACTGTACAACACATGACTTTGGGATATTTGCTGAATACACCTTTATTTATGCCAGAGCCAACCATTTATTCTTGTATACTATTGAAATAGCTTCCAAAATCCAATGCAAAATATGCCTGCATCCCATAGACTGGGTTAAAAAAGATCAGCATATTAAAAAACGCTGGTCAGAAGAGTGCACAGCCTACGTCTGCTCAATGTATCTGTGCAAAACTCGCACAGGGCACAAAGCATGAATTCACCTGTCTTCCTCAGTCAATAAAGACGTTTGACAGGGCAGGCAGCTCGAACTAGAGCGCACTATATGCTCCTGACATGACTTTGGTCGAAATGGCCATTAAATAAACTTTGACATGAAATGGGAGTGACTTTCCTCTAACAATTACTGCAATAAAGTCAGTATCACCACAATCGGGCACTGATATAAACCTTCGCCTGCACCAAGCTTCAAATACGCGCCACTTCAGTGCATAAAGCCACATTGTCGACGCTGCCCTAGCACTCTGTATTGTGGTTATGATATTAATTGGGAGCCCAGATGCCATCAGATTGTCCCTCTCAGAGAGTAAGTCCATAGAGACCACAGATCCAGTTGAGGATACAGCAACGTCAGGATGCTCGCATACCATGTCAGCAAGGAGCCACCAAAATCAGTGACAGACCCTCCCGATGCACCCTGTCCAGGGTGGGCTGTATCAGTTCCACCGGTGGGAACATGTGCAGCAGGGTCCTGGGCCATACATGAGACAGGGCGTCCACCCTCAGCGGAGTGCTCCTGTTCGTGAAAAATAGTGTGTGTGTTCCGCAGGCGTAAAAAGATAAAAATTGGCCCTGCCGAACTGATCCCAGAAATGTGCCACTATCCAAGGGTGCAAATGCCACTCCCTGTCCTGTGCTCTCCCCCCTGGACAGCAGGTCTGCTTCACCATTCAGATGATGCCCTGAATGGTGCCCTGAGTGCACTAAATGTTGACTGCCCCAGATCAAGAGTGTCCGTACCAATTGTGACTGGGGAAGAGAAGGAGTATAGTCACTACTGTACGTGACAAAGCCCTGCCCAGGGGAATTCCCTCTGTCAACAGATCCGTAATTCCCCAGGGGATCAGGGCTTGAACACATTTATTAAGAACCCCAGAGCTTGCAAATGGGAGACAAGTGCTTGTGTTTGTAACACTGCTTGTTCCCCACAGTGTGCAGCCAGGAGCAGGTTGTCCAAATAGGCGAACACTCTCATGCCCTGCTGACGCAGTGGAGCCAACACTCTTCTGCACATTTTGTTAATACAGTATGTGCGATGCTAGGGACAGCCCGAATGTCAGGACCTGAAACTCGTACCTAAACTTGTGCACTGGGTGGATTGTAGTGTGAAAATATGCATTGGTCAAATCCACCGATGTAAACCAATCCCGAGGATACAGAGAGCATAACAGGTAATGTACATTAAGCATTTTGAAATTGTAACACCTGAGATGCTTGTTCAACTGCTGTAAATCTAGAATAGTAGCCTGATGTCGTCATACTCCGATTACAGTCAGAATCTGAGTCTGATACTGCTCCATTGGGCTGCGATTATGGGGCGTGTTTCAACCGAACCAGGAAAAAAAATGCCTCTGCACTCAATTGGATAGACCGAATCCCGTAGGAAGGACGGCAAAAACATCTTTCCGATTGCCTTGATCGCGGTTCTCTGTTCCTCTTTTAAAATGAATGCGCTGTCTACATCTTCTATAACAGACGCGATGGCTGCATCTACACATCTAAATTATCCAGCGGCAGTCATACTTTGTTGTAAACGAATTCAACCCAAGCACTCGTTGGTGACGTGGATGATTACGTTACTGTTGATCAGCTGTCCATCATCGTATAAAGCCCGCCCTGACAATTTGATTGGTCTGAACAGCTTTGGTTCGGGCATACTTGCTTCTCAACGGATCAAGTCCAGACCGAACTTCCCATCCTCAAATGTTGTAGGCGGGGGTAAGTTCGGCTGGCATCCAGGCTTCTAGGATAGGGCACAAGCCCCCACTTTTATTTGGGAGGAGGAACTGACGGCTGTAAAATCCTTCCTCAATTTTCCTTTTTGGAACCACCTGAAGTGCCCCTTTTCTGAGGACATCATGGATTTCCTCCCTCAGTACTGGAAAAACCCTCTCTGACACTGAAGTTGCAATTACTCCACCAAAACAGGGAAGGCACGAAAGAAACTGCAGCCGATAACCCCCCTGAATGGTGCAAAGAACCTACAGTTGTGAGGTTAGTGGTTCTAACCTCACAATTGATCATTCTGCATTCTGATCAGCATTCTGATCATCTTGACCAATTCAACACACGAGGCACTGAATGCTAAACACGAAATTTTGTTATTGGCAATATACTGAAAACTGAACCTGCGGGGTCCTTTCTGTGTAGAGAGAAGAATGCGGCTGCCTCTGGACTGACATTTCTCCCCCTCTTGCGGGCTAGGGATCTGACTGCCCCTTCTAACCCTCCATCTCCCCTTCGCCGGGGGCGGGCCCTTTTTCCAGACCCCGCCTGCAGTCATCAGATTGGCTCTCCAAGTACTGGGCCTCGATGCTGTTGCTGAGGGTGGCCTCTTGGCTGGTGGCGGTCGGGAAGACTCCATAAACCCTGGATGTGCAGCCAACTGCGCTGGTATGCATATTTTCTCTGCATTGAACCCCTCCGAGATCCTGCCTGTTTTTTTAGAGTGCTCAAACCGCGCCTGAAACCAGTCAAGACCCTCACCAAACAAGCCGGACGGGGAGACCGGTGCATCGAGGCAGATTTGCCAGGGTCAAACAAAGAGGTCGCTGAGCCACCACAATACTGGCCATCGCATGACTCAATCACACTAACGCGCAATGTATTGCACATTATATGCCCCCCCCCCCCCCCCCCCCCCCCCTCCCAAAAGCACATTGCATGGCCTTCCCCTGTCATGACCTTGCCCAGTTCCCCCAAGCAAATACCGTGGTACGTCTGCAATAAGGATTTAGTGCTCAGTGCTCTAGCCGTGCAGGCCTTATCACTGTAAATTCTGCCAAGCTGTTTGTACTAGAACCGGCACAGATCCATTGGAAGATTTAGGGTACCTGCAACGGCACTATTATAAGGAGGCACCAGGTATGCAGCTATTTGTCCCTAGCACCAGAGGTGTGTTCTTACCACGGTTTGCACGGTACAGATTAATGAAAGTATCCTCGATCACTTCTTCCACCCGCCGCCTCAGAGGTCGAGGGAGAAGTCGTGATTTGCCCTGCTTGAAAAATGTCGTCAGAGAATTCCTCGCATACATCAAGTGAGACAGTTATCCTCACGAGTCACGATCAAACTCCAGGGCAGTCATAGGAACATTATTGTGATCACACAGACTCTTCTTGACTTCCACATGATTGCCCCAACTCCCAGTGGCCTCCCCAAAAACGACCAGAGGCATCTGGATCAGCAACCAAAGATAGAAGCGGATTGTGTCTGGCCACTGTTTCCCCGAGCACACGCTCAACAAACGCTACATGCCGCTCGAGTGTGGAACGACAGAGCTGCCGGCAGTGCACACATGCCCAGGGGTTGGAGAGAGCCAGCTTAGCGTGGACAAACCCCAAACACACCGGGCAGTGCTCGTGGTTATCCTTTTCTGAGTGTAAATATCCAAATGCCATAGGACAGCGACAATAACCTTTGTTTAGACAATTTCTTTGAAAAAAGTTATTTTGCCCTTTCTTGGCTAAGCTAAACTTGAGCTAAAAAACTTGGCTTGTTTCAACAAGAGTCACCACCGTGGTTTTTTCTTGTAAATGTGGCGTGGTGTTTTAGCAGCAAGGTGAAGAGCTGAAGAACGAGGGGGAAATGACGCATGGGACCACATTTACTGTATGCTGTGGGCAGGTAGGTGTCAATGTGTCATTAGCCTTTTAGGAGATGTCTTCAACAAATGGCGTGAGAGCGCGATATCCCATTGTCATGTGTTGTACTGAGTGAACCGACTGAATGGGAACACCTAGGACATGTCCAATTCACAATTAACCAAAATCGATGAGTGAATTGATAGTAAAAGAATTTGGAGTGAACTGAGAATTTGACTGATTTGAAAAGTAAGTTAAATGAATAAATGAAAAGCAAAAAAAAAAAAACTCCACACACATCCACATCCATCACTAGCATGTAGACTTGTAGTCAAGACCGCCTAAACCGAGACCAAGACACTACCAAGACCAGAGGATATCGAGACCAAGACAGACCAAGTCGAGACCAAGACCGAGACCAAGTCGAGACCGAAGGGGAAAAAACAGACTAGTGTTGTTGAAGCTAAGCAATAACTTGTAAGATTTTGTTTTGCATTGCCTGCCTATCTCTGCCGATTTCGAAGTCTCCAAATGAATCCATTCTGCAACATTTAAATACATAATTATATTTTTAAAAACGAAATTATAAGCTTAAGTGCAGGATTCGAAAGTTGGTTGTTTTGTCGCTATGGTTACACACACACACACACCGTGCGTTGGCGGTGCGCTCAAAGTCATCTGTCAGTTGTGCAGTTACCCAAAATCTCCTGAATGAAGTTAAAACCCATCATGTCACTGATATGTGTTTTACTAAATATTAATACATCAAAAACTGTACATGATATGCGCTTTTTAAATCAAGTGATCAAAGTGCTCGTTGCCGCTGTGATCAGTGGCACGGATACGGTGTTTTCTCGTGTGGCTCGCGCACACCGCACTGTCTTCACTCGGACGCGCGCTTCAATCCGTTGCGGATATCGTCGTGGATATTGTAGTATTGTATTGCTAAATCCCCCGACCACTATGTCGGTCTGAGACAGCGAGACCTAGACAAGGCCTAGAGGTCAGAGACCAATACAAGACCAAGACCAAAGACCGTCAAGGCCGTGACAAGACCGAGACCACGTAACAATGGTCTCAAGACCAAGACCGGTCTCGAGACATACATCACTACTAGCATGTATGACCTTTCCATCAACACACATACAAAACATTGTTGGTTTTCATAAATATCATTAAAACGTGCAAAAAACATTTTCAGCTATGTAATTCTATAATTGATCAATAAGCCGATAAAATAAAGATTTTGTCAGAAAGAAAATGTAAAAACAGCATTATGTCTAGATATTTCTTTGTCGTAACGTTTTATAGCATGAATTGGATGTTAAGCACCACATGAAGACGCAATTAAAAGAACCACTTAAACTGTCATTTGAATCGGTTCTTTGAAAAGAATTTGCACGAATAAATCGGACTTCCCATCTTCCTCCAGCACTGTGGGGGCATAAACACTCACTTTCATGCCTTTCCACTTGAGGAAAACGTTACCGGTTGTGACGACTATTTATTGTTCCTGAGGTTAGAGCGAGGGGAAAAAAACATCACTCATAGCAGTATAAAAGTCATTACGACCTCCGTGATATGCTCAACATCACAAGCCCCAGCAACCCCCATATTCCTCCTTTATATTTACCCTGCATCCTGAGTCGTAGCGTGTTGATAAATGAGGAGAGGGCGTCCAGGGACTCCCTCCGTTAAGGACCGGGCTGTGCGATTTATGACGGCGCTCTCGCAGACTTCACAATGATTAATATGGCTCCTCCGTCCACCACGGCAGATCGGGCGCAGGCGCTGCACTCCACGAGCGCCAGTCAGGCTGTTTGGACAGGCAGATAACATCAAAGCGGCCTGCTGCTAGTGTTAAGAAAATATTGCATTCTGGGTCAGCGCAAATGAATCCACAAGGAGCACGAAACTGTTTTAATGATAGTGCCATCTATATATTATCACTTGTGTGCAGATTGGAATAGAGAGGTTTGGTTAATGTCATTTGCAAATGTCTTTTTTCTCAGTATGCACGATAATGATTTCATTTAATGTTTATGAATGTACTGTGAACTCCGGCTGTAGACATATCTGCTCTCTTTTTAAAAAGCTCTTCATTACTGTATACTCGTAATGAAATAATCATATTAGTGTTGCTGCCACAGAATAAAAAATCAAAAAGTTAATTGCGACTTTTTATCTCACAATTCCTGACTTTTTTTCTTGGCTTTTTTATATCTCAAAATTCTGCCTTTTTTTCTCACAATTGCGAGTTTATTTCTAACAATTCTGAAATTTTTCTTAGAATTGTGAGATGTAAAGTCACAATTGTGAATTGTGAATTATAAAGTCTAAATTGTGAGTTTAAACTTGCAATTGCGAGAAAAAAGTCAGAATTGCGAGATATCAATATATTTCTCCAAATTTCCACAGGTAAGGCTGCAGGTGAACAAGCTCTAAACATCTGCAGTAAACATTCACACCTGCTCTATTGATCACTTTTTGTCTCTGACAGGTGTGGCCAGAGGTGATAGAACCGTTGTTTGATCTCACCACGCTGGTCCGGAGAGCAACCATAGACTGAGGCCATGCTGTCAATATCCTGCTCTTCTCTGGTAAGAACATTCCCAGTCACCACATCACCCACCTCAGCCTTTAATGACCCTTCAAATGTGTTCAGAATCACGCTGGCATTTTTGTTTAATTTGTGTTGCTGTTTAATGCTTCTAATTAAATTGCCCATGAAGTTGGATAGGTAGAAGTCCAATCATATTTCATTAATCACTTGCACAATCATACTTGGAATTCTTGACAATTGATGCTCTGGAAAGACCTTGGGATCATGTGGGGTGGGGTGGGATCAGTGCTGTGTGCTTCCACTAAAGCTTTGGTATGTCATTAAAAGCAACACACACACTTCCTAAACCTACTGATGGAAGACTTCTTTTTTCCCCTTTCTTACCACTACTTATAGGCTCTACTTAAGTATGCCAATTTAGCTGAATTCATGAAATCAATGGCTCACTGTTAGCTGCCCATTGATGTAGAACTACGGTGGTGACTGCCCTTTCCCATGCTTCCATCCCGGGACCTCTGCGGCCCACAAACAGAGGGAACACCTGTTTCTAGTGAGCCCAGTCCCCCAGCACCTGAAATCTTAGCAATGGCTCAGGCTATTGAGAGGCAGCCTCACGATAAGCCCGCCCCAGAGATGGACGGCGGAAACTCGATAATGAAAGGGGATGCCTAATAGATGAATCTGGTGCAATTTGCCAAAACACGCCCTGCCTTTCTCAGGAAAATTATCCACACTTGCAATAGGAAGGCCATTGTCTTGGGAGAGTTTGTGCTTTATCTATGTATTCATTATCTGTATTACAACAGCATAATGGGCCGCTGGTCGGAGAGAAAGGCGCACGCTTTTCGAACGGGGTGGGGGAGCACTGACGTGAAATTAAAAGTAGCTTTGCTGTCATTGGCATAAATCAATGTTATTATACCTGGTGGGAAAACCCCAGGTTTCCTGCTGAAATACCTTCGGCTTGAAAGAATAAATCCTAGAATCATAAGCCTTTATCCTGCCTTTTGGAACAATCCGTACGTCCTTGCATACCTATGTTTGCTAGCACTGCTTAAACTTCATAATGAGGGGAAATTGATTCAGACATTAAAATCTAAAGTGGTTTTGTATATGTATTTATTAAGTTGTGGGCAATCTGAATATCAGAAATCAATATGAGAAAGTTAGCATAAATGTTCAGAATTTTTCAATTTTGCGTTTGTACGGTTTCAGATAATGCAGTGACCAGTGTCAGAAATTAATGTGGCTATATTTGCATCCTGGATTTGGTATTTGGGGACCCCCCCGCCCCCTTTTTTTTTTTTTTTTTTTTTTTAAATACATTGCTTCCCTAACCATTGGTAAAAAAAAAAAAAAAAAAAAAATTGTAACTCTTATTGATTTTATATTATGTATGAATAAATATATACGCATACTGTTCAAAAGTTTGGAGTTGGTTAATGTTTTTGGAAGCATTTATTTGATAAAAAATTAAATCGATAATGTTATGAAATAACAATTTAAAATAATTTTAGTTTTTTTTTATTGTAATTTATTTATTTCTGTGATGGCAAAGCTAAATTTTCAGCAGCCATTACTTCATTACTTCATTACTTCAGCAGCCATTACTTCATTTTCAGTGTCACATGATGCTTCAGAAATCATTCTAATATTCTTTGTATTATTCGTATTCATATTATTATTAAAGTTTAAAACGGTTGTGCTGCTTAATATTTTTATGAAAACCTCGATTTATTTTTTTCAGGATTCTTCGATGAATAGTAAGCTCTGAAGAACATCATTTACTTTAACAAAGTGTCTATTTACGCAAAGTGCAAATAGCATGCCGTGTTTAAATACTTTTTTTTGTAACAATCTAAAAGTTTTGTTTTGCAGTGATGTTTTGCATAGGGCGGTATTTAGCATTACATCAATATTCACAAGTGCACTGAAGACGCATAACAGCCATAGTTTATGCATTGAGGCTTCATTATTTGACAAGGAACACAAATAGTCGTTCCTTGGAGAGCCTCATATAGTGTCTGTCTTTTTCTCTATTGGTCATATTTCACTAACCCCCTTCTGAGGGTGAGTAACCTTCCTCAGACCTCCTTTGATGTCTACGGGATGTTGAAGCACTATTTGTAATCATCGCTGAGCCAACCTCTACACCCTACCAGGCCGCAACTGCAAACTCAGATCTTAAGGGTGACCTTTACGTCATCCATTATTGTAATGCCTGAAGGGGGAGTCGCCTTTGCTGATGCATAAATTGCAGTTTAAAAACATTTTTGTCTTCATGATCACTCCTCTTTCACGCTCAGTAGTGTGTACTTAAGAAGAAATGGCAGCGAAGGGGCTCATCATTCATAGAGGCCGAAGTTCCCTCTTATACACTCTGCAGAAAACACTTTTACTACACTATAGATAATGCGTTTTGGGTGAATGAATAAACGTTGTCATGATGAATTTCCAGTCTTCCAGATATTAATAGTCGCAAATAATTTTGGGGGAAAACTGCAACAGACTTTACATTTAAGCTACAAGATGTCCTAGTAAATCACAGGGATTTTAGTTCACAATATGAATCCTGAGTGCCTCCAAAGCCCTCTACCATGGTAAAATCACTGTAACGTGCGTCCTTAAGGAACTCATTTAAAAAATGGTGGGAAACTCAATATGAAGAGGAAAAGATGTTCAATTATAAATATCTAATATAAATGATGATTAAATATGAATGCTAGGTTGACAAAGTTACTATGAAATGTTGTGTTCCTTTCAAATTTGTTTTTGAATGTTTTCAAGTAATGCATTGAAGAGCGTCAGAATTTAAGATAGATGTTAAAAAGCAGTATTTCAATCATTGATTTTGTATAATACATATATTTTGGAGCACTTTTGTCTTTTTTTAAATATATATTTTTGTTGTTAAAGAGATTTTTCTGTTATCAGAAATTCCACCGTCATGTCGTTCCAAACCTGTATGCCTTTCTTTCTTCTGTGGAACATAAAAGAAGATATTTTGAAGAATGTTGGTAACCAAAGAGTTTACCATGGTTAAGGGTGTTTATTTGGGCGCAACATGAATCCCTAGTGTCTCAAATCCCTCTAACATAGTTAAATCACTGTAACGTGCGACCACTGTAACCAAGCAGTTTTTGTTCCCATTGACTTCCATTGTATTTCTTGTCCATATAATGGAAGTCAATGGAAACCGAAACTGATTGGTTAACTAAATTCTTCAAAATATATATATAAAAAAATCTCTTACAATAATGATACTGATACTTTAGTGATAATATGTATAATCAGGCTAGAATATAATTTAAGGAAATAATCTTAATTCTTAAACAAATAAAATATAATAATTAGTAATAAATACTAAATACAATATTAAATATATTTGGGGGAATCTTTGTTTCTGTTTATTTATTTATTCTGTGCACCCAAGCTGCCCTTAATTTCTGCCCTTGGCAGTAATTAATATACATCTAACATTAATGATAATAAACAATACCTTTGCCAAGTAATATAACTCATTAACTTAAATTCTCGATGTTTACAGTTGACAGGCAACTAGCTATATTAATATAGAATTTACTTAAATATGCAGTCACAGATTTTGTCATCATTATCAACCAAAACTATTCAACTATCATAAAGAAATACAAGGTTATGGCATGAAACTCTAGATAGTGCAGGCTAATACGTCCTTTTACTCACCTGTTCATAATCACATCGTTATCTTTAGGGCGCAGCTGATTGGTTCCTGCTGTATCAGTAGCCATTGAGCTTGCGTGCTCAACCTTCAAATACTTAGGTAGCATTTGCCTTAGCAGTGCAGTGTGCTTCAGAAACTCTCCATCTTCCCCAGCTCCACCTATATAGATCTGCTATGGGCAATTCATGTATGCTATATTGTACAGCAGCAGCATGTCTTACTTGCGCACAGCAGCGTGTCATGTATGTATTGGCTGTAGCAAGTCCTGTACTTGTTCTTCCAAAGCAGCAATAAACATATCAATATTGCCATATCCATTAACATGCCAATCACTCCGAGAGTTGTCATGACAGAACTAGGTTTTTACTTTTTCTGATGAAATTTGAGTGATGATAAGGTCTTCTGTGTGGTTTTCCAGGGCATTGCTGTATGGTTGCAGTTTGTTAGTGTATTGCCATAGAGTTGCTAGTACCTGTATTTTCTAGGTTAAGGGTCTTAGTGGTTATATATTTAGGGGAAGTAGTTGTTAAAAGATATTTTGAAGAACGTTAGTATCCAAACAGTTTCAGTTCCCATTGACTTCCATTATATGGACAAAAAAATACATACTGGTTTGGAACTGCATGAGGGGGAGTAAATGATGACACAATTTTGTGGATGAACTATCCCTTTAAAAACACCATGTC
This sequence comes from Rhinichthys klamathensis goyatoka, assembly GCF_029890125.1. Lineage (NCBI taxonomy): Eukaryota > Metazoa > Chordata > Actinopteri > Cypriniformes > Leuciscidae > Rhinichthys > Rhinichthys klamathensis. Next base: position 2,117,639 of record NW_026606648.1, on the reverse strand, counting down.
AACCAATCCAGACTAAAAATTTCATTCATAAAATGTTGTTTTTAATCAGCTTACTGTTAACTGAGAGCCTTTATAATGTTGAATGACAGCTTAATGTTAACATCTAATTTATCCTTCTCTTTCTGCATCTCCTAAAATGACTATTAGGTCTATTGCTTTTGTGGGGCAGTAGGATCCAGAGGGGGATCTTGTTGAAGAGGACCCATTAAACTGTCCTCACCTTTCCACATGGCCTCTGCTCTGGGCTAAACATTTTGAGTTTCCTCTGCGAAGCACCCTTCATTGACTGCTGCACTGACTGTGGGTCTGCTGAATGCATAGATGTGTTGAAGGGAGCTTTAAGGGCACATTGTGAGATGTATTGATCTAGAGAATCAATCAGAGGGAGAGAGAGGCAGAGAGACATTATCTTTTAACACCGCAGACACATAGTCGTGATGGGCAAAAGAACAACGTCTAATACATTCACTTGAGAAGACAGAGCAGTTTCTCTCCCATCCTCTTTCTCCTTCCTCTTTCCTTCTCTATTAGTCCCTGGGGCTCGGTTAAGGATGCTATCACTCTATACTGATCACTCCATCCAACACTGCCACCCCATTTCTCTCTCACACTTGCATACAGTCCTAAGCTCTTTGTATCCACACTAAAAATGAAGCAGTATGCTTTGTATCTGTATTGCAATGCTCTCGTTTGACCCCATTTTTAAATGAATTTAACAGTTACTAGGGATGCTGTCTAACATGTTACTGTGTGTGTTAAGATTTGACTTGTTCCATGAAGATCTGATCCAAACTATTTTCTGTAGGAACACTTTGATGAGATGCTAACTGAACTGCTCCCACTCTCTATACATTTTTCACTGGATTAGCAATGCATCTCAGTGTGAAAAGTTACACTGCAAATGTTAATGTGAAAGTATTTAAAGGTTGGACATGCATTGTAAAATATTGCTACTTAATTATGTAGACCTTTATTTATAATATATACTAGATTTAAAAATAGACTCATATTGCAATAAAAAGCAATATGGTTAAAGTATTTTTGAATGTCTTTAATAATGCATAGTAAAGGTGTTAGCTATTCACTGATAATCATTAAATGTACGTACCGTTCAAGAGTTTGGGGTTGTTAAGGTTTTTAAATGTTTTTTAAATAAGTTTCTTATGCTCACCAAGGCATTTATTTGATCAAAAATACAGAAAAAACAGTAATATTGTGAAATGTTATTACAATATTACAATAACAATTTGAAATAAAATGTTCTATTTTAAACTGTAATTTGTTCCTTTGATGGCAAGGTTCAGCAGCCATTACTCCAGTTTTCGATGTCACGTGATGTACTATAATTATGGTAATTTGGTGCTCAAGAAACATTTCTTATTATTATCAATATTGAAAAAGCTTAAAAAAAAATTTGTGGAAACTTTGATACTTTTTTTTAAGGATGTTGATCATTAAAAGTTCTAAAGACAAGCATTTATTTGAAATAGAAATCGTTTAGAACATTATAGATGTCTTTACTGTCAATTTAATGCATCTTCACTGAATAAAAGTAATAATTTCTTTAATATATATATATATATATATATATATATATATATATATATATATATATTATAATATATGTCTTTGATTGGTGATAAAATGTCTCTGGTAATGTTTGAAACCATAGCTCTTGAAATAATGATTTCACTCTTTTTTGAATGGAGTGAAAAAGTCTGGACCTGGATCTGGAAGATATGTTAATGACTTGCTGGTTTTTAAAATAATTGGTAATGTGTAAAATCATTGGCTAATTTGACATTGTTCTTATATCAGTTAATCAGGTATATAATTTTATTTTATTTTTTTACACAGTTTTTACCCAAAATCACTGCTAAAAGGTCCACTGATTCCATTTGGGCCTGGTCATGGGTCTTTTAAATGTTGAAAAACAGCACCTGTATATCCAGAACAGTAAATGCCACTGGTCCAATTCAGCTTTGAGTGCAACCCGCTGTTCATAAGCAGACTATGATGCCCAAGTGTCTCGAGACAGTTTGAGTGGATAACCATATGCTGTCACAGAAGACCAACAGAGCTGAGCTGGGAGTTGTGTGGGAGTCTGGGAGTGGGAGGAAGGGGAGAGATGGGGGACGGCTGGGGTGTGGGAGGGCTTGTCAGGGTTTTTCAGGAAGGTTACAAATCAAGGATTTCTGAACCTAGCCTTCTTCTCGGATTCACTCTCTGGAGTGGAAGTGTGTGTGAGAAGAGAGTGTGTTAACTGTGAACCAGGCCGTCCAGCTCTTTATTGAAGCCTTGGCTAAATCAATGGCATATGTGGAGGGTGACCGCCTCACAGAGCTGTCAAAATCTATTCTGCGCCTTCAACTGGCACCGGTCCATCCAGTCACACTCCATCCACCACAACCAGCACTGGGGTAAACAAACTCAATCCCGCAAATGTCAGAGATGTCGAAAGATGAAAAACTGTGGGCTGCTCAGTGATTACAAGAGATAATGGTTCAAAGAAGAGGCAAGGGCATATAGTAGATTTTAATTGTTGCGTGTGCTGTCAAACATTGAAATAGTTTGTACTAATTATAAAACCCATATCATCTGTCTGTGACTGTAATTGAGTTCTGCTGTGTTGGAAGCACAAAACAAGCCAGTGGCCAAACCCCATATGTCACATTCCTTGTTTTAATTTTTTTTTTTTTTTTTATTACAGTGTAAGATACATTTACATTTTGTGATTTAATCATCATCTTCACGTGAATGATCCTATTATTGATTGTTAAAATCTCAAGATCAATGTTTTATCATGACTTTTTCGACCAGTGTAAACTTATTCCTGAACAAATTACTTTTATGAGCTGATTCTTTTTAGTGAATCATTAACATAAGTTTGATCAGTTTAATCTAATTTCTAATGAATGACTCTGATGAGCCAATTATTTTCAAGTAAATCAAAAACAGAGCTGGTTCCTGAACAAATGACCCTCAAAATGAATAAATGACACTTGAATGTTTAATCAAAGTTGAATGTTGAATTAGTGAATCAAAAACATACAGAACGACCAATGTATAGTCTGTTTCCCAATGTATAGTCTGTAACAAATTACTCTTATGAGCAGATTATTTTTTAGTGAATCAGAAACATGAAGAGTGACCAGTGTAATCTGATTCCCAAATGAATGACTCTTAAACCCTGATTCTTTTAAGTGAATCAAAAGCATATAGACCCCTTTTCAGTTGGTAAACATGGTGACTTTTTTGTGGGCGGACCTTAGGTGGAGGCAGAACGATCCCTCTGGCCACTTCACTAACGTTAATTTGCAAGTTTTGTTAGCTTGTTTTTTTTTAACACTGACTGGAGAAAATCCGATTTTATCTTAATGTGCAAGGTCACTCAGTGTCCAGGACCGCGATTGTTATTTGCAAAAGTTAATTTTAACGGACGGAACCAGATTGGCTGACCCGTACACGCTCACTCAATGCATGGACAGGATCTGACAGGATTAACGTTAACGCTACCTCCAGTTGAGTGGCCTGACTTCTACACATATCCGATAAAGCGTAAAGAGAAACTGAGGGCATATAAATCTTTAGATGCTTATAACTATGTGCTGAATGGTCATGTACAAGACTTGTGTGGTACGATCCGCAGTTCTGCCTAGCCAGCGCCAAGAGGACGACAATGTAAAGAGTGACATTACGGTGCAATTTTAATTATGTGAATATTTTCTAGAAATAAAAATTCCAGATACAGCATATTCATTTTTCATTGATTCTTGCACCCAACAACACAACAAGATGACATTTAATAATAATAATAATAATTTAAGCTCCTTAGTATGTAGCCAAATCTGTGCTGGTTTGTATTGGCCGCCTCCAGTTGTCCGTTTGTTTTGCCTCCAGCTAGCGCTGAGACGTAATTGTGACGTCGGCGCAAAAGGGGTCTATAGTTCCACCAGTGTAGTCTCATTCTTGAACAAATGACTCTTAGCTGATTATTTTTAGTGACATAGTGCGGCCAGTGTAAAATTGAAATTGATTCTTTACAGTGAATAAAAAACACAGTGTGACCAGCATAGCCAGTTTTCCTGAAACGAAAGATTCTTTTGAGCTGGTTCTTTTAGGGTACGTTCACACTGGAAGTTTAGTTCAAAACGGGGCACGGTTCATATGAAAAATTGGTAATGTGAAAGCTGTCATGCGGACCCGGGAGCGCACCGAGGTACCGAACCCAAGACTACCTGTAGGAGCTGGTCTGAGTTTGTTTGCACTGGAACTGTGGTGCGATTCATGTGAATGTGAATGCAACTTGGTCTCAGGTGTGCAATTGTTCAGGAAGTAAAGTAACCTGCGCATGCATTTTAGCCGATGATGACATCATTACTTCAACAAAACGCATGTAATGCTGTCCCAGACAAAAGATGACCAATCGTGGCGATTTCTGTGGCTGTGGCTCCTAAACGGTGAACCTACGTCATAGAGGTTCAAAGATGGCCATTGTTACGGTCTTGCGACCAAAGATAGCCAGCGATAATTTGTGACAGTGTCGGAAATTTAGCATGATCATCTCGTTTGCTGCTACGACCTGTCTACTGACTAGCCAATACAAATGCAACATGAAATGGCGTATTGATCAACGTGACATGCCTTACTAAAACTTAAAACTACCTCAAGCTCCATTTACAAAAGTGGCATGCCAAGTTGGCCTCTTTTCCCTAGCCATGACCGTCTTTCGCACATAAAAACCACAACTGCCAAAGTGCGATTCATCTTGCTCTATTTGTTTACCACTAGCGCATGCTGATGACGTTTTATTCTTTTATACTAACTTGCGTCATAGCCTACTATTCAATAGGTGTCATCATCGTACAGTCTACATACATGTCGTAACCAAGTTTATTAGATCCACGTCGTACAGTGTGATTTGTAACGATCTTATAGGATTGCCGAATCGCTGTCAGACCGCAGCAAACGTGCCCAGTGTCAAATCCCTCTTAGTATATAGTTCAAATAGATGGCTTACCTGTTACCTGTCTGAAACACTGCCTTGTATAATTTACAGCTTTATCAGAAAGAGAATTTCTTCTCTTCTTATTAATAAATAAATAAAATAAAATCTAATCAAGAGCTTCTGAATCAGAACTGAATTGAATTGGGAAATCCCCATATCTATACTACAGGGACTTACACTTGTTTTTCAAACCAATAATCAATCAATTAGAATCAATAATCAAGTTTTCAATCTTGACATTTTACATTTGCGCCTGATAGAGGTTGATGTTAAGTTCTGAGACATTCAGTTACGTCATAAATGTGCTGTAATCTATTTAACTCCATAGACGACGCACTCACTGTAATGAGGATGATTTGTACTTTTGGTTTGCCAATTTATGTCTCAATGGATTGATTACTGTTTTGGGAGATAAGCGTATGAATCTTGTTTATGGAAAGACTGATAGGACGCAAATTAAATTTTTTCATTTTTCTTGAAATCATGATTAGATCTCAATGAAATACAGCTCTTGATGTTTTTTGCGTCTTATGACGATGATTTCCTTTTATTGCATAAAAGCTTATTTTTGCGTGCGCTGCATATTTGGAAGCAACGGTCTTAATGGTGTTCAATTAGTTCCACAAGGATCTCCTCGATGGATAGGCCTCCTGCTTGATTACATTGAAGGGTGGGTATTTCCTGTGTTCAAACCCACATATGGATTGAGTAAGGCAGTGGCTGTGGACTACTGTTTCTCTCCACTATATCTTAATTTCTCGTTCAACCCCCCCCCTAAAAAATCCCTATTTTATTTCACCAGGTCGGCTGTCCAAATGCAGAGGGAGGTTTTGGCCTGAGCCTTTTGGATGGTGAAGCCAATGCAAATTTCAAGAGGCACGCATGGCTTAATGCAGTATATTTCCCATGATCCCTCACTGTCTCTGAGCCACACCTAATGACCTATGGCTGGAAGGTATAGTAAAGTACCTTTACTTTACAAAAAGTTATCCCTCTTTGAAAAATGCATGTGACACATGAAAGGGTCTTTTTGAATTCCTCCTCGTGCATCCAGAAGCGTCACAATCAAGTTTGTTCCACAGCGTGTGCTGGCGTTGGGTTTTATGACTGGGTTCATTTCATCTCCATCAAGCTGAGTACTGTGTCTATCCCATGAGTCAGTAGTCTAAGAACAGCCCACCATAAAATTAGCTGGAACCAGAACCAGTCTAATGACTAAACATGATGGTATGTGCTTGGATATATATATATATATATATATATATATATATATATATATATATATATATATATATATATATATATATATATATATATATATATATTTTTTTTTTTTTTTGTGAAAAAGGCTATATATATTGTTTTTAAACTGAGGGAGGTGTACGTGATGTGTTTGGTAACACTTTGGCAGCAATTCACCTGTAGGTTTTGTGATTCTAGTTGGATCATATTTACATTTTTTTTTCCTGTGTTCTACACACATAATGCAAATTGCTTGGCAGAGTGAAATGTGAGATTGAGGGTGCGTGGTAGAGACATTTGGGTTGTGCAAACCTCATTGAGAAGTTAAACATGATTTACACATGCACATTGGCCTTCTATTGTTTAATTCCTTCTAATATTACACAATTTGTATATTAGTTGATTTATTTCAGAATATTGAGTTTCTACTTGCTTATGTTGTTTATAACTGATGTAAAGATACTTTTGGGTGAATGTTTTCAAGGTAAAAAAGTTTACAATCATTGTTTGAAATCATAGCAGACAAGGAACTAATATCATTTAGTTGTTATTTCAATATTTAGTTGGGTCATCATGGCACATGATCACCCATTGGCATGAAGACAAGAGACTGTTTGCTAAGGGTTGGGCCTATATGAACATTGGCAGTCAACGCCTGGCTGACTTTTTCATCCGTTTATTGTGGTAAACAGGAACAAAGGTGACGGTGAGGGTCAAACACAGTTCACTGCTGACTTACCAAAAACTTTCTTTAGTGGAGAACATTTCTCAGGTAAGTTTTCACGATTTTCATTGTCTTTTTGTATTGTATTTGCATATAGGGCTTTTGCATATGTATGGATTGGGATACATATGTCTAGGGACTATTACATATGTATAAAGACTTATATACATTCACACAAGAATTCAGACAAATGTGACAAAGATAATCTCGCTGGTATATGCATTATTGATAGCTGGTCAGAGTTTGCTGCTCATTATTTTTTCAGTAGGTCCTTGATGAGGTCTGAATCGAAGTATGTTTTCTTCTGTTTTTCCCCTACCTGTGAATGTATTTACTTTGGCTCTCAACCCTTACACCACATCTCAAAACCCAAACTAACAGAGTATTTGGATAGGCAAAGCAGCTTATTAACATTTCTCAGTGAACCTCAACCGTCCAAAGGTTCTATGTTACCTTTTTTGTTTTAGCAAATTCCTTACATAGGAATTACATGCTCAGCAATTGTGCAACTTCTAAATATGTTGAAATGAGTGTTACATGTAAGGATATGGGTTAGAAATAAGTGTTCTCTCTCTCTTTTTTAATTTAGGTCTACTGTTTTTATTTATTTATTTTGGTTCTTATTGTATACACTATTATATGGTATTCTAAGTTCTTGAGTTACAAAGAGATATGGAGAATGAACATCACTGAACACCATTATTTTCTTTTGTCTTGCTTTGCCGATATCTTACATCCCATCCTGTGATAGCAAAACCACAAGGTATGTAAGTCTTCACATCCTTGTGTTGCTTTAGTGGGCATTCTGGTATGATAAATGTCATGTTTGATGAAGTGAAATGATAGAGATGGAGTACAAGGAGTGCTGATACGACAAACTAATTACTAATGAAGTTTATTTCCTCTCTTTTGTGTATGGAAAGAAAACATTTTTTCACCAGGTGCATGTTATTTCATATGTTCAGAAATATGATAGGACACTAATTCAAAACACTTGCTGTGTTGTCTGATTGGTTATGGTAATTTCTCTGTTTAGCCACAATAACTCAGGACTTTGTGCTACAAATGCAAACAAAGTCACAAAAAACAGATGTCGCTTCAGATCCCCAAATTATAAAATGAAAAATGCATGTTACAAAGTAAGGTATTGCCAATACTGGCCCGTTCCACTGAAAAAATAAAACAAATAGCTATAACATCGTTATATTTTTACAGTTTTATATAAATCAAAAGTTATAGACATGCTGAGACCAAAAGCGTTCAGTCTGCCGGTCGTCCATTTAAGTAGCGGTCAGAGCATTGGGTGATACACAGGGACCTCCTTCTGTCAGTTTTACTTCCTCCTGCTCTCCTCCTTTAGAAGAGACCTGATACAGCTGCAGGAAACCGCCAATAAGAGCCCTATCAGATCGACAAGGACGAGGGAAAAGACATGAAAGAAAAATTCACGAGTTTCTTATCCTTTTCTCTTCCACTTCGCTGTTTCGTTCCCCGTCGGTTTTCCCTATCGACTGCTTTTTTGGCTTTGACATGTCTGTATATCAACACACGCTTAGTAGCACATAGGAGAAGTGTACACTCTGAGGCCCACGAGCGATTTAAACACAGTAGAGCAGTCATCTAACACTCAGGAACGTTCTGCAATCGGATCCCCGAACATCCTTGAGAACATGAAAACATGCCCACTGATCACATCAATAACACAGTTATTGATCACAGAGTTCAGACTAATCAAATCGAGCGCTGGTTTGTTTGAAGTTAAATATGGGCTGCAGTGCTATTTATCTGTTCCGCTTTTGGACTTTTGTGCAGGCCGCCCACTCCCAACGTACATGGAGGGAAAGTGTTATTTGTATTGTTAAATTTACATTAAGCCCATTTTAATTGCATCAGCCGCTAAACAGATCTCACAATAATGGCCCTAACCGAGAAAATTGCGATCATCTGTGGAAGGGCCTGCAGTATAATGGACAAACCCAATTAATCTAATCTTGTTGTGTTCCATTATGGCTGCACTTTATCATTTCAACAGATGGAGCATGAAGAAATTAAGAATGCGCTCCTGCCAAGCAGGGCTCGCTCGCAGACGCTTTTCTCTCTGATGGTACCGGCCTATATGTCCTCCTAAAGAAGTGATCTTCTTACAGTTGAGGAATGCTATTTTAACTGATTCTCGACAAGAGATTAATTGAAGAAAACTTTTAGTTGGAGAAGGCAAGTGGGATAGATTAACAGTTTTACATCCACAATTAAGATGGCGAGTGGAACTGCAGGGTTAATGCCAGGTCATCTGAGCAGCACGGTTTCTAGAGCCCGGCTGTAACCGATGAGGTCAATTCAAGTCGTAATGTTCATGCCTGAAAATAACAAACAATTCTGGTTTGAGCGTTGACAGAAACACAAAACAATGATGGATTTGTGTGGATGGAATTCGAAGTTGAGGCTCATGAGTTTGTTTCTTCCAATTTTATTTTCCAGTGGTTAAATATTTAATTTGGATAAATGACAAAAATGTACAAGTACACAAAAATAGGTCAGTTTAGAGGCAGTCGGAGTTGCTACAAAGGGTGCAAAGAAGGAACATCCTCTAGAGGGCACATTACATTCAGTATTAAATACGAGTAAGACTGGTGAAGGGTAACCTTGCAGTGTGTGTTGCTATTCTGTGACCTGAAGGTAAGCAGTGTTTGTCAGTAGCTGCTTTTGCAAGGTTTTGATTTCATTACGGCCTAAATAAAATTGCATTTTGTTACTGTTGTGTGGGGAACAGGAATGGAGGAATATCTGTTTCTTTCCAAAGCTTCACACAAGCAAATAAGCTGAAATTGGTGCACTTCATTCATTTTAAAATGACACACCAATGTGTCTTTATTACTCAAAGATTTCAGATTTGAATAAAAAGTCAAATAAAATGTGAATTACACTGATAGTACAGCTGCATAAATATACAAGGCCTTAAGTAAATTAATAATTAAGAAACAGACATTGTAACTTGGATACTTAAACTAATTACATTTAGCTTATAAGAGGACTAAAGATTAATGAAGGGACTAATAGAGATTCTGATTTTGTGAGGCACATTTTCTATGTACTAGCACCTGGTAATTCACTATTCCTTGAGGGGAAACAATTGTCCTACCATGTTTTTTAAATATGCCTCGTCTTTTTCAGCTGCCATGCTTTTTTGAGCTGACATATATTGTTTATTTCACTTAATAGTGTACTTTAATCCAGCTCCCAAAAGTAAGATATGTACAATGCATTAAAAAAAAGCTTCTACAATTTATCTGTATATTAATATACTTTGGTGAAGATTAATTATTATCATTTTGTAGTTAATTATTATCATTATTGTAGTTAAATTTAGTTGACAGCTTGTAGCCAAATGATATGACCTGTAACTCCTTCCCTTATTTGCATGCCGGCCATCCTAATAGTAAAATGATAAATACATTTACTCCATTACCTTGTCCAGCACTGAGCAAAGAATAAATAAGTCTTTTCACAGGCACCATCACATCTGCCAATAGCTGGTGCGACATAGAAAATTCATTTTTGCCTGCAGAAAAACATCTTCTAATATTGAAATTTTAGTCTTTAAGTTAATGTTTTGGCAGTGCTGATAAACAAGTCTGTAAACAGAAGAGAACTAATATGAATGGCAAAAGTTTCATTTAGTTAATTTGTAGAAAACAAATAAAAATACAAACAATGTAGTCATAAGCATGTTGCATTATGGTTCTGTATAAAATATAAAAAAGTATGTGCAAATTGCAAATGAAGAGTATATTAGATTGCATTATGTATTTAGTATTATTGATTATCTGTTTGTGAATAGTGGGTGAGTTTTCCATTAAGCCTTGTTGAAGAATAAATGCACATTTTCTATTTTTAAATATTTAAATACATTTTTAATTGATATAGCGCAAAGTGTGCATTTAAAGTAGGTACATTTTTGTACGTTTAATTTGCAATCATTACATTTTAAATATCCTAATCAGGCATTATGATTCTTCTGTTAGACTGACATGGCATATGAAGTTTATTGAGTGTGGTATCAGTTTAACTGAACATGTTTTAGCCCACTGTAACAGTGGTCATTGGGTTTGGTCTCACTGTAGCGTGTGTGGTTGACACACTAGCCCTCCCTCTGGTTAGACGTGTAGCGTCATCAAGGCTCTGTGGTCTCATTACCTGAGTGGTGTCATTACATTGAGTTCAAGGTTGAGCTGCAGTAGAACTGAATTTGTGCCGTAATATCTAAACTGAAAGACCTGGTTTTCTACTCAATCAAGCTCGGTAAATTTGTCATTTTACTGTTTTGGTTTGTCTGGTAATACAAATGTTAGGCAAAACTAAATTCATAGACTGCACACATTTGATGGTCCCCAACAGACATACTTGGGAGAACTTTGCAACTATATGTCAACTTATTCTACTAAACCTAACCCCTTATTCTACTAACCCAAACCATACACCTAACAGTCTACTAATACTCCACTACAATGAGAGTTAGTTGACATGTAGGTGCAACGTTAATGTTAGTTAACAGAACGTCTAAAGAGGACCATGAAAATAAAGTGTAACTCAAATTTAAAGAGTGTGGAGTACTTTTAGGGAGTATAGCATTTTTTTATGCAAAAAACAAAACAAACTGTCCAAGTAAATGTATCCAATTTTTTTTAAATATGCATCATGCATATTGATGAATCGCCAGTGTATAAAACCATTTAAATGTTTTGGCATCATGTATAAAGGTCAAATATTAAATAAAATATGACATAAAATAGCATCTGTGGGGTAAATTGTGTCAGATGCTTTGGGGTAAGATGTGCCAGAGACTCAATCTGTTGCAGGAAATACTAAATTACATTTATTGGTATCGTTGGACAAATTAGGGGGAAAACACTGGGAACTAAATTTATTTTTGTCAGAGCACGACTGAAAAGAGAAATCTACCTTTAAAAATATTATTATAGATTTCCCCCACTATATTACAGTATGTATTGAAGGATTTCATACTTCCCTGCAACCTTAATTTCTTTATTTTGTTCTTAAAATGAAAGTACCTTTCAGAAAATATGCTTAATTCCGAGCCACTTATATTTAGTTATTTATAATTTATTTTGAGATGTTATATTTCTCACCCTATTTTATGTTCTATTTATTTAAGTACAGTAGATGTCAGACATCCTAAAATATAATTAGGCATATTTGTTTTAGCTCTCTCTCATTTTTCCTTGACTAAACTTGAATACAAATTGGCACAACTTACCTGCTTTCCACTAATGGAAATGAATAAAACATTGTTAATCAATGCTTAATCATGTCAGGTTTATATACTCAAAATGCACCTATTTTAGCTTCCACTCATTTTTGCATCCTGTTGTGTAAGACACTGTCACACACTAGAATATTCTTCATACGAGCTCAGTTCATAGTGACACAGCCGTTTCAATTTTTTTGTGTCATCTGCTAATGCATGCCAGTTTTAAATTTAGATTTAACCCACTTCCAACTGTAATTTACGTTTTCAGCCCTTTATCTGCATTATGCACCATTACGTTACATTATCATTAAGACTAATATATGGTGTTATTTTCAAACGGTGTGTAGTTTCGTGTTGCGGAGCGATACACTTTAAGCATTTGGAGTGGTAACTGCATCAATTCCAAGACCCACAAAGCATTTCATCAAATGAATTATCCTAAATCAAAATGTGTTTTGGTACTACTTTGAAGTTTCTTCTTTTTCCGCTTTTACTGGCTAGCTGTGTTCTTTCTTTCAGAGCAGTGTCCTTGGGCAGCCTTTCATGTACTGTGAAAATAGCATGCTCCATTTATCTTGAATTGTCTTCATGTGTTGGCTGAGGTCTAGGCCTCCGCTCTTAAAGACCTCTGCTCCGCACCACTCTAAGTCTGCGTCAATGTTATGAAGACATTTTCATCAACTTCTGTCGTTAAGAACTGATATGATTCAGACTTTTGAGTAGCTATATATCACTGATACGAGCACATTAATGGCGGAGAGATCAGTTTATATCACTGACATGATACCCACAGTTGTGTTGTGAACTACACTTTTAGGGGCCGTTTACCTGACAGTTTTCAACTAAAATCAGAAAACGTATTGTTCGTTTTGGCCGTTCGTTTACACGACAACAGCGTTTTGGGGGCCTGAAAATGCCAACTTTTGAAAATGGGATTCAAAGTGCAAATTTTTTTAAACGATACCGTTATCGTTTCCGTGTAAGCTACAAAAACTTGCATTTTTTAAAATGTTGACGTCATGCACGTGTGTATTACGTGTTCAGTCTATAAGTGCATATAGTTTTTATTTTCAAAGTGATATCGCCAACTGGCCTGGCTTGCATAATACAATGAATGGGGATCCTTTTGACAATGTTGTCGCCTGTACACGAAAAACCGCAAAGGAAAAACGTTTCTGTTTTTAGTTAATCGTTCTCATGTAAATGTAACCTTATACTTTGTACCTTATCAACCCCTAAAAAGTACATTTTAGTATTTTATAATAATATGTACCCTTTAGGTACTGCTTGAAAATGTTATGGGTAAATAGGGTACAAAGATGTCCCTTTAAAGGTACCCCTGTGACAAGCTGTTGTACCCCTAAAGGCCTGTTCACACCAAGAACGATTACTAGAGAACTAAAACGATAACTATATTAGCATCCACACCAGGACAATGTTCTGTTTATTTTAAGCGCGCTGCAGTTTTGTCGTCTTCTGCTTTAAAAACTCGAGCTCTTTAAAGCAGGATGGATTCTGATGGTGCGTTCACGTGCTATGGTAATTATGGTAAATACCAAAAGCCGACATGGAAAATGCACATGAACACCCCCTCATGTGGTATTTTCCACTGGGCAACTCGTAGAATATTTTGATGCACGAGTTGCCGAGATGAGATTACCTTTGACCTTTTCAAAATGGCGGAGAGCAACGCAAGAGTTGTGAATGGTAAAAATATGTACTATTCATGATCTAGAAAATATACAGCATATATTATTTACGTTTGAGTTTTGATAAATCATTTTCTTGCTGTAGCAGATGACTTAGCAATCTAAAATAGTTTTAGCTAAATAACAGGTCTGGATCTCCATCTTTTTACCACATTACGACAACAAAAGCACTTGAACGCAACACACTGGTAAATACCAGTTCACAAATGGAAAATATCATATTTTCCATAGCACGTGAACGCACCATGATTGCTGATCAGCTCGAAAAAAAATCTTTCTGTGATTCCAATAATTCCGTTTCTCGGGGCCATTATAGTTGTGGTGTGGACTCTGCTATTCTTTTATTTAGAATGAATTTTAGAGCTATCTTATTGTTAAAGCAATGTCCAACGGGCCTTAAGGGTACAAGTTTTGAGTGTGTGAGATGTTTATTGCGATTGGATGTTTTTCGAGTGATGTTTTCTGCATTTTTGAGGTGAGGTCAGAGCATTTGCACAAAGCAAGAGAAATTCAGTATCCATTACATGTCCTAGTTTTAGCTTAACACCCATGTGATCAGTGATCACATATAATTGCTTCAAACTACTATTATAATGTTCGGTAAGGGAAAAAAACACATACCCACGACAGATGTACATTTCAATATTGTGTTATATCTCAAGTCGCTGTATTGTCCGTGCCACCTTCCTTCTGTGGTGTTTTATTTCAGTCTTAAAGTCTCTGTTGTTTCAGTGAGACTAATTTGCTGTCAGACATGTGGTGCTTTTGCAATAGCAGGCAGACTCCAGAAATTAATTTATCCAAATAACCAAGCCCTCCTGGGCCATTGAGAAGGGGACACAGAAATGGCCTAAGAAGGCATAGCCCCCTTTTGAAGTCTGGAATGTTTTGACTGACTTAAAACAGGCAACTGGAATGAACAGATCGTTTTCACTGACCCATGGGATTTTTAACCATTTTCATACACTACGGACAAAACAAAGAGCAAATGCCTTGACTGATATGTGTGGAGTTGGCAATCAAAAGGCAATGAGAGCAATGTGAAAACTTTTGTGGGTTTTGTCAACAACAACAAAATAATAATACTTGTGCATTTACCCCAATACAGAAATGAATCACACACATGTAAAATTGGAAAGCGATTACTGGGTGTTTGGGATAGCATGGGTTAAATTGGGCCGGAATGATCAAAAACAACATCTTCTGATATGCAGCTGCAATTTTAATCACCTTTTACATTTAAATTCTAAAATGTATTTATTTATTTAAATATATTTTTATATAAATTATTATATTTATTTGTTAAATACAATTATTATTATATTTAGTAGTAAAATGTTGTATTATATTTCAAGTGTTATTATAAATCATTTACATAATGCACTGATTAAATAATATATTATTAATAGTCTTGAAATTAGTTTTCCACTTTTATTCTAATATTCACAAACACATTACTTTTCTGTTATTTTGGTAAGAAAATATCTGCCAAGAACTTATGGAAAAATTTAATTTAATGTAATAAAAATGAATTTCTCATTTAAATAAATAGTTCATTTAATTTTATGTTTGGATGTATTTACCCACATCTCTCAATGTTAATCACATCCAGCAACGTAAAGGCATAGTTTCTAAATGTATTCATTTATTATTTTATGTAACAAAATTAGTTGGCAGCAAAGAAATAACAACGAATGTCATGCTAATAAATCATCCCTATTAAAACTTGCGTACATGACAATTATTGGCAAAGCGGTTTAAACAAGCCTGAAGGAAAAAAAAAAACACAAAAAAACAGGCAGCCTTGAGTTAGGGGCACTTAAGTTTCCACCTTAATAAATAATTCACTACTCCACTGTCATGAGTTGCAGTGGGTTGAAATCCCTAATGACAGCTTTTTATAACCTATGACTCAGCTGGCCATTATGCTCCTGACATCTCCACACAGACCACATCCCTTCAGCCAGATCGCTGTTCTCTGTCTCTCTCTCTCTCTCTTACACAGATCCTGATTCTTGAGTGCATCAATGAATTAACTAAGCGTTCTACTCTCTTTATGAACTGAGTGTTGCAAACACTTTTGGCCATTAATGTAGTGAATGATTAAGATGGATGCTTACAGGTTATGAACGCTCTGGCTGAGGTTTCAGCTTTATTTCTACTCTGAAACCTGGGGCTTTTACAAACTGATTATACAATATTAAGTCACTTGTTTTAATCTACTACAGATTAACTCTCTGAAATGAACTCCATTAACTCATCATGACCAAGTTGCCATCTGCAACTAACTCATTCCTTTTTTTCTGTACGTTTTGAACTTTAACGGTTTAAAAATGTTTTTGACCGAATTTTATTCCTCACGTAATTCATCAAAACCATTACTAATGCTCTTTTGTTTCTGTGCTATTGTTTTCCCACCCAAAATGATGTAATTTTTTTGTTATTGAATACCTCAATAATTTATTTATTTGTTTATTACATTGCTCCTTATGTATTACTGTCATCCAGTGTTGATGTTTGATATGTTTTTATGATTGTCATGTCATTCTATCTATCCATTTTTTTTTAAGAAGCAGTCAAAGCAAAGTATCTGGCAAGGGATATTACGAAAGTCTAACAGGATGGAAAGTTCAAAAACTAAATTTTTTATCAATTAATCAAACCTGGAATATTTATTTATGAATTGCCAAATTTTTCATGTCAGAAGGTAGACATGGAAAAATGTCAACATCCGCTTGAACCAAAGTAATGAAATTATCTTAAGTCATGCTCACTTAATTGTGATATTCTGATAAAAGTTAACCAGCTAAAATGACTCCCATCTTTAAAAACAGAGTTTAATATTTTATCTGCTATATTAACTCTTTCCCCACCAACGTTTTTTTAAAAACTTGTTGCCAGCACCAGCATTTGATGGTATTGTTGCTTCATTCTGTTTATTAGCACTTGAATGTTGGTAAGTAAAAAAAAAAAGAAGCAACATTTAAAACAAAACGCTGAGAAAGTCATGTTTTTGTCAGACTTAATCCGGATTGGATGATTAAAACATAGATTGAGTAGATCCTCTAAAGCTTGTGCAGTCATTGCCTCTTCCTGGGTCAACATATCATATGGTGTAACGCAGTTTTTATTTATGTGCGGTTGAATGTTTTAGGATCGGATTAGCTTATATGTGCGTAAGCAATCAGGCCTGTGTCCGAAATCGCCCTTATACTGTTAAATTGGGCACTATTTGAGGGCACAGCCATTTGTAGTGGTGTCCAAAAACATAGTGGAGTTTTTCTAGTGCACTCGTTCAATCCTACAATGCACCACAATAACAAGTGTACAACTGATGTACACTCAAGAATACTAGAGCTAGAGAATACTCATAATGCACTGTGAGATTTGTGCGCTGAGTGAATTCCCACGTCTGACCTGAAGATGGCTTCCACAGAATCCATCCATTCATTTTCCAAACCGCTAGTCCAATGTGGCTTCAGCGTAATATCATACAGGTATTGTCATGATTCTGCCATCTAGTTCTTGTCTTTCTTTAAGTCTTGGGGCAGGATCATGACAGACTCATGTTTTGTGAGCAAGCACATGGCTTTGTGTTCGGCCATGTGCTTGTGTTGTCTTGTTACGTAACCCCGCCCCCTTGTTATCCTCGTCTTGTCATTATTGTCTAGTCGGCTTCACCTGTCCTCGTCATTAGTGTTCCCCTATTTTATCCCCTTGTGTTTGCTGTCCTGTGCCGGTTCATTGTGTCACACTTTGTGAGAGTCTACCCGTGAGTACCTTGTCTTAGAATAACGTCTTGATCTTGTATTTGCTGTTTGTTAATAGTCTAGTTTTTGTCAAGTGTTATCTAGTTTAGTTATCCCTAGTTTGTATTGCCTCTGTTTTGCCCCCTCGTGGGTTTTGTTTTCCCCTGTTTTTCTGTTATAATAAACGTTGTGTGATTGCATACCGTCTGCGCTTGGGTGCATCTGCTATCCTCATAACAGAATGAACCGGCCAACGCAGAACCCAGCAGACAGAATGCTTTCTTCTGTCGACCACCATTCGGAGGACCTTAACATTGGTGGCAGAACACTTTTTCTGATATGAAGATGGGCAAGCTTCCTTTCCCTCCTCAGGGAGAGAGGTCCTTGAGGGAGTATGCTCAGGTAGCGAATGAGAGGAGGTTTTTCTTACCTGATGTCCTCTTCAATCGCTACCTCATCACGGGTCTCAATGCTCCCCCTCCTCTGGCTGAACGAGAAAGACTGGTCCGCCGCCCGTTCCATGAGATGGTGGACTGTTTGTCTCAGAAGGGGTCGCAGGGTTCCTCCATGTCTTCACCACCTGGCGTGCTGCCCGCGATCCCGGAGGGTCGCGTTCTTGCTGTCGCAACGCTTGGGGACCAGGCTCGTTCCACCACATCTCCCGAGGCGCCAACCGTTCCTAGCAGTCTCCGTGGTAAACGGGGTAGACGTTTATCTTGGGAGTCGGCTTCGGAGTCCTCTTCGACTGAGTCTACCCTACCGGAGATTGTTTTCCGAGCTCCTGTTATGCTTCCCGCTGAGCTTCCCCAACCAGTCACAAGTCCGACTGTGGTCTCTGCCCCGCGGCCAAAGAGAAAGAGGAGGAAGAAGGGAGCTTCCTGTTCCCCATCACCGTCTTCTGTGTCTGCGATGGTTTCTCAACCTGCCGCTGCAACTGTGAGCGCTGTTCCTGAACCTGCTGCTGAAAGCGTGGTTCCCGAGTCTGCGGCTCTGAGCGCTGTTCCTGAACCTGGTGCTAAAAGGGCTATTCCAGAGTCTGCGGCTGAGAGGGCTGACCCTGAACCTGTTACGGTGTCACCTGCTGTGAGAGCGGTGGCCGATCAAGCTGCAGATGCAGTCCTGCAGTCCGTTTCAGCTCGTCAAGAGATGCCTGTTGTCGTTGCCGCAAAGACGTTGTCCGATTACCTCCAAAGTCTAGTCCAGATCCTAGAGGTCCCTTTCAAACCTGTCGTGTCCACAAGTCCTGTGCCTACAGAAGAGGAGAGTGTTGTTCCCAAGGCAGCTGCTGAGAGTATTGCCCCCAAGTCAGCTGTAAAGAGTATGCTTCCTGAGTCCGTTGCACGGGTTGCTGTACCTGAGCCGATTGCAGAAGACGCGATTCCCAATTCAGATGTGAGATGCGCTACTTCCGAGTCTGATGTGAGGAGCGCTGGTTCTGGTTCTACTGCGGAGTTCTGTGACCCCGTTCCAGCTCTGCAGCCTGCTGCAGCATGGCCTCTCTCCTCTCCACGGTCGTCAACTACACCCCCTGTCGTGTGTCCTGCTCCGTTACCTGTTTTTCCTGTCACGCCCGCCACTTTTCAGTCACGGACTGTTCCCCCCAAGTTTTTACTTGTGTTTCCCCATCCAAGTCTGCCCGGATTCCTCGTCCTCAGCCCTCGTCCCAAAGACCCAGGATCCCCTGTCCACCTATTCACCCTGGACTATCCCCCATGAACTCTCATGTTCCTCCACCTATGCACCCTGGACAACCCCCCATGAACTCTCATGTTCCTCCACCCCCGACAGTATTTGTTATTTTTATTGTTGCATCCTAACCCTGTTGTTGTGTTTTCGTGTATGCCGCAACTGCTTTTTGTCATGTTTTGTTGGTTTGTGTCGATGTCCCAGCCTGTCATGTCTTGTGTTTGATGTCCCTTGAGGAGCGTCTGGAAGCCACTCCTTAAGGGAGGGGTTCTGTCATGATTCTGCCATCTAGTTCTTGTCTTTCTTTAAGTCTTGGGGCAGGATCATGACAGACTCATGTTTTGTGTGCAAGCACATGGCTTTGTGTTCGGCCATGTGCTTGTGTTGTCTTGTTACGTAACCCCGCCCCCTTGTTATCCTCGTCTTGTCATTATTGTCTAGTCAGCTTCACCTGTCCTCGTCATTAGTGTTCCCCTATTTTATCCCCTTGTGTTTGCTGTCCTGTGCCGGTTCATTGTGTCACACTTTGTGAGAGTCTACCCGTGAGTACCTTGTCTTAGAAGAACGTCTTGATCTTGTATTTGCTGTTTGTTAATAGTCTAGTTTTTGTCAAGTGTTATCTACAGTAGTTTAGTTATCCCTCGTTTGTATTGCCTCTGTTTTGCCCCCTCGTGGGTTTTGTTTTCCCCTGTTTTTCTGTTATAATAAACGTTGTGTGATTGCATACCGTCTGCGCTTGGGTTCATCTGCTATCCTCATAACAGGTATAAATTCGTTTTTAATTGATTATTAAATTGTTTAATTAAGGTTTATACATACTCAAAGTGTCCGAATTCACTCGCTCATTTTCATTCAACTCCTTAAAGTGGATTATATTATTGGACTAATGTCGTGAATAGTGAATGAGGGTGTAGGGAGCGATTTTGGACACAGCCTTTCTATCGCTTGTTTCTGCTTCTTATTTGCTTGTTTTTGGAGCCGGAGATTGGCTGCATCCGAAAACTTAGGCAGCTGACTTTTTGCCTCGCTGCCTTATAAACAATGACTCTGTAGGCAGCGTTTGTGCACGAAGGTACCTCACGAAAATGTAAATCTGCCAATCTCAGTGTATTCTCTTGCTAGAAATGACATTGGAAGTGGAAAATGTTGGTTCAAAACGTACATTTACACACAAACTGACCAGCAACCGCAACTTTCAGACGCCATCTTTAACTGTCACCGAATGGGACGCATAGGATTGTGGGATATCAAAGGTAACAAAGGATATATCTTTGCTGGATTCAAAAATCGATCAGATGAAGGTATCTCAGGAGACAGGAAGTGAAGCTAACATTGAATTCGGACGTGCATTGATGCCTTCCTACCTTGGAATGTGTCCTCCGAAGGCAGTATTTTTAAGCTTTCGGATGCAGCCATTCTGTACTATTTCAGAAGATGTGTAATATAGCGCCCCCTGCCGTATAATAGTCAAAACATGGATTGCCTATCCTCACTTCAGCCTGTAGCACATATTCTGGATTAAATTCAATATGTAGTGGATGTGTGTGTGTTTTTTTCCTCTCTCCCAAATTCAGTACAAACTCTGCCCTGCAGCCGATTTAAAAGATTTCATTTCTGATGTCAATCACAATGCTGATTGCCTACACAACGCTATAATACTAACCCCTAAATCTACCCTACACCCTAAACCCTAAACCTTAACTTGGTTTGGAGAAATTTCATGTGTTCTTATTGGATTTAATCCAATATGTCATTGCGATACAGGGTGCAGGACATTTTAGTAAAACTCGTCAATGGCAAGGAAGCGTTGTCAATGACAGGAAAATATTTAAAACGTGTATGATGGACACATGAAAATGACTCAACTGCTCTCTTACTGTGTTTCACCTAGGTTTATAAGTGGTTTCCACCCCCTACCGAAGTCAAGGAGAGCTGAGGCTAAATAATATCGCTTAATAGGTAAGTGCCAATCTTTTTTCTGCCCCTCTATTTTGCCATAAAGTTGTTTTACTCTCCAAGTGTCTAATCCCTTTTTCATAATATTTAAATATGGTGCCGTTTGCAATGACGTTGGTGTATCGCTGCAAGTTCTTTTGCTACTTCTAAACGTAGAGACGTAATTGACTATAAAAAGAACAAATAACTCACAGCTTTATTGAGTCATTCCCACGAGTTAACCCTAGGATATAAATCTTGTGGTGGTGATTAAGCTTTTGACAATAGAGTTAGCACAGTGTAGCAGACAAGGGCAAGTGAGCCTGCAGAGTAATTTACTCTACGGTTTGCAGGTGTGGCCTCCTACTGAGCAAGAGACCACCGTAGGAACTGACGAAACTCTTTGCTAGCAGGGAAACGAGTACAGTCAAAGTAATCACTGCTACCGTGCCTCGCTCCTGGCCACTACTGATTTTATCCAGTTCGTAATTATCCTGAATTATGTAAAAAGAGAGATTGATGACTATTTTGTCAACGTTTTATTGTTGACCTTTTTACGTCACTGCAGACCTCTTTCCCTCGCCGCTAACTATTAATTATGAAATACTGTAGGTCTCAGCCATTTCATTTTACAGCCTCTTCCTGTTAAACTTGGTGTGAAGGGCTGCTGTTTTTAAATAGGTGTGTAAAGTCAATGTGGATATAGTGCCCCAAGCCTCCAATCTCATGCCCATTATGTCATCTGGTGTTTTTTCTTTATAAAAAAGCTATACGCTCCTGCAGTGTTGCTGTTTACTTGCACTTCTGTAATTTTGACAGTTATTGAAAAATTTTCAGCAGTTTTTGGAGAGTGTCTTCGCTTTGCTTTAAATGCCTTGTTGATTATTTGTAACCTGAACACTGTAACCTTTTATTGACATTGATCTCTAAGAGTTATTATCATTATCATTAACTAAAACTAAAACTATTAAAAATGTATTTGTTCATAAATAAAATATAGATGAAAAACTAACTGAAATACGTTTAATTTGAAGCACTAAAATTGCTGAATAAAAACTAAAACTAAAATCAGAATAGATTAAACCTAAATAGTATTTTAAAAAAGAACTAATAAAAATGACAAAAGCACATAACAAAATAGCTAAAAATTAAACTCAATTTAAAATGAAAACTATAAATGAAAAAATATATATTTGTTAATTTAGATAAAGGTAAAATAAATCTCACGAAAAATATTTTAAAAAAGAAAAACTAATAAAAATGACAAAAGCACATGACAAAAGAACTAAAATTAAAATGGAAACTGAAAATATAAAAATATAATTCTTAAAAAAAAAACTATAATAGTACACTTTTAAAAATAAAAGAGGGTTTTTGCAGCGATGCCATAGAAGAACCATTTTTAGTTTCCCCAAATAACCTTTCAATGAACCGTTCTTAATTTTTTTTTTTTAGTGTGAAGAACGTTTTAAAAATCCAAAGAATCTTTTTTCACTTTAACAAATATTTTGTACAATGGAAAGATTCCATAGATGTTAAAGTTTCTTCATTGAAACATAGCTGACACTAAAGAATCTTAATTTTTAAGAGTGTATATAGATAATAAATTTTTTTTTTTTTTAAATGGTTTTATGCCATACACATTCCGTGGGTGCGGATTACCGCAGAATCAGATTTATCTATCTGCAGAATTCCTAAGACTTTTCATTACAATTAATAAAGAAAATACGAGAAAAGTAGATTTTGTGTGGGCCTGCCGATGACCCCCTCTACTGGCCCCTGGGGCCTTTCGTGAAGCAATCAACTCGTGTGGATGAATATATTGCTGGAGGTAGAGCAGGGATTGTTTCCCTGTATGTCACAGGCTTATCGGCTTCTTGTTTAGGTCACATCATTTGCTATCCTGCTGAGACCTCTGGAATAACTTACGCAGCCCTGATCCCTACTGTCAGCACCTCTCTCAAAGTGTGAAGTGATTTCACCAAGGACTCTCTCAGCTGGAAATGACTGTGTTTCTCTTTACATTTAGTCTTTAAAACGGGAGTTTGCCCAAAATAATAAATGTCATTTCCATCTAGTCACAGAGAACGTTTTCGGCAAAGTGTGGACAAACAAAATGTGGGTATATTGAAGTCAGCACCAGGCAGAGTGTGAATTAGTGCGTGTTATTTTACTGTTACCACTTACAGCTGTAAAGCTGTGGATTTGAAGTATTGCACTAGTTTCATTTCAACTTTGATTTTATAAAATTGTGTGTGAGCAGCTATGTTGCTCTTAAAGGAGTATTATGATCTACGTGAAACATGCAGACATTATATGCAGCATTTTGGTATTGTGCATTTTCCAAAAGAATTACAATATTTGAGTTTGGCTATTGTTCCCATTACCATCAAAAAGTATACTCTTAATACTGTACATGATATTAGTTATGTTGTGGGTCGTTTAGAATGAGACTTAAGACTAACATATTATAGAGGTACTGACTGAAACTCTAAGACTATAATGTCTAAGACTATCTTTATACATCTTTGAAGGAAAAGTTCATAAAAAAATGTCATTATTTATACCCCTTCATGTCATTCTATAGTAATTCTAGTCGTAAGACTGATATTCAAATTTATTATTCACTGATTTTTATTCACTCTGCAAAAGCTTGTGTCTAAAAAATAGTTTGAAAATAGTTTGGTATGACGTGGGTAAATAATAGTTAATCTAAAAAAAAAATCTGCCATTCTTTCATGTTGTACTTGTTGGGCTATGATCATTAATTTCCCACTGTTTCAAAATCTATGAATGGAATTATAGACTTTCAAAATTCACTTGTTGGGCTATGATCATTAATTTCCCACTGTTTCAAAATCTATGAATGGAATTATAGACTTTCAAAATTCACAAGACAACAGATCCTCATTAATATTAAACTAGTTGAAGTCAAGTCACCTTTATTTATGTAGCCCTTTTTACAATACAGATTGTTTCAAAGCAGCTTTACAGTGATAATAGGAAATTAATTCAACAAAGATTGTTTTGGCTGTACAGCAGCTCTAGAATAGAAAGTCATTGTCCATCTTAAGTAAGTTTTTGATTGATTAATTTCCATTTTAAAAATAATTGGTTATTAACTTAGGGGCCGCTTACACGACACCGTTTTCAACTGAAAACAGAAAACCTTTAATGTGTTTTGTTCACTTGCACGACAATGGTGTTTTGGTGGCATGAGAAAGCAAACTTTGAAATAGATTTCAAAGTGCAAGTTTTTGAAAATGAGTTTTGAAAACGATACCGTTATCATCTCTGTGTAAACTTCAAAAAAGTGAATCTGTGAAAACGGTGACAGCATGTGTATGCGTATTACGTGTTTAGCCTATAGGCATGCCATGCGCGTTTGAATGCATATTTTCTTCACAAAGTGACATCGCCAAATTACTTGTCTGACCTGCATAATACAGCGTTTTAGTCATTTCTGTGGATCCATGTGAACGGGAATCATTTTGATAATGCTTTCATCTGTACAGAGGATAAAAAGTTTTTTTTTTTGTGGAAAAAAACGTTTGTCGACACACTTCGCAGGGGATAGCCCAGTTGACACGGTCTCTGCTGATGCTTCAGAGCTGCGTTGTGGCCTTGTCTAGGCGCAGGTCCTTAATCTGATCTGTATACGGCCCAGATCCGGCATACTTCGGTAAACCTCGGGATAAACAGAGGGACTAATATTAGCGTAGATGCCTTTCTTCTTAGGATGCAACGAGTACATCAGATGTCATTGGAAGCGTTCCCGGTTCTGGCTGACCTAATGTATGCAGCCTAATAATCATTTTACATGATTGGAATTATAGAAATTGATAATGTGTTATGTGTATGCCAGGTTAAAGAGATGTGTTTTTATTTAAACTTACAGAGTGTGTCTGCTTCCCGAACAACACTAGGAAGACTGTTCCAGAGTTTAGGTGCTAAACAGGAAAAGGATCTACCGCCAGCAGTTGATTTTGATATTCAAGGTATTATCAACTGGCCAGAATTTTAAGATCACAATAGACGTGAAGGACTATAATGCGTTAAGAGCTACTGCACTGGGAGCTAAACCATTTAATGCTTTGTAAGTAATTAGCTAGATTTTAAAATGCAAATGCAGTGTGACAGAACTGGGCTAATACTGCCCTTGCTGCTGCATTTTGGACTAGCTGGAGTTTGTTTATTAAGCGTTTGAATATTAACCACCCAGTAGAGCATTACAATTATAATCTAGCCTTGAGGTCATGAACGCATTTATAGTTATTTTTAAGATGGAAGAATGCGGTTTTACAGATGCTCGTGGCTTTCAAATTAAAGATTGGTATCAAAGAGCACACCCAGGTTCCTAACTGACGACGAAGACTTCACAGAACATCCATCAAGTGTTAGACATTATTCTAGATTATTACATGCAGAGGTTTTTGGTCCAATAATTAGAATAGCTGTTTTTTCAGAATCAAGTTGTAGGAAATTACTAGCCATCCAATTTTTTTATATCAGCTATGCATTCCATTAATTTTGTGAATTGGTAAGTTTCGTCGGGGCGTGAAGAAATATAGAGCTGAGTATCATCAGCGTAACAGTGAAAGCTAATGCCATGCTTCCTTAAAGGTGAACTAAGTAACTTTTTTACCTTAACCGAACAGCTTTGGAGTCATTGTAATGTTTATATTACTGATTTCGTGTTGAATGGTGGTCGTCTTGCACCCCCCTGGTGCCTGTGAGCCGCAAAACCACCCTTGCAACTTTGGGCCGGCGAGCCGCCCAGTGTTAGGAAGTGTTATATCGTGTGATATCAGGTCTCGCGAGGTAACGAATTGCTTTACGGCAAAAAACAGATCTGATAAAATTCTGATAAAATGAGCATCAAACAGAAATAACCCGGCGCCGTATACATGTGGTGTTGGGGCCATACCTTATTTCCACTCGTTACAGCGTCCATCCTACTGAACAGGTACCGGTGTACAGGGGGAGGGGATCCGGCCGTGAGTGCGAGCCATCTCTGCGTGAGTGCTATTCACGACAGTACAAGTACTTCACAGCGACTCTAGGGGTCGCTGTTTGACAAAAAGGAATTCCTACTTAGTGCTGCTTTAAAGGTGCTATATGGAACTTTTCTTCTAAAATGAATCCTTTTTTTATTGCCTGTGTGTGAAGGGGTTGTAATCACACATTACAATGATCCACTTGTCGGGTTTTGCTATTACCTCTGAAGGCCAATATTCATATTTATATGTGAAGTCTCCGGGTCGGATTTACCGCGAAATCCATCGGATGTGACGTGCATGCGCTCCCGAGCCTCTCTCCTTATATACAGTCTATGTGACCGACGGCACTGCAGCTGACGACATGGAGTCTGATAACACCCCAAAACGACCTGCCTCCAGCACAACACACACTCCAACACTAACTCCACATAAATATAAAAAACAAAACAAAGTTTTATCTGCTGAAGCTCGTCAGGCCAAACGTGATTCTGATCGACTCAGGACGAAAACACGGATCAACATAGGCAGAGCTTTTGAATTATTAGTAAACTCAAATGAAATAGCAAGGTAAACTACATGAGACATGGAATGAATACAAAAGACTGTTCCAGGATAAGAAAAGGTGCTTTAGGATACTTGTTTTATGTACTAGATCTACGTTATAGATCGTTACGCTATAACGTAATTCATCCCACTGTCATATTGTTTATAATAAACATTTCCAGACACGTTCAGTACAGTAATGTTACTTCCTACTGTCTTACTGTTACACTGACATTGTTCAGTCTAGTTCACTAACCGTTTTCGTTATCATATTATACATTCACCTATGTTGACATTGTTGATTGTGAAAGATACACGAATAGTTGAAATGCCGTAGGCTATGCTAGATAACATCACATGTCGGCTAAATGCAGTCAATGTAACGTTATCATGGTACGAGCATGGAGCATTAGTTCAACGTCAAGCTGATAAAAGTAGCCTATTATTGTAACATTGCAGTGGGAGTTTACATGAGTTTCCAGCATGTTGTGTGATGCTTTCGCCGTTGCGTTGAAAGTCTCCGTGTGGCCGGTAGTGAATGCTCGCTCCTGAGATCGCACACGCACACGAGCACGAGCGCTCTTGTTGCAATCTGAAACATCACCACTAGAGGCCGCTAAAAGTTCCATATAGCACCTTTAAATCTCCAAAGGGTATCATGTACAGGATAAAAAGCAATGGTCCTAGTACTGAGCCTTGCGTTACTCCATACTGAACTTGTGATCGATATGACACCTCTTCGTTTGCTTGTTCAAACTGGTAACAGTCGGATAAGTATAATTTTAACCGTGCCAATGCAATTCCACTAATGCCAAGATTATTTTCGAGTCTATTCAAAATAATGTTGTGGTCGATAGTATCAAATGCAGAACATTAAGGAGCTCACAATAGTTTCACATTTTAACTGTGAGCATGTGTGTTCATCTCATTAGCTCTTAAATTGGGCAAATACCCGTTACTGCTGCACACGGATGTTGAGTGACATGTGCAGGGTCCGTCCATAACTTATGTAACCCCTCTAACCATATTCACAAACTTAGAGTGGCTGTTGCTGCCTGCTTACTCACAAACCAGGACCAAAGACAGCAGTTTAGAAGTTTACTTTTTGGAAGCCAGCCGGAACTGCTTAAGGGTGATGACATTTTCCAGGAACAGGTGGTCCAAGTGACATAATTTTGGCCCAGTGTTGAGACTTTGCAATATTACAACACCATCATGTTGCCAGAAATCGATTTCAAATTAATACTTTGTTCTTTTAGCAAGAGGATAAAACCCGCTAATAACTCTGAAAGTTGCACTTCCTTTGTTCAAGGCCCATCTCAGTCTTGAAAATGCTTTGGCTGAGAAAACTATTTATGATCATACACTGTTAACTACTGGCACGTACACTTTGGACTGGAATGCCATTCAGAATGCAGAAAATATATTTAGTTCTCACCAACAGACAGCAAAAGGCACCAGTGGGTCTAGCTCAACACGAGAAGAGTTATTTTTACCACAGTATGGACTTTCAATTATGGTAATGTGTTTTCTAGCCCCTTTAAGAACACTTGGAGCAATTAATGTGCCTCCATTTGCTGAAATGAAATATGACATTTTCTGACAGATGCAAACACAAAAATGTTTGAAGTATAATTGGTGCAGTTATAGGCTGGAGTGAAGAGATATGTTTTTAACTTTGATTTTAAAAATAATAATAATTACCTTTAGTGCAGTTCTAATATGGATCTGTAAACTGTTCCAAAGTTTAGGTGCGGCTATGGCAAAGGTTCGATCACCCCTAGATTTTAACTTTGACTTTCTCACTGGATGGTGTACACACAACAAGTCAGAAAGGTAAGAGGGGCAAGGCCATTTAAAAACAAGCAGAATCACTTTAAAATGAATTGTAAAGCGGACTTGGAGCCAATGTAAAGACATTAAAACCGGAGTAATATGTTTGCGAACACCGGTTAAAAGTCTTGCAGCCGTGTTTTGGACCATTTGTAATTTACATGGGGAAGAATTGTTTATTTCCAGGGAGTTACAATAGTCAATTCTAGAAGGGATAAAAGCATGAATCTCAGTTTCAAAGTGCTTAAAAGAAAGAAAAGTCTTCACTTTTGCCAGCGCTCTTAATTGGTAAAAACTTGATTTGACAACTACATTAATTTGCTCATCAAATTTAAGTGCACTATCAAATAAGACGCCCAAGTTTTTTACACACCATTTAACTGAAGAAGATAAAACACCAGAATTTAATTGAGAAATGTTTGGGACTTTGAGAAGAGCCAAACACACTGATTTCAGTTTTACTCTCATTTAGATATAAACAATTTGACGGCATCCAGGCTTTGACATCGGAAAGACAGGCACTGAAAGAGACTAAGCCATTTCTGTGCTTCAGGGGCAAATAAAGTTGTGTATCGTCTGCATAGCAATGATAATACAAGCCATGCTTTTTAAAAGTAAACCCTAAAGGAAGCATATAGAAAGAAAACAATTAAGGGGCCAAAACAGAGCCTTGGGGGACCCCACAGGTCAGGGGGACCACACCCAAGTGGCATCCTCTTATACTGATCGAGAAGCTTCTATTTTTAAGCCACTGTATGACTGAAATCAGAGCAGTTCCTCTGATTTCCACAACTTGTTCTAGCTGAGAAAGCAGGACCTCATGATCAACTGTATCGAACACAGCCCTTAAATATAAAAGTATTACTACAACATAGTCAACTGAGTCAATGGCTATTAAAACATCATAAAAAAGAGTGCCGTCTCTGTAGAGTGAAGTTTCTAAAACCTGATTGAAAAACATCAAAAACCGTATTGTCATTCAAAAAGCTCTGCAGCTGATGAAGAACAACTTTCTCCAAAATGTTAGATAAAAAGGAAATATTACAGGTGGGCTTAAAATTAGATACAATTTTTAGATCCAGATTAGAACTTTTAAAAGGGGGTTTGACAATAGCATGCTTTAAACAATCAGGTACAGTTCCTGATTCCAGGCACTTAATAAAAACTAGAAAAGCAGGGCCCACCACATCAAATACTTCTTTAAAAAGGCTGGGAGGAATGCCATCACAAAGAGACCTAGAAGGCTTTAGTTGGTTAACAATCTCGTGTAGAAAAGAAAAGAAACAGAATTGAACTGGCTAAAGTTAGCACTAGAATTTGAAGGAACGGCAGGATCATAAGTAGAGGCCTGATATTCTGTCTTAATTTTGCTCATCTCATCTACAAAAAAAAAGACAAAAGCTTTCACATATATCTACTAACTACTAACTATTACAAACAGGTGGATTCACAACAGGATTTATAGTATTGAAGAGGATTCTTGGTCTATGACAATTTTTATCAATGAGCTCAAGGAAATACGTAGACTTAGCCTATATGACTGCTTTCTGATATTGATAATTTATCAAAATCCTGAAAATCTATCACTGTTTCCACAAAAACATACATATTTTGCATATGAAATATTATAGAAATATAAAGCTTAATAGTAGGTTTTCAGCATTGGTAATAATAAGAAATGTTTAGCACTAAATCAGCATATTAGAATGATCTCTCAAGGATCATTGAAGACAGGAGTAATGATGCTGAAAATTCAGCTTTACCATCACAGGAATAAATTACATTTTAAAATATAAATTGTAATAATATTTCACAATATTTCTGTTTTTACTATAATAATGTTTGGTCAAATAAATGCCGCCTTGGTGACCATAAGAAACTTTTATTGAGAGATGTTCATTGTTTAGAGACAGATCAAGGAAACAGTAAATAAGTAGAAACAATGTGGAAATAAAAACTCTATATTATGATTGGATGAGCCACATTCGAAGCCGTCGCAAAAATAAAGCAATAAGTCACTCAAGGTTGTACAATACAGTGATTTTACCATGGTTAAGAGGTTAAAGTCACTGTGACGCACAGCTGCTTCTGGTTTATTGCCTTCTCCTTATGTATGTCATTGTTCCTTATTTACTTCCTCTCTCATTGAGCTTTTAGTGAATTAGCAGAATCTGCATCACAGAAAACAACCACACAATCCTTGCCTATTTCAAGAACACCTGTAATGATGTGTTTTTCAGGTCTCTGTGACGTTTTCTCCACCAAAGCTTAGCGCGTCCACCAGGTCAAACAGGAATACAATGCGAACAATACACAGAATTACCTGAATGGCAGGAAGACTAGAGCGGTTACGTGTACCTAAGCAACTGAAATCCCTGTGTTTGTATTGAGTCGCGCTCAAGCTGTTCTCAAACGTCATTCATTCTGTTTATTTGCTGTAGTAATTGCTGCAGACTTGTCATATCAGCCTGTTTGGTTTGTGTCTAAGAAGTGACAGGAACCTATTCAGATAAACTCAAACATTTTAATGATTTTCAATAATTTCACAACCTCATCTCAATTTCAAATAAAATGAAAAGGAAAGAGTTGGAAAGTTTATTTAACAGCAGAGGCAACTCAACACTGTCACATCCTGATATAATAAGACGTCTTGGCGAACAAGTGGAGTCACACAGAGCAACTGCCCAAGGAGAATCAAATCAGAATATTTCGAGTATAAATATAGTATCAGGATTCAAAGAGGCTTTCTGCGAGTTAGATAAATTTCCGGTGATTTATTTTCAAGTTTTAATTGTCTTGGAGGAGCCTTCTTATTAGAGTTCCAAACCCATTGAGATAATGAAACCTTTACCCTCCAGGCAGGCATCTTTTTTCCAATGACAGTAATTTACATATGATTTATTTAGAGAACAAGAGGCTCGGCTAATTTTATTTGGAGATTTTCCTTTGTTTTAAGAGTCATTAGCAGCTCAGCCTAATCTAATTTGGACAATTTCATCAGGCCATTTTGGAAAACCTCTCCGAGCTCATCAGAAAGATGCATTTATTGCTAAGTGTGCTCTATTGCATTAGCACACAATAAAGCGACCAGGGACTGCTACAGACGTTTGAGTGCAATTCAGTTAACACTCTGCCAATTCGTTTTTTATTGGGACGCAATCAATTTTTATTCATTTTAAAACCAAAAGGCTTTCTTTCATTGTATGCCATCTCCAGCTTATTATGAGGCTAAACAAATTACGCAGTTGTTTGCACAAAATGCTAATGTTTATGGTCATGGTTTCCTCTTTTAAATTGAAGCCTGTGCCTGAATATACATTATGCTGAAATGAAATTCAAAAGCTTATTGTCCTTCGTCTCATATCATTCAAGGATTTTCATTTACAATACCTTGTTATGAAGAATAAAATAAATGCATTTGATTTTTACTTTATGCATTAATGATATAGTACAGATTTAACTTTATATAAAGTTATAGTCAATTGTTCAACTTATACTACAGCTACCACACCTTAAGGCATTTTTTATGTTTTATTTCAAGACATTTGTCAGGTATTTGTCCTTAAAATGCTCTTGTGTGTAGGACTAAGCCTGCTGATTCCAAAACATTTTAGAGCTAGTCACTGAAGCTTGAGCCACTGATATGTAGACTAATGCAGTTATTAGTTACTAGAGAGAGAGAGATTGCTTAAGCGTGTGTGAATTACCTAAGTCTGTGCGTTTCTCAACAGTGTGCAGCAGCAGCGTCTCTAATTATAGTGAATCTGTATGTTTTTTTGTTTTTTTTTTGCTTCAAGAACAGCAACGTTACTAGCTCGCTACTGAAAATGTCGTAGCTTTTCAGTTGCAAAACTATTTTATTGATAAAGTTGCAGGGCAGTGCTGACAAGTTTCTGTGCACTGAATGTTTCCGTGTGTTTGTGCGTATGTGTCTTTATGGGAGTTAGAGAGCAGTAGAAAGAGGGTGTGCTTTCCATAGATAATAAAAGGTAATTTAGTTGGAAAAACATGGAAATAGTTTGTCATTTTTGTCCTATTGTTTGTTATATTTATTTGCTTTTATTGGGTTTTTGGTTCTTTTGCTGTTGTAGGCTTTATGGACCTTTTGAAATACGTGAAATAATTTGGCAAAGTGATATGGTACTGTAATGCGTTCAAGACCTCCCTGTAACTACTTAAGGGGCCCTATCTTGCACCCGGCGCAATTGACTTTGTACACTGATGCATGTATCATTCCTATTTTGCACCCGCGCAAAGCGGGCTTTTCCCTCCACAGACGCACGTCGGTAAACTAGGAAACTAACTTGCGCTCCCTGGGCGGGTCGGCGCAAAAAGGAGGCGTGTTTCGGCGCAAACATTCCCTGGTGCTATTTTTGCAGTTCCAGAAAGCAATTCCGCCACTGACCAGAAAAAAACCTAGTCTAAAGTCAGTGGCGCGTTGCGCGTTGTTCATAATGCTATTTTAAGCGCGCATGCTTGGCCATAATGTAGCGGGTGCACACACTTTGATTCTCTCATCAACACAGATGCAGCAGATTTTATTTTTGCAAATCATACATTATAACAAGGAAAAATATTAACCCATAAGGGAAATCATTGTGGTGTCCATGAAGATGTAAAAAGGCCTAAATCTAGCTTACACATTTACCCAATTTTTCAGGCTAATTGTAGCAATGACGGATCAGACCTGTTTGCCCAATAGTGGCAAGACACATATGTATATAAGGACATCTGACAAATTAGTTTGTCCGTCAAGAACCAGGAAAAAAAAAATCTCCCATCCCCATACAACGTCACTTCTCTGTCTTTCACTGCCCTGACAAGAACGTCGGTCTCCTCGGGTGTGAACCGCTCCTGGCGCGCGCCTGGTAAATCCGCCATAATAATAACAATCCGCCATGCAACATGCGCACCTGCTCTTAAAGGGTATGTTGGATGACGCTCTGATTGGTTTATTTCACGTTACGCCCAAACCACACCTATGAATAATGAAGCTATTTCAGACCAACCCCTTTTAAACTTGCGTCGGGTGCTAGAGTCGTTTATCCCGCCGGGAAAATAGCAACAGCGCCCAAGACCCGCCCACAAAGTTACTTGCGCTTCGCCCTTGATACTTGCGTTTCAGATCGTTAAAATAGGGCCCATGGTGTGCGTTTACAGGGTTCCCAACTTTGGGACTTTGGCTGGAGTGAGACTCAAATTTTTTGGTAACCCTAATTTAAAAAATGTCAGTCCTTGTTTACTTAGTATAAACCCTGATTTATGCGCACAAAAAAAAAAAAACTAATATGGAAACGCTTTTTCAAAATGTACAATTCATTTATTGATTGCACTATAAAAAAAAGAGGTGATTAAATAACAAACATTTAAAACAACAACATCAAAACAATAAGAACTTTTGAAATATTTCAGCAAGCTCATCTAACAAAACGTAATTTGTACCATGAGCCTATTTTTATTGAGCAATTAGCTATAACGCACGTTAGACAACGTTTTCAACTATAGTTGAAGTCTGTACTCTCGGCACACAGATACTGATTATGTCTGAACTCTCTCACGTATCAGGTGCAAGGTTTTCAGCGAATCAACGATCAGAGAATACTGCAGTGAGAACACTGTAGGCAGATGTTACAGCTGTGGGCCTAAAGGAGTTCGCAAACCGGACGAGAAGCGCAGCACCGAGCCGCGTCGAGGACAACTTGTATCGCACATCGCACTTTCTCAGTTTATGGCCAGCAATATTGTTGTTTAAGGACATTGAGGAAGTAAGATAATGTCTGTACTATGTTATGATTGTACTACTCTACAATTAAATACAATCGTTGCTAGGTCTGCAGTCTGAACACTTTACCTCAGAGCGTCCGTTAACTGAATGAATTGAGAATATCTCCTGAAAATCCGATAACATCAGCAATTTTTATTCAAGCAGCTGATTTCTGTAAATGAATGTAAAACTAAATGTATATTGCAGCACAGGGTGAAGTCAGTATATATACATTAACGACGATTGGAGATAAATAAATGTAAATTTAATATAAAACTATGTACATGGCGCCCTGTGGCGCGGCAGGATTTTGAACAAGTTCTGGGCGCCGCGGACAGACGCCGAATGCGCCGCCGTTGTGTGTACACTGTACACTCATAGAGAATAATGTGTTCAAGTTTTAAAGACGCGACGCTGCGCTTCTCATCCGGTGTGCGACACCCTTTAAACTCTTCTCCTGTTATTAATTCGCTGTGGTCTAGTCATCAACAGAAAATTAACGGATTGAGAGGGGAGAAAATGGATTTTGGCGCGACGATGGTGGGGTGACAACTGACCAAGGTGTAGCCGGTGGGACGAGGGAGCCCGGTGAAGCCAAAGGGACGACGGTCCCAGGTGAACCCCAGGGGATGAAGAGCCAGTATGAAGCTGATTGGTCGATGAGCCGAGGTGGAACTAAGAGCGCCGAGGGACAAGGCAGAGCTTGGGACAATGATGGTGTTGATGAAGAACACTCTGTGATGGATGGGGTGGTGGCGATGAAGAACACACTTTGATAGACAGGGCTGGATTCAACCACAAACTAGGGCTGGACAGGACTAGCACCTATGATGAAGAAAGAGGTGTTCTTGCAGGAAGGGACCAGCTGCAGAGAAGGTTTGTGGGTGGGTTGAATCAAGGTCCACTAAAACCCCCACTGTCACGGATGTTACGGCGGGCTTACACACCTGGTTAACCGGGACCTCGGGCTTCTCCTGCGGGACGGATGTTGCTTCTGGCTCTGATTCCTTAGTTGGCGTTGGCTTTGGCTGAGGCTTGATCTATGGCTGGAATCAGCTAGGTTTCTCGGTCTGTGGTTGACTCTGGCTCCTTGTCCGCAGTGGACGTTGGCGCAGGGTCTGGCTCTGGGGTGGTGACTGATGGTGAGTTGGGCTGGACGCTGGGATCCTCTTCTACATCGCCCTCAGTTTAATAATCCGTTGACCCATTGGGCGAAGTTGATGTACTCAGCCAGCGTACAGTAGGACTTTCCTCGCGGCATCACCAGCTGTCTCTAGTCGTCGAGTCCGAACCAAAGCCCCTCCATGAGCGTGATGATGCCAACGTTAGCGTCTGATTCCGAAAAATTCCTCCACATACTCCTCCAGGTCTCTTTCTTAAATTAACTGAACCTCCAATTTGTGTCAGACATTTGTTTATTTTACAAGTAAATAAACATGATATTAAACAAATTATTAATTTGAGTTGAAATAATTTTATTGTCTGTCTTGAAGAGCCCAGCTGTATATGAAACCAGTTTCCTGGATCGGTCAGTTAAATACTGTTGCCATGGATAACAGTCAGTATTCAGAAATATTCAGTATTTGACCCCTGGATGCAGCGTTTGACCTATCAGTATATTTGTAATAAGATATTTTCTTACTTTTGAGCATACAATTTCAAACAGGAAATCAGGCCAAATACCCTTTTCATTGTTGTTTTCTTTTGAACCTGTACATGATTAACACATTACCTGTAACACTATCCACGTATTGTGATGTGTCATGGCGTGACATTCTCAAACAGTCACGCACGACTCATTCAAACATTCCTCCACTATTTCAGTAATGTGCAGTTCTGGGACTCAACATAAATCTACTTGTGATATGATATAATGTGATGTGGACGAGCATGTGTGAGTGTGTGAAAAACCTTTAACACTTGATATCCGGATGGCACAAAATGGCTTGAGCCGGAACATTACCTACTGTAGATGTGTATCACAGGCTCAGAGGAATTCCTCGGCTTCTTAAGTGCTCCTGAAGACAAGACATGCAAAAAATCTCCCCACAAAGAAAGCTTCCTAATGGCTCCCTCAAGACCGTGATATCATGTATTTTTCAGATCAGATGTACAAGTTGTACCCTTCATAATTTGTACAGGCACATTTGACCTCGATAGAAAAGGAGCCTTTTCTTTTCATTGCTGTAGTTTTTCAGTCAGAGTCTGTGCATTTATCCCTGATGCAGGTATATCGTTTTAAAGCATTAAACTATTGGTATATTTTAAATGACAGAGGGGTGAAGTACCTCAGCTGATAAGCCGTGGCTCTGGAATGCTTTCAACATATTGATGAGATGACAACTTATTATTGATTTGTCTTTATTTAGAAGCCATTAAATAATGTATGTGCCCATGTGTGTATCCTCCCACTTCTGTGCCCCCTCAGCCCATTAAGCCAGCACTGCGAGTCTCACAGACGTCTGAGGTCCTTGGGCTTTCATTTAATTAAATTATCTCCTAATGAAATCTCATGTAATGAGATTAATTTTAATTATTCATCAAGAGCTGATTTGAGTAAAAGACAGCGTAAATAATTGATCGCACTGCTAAACATTTTTTCAATTCATCACCTTTCGCTTTGGTAAAAAGTAAAATGTATTAAAGAGACCACAGCTGATGGGGTCAGGGATGCTGGGAGTAGGTGCCCTTGGCGTCAAATTGAGGTGGGATTGGTCAATTTACATGGTTTAGAAGCAAAACTGTGGGTTAAAGATGGACAAATGTCCATGAAAGGAAAATGTAGTTTATACAGTATATATAAAAAGTCTACACAGCCCTGGTAAAACAGCTTGTTTCTGTGATGTAAAAAATTAAACAAAGATAAATTCAGAAATGTCAAAAAATTACAACCTATGCAATGCCACTGAAAACCATGGGTTAACCATCAAGTAAAATGTTCCTTTTTTTGTATATTTTCCTTGCACCTGTACACATCTTAATATTTGATATTTGAAATATTTGATATAATTTAATATATGAAATAATATTATTATAAATATATATATATATATATATATATATATATATATATATATATATATATATATATATATATATATATATATATATATATATATATATTCTATTCAATTCTAAATTGCTTTATTGGCATGACTGTACATAATATAATATTGCCATAGCTTGGAATACAAAGAATAATTATAAAGACATCAAAATAGTAAAATATTATTACATAACTTAAATGTAAATGTACAAATTCAATTAATTGTACAAATTAACAGTGTTATTGTTAACACAAATTAAAATATGTGTGAACATTTGTTACCACAGTGTTTAAACATACACACACACACACACACACACACACACATTACTGAGGGTCACTGTGGTGGACAGTAGGGAAACACACTGAGGTCAGACACACACATTCTCCTGCTGTCTCTCAGGCTGTGGCATACTGTGTATATAGGTTTTATTTTTTATTTTTTTTATTTGTGCTACGTGACTGGAGATAACAAAAGAAAAAAGACTGTTGTCTTTCCTTTTGCCAAATAGGTACTTCAACACCCTTAACCCTTTATGAACTTCCATAGAACAATTCCACCAGAGTATGTCTTAGTATTTTTACATGCTGTGCTGTCATTCTTTTGAGCATTTTCATTTGGCATTCAACAAAACAATCCTTACACCTCCAATTTGAAGGCTATGTAAGTAGATAAATAGCTCAAAAGTGCAATAAACAAAAAAAGTTTTTTTTCTACATATTTTATTAAAGGTGCTCTATGTAACTTTTAGCGGCCTCTAGTGGTGATGTTTCAGATTGCAACCAAATGTTACAAGAGCGCTCGTGCTCGAACTCATAGACAATACCGTCTATTACGCAAATATCTCTGCGAATACTAGACGGATTCGGCGAGCAGCGAGCTCGTTGGGACCATCTTGTCGAGCTGAAAAGAACCATATTGTTCCATAGTTTTTGGTGGTGTTTTCGCGGAGATATTAGCAGAAAACCATCGGGCGCGCTGCAAAATTGCGGACGCCGGTGACGTCACGATCTCAAAAGAAAATCGCTCGTATCTCTGGAACACAAAGACCCAGAGAGCTCAAATTCGGGGGAGGAGGTCCCAGGGGAACCCTTGCCCGAACGCTAGAGTGGCGGGCCTCGGGGATGCCCCCTACCGGATCGCCGTTCGCTGGGACCCCCGTTTTCGAACGGCTATAACTCGGGGAGCCGGGCGAGTTGGACCTCGGGGGTGGGCTCGTTCAAAAGGCCCCGTCCAGCACTACGAACGATTAGAGTCTTGGGAATATTGATCAAAGATTGACCAAGATATAAGCCGAAAAACGTGCGCCTTTAACCGGACGTAACTCCCTGACCGTCTACAATAGACTGTATATAAGGAGAGAGGCTCGGGAGCGCGCATGCACGTCACATCCGTTGGATTTCGCGGTAAATCCGACCCGGAGACTTCACATAGAAATAGGAATACTGGCCTTCAGAGGTAATAGCAAAACTCGACAAGGGGATCATTTCAATGTGTGATTACAACCCCTTCACACACAGGCAATAAAAAAAGGATTCATTTTAGTAGAAAAGTTACATAGAGCACCTTTAAATACAGTAATATCACAAATGTCAACCTCAAACTTGTCAATGTAAAAAACTTGCATAAAACACTTTAAAACTACACACAATTGATTTGAACTGTTTACATAAATTAGTTTGTAAGATACACTCATTTTTATAAACAGTGCATTGTGGAGTCAAAATGATGAAGCAATGATAAAAAGAGACAATAACGAAAGTAGAACGCAGTAGAGTAGCATATACAGCAAATGGGAGTAAAATGTTGCCGCTTGTGACGTCACAACATGCGACAAACCCTGGGGTCATAGTGCACAGAACGTTTATGAGCCATCGGAAGACGTAACTCAATCGCAGATCTATAGAACTTGTGCAAAGATGTGCAATGCATTTTAGTGTGTTTGTTGTATGCGCATATTACGCAATTTGTACAGACTCATCAGAGGATGAAAACAACGCAACAGGAGCATGTTGGAGGCTGGTTTTGTATGCAAAAAAGAATTATCGAGCTAGCCATTTGGTTTCAGTTTCTATCGGCTCTTAAACAGAGACACGCAAACAGGAGCATCTTAAAGGGTTAATGCACTTGGCATGTTGCCATCCAAGGCCACGGCCACCAGTCTGCTATACGTTTTCGCTTACCAGAGTCAAATAGCGCCTTGCTTTAGTAGAAAATACTTCTTAGCAAACTTTTAGTTATAATGGTGTTGACTTGTATTGTTCCCGGGTGCAAGAATTCAAACAGTAAACGTTTAGCAGGAATGAGGAACTTTCAGTGTCCAGTGAAGGATCCAACACATTGTAGGCAGCAGCTAAAGGCGGCAATGAATCGTAAATATATAGAGAACACTGTGACGGAAAATTAAAAAACAACCTCCATGTTTGTAGTCAACATTTCAAAGTGGATGACCACTAACACACTGTTTTAGGCCAAATGGAGGAGAAAAACTGAAAGAAAACTGCCGTTCTGTCAGATCCCTCCCCCCACTCCCCACATAACACCGTCTCTTACAAGTGAAAAAGCTGTTGCCATAGTGTTCCTTTTTTACCATAATGCTTTTTAAATAGTAGACATAGTATGATACAATTTGCTGAGATAATCTACCATTACAATAACCGTTCTGTTAATAACCCTGTGTTGATCCGACTGTCCGTGGGCGGAGATACAAAAACCGACTTTTGCTGACAAATAAACATTAATTTCTCGGTCCAGGTAACACAGAGAACGAGAAAGCATTGTTCATTTACATATATTACCGACATTGTCACACCACATGACATTTTCCAACCTGACCTAACCTTGTAATGTCATCAAGTTAAATGATCTGATATTTTAGGAGACATTGCCCTCTGACAGGCTTTGTTTTTATGAGGTGGCATGGCTCAGTAATCTTTAATTCAGTGTTTTTTGTTTTGTGTTGGGGTCTATCCATTTGACTGGGCGTCCTTTATTCTTTTGTGGCAAAACAAAAAATCTTTTTACTATACCTCTTTTCACATTTTCATTTAAAAAAATGAGACAAGTTTGTTTATATCTGTGCATTATGCTGTTTACAGTGTGTCATAAATATGCTGTTTTGTTCTGATCGTGTTACTCATGCAGCA
This sequence comes from Rhinichthys klamathensis goyatoka, assembly GCF_029890125.1. Lineage (NCBI taxonomy): Eukaryota > Metazoa > Chordata > Actinopteri > Cypriniformes > Leuciscidae > Rhinichthys > Rhinichthys klamathensis. The sequence goes on along the minus strand of NW_026606648.1, from coordinate 2,076,984 downwards.
GGGAGCTCTTAACTAGTTGGCGTTGGCACTGGTTGGGCGTGTTCCCTTAGCATGACAGATTGCACCACGGTAACCTAATCTTGTATTTCAAATTCTGCCCTCCTGGAGGGATAAAAATAAGGAACAACATTTGCCCTCTTCTGCCTAATCAGCCCTTTCCTTCTTGTATTAGAGATGTGTCTATAGCTGCCGAAGACAAGAATGTCGACTGCATAACAGGCTGCCTCCTTTTATTAGAGCTTTTCGATATCTGATCAATTATTCAGGCCCAGAGCAGCCGTTTGGTGAGACAGAATTTCAGCTAGCTTGTAATTTTGTAAATAGCATAGTCATCATGTGATGGGTCATTCGTCATGCCAGTAAATGCAGAATATCCTCAGGAGACAGACAATAGGTGAGGTTTCACTTTGTCAAAGACTTCATTTACTTAAAGGAATAGGTCATCCGAAAATATTGACTCACCCCTATGTTGTTCTAAAGCTGTATGACTTACTGTGAAACACAAAAGGAGACATTTTTAATAATGTAGTGGCTATTATTTTCCATGCAGTTATTTGAATGAATGGACACTGGAGCTTTCAATTTTTAAACAAAAGTCTAAAAATTATTATAAAAGTGGTCTATACGAAATGTTCACTATATTCTATTTTATCTTATTTCTCACAATACGTTTTGTGTGACGAACAACCTGAAATATGAGTCGTTGTTCACAGAGAATTCATATGAGAAATGGCAGATTCTGAATGAATAATTTTCTGAGCATTTAAATTGAATCAGTTAATTTGGTTCTCAAAAGCAGTCTGAATGGTTTGTTACTAAATCAGTCTGATCTAGAATAATGCGGGTAGTTTATCAGGGACAACATACATTTTGGTTTGTTTGCACAGAACAACTCGCACCTTTTATGAATTTAACACTTTATATAAATTGTATTGATAAAAAAAGTGAAAAATATTTTTCTTTTGCGTACCACTGAAGAAATTAAGTCATACGTATTTGGTGAAGAAACAATGATAATTTTTTAATGATAATAACCTTTCCTTCAACTACGAAATTATGCAGGTATGGTCAAGCACCACACTGTAAAAGAAATTGCAGCTGTGGTTGCCAGAACCTTACCCTAATAAATATGGTAAAAACATTAAAAATTGTATTGATTAAACTTAATATAAAAAAAAAAAAAAACGGTGTTAAAGAGAAAGCCACATGATGATTAAAGTTCATCAGCTTTTCCACAAGCTGAGGTAAATACTAATATATATAGAAGGTGCACAGTGTCAAACAAATACAAAACACCATCATGGTAGCACACAACTCTAAAATAATGCAATTAACAGTAATTTACCAACAGAGGATGTAACATAAACACCTAATGTACATACACCTAAATAAAAATAAAAAAACTAAGAAGAAACATAATTACTTAAATGAAAAAATGTAACATACAAGGGTTTTTACCATAGCATTTTTACAGTCTTTGATTGATTAATGAATCTTTTATCTCTATTTTTCGATCTCCAAATGTGTCTTGTCTCGCTAATCCACTGTTCTAATATGCAGCTAAAGACAGAAATGACAGCTGTCTATGCTGAGTAGCCATTCAAATTGAAGCTGGATGTCATTTCCATTCTTCTAGTGAGTCTAAGCCAGGTGCGGCCGAGAGGGAGAACAATTCCAGCCCAGTGAATGAACAAACCCCCAATTACCCTGAATGTCCCTCTGGTAGCTTTCATTCAAGCAAATGGCTCCTCTAATTGGCCTGACCAGTCCTACCTGTTTCACATCCAAATCCTGGACTATTCTTCTGCAATGTATCCACGGCAACAGGAAGTTTTGCGGCCTATAAAAAGTTGTGAGTCGTGTAACCGAGACTTGGCAGGGAGTGTTACCATGGTACGCTTCTCTATATATAGATCAATCTCGCTGTGAGCTGTGAGTTATACCCCTCAGACATTTGACGACCAGACTTTGGATATCGCTTTACTTAATGTTTGTTTTAAAAATTGTGTTTTGCACTGTTTTGTTGTTAAGGAATTGACCATGATAATGCAGTAGAGCATTGAAAGATTATGAGTAGAATAAAACAGCACAGTTTATAAAGTTCCTCAATACTTTTGTTTTTATAAAAGTTGAAATTTATGACAAATCTATATGACTTGAACATCTATTTAGGTGTTTGTGGCAGTGGTTAAACTGAATCATATGTTAGCCATCTGAGTGCAAAGTTAGTCATCCTTTTCTCCGTTTATCATCATTTATTAAAGCCAAACCCTCGGCATACGGACAGCCTGCTAATGTTATTGGATGCAGAGGATTTTATAACCCTGTCTGAAAGCATTCAAGTTGGCCAGGCATAATCTTTTTTTTTCTTTTCCTGTGTATTTTTTCCACAAAATGAAAGTGTGACTCAACGTCTCCCATAAACATTTTAGTCATACGAATCAAATGAAGGGCAGCAGGGATTCTGTGAACCCATTTTTTGGTGTATTTTAATGGAAGCATTTCTCATAATGGTCGAACCTCTTCTTTTTACTTCAGTTCTTTGCTCGTCGAAACACATTTCAATCCAGAACTATTGCGTCACCAATGACGGATGTCCCTTCGCCTTGATTACTGCTTCCTGTCAGTGTTTTCTTGTCATATTTCCATAAGCTGACAGTAGGCTGTGTATACTAAGAGGTCGATAGTGTCCGTAAAGAGGATGTGTCATCAGGTGAACTTCAAATGCTGTTTTGAAACAAATTTTTCTCTCCGGCGTATCCATTACGAGGAATCCACCCTGTACATCCCATTCAGACGCGGTGATATGAGACACCCCAGTGAAGTCATGGAGCAAGTATACTACATGCAACCGAGCAATAAAAGGCCTTTCCCTGCGGTTTTGGATCTCAGAAATGTGTTTGTGATGAAAGTTCAGAACGGACTGGACGTGATATATACATCTGGAAATGAACATCTGCATACAGAGGCTTTACTTTTAAGTTTGTTACTCTTTTGAGTATGTCTACGACACCCCACTGATGTTGGGATGGGATTTTTGGCCATCATGTCAATCATTCAGAGGCCTAGATATAAGACAAGGTTTGACATATTTTTGAAGAGTTCAGGCTGAAATCCCACTAGGCAATTTCCATTTCCTCAAAGAGGAAATCACCTTCTGAGCACCGCACAAAAAGGAAATAAACATGGAAAGTTGGCACGTCAGTCCAAAAACTTTGACTTTGTTGCTGCAGTGTTTTGATGTTAAGTGCATTTGGTGCACTTGCCCTTGAAAAAGTCTTCTGCCAAAAAGTAGGGGTGATAGATTTTTATTCTTACTAAAGGCAACTGTCTTTGTGAGTTTTGCCAATTAAGCAGACGAGACCCAGACCCGAGTACGGAGTCACGGAGAGTTAGGCCTCATCGGGGGATGCTATTAGCATGTGTCTTTGCGCTCTCTCCCTCATGCATAGTCCTAAACTGTTATTAACCTTTGGTTATTTTTGAACTTCTGGTCATGCTTCAAGTCACTTTATATGACGCCAGCATGATGGGAGGCAACCGCTGGCCAAGCAAGCTGCTAATAGTTCACACACTTCAGGGGCCGCTGCAGCATCTTCCTGTCCTATAAAATGAACGCCATTCCATATCCATATAATCCCAGCGTTATTTTAAATGCATGTACGTAAGGAGAAATAAAGAGCCAGGGAAGTTCAGCTGTTAAATGTCTAAACTAGAGTTAAAAATGAAATCCGCTGCCCAATAGCTACCCTGCCATTATATATGGTAAGCAGCCCTGAGTGATTTAATTATACTTCCTGAAGAGCAAGTGTGGAAATATTTTTAGTACAGATTGTTTAGTTGCTTCCTCAGATTTGGTAGGCCGAAGACGCTTCCCAGGCTAAAATGCGAAACTGTTTCAATGTGAAATCAAAAGCAACGCACAGTGGCCCACATTTTTTTTCTCAAAAATATCTGTTATGGGCCTTTCACAATGCCTGCGTTGCTTTAACCTATGATGCCTACATATCAATGAGGCTGCACTTTTCTAAGCTCTGGTATCATCTAGCACATTTACACTACCCGCTGAGGCACACACGGATCCATTTCTCCCTTACACCGAGACACAGTTGCATTCTCCCTCTTGCATTCCTTCCATGCGCCTTCCCCTTCACTGGAACTGCCCACTGCCATTGTGCAGAATGGCAATGCCCCAGTCAAAGTGGCTTTCATCTGGCCAATTTAAACAGACAACCCCAACCAGACATTTGCCTAATGTGTTTTTGTTATGTGGACTCCTGGCTTCACAAATGTCAGCCGGCTGGAAGGAAGCAGTGGCTCTAACCTCTGTAGTTTCAGTGCTCTTCCCCCACTGGGAGTTCTGCTGGGCTGAAACTAATCCCTCCGCCTGAGAGCCGAAGTGTCCTCTCTGCAGGGGAGAGCCCATTCCGGGGGCCAGGGAGCAGCGGTCTGGCCCCGGCACTCTGCTGACCTGGACCCAACTGGGGGAGGCAGCTGTGAAGGCTGGGAATGCCACATTTCTGACCAAAACCAAGACAGTTGGGCCAGCGCTGACAAATGTTCCTATGGACGCCAGGCATGCTTGCTTGGAGTCATTAGAAAGGGGCCTGAAAATTTATTACGAAACGTATTGGTATTTCAGGGCGCAGCTGATTTAAATTTAGTGGAGTTCAGCAGCGTTTACCATTCCAGAATTTAAGATTCTAGTTATGGTTTACCCAGGGATAAAAGGTTTTGTGTGTGTGTGTGTGTGTGTGTGTGTGTGTGTGTGTGTGTGTGTGTGTGTGTGTGTGTGTGTGTGTGTGTGTGTGTGTGTGTGTGTGTGTGTGTGTGTGTGTGTGTGTGTGTGTGTGTGTGTGTGTGTGTGTGTGTGTGTGTGTGTGTGTGTGTGTCACAAAAAAATACCAAAATACCATTACAATATGCTGATTTGGTGTTTAAGAAATGTTTCTTATTAATATCAATGTTGAAAAATGCTTAATATTTTAGTGGAAACTGATTATGTTTTTTCAGGATTCATTGATAAATAGAAAGAACATAATTTATTTGAAATTGAAATCTTTGGTCACAATGAAAAAGTCTTTACTGTCACTTTTGATCAATTAAATGTATCTTTCCTGAATAAAAGTATTAATTTCTTTTTAAAAAATACACATTTGATTTTTTTTTTTTATTCATATATATTTTTAAGTAGTATTTTTGCTTATGCTCCTGACCAACAGTTTTGATGCCACTGCTTTAGTTGATGTCGATGTCGCTTGATTTCTACAGTGATGCATTCTGGGGTTTCATTTGACTTGCAACACCTGTAGCTAGTTTAGTTTGTCAACATCAACACTGCCAAAATGGTGGAAATTGGAAACATTTTTTTTTTAATCTGTGTCTAGAATGCACTCTTGATTGAAAAAATAAACATTTGAAGTTGCTTCAGTCCTTGCCATTTTTCCTTCCATTTAACAACACCCAATGACCCTAGTACAGCATTTAAACAAACACTCTAGTAGGGAGTATGTCCTGTATATCAGCACAATCCTCTGTGATGTCTCTTTCTGAGTAATAGGTCTCTGTAGTTTGCTTGTTTTGCTGTTTTTTCAGAGCCCTGGAGAGTCATAAACTGCCTTCTTGAGGATCAGAGGGCCCTCATAGAACTTCACCAGGTGTGCTTGAATCCTCATAAAGCGCGGCCTGCAGTGCACTCATGGGCAGAAGTGTCCTTTGTGCCGCTCTTAAACAAACACTCTGTCGGCATTGATGTTTTTGCATCTCTAAAAGTACAAACATGAATGTAGTTTGAAATTCATACTGATGAGTTTACAATAGAATAAATCATAACTGAATATGGAACAGATGTATCATCTTTTTGGTTTGTCTTGCCTGTGATTGCAAATTTCGATTTATTCACCGTCCTTTTGAGGTTAACCAGCTGAATTATTCTGAGGAGAAATCCAGTTGTATTTCATAGGCATGAATATGAACATACTTCAGTTCCATTAGTTCTTCCAGCAGATGAACGTGATGTTTGTTTATAGAGAAATGAAGCTTCACTGCAGCTTTTATTCACCACTTGAAAGCACTTTGCTTGCTACTAATTTACCTTAGGGGGCTTTGAAATTATCTGTCTGTGCTGTCGAAATCTTTATTGTGGTGACAACTCGTCATCATCATCAAAGATTGCCCCGGAGTCAAATGAAGATGGTTTTGGAATAGTGGGCATGGTGCTCTGTCGAGCAGATTCCATCTGATTGGTTCTCCTCTCTAACAGTGAAATTAAGCACTGCAGGTTGGATCAGCAAATGTAGTTTTGGAGATTGATGGTGCAGTCTGTGGGATCAGGCAGGAGGAGAGAAAAACACCCACTGACGGAGTCGTATAATCCATAAAATGTCTCGTATAGTGTGTTTGAATTTAGCTTTGATCATTTTTTTCTGAATGCAACTGTATCGGATGGAGTTTTTTCAGATTAACAATTAGAATCCTTTTTATTTGTCATACCTAAACCTGGTATGAAACTAATGTTGATATGGTACACTACACTTATTCGATAAAAAATAAAGTAAACATAGTAATATTGTGCTGATTACTCCAGTCTTCCGTGTCACATGATCCTTCAGAAATCATGCGAATATGCTGATTTGGTGCTCAAGGATTCTTTAGTTCAAATGAACAGCATATATTTGAAATGGAAATCTTTTGTAACACTATAAAAGTCTTTACTGTCACTTTTGATTAGTTTAATGTGTCATTGCTGAATACAATAATTAATGTATTCCTTTTGAAAAATAATGTTACTGCACAAAGAATATCTTACGCAATTATTTTTCAAGCCCACAAGTAGTATTTTTTTACTACTTTTTACCTTACTTTTAATTTACAGGTGAATAACTACTAGGGCCATTTGCTGTTATGAATAATAATATATAAGACAATGTGCTATATGGCTTTATACACTCTTGCTAAATATCCCATGAAATTGTCTGTGACCTGTACATAACTCTTAGCGTTTCTCACTGTTGAATTATCTGAAGTATTATAGTAAAATGTTCATTTTGAAGTTTAGCACATGAAAATTGCACTTCAGTTTTCACCTGGTTGTGTTTTTTGACATTGTCAGTCATTCAAGACAAGTTATTGTTGCTCAGTTATTCAAAGCAGAAAATATACTCACTATGACAAAAGTCCTTCAAAGAATGAAGAAAATATCCAATATCAACTTCTCGGTAAAATCAGCAGAGATCCAACTCTCTCCATCCATCCTCTACCCATCAGGGACATGGATTTAAAGGCCTAGATTTTTTCCTCTTCACGTTAGAAGTATAGGTAAATATTGTGTAAAATGTATAAAAAGTTGTTTTCATTAGACAAAGACTAAAGTTCAGGTTTCGTATCTTGGGGGAAGCTTTAGAGTTTTGTGCTCTGGGAGACAGGCAGAAAAAGCAACTCGATCCCCTCAAAGTGTGACATTGTGTAAACACTTTGGTAGCAGATTGCAAACAACCTGTGACGTTGTGATTTTAGTTTGTTGTCTAATAGCATTAGCATTATTAGCATCACAGTCACTGTGCATTTTCTCGTTTTCTCTGAGCAGGTATTGCTCATAGTTTAAAGAAGTATAATTGTGCTATACAATACCTATAATGACATTCCATCAGGGCATTCATTTATTGTTTTTCAGCTGAATTACTTCAGTGAGTAATGAGTAGCTCAACTTCAGCCAGTTGCTTCTAGTGGCTCAGCTGTGGGCAGAGCATGAATCATAGCATAATTATGCATTTGTGACATAATTTCATGATAACCCCCAGTGTAACGCAGGACACTGTAGATCCCCCCATGTGTCTACATTTCAAGCAGGCATCTCTGCAGCCTCCCAAGACTGCAGGGTCCCATCAAGATAATCCTTAATAAAGAACGGCTTCACTTTTAATCTTACCCACTTCTCATATTTCTAGCTTGATATAGTTTTTGGCAAGTAATGTTTTAGCACTGATGTCAGTCTAGGACTATCAATGCATCTTTGTTAAGTCCACCACGGGCACATAATAGGAACATTGCAAGCTTGATTGTCTAATTCTAAAGGGCAGTTTTGCTAAGCGTTTAAGTCTAGGGGAAAAATAAGGCTGTTAAAGCCTTTAGGCTCTCAGATTTAGGATCAGCATTTATATATTTTTTTTAATGTATTTTTTAAAATAATTATATATATATATATATATATATATATACAAACTATCAACTTCTTTATTTTCCCAAGATATGAATTCAGTTTTGCTATTCATGTTAATGAGTCTTTCAGGATTTTAATTTCAGTCTTATTGAATATTATAAGCAATCTTTCACCTGATATTGTACTATTTATAGTTATATGGTTCAGTGATGTGAAACATACCTTTCTGTTGACGATGATGCCTTTGCTTAGGGGAAAATGAAAGTGTTTTCTTGGGAGACATAAACTACTTGGGATAATTATGCTGTGCAATTTTAAAATAACTGCAAAATTACATTGAAAGTTAATTTTATGTGCGAGAGAGGGGGTTATAACTCGATTGGCGTATAAACCCCTCAGCTACGGTGAATAGTTACTTGAGATCCCCTCTGCATTTATTAGTCTATTGAGTTATCAAGAGCCTCTTCAAAATGCAATATATTTAATTTTCTCAGGCTGTAATGTGAAACGCCGGCTTTTACCTGTAGGCACATCTGTATAGCGCAAACGCCTGTGCATTTGCATGACAACTGCTTTAGTAGTGCGCCACATCTATGAGGAAAAGTCAAGCTCGGGTCTATTTATACCGAGGTGGACGGCAGAGGTTTGACCTGCTGTCCCATATATGGCTGCCAAGTCCAGTTCATTTCATCCCATCACACATCATCAAGGTGTGTAAATGAGTTTGTGAGAGTTGGTTTGTCTTTTTGACCACTTTTTAGCTTATTTTTAGGGCCGTTCAGACTATAATGATAACGATATTAGCGTGGATGATAACGTTCTGTTTATTATAAAGCGCTGCTGTTTTGTCGTCTGCCACTTCAAATGCTCGAGCTCTTCAAATCAGGATGGATTCTGATTGACTGTTAATGGTTTTGTGGTTCATCAGCTATTCTTTTATATTTAGAATGATATTTAGGACTATGTCTTTAGGGCCAATCAGAAGATGAATGCAAAGATATAGTTTTAATATAGGCCTGTATGTCTATAAAATAAGGCACATGCTGCTTTTGTTATAGAATTGTAGACGCTTATTAAACAATAATTTGTAAATATTATCTTATCTCTGACAATATTATCTGCACATTGTGTGTTCCTATGAAAATGTAAACTTTCATCTGTAATTCTAAAGGGAAATTAAACATTTGGAATTGTTACTTTACTTTTTTGTTTTTTATGTAGTACATACTGTACATATATTTTTAATTGAGATCTTCTTTACATTTGTAGTTTGCAGGTATGTGTATTATATATATATACTATAACTTTGCAAAATCGAGGTCTATATTAAATTAAGATTTGAGACATTTTTGAATATATTTAATACATATTTAATATGTATCTCTCTCTATATATATATGTATTTCTTTATGTAATAGATTGCATTTGGTAGTATTCCGTTGTGAGGGATGAAGGTACATTTTGGAAACAAATGAAGTAATAAGCTGGAGCAGACAGACGGCAGTCATTACCTTGCAAACAGCAGTGAGAGGTCTACTTGTTGATGGAAGGCTTCCACTATAACGCTGATCGGACGAGCCAGTTTGCTCCAATAAAATCAGCTCCATCATTTACTAACTATATTTACTTAATGCATACCTACTAGGATCCTTTTGTCAGGGACAAACCACAAAGAATCAACCACAAAAAAAGAACCGGTTTGTGGAAAGAAGAAAATAAAAATAAACAGGAGAGAGAATGAAAAAGCTGTGCCCCTGGGCTGTGTGTGTGCTGAGCCACGGGATCCAGCAGACTAGCAGAGATGCATGCAGGATCTGCCGTTTCATTGTCTTAGGATCACTGATACAATCTAGAGGAAGGCTATATTGCTTAAAGCTGTGAGTGAATGACATATGGAGGACTGGTGTGAAGAAAACTCCCCAGTGCCTCCTCCAAACTAAAGTCTTCCTGTGAGAGAGAGAGCAGCGAGCAACTTTCTGCGCTTTCAAACTGCATGCTCCCTCCCTCCCTCCCTCCCTCCCTCTCTCTCTACTCTCTCTCTCTCTCTCTCTCTCTCTCTTTCACTCTTTTTTTTTTTCCTCTTCCTCAGACACTAGCTAGTCACTGCCTGCAGCAGTAATCGGACAACTCTCGTTCTTGCTCGGAGTCTGTCTCTTGAGATCTAGCACGGGGCTCCATGACTTTTCACCCTTAAAATGAAAAAGAAAAAAGTTGTCTTTTATCGCTAATCTGCGCATTTAAAGTCAACTCAGAGAGAAGTTTCTTTTTTTTTTCTTTTTTTTTTAAGTTCTTTATTTGCTGTGGAACAGACAGACACTCAACGGAAGATTGCAAAAAAAAGGAGGAATAAAAGAAAAAGTGCAAGGATTCTACCATAATTGTAGTGAGTACTATTCTGATTATCTTTTAACGGTCTTTGCTTCCACATTTGTTATTTTACGTGTCCCGTGCTAAACTTTTTATGTCAGTTTTAAACATGGCTAAATGCAGCTGTGTGTCTTAACTTTGCATAATCGAGGTCTAAATTCAATCGAAACATTTTTGAATGTCTTTTTGAAATCGTACCTTTTGATATTTTTATGAACGTCAGTTTTTTTTGAATGACAAAATTCAAATCATTTGAAACCTCTGACAAATTATCCTATCAAAGTTATTAGCGATTTATCTCTTACCAAATATATATATGTTTTTAATCTTTGCCTAATTTACTGTTAAAACCTCAATGTTAAATTTCATAAAAGACTAAAATAGCAATTTGCAAAATGTCTAAAAGTGAAAATTGCTGTATAGTATGCTTTGACTTGACAATTTCCAAAACATATTTATAAAAGTTCACAAAAAGCTGATTGCTAAGTATTTCGTATTTTTTAAAAAGCTATATTTTGTGTAGTATTTTGAGTTCACGTTCCTACAAATTTCCATTTCATTTAAAATTTTCTGATAAATACACTCACAGTCACAACTCCCTGTAAAATTCAGCAACAGCGTTTAAGTTTAAAGTCTTTAAGACTGCACTTAAGGCATCATGTCGCCGGTTGCCGCTCAAATTTAAATCCCCAGTGACTCTCTCTCTCTCTTACGCACCTGATTCACACCTTCACCCTTTTCAAATTCACCTTTTTGCATCTCCTCAGCCCTCAGGTGACAACTACCTTTTTTTGGTACTTTAAAACAGGTGTACGAGGCACTGAAATAAGAGATTGAATTGTAAATAATGACCGCATTTTGGGTCTAAGATAATAACGTTTTCCATAATTTTCCATCCAGTAAGTAAAACCCAAGATTCTATTCAGCCGGCGGAATAAAACAAAACCAGTTCAGTTTTAGCAGTTGACATCCAATGCCATCTGCTGCAGGCAGGAATGTTTTAGGGTGGACAGACAGGCAGATTGCTGTCTTGTAAGACATCGGCAGACGGCCACCGCAACCAAGACACCCGTACATTTTTGGAAGGGTTGTTTTCTATCCGGGGATGCAGTTTCTTTGAGAATCCAGCATTTTGTGCTGTACGGTTAAATGCGTAGTTATGCAGGACTTAAATATTTCTCAAAACAGATATCTTGTTTCACTTTTTGTCTACCAAAAATGGCATTTAATTATGCCTTTATGTTATACTAATTGTAAAGTCATTCTACGGCAGCTGTTTCTCCGACTCGCATTGTTTTTTTCCAGAGTGTGTGAGCACTGTGTTGCCTCCAGCCGCCCTCTCTGTGTTCCTTTCGCACAATAACCCTGCTTATCTAATTAGCTCATAATGTGCTGCTTGATTTGGACTGTTTACACACTGTATTTGTTTTAATAAGGCATAAGTTTGACTGCATTAAGCACTCTCCGATAAGCCCTCATGCGTTCAGCCTCGCGACGTGCCGTTGTTTGCCGAAGGCCCAATGCGTTCCGTGTGTGTGTGAGGCCGAGCTGTGAAACGGTGCGCGGTGAAAGACACAGGGTTAATTGAAACTGCTGCGCTCCACTGTTTATGAGATAGAGACAGCGGAAACGGTTTGTGGCGATTAGCTGTTTACCAAATACAGTAGAATGTTATTTTGTTAACATGCCACTGTTGGTCTCAGGAAAACGTCGCTCAGGGAGCAGGAAATAAGGGCTGAGAAGCTCAATTGATCACGGCTCTTCTACATTCGCAATTCCTTTGTGTTTGTTTACATGTAATCAAGGAGTTTGTTTACTTAAGCAGGAGAGCAGAGGATGAGCTAAACCTGAGTGTCTTTTTCTTTTTTTTTACGTTTGTGTTGATTCAGGTTTTAGTATAGTGAATAAAAGAAAATGGGCGGAAAATAAATAAATACTGTAACATGAAAATGCCCAACAATAAAAATCTGTTTTTATTCAAAAAAAAAAAAAATTCTCTCTTTTTCTTTTTAAGATTCAATTAATTTGTAGAGCATACTTTTTTACAATGCAAAATTAAAAGCCGATGAAACAATGAAATAAAGGATGCATTAAAATGTAATGGTTTTTCAGTAACAATTTACGTGTTCGCAGTGTGATCGCTTTTTTTTTTCTGTGACTGCGGTGGGGAGAATTCGATCAGATGTGTACCTTAAATCTTCTCTGATGGACTCTCCAAGCGGACGGACTTCTGGAAATAATTTAAGGGTTGAGGAGCTCAGAATTAACAGATTTAATGTAGCTGCGCTGTCCATCGCTTGAGCTTCATGTCAGACTGAACAAAATGGAAGGGACAAATTGCACATCAACAAACCACAGAACACAAAATGTTCGGAATTTGCATTTTAATTACACGAAATTCTAAAAGTTTAAATGGTCTTTTTAAATTAAAAATTAAAAGTACGTGTCCAAGTCTGCGTTTGCGCATAAATGTGTAATTTGATAACTAATATTATGGGCCTCGTGTATCAATACATATTGATTATCCTGAGTGAATAGTTTTCATGTCACACTTTATTAATGCATTATTAGTATTTCAGTCCATTCACAGGGAAAAAAAACTTGAAAGCATGTCTGCAATAAAATGAAGCCTGATATTATAGGCACACATTTCTCATTCTGCCCTTTATAAATATATAGGTAATCAGTGTTTTGTTGGTGGTGCACATTTCTTTGCTCTATGCTCACAGAGTCCAGTGAAGTGTAGCATTTTGTAAACTGTGTCTAATTCTAGTCACATCTGTGTTCAATTGTTGTCTACATCGACATTCTTTGCATGTGGATTTATTTTTCCTGGGCCACCATGTGGATTCAGCTGACCAGCTTAAGTTGGGATTAGTTGTTTTAAAGTTATTTTGATTAAAGCGTTGTCTTTTTCAAAACTAGAATCTTACAACACATGGTTTGCATAACCTATGAAATTCAAAAAGGAACATGCATGTCTTGCCTTATAAAATTACAATCTTGTAAACCGTGGCTGGAAAGCAAGCAGGATAAACCGTTTCATTATGAATTTTTGAATTTGAAAAATATAATTGGCTTATTCCCTAAATTGTACATCTCATATATTTGACAAAAAGATAAATGCAATAATAAATGCTACCAAATATGTGTTATTACATCTGAGCTTAAGGATTCAGGTGAATCTCATCCGTGCCAGAGCGGCTCAGACAGCCCGCGTGCTCTATAATGATCAATGTTAAAAGCCCGGCGGTGTTTGCCCATGGAAACGCAGCGCTTGAAATAAGCAAAGCGAGACAAAAAGCCGTGCAAACAGTCGTGAGTGAAGCGTGTTTGGCTTTTTTGATGACACTTCCAACGCAGCTCTTTGTTCCTGAGAGCTTCAAAGACGGCTCAGTTCAGGTTGAATTCAAGCACACATCAAAGATGCTGAATGCACTTCTTTCTCTTTTTTTTTTTTGTTTAAACAATAAATATTTAGCAGTACAGGACAAGGGCTTGTTTTTGCTTTTAAAAGCCCACCAGCCCCTCCCTGTTCACCTGGTGAAAATCACCTGCTGGATGAGGGGCTCTGCCGTGAGACCGGCATGCGTAATGCTTCGTAAGCTCAGGGCGCTGAATGCAGGCCGTGGCTAGGTCTTTATTTCTCCCTCATTCATCTCCCTTTTTCTTGCAATGAAACAATTTGTGCTGAACGCCAAAGTAATGTTCCCAAGCTTCAGATGATGTAAGGAACGACTTTAGGGCACGAAAAGTGTGTTAATGTGACTAGACGGGGTCAAGAGAAAGAAGACCGAAAGAGAAATTTGAAAAACTTGACCATTATTCATCACGACTCGGCCATTGTGAGAAGAGGGGGGCGAAAAAAACACCAAGACCAAACAGCTCGGGTTACTACATCATGAAAACAGCCCAGCATAAAAAATTCATGCAGGGATTTTTCAGACATTTTTGGTGGAAAGGCCGGATCACTGTGACCTAGATCCAACAATTCGGCTCCGGTGTGATATTGGGAAATAGCGCCGCAGGTATCAGTGCAGAAGTGGACGGCAAAACGTAATTGTCGACTACAAAAAAAGAGTAATAGCGGCATTTGAAGTGTCATGTGAAACATATGTGGCCCCATACGTCCAACTCCAACTGATCGTACAAGATTCAAGTTTATTTATACACTGTAAAAAAAAATGATATTATCAATAAGTTATGACAACATATGTTTTTACATTGCTCATCAAAACTCATCAAAAATAAGTTAAGCAATTTTCAACTTTTTTTATGTTATACAAGACTCAACTCATTTTTGAAGTCAATTTAATGTAATTTAAGTTGAAATGACTTTAACATCCAAGTTGATTGTACTTAAAAAATGTAAGGCAGCAACCTTTTTTTACAGTGTATAGCGCTTTTCACAATACATATTGTATCAAAGCAGCTTTACAGAAAATAAATATTCTGTTATCAGCCAGAGATGAGTGTCAAAGTAATTCCCATATAGCAGAAATATATAGCTAAAATGTAATACATGTAATGTTAATAGTTAATGTCATTTATTCAGGTAAGCAGACACAACAAACGTGTTAGGCAGCAATTACAACTTGTGCTCATAATGATTACTATACAGGATAATATTACAATATAAAGATAATATTTGATAGTTTTGTATGTTTGATAGTTTTGTATGCACTCAAAATGTTTTAATTCAACTTATTGTACAAGATGCAGTCAATACACTCCACTCTGATTTATTGTACAGGATGGTATCTATAGTGGTCCGGTGTTCCCTAAACCCTCAGGCGAAGTCCCAATCATCCCCCTGACCGTCATTAGGAACTGTCAGTGTGCCTGGAGAGGGAGTGTAGATAAATTTCAGATAGTGTCAATTGCAGATGAAAGATGCTAGGGGTGTCATGCTTGACTAGCTTCTGTTCAACAAAGTCCCATCTCTCACAGCCCCCCCCATACACTTCCAGAGGCAACAGCGGCAGCGACCTCAAGCAGGCGCCCCCAGTTCGCTCACCCAAAACACCCCCCTCTTCCAAACACCCGCCCCTCCCTTTCCTGCTTACCTTGGCTAAGCCGCTTTGCATGTTGATTGGGGGAGGACTAATCCAGTTTGCAGCTGTCGTAGACCAATGATGAATCACCTTTCCGTCATTCGGCCGGGAGGAGGGAAGACCTGGAAGGAGGAAACAACGGTGGAGGGGTTGAGCCTACCAGACAATGTGCCTCTCTGTTCCACCGACTCCTCTCTTCCCATTCTGCGTGAGAATAACAAAAATGTTTTCTCAGACAACGTCTATTGTGTCACGGATGGCTCTTCACAGAGACACTGAGCTGAAATAACAAGGAGGGATATTGTTTTTAGGGTCCTGGCAGGTGGAAAGAAAGAAAGAAAGAAAGAAAGAAAGAAAGAAAGAAAGAAAGAAAGAAAGAAAGAAAGAAAGAAAGAAAGAAAGAAAGAAAGAAAGAAAGAAAGAAAGAAAGAAAGAAAGGGAGGGGGAAAACACTGTTTGACAGATGGTTGAGGTTTGTCCAGTTTCAGGTAAGAGGGAGTTGATTTGCTGCCAGCAGCATCACTGAAAAGCAACCACTTGTTTAGCAAAGTGCTCTGCTTTTCAGCGTTGAAACGCTCAAAACTTCTGGAGAAAGTTTCTGGAAGTGTTTTGTAAACTGCTGGAAGTGTGAAAGAAACAGGACAGAGGGATTTAGGAGTGTCGGAAAAGGAAAACATTTGACAAATACGGTTTGTGTCAGAAACTGACGTTACTTTACATCTCCATGGCATGGATTATTTTTCCCTTGTTTTAACTGCGACCAGCTGTAACGGATATTTTATAGCCGATCAAGAAAAAGAGGTATGATAATCTACGCTGATAAAACGTTTCTTGTTTCCTCCTCTTTGCTATTCCTAAAAATCCAAATGTTTGTTGATAGCAGGGACACGACCATTCCTAATTGATTCTGGCAGAGCGGCACGCAAGGCATTATGTTTTTGGCGCAATTAGCGCAATAATGCTTTTCTGAAGACTGATGTGTGTTTTAGTTTTGTGGCCACGCTCACATCACACACAAACACCCGTAACATACATCCGACCGCAGACGCACACTGGCCTGACCTTCCATTTGCTATGCATAATAAAATCCCGCGAGTGCGCGATGGAGCCAGTAGAATAATGTTTTCAGTGGCGTGGCCCTCGGTACATAAACAAAGAAACAATTAAGACGCTCGCCAGAGCAAACAGCATGCTTTAGTGAACTCTTCAGTCGCTCTCGTTGAGGTTTGAGGCCTCGCAATCACACATCTCTCTCACACGGCTCCGGCTCTTGCTGCTTCAGATCAGAGATCGCTGGGGGAAATGAACGTATGAAAATTGCAGCGTGCGCTAAGGGGCCAATGGTGGTTAATTGTTAATGCTTAAAATGAGAAAGTCAATCAATCATCAGATGTCTCATTAATTGTTAAATTTGTGTCAAATGTCATTTGATGTGCCTCAGGGGAAGGTCCATGTTTAGCGTATTTCTCTGGAGAGCTGCTGGAATGTTCTAATGTAGTTTTTCAAATGATAATAATAATTATTCGTATTATTATTATCATTCTTTTTTGCTGTCATTCTGTAATTGTATGTTGTTCATAATGTATACGTATTGTTTTACATGTAGCTAAAATGGAAAAAATATATATTCTAGCTACTTAAAAACAATTGCCAATAATGTGGTTAGACATATTTGTATGTGTAGCCTATATGTTTTAATTTTAAAAGTGTATTATTTAATTGTTTTTTTTTTAGTAAATGAAATACATTAATATTTATTTTAGTGAGCACTCATATTTCAGATCTCCTGTTGATCAGTTTGAGTGTGTGTGTGTGTGGGCGTGTGTCATTCAATAGCATGTGACTGTCTGTGTGTTTCTTCCTCTCAGGTCTATGGAAATGCAGGATCTAGCTAGTCCACACAGCCGAGTAAGTGGAAGCAGTGAGTCCCCAAACGGTCCCAACATCGACAACTCGCATATAAATAACAATTCCATGACACCAAATGGCACTGAAGGTACGTCTTCTCAGCCTCCCGTTGGTCTTATACCTTCATTGCTGTGCTACAGCACACTGTTTTTAACATGCACATTCCCTTTGTATAGCATTTATGCTCTTGTGAAAAGTTAGATCTGTGTTAAACATCTAATTGTTTTTGCTCTGATGGATATGCAATATGCTTGCCATGTCTTTCCATGTATAGGCTGTACTCCAATTTAGCTATTGTAATCTGGTCAAACATTACCATTCTTAATAATGAATATATATGTGAATCTGTTTCCCTGACCTCAACTTTATTGCTGTAATATTTTAATTCAAATTTTTTTAAACATATTATTATTTTTGCAACAGTGCACTTTTAGAACTACATGAATACGTGCACTATGTAAACTGTAGATCTTTCTGTGTTTTCACAGATCATGAGAATTTTATTCAGCTCTGAAGTAGTTTACATAATGTAATCTTGACTGTGGTTTTTCTCCATTTCTGTAGTGATAAGCCCCAACCTGTGACAGTGCAGATTGTCATGTGTCCTGTCCCCATTCTTTCTCCCTATAGGTGATAACATCACTATGCTTACCACAGCTGACTGGTTGTTAAGTTCTAGTTCACAGTCCGCTGCAGGTTTGTGCAGTTCTGGCGAAACAATGAAAGGACAATACTTGGCGTCATATGTGAAACTACACACGCTTTATAGTCATTTCACTCTGAGGCAAACCTAACAATTCAAATCTGATTACATTCACCAATGTGAAAAGCCAATTTGATGTGCTCACATCTCTTCAACTATTGTGCCTTTCATTTGGACTCTTGTTTGGCATTCTGTGTTGTGTTATGGTGAATCTGTTGAAAGCATGGTTTGAGACTTTTGGCTTTGATTCCATTCTTTCAATGAATGGTAAAGCTGTGGGCACGCGTAATGTGCGTTTAGCTTTTTTATTTGATGTTCTGCAGGACGGTTTTATGGTTATGTGTGGTATGTGATAAGACTTGACTGCACTAGTTTCTGCATGTGCCGTGCCACTATTTTC
Source organism: Rhinichthys klamathensis goyatoka (assembly GCF_029890125.1). NCBI lineage: Eukaryota > Metazoa > Chordata > Actinopteri > Cypriniformes > Leuciscidae > Rhinichthys > Rhinichthys klamathensis. The sequence continues at coordinate 2,058,394 of NW_026606648.1, read as the reverse complement.
CCGTATCCCTTCGAGAAGGAGGGGTGGGGGGAGCGTTGGTACGTATTCAAACCGCTCCCCATCGACATGTGTTCCTTTGAGGGAGAGCATAGCTGCAACATGTTCGACATGACAAGCTGATGGCTACCTCAGCCATGAGGGATTTCAGTGGGCATGACTCTGTACCCACATAGAGAATTTTGTTTTCATAAATGTAAACCTGCACCCCACCCCCTCCTGAGACAGAGATGGATTCATTTCAAAGATCCGGGCCTGTCTAAACGCTGTGAAATCGTCTCCTGGTTGCCCTCATTGTAGTTCGAGCGGTTGGGTCAAACACTTTTTTTATACACCATGCATTGCCTTGACATATCAATTATGCTGCACGTCCATGCATTCCACAGTTTATTCCTGCCATTAAATTCCACCTTTTTTTGCCTGTTTTCCCCTTGATGCTACATAAAACCCTTCCGGTAAGAAATCAAGTGACTAACCCTTTAGAATAGATCAGTTGGCATTAAATAAAAGGTCAATTTCCAATGTAGAAAAAGAAATTAAAAAAAAAAAAACATATGTATACTGTCATTCAAAAGTTTGGGGTTGGTAAGATTTTGGTGTTTGTAAGTCTCCTATGCTCACCAAGGCTGCTTTTTTTATTTATTTAAAACAATGCAGTAAAAATAGGAATATTGTGGGATATTATTAATTTTAAATATCTATTTTCTATTTTTAAATATTCAGCAGCCATTAGTCTTCAGCGTCACATATATGCTGATTTGCTGCACAAGAAACATTTTTTATGTTATTATTTTATTATGTTGAAGACAGTTGTGCTACTTAGTCATTTTGTGGGAAAGTTTTAGAAAGTTCAAAAGAACAGCATTAATTGGAAATAAAAATATTTTGTAAAAAAAAAAAGAATGATAGAAAAAAAAACGTATTGACCCCAAACTTTTGAACATTGTTTCATGTCATTCTGTCAGAAGTAGATTGGAGAGGTTTATGCATTTAAATAAGATGTATTATGGCTGTTGTCCTTAAATCAACACCAGAGCTGTGTGTATTGGAAGGGAATTGTCCTTGTCTTATTTGTAGAAGAGATTAGCTTTAATTGTTGGCCTCTCCTGTGAGTTAGCTAGGACAGAACTGTCGAACCCTGAAAGCTCTATTATCTCAATAGAAACCCCAGTTCATTACACCCTTACAAAACCCAACCTCCTAATGATGCTTTCACATTGTGAGCCAATGAAACAATCTGGATGAGCACTTTGACATTTACAGAAGTTTGTTTTTCTACCATGCTTTAAATTTGCACATTACCTTGAGATTAAGTATGTTGATGTTACAAGCAGAGAGGCATTTGCCTGTAGTGTGACTGACAACAGACGTTGCTAGTGCTGTGCCACAAATGCTCTGCTTTCCTTCTGTTTGCAGTTAAAACAGAGCCAATGAGCAGCAGTGAAATCGCCACCTCTGTAGCAGACGGCTCTCTAGACAGCTTCTCAGGATCAGGTACGGCACGCACACACTCAAAGCTGTAGAGCTGACTGGTGGGAGATGATCCCAGAGATGGGTTACTGATAAGCAGAGGCCCAGGAAGTGTCCCTGTGGCTGGGGCTCTAGTAGCATGAGGCTCTGTCTCAGTTCCCATGCCAACGGGCGTTGAGTTATGACCCTCCCAGCCCCCTTCTCGGCCCTAATCGAGTGACACCCCGTCCCCGTGGCCCTCACACTTTTAGATGCGTGCTTCAAAACTAAGTGTCCTAAATTGTAAAACGGCTTTCTAAACCGCAGAACTTTGGACCAGATTTAATTTTGATAACTGTAAGACGTGTAAATTGATTGATAATAAGTGGCTGTTTTTACTCTATTTCTAAGAAACTTAACTGAACATTTTGGAGCTAAAGAAAAACAGCTCGCTTGCACAGTGTCAAAAATGTTACACTCTCAATGGTCTATTTTCAAACTTGCGAATACAAATTTAGATAGATCTACTCCATGTTATAGACTCCTCACATTACTTACTAAGCAAATGCAAAAACTCTTCATGGAGTATTACATTCCTGCTAATTTGTCTTATTTCCCTACCTATTTGACTAAGTACCCGATACCTTTATGTTAGACTCATATAAATCATGGCTCGGACTTCTATCTTTGAGAATATGAATGAAATGAAGTCATTTGAGACTGTTATATACTCGGGGGATGCAGTTGTGCAGAGGTTCGGTGTTTGCCCAGACCAGGTGCTGAAGTGTGGGGGAAAAGGCCCCGTTTTCAGGGCACTGAGAATACAGTTACATTGAGCAAGAGCTACTTAACTAGCCCTTACTTTAGATGTCACAGCCAATTATTCACAAAAGGCAAGAGAATCACAATATTCATAATACCTTCACCCCAAAGAAAGACATACAAACCCTACAAATGGTAATGCACAAAGGACCTAGGCTTATACCTAGCAATCTATAAATGGCAATAGCCAGCCTAATAATATTATTAGTAGTGATTATTTAAAAAAAAAAAAAAGTTGAATACTTACAATTAAAAGTTTTTTTATATTTTTTATTATTATTATTGCTGTTGTTGTTAAACATAAATTAATTATAATAATAATAAATTATTTAGAAAATGGCATTTTTTCATGTTATATTGTTTGCCGTGAAAGGTACCTTTTAAGGGCACTACAATTTGAGCGCAAGTTCCCAGACTTAAGCCATGCATTCACTGGCACATCAAAAGATCTCATGTTGCTCTGTGGTGTTTGTGTGAGTTAACTGAATGGCCCTCCACGCCGTCATTAAGGGCTGGGAACCACAGGGCCGGTATGTGTCTAATGAAGGCTCCTTATGTGTACTACTTACCTGTAATCAGGCCTGATGATTTCTCATTGTACAGTCCACTTTAAACCCTCCAGTGTGCACAGCTATACATCATTCCCAGCTCTGTGTGTGTGCGTGTTTGTGGACACTAGGCCTTTCCATCCGGTGTAGTTTTTTTTTTATGTATACAAGTCAGCAGAAAAACGCTCCCATATTACCTGATTATTTTCCTTCGTTATTGCTCTTAATTTATCAACCTAAAATAAGGTTAGTGAAATAAATAGTGTAATGCAATGTAATTACTGTTTCCTTGGATTCCAGAAGTTCTGTTGGCAAAGAATAATATTTGCCTTATTTTTTAATGTTTGAATGTGCTTGCCTCTTTTCTTTTTAACTCTCCACAGCCATTGGAACCAGTGGCTTCAGCCCAAGACAAACTCACCAGTTCTCTCCCCAGATTTACCCTTCCAAGTAAGGCTTCTTTTATTTTTCTTTAAAAAATAAGCAGCATCCAACTTCATTTGGGCCTTTAATTAGATCCTTCTGCCAGATTCTGGACTCTCCAGCTGCTTTGTTTTCATTGATGTCTGCAGCTTGCATATTCCAAAATCTGTTGTAATTATTATCTTGCGAAAATTTCCCTTGTGATTTATTTTTCTTTCGCAATGTATATCAGCTGCTTAATGGCTAGAGTTTTCTACGTTTCACAGCTTGGCCAAATATTTATGATTAAGTAGCAGAATCACACAGAATTTGTCTTTGAGCAAATTTTACGATATGGGCTTTTGGGCAAAACTACACGTCTCCCTTTTCTCTTACTTTACTCTCAAATAGCAGACCCTATCCACACATTCTTCCGACTCCTTCCGCCCAAAATATGGCCGCGTACGGACAGACGCAATACACCACAGGAATGCAGCAGGCTGCTGCCTATGGCACGTACTCTCAGCCAGGCCAGCCCTACGGGATTCCAGCCTATGGTAACTGATTCACTTCATTCTTTTTTATGCTTTAAAGCTTTTGGTTGGGCTTTGCTTTTCACTCAAGCAGATGAACTCCCACCCTTACAAAACATTTCTGGGTCACACTTTATATTTGGTGTCTTAAACCACTATGTACTTGCATCCAAAAATAACTACAATGTACTTATTGTGTTGATGTTGTATTGCAAAACACTTGTGCTGCTACTGAGGTGGAATACGGATAAGTTTAGGGACAGGTTTGGTGGTATCGGTAGGTTTAAGGGTGGGTTAAAAGAGAAAGTAAGGGTCAAAAGTGTAATCATTGCTGTAATTACAGAAATTAATTACAGATGTAATTAAATGCAGGTAATTATTATCATAATATAAATAAATAATAAGTGCATTGTGTCAAATCATTAATTAAAATGTTAGTACATAGTAGTTAAAGACACCTAATATAAAGACCCATATATGGCACCCATTTCTGTATTTTCTGCCATACTCTAAAAATGGATGGAATCTTTATTAAAAAGTGTAAGTGCAAATGTTTCAGAATTTCGGTCATTTTTAAAATGTATTTAAAATATGTATTTTTATATCTTTATAAACATTTTCATGTTTTTTGTCAATCATGTCTAGCCTACTTAGCGAACATTACATTACCTAACTTTTTAAACCTTACTACCAGGTTTATTGTGCATACCTCACTTTTCAGATATTTCCTTTTTTTTGGTGAAAACAGGCCAATATTTAATGGTTCTTGGCTCCTTTGATGCATTTTATTAAGCTGAAAGTCATAAAATGAGACGCAGGTTAGCATTTAGTACAATGCTTAGCATGTAGCTTTAAGATTAATTCTAAAGCTTAGCTAACAATGTACTGATCACTAAGATTATGCTAACGCTTACCTCAGCCCTTAGTAGCTCCTTTTCCCACCTTCAGTCGAAACTTGGGACTCTGCTGACCTTTTGTTTTGCGTTTGCAGACTCAGTGACTCCTCCTGACAGTTGCTAATTTCATGCTAGTTCGACAGATATGGGAGATATAAAGATTTCAGTTCATCGTGTACACACTGAACCCAACTCAAGCTAGAAATGTTTTTCCAAGGGTTTTGAACGTTGTGAAACCTTTGCGAAAATATGCGCACAGATAATGTTGTTTAGGTGGAACAATCTCGAATATGCTCCCGAGAGTTCACATGTTTGTTTGAGTGGAAGCAAAACGCAAACCTTCATTGGGCCTGATTCAATCTAATCAAAAAAATGGTTTGTTTTAACTCCTACCAGCAAATTCTTGGAAATCTGTGCTGGGTTTGGCGCAAACACTTCAATGCAAAGCTTGCTTGAACCATGGCCCTGTGCGAAACAAGCCACCATTATCTTTCATTTTTGATTGAAGTGGAAAGAGTAACACTGAGGATTGTGCATCATACTGCTCTGGTGTCACTAACTGATTTAGGTCCATTGTGGGCAGGCATCAAGACAGAGGGTGGATTGACCCAGGCCCAGTCTCCAGGCCAGAGTGGTTTCCTCAGCTACAGTTCCAGCTTCTCTACGCCTCAGACGGGACAAGCACCCTACAGTTACCAGATGCAAGGTCAGGATCACCCTCTTCTCTTTTCCCTTTTTGCTCTTCCCAATGGAGTGACAAAATAGAGCCGTGATTCCTCTCAAGCCCCCTTCAAAAGAGGACACAATTAATGGCAGACACGGACCAATTCATAACATCCCCGAGCAGATGCTTGTATTAGGTTGTAGTTGGACACAGTCTTTTTTGCATTAGGCCTGAAGAGAAACAACACAGATGGAAAAAATCCCTTTTTCCTCTTTAAGACCAATCTTTTTCTCCTTCGTACTTGGCCATGTACATTCTCAAGTACTCTCGTATTTGAGGTCAGTTCATGGAAGTCACACTTGCGTACTGGGAATTAAACGTGCATCAAGCAAATTTCCTGCCACCCAGTGCTTTTTTTTTCTTTTTTCTTTTTTCTGAGACATTGTCCCAGCTCCAAAGCCAACAGTCTTTTTCTGTCGTTCTGTTTCTCCCGTCTTTCTCCCTCTAGTGTTTTCCTTCGGGCCTCCAACGGTTAGTGCTGGTTTGAGCTCTCTAATCTCCAAATAATGTGTGACAGTAGAAACATCTCCATGTTTTTGAAATCTCTCCAGAGCATCTCACAATAAATAATGTGACATATGTGGTCAGTGGAAGCTTCTTTTCCATGCCTCATAAGTAGAAATGTTCTGTTTCTGCTGATGCTGCTTCAACACTAGGGTTGTAAGTGTTACCCTGTTCCGACCGCAGAAGTTTAAAGGCCTGTTCACACCGTTCAAGTCCAATAAGACTAAATGTCATGAAAGTATAGAACCCAAAGTGTGCATGAAATCTATTCACAAGGTGTCTGATACCAAATCTAAAACATTTTTGGAATAATTTTGGGAATAAGGACCTTGTTTAAAAAAAAAAATCAACCTAGTTGTCAAATACAAGCACTTGAATGCTCATCGCAATAGGATGTTTTGGACTTAGGAGTTTGTAGAGATGTTTTGTTTCTTTTAAAAATTTTGTTATGTTAATGTTTATTAATTTTGTTTGTTACTTTTGTCGTTTTTGTGCCAACATTTGTTATGAATAGTCCTCAAAGGAATAGTTAACCCAAAAATTATGCCATAATTTATTCACCCTTATGTCATTCCAAACCTGATGATCATCTTCACGCAGCTCTTTTCCAAAAAATAAGACCATGTCTTTCAAAATTCCTTTTTCACTAAAAATAACAGCATGCAGGTTTGGAATGCAGGTGACAGAATTAAAATTGTTTGCATAAAATATCCCTTTAACTATCATCTAACAATGCCACTGCGCATTGAGTTTTTTGTTAATCAGAAACTGAGGTGCCTTCAGTCTTCCTTTCAAAGCCCATGCAGCCATAAACACATTAGCCACTAACTGCAAGAGCAGATGACAGATGACCATTAACCAGGCCAGTCTGTCTCTATTGGCTTCCTCTCTGTGCCTCATCGATTAGGCAGGTCTGGACTCAGAGGAAAAGTCTCAACACGGTAGCCAAATGTAGACCCCCCATCTATACGATATACCAACTGCTGTCCCATAACCCTACTAGAGTGAGCCTGCACCCAGCTGTCAGAGGGAATACAATTAAATTAATGTTTTTACAGTGCTCTTTCATGTCTAATGGAACGGCACTGGCTTTCTCTGATCACGATCCAGAAATGTAACACAGAAGAACCTTCCTGGCTTAAAATGATGAGGTCTGGAGTCGTCACACATTGTGGGATTATCATATATATCACAAAATAGTGAGATAATATAATATGGTAATTTGAACACTCTGACAGTATCAAAATTCGGGTGTCAGCAATCAGGCTTTTGTTAAATTTTATGGAAATAAAACAAATAATATATTGACTTCTAAAGCTACTTCTTGTGATGTCTATTAAGTTATTTACCGGTATGCCAAAATTGTATAATTATTGAGCTTCTCAGTAAATATTGTGATTATTTCCTTTGATTCATTAATCTGGATATCAAGTAATTGTATATATACTGTACACTACCGTTCAAAAGTTTTAGATCAGTAAGATTTTATCATGTTTTCAAAAGCAGTCTCTTCTTCTCACCAAGGCTGCATTTATTTGATCCAAAATACGGTAAAAACTGTAGTATTGTGAAATATTTTTTTACAATTTAAAATAACTGTTTTCTATTTGAATATATTTGAAAATGCAATGTATTCATGTGATGCAATGCTGCAGTGGTGCGGTAGTGTGTGTGTGTCTATATATATATGAGCTTTATTGCTTTAATACAGATACAACGTTTTTTAATTAATCTAAATAATAATAAATATACTGATTTACGTATGATCTTACATTAATAAATATAAATAAATAATTTTAGTCTGAATCAATCTGAATAGAAATAAATGAAACATAAAAGCTTGAGCTTTAATTAATAAAGAAATAATAATTTTCTGTAATTTAGCTGAGATTTAATTCGCTCTATGGCATCTTATGAATCTTCTTGACAGCATTTCACTCAGTACATCCAAGTACATCCAAGTATAAATTAGGATTTAATTTTCCAGTTTCACACCTGTTTGAGCTTTGCCTCCTTTTCCATAAACATAACGGCTCTAAAGCAAGAGTAGAGCGAGAGAGGTGCATCTCGCTGATTTTTTCACTAAACGTAGATGATAATTACAGCAACAATTGTGCCTCCCTCCATTCTGCACACCGTGTGAGAGGAGCAGCAGACTGCTTTTTAAAGAAGCCCATCTGGACTTGATCGCTTGCTCCCTAGAGAGGCCTACAAAACTTCTGCTACAAATATTGTGCACTGATGATAGACATAGCCCATGGCAAGAGGACTGATCAAGCACAGCAAATGGACTCCCAATTGGAGAGGCCATAAGGAGAGCCAGTGTCTCGTCTTGAGTGAACTAACTGGAGCAAGACAGAGTGGAGAAGGGGGAGGAATGGGGGAGTTTTTTTGCCCCTGGGAAAAACCAGGCCTCTCCCCAGCATGGAGTCATTCTTTTGGGACCGGAGGGGGTCTTGCTTGGCTTTTATGTGGCTCCGGACTCTCTCTGGAGTCAACTGCTTTCCTACGAGTCCTGGCTTTTATGACTTTTTGAACTGTGGATTTAGCTAATTTGTTGTGCAATGGGAGTTTGATGCGTCTCGCTTTAAATGACGGCCTAAGTCTGGAGAGGAAGTCAACAGCTTTTAGAGCACCTCTTGCTGTTATTTAACAGAAAACAAGAAGAAGAAAAAAATGGAACAAAGGAAACAAACTTGTTGGTTGAGCCAGACGGTAGTCCACAAGTAAAGCTGTTGTATGTTTGTTACAGTCTGAAGCCCCCCCACCCCCCTCCCCATTTTCCAGAAGACCAGAAGATGAAAGACTTTGCTTCTGTTTTTTGTTGTTGTTGTTGATAGCTTCTGTACAGTTACCCTTTTATTTAAACACATTGAGTTAATTGTGAATGCTGTAAAAGAGATAACTGATGACTCCAAGGTTACCCACAACTCTTAGCAGCAGGTTGTGTTCATTAGTTTATCGCCAGGTTATGTCAGTTTGCAAAAGAAAACTTCTGGGAAAATGTGCTAAAACTTATTAAAAGGAATATTCCAGGTTCAATACATGATAAGCAGCACCCTTTTTTTCTGTAAAGAAGCAAACATTGAGGTTACAGTGAGACGCTTTCAATGGAAATGAAGGGTGCCCGTTTCTGGAGGATTTAAAAGAAATAAGAAGCTTTTACTTCTTCTGTTGAAACCTGGGAATCTCTTCAGCTGTAAAGTTGTTATCATTTCTACAGAAGTGTTGTTATAATTCATTAAAACTAACACTATTAAAAATTGTTTTTGTTAATTGAAATAAACATGAAATAAAACAAAAACTTGAAAATTAGAGATGTTGCCTTTGCAAATAACTGTAATAAAATAAGTTTAATTTAAAGTACTACAATTTCTAAAACTAAAACTTGATTGAAAGCTAAATTTTATATATATTTTTTTAAACTAATACAAATTACAAAATCACATAGCAAAATAACAAATATATATATATATATATATATATATATATATATATATATATAATGAAAATTAAATTATAAAAATAAAAGCTACATTTAAAAGAAATGAGAATTTGCTTGAGAATTTCAATGTGATTTGAGCACTTTGACTCCAAGAAACACCTCGAAACATGACGTACCTCCAGGCTGTCCCGGCCCCTATAACTCATGTCATGTATGTTATTAAGTCATTAGATGCTATCTCTCCATAGAGATTTAATTACCCAAAAGGTGCTTCTTTGAGCATCTTGAAAAGAAGACAGATATGCATATTTATTAAGGCAGGATGTCAGGTAAAAAAGACCTCCCATCTCCCTCCCCCTCGGTCACAACAGTGGCACTGTGTCTGTCATTGTAAAGGTAGCGATGGATGAAATAATAGACCCAACCCCCTTTCCTCTTTCTTTCCGACCATCAGCCAAGATCCAATTACTGATATGGAGAGAGAAAAGATAGAGCCACTGTTATATCCCACCCACCAACACACACACACACACACATACACACAACCCCTCATGCCCCTATAGTACCTGCAAGGCTTTGTCTTAAATGCCTTTGAGGTAGTGTAGGTCATGCCTGGCTCAGCCCCCATCTACAATTTAAAAATGTCATTTATTTTGAATGATGTCTCTTACATCAGTTGCAAACAAAGTCTATGTCTACACTAATCTGGATACATTTGAAAAGCATAATTATCTCTAATTTTTGGCTCTCTGTCCAAAGTGAGGCAGCGTTTTTGTCCTGCAAAAGGACGAAGATGCTTTTTGAAGACACTCTCCCAAGTGCATAACTTTGAAAACGCCATTTTGTGCATTTACTGTGGATTGTGCAAAACGGCGATATTCAAAAACGATGACGCATGCTTAGTCATGTGGCACATATTGTACCCATTGATATCTATGCTTGTAGGCCAATTCACACCACACAGAAAAACGGCAACAAACAAGTTGACCGTTGGATTTAGAACAGGGGGTAACACACTGATCTGACAAACCCCAAAAACGTGTTTTTTGCAGTTTGTCTGTGCGGTGTGAATTGGCCTTATGTCTCTGCTGTGTTCTATTCACTTGCACAGTGATAAGATAAATTTCACTTTGTACAATCTTCATATGACATTCCTGCGAATATGGCAGAAAATTGAGTGCAACCTTGACACATTAGTAAGTGGTCTGGAATAAAATGACTGTGCCAAAAGAATAGAGAACTTTAATATGTCTTGTCTCTTTGTATCATCTCAGTGAGCTTTTTATTATGTTTTATGCATGCACAGTAAGATGATTTAAAGGGATAGTTCACCCTAAAATGAAAATTCTGTCATCATTTACTCACCCTCAAGTTGTTCCAAACCTGTATGAATTTATTTCTTCTGTTGAACACAAAAGAAGATATTTTGAACAATGTTGGTAACCAAAGAGTTGATGGGCTACAATACTGACTTCCGTAGTATTTTTTCCAACATACTATGTTACCCATATTCTTCAAAATATCTTATTTTGTGTTCAGCAGAAGAAATTAATCCATAAAGGTTTGGAACAACTTGAGGGTGAGTAAATGATGACAGAATTTTAATTTTTAGGTGAACTATCCTTTTAAGTGTTTTTCGATATTTCAGTATGGTGAGTGGACAAAGAGCATTTTAAAATGAAAACACTGTTTTCAAATGTATCCTGATTAATGTAGACATAGCCAAAGCCTCATTCGATTCAGTCTTTCTGTGTGTTTTGCATTGTGATTTCTCAGCATTATGTCTCTTTCTCAGCATTATGTCTCTTTCTCTTGTAGGAGGCAGTTTTACAACAACTTCAGGGCTGTACGCTGGAAGCAATTCCCTCACAAACTCAACTGGATTTAATAGTACACAACAGGTAGCTGTAATTGAATTTCTATCTCTGACTATCTAGTCTGTAGCACACGTTGAAATTGTATTTCCTCCATTTGGCACATGGGCTCAGTATCTTTTTTTCCCTACCTCCTGTAAGTCTTTATAGAACATGTGTACGCTCGCATATTACTCACATGATATGAATCACTCTAAATGTCTCGACCACTGTACGCAAGGATTACCTCTTGCTCTTTTTGCGTATGAATTATGCCACGTGCAGAGGGGGGAAAAAGTGAAGACAGATCGCTGTCCAGATGTAGCACACAGGAGACATATGTTCACATTTACGTTTTGGAATCTGCGCTGTAAAGTAGCAGCGTTGTGTGCTGCTATCTCACATTACCGCCTTGATGTCTTTCTGCAGGACTACCCCTCCTACCCAGCTTTTGGCCAGACTCAGTATGCGCAGTATTACAACAGTAGCCCTTACACCTCTCCATACATGACCAGTAACAACACTAGCCCCACCACACCCTCCACCACTGCCACCTACACCCTACAGGAACCTCCATCAGCGATCACCAGCCAGGCCCTCTCAGAGCCACCGGCAGGTAAGAGAGTTCAGTTTGGGGGAAAAGAGGTAGGGAATAAAAAAAAGTCCTAAAAGTTGCTGCAAAGACAAGATGTGATTGGCTGATTTTGAAACACTAAACACTGCTGGTGCACTAAAATAAGTCCATAAATGTTCTGGAGTTCCCCGTAATGATTTTTCACAAGATTTGTATCTGTATTTTGAATTACACATTGGCCCGGTTTCACAGACAGGGCTTAGATTAAGCCAGGATTAGGCCTTAGTTCAATAAGGGCATTTAAGTAGCCTTTATAAATGTGCCTTAGAAAAAAAACATTACTGATGTGCATTTTGAGACAAAACAATGGCACTGATATATTTTAAGATGTGTCAGTGCAAGTTGGTTTCAGTTAAGACAGATCAAACATGCATTTTAGTCTGGAACTAGGCTTAAGCCTCGTCTATGAAACCGGGGATTAAAGGAAATGTTCGTAAATTTAAGAGAAAATATCCAGGCAGAAAATTGCCAGTACCTTTCCACTTTTCTATGTTTCTTACTGACAGTGTGACACTTCTGTAGCTTATCATTGTTCAGTTAAGTTGTTCATTTTCTGTACTTAATATCAGTATTGTTGTGAGTACATTTAGATTACATGTGCTGTCATCTAAGTTGAAAATGATTAAAAAATATATATATATCTCGACTTAAATAATTGTATACATTTATATTTCATAAAAATATAAATTATTATAAAGGTTAGAAATATTTCAATTTATATTTAATTCAAATCTTTAGCACATTTTAGCAAATCTTTCAAAAATAAATATCCATTTTGTTTATAAAATATATATTCATTATAATGATGCCCAAATTCACTTGTAGCATTTAAAATACTTAATTTTAGTTTTATGTTTTTAATTATTTTGCCCTGGAATGCTGCACACTCAGACAGTCAGATACAAACGATGCAACATTTCAGTACTGTTGGACTATGTATCTGCACTTTTGAAATGATTCTCAGCCAATCAAAGTCGAGGACCGAACTATTATAATATATACAGTATTTCATTCACGCCTTTATGTCCAAAAGCTTGTAACCCAAAATTACGAAAGGATGATATAGTGCATAACACCCTCATTGCCATAACTAAAGCTGAAATGGGTAGAAGGAGATCAGATAAACAGCATGATATTAGAGCATGTGGGCAGCAGCTACAGATGAGGTAAACGGATCCAGCCACAATGTGAAGGTGAAAGCCTTTTTCATTTTCCTCTTTTGATATACTTTTTGCCTTTATTTTTCCCTTGCAGGAGAGTACAGTACGATCCACAGTCCATCAACGCCCATTAAAGATTCAGAATCAGATCGATTGCGCCGAGCTTCGGATGGAAAGTCACGTGGCCGGGGAAGGAGGAACAATAACCCATCCCCACCTCCTGACTCTGACCTTGAGGTATTGGGCCACTGCCGCTCTCTCGGTGTATCTGTCTGGAAAGGCAGTGATAGAATTCATTACCGTCCGCATCCAGATACTTTTGATAATCCAGAAGTGTCCGTTCTGCTCACTGCTTTACCTTAAAAACAATGCATCGACATGTTTAAAGTGTGCTTTTACATGCTCAATCTTACATGTTACAACATGTAAATGCCCTAAACAGAGTTTTTTTTGGTGAAAGCTTTGTTTTGCATGCTTCGCTTTGCATGCAAACACCTTAATCGGCATTCTGTCAGTTTATTTAGTGTGCACGTCACATGTTTCGACATGAAGACTAGAGAAAAAACAGATCATTTCAAATCTCCTGTAAACAGTTTTCTTGCATGGTTGCGTTTTTAGAATGAGCGGATTTCTGATCATTGTCCGCATTTAGTTGTGCGTGTAAAAACACTTAGAGCTCAACATTAGAATTCACTTTGGTTTTGAATCATGTAGAAGTGCATTATTTATATCTTGATCATATTTGAGCCGCACAGTTCAGATCATGGGTCGTGGTCTTTTCATTAACATGATCTGAATCTCAGGAAGGTTTCGGACCCCATTAGCAAGCTGACATCATAGCATGTTAACAAATCTAGTTAATTAGTTTGTTGGTATCGATTGTGTTAATGCATCAGGGGCAGTGGATGGATGGTCCGGTGGTGGTCCTTCCCGCAGTTGCGGGGTGCTATGGTGACCATCAGGGCTGTATATCTACCATTCCCAGGGCACATGAATCCATGCATCCTTCTTATTGACAATCAGATCATCTTGCATGCTGAGTGAGCCATTGATTTTGCTCTTTCTTTTCTCAGCGCGTGTTCATTTGGGACTTGGATGAAACAATCATCGTTTTCCATTCCTTGCTCACAGGATCTTACGCCAACAGATTCGGAAGGGTAAGTGATGTATTTTGAATGCAAACACAGGCAAATATTGCGGCAAAGTTTAGAAAAATACACAGAAAAGGGGTCTGTTTGGGTACAGCGTCCAGCTTCGAGGAACTCAGAGTTCAGAGTAATTGTTTCTTTTTTTAATATGATCGTCGAGGCCTCGCAGGCATTCAGCTCGGCCCGCAGCTGTCCGAGTTATGTGGCTGGTACAGGCATGGATTACAAACCAGTTGCACCGAGAATGTCCATTGACACTTCTTAAGGGTTTTTTGTCCTTCAGAAATGTTTCATTGTTAGGTTTAATTAAGTGTTTGCCGAAACCACCCTTTAAGTGAGGTAGCAAAGTTGATGAAAGTTCAGAAGCATGTTTTCAGAAATTCCCTATATATGTTTTTGAAAGAAGGCTGCATTTATTTGACTAAATATAGTGGAATATTACTACCAATATATTTAAAAATGTCATTTATTCCTGTGATGGCAAAGCTGAATTTTAACTCCAGTCTTCAGCGTCGCATGATCCTTCAGAAATCATAATCTAATATGCTGATTTTCTGTTCAAGAAACATGAAACATGCTCTGAAAAGTTGTGCTGTTTAATATTTTTGTGGAAATTGTAATATTTTTTTTTTAGGATTCTTTAATTACTAGAAAGTTCAGCATTTATTTGAAATTGAAATCTTTTGTAACATTATTTATTCATTTCTTATGCTTCATTTTAAGGCATTTTTGCTGAATTAAAGTATTAATTTCTTAAAAAAACAACCTACTGTCCCCAAACGTTTTGTAGTGTATATCAAGCATGTCATATTTTGTGTAATATATACAAAATGGAAATGCAAAAATATGTATATATTTGGTATGTTAAATCTAAATGTTTTGCATTTAGTTATAGCATAATTATAATAATACATAATGACAAATTTAGCAGGTTCAAAAGGGTTATGAACATGCAATAAGATCTAGTTGACTTCTTTGGTCATTGTATTTGTTATTTTTATATAAACCATCATAAGCTATATTTGAACTTTCAAAACAAACAATTTGGGAAATACGGCGATCTGAAATTCTCAGGCTTCGTCAATGATCTCATGCTTTTATTTTACTTGTGCAACTGCTCGTTTAATTC
Organism: Rhinichthys klamathensis goyatoka; assembly: GCF_029890125.1. Classification (NCBI taxonomy): domain Eukaryota; kingdom Metazoa; phylum Chordata; class Actinopteri; order Cypriniformes; family Leuciscidae; genus Rhinichthys; species Rhinichthys klamathensis. The sequence goes on along the minus strand of NW_026606648.1, from coordinate 2,043,150 downwards.
ACCAGATTATATTTTCACAGTCTGGGTTCAACATGCGTGTGTTTTTAAACCCGCTTTGTGTCTGAAGAATGTAGAAAGCTGCTTCCTTGTTTGAGGGAATAAATCACAGACTTGGCATTTTTTGGCTGAGCTTCTTGAAGGGTTTTTTCTTTGTGGTGAGTGTAGATGACAGCAGCGCTCGGATGTCAGTGGAACGGGGCCCGGCGGCTGGTTTGTTCTCTTTGTTCCTCAGGCAGGGTGTTTGATGGGGGTGGTGTTTTGTTTTAAGGGTGAGGGAGCCCTGGCCCTCGACCCTGCACTGTTTATTTACTTTATCTTGGCTGAGCATGCTGGGTAAAGAAGCAAAACTCTGAGAGCGCCTCAATCGCATCCACTCTCTCTCACACACACTTCAACTGAGCCTTTGGTCACCCCTCTGATTTTAAGGTATTTTTCACAAACTGATCTTCATTTATAATTTGACGGCGAGCCCCCATCAGAACTTCTCTTCCTCTCTGCTCTAAAAATCTGATTACAAGTTGCCCTTTTCACATGTTATAATTATTGTCTACTGGGATTTGATTGGTCAGAGGAACATATTACAAGAATTTGAATGGAGAATTAATTTCCAGTTTTATGTTATTACTTTTAGATATTGGAGTCTACATATTGGAGTCTAAACTCCAATTTGAAAAGTTTAAAAGTTTGAGCTCTGTAAGATCTTTTTAAAATCATTTATACTTTTACTCAGCAAGAATGCATCAGATTGAAAGATATTTATGATGTTTGAAAAGATTTCTATTCCAAATAAAAGCTGATATTTTTAACTTTTTGTCAAAGAATCCTGAATAAAAATGTGTTCCGGTTTCCACAAAAATATGAAGTAACGCAACTGTTTTCAACATTGATAATAATAAGAATAAGCAGCTCTGATTTCAAGGTCTTTTTCCTTAACCGACCTTCATTTATAACGTGACGATGAGCCCCCGTCGTTCTTTCTCTTCCTCTCTGCTCTCGAAATCTGATTACGCGTTGCCCTTCTACCAGAAATATGCTTTTCCCATCTACCCTGCAACATCACAAACCACATAATGCTCTCTTAAATCATATCAGCACACTCATCTCAAACCCTTACATTAAAAACCGAGGTGCTTCACGTTTCTCCGATATGAGGCGTAGATGACATAAACAGAAAGAAAACCCAGCGAAATGCATTTCTTCCAGGGAGACTGTTGAGGAAGAGCTCTATAAATAGAGCCGTGTTGGAGAGCTCGCTGCTGTGGTTCTCAGTTATCCTAATTGGCATCAGGGCAGCTCGCTCCCATAAAGCTGATGGTTCGGGCCAGCTGTGTGGCCGTCAGACCCGGAGGGAAAGCTTGCGGGGTGAGGGGGTTTCGGAGGGGAGGACTTGGCGCCCGTTGGGTGGCGCTGATGTGTGGGGACAGGTGGCAGCGAGAGCAGAAGACCCTCTGGCACTCCGGCCTGCTTGTATTCTTAACTCTCCTGCTGAATGATTGTTTAGATTTAATTGGAGAGGATTCGTCGGGCCGGAGAAGTGCACTTTGCATACCTCTCACCACCAAACCTGCTTTTATTAACTTTCAGATACATACACAGGTGTTTATATTCAGTCCACTGACTGGCAAGCTCATAATAGATGGGAGGTGTTGTTTTAAAGCAACCCTTAACAAAGAATGGACCTATTTTAGATTAGGCTATGTATTTAAAAGTGCTTTTCATAATTAAAAGTAACATGAGAGCAACTCGGTATATACAGTATAAATTATTGATCATTTTTTTCATTAACCCTCATTTTCTGTTTGGGAGTCTGAGAGACTCCATGACTCTTTTTATAGCTTAGAAAACATACTTAACGTTGAAGTATCAGGTTGATGACTTCCTGCACTCATGAGAACTGATTATAAACATAATTTTAACTTGCTAACATGCATCCAACGACCTCCATGAAATATATTACTTCAGTTTGGAGTCTCAGAGACCTCAGATATAAACAAAGAATAATTGCAATGGATTTTCACATGCAAAAAGGACCATTGAAATGCATTCCTGCCAATTTAATTTGTTTTATTGGATTTTTCTACAATGTGTTTTTTTTTCTCTCAAATCAAACAGACCCCAAATTGGAAGTTACAATTGTTACTATAATATATGAAAGCCATGTTTCACACTTAATAATTCCTGTCTAATTGTTTTTTGATTGGTCAGAGGAACATATTACAAGTATTTGATGGAAGAATTAGAGGTTTAATTTATTACATTTATATGTACATAATTGGAGTCTCTAAAACTCATTCTCAGCAGAACATGAGGGTTAATTGTTTAAAATGTAAAGTAGACTAACTTTCGAAAATTTGGGATCAGTAAGTTTTTAAAAAAAGAAATTAATCATTTTATTCAGCAAGAATGCATTAAATTGATCAAATATTTACAGTAAAGATATTTATAATGTTACAAAAAGATTTTTGTTTCAAATAAAAGCTGTTCCTTTAAACTTTCTTTTTATCAAAAAATTATGTATCCACAAAAATATTAAGCAGCTCAACTGATTTAAACATTGATAATAATAATAAAAAATGTTTCTTAAGCACCTAATCAAAATATCAGAATGATTTCTGAAGTACAATGTGACACTGAAGACTGGAGTAATGATGCTGAAAATTCAGCTTTGCATCACAGTAATACAAATTACATTTTAAAAAATATTTAGTTGTTTTAAATTGTAATAATATTTCACACTATTACTATTTTACTATATTTGTTGATCATATAAATTAAGTGAGCATAAGAGACTTATCTGTACCACCATATTATCTGTACCATCAAAAATATACAAATTTGTATATTTATTATACACAATTCAAGTGTGTGAACACCAACTTAAAAACCTCATCAGTGTCTTTGCTGGTTCTGCTCTTCTTGTGTGGTTTCCCCTCCTGCTGTCCGCAGTTAAAACATTTTCATTGTGGAGTGTGATAAGTAATCAGTAAAAAGCTCAGCCGTTTCTTCAGGTGGCTTTAAGCTCTAATCCCTGTAGCAGAGCTCTCTGACTCAGCACGGCCGTACAGACACTGGAATAAATCCCCTCCTTTGCTTTCCTCTCTCATTCGCACACTCGTTTTATCCTCTTAATGAACAACGGGATAGTGGCCTCCGATTAGAAAAATAAGCCCATGTGGAATGAGGATTACAAAAAGATGATTTTAAACTGAATAGTAGTCTAAACGTACATTTAATAAACCCTGTGGCATTGTTTTAGTCTTATAATACAGTGTTTCTTTGTCTCAACACTGTGTACTGTCACTTTAAATGCACTGACTCCTAAATATTTGCAGTTTAGTTAAGATAGCAATCAACCACTATATATATACTGTAGATGGATGGATGCATGGATGGATGGAACAACTAGACCAACACAAGTTTGTAATCATGAAAAGGTGTCATTTTGTAATGAGCTTCCTTGATGACTGTTGACTAGGTATTAAAGAGAAAAACACACTGCAACTGGTTTATTAACAATTTAGAGAGCGGTCACTCCAATCTTTGTGTCAGCTCTAACACAACCATGAGATCACCATTACTGCCAGTATTGCATTACCGTGGAAACTGAATACATTGAATACATTTTAAAAAAAGAGTCCATTATATTTTAAGTGAGTAATCCATTTTGATTACTGCCAGTGCACAGGTTTAAACATCACTTGCTAACGCTGTTTTGTGTAGGAAAATGTGCATCTTCCTGTTCCTAGAAGTTTCTATTAAATTCCCAACTTGAGCCTTTTACAAATAGTTGGAAAAATGCTTTATCTGATGTTAGAAGATTGTTCGGGGGAAATGGGGGTGAAATGCATCAGTAGTAATGTGTGTAGAAAGATGATCTTGGCTCTGAGGTATGTGGACAGTGATATATTTATGATGACACTTTGACCTCAAACTCATTTCAACGCATAACACATCTAAGACTGGGTTTTACTGCCTACAGAGTGTAAAATTAAGCCCAGTTTCTTTTCAGAAAAAAATGAAGCTCTTAATTCTTGAGCCTTGTAGTATCAGGATAGGCAGAGATGTGTTTTATTATGTATTTTATTAATTATTTCATTATTTTTTTAAATGTATGCATGATAGATAGATAGATAGATAGATAGATAGATAGATAGATAGATAGATAGATAGATAGATAGATAGATAGATAGATAGATAGATAGATAGATAGATAGATAGATAGATAGATAGATAGATAGATAGATAGATAGATAGATAGATAGATAGAAGGATGGATGGATGGATGGATGGATGGATGGATGGATGGATGGATGGATGGATGGATGGATGGATGGATGGATGGATGGATGGATGGATGGATGGATAGATGGATGGATGGATAGATGGATAGATAGATGGATAGATGGATAGATGGATAGATAGATGGATGGATGGATCACATTTTTCCATATTTACTTTTTTATCTATTATTCTGTTTAAGCCATATATTATTTTATCAAATAAACATTATCCAAAGTAAATATGGGGAAATGTGTTAAACAGAGCTAAATATACTATATTACTGATTCTGAAGCATCATCGTGTATTAGATTAATCATATTAGGATTGAATATTAGGCCTGCCTATATATTTTTTATATTGTTTTGTGGAAAGGATAAGTAATTATTGAGTGTTTTTTTTTTCTCTGTGTTTTTTTCAGGATCCACCAACGTCGGTGTCATTGGGACTTAGAATGGAAGAGATGATCTTCAACTTGGCCGACACACATTTCTTCTTCAACGACTTGGAAGTAGGTCTATCACTTTTTGTGGCTTTGGGGATTCCTTTTTTTTTTCTTGTTTTTCTTTTTCTCACTGGGTTCAATGAAGCTTACTGCAAGCCTTCTAATACTGTGATTACTTCTGCAGCTTGCTTTTTTAGCGGCCATATTTAAAACCCAGCCCCAAGATGTGGATAAGTCACAACAGAGTGTATACATTACATTACGAGCACAAGAGCAGTCCATTAAAGTTTAAGCCATAGCATCAACAACCATTTAATAGCAGGGTGCCTATTTCTCGCTAACGTCCCTCAGTGGTGAAGTATTACCTCGGAGCCCATGGGACACTATGAATTTTACATGCGCTGTCAGTCTCCCCGGCCTGCGCCCACCACCGTCCCCCTCCCTTCCCTGCCGCCCAGGCCAATTTGTCAGCTTCTAATATTTCTGTACGTGCTCTGACTGTCTGCGTGTCATGCTGTGTGCTCGGTGTCTCTGACTCTCAGTCACGGTCTGAAAACGGCTGCTCTGCCCGCTCTGCCTGATTCATGTAGGATCAGTGTAAAATCTGCCCCCGGGGGCAGTTACTGAGAGGGTATCTAGGTGTCTGTCTGCCCCGCCTGGTGAGGGGTGAAAACAAAACTGTTGGGGTCACTTCTACTCGTGATTGGCAGCGCTCCATGTGTTCATAGCAGTGTAATTCAGTTTGACCAGATCTGGTGTTGCTCAATCTAGCACATCATTTAGCGATTTAAACAGATCATCTATATGGCCTGTTAAAATAGCTTCAGGTCTAAAAATATGCTAATAATTCAACAAACCCTTAAAAGCCAGTTCATCCAAAAATAAAAATTCAGTTATCATTTATTCACCTGACTTTCTTTCTTACTTCAAGTCTTCTGAAGTTGTACCATGGCTTTGTGTTAGAAGAGACCAAACTTTAAGTTGTTTTTTATCTATTAAATGAATATGTTGGTTCAGTTCAGATAAGACTATTATGAATGATTCATTCACAAATCGAACAGATCTGGTCCTGAAGTTCTTAACCCTATAAAACCGACTGTATCATATGCATATGTCTACTCTAAGGCCTCTAAATTATCAACATGCTCAAAACCTATTGTACACAATCGGCTACATGCCTTCTGTCTTTTAAAAGGCCTTTAATTGAATTCTCAAAGCATCTCCTTCAGGTCGTGGCCAAAATCATGTTAAAATATATGATCAATAAGTTGACAACATATGTTTTTACATTGCTTTAACTCTTTTTTAAGTTATACAAGATTCAACTAATTTTTAAGCCAGTTTAATGTAATTTAAGTTGAAATGACCTAAACATCCAAGTTGATTGTACTTAAAAAATGAAGGCAGCGACTTTTTTTAGTATACGTTTCTCAGCATTAAATTGACTTATATGTTTTACCTTCCACAATAAAAACTACAGACCTTTGTTCATAAAACTAAATATATATATATATATATATATATATATATATTTTTTTTTTTTTTTTTTTTTTTTTAGTTTGCCTTTTTCAACACTCAACAAAAAAAAATTTATTTTAAAGATGTCTTAATGTTTTGATTCAATAAACATAATTGTTTTATTTATTTATTTATTTTTTGCTTAACTCACTGATTCATAGATCCGGATGCAGTGGACGATTATCAATGAATAATAAAAAATAGAAAGATTCAGTCTGTTTCCAACACAAAGCAATCGTATAACTTTTGAGCAATTGAGTCATATGCACCACTTTTATGATACATAACTTTCTTTTTGAAGCTTGAAAGCTTCAGTTGCCATTGATTGTAACTGCATGAAAAAGAGCAGCTTGAACATTCTTCAAACTTTATCCTTTTGAATTCCACTTAAGAATAAAAGTCAAACAGGTTTGAAACGACATGAGGGTGAATAAACGATAAAAGAAGTCTGAACTATGCCTCTAAGTAGCAGACTTTGCAGACCAGATCTATCCAAGCCCGCAGAACCCACCCGATCACAGACACCGCTGGCGAGCCTCTTTCCCTCGTCCCAGAACCCGACTCCATTGACCCATTGATTTTCCTCCGTGCCCTGCTCGTGGCTGACCTCGCGGAGGAGGAAATGTTTTGTTTGATACTTAAGTGTGAGGAGAACTGTTGCGAGCCTGCCAAGTCTCATTAGTCAACGGCCTCGCTCTGCTTTTCCTGCCACGAGAACCAGGGAGAAAGAAAATGTTTGTGCTGCCCGAGACATTCGAGTGACGGGGAGATTCCAATCGCACTCATCTTGATCAAAGTTAATTGGCAGCAATTGGCTGTTAAATATTTCCGTATGTTTGGCTACACTGAATTGTGCCCGCTGCACTTTGTATAATGGAAGCTACCCCCTCCCCGTCTTTTGAAAAAAAAAAATATGACAGTTTTGTGACAAAGCTTAAATGTGGCTTTTTCACAACATCTGTCCTGTATTTTGATTTCGTTTCATGTGTTTAAACCGCTCGCGTATGATTCGGCTGTCGAGGCTTCTTGTAAAATGATTGGATTGTGCAATGTGCAGTTTTTCCTTTCTGCTATATCTCAGCAACGGAATTATTACATTTCGTTTTGACACTTTAAAGCTAAGGACCTTTCTCTTAAAACGACAATTGCATGCAATAGCTGAATACTTCACTTTCTGTACTTGTTTTCTTTGAACTAAACAGGGTGTTCAGATGGACAGAACAAAAAAAAAATGCAGCACAGAATTGGTGGGAGAATTTCAAACTGTAAATAATACCACAGCAGATATGTATTTGAGACCTTGAAGAAATGCACATGCTCAGTCTAATTTAGTCAAAGCCATAAAGGGATTTCCCTCTGGCTTTGCACATACAAATGCCTAATGGTGATTGGTGATTGTCAACTGTGTAACTTAGACAAATGTGCAAAGGACAGCCGGCACAATCCAGAAATACACTATCAGCCTCTCAGCTTTTGCTTTGTGCCAAGCACTTACAATGCTCATTTTGGGGAATAAAACTAGACTATGATCTGTAATTATCAGTGTTTAGTGTATAAATCCACATGGATACATTTTCTCGTGGTCACATCCTGTCTGATTAAAGCGTCGGTCTGTGTTGGTGATGTTTGGGGTCATGTTGCATTGTGTTGTGTTACACTATTCGGTGCAGTCGATGGGTTGTGTTATTTATTTGTCGTTCCGCACGCGTTCTTGCACCTGTGTTTGATGGGAGTTTGATATATTCAAATAATTACAGATGAATGTTGATATAGAGGAAAGTAATGAAAAGGATGAGGCATGTCGTATTGGTCTTAAGGGTTATAAATTGCACACACACACTACTGTGAGCGAGAAGACACATAAAGAGAGGTCTTTGGGGAAAAAAACTCTCTGTCTTGTTTTTTGGGGGGGGTTTTTTTGCTCACTTAATTATTAATATTGTACAATGACAGAATATATTTCATGCTTGTCAGCAATATGATCCTTGTATTGATTGCAGTATATTGATTCAGATTTCTTCATGACTGAGGAAAATTTCAGGAACCACAAGTTTTATACTAAAATAGAGTGTGCAGAATGTCCTGTGCCATTTTGTACGAATAACTTTATTGAATGGTTGATCAAAACATGTGTTGCTGAAAAATGTAGTGTACATTTAAAAATCTAGTTTTCTTAAAAATCTCCATGCCCTTTTATTTTTTATTTTTTACATTTATAAATATAAATATATTTATAAAACCATTTTTAACCCACTCTGTACTATATTTTGTCAAATGTATTTACATGTAACATCAAGTAAACTACCATTAAAAGGTTTGGGGTCAGTTAAATATTAAATTTTTTTTTAATATTTATCTTATGCTCACCAAAGCTGCTTTTGTTTTATTTAAAATACAGGGGAAAAAACCCATTAAAATAAATATTTCTATCTGAATATGTTTTAAAATGTAATTTATTCCTGTGATGGCAACGCTGAATTTTCAGCATCATTACTCAAGTCTTCAATGTCACATGATCCTTCAAAAATCAGTCTAATATGCTGATTTGGTGCTCATTAATTATTCTTATCATCAGCGTTGATAACAGTTTTGCTGCTTGATATTTTTGTGGAAACCATGATACTTTTTTCCAAGGATACTTTGATGAATAGAGTTAAAAAAAATAGCATTTATTTGAAATTTTTATATTTTGTAACATTATAAATACCTTTTCTGTCACCAATTGATCAGTTGTAATGCAGTCTTGCTGAATAGCAGTTCTAATTTCCTTTCTTTAAAAAAAAAAGAAACATACTGATATACATAAATTATTTTCACAAATTAATTCACTTTTCAATAATGTAATATTCACAAATGATTTTTAAACTAAAAAAAAAATTAACAAATTAATAATCCTTTAATTTTTTGAAATATTAAGTTATTTTTAGGACAGAACAATGCACAAGAAATACAGCAGTATTTTTACTGGACAAATCACACATTTAACATGTGTGCAGGACGCACTCAGAGACTTGTTGGCATTGTTCTCTTTGGTTATACCACAACTGGTCAGACCATAACTCTTGTATGCAATTACCCAGCTTGTGAGATATGCTGCGTGCAGTACCTGAGTGTGAGGATGTTCAGGGGATGAAAGCATTCTTGTGTGTTGGGTGAGAGGTGGAGTGCGGGTTGGTGTGTGGGAATGTGCGTCTCTGGAGGCCCGGCCGTGCTCCCTCTCAGCAGGGAAGGGCCACGGCTCGCCGGGAGAGAAAACAACACAGAGCCGTCTGCGGGACAGAGATCTGCTCCCTGGCTCTGCTGAGGTGGGAACGGTTTCAATTATCCCCGGCCGTACCTCGGCCGATGCATACCTGAGGCCAACCCGGTGACATTGCAAACGGGACGGGTTTAGCACCTCCGGGATGGAGGGGCTTCGCTTATGAGTTTACAGCTGGAATCAAGTAGAGGTGTGATTTTTATTTTATTTTATTATTATTAAAAAAAAATTTTTACAAATGCATTTTTGTGATATTTTTTGAATTGAACAACACAGCGCTTTAACATCTTTCCAGTGCAATTCAACTATCTTAGTTTCCAGTTGCCCTCTCGGTTATTTAGGTAGATAGCTTTGTTATTTAATATACTGTATTTCTGGCCAATACCACAAGCAAATGTTCCATCACAATTCCTCGAGCTCTTTGGAGCAAACCAAAATAGAGGAGTGACTCTTTTGAAAGTGAAATAAGTCATTATCATAACTTTCCCTGCACGTGTTGTGTGTTCGGTAACACAATTGACTCGGTGGATTTAATGTGTTTTTACGTCTAGACGCAGGTAGTGTCTTTTGGCTGTCAGAGCTCCAGAGGTCCCCAGGCAGGAGCCCTGATGTGTTTTGGAATGACTAAAGAGAGAAAGGAGAGCTTTTAAAGTCGGCCTGTCTATCTTCGCTCAGCATCGGCCCCTCTCCTACCCAGGAGCCCACAGTAATGGGGCCTAAAAGCAATAAAGGTTATGCGTCTGTGGAAAATTTAGTGTTACAAACAATGCGGTGACAAAAAGATGGTTTAGAAGCTGATTGCTCACCCTTATGTATAAATAGAGTTTTTTTGGATTAAAGCAAGATTGTGTTTTAAATTAAGTCCCTCAATTAAGACGAAATGTGAAAATAATTTATCATTTGATATAATTCTCAACCGTTAGGGTATTAACAGGTTTTGCTTGTGTTCCTATTTGGACAAACCTTTTTTTTTTTTTTTTACTTCTGTCAAATCTATAAGGTAGAAACGCAGTGGAACCATGTTTGACCACATTCACCACACATCTTCTCTCCATCATACTTACTTTACTCAAGTTTACTTTACTGCACACAAAACATACTTAAGAATGAAATTCTTCCAAACTGCTATTTACTTCTTTTTTTTATAACTTAAAAATAAAGTTAAGAATAATTTTAATTCCCCAAATCATTTCTTAAGACTGTTATTATCTCTTTTTTTTCTTAATATTGTTCTAAAGACAAAACTTGAAGACTTTGAATTGCTGAAAAGAATTCTTAAAAGTCATCGTAAAATAACGGAGCGCAAATGAATTCAACATCTCTGCTCAATCTTGAGACATACTCTTTAAAAAAAAAAAAAAGATTTAAAATACATGGCACCCTAACCTAACCTAACCCTAAAAAGTGGGATTCTGAGTGTTGAACTCGCATCAAACCAAAAACAGTGTGCATGCTTTTTATGAGTATTACGGTAATCTACAGGCAGCATAAAAAGACTTCCTTTGGTGTGTTGTCTTCCGAAAGAACTGCCGTACAATCAAATAATATCAAAGCCTGTCATTTTCTTCTTAAAGAATGAGATGTTCTTTTGGATAACCTTTAAGAATTGTACTTGGGAATGTTTTTATGAACGACTCTTCTTAAGATGATTTTCATGAATCTGGCCCCTGCACTTTCCTATCTTTTTATGAGAGAGTGCGAAAAGCCTCGGTTTTAGGAAAGTCGCGCTTCCCGAGAGCTTTGTTTTACTCGGCTGTTTGAATTCCATGACTGTTCAAGCACAAACTGTGGATTGGAATGAAGTGGGTCTGAAGAACTCTCTTTGTTCTCCATATCCTGTGTCCGACCCACAGGTAAGCTGCACCCTCCCTCTTTCCCCTTTACCTCTCTCACCCTTTGCGTGGGCCAACTGTGGTGGGAAAGTGAAGGGAAGGGGGGGGGGCAAACACTGGGGTCATGAACCCCCCTCACAGACGGGGGATGACAGACCCAGCCAATGGAGTGGCAGCATTGAGAACCTGCGAACCATGGATTGGGCTTTTTCACATGGACTTAGCTTGTAGGCTTGGAGGAATGTTGTGATGATGGCTGTAATCACTCACACTGTGCCTTTGTTACCTGGGCCGCTCACCTGTGTGGGGAGCTGGTTCCTTCTCCAGAATGAGATTCAGCAAAGTTTAGGGTCTGGCCCAAAGGCACGGCCAGGGATGAAAGCCTGAGCTGAGAGAGAGGGGGGAAAAAAAAGAGAAACGGAGGTAGCCAGGGAGAGTAATGCAATACGGATGTTTCCAGCTCGGGACGAGAGAGAAAGTGAGGTTTGTAGTTTTAAATAATCATTTTCTTTTTTGACGTTCTGCAGCATTTGCTTCTGTGCAGTCGGCAGCAAAGCCCTTCCTCTGGCCAACAGGAAGAATCAGCCAGTCCAGCCTGATTGCTTAATGACAGATGCCAGCCGAACAAAGGAGGCTCTGATAGTTCGCATAAATGAAAAGGTTTTTCTAGGCCTGGATAGTCAGAGGAGGAACTGAAAAGAAAATGAGAGCGAGTGAATGGAAATAGAGAAGAGCTGATTTCAAGGTGTTTATTTTGTAGTTTGTTAGGCTTCTCTTGCAGTTTCCCACAGTTTTTCCCACACATTTACACATTTGTTTCGTCTACCAGGGCCTTCATATTGTGTAACGAATGAGAAGGGATCAAAAAATTGATGAATTAAACAGAGACAAAGTGTTTGTGTAAGACGTAATTATGTATGGATTGCAGAGGAGGATCTTTACACAGCCTACAGTAGGAACATCTGGTGTTAGTTAGGAGTGATGTTAGGTTTGTAAGAACCACTTCTTGGTGAACAAGGAGATCCACAAATGAAGAAAAGACAGACTTATTTACACTGGATCACACTCAACTTTCATTGGCATCTGAGGGTCAACATGACCATTTTTTTCTTATATATTCATTCAAAATGCATCAAAAATGTAATTTGCATTTTTAATTGCATGTTTAGGTTTTTTTATACATATATTCTAGGTATAATGTCAACAATGAATAAATTTCCTTATATTACAATGCAAAAAAAATCATTAAAGGAATGAGATTGTTGCATAATCTTTTATTATTATTATTATTATTTTATTTCAATTGCTTCACTGCTTATTATTTGAAAAATTTTTTTTATTATTTTTGTATTATTATTATTTAATTTTAGCTTTAAAACTAAATTTAAATATGTACAGTATATGTATATTTATCACTTTTTACTTAATGGTTACACCACAAGACATTTTCAGGTCATTAAATGTAAACCTTCCTTGAAAATGGTATAAAATTTCAAAAGCATGCAACCAACATTAATAGAAAAAGTGTGTTTTACAGTACATGCTATCATGAACTCTCTTATACATCATTGACCCCATTATCTCAATTGAATTCCTACCACCAACTCAAATGTGCTATACCTCAAGCAATATTTACAGTATCTCTTCCTTTCAACATAACACGTTCTTGAAGATACCTTCAGACAGCCACCCTTAAAGATCAACCACATGCTGTATTTAACCACTTAAAGCTGGCCCATCCTCGGTCATTAGGCTTAACGGTGTTTACGAGCGCTTAAGAAGCTGCCCTAATGAGTCTCATGAGTTACTGTAAGACATTAGGACCGGGCGGCTCCATTAGGGTCCGGGTGCAGCTACCAGAGTGGCAGTCAAGTGGTTTATGTGGGCTCCAGCTGTGTGCAGTAATTGCTAGAGGTTGTGCATTCTTTCTCTGCCCTCACTTTCATCCCGGAGGTCTGGAAGCCCACAACAAGACTGTTAATTGTGTGTCGTAATAACCAGAGAATTAAAAGGCAATGTAAACATGCGGTGATTCCGTCAAAGGGAGATGGTAACGTGTCGAGAGACCTCGACAGCTGCACACAATTGAACAAGGGCAAAACTGCTGGAATGTGTTTTTATGTTTTGGATGTTTTAATCAATCTTGGTTGGAAATATTTCAAATAGTCCATGTTTTATTTATCTGAAATGGCGCATTTGTCATCATAACAGTTAATACTCAGGATTAAACGTCGTGGCGGCGGCCCCAGCTTTCTGTAATGATTTTGGCCTGTCCAAAGGTCCTCTTTGAAAAACAAATTGGTACTTCAGAAGTATTACAGATCCACTGCTGACTATCTAGAAACAGATTACACAAATAGCTGGAGGTGTTCCTGAGCCGCGGCTGCAATTGGCAGTCCATCTTTTGGCCCCGCAACACTCCGAGTTCTCCATGTGAGGTCACCCCGACTCCCCCCTCACAAACCCTCCCGCCTCCAGCCCCCCTCCCCCTTATCTGAGCCTGTGGAGCCCTGGAGAGGAGGAGCAGGGCACCAGGTCAAAGTCTTTTCCTCTTTGGATCTCGAGGCTTGCTGGGAGAGGCTTGGCGAGAGAATGGCTGCATTAGAGCTGGGGTTGGGGGTCAAGATTTTAATTCTGTTAAAGAACAGCTGGTTTGAGTTTCTCTTCACGTCGCTCTCCCCTCCCTCTCCCCACAAATCCAGAGAGATGAAAAATTTGTTCAGAGGGGAACCAGTAAAATAAAAAAGGTTTACGGTCTAAAGCGCTTACCCCTACCCTGCTGTAGCATTAGACAGGAATGCAATAACGTCAGCATTTGGCCAGGTTCAGATTGAGTTAAAACAAGGAAGTCCTTTTTGTATTTTTGTGTCTTAGCAGGCAGTTGAAACTTAATTAAAAGGCTTAATGTTCTGGAAAGGAAATTCTAAGGAATGGCTAAAAGGAAATACCCTCTTCTAAAATTCTACTACCAAGTAAATTGTTAGATTAAACTTGAAATTTGAATGGTGGTCAGCTAATTTATATATGTATGTATGTGTCTATATATATATATATATATATATATATTATTTTTAATTAATTAATTGATTTATTTATTTTATTTTTTGCATATGATTTTTGGAACGCCCAAGCCACCAACTGATTTTTTGTTTGATTTGAATGCTCAGGTCCTGCTCACTAATATCTAGGGCTCTTGCGAGGGGAGGTGGGAGAGGACGACTATAAATGGAAAACTAATAACAGATTTTCAGTCTGCTTTCTCCAAAAAGCTGGCCTCAGGCTGTGTTGGTGTGTGGCTCAGCAGCAATCAGAGGTCATAATTTCATTGGCGGTTAGCATCAGGTTCAATTTTTCTAGTACGTTACATTTACCAGAAAGTCTGGTTTGTGTTACTGTGTACACTGGCTGAATCAGCTTTGAGCTGTAGAATCATTCAGCCTCTCCAAGAAGTGGAGACCCTGAAGGGGGCACAGACGCACTCATTATCCCACAGCTATCTCTTTGTTCAGGCACCAGTCTCTGGACTAGCAGACCTAACACAGAGAGGCCACCTCTACCTTCCCGGAGTCTACCGATCCCGTCCCAATTGACTTTCCGTACCAGCAGATGTGCATATCAAGAGATCCCCCTAGTGGTAGTGGCCAAATGTGTTGGATCCCTGGTCCCCTGATGATGGTGTTTATTTTTATTAAGATTTAGCAGGTGGGGGGTTAGGGGCTGGAAGTGGTTGAGGGTTGATTTGAGCTTTTAGGAGAGAGCTTTCAATTGGGAATTCAACAGTTGTTGACATTATTCACTTCATGGATTCAAGCTGCCAAATCGAACCAAATTTTCCACATGAGAACAATGAATCAAATTGGTATATTTTAATTCCAATCGGCTCACCCTAATTTGTTTTGCTTGTTTCTAGGAGTGCGATCAAGTCCATATCGACGATGTGTCGTCGGACGACAACGGGCAGGATCTAAGGTAGAGTTGGCATCATACTAGCCATTTCACAGTTCACTCTGGCTGAAGTCGAGCTCAAAAGCCCTCTCTCTTTCTCTCCTCTCCGTTCAGTACATATAATTTTAGCACAGACGGATTCCACGCTGCTGCCACTAGTGCCAACCTGTGCCTGGCCACCGGCGTACGAGGAGGTGTGGACTGGATGAGAAAGCTTGCCTTCCGCTACAGACGAGTAAAAGAAATTTACACCACCTATAAAAATAACGTCGGAGGTAATTCCCCAATAAACTGCTTTTCTAAAATTGCTGGGGAAGAGGGGTGGTGCGTCAACAAAAGCACTCATAAGTTTCTCAAATAATCCCTTATGCAGAAACCACTTGGTCTGGGTACATTTCTAAATTTCTCAAAGTATTCGCAGGACGGTCCAACTCAAACAATGTTTCTGTTCATTTCAGGTCTGCTTGGCCCGGCCAAAAGGGAAGCCTGGTTGCAATTGCGAGCAGAAATTGAAGCCCTGACTGACTCCTGGTTAACACTGGCACTGAAAGCACTAACATTAATCCACTCAAGGTAGGCCTTAGCACGAGCGAATTATATAGAGCCCATCACTGATACACATAAATCAGGGAGAGGCATGAATAACGGTGCTCTTTATACCCCAATACCTCAAAGAACACTTATTCTCTGTATTATTTTGAAAAATATATATAATTTTAGGGCACCGATTATTTGCAACAATTAAAGGTCCATTTATCACGGGGCGTTTTGGATGACAAATGGCACGCCTGTTAGACTTGTCCTCCCTTGTGTGCTTTAACTTGACATAATTTGCCTTTCAATTACAGATCAAACTGTGTGAACATCTTAGTGACCACAACACAGCTCATACCTGCCCTCGCCAAGGTCCTTCTGTACGGACTGGGAGTAGTATTTCCAATTGAAAACATTTATAGCGCCACGAAAATAGGTAAGTGTGAGCTCAGTATTAACTACCTGTCTGTGAATGGATTCTATTGGAGTGTGGCCGTAATTACTACGATATTATGTGTAAACAGCGCAAGACACATGGCGTGTGATTGGGTTAGGCTGCAGAAGTGGCGGACACACGAGAGGGTTGATGTTCAGGAAGAGGTCTAATCAGGCTGGGATTATTTTCTTGGAGCTCAGCCTGAACTGGGCCTCTCCTTTTCAGGTCCACATATGAAACCACTTCGGCAAATTTATGTCATTCCACTTTGACATTTTTTTTCTTCTTTTCGGCCTCTGCACTTTTTGCGAATGCAAAATAAACACCAACCTTTACTTTCGTACTTTCGTTTGCGCAAAGCTCTTGCACCTCCCTCGCT
Organism: Rhinichthys klamathensis goyatoka; assembly: GCF_029890125.1. Lineage (NCBI taxonomy): Eukaryota > Metazoa > Chordata > Actinopteri > Cypriniformes > Leuciscidae > Rhinichthys > Rhinichthys klamathensis. The sequence continues at coordinate 2,026,524 of NW_026606648.1, read as the reverse complement.
GCGGCATTTGCATGTGAGGTTGATTTGGCTTGTTTTAGCCATTTGTCTCACGTTCTGGGAGGAACAAGACACACTTAATGCTTTTCAGACTACTTTTATCTTAGCATCGATCTTATCGTATCTCCAACCCAAGGCAAAGTGTTTACACTGCGTAATTTTGTGTAACTTATGGCGTATTTAAAGAGCCCCTTCACCGGGGCTTGGTCTTGGATGTGGCTTCCTTGCTTTCCGCAGCAAACTTAACCTGTTTCTCCTCTCCCCAGGAAAAGAGAGCTGCTTCGAGAGAGTAATCCAGAGGTTCGGCAGGAAAGTTGTTTATGTGGTGGTGGGGGACGGTGTGGAGGAGGAGCAAGGGTCGAAAAAGGTACGAAGACACCCAGAACTCTACACCACTTTGCCTTCAAACCTTCAATCCATTCTCTGAAAAAATGTCATTGGACCAGCGAGAGAATACATCTCACATTGTAATCAGCTCAATTCTTTTGACAGCTCAAATGTAAAGGGAGGCAAGATGACATAATTACACGTCCCTGCATGTGACTGTGCCGTTTCACCATTTGTAATGCTAGACAAGTCCTCTCAGGCATGTTAGAGAGCCCGTTTCATAAATATAACATGCGTTTGAGAGGCTTAAATCATTGTTAGATAAGTTGAGGATATTCAGAATAACATTAGAACCGTCAGAGGGGCAGCCAAACACCTTAGTGTTGTTTTCCACGACTCATGTTGTTCAATCCAGAAGATTTATGTTACCTGCTGCCTGTGTATTCAGAACATCTGCCAAGTTTTCATGTAAATCCAGAGCTATAAACCACAAAACCTGAAATTATTCATCATGTAATTATCAAAGCAGATTGTTGTTCAGACAGGTCGCAAACAGATGAATGAGTGTTGATGTGATTCTTTATTATATTGTGCCAAGTGATTAGTTCCATGTTGTCAATTAATCATAGAAGGAATGCGAACGTAGGAAGTCAACACCAAGTTTAAGTTTTACATGTCAGTCCCCATTTCCTCTGAAACAAAGTGTTTAGATGTTACACCGGGGATTTTAATAAGTCCTTGGCACTTAAGAAGCCTGCAGTTTTGTCAGATACAACACTAGTGTCAAGGGTGACATTGTATTTAACCACGAAAGCAAAGACAAACCATTGTATACTTTCGTTTTGTTTTTTTCATCGTATCCCAGAAACAATTCCCCTCTAGTTAATAACCGACCAAGGCAAAGGGAGATACCATCTCTGGCTTTTAAAGTTAAAAGCAAAGACAATTTACAAAACAAAAGAAAAGAGTCTTTTAAGGGTCAGTGCAAGCTTCTCTAAGCGGAACATATGCCTGAGAGAGGCTATACCTTTGATAAGACTCAGTAATGGTTTGTGTGTGGACGTCTCTGAGCTGACAAGCTTCTTTCATTCTGGCAGAATCATATTTCCCTGTGGCCTCTCCCAGGAACAATGCCTCATTTGCAGCGTTGTGTCCGGATAAGTTTGTGCGGAGGTGCTGTATATATAGCACATTTAATAGTTTTTATTTCCCACCTGGTGACTCTTTTTACTGAGGAGTATTATGGGGTTTATGGGGATACCTTATTTTGTTTATCTTTTCAACAACATTTAAAATGTATAAAAAAATTATTATATTTTTTAGATCTAAATTGTTCACTGCCTATTAATATTTAAATATTTAGCTGCCAAATCTTTGGGAAAAAAAACATTAAACAGGAAATGATTAACAGGACCCATATACCTTTATGGTTATGTGTCAAGGTCCAAGTTTCTTAAAATATCAGATCATTTAATCTTTTTATGTTTAGGTTGTAAAATGTCATGTGGTGCGACTGCTCAATTTTTATGATATTTATGAATTAATAATTTGTGATATTTGTGCATTAAAAAATCTATACACATGTATTCAAACTGAAAGAAAATTTGTTTTATTTTTCACTTGATGGTTACACCACTTTTTTTTACATTAAATTAAAAGGTCTAAATGTTTTTTGTAAAACCGTATTAAACCAACATGAATACATAAACTACATTACTAAGAACTGTTTTATAAGAGATTTTGCTTTATTTTCTTATGTCACTAAGCTAACTGTCAAAATTGGATCTTTTTATTATTACTAGCCTATTATTTAAAGTGATATTTACTGAGTGAGCTCAATGGAATGGTGCCGCTTCAGTGGTTGTAGTTTGCAAGTCCTTCCTCTTCTCAAGTCTCGTGATGTTACGGGCCATCAAGGCTGTTCAGTCGGCACTCATGGGCGTGATTGTTTTTCTAAGTGAAGTGTTCATTGCAGGTTTTGTGTTTCTTTATTTTCTCTTTCACCCTCAAACACTCTTGCTCTCTGTGTCTTTCCCAGCACAACATGCCTTTCTGGAGGATCTCTAGTCACTCTGACCTCATGGCCCTTCACCACGCTCTGGACCTGGAGTACTTGTAGCACTGTGACGGCTCTGTCCCAGGGCGTGCGAGGGCCCTGAAGACCCAAACCCAGCACCGTCAGCCTGCTTCGTCGCCCGAGCGTCTGCGTTCCAACAGCACCAGACCAAAAACAAAATCGTTCTCACACACAACGTAGAGGGAGCGACTCTCTCAGCGTGTTGACACATGGCCGCAATTCGTCTTAACCCTAAACCTTTTTCGAAGTGGAGGAGAGTGAATTTATGGCGCTGCAGCTGCTGGCCCTGGTTACTGTGAATTGGCTTTTTTTTCCAAAGCCATCAAAATGTTTTACAGCCCTGTCTACGCGGGGGACTCGGCAAGGGTTCACACCTGTGACAAAAACTGAGCTACCGATGCCTTTGGAACTCAGCAGGACTCCGATCCCACTGCGACTTGGTGTAATGTTTTGTCTCTATGTGTCCGTCTTTCTCAATCGATGGTACAAAGACAGTCGGGCACGGCCCCCTCGTTTTTCTCGTTTCTCCAGCCCCATCGCCCTGGATGTCCTGCTCTTCTTATTTATAATCTTCAAGAGACTTTGTTGGAGAGGCACCGGCCCCGGGCCCCAAAAAAAGGCGCTTTGTTTGAGAGACTTGTGCCTTTTCGTGTTACAAAGTACTTTGATTCCACTACACCAAGAAGTTTATGGAAGAAAAAAAAGGATTTTCTAAGTAATTTAAGGAAAAAAATTTAACAAAACACTATTTACATTGCAGAGACAATCGTGTACAGACATTTTTTTGTGTGTAAATTTGTAATCACTGGACTATTCTTTCCTATATTGATTAAGGTACATGCTGTGGAAAGCGCTTCATGGAAGTTCGTAAAGGCGTTGCCCGCAGTAGCTCGTGCAAAGCCTGAAAGTGTTGACGTGTTCGAGGTTTCATTCAATAAATAAATGTAGATAAAGATTTTTTTTTTGTGATAATTGTTTTGTCATGACCAAAAGCATGGATGTCAAGTGTCAATAATTTCGTATTTTTCTTCAGTGATGTTTTGTTTCCTCCTTTGTACGCTTCTGGTGGTGAGAACTTGTAGAGACTTTCTCCACAATGAAATGTGACTCTTTCTGTCAGAATTTCATACCGGATAGAGTGAATTAAGTCCCAACGGTAGCTCAAACTCCCAAGGAAGAACATAAACAGCATAATAAGAATAATAATCTTCTGAATGTCAAGCTTCAAACTGAGTGTAAATGTCTGTATCTCCCAGTACTATCTCCTGCCCGAGCTGGACATTGAACCGGGCGTTTAAGCTTAAATAGGTTTTATTATCTTTTGTACTGGCGCTAAAGCAGAAAGTCTTGTACAGCAAGTGTAATTTTTGTATGAAGTAGTCTTTTTATTTTGATTGAGTCCACTGTAGTTGGATTTTCATGATGCATATTGGTAGTTCTAAGGTAACTGTGGACTGGAAACTCTAGCTCTTAGACTTTAAGAAAGAAAGCCACTACTCACTCACACCTACACACACACACACACTCACAATGGAGTTTAGAACATACATGTGCTATCGACTGTGAATTTCCCCAGCTAACTCGATCTGTTTCTAATTTTCCCTCCCGGCACATGATGATGTTCGACTCCTGCAGGTGAGGTCGTCTTCTCTGGCCTAGTTTTTCTCACCACATTTACAATTTCACCCCTCTTATTGCGTCGCCCGCCACCCTCCCCTTACTGGGGAATCACATTTTGCTGCTAGATCATGGTAACAGTAAATGTTTTCTAGATTTAACACAGCATTTTTTTTTAATAAATGATGCAATCATAATGCAAACTGGAAATAATTTACAATATGTGGGCCTCATTGTGAAACACAGTTTGTTGTGTCTACAAAAAAAGATGTGTACAGATGTTTTTGACATTTATTATTTGATTGTGTTTAAATTAATAAAAACTGATTTGTGAACTGTTACACACATTTCCCCTTTTTGCGAGTGATTGAAATGGTGGCTTTGCAATATTCTGCCATGAAGTTTGTATTTATTGACTGTTTGGTCCTATGATCAAATGCCTCCAAATTAAGTGTTTTGGAATGGCGGTCTTCTGAACATATGAGCAACTGATGCGTGTCCAGAGATCATTATATTAACATTTTACATATACATACACACACGCACAGAAGGATAACGTTATAATAGTCTTTTTTTATTATTATTGGGATTGGGAATGTAGTATTTGTGTGGCCTCTTTTGTCATTTGGTGGTCTGCAATTCAGCATTTCCCCCAGCAACAGATTCTCAGACAACACGTCATGTATGGCACTTTTGTTTAAATCATCATAACTGATGTAATGTCATATAAAGCTCTCCGTTCCTCTCATCTCTGTGCAAAGCAACTGTTAGAACAATATGTGGGATTTCAAAGTACATTTAAAATCAATGTTCAGTTCATTTTAAGGACTCGCTTCCAGACTATGGGCCCTATCATACACCCGGTGCAATGCAGCGCCAGGCGCGACGCAAGTGTTTTTTGCCAGTTTCAGCCCGACGCAGTTATCATTTTCACGTCCTGAGTCACATTGTTTAAATAGCAATTGCATGTGCGCCCATGGGCGTGCTGGTCCAGCCCGATCTCACGGCAATTCGTAGGAATTTTACGAGGTGGCTAATTCGTACTAATTCATACGACCTCACTCGTACAAATTCGTACGATTTTTGCTAATTCGTACATATTTTACGAGTTAACAAATTCGTATGAATTCGTACGAATGACCTACCCCTGACCCCGCCCCTAAACCTACCCATCACGTGGGTTTAGACAAATCGTACACTGTTAACTTTCGCTGTAGATTTAGCAGCACAGTACTGTAAAAACCTACAGTACAATACTGCATTTCTATATTACAGTAAAATACTGTAATTTGCATTGCATTCTGGGTAATTTTGTTTGAGCGGGAACATTTTACAGTACATTTTAGTGTTGCTGTAACCTGGCTGTAACATGCCAGGCAAATATACAGGGTTGCTGTAAACAGAGAGCGCGCGCGCCGCCTGACTGACGTCAGAGCACAACTGCGGCAGTTCACTCACTCAGCGCGGATATCTCACTCTGCGGATATCTGCAAATTTGGTAAGTTAATTTTGAATTTTATAATAAGGTTTAAGGATTTTACGCTATAGTGTGTAGCCTACATAGCTTTTAATGTGAAATGACAGTGGAAGTTTAGCCAGCGACGGTTGCAAAAACACTGTTAAGTTTGTTAACGTTATCTGCTCTTTCACTGCTTGTCCTGACATTTTCAAATTTAACGTTATAACTCCGTGAATTAACATTACCTTACGGTTTATTTCGTCCAAAACAGATTTGGTGATTGTTGGAACGGTGGAAAGACAAATCGAGATGGTCTTTTGTGAGTTTTATTTTGTTTCTGTCGAGTTTTAATTAAATGTGTTTTACGATGGTCTGCGAGATAAAATTATACTGCATTTGACATGTTAGTCTTACTGTTAGGCCTATCTCTGTAGGGAACACCCGAGCCTGTCAGTGGTAAAAACAAGCACTTATAATAGACATATCGTTATTTTGATCAAACTGCTATAGGCCTATTTGCAGTCCGTTTCCCGAATGACGAACTTAATGATTTTATGATCAATACTGGACCAAATTGAAGTCGTTTAGACACAAAATAAGACGCGTGAAAATAAGGCTTAAAAACACTGCACTTTCCTTTGCAACGCAAAATGGGTGATTTATTTGGGCTTAGAGAGATGGGCTTAGAGAGATTGGCTATTGGTACCAGTTTAGCCTTTTACTTCATTTCTATTTAGGCAGGAGACCCAGTTATATTGATTATTATAATAATTAAAAATATAAATAAACGTGTAAATTGTTGAAAAACTTCAGACTATCAGAGTTAATGATCTATTAGGCAACAAAGACAAGTAAACTGCATGCCAAAAAATCAAGTTAGAATATTTAGAGAGGTCAAGTGAAGCTTATGTTTTATTAACCTAACTTAGATGTATTGTAAGCAGATTTATGAGATATTTCCTTAACAAGAAACACATAACCGTTAACTGAATACTATTTATTTTGATTTCTTACAGCTCTACAGTGTGGGACAATTTGCAGCCTGGGAAGGAGTTTTATGTAAGTATTAGCCATGTTAATACAATGTTTTAAACTTAAAGTTTTAAAATCTAAAGATTACTTTTTTTTTTTTTTTGTCTGTTTTTGTTATTTCTACAGAGTTTTCTCTCTTCCACTGTCTGTCTGCTCATCTTTGGTGCTGTGGCTAACAGATTTTGTCATGTGTTTTTGTGTGTCATGTCTTTTTCAGTTTTGGTCATCGGTCCAAGGTTCCAGTACCACCTCAAAATCCCAGCCAAGTTTTTAAAGGGATACTCTACTGGTTTTTAATATTAAACTATGTTATTCCCTTAACTAAGACGAATTGATGCATATCTCTCTCGTCTCAGTGCGTGCACTAAATCGCTGTCTTGCGGCGAAACTTTGTTAGATCTTATCTCAGCCCTGTTCATTCAATACGTGCCAAGAAGAGAAGCGACCAAACACCTCCACGTTTTCCCTATTTAAATACAGTTACACGAGTAGTGTGACTCGACCTAGGACGGTGACACAAAATTTTCTAAGCGTGTAAAATAGATATCTATATTGTATGGCAGAATAACATAGCAAGTGCTTGAGAGCACTTCGAATCGGCGCAGTAATATCATCTCTCGTGAAAAGTCCGCTCCCGTTGAAATGAGAGGGAGGAGGAGAGGCAGCGGGGGGAGCGGACTTTTCACGAGAGATGATATTACTGCGCAGAGTCAAAGTGCTCCCAAGCACTTGCTATGGTATTCTGCCATACAATATAGTTATCCATTTTACACGCTTAGAAAAGCACAACGTTTTATTTTGTGTCACCGTCCTAGGTCGAGTTACACTACTCGTGTCACTGTATTTAAATAGGGAAAACGTGGAGGTGTTTGGTCGCTTCTCTTCTTGGCACGTATTGAATGAACAGGGCTGAGATAAGATCTAACAAAGTTTCGCCGCAAGACAGCGATTTAGTGCACGCACTGAGACAAGAGAGGTATGCATCAATTCGACTTAGTTAAGGGAATAACATAGTTTAATATGAAAAACCAGTAGAGTATCTCTTTAAGTATGTCCAGCTACAGCTGCAAGTCATGCAGTTTCTCAACCTCTCTCTTAAATGTGTTCACCATACATGGTTTTAATAGTGTAATTGATCAATAAAAATTTTTTTTGACAAGAACATTGTTTGGATTGTCTTTTGATTTGCAGTTATTCTGAAGTTGCATTATAATATTATTACCTATAGATTTATATACTGTAATAACTACATATTATATAGTTATAATATCATTAGTAATTTGAAAATTACAATGTTTTGCAATAATGCATCAATATATCAATATAGATATTACAGTACAATATCGTATAAATTACAACAGAAGCAGACAAAAATGACAAAAATACTGTAAAAATACAGTACAATACTGTTTTGTAGTTTACAGTACTGTTCGTGTGTACTGTAAATTGAATTACAGTACAGTTACTGTAAATCGAAATACAGTACCTTGCTGGCAACCTTGCTGCCAGTACTGTACTGTAAAAATACAAGAAAATTGTTAACAGTGTACAAATTCGTACGAGTGAGGTCGTATGAATTAGTACGAATTAGCCACCTTTTAATCACTCGTACGAATTCGTACGAATTGGTCGTGAGATAGCGTTGGCTGGTCTGAAAACGGGGTGTATTCAGGCGCATTGCTATTTTGAGGCAACTGAAATAGACTGCGCCATTGATCAACTGAAACCTGGTCTAAAGTCAATGGTGCAGTATTTATTTATTTTTTTGTTAGTTAAAGAGCGCGTTAGTAATAGAAGCCTATAAGTGGATCCACAACATGCGTACACTTTGTCCCGTAGATGGTCTGGTTGCGCTTTTAAACCTCGTGCACAAACAGATCTGTTTCCTCGCTAGAGAAGAGTTCAGTTTTTCCGCTTGCAAATTCCGCCATGTAAATAACGAATCCGCCATGGCGCGAGCGCAACTGGCTTTTAAAGGAAATGGGAGATGAGACTCTGATTGGTTTATTGCACGTTACGCCCAAAACACCCATTACTCATTAAGAGAATAGGGACAACCCTTTTAGACCATGTGCTGGGCACGCCAACCATTTTTCCCTTCGTGAAACTAGCAAAAGTGGATTCGGACTAAGTGCGCTTCAGAGCATGCAGGCTTAGATCGTTAAAAAAGGGTCCATATGATGCAAAAACAATGCTAGATGTCTAAATTGATCACAAATTGACAGAAAATTGTATTTTATTTTGGTATTAATACTGTCTGATCATGTTGTTTATAAAGAGACAGATAAAAGCTTTGATTTTCTGTTTTAGCTGTATTTCTAGATTCAGATGAGGGGAATACGCTATAATCGGGCACCAGCGATTTGTCAGTCGGGCGGTTTGTGTTATTCTTGGGGATAGTTGAAGGTGAAACCCTCACCTAATTGTGATTTCTCTTTGCAGAACAGCCAAATGCTTCCAATAACAGCTCCTCTCCACAAATGTTTCCCTGTGTTTTTCTAAAAAGCTCGGCCACTTGCAGTTGGGAGTGGAGTTGGTTTATATAACGCATGAAAAATATTTATGAGGCTGATTTTATGAGGTGGCCAAAATGAAGATGTAACGAGAGACTGGCAGAGGAATAGAGGCGTTCCTGCAAGTGCTCAGAAGAATCAAGCATTCATGGAATCTTATTTTACAAATATTGAAGTCAATTATGTTTTCAGATGGCATCTAAGCAATATGCCAGGGGATTTAAAGGCTGCCAGGAAGAGCTGATAGGGCTGTTATCCTTGGAATGCAAAAAAAAAAGAAGGAGAAGGAGAAGCCAGGATTCTGTCTGAGGCTCATTTACCACATTGGGACAGAATGGGTTTTGTTCCCTTTGATATGCAATGGTTCCAAAAGTCTGAGACCACATTGGAAAAACTGGGATTTATATATATATATACAATGAAACATCATTTGTAAAGGGGAAAAATAGAATCATTTTCACTAGTGACATTATAATTGTATGTCCTTGTTTGTTTAATAATTACAATAAAAACAGTAAAGATAATAAAACTGATCACATTACAATAAAAACAGTAAAGATAATAAAACTGATCACATATTAAAAACAAAACAAGCATTTTTACTGGTGACATTATTTGTTTTATCTATCTATCTATCTATCTATCTATCTATCTATCTATCTATCTATCTTTCTATCTAATAATTTACCATCTATCTATCTATCTATCATCTAATAATCTTTATATCTATCATCTCACACCAACTTATAAATGCAGCGTCATATTTTTGTTGTGTGTTATTCTCACAGATAATTCATAGATTTACAAGTAATATAGTACATGCTATGTGTTTCAGACACCTCTAAAATAAATAGAATTTGAAAAAAAATGACATGCAGGAAAAAGAAAATCACTTTACACTCTTATGTGAGTAATTCCTTGACAAACAGCACCAGAGTGATTTACTGCCTGAGCCCAGACACCGATTTCATGCAGATTCACACAGAAAGAGCCACTCCTGGAGCATCGTAAGTGAACTAATATTATATTACATACATATCAAACATTAAAAACTCGTTCCACATGAGTTACTTTACAACCAGAGGATCTATTAAAAGGCCCTTGTTCCCCACAGATGCGGTAGCTAATGTGTTTCAAGCTGAGGGAGTTCACTCCATCTTTACGCTGCAGACGAGAGAGAGAGAGGCTCTAATAAAGCACTTGAAATTCACATTCCTCCAACAGTAACATTATGAAACTACATAAGTCAGTGGTGCCTGTCATTTTACTGCCATCGTCTTTAATTGTGATGTTTGTCTTTGGGAGAAGAAAAACATATTTGAAGTTATTGTTGCCTCTTTTCATGGTGTGTTTTGGACAGGCCGATTTACTGCTCAGAGTAAAGACTTACTTCAATTCTCCCGGGGACTGACCTGCCATTACAGCTGTGGGCCTTGCCATACTGGGCTTGTTGGTTGGTTGGTTGGTTGGTTGGTTGGTTTTTTGGATTTTATATAAGATTTAATGATTTAAAGGTGCACTGAATACATTTCACAGGTTCTTATTCAAGTTCAAAAGCTTGATTAAAGTAAGCATGAAACAAAAGTTGCAATAGACCTTATTCACAGCAGCGCCATCTTTGATTTTTAACAGGAATGAAAGCGAGGCTGTGAGGGATAGACATACATCTCTTCAGTGGGTTGAACTGTTATCTCATGTGTTTTGGATTGTTCTGGATTGACGAAACACTGCAAAAAATATCTTTTAGATTAAATTTTGAGTACACTGACAAAAACAATAAGTAAAATTCTCATATGGAATTAAGTAAACTCTACTTGACTAAGTTAAAGGCCCCCTAAAATCAAAATGTAAGTTTGTTAGCTTTTAGTATGAATATGTTAGCCTTAAAGTGTAAATTGCAGGTTCGATTGTTCACGAAGATAATGCAATGTGCTTACTAAACATAAAGATAAGAACCGCCCACAATTGTTTTTATACCAAAATGCTGCATATAATATGAAAAGTTGGTACGTTTTACAGTGGTTTTAAGCACGCCCCCTCCCTTCCACTAGCTGGGCGTGACGTCATAAAAGGGACTCCAAGCTTTTACTGTCTATGCCTGGTCTATGCTCCAAGCCTAGAGTTACCGTTAGTCTAAACGGCAAGTAGGCAGTTATATTGGAGACCTATAGCAAAAATGGTTAACTATTGTGTTTGTGCGGGATGTACGAATACATCAAAAACGGGGGAGAGGCTCCACAAGTTCCCCAAGGACAAACGACTGATTCGTGCCTGTAAGTGTTAGCATACCTAAGGTAGATCTCGGGTATGCAAGCCCGACCCTACCCGAGCACGTTGTGTCCGAGCCCAGCCCGTCCCGACACATTAACTGTAATTATGAGCCCGAGCCCAATTTAAACCCGACCATTTTTCAATACGTGGGTCATTATTATAACTGACGTTCTCAACTACTTTCTATGTTACTTTCTCCCGCCCGCAACATTTATGTTTTGTCCCGCTCCCGCCCGCAAAAATACTTTTTTTCTGTACCTCCAAATACTTTCAAGTTAGCCTACGTGTCGCCACCATACACATCAGGATAAATGCTCCTGATAATTTTTTTGTTATTAAAGCATTAACACACAAACCACACTGTTATAACATAAAAACAAGCAGGCTAACTTACAGTCATGCATGGTTTAATATAATTACAAAGTGCGCTCCCATAATAATTCCTAAAAAGCTGACATCAGTTCATCGCGATCTCACACATCTCTGTTATGATCAATGAATCTTTTATAATATCTACACTTTGTTTGTTATAATTCGAGGATTTGCAGCATACAGAATTCATCACTGAACAAAAAGTCCGTTTTGAGCGGTGAGGGAAGTCTATCGTAAATGCTTCTGATTGGCCATTGCGTTCCTAGAAATCAACACATATGTCTGTGATTGGCTACATCGCTCAACGCTGCAAACATGTTATGAATAGAAACTCTGGCCTGTAAATCTGTTCTTGTTGCTTTTCGGCAACAGATGAATAAAAATGTATTAGTTTTTATGTTTTATTCATAGATATTTCTAGTTTTATTCGTTTTATTCTCCCTCAACCCGAACACACAGAATGAGTGCATTACCGCCCGCGCTCCCTCTTATGACGTCATCACCCGGTTACTGTAAAAAACATGCTAGCTTTGAAGAAACCCCAATAAATGTTATTTTAACGCATTTTAAGACAGAAATTTTTAAATATATACATATTGAGCACTTTAATTTACACATTAATTGGTTGTGGTGGTTAACCTGCAGTTTACCCTTTAAGGTTATAAATAAGCTTGTGTGTTCCAAAACAATGACAAAATTCACTGTTTCAGCTTCTCGTCACATCTTCTGTCCAATCAAATGCTCTCTAGAATCTAAAGCGTCCCGCCCCCTATGCTATAAATACCACCAAAGCGACCTTTGACACGTCACAGAGGAATATGGGTTGGAGATGTGAGTTTGATTGCTCAAATGCTCTTTCAAATAAGCTGAAGTCGAACGTGTCATCAGGATTCGCTTCCATGGTGCTGTCAAGTACGAATTGCAGTCTGTGAGGTAAACTAAACGCTATTGGCTATTTGAAAAGGGGGAGGAGCCATTCAATATGTTCTTAACCCTCTTCCTGTTTCAGTGGAAATTACGTCAACACATTATACAAAGCTGCGAGTTCCAAGGCACTTCAGTGGGCTATAAGTAAAATTAACAAAGAAAACAAGTCATTTTAACTTGTAAAAGGTTGAGTAATTTCTACTTAGTTGAAGTTTCCTTTGTAATATCTTTTGTATTATTTACTTAGATGTTTCTAAGTAAAGTATACTCTGTCACCCCCCTTTTGAGAATGGACATTAAAATCCACTATTCAAACTTAAATGGTTGTAATTCAAGAATGCTTTGGAATATAGACCTACATTTGGTCTTGTTTTAAAGAAAACACTCAGCAGATTATTGCTGAAGTGAAAGCAAACAATGCTTTCAAACTTCAAACAATGAAAGTATGAAAAAGTAATGGAAGTTTAAATTTACAGTAAATCAAATATTCTGTACTTAATATTTTTATATATATAATATTTATATTTTACAAAATATTGTTTACTATAAAATTACTATAAAATCAAAGCCATATATCTAACCAAGTTGTGTTCCAAATTTGAAGTTGATATCACAAAAATTTAAGTTCCCATGAGATGTTGTTTAGGCGTAATACCAAAGATAGCCACCGGGTGACATACATTCCATTGAATTTAATTTAATTTAATATAAAGAATGTATTTATAGAGAGGAATGAAATGTTACTGAGCATATTTTTAATTATTTAATTTAATTAGGCTATTTAATTATTTTATTTAAATGTCTCTGTCAAAAAGTCTGTCCGCCATGAGATTTTTCACTGAGCTTGTCGCAGTGCATTCTGGGACTGCCTTCTGCACAACAATTCATGTGACAATGCTTTTAACCAAAATGAGTTGTTTTATAGGGCAGTATAATGTTGCTGCCTACCTTTTGAAACAGCAGTGAAAAAAATGCATAAAATGTTGCCTACAGAAGATGATCAATAGGTTTTGGAACAAAGCAAGTGATCACGAAGAGGTCATTCCACTTTAACACCAAAAGTGTTCAGATGCTTGTCGTTGCACTCCTGTTTATGTGGACCTTGGCTCCAAACCCATTAATTTATCACATTATTCCATATAGTTGTTTCGAGTTTAGTGCAATTTATGATATCTGCGTTGAAGGTGTTAAAATGTCTCTCCAATTGGCTCAATAAAAGTATCTTTGATTTATTAACAATTTTAGAAGGATGATCTTCAGTGTAACAGCAAAGTAGGTCCTTGTGAGACGTGTCCTCCAAACCCTCCGCTGTGTAAACATCGCAGCCTATCACATGGGCCGGTGCTGGTTTTATAGCAGCAGAGGGTTGGCCCCAGTCATTAAGCTGGGAGTTGTTAGTCATATTTGCGAGAGAGCTTGGCTTTGGCTTTCCGTTCTCCCGTTCGCAACCTCCACCTGCACTTGCGGTCAAACTGCATGCTCAGTGCTCTTTTGTAGGCCCACCAAGCAGTGAGTGGCAGTGAGTTATATGGACGGCTCAGGGCTCGTTTTGGCAGCACAGAGCCGATGACTCCGGCTTCCCCTGCTTTGAGATGTGAGCTTCTGCATCTCCCGGGACTTAATTTGGCCAGCGAGCTGCGCTCAGACCTCCCGGTCTGGTGTTAATTGGTCAGACTTTCTCCCGTTATGGCTCGGATTCGCTCCAAGCCCTTTCTCGGCTGGCCCGCGTTCCAACCTCTCTGTGAGTTTAATAAACTTTATGTCGTCCGGTTAATAAAACAGCATTGTGTCCCGCCTTGGCTTGTTTTTCCTCGATAAGTCATGGGATTTTTCCTCTCTCGCTTTTCCTCTCTCGTGCCCTGTCTCTCTCCACGGGTGATTTCAGAGAAATGCTTTGGAGGCTAAAAGACTCTCCATGTGAAGAGAATCACGGATCGTTTATCCTCTCTATAAAAATGTATCTCCTCCTACTGCCTGATTCTTCTATTGTGTCCTGCTCATTGGGTCCCACAGTAAAGCATTAAAGTAAGTCAACTTTACATTCGTAAAACACTTCCTTTTCTTCTTGGATTCCAGTGAAGTGGGAGTGCAGTTTTCTTTCTCTTCTGTCTGGGTTTGTTGATTGATGTTTGAGCGGTGCGGACTCTCTTATACTGGTGAATGTAGACTGATGTCATTGACGCGTAGATGACAGACACACCACACTTACTCTGGCTTCAGCTGAGGTAATGTGTTCTTCAAGGGGTCAGAGATGGTTTCCCATGTCGGATACACTTCTTTGAATATAAAAAGCACTACCCTGATGAAGCTATATAACATATTTAAATATCGTTGCTGTCTGGTGGAAACCTTGTATGTCCAAAACCGTGATATTCAGGAAATGGAAAAAACACTGTATTTTTAAAATAATTAAACACTGCGTTGTCAAACTTGATTTTGTGGCTTTATATATGGTTAGACACTTGCGTATTATTAACATTTTGCCATCAAGCTCAAATGGAGTTACAAGGTTTTTGACCAGCAAATTTCTGAGAATTATGGACGTGTGTTTTGTCCGTCATTTGAGCCTCAGGCAGTAAGTGCATCGCATTACGTTTTCATCAACTTACAGGTTATAAAGTGTATTGTAGCTATGTGGGCACTCAGTTGTTTCTGTCATTTGGAAAAGATCTCGTGTTATAAAAGATGAAGTGCAACACCAAGGCTATTTAAGACCGTATTGGCTATGATTTGACGGTAAATGCTATACTAAGACACTCTTCTCTGCTCCTCAAATACGTAAAGCATTAGCCTTTATATATAGTGTTTCTAGACGAGTAAAGAAAACACTGTACTTATTTAAAGAACCAGTTCTTATTGCATTGCAAACAAGCAGAGACGGTCCAAACTACGTGTGGCACTTCTTTCACAATATAGGACGGGTGGAGTTATGAGGTTTTTATGAGGTTTAAGGATCCAATGGAGTTAAGAGGTTTATTCACAAACTCATTTAATAATTTTCATTGATTAAATGTTTGCAAAAACCCACAGACAGACGTAAAGGGTGACCAGTAGTAATGATTGACAATTATATTCCACAAGGCATGATAACAGTGGAATTTACATACATTTCCCAGTTCAAAAGTTTACACACCCTTGTTTTTTAATTTCATGGTTTGTGTCCATGTTTGTGTACCAGCTTGCTCTGCTCATTTGAGTTCTTCACCACATTCAACTATATGATGTTGGAATCCAGCTTTGGCTGTCAGGATGCTTGAAGAACGCATGGACAACTGTCACGGAAGGCTGGCCACCTTTACAAAACTGAGAACCACTAAACTTTTGAACAGATTCATTTGTGTAATTTACTCTTTGTCACACTACATTTGTAAATATATGCTATACAACTTGTTTTCAGGAAGAATTCAAATGTAATATTTATTTAATATATATATTTTTAATTCTCTTTACCAAATCTTGCCTCTTTAATGACAAAAAAAAAAAAAAAATCAGTGTATCCACAATGTGTTTTTCACTGTATTTTCTTTCTTGTATTTCTTTATTTCTTTTAAAGGAATGTTAAAGTTGGACAAAAACTTTTTTTTCAACCCTTCATTTGCCATCAGTGACCAAAAAAAAACAGCAAATCAGCCTTTTCGGACAAGCAAAAATATTTGATTTCCTCTGTGACTCCCCTCGGCCAGGGGATTACAAAGGCTTTAAGCCGGCGGATGAAGGAAAGCAAAGTGGTAAGTGACATTTCTGGTCTGGGAATATGGCAATCAGCAGTATGGAGGACCGCCAAGTCCCGGGCCAGGCCTGAAAATGCTAAAAAGGCTCTGGGAGAGTGTAAACAAACACGGTGTTGTGAGGGTGGGGGAGGGAATCTTGGGGGACAGATCTGTTAGCCATCAGCGAGTCCTTTTCATCTGACCGCTGCTCCTCCGGTAAGCTGAAGGAAGGCTTTGTATACCTGCGTACAGACAGGAGCTAAGCATTCAGAGAGCAGGAAACCACAGCCTTTCCCCCCCCCCACCTTCATCCCTCCATCCCTAAGGCCCTACAACAGAGAGCGCATACAGTATGGCATTCTGCGCCAGCGGCCCCTGCCCGCCACTTAGCCAGCCCCAAGACACAGGAAGCTGGCAGAGTCACTGCCGGGTCAGGGTTCGCTCGGGACAAGGGCACACAATGACTCGCTCATGCATATTTAATCACAGACAGGTTAGAGAGCGCCCAGACGTAGTTTATAATTCAGTACAATTAGCGAGAAGGCTTTAAGTTAGTAATGACTTCCTTTACATCAGTCCGTCATCTAACAGTGCCTGCTTGAATCCAAAAACACGCATAAACTAATCTATTCAAGTGCTATAAAAAGTCAATGCATTCAATATCCAACTCGAAGATCATTTGACTAGTAACATTATATGCATCTATTAATTTCACAGAAATGTCCAGTGTTAAAATGCACCTGCATTATTGTCTAATGAGTCCAGGATGAGCGCTATAATCCCTCTGGGCAACACAGGGACCATCCATTGCCCTTGTTCAATAATTCATACGCTCTATCTCTCCACTGACCAAGCCATCACCTTAAAGCATTAAAAGCGCTCACAGTAGAAATGAATACCCTCTCAGCTGTGCAGGGGAGCGTCTGCTTCTGGGTGGGTTTATTTGTTCGATTAAGAGTACAGAGTTATCAAAGACATGCTTAAAGTCAACATGAAATGCCATTGTTAACTTTTCACTTAATGTGGCACTTTGAAGTGAAACAAGATATTGAAATTAGTAAAGAAGAAGAAATGGAGGCAGAGGCATGACTTTATCCATCAGAATTAGGAATATATTGGCAGTCATAGTTTCTGCCAATAAATGTGACTTTTTAATGTTATATCTGTATTAAAAAGTATATTTAAGTCGATAATTTATAGCCAAAAGATCATTATTTCAAGTTGGTTTACCTAGTGTCAAACACAAATAAAATGTTTAATCAGAGCATGAAAGTTTTTTTTTATCCATGGCACTCAGGCATTTAATTTATTTATTCGCTGTTATATTTGTGAAAATTATATTTTCAATTTAAAGTTAATAAAATAAATAAAGATGGCCGAATTCATGTATGATTTCTTTATTCTAATGGTTTAAAATAAGATGTTTGTGGGATAAGAACAGGCTGCCGTTTTTTTTTTTTTTTTTTGACCAAATGTAATTTGATATCTTACATCGGCCATTATATCGGTTAATGGCTATAAAATATAAATAATCATCATTATTGGCATTGGCCAACATTTCTATGTCATATAAAGTGCTCTATAGGACAGGTTAAAGGGGAACTTTTTTTATTTTAAAATAATCAATTAATGTAAACTTTAAAATAATATGAACCAATAATTTGTTCTCAAATAAGACCAGGAACTTGTATTAAGAAAGCACTGTAAAGATTTCATGCTTGACTTTAAGACAGAGCTGAAGGAGTCATTTTACACATCTGTGTCTGACATATTTCCAAAACATTTACTCAATTATTTCATTCTACAGTCACAGATCTTCAGAGGTTTAAATGTGCTGGCAGTGACAAAAACCAAGACACATTTAATTCTTTGGTCCTGTTTACAATATTACTTAGTAGTGTAACTAATTTGAAATTGCAGTCAACAGTGATTCATAATCCCGTAAAAACAATATACACCTTAATGATTCGCACTGCTCTGTTTGAAACCTCATTGTACTCCTCCTGTAAACATTTGTCTAGGACCTTCTCATTGTTCTTTCTCCCCTTCCAGTTCTCCTTTCTCTCTCGCTCTCTCTCTCTCTCTCTCTCTCTCTCTCTCTCTCTCTCTCTCTCTCTCTCTCTCTCTCTCTCTCTCTCTCTCTCTCTCTCTCTCTCTCTCTCTCTAAGTAGGTAAGCGCATACATGTCTGTGTAAATGTGTCCTAAAACCACAAACTCACTTCTGCAAAAGAAACACTGCCTGCATCACTCGCTCACCCTGACTCTGGGCAACCAGCAACTCTCTGTGGATTTCTCAGTGTCCCTCGGTCTATACGAACCCTCGCTGGCTATTTAAACTATGCATTTTTAACAGAAACACTCTCCCGTTGTCAAGTCCAGTTTGTCTTGCTGTGCATAACTGCCATGCTTATAAATAATTATGAATTTTTTTAATTATAAAATGAATATGGAATGAGTATGGAAGGTATAGATTATGTGCCTCTGTGTTTGGCAGATCGAATTCCATGTTGGCGTCTTCCAACATAACATAATAGACTGTTAATGTATTTTAATTAGGGAGGATTCCATATCTTTCCAATAAAGCTTTAATAAAATCTAATTATTGGTTTGTTTCGCTGGACAATGTGGTACTCGTCTTGTACCTGACTTATACAGACACCTAATGGTAGCATTAGTTTTCAATCACAGACGGATTTGTAGAAATGCACTATTTACAGTCGGCCATGATACATTTATTCCACATGCAAAAGTGATAAAAGGACACATGGTGCGTTCGAGTCCTCCTAGAAAGTTTGTATTTATGAGTGTGTGTTTATGACGTCAGGCGTGTTCAAATCACTTTGGTCGAAAAGCAAGATGGCGATGTACCTTTTCTACAAAAACGCATCAACGTTTTTTTTGGTCCTACTTCTACAAAATGGTTAATAAAGAATGTGTTTTTATATATTCAATCGTAAATGTACAATACTATCATATTTTGAACATGAAACGTAGCTCGTTTTATAGTAAATGGGGGGAAAAGTTCATTCATTTCAATAAATATACCATCAAAACAGATCACCCGTTGTGTCCACAATGTTTTCACACTGACACTCCCGAATCGCAAAATTGCTCATAATTTGTTGTGGTGTTCATGTGCATTTAACTTGTTAATATGATCTTTCCCAGATGACTTGAACACGCCAACAGATGCTAAGTGTATATGTTCGAGTTCATGTGGCGGTGTGCAGACCGATCTGACTTGAGGCAATGGCGCTGTATGAAGCAGTACATGAAAAGTGTTTCTGTTGCTTCATAAAAAAAACACCTAAAAAAACAATGAGTCACAATGGGAAGCAAAAAGTGTCCGACTTGACATCTCCGTTTTCAATCCCGCACTTAAATGCAAGCAGCAACTCTCGCCGATCTGTCTGTGCAGCGCCGCATGAAGTCGAACACACCTTATGTGTGTAGTTTTCAGGCTGGTCATGTGTCTTCAACATGGCTGCCTCCATGAGGTGACCCGCTACCTGGTAACATAAAACAGCTTTTATTAGGTTACTGATAAAGTATATACTGGAGTCTTCATCTAGGAATGGACATGCTTTTAAAAAAAAATCAAAAGCACTGTTAATTTCTTTTGGGGTAAAAAGAAAATAGTTTTCACTTAATTTTGATGGTCCCTTTAACACATGCTGTTGACTACAAGTAACGTTGCACCTACGTGTCTACTAACTCTCATTAGAGTGTTAGTAGAGTATTGGTAGACTGGTAGGGTTAGGGTTAGAGTAAGTTGACATGTAGTTGCAAAGTTACTTTGTGTGAATGTCTGTTGGAGGAGCATCACAATAAAGAGTTAGCAGATATTTAGCAGACAGTCTACTAATACTCAAATGAGAGTTAGTTGGCATGTAGTTGCAAAGTTACTTATAGTCAACAGAATTTTCAAAAGAGACCATCAAAATAAAGTATTACCAAAAAAATATACAAATTTTACCTCGAAGACAGAACAACCTATTAAACGAACTGTTACTGTACATTTATCCCTCACATCCTTGTCGTCATTTGCCTAAAATAGAATATGGAAAATAATGAAAACCTTATTATATAATATAACTCTTGTTGTGTGTGTGTGTGTGTGTGTGTGTGTGTGTGTGTGTGTGTGTGGGTTTGGCGTCCATAGATATGAAATATTTGTTGAAGCACTATCTACTCATCCAGACTCTTAGACATAGCATTGACAATGAGAGAGAGGTTGTGAATACAGTCTCGTCTTCTGGAATACTGCATTTAAAAAATTGCTGTAACCCAATAAGATTAAACTCGCGATAACATCTAAAGTCTGTCTCTCACCACACAGCGCACCACACCAATGACAAGTGATGTTCAGGAAGCGACTAACACTTGCCAGATCAACAGATAATATTTGTCAAGGGGGAATTTATTAATATCTGCACCTTGAATTACACATTCACCCTGTAGCCCGAGGCCAGTTCAACTCTGCGGGAGAGGTCACTGGAGGGTGGATCACAAACGTCTGTGTTTTTTTTATGTGCGTGTAGGATGGGTGACTTAGCGGCTACTTGGCTGGCTGACTGCATGTGAGCGTGTTGAGCTGCAGCGGGCCGGGCTCCATGACAACGGAGGCCAGGTCCCATCCTCTCTCTCTAATTGTCTCTGACCTCGAAATTCGATCTCGCTCTCAAGGCAGGAGGATTTCTTTTCACACGGCAATCACTTTTGAATTTGTCCCCTGCATCTCCTGAATGCCTTGCCGGGCCACGGGCGTACACTGTGAGCTTGGCAAAACAAATGACCTATCCTTTTAATTTACCCTCCGAACAGCGTTGTTTGTGTGAGGATTTTTTTTTTTTTTAGGGGAGGGTAAATCCCACTGCTCGAGAAAAACATGAGTTCTTTTCTCCTTTTTTCTTCCGTTTTCTCTCTCTTTTATGCACTTGTCCTCCTCCCCTCTCATTCTCGTGTACACCTACCGATTCTGAGTAATTACAGCCCTGGACAGAAAACAAAAGACATTTTTGATGGATGACGGAGAGGGTGGAATGGGATTAAAATTTTTACGCTTTTCCTCAGCACCTTTCCTTTAAGCACTGGTCTTTAACTGGTATAAAAGCTCCTTCCGATCCTCTCTTCACCTTTTTACAACAACAGAAGTGGGTGTAGACCTAAAACAGCCCAGTGAAAACTATTAAATCACGGTCAGTTGGCACAGGGGTCGTTTGTTAATGCTGAATCATAATCATGGCCTCAGGCCGATGTCTTTAGTGTTTTTAATATTTTAATATGCAGAGACACATTTTTCAAATGTATTTTTAGGTTTATTTCCACAAAAAAAAAAAAAAATTGGGATCCGTGGCACTTTCAAAACATAGCTGGTTGATCATTTTAACCAACCGAGCATAGCAACAGCTCAACCAATGCTGTGAGTTTGGGGCGGGGCTATCTGTTTGTATTAACAAATGGCATATGATCGAGGGTTCAAGAAACCTGTTTGAAAACAGTCATTATGACCAGGGATGCGTTTCCCGTACAACGACGTATCTCTCTGCTTAACTACCATAGTACGATGCATCGTAGAATAAATCAACTAGCTATTCACGACTGTTTCCCGAAACCGAATGTCATGTTTTGCTATAAATTACGGACATGGCTTCTGAGGACTATTTCTCATTTTTCTCAGTTATTTTGCTTTATTTCCAGATTCAATCATAGGCCCGTTCTTACGTACTAGAGCACGTTCACACATGCACACTCTTCAAAAACGACGCTTTAAATCTCTTGACAAACTAAAAGACGTAAATGACATTTGTATGTATTCTAAATAAAAGATATAGATTGTGCTTATTTGCCTCAAGACAAGGATTTATTGAGTCCACATGTCATGCAAACCAGAAACTATGCTTCTAACCAAAGGTCGAGAGCCGTCGTTCAAACCACACAACTTTGCGATGCTGTTTGCGAATGTTCGTTGGAAATATGGTTTCGGGAATGAACTATGCTGATAACGACAGAACTTGCGACCATAGTTGACTAACAATGCTTTTGGGAAACCCCAGCATAGCAACAGCTCAACCAATGCTGTGAGTTGGGGGTGGGGCTATCTGTTTGTTTTAACAAATTGCGTACGGGCGACGGTTTAAGAAACCTGTTTGAAATCAGGTAACTGTAATTCCCCATCACAAACATCTAATTAAATTCTATATACTATTGATGTATACTGTATATAATTAATTATGATGTTAATTGTGTCAGACAAAAAGTTCTGTGAACAAGTTGTATCTGATTCACATGGAATTGATTATGCATTTATTTAACCCCTTAAGTTGCACCGGCCTGCCGACGGGCCCATAGCCATTACATATTTAAAACAGTTATATCCTATACTAAACCTATACTAATGTTGACAAACTATATCATTTTAAAGCTTACAATCTGTAGTTTTCATATCTGGTATATAAATAAATTACAGAAGAGCCGTAATCTATCAATTTGCAACAAGAATATTTTCACACTCCTAAGGCGTGTTAAGACCTTTATTTTGAAATAGTGATGAACATGAAAATCATGAAAGAAAGGCAGAAACCTCAGTTTGTTTTCATGCCAATAGCTCAAAAGACAACATCCATATACATTTGTTTTAGAAAAAAAGGTCTGGAAATGTTTTAAATATAAAGAAAAAAATGATAGATTCACCATTTGTGAAATGGCAGCGAGCTATAACGCACATACGTGTTCTTTTTATGTGATTATTGAGGTTGAATTCATATCAAAATATGCCAAACTTCCCTTACTACTTCTGAATAGGATGCCTACTTCATAAATTGTATGAAAATTGTGGAAATAATGGTTCAGATCACTCAAAACACACATGGAAATGGAGGCGCCCTTATATGGGCAGTAATGGAGTCTGGTTGCGCCCCAGTGAAAAAGTTTGGTACTGCGCCCAAACAAAATCTTACCGAAAGCTTATTTTTTGAGATATCAACCTAAAATCTGAAACACAACTTGTTAAGAGTTTTGGCTTTGATTTTCTTACGGTTTTAGAGTCCACCAGGTTTTGAAAAAATATATTTTATATAAAATATGAATAATTAAATTTTTACATTTTCATAAACTCAAACTTCTATAACTTTTTTTCTGCTTCACTTCCTTAATTTATTTATTTATCCAAAGCATTCTTGAATTACAACCATTTAAGTTTGGATTGTGCATTTTTATGTTTATTTTAAAAAAGGGCACTTAAGAGCTTAATTTATATTAAAAGTAGGGCTGTCAAATGATTAATCATGATTAATCACATCCAAAATAAAAGTTTTTTTACATAATATATGTGGGTGCACTGTGTATTATTTTGTATATATATAAATACACACACATGCATGTATATTTAAGAAAAAATATTATTTATATATAAAATATTTATATATAATATAAATGATATATAAATCTATATACAGTATATACATGAAAATATTTCTTAAATATATACAAGCATGTGTGTGTATTTATATATATAAAATAATTATACACAGTGCACCCACATATATTATGTAAAAAAAACTTTTATTTTGGATGTGATTAATCACGATTAATCATTTGACAGCCCTAATTAAAAGCAGTGTTTAGTGCCTGATTAAACTATATTGTGAGTAATTAATGATTAAAAATACTGCACAGACAATACTGTTTTGTGAATCCAGCCCTCAGTATTTTTGCTAAAGTATCAGTATTGTCTGTGGTGATGTTGATGTCTCTATTCCTCATGGTTAAGGCTTTTTAATGGTTCCTGTCACACAGAGGTTTTAGAGTACAAATGGGCCTCCCTCGGACGGCAGTGGCAGCTGTTGCAAGCCTGAATAATTTGATTTGGTGTTTTATGCCGGAAAAGAGCCTTTCTTCACGAGCCACATTTGGGCTGGGCTTTGGCCATGAGTCTGCCTCCACTGAAAGACTTTACATGACATTAACACGTTTTCAGAGGGCATTACCATTCTCAGGGAGATTTGTCTAGACAAAGACATGGTTTATTTGGAGTTAAAGCTTCATTTCCTGTCTGGACCTTCACTTTCTCTCTTCCTCCATCCTTTATCCACCCATACTCCAACACTCCTCCACACCGCCTGGCTGCCTGTCAGGTAAGAGGATTTCAATTAGTTTACGCTGTGAATATGCGCACAAACGTGATAAATGAGAGCAATTAGTCTCTGTCATGTCTTCCCTCTCCGCTCAGTAAATCACCAGTCCGCCCCTCTTGCTGATGTTAAGAGCACATTACATCACCTTCAGCACTTCATATGGCTTTATGAGATTTCAGGCTCTTTAGAAAAGAGAGTTGAGGAAGAGAGACCAAAAACCCACTTTACTCTAAAACTGATTGGAAAGTTAGAGCCCCTGCATTACGTGTCAAAAGCCATAACTTGGATTACAAGGTAAAAATTCGACATTTCCAGGTCATGGAGGAGCCACGCATTTTCATGTAATTACTGGATGTGGTTTCGGGGTGTTTTTAATATAAACGTGTTTGATTCGTTGCCAGGGTGTAAAACATGGTGTTTGTTATTAGACTTTTAAAACAGTGGGGTACCAAACCATGTGGCGTGATTACTCTGACTCTCATAGAGAGCGCTAAATACAACCTACGCCAAGCGTAGGTTTATATTCTCATGCGTTATATTGTGCCCTGTGTTTTGAACCGACTGGAGATTTATGGGAACATTAGTCTAACTGCCGATACAGGCTCGTATACAAAAGAACGTCTGTAAATGTCCGGAAAATGAACAACAAAAAGGGCCGTTTTACCCAAACAACAGACAGACAGCTTTTGGGCTTACCAGAAGGTGATATTTGGGTGGAATTCCCCTTAAAATGTTCAAATGAAGCATAGTTTACGAATATGCTGATATTGTTTGGCTCGCTGTAAGGAAGATGGAACACAGCCAAACATAATCAAGCTCCAATATTACAGAGGGGACCCCTGCTGTAGCAAAATAATGCTCTTTATACAACTCCTCCAAGTTCTCAGCCTCTTCTCAGCCTTTTATAGCGAATATGGATCGTTAAATGCTTTTCAGATGATGTATCATCATTTCATATCTTGTTTATTGAGTGAATCAGTCATTTCACAGTTTGCTACTTAATTCTGTGAAAGAGATTGCACATGCAGTCAATACAATTACTCAAACCTCAAAGAATGTCTGATGTAACTGTAAATCCATGAGTTCATGGTTAAATAAAAGCTGACTGCAAAAATACTTGCAAAAACCTGTCAGAAGCCATAAGAGATTAAAGAGAGTTTAACGACTTTTGACAGTAATGTTTTAAAATACTTATTTTGTCAGCATTTTGTATTTTTCCATCTACCATTTATTTATTTAGAAAAGAAGAAGTCATTCCCTTATACTCCATGCTGACTCTGGCCAACACTATTAAAGGATTAGTTTACACACACAAAAAAAAAATTGTTGTCATTTACTCACTCATGTTATTCCATACATGACTTTCTTTCTTCCATGAAACACAGAAAGAGACATTTTGAAGATCACTGACAATGAGGACTGAAACTTTCAAGCTTCAAAAAGCTTCCAGCTTCACCATAAAAGTTGTTTATACGGTTTATATGGACTATATTCCAAGTCTTCTGAAGCTACATGATAGCTTTATGGGGAGAACAGATGCAAAAATTCACAATTCACTGAAAATCTTCACTTCTTTATTTTCGATTTCGTGAGAGAAGTTGTGATGTCCAATTTGTGAATGGACGAATCAAATTCAGTCAATGAATTGGATTGAACAACCTATTCGAATAATTTGGTGACAGATCACACTGATCTGGTTCTCAAATGATTCAGTGATCCAGTCACAGTGGTTAACAGCTCACTGGATGGGACAATTATGGGAGTAGGCTACTTGAGAGAAGTAGTTTGATTTGTACATAAATTGTTCTTTTGAGATGAATCTTTTCATTAAATCTATTGATCCTGTTCTCAAAAATAATCTGAATGATTCACTCACAAATCATACTGATCCAGTTCTTGAATTCGACTCACTGACTTGATTTGGTTGCAATCATAACAACTGATTGGAGGGGAAAATTAATAGTAATTAAAATATATTTATGTGTTTCTCAAGACTTGGTGATTTATAATACTTTGTAGCTGTGTTGCATAGTTTTTGAATATGTAATTGTGTCAAATTAAACATAAAAACAGCAACCAGTATATTTGTTAATAATTCATCTGAAGGCAGTCATGCAGGTTTGGAGCAGCATGGAGATGTGCAAATGATTACTATCCCTATAAGAAAAAAAATTTTCATCAAGGAGTTAGACAGCATTCTCTCATGTGATCCTATTTCTTCATTTCTTCTTTCTCTCCCTCCACTTTTTCTCTCTTTCTCTCATTGCTTGTCAGCTTGTCAGATGGAAGATACCAATTTGACAGGCTCATTCCATGTGGAAATGGCATGATTGGAAGTATTTGGCATTCCCCCGTTTCTTTGTGCTGCAGAGTGAGATACACCATCATCTGACAACAAAAAAAATAAAAAAAGTAAATTCCCTATATGGATGTGTGTTTGAGACTGGGGCGGGGGGGGGGGGGGGGGGGGATATGGGGGTACGGGTGACAGACATACTGTACGGAGAGAGAGAGAGAGAGAGAGAGAGAGAGAGAGAGAGAGAGAGAGAGAGAGAGAGAGAGAGAGAGAGAGAGAGAGACTGAGAAAGAAGAGAGTCCAGCCTTAATGTGCCAGAACTTGTGCGCTACTCTGGCCCTCACTTCCTGAGAGAGAGTAAATGGAAGATCACTTGTCAAGCTGTCATGTAGCAGGAGAGCCTTACCTGGGGCTGCCGAGCCAGCGTCTCTCTGCTAAGAGCAGGCCATTCACATAACCCTGAAACAATCAAGTCGGGGCTTGAAACTGGAGAAATGCTATGGCCAGTGTGACGTGGGGAAATAAAGGACTGGAGGGAAAAGAAATGTCTCTCGCTCTCCTCTCCCTCACTCTTTCTCTCTGTTGTCTAAGTTTTTTTTTGTCATTGGGCCAGTACCTAAGTGTTCAAAGCTCTGTCAAGCCGTAACACTTTGATATTTTTCCCAGGCTTCAAAAGAGCATGGCAACAATGGGCTTGTGACTGCAGGCTATGCAGAGGTAGCCAAGACAATATTAGTTGTCTCATCTTCTTTATGTTGTTGGCACCAGACTAGGAGTTTTTTACTGGATGGAGGTAGGTGTTTCGGAAGGAAGCCCGACCTGTTAGCGGTATCTCAGGCGGGTTGTTTAAGGCCTGAGGAAGTGCTCTGGTTTACACAGGTTTTGCTCTTTTGATGCAGGTAAAGGTGAGGCCAGCGCTGAGTCATCCGTACAGGTGGTCTGCACTGATGAGGGGGCCGTGAGTCACGTAGCGAAGTAAAATGTGCCAGAACAAGGTAAAAAAACAGTAGTCAAACGTATCACTTTGATGAATGTGTAGTGAGGTTTTTCATGTGGTACAAATTCACCCATGATGGAGTGTAGTATCTTCTCATTTATATAATTTTTGGTAACACTTACTTCGATGACTCTGTTTATAATGAATCAAGTATTATTGGCAATGCTTTATAATACATGTTCTTTTAAATACACGTAATCACGATTGTTAAAAAAGGGATTCTCAATCTTTTTTGACAGCCTTTTTCTACCTCAAATATTTACATAAAATGCTGTGCTTTCTATTTTATTGTATTTAAGATGTAACCACAAGTATTATAATTTATCATAACTAGTTACAGTTTCTTTTAAAATGTTACTAAAAATAAGCTTCATAAGTGTTAACAACTTTTCTTTTTTTTTTATTCTGTGTGTGGAGTACAGCGGGGGAAAAAAAGATTAAAAGCACAATATTTAAATGAAATAAACCAGTATATGTGATATGTGAGATAATATTCAGAGTTAGTGCAGACAGAAGAGAATAATACATGTTCATTTCTTCACTTCGTGAAACATAACTCTAACCAACACAGTGTACACAGCTGCAGCGCTGCTACGTCTAATAGGTGCAGTCCTGATCTAATTTTGCAGGCTGTTTTTTTTCCTCCTCACTGTAACATGTATTGTTTGAGGGAATGTTAGCCAGCGGCAGATTAGCACCTCCTTAACAAGGCAAATATGATCTGTGTGCACCTCCACAAAGGAAACACTGAAGTTCTCTATTTATAGATGCAAAGGAAATGGACACTGTTAAAATCCGTGAGTGAGAAGTGAGCAGAGAAGTGTCTTCAGGTTTTCTTTTCAAGACAACATAGTGTCATAGTGCATTCTGGGCTTTCCCTCCTTTTCGTAGTCAGTGAGTAATTAGGAGGTAAATTTACGTGTCGGTTTACTCAATTCACAAAAGGCCGACCAGGGTAGTTGCCACACTTTTTATTCAGTAAATATTGTGTTTGTTTTTTAATGATTTTTAGTATACCGGCTAAAAACGCTGTTGAACATAAAAACATAGTTTATTCAACACAAGTTGATGCAAGTTGTCACATTAGGCCCTTACCCTTAATTTAATACGCATTTAATATGCTTTTTTTAGAACAATTTAAATGGCGAAACTTTTTTTTTTTAAAGAAAAGTCTAAAATGACACAAATTGCCCTTATCTGACATTTATGAATAGTTCTAAAAATATAGTTCAGCATTTTGATGAAAATCCTTTATATGCCCAAAAGATATTAAAAAATATGATATTTTAGAGTATACCTATATGTTTTTGAAACAAATGTACACAACCAATGCTATTGTGTTGTGACAACCAGCCCCAACAGTTTCTGTTCTATCTCAGGCTAAAATACAATTAAATGTCCATTACTGTCAGCAGTACAGTGAGGTAGAAACAGGTCAAAACAGTTTGTCATTTATAATATACGCAATGTAAAAAAATGTAGAATGGGAGTCGATGAAAGCCTATAAAAACTTCCCATTAACACATGGGTCCACCCATAAAGACTTAACTGGGGTTGAGCAGCACAGGTTATCTTTGTTCCTGTCTTGAGCACATTACATGAATCCAGTCCCTGACTGGCTGAATTCTTTAAGGCTCAGCTATAATTATGCTAGATTTCCTCTACCGTCCTTCAGGAGAAATGGTCTAACAATCTGGTATTTTGGAGCTGAAACAGGACATTCACTCTGAAGAAAATCGCACCTTCCTTTGGGAGGCTCGGCCTTTGGCAGCCGACTTTAAAGTGCGACGGCGAGCGTGCGGTAGCCGAGTTCGCTCTCTCAGCAGATGGAAATGATGGTGCTGTGATTATGGCTACAGACTGAACTCAGACACAATTAGCCACCAACAGATGGAAGTCTTCACGTTAGAAACCTCCCTCACCCCCCACAAGCCCTCAAGAGAGTGTCTGGAGGGGGGAAAAAAGGCAAACATTGGCATGCAGAAGTCATGTAGGCCATACATACTCTGTAATTTTTATGTAGTTTGGAAACATACACAAATGTAAATGTAGCCCTCTGATTTTACCCATGTTCAACGCTGCTGAATGAAAAGAATGTAAATCATGTATGATTTAGTTTTCTGTGCCACATCACCCTGCACAGCTGGGCTAAACTGTGTAGTAATTAAAGGGATAGTTCCAAAAAGTAAATTTCTGTCATCAAGTATTTACCTTCATCCAAAACCCTTTTTGTGTGTGTGTGTGGGGGGGGGGGGGGGGTGCTTTTTTCATGCAATTCATTTTGAGCCAGATCTTTTTAATGAGTCGGTTGATTCGGTTCATTCATTCAGTAAGCGATTTCTGAGAAACACTGTTGAAAGTGGATCGCATCGAGCACCAAAACACGCTTGTAGCCAATCAGCAGTTAGGGGCGTGTCCACTCATGAGGGGGGAGGTGCCTGTGCTGCACATCATGTTCATGAATTTGGGGGCGGAGCTATCAAGATAGGGGTGTGATCCTTTAGGGTAGGGGTGTTTGTTTTAGTGATTTCAAATATCAACATCGTTTCTCAGAAATCACTTACTGCACCTTTAAAAGCTCTAGCAGCATTGTAAATGCATGAAAATTTCACTTCAGTTTGTATTGAGGTAGCAAACAGAATTGGAGTAATTAAATTAAAATGAACAGAATGAAATTTTAACATGTAATTGCAATACATGTTTTTATTTTAATGATGGCTTATTTAAAAATACAAAGAAGTTTAGGAAGCCTTGAAGGTAGATCGATCTGTTTGAAATGTCACCTATAGAAATGTATACTTATTTTATGTTCACTTATATTTAACAATGGACCAGGGTTAAAGAAATTGTATGAATTGTATTCCAGCATTTCCAGTTCAGTTCAAACTCCAACTCATGATTCAAAGGGGGGCAATTCTTCCATTCTGAATTTTGCTTAACAGTGCAGATCAGTCTTCAATTTCTCCTTTTGTGTTGCACATGCAAAGGAAAGTTATATGGGTTTGGGACGACATAAGGGTGAAGATTTTTTTTTTTTTTTTAAGTATGAAAAAAAGTGTTTTATGATGCATGGGAATATTGCATGAATCTGTGAATTCTACAACAACAAACTACAATCTCAAAACATTTTTCAGTATTTAGGTGGTTTTGCACTTCAAATGAACCGAAGCGTAAAGATGTATTTTGGCAGATGATGAATTCACTGATTAAATATCAAATCCACCCCGCTCTCAAAACACTGTGAGGTAGTGTTTACACAACAGTCGGCATCTGAGATTCATTAGCATAAAATCAGGAGTACAGGAACAGGAAACAAAATCTTTCAGCATCTTCTTCCCCCCACTGTCATAACAGATTATTCTTTTGGCCGGAGGGTTTTTTTCTTTCCCCCAGACCGTAGCAACTGGTAGAAAGGAAACTAAAATGTTTTTCTTTTCTTTTCTTTTTTTGTATTTGTTGTTTCTTGTGCTCTCTCTCATTCTCCAGCCATTCTACACATTCCCTAGTTTCTCTGTCTGGGCCACGACTCTCTCATATACTCTCATATTTCAAAAAAAGAGGCCCGGTCTCACTCGGTAGTGATGAGAAACTCCTACGCGCTCGACGTTAGCCTTTGATAAGCAATCAGAGCCTGTAACACACATTATGGGCTGAGACGTTGCTTCATAGTAGATTCGCTCCCAAATCTGAAATGATGTTTTAAAATTGTCGCTGGAGGCTATGTAATGCTGGGAGAGTGTGCCAGACTCCTCACACTGTCTTTCTCCTGTTTTTCTACCATTCTTCGCCTTGCTGAAAAAAAAAAGCAGAGGCCTGGATCAGAAGCCCAGACAGTTTGTGTGTGTGTGTGTGTGTGTGTGTGTGTGTGTGTGTGTGTGGCAGCACATGAACATGTGCTGTCTGCTCCCTGTGCAGCCAGAGGTGACACACGGGTCCTCGCCATATGCTGTCATTCCTCAGTGTCCCTCAGCCTTGACGCTGAATTAATTTATTAGAAGTTTTTTCACTGTGCCACCGCTACCTAAAAAGCCTTCTCCTCTTCACCGGAGGCTTGTCACACAGATGCTGATGTATTTTCCCTCTCCCGTTGCCAGGTTTTATGATGGAAACCGATACAACAGCGTGATAGAGTTTCGGGATAAATTATTCACGCTTTAAACGCACTCTGCTTGGCTTTCTTGGAGGACATCCATTTTACAAAAGCTTCTCCTTTCAACCCCCCACAATCCTTTTAATTGATCTACTCCTCCGCGGCCAATTTGACGCGCTTGCACTTGACTGAGCGGGACTTTTTTTTTTAGGTATATCTATGACTGACTGGGCAGGGTTGTGCATCATTCATAATTGAATTCAAAATATTGAATTGAATTTGAAAACAGGATGCAATTCAAATTTAAATGTACAGAAGTAGAATTAAAATTGTTAGATTTTTTTTTTTTTTTTTTGGTGACAAACTTTGTCAAGCCATTGTTTGAAAGTTTTTAAAGTTTAAAAAAGTCTTAAGCTTTAAAGTGTATATGCCTTACAGTTACAGACAGATATATTATGCTCACCAAGGCTGCATTTTCTATCAAAAATACAGTAAAAAGAGTAATATTGTGAAATATTATTACAATTTAAAGTAAGTGTGTTCTATTTTAATACATTTTGAAATGTAATTTATTCCGGTGGTTGTCAGGTTTATGTTTAAGTCTGTGTTTTGATTATGTTTTCCCTGTTCACGTTTTGCCACGTGTTCCTGGTAATTATTAGTTTCCATTGTTACTCATCAGTTCCTCATTGTTACACAGTTCCTCGCCTGTTCTTCTGTTGATTACTCTGTCTGTGTATTTAAACCCTTAGTTTCCTCTGTTCTTTGTTCCGTGTCATTTTGGTTTATGTGGTTGTGTATATTGTATGTTTTTGTTATATTTTCCTGCATATTACACTTTCTACAGTGACAATATGTGACACGAAACCGACAAAAAAATAAATGGACTTACATGCAGTTCGCCTGCTCTGTTTAGAGCAGAAGCAGCTAACCTAGAGGACCACACCAAGGACTTCCTAGATCTGGCATGTCTCACCCACTACCCATATCGCTTGCTTTGAGTCTTTCTAGCCTCAGCGAGCAATCCAAGGCACACCAGACCCACTCCGGACCTAGAGCCCAGCAAGCCTTCAGGATCTTCTGGTCTCCAGCTCCGTCTTGGCAAGAGGATCCTTGGCTCTGCCTCCAATCGCCAAGCCCGTCACTCCACCTCGGCTTGTAGACCAGTGACTCCACCTTGGCTCCTCCCTCTCTCAGCTCCACCTGGGGTGGTCGTCCTTACAGCTCCCTCGTGTCTCCGTCTCCATCTCTCCTTCGCTCTGCCTGCACCACGGAATTCCGGCCCTTCAGCTGCACTTTTTCCCTCCACCCCTAATATCAGGGTTATGTTTAAATCTATTTAATTTAATTGTGTTTGGTTTTGTTTTCCCTGTTCCTGTTTTGCCTGTGTTCCTGGTCATTATTAGTTTCCATAGTTACTCATTAGTTTCTCACCTGTTATTAGTTCTGTTGATTACTCTGTCTGTATTTAAACCGTTCTAGTTTCCTCTGTTCTTTGTTCCGTGTCGTTTTGGATTATGTGTTTGTGTAACTATTATTCCATGTTCCGTGTTCGACTTTAGGATTAATTAAAGACTGTTTTTGTTCAGACTGATCTCATGAAATGGCGTATGTATGACACGCCAATTCGTATTTCCATTTTTGGCGTGCTATCAACACGCATAATCGCTTTTCAGCGTGTTTATCAACGCCTTTGACTTAACGTTATATTACTGTATTATGCATATATAAATATATGACCTACCCCAACCCCGTCCCTAAACCTACCCGTCACTGGGGTTAATACCATTTATGAGTCTTCTCCTACCATCCTAGGAAAATAAATATCGCTCCACAGATGTAGATATAGATTTTGCTTCGTTTCGCTTCGGACATTTAACGGCGTAGACATACACGCGGAATCACTCGGACATTTAATGGCGTAGACATACACGCAAAAGATTTCGGCGTGGACATACACGCGGATAGCTCAAAATGCGTATAGATAACACGCCACTTGAATTGAAAGTGGCGTGTATGTTTACGCAAAGTCATGATGTCATGTTGTTTTGTTATATTCTATAATAAATGCTGTTATTAAATAAATGCTTATGTTTATATAAATGTATTTAAACTTTCTATTCTTCAAAAAACCCTGAAATTAAAATGTATCATGGTTTAAAGTGTAATAATAGTTCACAATATTACTGTTTTTACTGTATTTTTGATCAAATAAATGCAGCCATGGTGAGCATAAGCGACTTTTGAACATTTGAACAGTAGTGTATATTTAAAAAAAAAAAGAGTTGGATAGATAGAACAAGAATATTTCAATATTTCTTATATTTCAAAAAAGAGTTACATATGCTCTGCATGAAGAAAGAAAGGGCTGTTTATTGAGAGTCTGGGCTATTTTTCATCTTCAACTATAATGCCAATACCATCTGCCTGGATGAATCCTTAATTGAAAAGAATTTTGGCCTTAGTAGTTGGACTTGCTCCCCAGGACACAGACGAAAAATCAAATAGCTTTTCTTCTTCTTTAATACCTGTTGAAGCTATAAAGAAAAGCATGAGGCAGTGAAGTAATGGTCTTAGCCATGGCGAGTGGGTGAGCAGCTTTCATATTACATTGAACATCTGCAAAGATGGTTTGCAGCAAGCAGACCGATTGGATTTAATGTTATTGCCAGTGTGCTATTGGCCGTCCGTCCGGATAAGTGTAAGGTGGCAGTTCATACAGCATTTTTTCTTGTCAGATGGCTTGGACGTAAAAGAGGAATTTGTACGTTACTGTCAGTCGCGCCCCTTGTTGGATCCTTGCCCCAGAGTAGGATATTTCTTTAAACAAACATTGGGGGAAAGGTAAAGCAGACATTTTGGAGTCTAGGGAAGATAAGTGATGCATCTACCAGCGCGCAAGGAGAAATAACTGAGGGCTCGTTTAATGTGGTTATGCTGTAGGGAGAGTCAGCCCTCATCCACCAGAGATTTGTGTGAACCGCACATAAAAAACATCAGATGGGAGATTTTATGAATTAAATAAATCAGGAATTTGATTGTTGATGAATTTGGATTAATATCAGGCTGTTGGAAATCAGCTGGGTGCTGTGTAAAGCTAAACTCTAAGAATATTTTTGGCTGTTATGGTTCATGTGACCACTTTTGATTTAAGTGACCATGGAAGTGAGAAGTTGATTGATTTTGTACAATAGCTACTTTATTGCAAAGTAGAAAGCTGATTTCCATTCAAGTAGACAATATTAGTGTCTCATCATGAAGTTGAACACTAGTGCCATAACCTTGAATTGGCTTGAGGTTTTTCTGTTATTATGTGTTAGAGCTGGCAAATGCAGCATATGCAAACCACTCACTGTTTTTATTTTAAGTCAGTCACATAGAGACATTTGTCTAGCTAGCATTTTGGCTTTATGCTTTTAGATAATGTATTTAAAATTTAACACCAATAGGGTTGTTTAAAAATGAATTCTCTTTCAATTTATCTGCTGAATTTGAATTTAACTGAACACGCCCCATGGGAAATTGAACTGGAATGACAGGAAATGAAAAAAATAAGCAATGGCATTCTGGGACATGTTCTTCCAGCCAGTCTTTTATGTCTGTTAAACCTTCAAACTTTAAGACCTTTTTTAAGCTCTCAAACAGGGTTTTCAAGTCAATATTAAGTTTGTCTCGATTCATTTTCATGAATGTTGGTAACCAGACAGTTGACGGTAGCCATTGACTTTCATAGTATTAAAAAAAAAATGTTTTTATTATTTTTTACTATGGAAGTCAATGGCCACCATCAACTGTCTGGTTACCAATATTCTTCAAAATATCTTCTTTTGTTATTTTTTTTGTGTATGAGAAATAAACTCATACAGGTTTAGAACAACTTGAGGGTGAATAAATTATAACAGCATTTTCATTTCAGGCATTGGAGAAAATGTAAATGGAGATATTTTTGCCAATAAAAAATCTTTGTCATAATTATATCATCATCCTTTCAGGATGTGACCTTGGCAAGGGCATGTTAAACTTTTCTCTTTTTTAAATCACTTTATCTTATGTTTTGTTACGTTTGTCAGTAGGGGATGATCTTAAAGCGTCATGATTTTGATGATTTTCATGGTAGATGGCTGTTATGCGTTGCAAATGGCAGATGTGTTGAGAGCGGCCGGGCCCCATGCTGCAGAGCTATATGTTTTGGCATGTGTTGCGTCTCATATGCATTGATGCTGCACACACAATTTGGAGGGTATCTGAAACCCCACATTTCCAATATACAGAATCTGAGGGATGGAAAATCTCTGTCTTTCTCTCTTTTTCCCTGTCTCTCAACCCTGTGGCAGGGTCTTCACACCACGGCTTCAGTAATAAGGCCACAAGAAATGATGCGGTTCAGCGGGAGACAAGCGGGCCGGGCGAGACGCAGGAATCCCAGGGCACATTCATCACCATTCTCACTCCCGTCCAAAACGCGCTGGCTTCACTTCAAAGCCATAACCAGTCCAATTCAACTCACAAGCTGCGGATAAAAGCCACTCTTCATGTTCTCTGTCTCCGGATCTTAACATGACTGAACAAATAACCGTTGCTTTTTGGGGGGCAGCATAGATTTTTCTTCAGTAGAAATCTGGACTTTTTTCTTTGTTTTATTGCGCTCAGTTTAATTTCATACGTAGCTTTTACAAGAAGAGTTTATTGCTCATGGTTTGCAGTGTCTGTGCGAGTGACTGAGTTGTGTACAATTTGTACTGGCATTGCAAACTTGGAGAAGACATTTTCTTGAGTCATGAGCACAGTGGTTATGAACAAAAATAAATACTCATCAATGTTAATGCGCCACACGTTGAGGAAGGCATTTGCAAACATAGTTTATGGCACTTTCCATGAATAGGGCCTGATTATTTTTTTTCCTTTTTCAACAAATGGTAAGTAAAAGGGTTTAAACTTTATATGTTATATTTCATATTCATTTTGAATTATGTTTAAAAAATTTGAAACCACATCTAAATAAAGTTTAAAAATGATTTGCCAGCAATAATTATTGACTAAACATTAATATGAATTAGGCAAAACTGATCAAATTAATAACAAAAGTTTAGAATGGGCTTCTAAATTATTCACTA
Organism: Rhinichthys klamathensis goyatoka; assembly: GCF_029890125.1. NCBI lineage: Eukaryota > Metazoa > Chordata > Actinopteri > Cypriniformes > Leuciscidae > Rhinichthys > Rhinichthys klamathensis. Next base: position 1,989,589 of record NW_026606648.1, on the reverse strand, counting down.
TCCTCCTCATCATAATTTTTTTAAGTTAGACATCAACCTTCTTAGTGTTCCTTAATCAATTCATTATAAACAATATATATATATATATATATATATATATATATATATATATATATAATAAAATTATAAAAGAATGCCTGTTTTCCCATTAATTAAAAAAAAAAGTATAGGGTCCATAATGGCCTGAGGTGTATAACTGTGTAAGTATATTTTTTTCTGTACAATAATGATTGAATCTTTGATGACTGAATAAGTGCTATTCACCTTTATTCCAAAAGGTGGCAATGTCTGACACACAATGATGAAGTGACGTTTCACTCATAGTTACTGCAGGCAGAAAACAAAAGAATAGGAAGTATCCTCAGCAGAACTTGAAATGGCTCAGCGATTTACTGCAGAGCAAGAACTGAACGCAATCAAATAGTGTCACTGATGGTGGATCTGGTGAAGAAGCTGTCAGTGATCAAAATATTGATTTTGAAGATGTTGAAATGATAGTTTTGAGAATATGTTTGAAATTGTGAATATGAGCCAGATGCTGAATGTACTGGGAAATGAGCTCTGACGATGACAGTGATGATGGTATAAAACATCTGCTCAAACTGTACCCTTCCAAGATCCAAAAGCTAACAAAATGTCAACAAAATCATTGGTCAGCCAAAATCAGATAGCCTTGCCCCAATCTCTGACTATTGGTTGAGCCTGATCGGGGTTCTCAAACAAACAGAGAAATGTTTTGATAACACCAGTCAAATTTTACAACATGTTCTTATGTATATGTGACTTTTCTACACAGGCCCTGAACATGAAGTAGTAATTCCACTCTCACACCCTCCAGCACTTAAACCTCATTCCAAAAGCCCACGTCCATAAGCCACTACACAGGCATGATCGACAGGATGGTGTATATGTGGAAAGAGGAGGGGGCGGTAGGGGATAATGCTTAATCTGCAGTCTCTAGTGCCCCCAGCTCCAGCTGGCACTGCACAGGGCTGGCATGACAGAATGTGACAGAAGATCTGGAGGCGAGGGACTGGGGGAATCCCGTAACAATAATGCGGATGGTGAGGCTAAGGCCCAGATTAAATCAGAGCCATCGCCCACCTGCCAATAGAAAATTACAGGGCATAGCCACACACTCTCACTCTCTTTTTCCATCTGGGCTTAAGTCCATGTGCTGCTAAACCCTGCTACGCTGCAACTTCCAGTCATAGGTGTTTAGTGCCCCTGGACTTGCCATCGGACAGCATTCGAGTTTGTTAATTCCTTGGGTAGCTATAAAGACGCTAAAAAGCAGCTGTTGTAGTGTCAGACCAGAGGGTGAAAAAAAATGGGAACAGTGCAGTTAGCATTGAAATATAACTGCCATTTGTTGAAAAAAGCTGTACAAAAACCAGTTTCCCAGCAGTGTTTCGTGGCCGTGAGCATTTCAATTATGCGCAATCAGCCTGTGATCAGAGATGTATTAACTATCTGATTTATTTTTTTGCGAGCGAAGCTCTTGCCAAACTGGAATCGAGCATTTGTTTTCCTGCAGCGCTATGCTAACTCCAGAGGCATGCTGCAGTCTCTCTACATGATCTCTGATTTGCCTAAATGAGGTTTGTTGAGATTTACTGTGGGTGATTATAATGATGGTTTGTGTCATATTGCAGCAATCAGAAGGGAAAAGCTTGGCCTGGGAGTCGACGGTGTCAGAATAGGGCAGTGGATACGGCCTGATTTTAGCCAGAGCTCAAATGCACCAAGCGAGGCCCCTCTGCTAACAACGTACAATCAAAGAACGGGTTGCTTAAGCCAATCACCCTCCCTATGAGGCTGACGAGCAGGGTCGCTTTGTTTAGATAGAGACCCGCTATGTAAGAAGCTCAAATTAATTTTTTTTTTTTTATCCAACTGCTCGAGGCCAAGCCGTTTCCACACAATTGCTAAAATTCACATGTTCTGATCCACCATCATGAACTGTGGGCAGGTTCTGATTCGATTTTCACTGTCATTGCATTATGTTACATCATCTTTGGTGAGTTTGTGAAAAGTGATTTTCTAGAATTAGGGTTTTTCATGTTTTAGGTAGTTCTGTTTTCTATTGGTTGATGCTAATATGCTCCTGTTTTTTCAGTATTCCTGCTGTTTGAAACATCAGTCTATGTCAATATACGCTCATGACTGGAATATTTACATGTTTATGCTCAGAATTTCCATCTGTTGTTTCTGGAACAATCAGAATCGCTCAGAGAAAGAGAGACTCTTGCTCAGCTTGGTTTTTTTGTGATTGGAGGCTGGTCTTGATTATTCACAGCTCAAGTGGAAATTTTTTTGTGCTTTTCTTCAAGGCCTTGTTTCTTTTGTGTTGGGGTCACTGGACCTGTGGTACCCTTCAAAGTGCCTGTTTTCCACTGTCAGTGGTCTGTTTTCACTGAGGTTCACTCAGCATGGGGATATTAGCACAGTGAGGGTCTACACCATCCTACTAACACAACACACAGATCCAGAAAAGTCTGGCTATAATATCCATTTAGGAGATGTTATTGTATGGGCTGTTCACTTTATTCACAAGCACATTTAACAAACAAACAAAGAGTAATCTCTGCTATTCCCATTTTTACTATTGTCGGATGTAAAACTTTTAAATTTAATACGGTTTTGTTGTTTCTTCAACTGTGCACTTTTCTTACACAGGGGTTGTTTTTAATAAACCAAAAAAAAAAAAAATCTATGGAGTCCCTAAAGGGACATGGTGATGGAAAAAATATGAGTTATGAGGAAAACTTATATGTCAATGCTTTTGCATTCTCTCGCAAATGCTTTTGAGTTCTTTGCTAGCAAATGCAACGTTTCTCAGGCAAACACAAATTAAAAATATTTTTTTCCATCACCATATCCCTTAAAGGGATAGTTCACCTAAAAATGAAAATTATATTATAATTGATTCACCCTCAAGTTGTTCCAAACCTGAGGTTTCTTTCTTCAGCTGAATAGGTTTCTTTCTTCAGCTGAACACAAAATAAGATATTTTAAAGAATGTTGGTAAGCAGACAACTGATGGACCCCATTGACTTCCATAGTATTTTTTTTCTACTAGGCTAGGTAGGAAAACGTCTCGGGTTACGTCTGTAACCCTTGTTCCCTGAGAAGGGAACGAGACACTGCGTCGTTAGAAACAACTCTTTGGGGACGCTCCCTAAGCGTACGTCTCTGAAGTATGAATGAAACTATTCCAATCCTGATTGGTGTTGCGTCATGACGTAACATGTGACGGCATACCTGGAAGTATAAAGTGACGACAACACACACACGCGTTAGCCTCGCGATGAAGCAAGGCATGAAGGGGCGTGGCAAGGTGACGCAGTGTCTCGTTCCCTTCTCAGGGAACAAGGGTTGCAGACGTAACCTGAGACGTTCCCTTTCGGGGTAACTCGCACTGCGTCGTTAGAAACCACTCTTTGGGGAACGAATGCCCACTATGCCACGCACCAAATATGCCTGCCCTAGTGTGAAACTGTCTCAGGCACAAGCTAGGACAAGAGCACTTGTGCAACCGGCGTGTTGGGGAGGTGCAGACTATAAAACCTGATAAAGATGTGAGGGGTAGCCAAACCTCACAGATCTCCTGGAGGGGCACTCCCGAGTAGAGGGCCCTAGAGGACGCCATGCCCCTAGTGGAATGAGCCCTCACAGGACTTCATGACATCTGGGTGAAATCTCCATTCCCCGGGCCTCAGCCCCTGCCTCGACAGGATGTCTGCTCCCTGATTCTGAACCCCCTGGGACATGCATTGCTCTGAGAGACAACAGTTTCCCCTGGGACCAAAGGAGGATCTGATGCGCCAGTCTGGTCGATCTGAGTTCCCCCTGTCGATTCAGATAATCGACCACCGACCTATTGTCCGATTGTATGAGGACGTTGTAGCCTTTGATGCCTGGGAAGAAGCTCCTCAGAGCTCTGAACACAGCCAACATCTCTAGGAACTTTATATGCCAAGAGCGATGATGGTCCTGCCACAGACCCCTGGCAAAGCGGCCGTCCATGACCGCGCCCCAACCAGTGAGGGAGGCATCTGTCGAAACTGTTTTCCGGCAACATAACGCTCCCAACACTGGACCTTGTGACAGGAACCAGTTTCCAGTTTCCAGTCAGAAACCAAGAAACCAGTTTCTTTCATATCGATAGGAACTAAGGCATCTGTGCGTAACCCTGATCATACGGAACGGATTTCCCCTCGGGGAAAACCCCTTGGCTTTCAGCCACCACTGAAGGGGTCTCATGTGCAGGAGGCCCAAGGGTATTATGTTGGACGCAGCTGCCATGAGGCCCAGCAGTCTTTGAAATTGCTTTACAGTGATGGCGTGGATTAGCTTCATGTCGAAACGCGCAGGAGAAATTTTTACCCACATTCGTAGTCGAGTCCCATACCACGCCCAGGAATGTAGTTCTCTGGGCGGGCACCAATACGCTCTTCTTCATGTTGAGTCTCAACCCCAAGCTCTGAATATGATCAAGGACGACATCTCGATGCCGAACTGCAATCTCTCGAGACTGAGCCAATATGAGCCAGTCGTCGATATAATTCGGTACACGGATGCCCTGGAGCCTCAGCGGGGCCAGAGCTGCATCCATGCACTTGATGAATGTGCGAGGGGAGAGAGCTATGCCAAACGGAAGAACCTGAAATTGGTACGCTTCGCCCCGAAAGCGAACCTCGGGAACCCCCTGTGACATGGAAGGATGGAGATATGGAAGTATGTTTCTTTTAGATCTATCGTGACAAACCAGTCCTCGGACCTGATTTGGTTCACGATGATGGGAATTGTGAGCATCTTAAATCTGAACCTCCTTAGAGAACGATTTAAGTGTCTCAGATCTAAAATCGGCCGCAACCTTCCATCCTTCTTTGGAACTATAAAGTACCTGCTGTAAAACCCGAACCCCCTGTCTGGAGGAGAAACACGTTATATGGCCTCTTTGACCAGCAGAGAGAGTACTTCTTGTTCCATTACCCGAGCCTGCTCTGGAACCACTGCAGTCTGTACCACCCCAGCGAACTTGGGGGAGGGGGACTGAACTGCAGTCTGTATCCTAATTTTATTATATGCAGGACCCATGCAGATATATTGGGTAGGCATTGCCACGCTTTACAAAATCTACTAAGGGAACCAGCCTCTCGAGGCTGGCCTCGTGTGTTCTTCGAGCATTGTTCTCGAACCCCTGAAGCGGAGGACCAGCAGGGATTAATCGAGACCAATTTTGTGACCACAGTCGATGCCCGTTTGCAAGCTTTTGGGACGAACGATGCGGTGTTCGTTCGCTGGAAACTGATGTGGCCCGAAGCGTCCTGGACGGCGGGAAACCAACATTGTTTTCCTGAGGGCTCCGCTGCGAGAACAACCTCGGTTGCTCTGCCGCATGGGGGACAGCCCTTAGAGGTCTGATTATTTTGGCTAGGACTTCTTCCCCGAAACCTTCTTCGCCTGAAGGACGGCACTCAGGTCGCCCTTCTGGTCAGAAGACTTCGAGTGAGAGCGTTTTCTCTGTTGCCAGGCTCCCGAGGGAGGGGCTCTAGAGGCAGTGCTCTCCTTTTAGTACCTGACGGTACTAGGAGCTCGTTGACGGCTGATGCTGACCGCTCGGTACAGCCTTCTTGGACTTGGATCTTGAGCGGCGAGGGAGAAATTGCTGGAACGCCGCAGATTGCTTCCTCGCCTCCTGAAACCTGTCGACGACAGTATTTACTGCGTCACCGAACAGGCCAGAAGGCGAGAGCGGTGCATCCAGGAGAAACGACTTATCTTTCTCCTTAATTCCAGATAAGTTCAGCCACAGATGTCTCTCCGTGGCTACCAGAGCTGCCATGGAGTGGAGTTCATTAATATTTCAGAGACGTATGCTTAGGGAGCATCCCCAAAGAGTCGTTTCTAACGACGCAGTGTGAGTTCCCTCGAAAAGGAACTAGACCTAACTAGGCTATTTGGTCATATACAGACATTCAAACTTTTGTATTCAGCAGAAGAAAGAAATTCATACAGGTTTGGAACAACTCGAGAGTGAGTAAATGATGACAGAATTTAACTTGAATTGAACTATCCCTTTAATGGGTTCCTCGAAAGTCAGTTTTTTTCATAATTTCTTCATTATTTATTTTTGATACTTTTCAAAACTCCTGATGCATGGATTTTATTATTTTACCATTGTCCCAGGCCCAGACTTACAATCTTAAAAAAAAAATTCCATCTTAAAAATATAATGTTATTAACTATAGTTTAACTATACATTTTAAATTTTTAATATGTTTTAATGTTAATTTATATCAATAAAATTATTTATATTTTTATTATACATTTTTTATATTTTTAGAAAACATCTGTGATACAATTTCCACCACAATGAACAATATTTTCCCATAATAAATAATAAAAAAAAGTAAAAAAAAAATATATTGTACTTATTTACCAAGGAGGCAACAGTATCATTGAAAAGCTTCAGGTGAAAAAAAATTGACATGTGATGAAGAAAACAAAGAAGAATTCAAGGTAAATATTACTTGTTAGTATATTTTTACAGTCTGAAATTTGTACATTTGAATTGTACATAAAATGCTAATTGTGAAATCAGCCGGAGGAAAAGGAGTTTTTAAAGTCATTCCCTTAGCAGAATGCTATTAAACACAATACAGAAGTTGAGAAATGTGGTGGAAATTATCTTGACTTTCAGAAAAATGATTAACTCTCTTGTGAAAAATGTGTTTTAAGAGTAGTTAACAGGGCCAAAAGTCCTTATAGTTGAATAAACACAATTGTACACCATAGCAAGCCAAAAGTTGGTTACTTGGTCATCAATAAAATTATCTAATACAAAAATATTTGACACAAAAATCCTTCGAATTGCTTCCAGATAAATGAGGGGTCATAACCATTACCTCAAGGTGTTACATTGGTCAAAAACACAGGCCTTTGGCACACGCGTGCAGCTTACGAGATATGTATCTTCAGGCAAGACACACTAGTGCTTATATCATATGCAAGTGTTCCTAAAAAATAACAAATGGACCCTGTCCCATTTAAGAACGAAATCAAAATATTAGGGGTTTTTTTCTTTGGTGAAAAGTAAAGAGTAGTCTCAGGGGGTCTGAATGGCTGCAGTAAGAGAGGTGATATTGATGGCTAAGAGGCCAGATGAAAGTGCTGCCACGGTCCCTTAAGATGGAGTTTGAGACACGGACTGGAGTGCTCGGTCTGGGATGGTTTAGGTTTCCCTCCGGGCCGGAAGTGGTGCTTTTCCCCTGGCGAGAAGCTTTTCCTGCAAAATAAAGAAATCATTACTAAGATGACAGCTCCTCCACCAGCCCGGGCCCCTGGGGACCCCAGCTCCAAGAACTGCCACTACTGATTAGGTAACTTTGCTTTGGGCCAACATCACCTCTAGCCGCAAATAAACACCACAGTATGTCTCTCTCACTTTTTCCCTTTCGCTTTCTCATTCTCTTCCCTGCACTTTTCTTAGCCCCAACACACCACCACATCCGGGCGTTTTAGTAGAATGGGTGACCTTACTTGGATTGATATCAGAACCCCAAATAATTAGGCAAATGATCAGGGCTCAATGGCGTTGACTCTCTGAGATCGTGGCGTGTGGCGGGCCGGCCATGTCTCAATCCTGCTGGGTCAGATCCGACTGATTTCAGGCCAGCGTCACTCTCCAACAACTCCTTCCCAAATCATCTTCACAGTCTGCCAGATGAGCACCGCCAAAGAGCCTGTGGACTTTAGAGAGCTTTACGTCTCCTTTCTAAAAAACCATCAGAGATTGGCCCGAGATCACAAGTTGACCCAGGAGTAATGATTTCCATGGAGAATAGACAGTCTGAATCTGATCCCAGAGTCTAGTCTGGGTTTAAGGGCTCCTGGAGAGATGAATTGTTGATGCCATTCAAGACAATAATGTCATCCTTATATTTTTACTGTCTGGGAAATTTATTCTCCTCAATCAAAAGGGCACATTGTTACAGATTGCTCGTTGATATCCTAGACAAGGACTTGCATATTTCTGAACATTGGTGACTTGGGTTACTAAATCAGTGTATCACTAAAACATTGCAATCTTTTATACGCCTACGCCTACTGCACACACACACACACACACAAACACACACAGAGAGACATTTAAAGGGACAAGTTTACCAAAATTACCCAAAAATCTAATTCTGTCATTACATCATACACCTTCATCCAAACCAGTGTGATCTTTTTTATTTATGGAAAACAAAACGTTTTTTTTTTATGTAGCGTTATGTAGCTCTTGCTATACAACCATAGTTCATAGTGACCACGGGTGGAGCAGTTTGTCGAGTTAGATGCATTCCTGGGTCAACATATTTTGTTGATACTGGAACAACATTCCTGTCCAAAACTTTAATCCTAACCAATTCCCAACCCCTAAACCTAACATTACCCATTAGGTTATCCCTAAAATGGGAAATGATATGTGAATAACACTGATGTAGAGGCACCTAACCCTGGTTGTAAGCCTAAACTAGACAGTAAATTTGTCCCTCAAATCTGATTGGTTGATTGGAATGTTGTTACAGGATCAACAAAGATGTTGATCCAGGAACATGTTGTACTTTATCGGTGAAATTCTGCAGGGCCGATCAAGCGCCATTAAAAAAATAAAAAAATAATAATGAATTGATTTTCGCATGCCATTGTTTATTATCAATAGTGTAGCAATCTGTAAACCACAGATCACACGGAAGTAACTTTCAAACCACCAAGCAGCTTTCTTTTGGTGAACACAGCGAATGTGTGACCAACTTGAACATGAGTAAAATCTGCACTGGAACTTTCATGCAAAACTCCTGATAGCATGGATTCCTATTTAAATGATGGGATTTCGATAAGCAATGGTTATTGTGACGCATTTTTTTACTTCCGGGTGGTACTTTGGTACACAAATCAGGGCAGCAAGGCAACAAGGCAACTGGCCAAGCTTTTAGACACAGCCAATAAAAATAGATAGGGAGAATGAAAGAAAAGCGACCCCAGAGGAAGAGCCCCAGGTGCCATAGTCACATCCAGGTGCAGGGACTCTGTTGTCATGTGATTAGCGTGAGCAGAAATTCCCACCTGCTGCCGCTGCTTACTCACAGAGATTAATGTGGCAAACACAAATGAGCCATCAGAGGCCAGGCTGCTGTCCTCTCTAATGGAGACTGATAAAAGACAGACTGCATCTTTCTCTCTCACACACACACACACACGCATCCAGCAGCAAGCAGGTCTCTAATGGTTTAACTGGCTCCATGTGCAGTTGCATTTACATGTCTACCTCAATTAATGGTTGCAATCTCTACACAAAGACTTTATCAGCTAATGGGTTTAAAAATGGGGTTAACCTCTTTTTTATTTCTTATTTTTTTATTGTTAAAAATAGTTTACTTTCATTTAAAATTTCACACTATTTTTGAATGTTTTCATTTTTTTTTTAAATCACTTTTTATAATGCTTTATATTTTCAGTGTCGCGTTATCCTTCACTGTTCATTGTTGGTTTAACTTTTAAAAAAGTCAATTACTTGCCTTAAAACTTTTGAGTTGGGGTAAGTAAGATTTAAAGAAAAAACGCATTACATTTTACAAATAAGGACAATTGTAATATTATGTCTGTTTCAAATAAATGCTGTTCTTTTGAACTTTCTATTCGTCAAATAACCCTGAAACAATGTATCACAAAACGATTAAGCACCAAAACCTGTTTTAATCATTTGTAATAAAAATATAAACATTTATAATAGTAACCATTATTAATAACTGAGCACCAACTACACCTGATAATAACTGATATCAGCATATTAGAATGATTTATGAATGATAATGTGACACTGAAGACTGGAGTAATTGTTACTGAAAATGCAGCTTCATCATCACAGGAATACATTACATTTTATAATATATTAAAAGAGAAAATAGCTCTTAATGTTGTAATAATATTTCATAATATTACTGTTCTTACTGTTTTTTGATCAAATACGGCAGCTTTGGTGAGCTTAAAATCTTAATTATTCCAAAATTTTGACAGATAGACAAACAGATTGATTGATTGAATATAAATATCTCTCTCTCTCTCTCTCTCTCTCTCTCTCTCTCTCTCTCTCTCTCTCTCTCTCTCTCTCTCTCTAAAATAAGGAATATGTTCTTCCATTACTGGATCACTAAGACACAAATACCCACATACACACACAAACACATTTTTCTTGAATAGACCCTCTTCTGATTCCCTGTGCCGTCCTGTGTTGTTTTGTGATTGTTGAGAGTAACTGTCAGTAGAGTGAGGTTACAAGTGGAGCATGTGCGCACATAAAGCACATGTTCATGTTTGTGTGTGAGTCTTTGCATCATCGGCCGAACAAACCCACCTAATTAGGGAGCAAAAGCCAGTCAAGTTTGTTTGCCATTGTGCACAACATTTAAATAGCTTAAAACAACAGTGTCTGTTTGCTCACTCAACACATTTCCATGTTTATGCCGTCGCTCTTGTTCTATTTTTCTGTGGATGAGACTGATTTACAAAAACGCAAATGAGATTGTCATCTATTGGTTCTGAGAGATTCCCCACAGCACTGTAGTCTGGTTTGATTCTTCTTAGATATCAATGCATTTTGGACTCTCTTGTATAACTTTGTAATGGATAACACATTGTTGCAGTGAATTTACTTGCCTGGGTTCTAATTTTCAACTGCTGTACCAATTGCAAATGTCATTTTGCAAGTAACTCAAATGCTGTCGGCACTGATCAGTGATTAGCGAGTGAAGACTCACCACAAGACATCCAAAAACACAAATGGTTCACATGCTTCTCTGCCTTTGATTTGCGATTATGAGATTTTGACTCCTAAATTGTTGATGTGTCGTGGATAAGAAACATGTCAGACTACACATTGCTTCCCGACCAATCATCGCTTGCTGTCTTTAACGATGATGTCATATAGAAGGCGGGACTAGCGACTGACTTCTGGGAAACAAGAGCGTAAACAAACTACCGAAGCGGAGTGTTAGCTTAATGCTAATTCCAGCACTCACTAAGTTGCCGATGTGCCTCCGCTATCGTTCACCAGCATTTATCTTTTTTTTTTATTTAATGGTCATAAGGCAGGAGTATTGTTGCCATAGCTCCAGAAACTTTTCCTCCACTAGCAGCACCTATTCCATTATCTCCCTTAATCGTTTGGCCGTGTTTGAAAGCTGTGTATGGAAGAGCTTCTGTGCTCCTATTGGTCAACGTCACAGATGTGACAGAACACATTACATATGCGGCTTAGGTTCTCATCTTCTATGACGCACTATACAAGATAAAACGATCGATTCTTGCACCCCGATGCCCATTGTTTACGAATTACCACAACAACCTGCGTCAAATGGATCGTACCAAAATGGGGCTTCATATAATGTCTGTTGTTATACAGGTTTGGCACAACATGAGCGTCAGTAAATGATAATAATTTTTATTTTTGTGTGAACTACCCCTTTAATATGTACGCTAGCATGCTAGCTCTTTTTCTAGAAAGTTCTGAATCTGACACACATGCATGCACATCTGGCCTTAATCATCCTGATCCTGTTTATTTGGCCTGTTAGAGACTAAATTGTAATCTTCCCTCATTTTTCCAATAGCAATTGATATGCACTATTAGACTGTACCCACTGTGTAGTTTATGCTTACATAAAAGCACATCGGTGTTTACAGGACTTTAAGTGATTGGACTTCAGAGGGGGAATGTCATCACCAGCATCGTATGAGCCAGTTGTGGATAAGCCGTTTTGGGGAATCGGATCTATGTAAATGCATCAAGGAGACACCAATATGCAGGCCAAAATGGATGCATCTAAACCAGAGCTTAGCCAACAATACAGCCCTTCAAGCAACATCCTCTTTATGAGCATTATTACGTTAAAGAGATGCGCAAAAGCATGATATTTCATATCATGTTGCTTAAAAAATAGATATGGTCCAATTAAAGTCCAAAGAGCCTGAGATTATAAGCAACATTTTGGAGGGAGTCTTGATTTTAAAGACCAATATTTCACCCTTCCAACATTTGAATCAAAATGATTGCGTTCTTTGTGAAGCCGCCGCTTTTTCATCATTCCTCATGTTCTTAACCATTCAAATACATTCAAACGAAATGACAGTAATAATAGGACGGCTCGTGATGACATTTTCCCTTGATTTCATAAGGTCGTCACATGAAGATATAGTTCACATGCAACATTTACTAACACAATCAAAATGGCCGATCTGTTTGTAATTATCCCACACTCCCAGCGCTCAGAAACGTAATCCGAAATGTCTGTTTTGTGAGCATTGTCACGCGAACGCGCTGCCACACAATGCCATCACTCACTGTCTTTTATCATCCATTTGTCCTCCGGGCCGTACACTTCAGCTCATAATCGGCGGCGACTCTCCTAAATATTCGCAATCGATCAGCGTGTCACCTGTACGGGCGCAAAGAAAGATGTGTAACAAAGACGAGGGGTGTATTAGCGTCCGGGGGGCATGGGGAGCATTGTGTAAAAGCACGGTGTGAAAAGGCTAGCTCTGGGAAAGAGCCCCCAGGTGAAAGGTGGGGATGCTCTATGGAACAAAGTAAAGGTGACAGTGGAGAGTCGTGTCACCCACCTGAAGGGTAACCTCTGTGCTATCAGTGTCAGAGGAGCTCCAGGCGTCAGGCAGCTGCGACCTGAACTAGGCCTCACTGTTTATGAGGGCGACTGTGACCTTTCAACACAATGTGGTGTTATATAAGCAAGCCATTAGACATACCTGTGGCTGTCTGCTAGTGTTTGATAGGAGGGGCAGGTGCATCATTTAGGGCAGGCTAAATAATTGAATAAATATCCATAAATTGTGTCTAAATATGCAGTGCATATAAAACATCAAAATTTCCAATTACTCAACTTGTCATTAATAGAAAGTACTGTACTTTAAATTGTCAAATCTAAAACTCTAGATATTTCACCAAATTAGGCCTATAACCAGGTGTCAGTTTGGAATGAGTAAATTCAAAACAGTTATTTAAAATAATAAAAAAGTATATTGGTTTCCACAAATATCAAGCAGCACAACACTGATTAAGTAATGTTTCTTAAGCACCAAATCAGCATATTAGACTGATTTTCTGGATCACGTGACTGAAAAATTCAGCTTTGCCATCACAGGAATTAATTAAATGGTTATTTAAAATGATAATAATTTTTCACAGTGTTATTTTACTGTATTTTTGATCAAATAAATGCTGTCTTGGGGAGCATTAGAGACTTTTTTCAACAAAAAAAAATTTTTTTTATCTTAAAATAACAAAGTTTGTGTACACACACACACACACATATACATATTTAATCACCTGTTTCCAGTATTTGGATTGCAAGTATAGTTTGCATCCAGTTTTTCTTTTCTCTCTACAGATCCATTAATTTTTCTTGTAACCTTATGATCATTTAATGCCAGCTGCAGAGAAACTTATATTTACATTTATGCAATTAAACAGACAATTTTATCCAAAGTTACCATAGACTGTAAAATATAGGGAAAGCGACTAACATGGAAGATAGACATAGCATGGAAGATTTACAATTATGCTTTCTTCACTTATAATAACATCACTCTGCATGTTCAATGCCGTAAAATTCATTAAGTAATTAATGATTATAAATTGTTTATATAATTTATTTTTCAATCTTATTATGGACGAGTGATTTTACATATACAAATCTTACTGGATTTCAAATATTGAATATTTGTTATAAACATTAAAGATCTGTCATGTGCATTTTCCTTAAAACTGTTCCCATCAAACCAGGCATATTTCCCCCCCCAAGCACAGGACAAGAAAGGGAAATAATGTACTTTGATGAATAAAAAAGAAAACTTCAAGGAGGTTTTTCATATTTCACCCTTGTTTTATGGCATTTTCAATATGAACAGTCTCTGTAATCATGTGTGGTTCTGTAATCTGCAGTTTCGTCCTTTCTCCTGTTTGTACTCGAATTACACACGGCTCCCTCTCCAGCCCAACTCCACCACTCACTCCAGCCTGACAGCGCCGATGCCTAAGAAACAACCATGAGAAATTGATTCATGTAATGGCAATATTCCTTAATGAGAGTAGGCCTAATTGAGAACCGCATTACTCCAGGACTTCAGAACCGATTAGGTCTGTAAGGGGTGAAGAAAGCGGGGGATATGTTTTCCATATGGTGAAAGAGTCTGCCATCTGCTATGATTCACAGGTTGAAGAATGTATGCATTCTGAAAACAGCCATCTTCTCTCCTGTCATTTCGTATTTTACAGCACTACTATGAGCTCTCGGCCAGCTCATATTATTTTCAAAGTCCTGCCGTTTCAAGAGGGACAAACACAAATATTTATTGTATACGCCGTTGCATTTACATTACCATCTACACTGCAAAAATCAGGCATGTCATATTGCTGATGAATTTTATTGCCTTACTGATACTCATGCTATTCAATAATTCAGTTCTCTCGGAAAAAATGAGCAATATGCGTGTTTTCATTTCCATTTCTTACATTATACTGACGGTCTTATGAAAATGAATGTTCCCTACTCAGCCGAAATGAACTGATTGACAGCTGACCTGACCTATAATCAGAACAGGAAGGTCTCGTTATAAAAGTAGTGGAAATTTCTGCGGTAAACTATAATTAGGCCCAGCACCCCAGGGCAGGTAAGAAACAGGGCCAGGAGCAAAGCATTATGGGGCAGATTGTGACTGTCACTCAGTGTGAGATGTTACTGTATGTGCCAGTGCTTACTAACACAAACACACACACACACACACACACACACACACACACTGTCCCAATCCCTCTGGCAGCTAAAATTGAATCTCAAGTTGTGTCCTATTTTGGTTGAAGAACAGGTGATCCGCTTGGCAAACACACTTTCTCCTGCTTTCCTTCCCTCCTGTGGCAGTTAATGAATGTAGCGACAACATTGTTTTCCAAGAAAAGGAACAAGGAGTTCTATCACAGTTTCCACAAAAAAATATTAACTGTTTTCACCATTGATAATAATAATTAAAAAAAACATATCAGCATATTAAAATGATTTCTGAAGGATCACGTGACACTGAAGACTGGAGGAATGGCTGCTTCAAAGGAAGAAATTACGTTTTAAGATAGGCTATATCACAATAGAAAACTGTAATATATTTTACAGTGTTACTGTTTTACTGTATTTTTGAATCAAATAAATGGGATGAGGGGTTCAAATAACAATAAAACTAAGGGAGGTTGTGGAAAAGAATGGAGCGCTACTTGATTAGCATTGTGTTTGCGGTGCACAAACGAGAACGACATGTTTTCCTTCTTTATTGAAGACATTCGTCTTTGCTTTTGTTTGCTGGCTTACTTCATCTGAACTGGCACGGATGCAGAGAGCTGGGTAATTACGACCAAGTTTTTGTTTATGGACACTCTGCGTATAGCCGAATGAATGCAAAGCTGTCCGTCTTGGGTGATTGGTATTGTTGAAATACGCTTGGATGGTTCGGAAATATCCACTCAAATTAGGCAAATCCTTTCACCTCTCTCACTTGTTGTATGGTTTAACTTATTTGAAATGGGGCAAGCGTGGAAAAAGGACATAAAAGTTTGAAAAAAGCTTTACATTTATTTGATAAGTCATAAAAATGGACACTATGTGTCAAACTTACACAAGAGACACCCAAAAACAAATACAAATGCATAAACACACAAGTATTTTCCCTATTCGCCTGAACAGGGCACCTGCGAGTCTTTCTGTTGTCCATGAAAGAACATTTACATGGCCATCTATTACTATGCAAATCAGTCTGGATCTATATAGGCACGTAAAAAAACTCTGAAAATCCCACAATGTGTTCTTTGTTTGTTCCTTCATTTGTTTATGTTCTTAATGGGGCCAATGAAGACTGTAGACAACACCAGTGATACAAATGATACCCATATCATTAAAGCTCTTTTTTTGCTTGAGTTACTTGCTTGTTTGACTAGCAGCGTTACGTCAAAAGTACAGGAAAACACATGATAAATGTTTCCCTGCACTTTTGACGTAATTCTGCAAGTATTATTGTCGACCACAAACAAAATACTTTCCTTTTCATTCATAAAAGATAGATGTGAGTTCCTGATTGAAGTCTTGGGAAAAGTCCCAAGTAAATATTTTCCAACAATTTTTTCATTACTTTTGTAACTACATGGAGGTAGTAGATTGTGTAAGGACAAAATCCAGAGGCACTTATAATTAAATAAGAACATTTGTACTATAAACCCAAACTCTGGAAGAGAGTAATTAGGTGAAAGAGAACAGAGAGTAAGAGCACACTATGCCATCCTTCAATTACCAGCTCATAATCACAGCCGTCCCGGGCCATCTGACCAGCACCGGACAGCTGCTCGAACGAAAGGGGAACACACACACACGCACACTTCCTGCTAACGTTCCCATAACCCCTCCTTGACTGGCATTCCACTATTGACACCCATGATCAGTGACAGTGAGGAAAGATACAGATGGGACAATGACCTTTAAAAATAATGTTTAATGGTCTAGTTTAAAAAACACACTTTCCAGATTAACTCTTTGTATTTATGTTGGATTCAATAAAAAAACTTGTTTTTAAACTTCTTTTTAAAGTTTTAATGACTCTAATACATGTGCTCATTTATATTTTTCTATTAAATATCATGAATTATAGTAAAAATACTTGCTTATATACTGTATAAGCAAACATTTTTACTATTACTTAAATAATTGTTTAATTTATTATTATTTAAAAATACTATATATATTATATACTTACATATAAACTTATAAAAATACTTTTTTTAAATACTTGAATATAGAAAATATTTAGGAATGTATACTATGAATATAGAAAACATTCTCGTTATAGAGGAAGTATATTTTTAAGATATTGTATGTATGAATTGTGTTTGTTTTTATGCATCACATCATTGGTCCAGATATTATGTACATTAAGGTTTTTGTTGTCCAGGTGTTTATGCAACTCCCTAAAATATAACATCAAAATCTATCACAAAAAGTAAGCCTTTTTTTTAAGTTTTACAAACTTCATTTGCATAGTAAAATTCACATTGAATTGAATAATCCTTAAATATTCATATTATGAATGACACAATTTAAATGAGTAAAAAACTAGAGTTTAATAATAAATAAAAATGTGTATAAATCTTAATGGAACAAGGGAATGGACAATTCCTGTTTATAGTTATATAGTCCTGCATGTGGTTTGTATTCTTAAATTTGAATGCAAATATGTTTACATTTATGAATACTAATCACATCCATTGCTCTATTAAAATGTATGCAAAATGTTTTATTATGCTATAGTTTTTTTTTTTACTCATTTCAAATTCTTAATTCATAATATGAATCATATGTAAAGGTCAATTCAATTTGATGGAATTTTACTATACAACTGAAATTCGTAAATCTTTAAAAAAGACTTATTTTGTGTGTGTTTACATAAATAAAAGGTCAAATATCTTCTTGCCATAGTGGCGTACACTGGCTCAACGCCCTTTGACGCCATTTGAATAAGTCGCCGCTCAGACAGGGAAATTTCTCCGAGGCACTTGTGCATCCAGCAGACCAGAGTTAGTGGGCAGGGTGGAACCCATGCATGCAGCCCAAAACAAAGCTCTCTCTTACCTCCTCTCTCTCCAGCCCAGCGATTCCCGCAACGCTCCACAGATGTTATTGACCTCTGGGTTAACTCATGTCAGGTAAGCCTGGGAGATAATGGACAAAGAGCATTTTCTTTTACAGGTGGAATGACACGGCATATCCGCGGACGGCCGCTCCTCCCGCATTGACAGATTTTCTAATTCACTGCAGATTCTCATAAAACTGGGTGGCCAACCACAGCCCAGGCCAACAGAGGGGCCATTCATACTGGGTGGGATGGAGGCCTGGCCAAATTAACCTGGATTAATTTAAGGGAGCAAAAGGCTCTTCACATTCAAATAAAATGAAGATCAATAAATTAAATGTTAGAGGTCAGGATGTCAAGTTGCCTGGCGATGAGCGACCGCCATGTGGAAAGTTTTTCGCAGAGGGAAGAAAAGGGCCGTTAAATGGCTTTCTTCCACAAAAACTTCCATTCCTCTCTCTTTACATGCACGAGTTGCTTTCCTATAAACACTGCCATGCCAGCAAAGAATGCTTATTACTTTTTTCATTTACTGGATTGGTTACTGCAGAGCGCCATAATTACTGCCCTACTCTGTTTGTTTCTTCACTTCCAGAATTATTATCGTGAATGTTTGACATCTCTCTTTTTGTCTCGCTGGACTTTCCAGTGGTACTAATGTTGATAGTCGCACGAAAAGATTATAGAGCTCTCCGAAGGGGTACATTTTGTACATGCCTCTCCTGGGCTTCAATGATAATTATAAACCTAAGAAATGATTCATGATTAGAAATGCAGGTGACAGTTCCAACTCAATTATTTAAGTACTCTAGAGAAAAGTTCTGGTTCAGGAAAGCTCTCCATTTGGATATCGTCAAGTGACGCCATCCAAGCCTAAAACCTGAACCACTTCATGTGTCATTATGTGATCAATTATCCAGTAGAAGGCTTCTGAGGAGGCCTACGTGCCATTAATAGCATTAATTCCTAAGCAGAACCCTGAGATGACATGTGGCACAATGGAAAGGGCCCTGAAAATGGCTGACACGTGCTATGGCACTAAAGTTGTTGCTTGTCATAATAATAATATGGACAGTTCGTAATGAAGACACATTGTATGCCCCTATAAAAAATATCATAATATAAAACCAATATATAATATAAAAATGCAAACAAAATGAGCAATATATATAAATGGCTACTACTGTATTACCCCCATAACTGTCACACGGCATCTACTGCAATTGCTGATAAACATGATGTTCGCCAGAGCATTTTGTCTGCACGCTCTAAACCTTTATTTAAATGTTATTTTATTTAAATTCATTTATATTAATATGAAAATTCATTTGATAAAATGTTTATTTTCATCAAAAATATTCACAAATTTGCACCAATTTCCCTAGAAGATATTTTGTTTCCTTGAGCATAATGGAAAAGCTTTTTAGCTTTATTAGCACATTGTCGAATCTTATATCTTGAAATAAATTAATTCTTCATTTATCTCTTTATTTTTGATATGATGTATTTTATATAAAACTATAAAAATAGGACTACTTTGGAGAATGCGTACTATACTATACTATACTATACTATACTATACTATACTATACTATACTATACTATACTATACTATACTATTTTGCAGAGTTAGACACGTTCCTGGGACAACACATTTTTGTTGATCTTGGAACAACATTCCTGTCAAAATTTTTGTCCTAATCCATCCCTACCCATAACTTATCTCTAAAATCAGAGGGAAATGATAGGTGAATAACACTGATGTAGAAGCACCTAACCCTGGTTGTAAGCCTAAACTAGACATAAACTTTAAACTTGTCCCTCAAATCTGATTGGTTGATTGGAATGTTGTTCCAGGATCAACAAAGATGTTCATCCAGGAACATGTTGTACTTGGTGAAATCATCTTCTGCATACTATTGTCAGCAAACAGAAGAATACAGCACAAAGGGCACTTCCACAAAGGGTGTTTATTGGCAGGTAAGTGCAGGAAACAAACGATGCAAGCAGGTGAGTGTCTGAGTTCATTAAAAAGCAGCAAACACTTAGCTGAAAATAACAGTCCTTATCGTTGTAGGTGTTGACTGATGCAAACTGAATGGCAGGAGGTGACAGGTGATTGTGACAACTATACTATACTATACTATACTATACTATACTATACTATACTATACTATACTATATAAAAGCCGTTTACATCTACTAACCTATCCAAGCTTCCTTAAGGAAAGAGGCATATATAAGAGGCAAATATGCAAGATAAGTCAGTCTAAGTTTAACATCAGCATTTCCACAGGACACTCTTAATCTGGACCACTAGGGAAATGCCTATACAGTGTTTAGTTCATCTAATAGGTTGAGCAATGGAGTCATTGACAATGGGTAGAATAACATCTGAGGGTTGAGGGGGAGCATGCAAAAAGTGAGCCAGGCACTAAGGACAAGCACCTTACTCCCCGCCAACCCTCACACTGACACTGCCAATATCCTTGTGTTCTCCCTTTCGGTTTTTTTTTGCATGGCTTTGGAGTTCATCTCAGGTATGAGGTGCCCACAGGAAGCTATTGGTCTCAGGAAACTGCCCCTCTGACTCTTGGCCCGCTTTCAAGTCTAAAAAACCCATAGAATTGGACTCTCTCTCTGTTCCTCTGTGTCTCAATGTCTCAACACCCCCCCTCCCTCTATCCTGTACACGCCGACAGGAGGCAACCAGGGACCGTTTACCGCAGTCCCGAGAGCCTACAGCTGGTGAGGGAAAGCAAGCGAGTCCGATCTAAGGTCAGCGACTAACAGCCAGGTGATCATGTCCTCTGGCCAGCTGGAGCTGCTATCCCCCATAGACAGAGGCTCACGGACAAAAGGAAAAGATGCTCGCCACCTGTCCATTAACAATACGCACACTCACTTACACAAACAGTCAGTTTGCCTTTGTTTCGTTAGCAGACCTTCAACACAACTGACAGAAGTCGTAGCAATGACTCTTCATCTGGGTCAATGATGTGACTCTCTCTCTCTCTCTCTCTCTATATATATATATATATATATATATATAATAAGAAATTATGCCAGAGATAACCCCTAATTTGATATTTTTCTGATTAGGTGAGGTTAGTTCAGATTGTAAAATGTCATTTGGTGCTCAAAAACTGATGACTATTAAAAATGAAACTGAATGATATTTGTAAACAAAAATCATTATTATGTTGGATAAAAATGTTTAAGATGCACTTACATATATTCAAGGTGTAAGGAAAATATACATTTTTAAATATAAATGTTTACAACTTGTTTACAACTAAATTTTTCCTTCAAATGTAATTTTTTTTCCCTTTTTCTTTATTTTGAGATCTCTGAGATCTTTATATGCCATTGACCAATCACTGATCAGCCCTAAGAGACAAATTGGCCTAAATTTGTTCTGACTGCTTTGTATTTGTCAATAAAGGAATGCTGGAGGATAATCAAATAGTTACTTGTGCTCAGCAGACCTGGCCAGGTGTCTTTGGGACCATGTGTTTCGCTCAGTGAGAAGGAAAAAGAGAGAATAACAGGTTTGTTGTGCTGGGCTTTGGATTGGTCTATTAGCTCTACTTTGTTTCTTCCCCATCTATCCAGGAACTAGACTGGCTTCCAATGGGATTGGGCACCGGCAGCCAGTAGGACAATGAGTCTTTTTATCTCTCCAGCCTTGTCTGAGAGTTCAGCTTTCACAGGCTTATCAAGATCCTCTGCAAGTGTGCTGAAAAGTCAATCACAAATGTAAAAAAAGACCCCTGGGATTCGACAACCCCCTCTCCTATTCTCTTTACATATAGAGCTCTCTCTTTAAGAGACATGCACTCTGCTGGATCCAGTGGAATTTATGTGTCATTCCCAGCAAAGAGGAAACAGACTGTCCAAAAGGGTGTGAAACGGCTCCTTTGACCAACGGTCAATCCGGCTTACCAAAATGGTCATGAGCCCAGAAGCATTTCCTGTGGATGACAATGCATGCCATGCTGCAAGTGATACCTATGAATTGCTTCTCGACTGTGACAACAGGAGCGGGTTGTTTTGACAAAATAGAGCATCTATTTAAAGCCACCAACAACTAACGTAAACATTGTCACACTCCCATGGAATGACACTTGTCAGTGTAGAGAATAGACTAATGCCGCAGTTAGCTTTCGCACATTCTCATGTAGATTCCCATCACCAGGCAGGGTTAAGAAGATGGTTTGGGGGTAAATCACTTGTGGAAAGGTGAAATGTGGCCAGCACGAGTCAACATAATCCACTCCAGACACGTGTAACACAAGAGAAACAGGTGCAAACATTTGAAACAGCTGTCAGTAAGCTAGAGTGATCTCTTTTGATATCTTAATTGTTAGGCAATCCCGGCACAATTTTGGCAACATTGCTGTGGGCCCGGCTGCCTTGTCTCCATCTGTCAGAGGGTAGATACAGTGTGTGTTTTCAGTCCTCATGGAAAAGAGTGTCACTGGGATGTGTCCAGCCCGCAGCTCCGTACTTTGAGGAAAATGGGGCCTGATTGCCGCCATTTCCACCTTCTCTCTGGGCATGGTCAAGAGTGACAGTAATTCTCATAATTGTAGTGGTTGGAAACTTCTACAAGGTGTCAAACTTCCCTGTGATTCTGAGCTTTACCCCTTATTTTACTCTCGGTCTCACCTTCTCCAACTGAGCTCAGTTTCTTTATTGTGTACTAATCAGGCTTAGTTCTTTCTTTTTTGCATTTTTGCCTAATTGAACAATAGCTTCGGAGAGAGACTGTAAAATAACAGGATTGGGAAAGGACCTCAAGCCAAGAACCGAACATGGGTCACCCAAAGCACCTACTGTATGAATAGTTTGAAAACTGCCCATAAATTTTTTTTTTATATCCGGTTGGGTGAATTCAATACAATGCAGTATGCTTATTAAAGCACCCAAAAGAGAGTCAACAAAAAAAGTACATGTGGCTTGCTGAATGTGGCTTGTTCCGATCGGTTTTGGTGTGAAATCCAATATTTAAGCAATTTTAACTGTAAACTCATGGCGACCACCATGGACCCTTTTCACAGACTGTGATGACGCGTTATTAGCATTGCAAATCTAGCTAAGTTTTTTTTTAATATTTAATTTTTTTATTAATGTACATTTATAACACTATACTTATAATATTCTAATAATTATGATTCTTATATCAATATATGATTCTGGCTTTGGGAGTGATGGCAAATTTTTCGCTCTTTTGACTAATGTAATCAATCTCTCAATATTTTTTCCTCTTTTGTAATGTAATAAAAACAGAATTCTTCTTTCACTTCTGCCATGTTCCACAGAAGAAGAAAAAAAACTCATACAGGTTTGGAACAACATGACGATGAGTAAATGATAACAGATTTTTCATTTTGTGTGATTTTTTCCTTTAATTTACCTGTGCCTAACTGGTCACATTTCCCCGAAAACTAGCTAGTATGCCCATACTGGGTGAAGAAACAACCAGTGCTTAGCCTAATGAAACAGCCAGTGGGCATCACAAAAGCCATTATTCACTAATGACAGACAGTGATGAACCTAATAATGGAGTTTCTACAAGAGGTTGATGTCCTGCTCCTCAGTATGCTCTTACCTTTTGATTTATGTGGGCCTGTGAGTTGGTGCTATTTGAGGGCGGGGTGAGGAATGAAAGTGTTAACGCTGAGTGTTGGTGAGGTGAGGGCAGGGGGGAGCTGAGGGGGCCAGAGTTATGAGTTTTCTCAGCTGAGTGCTGTGCTTGGGTTACTGCCTCTTGTTTTGATCTGGCAGCGGAGAGGGAGAGCCTGCAAGCCTGCAGGCTTGAACCCCACAGCTGAACCACTGACCCCAACATCCATCAGGCCCAGGCTGCCCTGACAGGGGAGCCAGTCACAGACACTCGGGGGCGGAGCCTCAAAGTTGAGTGACAGATGAGAGGGATTCCATGCTTGTTCGGTGGAGTTTATACCAATAATCAGTTCCAAAGTTAGCTAAATTCAGGTTAGAAGATGGTCCAATTAGGGGTGTTTCTAGCCTTTTATCAGTACTGAGGTATAGGCCCCCATCAGAAAAGTGTCCCAATATACACTCACCGGCCACTTTATTAGGTACCCCATGCTAGTAACGGGTTGGACCCCCTTTTGCCTTCAGAACTGCCTCAATTCTTCGTGGCATAGATTCAACAAGGTGCTGGAAGCATTCCTCAGGGAGTTTGGTCCATATTGACATGATGGCATCACACAGTTGCCGCAGATTTGTCGGCTGCACATCCATGATGCGAATCTCCCGGTCCACCACATCCCAAAGATGCTCTATTGGGTTGAGATCTGGTGACTGTGGAGGCCATTTAAGTACAGTGAACTCATTGTCATGTTCAAGAAACCAATTTGAAATGATTAGAGCTTTGTGACATGGTGGAAGTAGCCATCAGAGGATGGGTACATGGTGCCCATAAAGGGATGGACATGGTCAGAAACAATGCTCAGGTAGGCCGTGGCATTTAAACAATGCCAATTGCAAATTGCATCGTTTGCAATTGGCAAATTGTAGCCTCTTTTTCCTATTTGTAGTGGAGATGAGTGGTACCCGGTGGAGTCTTCTGCTGTTGTAGCCCATCCGCCTCAAGGTTGTGCATGTTGTGGCTTCACAAATGCTTTGCTGCATACCTCGGTTGTAACGAGTGGTTATTTCAGTCACTGTTGCCCTTCTATCAGCTCGAACCAGTCTGGCCATTCTCCTCTGACCTCTGGCATCAACAAGGCATTTCCGCCCACAGAACTGCCGCTCACTGGATGTTTTTTCTTTTTCGGACCATTCTCTGTAAACCCTAGAGATGGTTGTGCGTGAAAATCCCAGTAGATTAGCAGTTTCTGAAATACTCAGACCAGCCCTTCTGGCACCAACAATCATGCCACGTTCAAAGTCACAGAAAAATCACCTTTCTTCCCCATACTGATGCTCGGTTTGAACTGCAGGAGATTGTCTTGACCATGTCTACATGCCTAAATGCACTGAGTTGCCGCCATGTGATTGGCTGCTTAGAAAATAAGTGTTAACGAGCAGTTGGACAGGTGTACCTAATAAAGTGGCCGGTGAGTGTATATCAGCAGAGAGTGTAACATGTATGTTCTGTTTTAGTTTCATTTTCTCTCTGTTTGCTCTGTTCCCGTTTTCTTGTTCATATTAGTTCCCTTAGTTACTGATTCACTCTCTAGTTTGTTGCTATGCTTAATCACTGATTATTAGATTCTGTTCACCTGTGATCATCTAGTTTTCTGTGTTTGTTCCTTGTATTTAAGCCCTGAGTTTCATTCTGTTCCTTTGTCCGGTAATGTCAATGTTAAGTTGTTGTGTTGTGATTCTCCTGCGATTTCTTGAGTTTTCTATTGTTGGATTTATTATTAAAGACTGTTTCTGGCGTATTCATTTCTCCCACTTTTTTGTGAAATGGACCTGTCTACTGTCCAGTTACTCTGCTTGGAGCAGGGGAACCGTCCACTGGAGGACCACACCCGGAACTTTATCAATATGGCGTGCCTGGCGCGCTATCGGCTATCTACACCAGCGAGCGGTCCAAGGTATGCCTTCCAAGGTAAGATTTCGCTGCGTTTGTGGAGTGGGTGTTGGTATGAAATGGATCACCATTAACCATCTGCCCGGCTGAGGAGGACATTACCAGCCCCGCTCCACACCTAGAGCCCAGCCATTATCCCACTGCAAGGACGATGCCTGGGCCCACCACGATACACAAGTCTGCACCAATGGAGAAATGGTCTGAGCCAGTCATAACCCCAGAACCAGAGCCTTGCGAAATGTCCGATCAGGCGTGTGAGCCAGCAACTCTGTGTGATGCCGTGGGAGTCCTGGAATTCGAGGGAACGCATGAAAGACCCGGCCCACACTCCCACCACTGAGGGTGAGCTGAAGCTGGCCTCCGTACACTGATTATATGGTGAATTAGAAGAGGATGCCTACCTTAATCTCCCGTCCCCGCTGGTCCCGTCCAGCTTAAAGTCTCCTGCATCTCCAGAGTTCCCGCTCAGCCTCCCTCTCCCGTCTCTTCTTTAAAAGTCAGCCAATCTGTCAGCCACGCTTCCACTGGTTTCACACAGTTCAGAGTCTCCTGCGTCCCCACTGGTTCCACCCAGCCCAAAGTCTCCTGCATCTCCAGAGTTCCCGCTTAGCCTCCCTCTCCCATCTCTTCATCAAAAGTCTGCCAGTCTGTCAGCCCATCTTCTGCTGGTTCCACCCATAGACTGTAAAAAAAGATGGACGACGCCCCTTCGCTCTTTTCCATCGGAGAGAACTGAAGCCTCCAGTGTCCCGGTATGGCGCTGACATCTTGGGACTTGAGTCTGCGCACTTGCGTTTTCGGGACCAGACATGCACAGAGCAGGAAGTAAAGCCACGTAATCAAGGCCCCGCCCTCACTCTCGCTGAATCAATCGCAAGCACACGCCCCTGGACTTTTCTTAAGTGGCCTCTGTCTGCTCAGTTCCTCTCCAATGATGTCTGCTGATTGCAGTACCTCGTTAAAATAAGGTAAATACAACTACTAACCACATAGTCAACATTATGAAAAAAAGTCCGTTGGTGCTTCAGTGACTGCTTCGCACAGAGAACCTGTCAATTACAGCTGTCAATCATGATGTCACAGCACTGTTTCTATAGCATCAAATAACTAACTAAAAACAAACTTATTTTAAAAACAAACACTTGAAATAACATCAACGTGATAGAAACTACAGTAAATGACAGAAACTATCTTTGGAAAAAGGATATGCGAAGTGTAATTTAATTGTTTAGTTGGTCTCACGTCCCGTTGAATAACATGAGGAGGCGGGATTTATGACCTATACTAGGACCGGTCACTGGGGAGCGATCGAGACGTTTTGGCTTCACTTTTGAGGCCTTGTGCGGCACGCTTGGTTCCACCCAGTTCAGAATTTCCTGCGTCCCCACTGGTTCCGCCGAGCTCAAAGTTTCCTGCGTGTCTAGAGTTCCCGCCCGGCCTCCCTTTCCCACAGCCTCTTCAAAAGTCAGCCAGACATTAGTCCCGCCGCCGCTGGTTCCCTTCAGCCCCTCTTCTTCTCTAACACCACAATATTGTGTGGATTTGCCTAGGGTCTCCAGGTCTCCAGCTTCGCTCTGGCAAATGGACGCTGATCTCGTCACTCCACCTCGGTTCGTTGACCTGTCGGCTTCGCCTTCGCTCTTTCCCCCTTCGGCTCCACCAGATACCATTGTCCTTACTTTATACTTGCAGAATAAAACTACTAAACTAGTTTACTGAGAGTATATTTCAAAGTGTATTTTCACTATACCTCTAGCTTTTAGGCTATGTTCACACAGCAGCAGAATATGGTTGTCAGTCCTGAATTTTAATCCTTAATACGCTTGACTCCTGTTGCACGTTTATACAGATTTGAGACACTTCTGTAAGCAGAGCTTACATCACTGTCTGTCATTAGTGAATAATGGCTTTTGTGATGCCCACTGGCTGAGTATGGTAACAGAGTGTGGTGGCTAATTTGTGCAGTCTCATTTGTATGTTTTCATCTGCATTAGTTGGTAAGGCTTATGTTTTTTCTAAAAATCGTATGATTCCGTATAGGAATCCCATCGTACAAATTCATACGATCGAAATCACTACCTCGTAAAATGCTTACATTTTCTAATGAGATCAGGCTGGATGGTCACAAGGTATAATGTTAGCATTAAAGGGTTAGTTCACCCAAAAATGAAAATTCTGTCAGTAATTACTCACCCTCATGTTGTTCCAACCCCGTAAGACCTTCGTTCATTTTCGGAACACGAATTAAGATATTTTTGATGAAATCTGAGAGCTGGATCACTCCTCCATACTAGTCCATAGGCTTCTTCAGGGATTGAACTTGCCGGCCTGAAAAGTTATTAAAAACATCGTTAAAATAGTCCAAGTGACTACAGTGGCTCAATCTTAAGTTTATCAAGCGACGAGAATACTTTTTGTGCGCAAAAAAAAACAAAAATAACGACTTTATTTCAACTATTCATTTCCTTCTCTGTGGGCCTCGAGTCAGTTCACTAGTGTAATAGCGTAAGCTTCTGTTGTTGTACGTCACAAGCATCACGCACATGACCAGAGTCGGCCAATAGTGAGCCTACTACGTGTGACGTAGCTCTACGGAATCACACTACGTTAACTGACTAGAGGCCCAAAGAGAAGGAAATGAATAGTTGAAATAAAGTCGTTATTTTTGTTTGTTTTTGCGCACAAAAAGTATTCTCGTCGCTTGATAAACTTAAGATTGAGCCACTGTAGTCACTTGGACTATTTTAACGATGTCTTTCATAACTTTTCGAGGCCGGCAAGTTCAATCCCTGAAGAAGCCTATGGACTAGTATGGAGGAGTGATCCAGCTCTCAGATTTCATCAAAAATATCTTAATTCGTGTTCCGAAGATGAACGAAGGTCTTACGGGGTTGGAACAACATGAGGGTGAGTAAATACTGACAGAATTTTCATTTTTGGGTGAACTAACCCTTTAAGGTGGGGTCACATCCAATCGGAATCCACGCGTTAAGGAATTTTGTGTGAGGGTGAAAGATTTTAACATTCAGATTTCGTTATGGGTTCAAGTTGGCTAGACAAACAGAAAACTGCTTGGTTTGAAAGTGACTTTTGTGAGTGGTGCTTCACACATCGCTACACTATACAATGGACCTATTTTGTTGGCGATATTTAGCAGAAATTTAGCTAATGTGAACGCACCTTTAGCATGTTAGCTTTTCTCTGTTCAGTTGGCCTAAGTTTAAACAGGAACACAGACTACTGGCTGTTTTGTACGGTACTATTGCTGCAAAAAAAAAAAAGAAAAAAAAAAAAGTGGCGCACAGCCAGTGGGAGTTATCTGGGGTTCTAGGTGTCTCATGCTCCACTGAATCTTAGTGCTTAAAAGTGAATTGGACAAACAAATATTCTATTGTCCTCTTATAATCTGGTGCAGCCTGAAATTCCATTAGCAGGAGAGCTTATTCACAAAGCTGGGAAAGAGACCTGAAGGAGGCCACAAAAGTGGTTATAGGGGTGACAGTATTTGTCTGTTTGACACACTGTAAAAGGGGGTCGCAGCTTTACACAGCAAGGGGGGATGGAGATCCAGACTTAGACAGAGAGAGCTGGAGAGAAAGAGAAAGAGAACGACAGCGGCAGCAGCAAATCCATGAGCAAGCGAAACCACTGTTTTTAAATAGCAAGGATCTGGTGTCAGCCAACTGAGGCCCGCTCCATCAATATGTTACTTTGCCCTTGTCTGCTCCTGATATCTTTATCTTGTCAGGTCCTCTCCTGTATTTTCCACCTCAATAGCTTCCGTCTGGGTTCACTAGGTGTTGCACAGATGGGGAAGTTCTGGTTTTGGTGGAGACCTGCAAAGCAAAAGAGCCATATCAAACCAAGGTTTATGTCAATCTTCTCTCCACTGGGGCCTCATTATACAGCCTTCAGTGTTTTCCAGGTATTTTTTTCCCCAAGAGAAATTATATTATTACTGGTCAAAACAGTTTAATTTTTGTAGAAAAGCGTTCTGAAGAGAGTGTATTTTGCTTACCTTTCATTTAATTTGAATAAGACTCAAGGTGTAAATTCGACTGCACAGCATTTATTTTGCTCCTCAAGCAAATTCAAGAGGCTGTTTGATGCTTGTTGATGATGTCATCGAGAAAGAAAGAAACTTAACACTTAAATCTGTGTTTGGTCAACATGGCAAAGTTTTTAGTGCCTCAACTTAAAGAAAGTACAAGCGAGAGTAATTACAGTGGCATCTGGATATGTTTCTACAAGCGCCAAATGTTACACAGATGTTATGAATAAGGCCATGACATTTCATCTTGAATTTTTGCATCTTGCAAATTTTGCAAATATTTCAGAATATTATTACTTTAATATATACATACAGTATATATATAAATATATATATATATTACTACAAATATGAAAATATTACTAAAAGTACTAATTGAATTTCATTGTATATTATATATTTATCATTATATGCGTGTGTATACATATATGTGTGTGTGTGTGTACTGTATATTCATATATATATTCATATATATATATATATATATATATATATATATATATATATATATATATATATATATATATATATATATATATATATATATAAATTTGGCACACAAAGTCACAGTAAAGAATGCAATGACAGAACCCAAAATCAGGGTTGTTAAAATCATCTCTCTTTGTTTAAAATAAACAATGAACCCACATGGGAAAGTCTCTGCGTAATTGAACTTGACGTGGGAAGCTTCCCCTCTTTCCTGTAATTTCAAGCTTTACGCGTGATGAAAATAGGAGTTAGCATTGTGCAAATGACAGATGTGGCTTAGACAGAGCCGTTGATGGGGTCACATGTCATCGCAAGGTCATCCTTACCTTTTGATGATGGGGGATTTTTTTTTTTTTTTCGGACCACAAATAAGTCTAACCTGAAACTTCAGCGTGAGACACATCCTCGAGAGTTCGTTGAGACAGACACCTGTCAATCTCCATCACGGCGCTTCTTTTGTCAGGCCTTTCTTTTGTGCGGTCGAGGTGCCTGCGCTGACTCAAGCCTTTTTTCACCTCCCTTCCCTGTCCGGTTCTTCTTTTAATCATGAGTGTGACTGTAGTCACGAAGCAGACTGAGGCTTTAATAGCTGTCAGTTACCTGCTCGCACTCGATATCCCTCCAGCCTGCCTGAGCAGATGGCTATCACTTTCCAGTTGTGAAAATCAAGCTTATACAAACACGAGGACTGGGACGCATAGCCTTTAATATCCTTTTTGATTGATTTGGTTTGAGGGGGAAGTGAGGGCAGATTTTAAGGCCGGCTGTCATGCTTCAGGAGTTCTGTGAAAATCATTAAATATGAGCATTAGTCCATCTCTTCCAGGTCAAGCGGCAGGTGAGAGCTCCTCCTGCACCGCAATTAAACAAGAATTCACTAAAGAAACATGAATAGGAAGTTTAATACTGGTGTATTTAGTCAGATAAAATATCTTATTAGCAAAACCATAGACACACAGGGATTTGTGTTTTATTTATTTATAGTCAAGAAGACAAGGTACAGAAGATTATCTATAGAGGATATAGATTAATAAAGCATTTACAGGGTAAAAAAAAAGCTATTTTCAGCCATAAGAGCACTTTTTTTAACATCATTTTAATTGTTAAATGACCGAAATTGTAGCCTATATATCCGAATCAGCATGACATACACACACAGACACACACACACACAGGCTATATGCTGTTTTGAATTCATTTTGAATTGAATTCAAATTTATTTACATCAATAAATGTATGAACAAACAAGGGTGCAAACAACATCACTCTGTATTTGACGTTCATTTACGGATAAATTGTAGATTTGTAAACTACTTTAATTTGTAGCAGACAAAAATGGGATTATTTTATCTACGAGACACAACAACAACACACATCAAAGTTAAAACACGTTGAGTTACACGTTTAAACAAATTCTGTTACATCATCTCTGGCCTGTAAATTGCACATGGAAACTATACAAGCACATGCATCGAATGTTGAACAATTCTGCTCATTGTACCCTACTAAACGGCAATACGAAGCTGCGCAATGCACAGGTAATTTAATAACAATAAGCTCAATTTTGCATCTTATATTTTTTTTTTTTGAAATGCGAATAGTATATAGTTTAATTTATGCATATTTGTTGAACTTTCTTTTACGAGGGACATTTAAAATAAGCTCAATCATGTTTATAGAAATTCAATATTGTCTTTACAGACGCGGATATGCTCGCGCTGTCTCCTCTGCGTTTGCAGTTGTGCCACATGCGGCGCGCGCTCAGTGTGTGGCGGTGACATGACGAGCCGCGCGGCCTCCTAACCACAAAGAACCACTTCCCTGTCATATAACCCCATACGAACCACTTCCCTGTCATATAACCCCCATATTTCTGTTCTGACAGGGAAAAAAAGAAATACAACAATTCAGCGTTTATTAGGCGACATATGTCGGACACGGAAATCACGGAAATATGATTTAAACCGAATGGCAAACATTTAGAATAGGCTACATCTCAAAAAACTTTGCAAATAAATAAAACTAATTTATAAATAAAATAAAATTAAAAATACAAATGAAATAGTTTATTCAGAATATTAATGGAATATGTGTTTTGGGTGAGCGCGCAACTGAATTAGGCCTATATCCGAATTAAATTTCGTAGTAGGCCTATCGAATTAAATATCGTAGTATCGAAATTGTCTGATAAAGAGAACTTAAAATATGCTCTATTTTTTGTAACGTTGCATTGCCTGTAATTGTTTGTTACATGCGCATTTAGTGAAGACATGCACTTTACTTGTAATGTAACATCCGCAAACGATAAAATAAAAATTCATTAGTCTGACAGACAATATAGGCTAGTTGTGGAATAATCCAATACCATTACATAAATGTTGTACTTTATATGAATGGTAAATTAATTGTATCATATAGCGTAATATTTACTGTATATAGCCTAAAAGTAGACTATGTAAATTGATTATTATTATTATTAACATTATCGTCATCATCATCAGGCTATTATTAAAAGTTGTCCATGCAAAACATTCTTTCAGACAAAATTAATCTTTTCTTACTTACACATTTAATATAAGTGTGTGTGTGTGTGTGTGTGTGTGTGTGTGTATATATAGGCCTATATACACACACACACTAAAACAACCGTTTCCGTTTCTTAATAAGAGTTAGAATTCCGAAATCACTGTTAAATAAATGTGTTTTTTCTGTACATAGGCTACCTCTTTATTTGCTTACAGTTATGCCAATGATTCTAAAGCTCATACCTATATATTTTTTCTATATTGTTGTTGCTTGCTGTAGGCTAATCTCAAATATGATAGCAACATCCAAATAAATTTCTATTGCTTTTGGAAATTATTTATATGATGCAGTGTTGTTGTTTTTCTTTTTTTTCACGTCACGTGTTTATTGATTTTAAATAGAATCTAAAGAACTTCTGGCGTCGACAAAGTAGGCATAATTACTGAAGAGAAGTTATTATGATAATGAAGTCGGGTCGCATTGCACTGACTTTAAAAAACAAAGAGGACTATAGTTGGCTTTAAGTTTAGGATCAGTTCCATGAAGATTCACTGACATCTTCTGGATAAGTGTGGGAAATACCTTTCGCCTGCGTCTCAATACCTACATTTCGGCTGTCTCAAAACCTACTGAGCTGCTTACTGTCTTGGACACCATAAATTCGGGCATTATAAGCAATTCAGTGTCAACCAGCCATTTGGGGGGATCATAGACATGCAGCATTTTTGGGAATTAGAACTATTTAATTATGTGATGCCCAAAAATGTTTTCTTAGTAGACAGACACACATTCTGAACCTAAAATTGATCCCTGTGGATATTACTGATGTTTTGGTTTTATGGTCTTTTTCCAATCATTTGTATGAATGTATTAATATTGGTTAACCGTGGACTCGCAAAAGCACTTCCTTGTAACATTGAGAAGATCGTTTCCCTGCATAACAAGCTTTTACTTCTTTAAAAAAAAAAAAAAAAAAATCCAGTGAAATCCATGCCTCAAAGGTGTCGCTGATCTGAGTAGCCTAAGCCTACTACTTTTGCTCTTTGACTGGCTATAAGATTAAGTTTGACTGAGAACGCTGGTCCCCGATCAGCAAAAGAGTCAACATTTTACTTGTGACCTCAATCTACCCACAGGGCTGAAGTAATGCGACAGGGTCCTGTAAGCCCCATAAATAACCACTAGGCCCACAGGAGTGCTGCGCTGTATACAGGTGCTATGGGACTGTCATTAATGACCCAACAGGCAGGAAAGGGTCCAGTTACTGCGTAGGCCCTGAGGTCTTAGTCTCTAATATCGGGGAGCTAGGTCTTCATCAAGCCCATAGTGGACCCAGGGGTGGTATTAGTGATGTTGTTCCTTCAGCACGTCCATAAATGATAAATAATCACCATCATTCATAGCTCAGTCGTGCTGTGGATGTCACATGGCAAGCTAATTTGTTAATGCTGGGGCCTTAGAGAGAACCAGTTGGATACCCATGAGTGCAATGAATAACAAGCTCTCCTTCACTGTGCAATATACTTCGGTTTTAACATCAAGCATCCATGTCCAGAAATAATTAAAGGGTTAGTTGACTGAAATTTTTTTTTTTTTTAAATCTGTCATTATTTACTCACCCTCATCCTCATGTTGTTCCAAACCTGAATTACTTTCTTTCATCTGGAAAACAAAACAAGAATTTTTAATGAATATCCTGATGTGGGTCAGTCAAGCTCCAAAATTGCAAAGCTCTGAATTGAGACAGATATTTTCTATTAATAACTTGATTCATTAACAAATCAGAATCTGACTCTCTTCAGTCGGCTAACAGCTCGCTAGGGGAAGATTATCATTGAATACCTAGGCCTAGTTAAAGAGTAGCCTACTTTTATTATATGTTTATTTACGCTCCTTAAAAAAATAAAGGTTCCAAAAGGAGTTTTCACAGTAAAAAAAAAAAAAAAAAAAAAAACATGTTTGGTTCTCTAAAGTACAGAGACAGAATAAGAGATGGGAGGAAAAGTCAATGGCTGCATCTGAAATCGCATAGGCCGTCTTAACAGGTACCTATTCTGAATAAGTTATTACTTCGCAACCACTAAACAAGTATGTTCTATATAGTATGAATGTAATCCAGACATAGGCCCTACTAAATTCACCATGTTCTCATTATCATGTGAAAAGTAAAAAAATACAAAAATGTTGTGCGCATGTGACCTTTCAGTGTCAGTTGTGTTGCTTCACCTCCATTTATAAATCCTCTCCCGTGGCCTCATGGGATAGTAAAGTGTCCATCGAATGCACACTTCAGAATCTCGCCGGAAGTAGTAGGTCATCCGGGTACTTATTGCCTACTCTTTCATGAGTAGGCTACTGTGAATTCAGACATACTAGTCTTTTCATATGCTGTTTTTCGCCTACTCTATGGTAGGGAAGTATGCGATTTCGGATGCAGCCAATGCTTTACGTTCTCTCGCAAATGTTTTGCGGTCACCCGAGAAACTTTGCGTTCGCTCGCAAAACCTTTTGAGCTCTTTGAGAGCTAAACCAAATTTCTTAGGGTACGCAAAACATTTGCGAGAGAACGCAAAAGCATTGACAAATATTTTTTCCTCTATCTCATATTTTCCCCCTTCATGTTCCTTTAGGCGGGGTTTAGTACTAAAGAACCTTTCAGTGAACAGTTATTTAAAGAACCACTTTTCCTAGTGTGAAGAACATTTTAAAAATCTAAAGAACCTTTTTCCACTATAAAGAACCGATTCTGATTTGTTAATGAAAGTTATTAATAGAAAATATCTGTCTTAATTCAGAGCTTTGCAATTTTGGAGCTTGACTAACCCACATCAGGATATTCATATTCTGTCATTGTGAAAACTCCTTTTGGAACCTTTATTTTTTAAGGAGTGTAAACATATAATAAAAGTAGGCTACTCTTTAACTAGGCCTAGGTATTCAATGATAATCTTCCCCTCTAGCGAGCTGTTAGCCGACTGGATCTATTTGAACTGAAGAAGAGAGTCCGATTCTGATTTGTTCATGAAAGTTATTAATAGAAAATATCTGACTTAATTCAGAGCTTTGCAATTTTGGAGCTTGACTGACCCACATCAGGATATTCATTAAAAATTCGTTTTGTTGTGGAATGGAAAAGTTCAATGGCTGTTAAAAAGGTTATTCATGAAATGTAAATAAAGAACTATTATTTGTAAGAATATGCCTTTTATGCTTGAAAGCTGTGCTCATTCATTTTAATTGCACGGAAGAAGAAAATATTTAGATTCTTAAAAATATCTTATTTTTATGTTCCACAGAAGAAACAAACTCATATGGGTTTGGAATGATGTTAAAGTGAGTGAGTAAATGTTTTTTTAGCAATTGGAAACTATTTCTTCAAGTGTGTTTCTTCAAGGCACAGTTCTGAATGTGTTAATGCCTTTGGATGAGCCCACTGATATTGTCCGAAAACACATTTTCCTGTGCTTCCTTTCAGTTAGACACCATTGATGTTTACTGTACCCTATATCCCAAACATGAAAAAAAACGTAACTTTTACGTTTCACCATTCCTCACCCAACCGGCACCATTCAGACTCCGCAACCTTTTCTCCATACTTTTTTTGTGGCTTTGTCCAGCTCTATGAATGAAAAAAGATTTTTTCATTCAAATTATAGCTTGAGTCCTTTTGGCAAGTCCAGCACATGAGCAAACCCATTTAATTGAGGTGCTCCGACCGTCATTCTCCTTACTTTTATTTCACTTGGCTGCTGTTTGTCAGTGGTCAGAGCCCAATTGCCTGCTGCGGGAGACAGAAAACATTATTATTCATAATGCTTGGTGCAGAATGTATGCTAATAAGGGATCTGTTTAGATTTTTGAGGCTGGAGTGATGTCATTGGTTGTGTTTTTCACTCATAGTGGATCCATGCCACTACATTTCCTGGCAAAATCAGGGGAAAAGACTTTAAGCCCAGCCTAAGTCTGAACCGTGTGTGGACTGTTTGGGATGATTATGAGGGTCCTTTTGTTGTATTACATTCCTGAATAGCAATGCCTTGCAGAAGTCCCATTGAGACCAGTTGCTTGCAACATCATCCGGTCCAAAATGTAGTAGGCCTATGCATTTTGAGGTTCAAGAATGTGTCGGGTAAAGAGAGCGCCAGCTGCGGAAAGTGAAATTACTAGCATTTATCTAGACAAAAAATTTCAAAACAGAAGTTTGTTATAGCTTTCCTCCAAAGAGAGTAAAGTCATCTTGCGCCATGCATGTGATACAAGGGTATGTGACAAATGAGAGTATCCAAGATAAAAGATAAGAAACACTTTTACATAATTTTTAAACTAAAGTTAAAACATCACGGTTGCATTTTATTTTACAGTACGCATACATGTGTACTTACAGTGTACTTCCCTAAGAAAATACCAGGCAATATAGAGTAACAGGGGTCCGGTTTAAGAGTAGGTTCAGGGTTAGTACCTTATTACCCAGTTATTGTAGCTACTGTAATAAGAATGTAAAGGGGAACATGACTGTAAAATAAAGTGCTACCAATATAACAATACATTTGAATTGAGAAATTAACAACAGTTCCATCACATAAATGTCATGGAACAGAAGAATGCAGTCACAGGTAATATCGGAATAGAGTTTATTGAATGAAACACAGGATGTTACCAGGGAAGTCTTTGAATGGCAGATCATTATGGAGAAACTGGCATGAAAGTGACAGGTCTTATCTGTTGCAGGCTGAGATGAGAGGATACTGGAAGATCAGATGACTGGATGATTCTCAGAAGATGAGCCAGTATTACGAAGGTAATCCACGGGCGGGTAGTCAGGTTGAAGTTCGGTGTATAACAACGAGACCAGACACTGATGAGTGTGTGTGAAGCAGGCTGGAGTGGGGCTGATGAAGGTGAATGATGGCAGGTGTGGATGATTGATGAGTGTGTTCAGATGGGAGCCAGAAAGGATCATGGGAAATGTAGTGCAGTGGGTACAGGACTGGTGACTGAGGATTGTGACAATATAAGAGGTATTCAAGAAATAGTTTTTAAATGGGCCTCAATTAAATCTGGACAAAATTAGCATTTTCATAAAAACTTTATTCTCTTCATCTTTGGTTTCCATTAACAGTTTCCATTAACAGTTTCCATTTAGCCTTCAAAGATGAAGTTGTACGACTTGTTTGGCAACTGAACATCCCCGATCGATTATTGGTTGGAGAATCAGATAGAACCGCCCCAAACTCATGCCATTGGTTGAACCAGCTATGTCAGGTTGGTCAAGGCGCTCAAACTGACCGATTTTAGCATTACAAAGCATTACTCATAAAAGAGAAGGCAAAAAGTTCCCGGATGACCTACTTCTTCCGGCGAGATTCTGAAGTGCATATACGATGGACACTTTACTATCCATGAGGCCACAGGAGGATGTATGGATGGAGGTGAAGCAACGCAACTGATGCTGGTAGGTCACATGATTATGACAACATGGCGATTATAGTACGTCTGGATAACATTCATACAGACACTCATATAGAACATACTTTTTTAGCGGTCTTGAAGTATACTTATTCAAAATAAGTACCTACTCAAGAGAGTATGCGATTTCGTATTCAGCAGAAGCTATTTCCATAGTTGCTAATTTGATTTCTGAAAAAATCTCAATAAGACAATCTGGCAGGTAATAGTAGCCAATTATAAGAGCGATGATTCAGTCACAGTCACTTTTTTAAGTGCGTCCAAAAAAAAAAAACATTGTAGTTCACATGTATGTTTTTTTTTTATTATTAAAATTGTAGGTTGAGCATGCATGTTTTTATTTTAATATTGAGATTCAATTCAATTCAATTGATTTGCATGTCTGTGTTTCATTTCAGCATTTGTATGCCATATCCCAATATTTGCATAAAAATGCATGGATGTAAACCCATTTACAGTGTAAATATTGTCATGATTTGTTATCACAACATTTTTCATGTATCAAATCAACTTAGATAATTCATGCAGTTCAGATAACATAATTTGAGTTTCTGTTGATTAAACCAATCTCTTTCATTGTATTAACTCAACATTTTGAGTTCATTGAAATTAAAATTTGAAGGCAACCAGGTTGTTAAACCAAGAATAGTTTTTTTTTTTTTTTTTTACAGTGTATAGTTTTAACTTTACTGGAGAATCATCCTTAAAATTACAGTCTCTTAGGCTATAGGATAGCCTATAAAGTAGGCATATTATAACATCACAAAAACTGTGACTATCACACAGTCAAAAGATTCTTGTTTTGAACTTACTCTTGAAAAATGATCTCCTTTTAATTTAATTTGAACCAAAGCAACACCGTCCAGGTCATCGCTATAGAGTGAAAGGCTTTAATTTATTACCTGACGCAGGAAACGACAGCGGGCTAGCTCCTCCTCCTTTTCGTTGTCTTGTGAAAGAATGCTTCTTTTTCCAAGGGGATGCCCGCTCCCCGGCGAGACAAGAAGGGTTTAGTTTTATTGCTCCGATAGAAGTGCGACGAGCTAACGGTCGCAGCGCAGTCGGCTGTTTCATTCTTCTGCGCGGCTCCGGACAAGAGAGAATCACACATCCCATTTCTCACATCGCCAGCTTCCAGGGCCCCTAGCACGTTTTATGGAGCTCTCCCCTCTTGTGCAGATGGGTTAAATATTACATCAAAGAGCCTTTAATGTTCCACAGTGCCTCTCGAGTAACCGTCGCTGTATCGAGTTCAAAACTAGTGCATGGTGCATTTTAACAGTAGACTTAATGGATCGCAGTCCATAATCAGATTATCACCGGCTTAATGTAGAACAAATTTCACTACAGCCAGCATCAAAGAGGAGTCACACACACTGCAAATCCACACTGCATCTTTTTTCATAATTCAGTGTTTAGACCTGATCTAGACACGGAGGAAAAGAGATGGATGAGGTAGGCCTATGGCACGATTTTGATAGAAGGCAGATACACAATGGACTTGTAAAGAATGAAAGACAACATCACTCGCTAAACCACTTGCATATGTGCTTTATGTCTTCTTTCAAATGGTTTTCGTGTTTTACTTTTATAGCTCCTTCACTGTCAGCATTTATCTCGAAGTCATTTCCTTTCACTGTCGTTCCTCAGGGTCATTCGCATTTCAACGTGTCTGCACTCAAAATCTTCCCAAATGTTACAACAAATGAAGACAAATGCATGACCTGGCAGTGTCTGCTGTGTTTAATGAAATGGTTTGTGTTATTATACCCCCACAAAGAGCACTGGTTTTACTTGAGACCACCATGAGCCTGAGTAGGCTATCAAGTCAATATTATTTATATAGAAGTTAGAACTTTTTACTCTGTGCTTATTATTACACAGCTTTCTGGAATACTCAATTCTGATTGGTCAGCTGTGGCAAACAGCTCCGGAAGTAAAAATTACCATTTATTTTCTGCGGAGGGGAGCTGGTTTTTAACAATAAACCTTTTAAGACAGACCTACTGTGAGCTTCAAGGTTGTTAGTTGATGGTATATTTTTTATTTCCAAATTTTTTAACAGCGGAATTTCTGTTGAAAAATACTCATGAATCTGAAAAGAAATCCCATGAAGCACTCCGAATGAGGTAGTAGATTCAGTCTCTGCTCACAAAATACTTTAGTGTGTATATGTATATTTCACTGTAAACAAATTATATGATCAATGAGTTAAGCAATTTTCTAATTTTTCTATCTAACTCACTCTTTATATCAGTTTAATGTCATTTAAGTTGAAATGACTTAAGCATCCAAGTTAATTGTACTTAAAAATTTAAGGCAGCAACTTTTTGTTTACAGTATATATATATATATATATATATATATATATATATATATATATATATATATATATATATATATATATATATATATATATGCAGTATAAATAAAATGCAGACCAAGGCCGCTGAAAAAGTGGGTGGGTACTGGTGCACTAAATAGCCTAACTGTTTGGATTATTTGTTAGTCTGGCCTGGTTGATCATGTGATCTTTGTAACCATGTGACTCCTTCAATTTTGGCTCTTGCACTAAGCATTGTAACCTTGGTATTGACAAAAGTCACATGTGACGAAACGTTTGCCCTTTTTTTCAGTAAAATATTGTTTTTATCTCGCATTTGATGATGACTTTGGTAGAGTGTGCAGACTCTCTTGATGTGTTTTAATATTTGGCCATCCATTGAGAACGCAGTATATCAGTCCTCT
Organism: Rhinichthys klamathensis goyatoka; assembly: GCF_029890125.1. Taxonomy (NCBI): domain Eukaryota; kingdom Metazoa; phylum Chordata; class Actinopteri; order Cypriniformes; family Leuciscidae; genus Rhinichthys; species Rhinichthys klamathensis. Next base: position 1,949,006 of record NW_026606648.1, on the reverse strand, counting down.
CAACTAAAACCGGCACTACTTTCTCTCGTATCACATCATGGGTTGCCATACCATTAGCATGCCACACTATGAAATAATGTTTGTATCTCTTGTTATAGTTCTTCTCAGCCTCTTTGGCTCCAGAACCTGTCCTTGGACCTTGATACAGTACGGTAATGAATGTGGGGTGTCACAGTTCTTGAAAGCTTAGAACAGAGAAATGGACCCCAGCACTATTTTTAGACGAAAATGGACACTTACTACCCCAAGGCACAGATCATCAGTCTTGCACTGGATGTTTTGGACTGTCTTTGCATAAAGAGAAATATATTCCCTTTGCTCTCTCAATTCAACATGGTTACACTCCGTAAATGGTCAGACTATGATATTAAGCATTCAGCAACCCTGCTGCCCAGAAATCAAGCTCAAGACTACAGCGCAAATTCAAAGCAGAAAGCGTGAGATTGATGGCTTCCGTAGCCAGGCCGTTTTAAGTTGAGCTATGATGTAAGAGAATAAACAAGACGGCCTGACGTAGTCAGCTTAATCAAGACTAGCTTCCTTTTCCGTAGGCGTGCAATTCTGCGCAATTTCTCTCTCCAGTTCATGCCTCATTCATAATTTCTAATCTTGTTTAGATGTTGATTGTATAGACGGTCCAAATCAGAGGTCCACGTGCTTACAGAAACTCTTTCTTATGCCTTCAGACTGCACAAATAAACAGGCATGGCTAAAACATCCATCTTGCTTATGCGCCGCAGGATCATTCCCAACAAAAACACGGCTTCTGTTTTCTATCTGTGCGCGAGGTGACTGGGACGGGGCCAGGAGACACAGGCCTCTGTCGTGTGCTGCCCAGGCTGGCATCATTCTTGAAACACTAAACCAACATCCCCTTAAATTAGGATTATACAAATTGGCTTTCCTCTGACTCACTTCTTCCTCTTTTATGGTCAGTCTCTGAGTGCCTGCGGTACAGTGCGTTTGATGATGTGCAGCGGCCAGGTAATTGCTCCAAAACCACCATGTTGTTTTCTGACAGCGCAACATGTTAAAGTTAATGTTGTGGATCATGACAACATCTTCCACTGTTTTTTCTCTTCTTTTCACAAATTCATCAAACTCACAATTTCCAAAATACAAAAAGGTTTTAGCACTGGGCCTACTGTAAAAAAAAACAAACATGATAACGCATGTAGATCTCCAAGTTTTTCAAGAATCAAGTTTTGAATGTTGTTTTGAAATATGCTTTAAGAAAAACCATGTGCAAATTCATAAGTCAACACCATTGCTGAGTATTTTCGCTTTAAAACTGCAGTGATCTAAAGACGCGGTCGGGATGAGACGTTGTTCGCAGGCAGCCAATGAAGACAGTAGGCTGGCATTATGCAAATTTGTTACAAAACCTATATAGGTGCATGGAGGACGTAAGACTGGAATAACTGATGACTTGTTTCCGGCAGTTCAGAATCTGTTCTTTCTTTTGGGAGACAATAACTCCATTAATTGATCTTTGAAACTTTGCAGACCTTTTACATTCACAAACAGCTATTACACACTAAAGGCAATATCTGAAAAATCGGCATTGAGATGCATTACTTGTGTTCCTCAAAGTTGTAAGAACTACATTATAGCAACAAAAGCAAATATTTTTTTGTCAGCATTGTTTACTTTATTATTTACCATATTTCGGATTTGATAAAAATGCTAAAATCACCCATGTGCTACAAAGTGATATAGAGTACTATGGAAATACCATGAATATGGTAATCATTCAGTACCACAGAACATATCAAAGTATGGCACTAACACTGTACCATCATCCCCCATTTATTTAAAAAAGTATGTTAAAAAGCAGATTGATTTAGAAGCTGAACAACTCCTTGGAACGTCATTGTTCTCTTTCTAAAAGCCAATCTCTGCCAACAGAGTTAACCTGAAATAACACATTCATAGTTTCATTTGGCTCATGAAGCAAATACACCAAAGTAATCATCAATTAATGCTGGTTCTAATGTAAACACACTTTATTCGCAACATTGTTCGTTACCAAGAATAAATAAACCTATTTAGAGGAATGTAAATTTTTATTTTTCATTTAACATTTATGCAGCCAAGGGCAGACATTTGTTTTCTTTTATTCCATCATTAGGATCATTTTGCCATTATACATAAAAGGCTCCTGCGTCGTTTACAGCATAAAGCATGTTTTCCTTTTCAAAATGATTTTCATTGAATTAATGATCCCGATTTTCCACGATCAAGCCCAAATGTGATTGACAGAGCTGATGTAGTGTCTAGCACAAACACATTCCCTCATAATTCTCTATAAAACTAATTGCGTAATGAAGTGCATGCGTTAGTTTACATGTGCATGTACATGTGCAACCGTGCCTGTGTGTGTTCCCGCTCCTATATGTATGTGATGTTTAACATCCGTGAATGAGTTCCAGGTGTGTGTATGTGTGGTTTGTGACACAGCCCACCTTGGCGCAGTGGTGATGTGCTCCATCTTGAGAGCTAGGCTCTTTTTGCCTTGTTTCTCCAGCATATGTAAACAGGCAGTGTCAGGTCTCTGGTAATGACTGACCTCACCGTAGCTAAAACGCAGATTGCTTTTCCTCTCTTGATGGTCCCCTCACTGAACGCATGCCAACTGCAGCCCTGCTTTACCAAAAATGGCCCATGCAAAATCCCAGCAGCCACTGGCACTTAAAACCATTGTTTAATGGTGAGTTTTGAAAAATAGCACAGTTGCATGTGGACTTTATTTAAAGAACGTCACAGAGAACTGTAGTGTATGGAAGCCCATTTCCGCCACATAAACAAAAAAAAATTATGCTTTCATAAATCATAATTTTGACAAGTCAAAAGTAAGACCATACTCCTGAGATAAAGTCGAAATTATGACCTAAAAATTTTAAATTATAAAAAGTCAAAGTACTTTTTATCTTATTCTTTTAATTTTTCTAATCTCAGAATTATTAGTCATTAGTCTAATTATTATTATTATGCATTATTATTGTTATTATATATATATATATATATAAACACATAATTATGAGATTAATCAAGTGAAATTAGAAGATAAAAGTACTTTGTGTTTGTATATGATTGTGTCAATTTTGACATTTCATAATTTTGACTGTTTAATCTTAATTATGACAAGTCAGAATTGACATTCTCTCAATACAAACACAAAGTACTTTTTATCTCATAATTTCATTATCTCATAATTTCATAATCTCATAATTTTTAATCTTATAATTATAAATGTCTAAGAACATGTCAATTTTGACTTATGTCATAATTTTGACTGTTTAATCTTATAATTATGACATAAAAAGTGAAAATTATGAGTTTGTGTCATAATTTTGACTTAGTATGTAATAATTTTGACTCAATTTCAACTTTTTAATCTCATAATTATGACAAAAAAGTAATAATTATGAGATTCAAAAATGAAATTAAAAAATCTAAATTGTGACAAAATGATGATGACTTAGTATTGTCATAATTTCGACCTTTTGTGTCATAATTTCGACTTCTTCATCTCATAATTATGAAATAAAAAGTGAAAATGATCAGTTAGTATGTCATAATGGACTTAGTATGCCACATTACTTTTTATCTCTTAGTATCTCATCATTTCGACTTTTGTCATAATTTGGACTGTTTCATCTCATAGACATAAAAGGTTATTAGTATGTCATGATTTTAACTTAGTATTTCAAATTGTTTTGACTTTTCATCTCATAATTGACTTTGTACGTCACCATTTGACTTTTTATCTCATAATTCTGACTTTGAATGTCAATTTTGACTATGTCATAATTAAGATTTATTTTTTTCTTATGCTGCAGAAATAATGTCACTCTATGACCAGAAAGAAAGCGATTGGACTTAATTAAACGTTCCTCTTTTGGCAATCTGTCACTGCTGGCCTTAATTTCTTAGCATGTGCGCTGTGATTAAAGGACCTGTACCCCTATGAACCACACCGATCGCTCCAGCCGTCCCATTCCGGTGAATTCTCCAGCTATGAGGCAAAACCTCCAGTGTCAGAATCCAGCCTGTGTCGACATTTACAGATTACTGTTGCCGCTAATGTATCTGTGCTTGCAGCCACAAGTCAAGTCATAATAATTAAAGACACGCTGCATCTCAAGCGCACATTAATCATGTTTTATATGGACTTTGAAGCTCTAATGGGAAACAGCCACCCATACGACTGCCTCTCCACTTTTATTGTGCTTGGACAAATTGTGGTGAGTGTATGCTGTATGGCCCATTTCTGATGGCTTTTACAGGAAATGGCAATAAGAAAAGCAAAAATAAACTGGAGTGAATCTGGGAGACAGTTATACTGTCTTGATTGACTCGCCAGACAAAACAAAGCCTGATCTGTGTGAGTGCGATATGGCACAGCTAGATAATAGTGTCAAGACATTACATCTAAATTAAGTTAATCCTTTATCAACAGCTCAATTGAATTTGTTCACTAGGTTCCTTATGACTAACTAATTATAGGAAAATGATCAAGATATTTATGGTAAATTTAAATCAGCTCAATTTAAACAGGTGCGACAATTCGCTTCATTGTCTAGTTTTTATGGAGCATAACCATTATTTAACAAATTATGTCTATTGGAAACACTGCTAAACTCAATAAATTAGTTGAAACTTCCTGAAATTTATTAATGTCGGTTAATTTATAAATAAATCAATGTAAATACATTTAAACATATAATATAATATTGGTTTTCTCTTTGCTTTACATGGGCAAAATCACAGGGTTGAATGAAGGATGTCTTTAAAATGCCTCTGCATTCATTATATGATGGCATCATCAATTTTTAAGTGTTACACCTCCGTCTTCTGTCACTACGATTCTGTCTTGAGTCCACAGATATCTATAGGTGACTATCATACTGTTCTCGTTGTGCACGAAGAGAAAAGGAGTTACATTATGTCTTGTCCATAAAATGTGATCCTGCTTTTAGAAATCATTCTAATATATAGATCAGTGCATTTATCATGTAAGGGAGTAGAGTATTTTGTTTGCTAATAAAAAATTTGAGCATGTGGTTACGTCCTCCCTGTTCTCACTCAGCTGATGCAGTTACTGACTCCACAAAAAAAAGGAGAAAGTTGTAAGAGGGAAAATAAATGCAGTTATAAGCACCTCCATAAGATCAACAACACCTTCAAAAATGTTTTTTACATGACTTCAGGTTTTACTATTTCCAAACCACTCATCTTGCAGGCGATGCCCTACCTTCAGCATCACAATGGGCCCGTGACATTAAGACCCCTAGTTCTAAATGTTTGTGTGGAAATGAATGAAATGGATATGAATCATATGAACGTGGTTTGGAGGGACTGAATGATGAGTTGATGAATGTTGAGGGAGGAAAGATGATTTTTATTTCTAGCCATCCCGATTCCAGAGTTATTAGCAAAAAAAGTAGGAATTGGCTTATTATAGCACCACCTTGTTGCCGATTTTCCCCATGAATCCACCTTTTCCCCACACCCCATGACCTTTTGCACAGGTTTGCGCAGTGTATGTTGTCTTTTTTCCAGCCCGTTCTCATCCTTTGGCGTCATACATGTGACGCTTTGTACATTTCGTCGAAATCTTACGCACATGGCATCCTTTAGCATCATTATGAGACGCAAAACCCAAGGCGTCATACAGGTGACGCTCGTCTAAATCCGACGGACATGGCATCGTTTAGCGTCATTATGAGACGCAGATCCCAAGGCGTCATAACCGTACCCTACCCCAGACCTAAACCTATAACAGTGCGTGTTATATTGACGCTAAAGGATGCCATGTGCGTAAGATTTCGACGAAATGTCATATGGCGTCACCTATATGACGCCAAAGGATGAGAATGCGTTACTTTTTCATACTGTTACAGCAGAATAAAAAAGAGAAAATAATAAGGAGGAAAAGATTACAGCAACTGAAAAGAGCTTATACATTAAAGCTGCATTCTGTAACTTTTTTGGGTTAAAAATTATCCAAAATATTTTTTTGAGCAAGTAGGCCTACATAACCAGCCAGTGTTCAAAACTGCTTGCCTTAGCTCGATTCAAAACGGTAAGCTTGTAATAATGTTTTTAATTCCAGTGGTACTGGTGGATTTCCGCAGGAGATTCAAGCATGGCTAGTATAAGCTATATTGAGTCATTACGTCACATCTGTACACATAAAGAAGGAGTCTCGGTTAGTAGGCTATATTGCGTGTGAGGATGCTGGAGGTGGAGATTTATAGCCTTTTCTCACAGCAGTTTGATATAATTAAACTTATCAATTTGATGGCGGATCCAGAAAGGTTCAAACGACAATCACCAGTGACAACTGGAGACTCACCCATTGTAAAATGCAAAAGACTTTGGACTTTGGAGTGTCTACAGAAAAAAAGAGACTGCAACCGGGCCCATGCGAAACCAAGGATAATATCGGAAGGCCATTAAATGTAGTCACGCAATGCTGATGTTGTTAACATTAACAATTTGAGAACAAGGTATAATTTGCATTGTTTGACATGATATGATAAGTGAGCGCGATTTACTGCAATGCTTTTTTTCCCTTAGTTGGTCAGAACAAAATTGGATGTTACCTACTTGTTCAGATGACATTCTCCGGTGAAAATTCTTATGTCGGTCATACTTCCAAAAAGTAGAATCTGTGATTCCGAATGCCAGTATCCACACCGGCGCAGTGACTGACAGCCGCACATTCTCCTCAAAACATTGGATTCATCCGCGCTGTGCCGTGCCGAGGCACAACGCACGTAAAGTTGATAATTCCTCAAATAACTGCAATTGCGGATTTCGTACAGAGATGGCGACAAAGAGGAAAAACTACGAACTGCAGCTTTAATATGCCAAGCGTTATTCTCCTGACCTCTGAAAATAGAACAATTTCACTGCTCATTCAGTCAAACTGACGGTTAAGGATTATTTGTAGTGCAACCTTATTATTTGAAATGATTTCTTTCAGTCTTTTTGAGTGCAACTTCCCTAAACCGGAAGTGCCTCCCAATCTAACCTAAAACACAGTAGGCTTGTTATGAAAAAGGTGGATAATACACAGCGCCATGCAGTTACTGTCGCGTGTATATGTTCCGTTTTGATTTAGTTCAAGTTCCCGTACCTGTTTCCTTAATTTGTTCTCATTTTCCTGACACTAGTTAGTTTCCTTGCACTGATTAAGTTACACACCTGTTTCAGTTTCTGTTGATTAGCCTCACTTGTATTTAAGCCCTTATCCTCTCAGTTCTTTGTTCAGTGTTGTCTTCATTTTACGTGGTTGTGATTTATTTCCTGGATCATCTCCTGTGTGTTCCCTTGGGTTTTGTTCATTAAATACTGTTTTGCTACTCCTTCGGTTTGTGTAATTCACTTCAGCCACAGTGCTGACCATTACCTTGCTTACAGTTTTTTTTTTTTACAATATACACATTTCTCAATACTTTATAGGTCACTTTTCACACTGTGAGCACAACAGCAGACTATTTTAGCTAAATGTGGATTATTTATTTATCATTGCTTAGGCACAACATGCATTCCAGCCCGTTCTCATCCCAAGGCGTCATATACTGACGCTTTTGCCAAAGCGTCTATATCCAACGCACATGGCACCCTTTAGCGTCAATATGAGACGCAGATATATGGCGCCTCCTAGTGGTCTAACCCTAACACTACCCCAGACCTAAACCTACCCATAACCGAAGCATGTTGTATTGACGCTAAAGGGTGCCATGTGCGTTGGATATAGACGCTTTGGCAAAAGCGTCAGTATATGACGCCTTGGGATGAGAATGCGTTGCGCATTCAATGACCACACTTTTAATTGCATGAAAACATTTCTCACATACATCACCAAAACTCTATATACCTACAGGCCAATAGTGTACCAGATGGAACTGGATAAATGTTCATAATGTTCTGATCCAATCTGACTTCTGACCTGTAATGCTGCCTGAATCATAATCATACACTGTTTGTTTGTACTCTTAACAGCTGTGCCAAGTTGAAAGTTGGTTAGTTTTGGGAAAAGTGACCTAAGTATTGAGAAATGTGTCCTAGCGATTGTAAAAAAAACTGTAAGAAGTTTGATTATATAATCTTTTGATTATAGTTTCACTTATGAACAAAAACGCAAATGTATTTATCCTAGCGCCACCTAGTGTCCGAAGCATGTGTGGGGGTGCCTGGGTAGTGTGGGAATGTGGAACCATCCCACCAATTTTGAGATCTCTGCAACTTTTAGATGACTTTTTAGTCTATTTAGGGCAGAAGAGGAATACTAATTTTTAAAACAGTAAAAATGCAATTAATGTAGGCTTTGGATCGACCCCCTATTATTTACTTTATTTAGGAATCAAATCAGTTTTCTAAGTGAAGATGTTGCCCCCAAAGGGAAGATTTGCCAAATTTAGTTCGAGACTAGTTGGCTAAAAGTAAATGCAAAAAAAACCCAAAGGTTCCATTGTGAAGAGAAAACCTCAAGCACCATTTGTATGCAGATGCACGTTGGGTTTATTGTGTGTGTGTGTGTGTGTGTGTGTGTGTGTGACTTAAATGTCCAAAAAGTGTCCAAATACTTATTGAGGCCACTGTATGTGTGTATGTATACATGAGAAAATCAAAAGGGCCTGCAGCCTGCTGAGCAGCGCTCATGTTTATTTGAAAGGCTACTACCGTTGAATAAATCTGCAGTCTTTCTGTCACGGTGAGCTCACGTTCTCAGCGCAGATGTTCACTCAACAGCACACTGAGGAAATGCTGTGACCCTTCTCTGTTTTAATCCTCTTTATCTTTGCTCCCTCAATCCTGCCTCACTCCAATGGCTTGCACAATATTTTGCTGGTAGTCAAAACAGAACTGGATTAGTTTATTATCTTTCAATTAGCTCTGAAACAGGCAATCTGCATGATCTCTCAGCCTTTCTCGTTCTCTGTAGACTTGTGAGGGTCAAAGTTCACATATTCTTCTGCTTTAGACAGACAGACATACATGTACACATAAAGGAATAATGCATTTTTAAAACTATTTTTTTAAACTAATCATTTAATTAACAGTGTTAATTACAGTCCATTTTTTTATTTGTATACCTGGCATCATAGACTTCAGTAAAATAAAGATATAATTCCTTTATTACAAAAATTTATTATTTACAATAAAACAAAATATTATGACGAAGATCATGTTCAGTACAGTCTAAATTTCAGCTCAAGGTTTAACAATTCTCCATGATGGCAACAAAATCTCCTGTTTGGATGAGGCAGTATTTATGTTAGCCAAGAGGATTTTTTGGAACAACAGTGCCATCTTGTGTCAGTCTTATTTTAGTGGTAGTGATTGAACTAACAGAAAACATCAGAGGCCCAGTGCAAATTCTGGTTTGTGAAGATAAACTAGCCTATCATTCAAAGTTTGGGGTCAGTAAGATTTTCTTTTTAAGGAATTAATACTTTTATTCAGCACGGAATCCACGGATGCATTAAAGTTATCAAATGTGACAGTAAAGACATTTTTAATGTCGATTTCAATGAATGCTGTTCTTTTGAACTTTCTGTTCATCAAAGAATCCTGAATAAATGCATACATAAGTAGCCTAATGTTCATCGGGAGTTTGGACAAACTTTTATGTTAGCTTGACAAAGACTCGTCTGAAGTTTGAAAGTTTTATATGCTTCCTATGTTTTATCATGTTGCTAACAAGTTTTATATTGTTAGCATGTTTGTCTTAGGATGTGCTTAACATTATTTTGCATGGCTATGTGCGATGTTTTAGTACATTGCTAGCATGAATTAGCATGTTTCAAGCATTGTAGAAAGTTACTGGCATAAATTAACATGTTAGCCTACTAGTCTTGCCAATTGCTAACAAGTTGTTAACATGTTTTAACACATTACTAGTATGTTTAAGAATGTTGCTAGCATGTTTAATAAATTGCTAGCATGATATATCACGTAGCTAGCATGAATTAGCACATTGCTAGCTGGCAGGTTTTTCACAATGCTAACATGTTTAAGCATGTTTAGCCAATATAATAAGAAATGTTTTTTTTGAGCACCAAATCATCATGTGACTATGGAAGCTTGTTTCCGCCACAGAATGAAAAATAAAAAAGGTAATTGGGACTTTTTATCTCACAATTCTGACTTTTTTTTCTCACAATTGCGAGTTTACATCTCGCAATTCTGACTTTATTTCTCAGAATTGCGAGATATAAAGTTAGAATTGCGTGAAATAAAATCGCAATTGCGTGTTATAAAGTCAGAATTGCGAGATATAAAGTCAGAATTTATTGATAATAAAGTCGCAATTGCAGGTTATAAAGTCAGAATTGCGTGAAATAAAGTCGCAATTGCGTGTTATAAAGTCATAATTGCAAGATATAGTCAGAATTGATTGATATAAAGTTGCAATTGTGTGTTATAAAGTCAGAATTGTGTGATATAAAGTCGAAATTGCGTGTTGTAAAGTCAGAATTGTGAGATATAAACTATTCTGAGGGGAAAAGAGTTAGTCTTTTTTCCCCCTTAGAATTGGCCTGATAACTCGCAATTGCGAGTTTATATCTCACAATTCTGAGAAAAGATGTCAGAATTTAGAGATATAAACTCGCAATTAGGCCTATGTGTTATAAAGTCAGAATTGCGAGATGTAAACTCGCAATTGTGAGAAAAAAAGTCAGAATTGTGAGATAAAAAGTCGCAATTCTGTCTTTTTTTCTCGCAATTGCGACTTTATTTCTCATAATTGCGACTTTATATCTCGCAATTGCGACTTTATTTCTCATAATTGCGACATTATATCTCGCAATTGCGACTTTTATTTCTCAGAATTGCGACTTTATATCTCGCAATTGCAACTTTATTTCTCAGAATTGCGACTTTATATCTCGCAATTGCGACTTTATATCTCGCAATTGCAACTTTATTTCTCAGAATTGCGACTTTATATCTCGCAATTGCGACTTTATTTCTCACAATTCTGACTTCATATCTCGCAATTGTGAGATAAAAAGTCGCAATTATTTTTTTTATTCAGTGGCGGAAACAAGCTTCCATATGTGACACTGAAGACTGTAATGTAATGGCTGCTGAAAATTACCATTACAGGAATAAATGTAAAAAATAAAAATTCTGAAATATATTATTTTAAATTGTATTATTATTTCACAATATTACAGTTTTCTGTATTTTTGATTAACTAAATGCTGCCCGACTGAGCATAAACTTCTTTTAAAAACATAAAAAAATCTTATGACCCCAACTTTCTTTCTTTCTTTCTTTCTTTCTTTCTTTCTTTCTTTCTTTCTTTCTTTCTTTCTTTCTTTCTTTCTTTCTTTCTTTCTTTCTTTCTTTTCTTTCTTTCTTTCTAAAACTTTTCAGTAAACACAAACTCAAAGTCAGTGTGCGTAGTATAACTTTGTGTTTGCAATCACTTTAGGATTGAAAACTGAACAGCTTTACTGGGAGAGGATGAAATGAACAGAATGTAAACATTGGCAGAAACGTATATCCATCATTATTACAACAAAAATGTTATACCTGAAAAATCAGATATCATTCCATAGCAGCTTTTTAAACATAGATCCTTCATACTTGACCAATTCCAGCATAAATATAAATATGGACCTTTTTATTAGTTTATGATCAAGAGTATTATATTTGTAAAAAACGATCTAAACGAGTTGATTTTGTCTCTTGTTTCAGTCCATCTATTCCGTCTATCTCTTCTGCCACATATCCACGAGGGTGCAGGAGACTGTAATAGAGTGCCAGAAAACCCAGTCCGAGTGAATTTGTTATCAATATAAAAAATAGAATGGGCTTGAAATAGTCAGTCCCTTCAGACTCCGGCTTGAGCAGATACAACAAAATAGGTGCAGCAAGATTTTGACACACACTGACAATATAATACACAGTCATGGGAACTCTGGTATTCACTCCTTTAATGTTAAAGAAGGTAAAAACCAGGATAACTCCAACAATGGCTCGATAAAGATGTTCAAGGACTGGTGAAATGCAGAAATCGGTCTTCTCCACAAATGCCCAGGTGGTTCCCACAAACCATATCAAGGCCATTGCTAGAGTACTGAAGGGGGAAAGCATGATGAAGAGGGTGAGGCTGAGGATTCGAGGGGTTATGGTAAATATTTTGTAGAACAAGTAGACAGCTGTTGGGATTCCACATGGCATCTCATTAATGTGAGGTAGAGAGCGCCGTAAACACCGCCGATAATCCACCGTGGCCCAGGCTATGTTGACGAAAGACACAGCCATGCTAATGTCTAAAAAAAAGGAGATTTTATTTCATTACAAATCAGTCTTTTACACTGATATATAGACATACAAGGGGTCATATAATGGTACATGCACTTTTACAAGTTGATTGTACTGAAATGTGTGTTGGCAGTGCCTGTACACAACCATCATAAAATGATAAAAATCCATCCAGTGTTTTTGTTTTAATCTCCTTATATGTTTTCCCCTGCCTCAAATTGAGCCGTTCGATTTTGTGACGTCACACGCTCGGAAGCCCCTCCCACGAATGTTGATTGACAGCATCGTTTCAACACAGACCCGCCCTCGCTCATGAGCGAGCTGTCAATCATAGTCCGCGCGGATCGGCGCGGTCATTGTTGATATGCTGGAGCACTGTCTATGAGCAGAATGGCGTCTAAGCGATTGTGGTGTTCTGTTCTTGGGTGTAATAACGAACACAGCAGTCATTTTAATGTTCCTAAATCCGAACCGCTGAAGACGCAGTGGCTGAGTTTGTTTTCGAAGGGAATATTCCCCACAAGCAACGTCAATGCTTTCATGTTTGCGCGAATCATTTCTCACACCAGACTGCTTTATAAACGAGGGTCAGTATGAGCTGGTTTTGCTAAGAAGCTGCTCATGAAAAAGGATCGGTACCAGCTATTCGTGTTCCTGCTGAACCTCTAGAACAACTGAAGTGAGTGTAACGTTTTATTAAACTTTATATTAATATTTATATTAATCTTTGCAAATCGCTAGCTGCACGCTTCACAATGAATGCGTCTAAGGTTTACACTTAGGGTACAGCATTACGGCATGTTTTCTATGTATGATGTTCTCAATATAATTCATAATCCCACGTTTATACTGAACAACGCGTTATGGTTATTGTGTTACAAACGGTGTACACACAGAACAGAGAGGCGGGGTGAGCAAAGCTCATTATCATTTAAAGTCATATGCACTGAAACGGCGTGCTGAAAACAGAGCTGTTTTTGACCAAGTAAAATAAGTGTTTTCTTACAATACTAATGAGAATTTTTAATTAAAGTATATTACAAACTTTTAATTTAGACCCTAAAGAATCATACTAGCTTGTACAAAAATGGCATTATGACCCCTTTAAAAATAAAGAGTGATCCCATCAAATAACCATTTTTGGTTACACAAAGAACAGTTCTTAAAAGTATCCTTTTTTTCTTAGTGTAAAGAGCATTTTAATAATCTTATTTTCCATTTCCAATCTTCCAATTCCATTTGCCATTTTACACTAATAAGAACCTTTTGTGGAATGGAAAAGTTCCATGAATGTACCTATAACATCTAAGGTTCTTCTTGGCACCATTGATGAAACACAAGTGTAACTTTTTTTTCTTTTAATTTCTTTTCTTTTTTATAAGTCTAGCATTAATTTAAAATATAAATAATTTGTACAATTTTAAATGTCTATACTGTCACTTTTGATCAATGTTTCTTTGTTGAATAAAAGTATAAATTTCTTTAACAGTAGAGACTGCGGACAGTGTTGTGGAAAGGTACTTTTAAAAGTAATGCTTTACAACATTGCTTTACTCCCTTAAAAAGAAACTAATTGTGTAACTGTTTTTGGAAATTAATGTTATGTTACTTTTGCTTTTTTTTTCGCACCTGGGCTGGGCTCCCTGTGTTTTTTTTAATAACAAAAAAAAGTTTGACAAATGTAAAGGGCCTTTCACACCAAAAGAGAAATAAAAAAGCCTAACGCTGAAAGAAATGCAAGTTCATGCCTGTACAGTAGAGGGCGCAGCTCAAATAAACCTTTCAGCTGTGCTGTTATTATGGATTGCAGAAAAATAGAAGAAAAAAAATGAAACAAATGTTATGTTTATCTAAAGTCATTTGCTTATTGAATGGGATTTATTTTTTAATCAACGGGGGAAAAGTAACTTGCATTACTTATTTGAAAAAGTAACTAAATTTGCATTACTTATTACTTGAAAAAAGTAATCTGATTACATAACTTGCATTACTTGTAATCTGTTACCCACAACACTGACTGCGGAAGTACATGTAATTATTGTATCTGTGCAGGACTTACATTGCAGATTAGATCGATGGTTGTGCTCCAGTATGATATAGACCTGCAGAACGAGTTGAGGAACGCTCTCCAGGAACGTCTCAAACATGCGGAGCATGCTCAGATCCGTAGCGAGGGCGAAAAGGTGTAGGCCTAACTGCTCCACCTCTTGAGTCTTGCCTGAACACAGGGTTTTAAAACTCTTCTTCAGGAGATGGTAATACCTTAGAGTAACAGATAGGCCAAAAGATTAACTCGATTTGTAAATGTTTGCATCAGCGTTATAAAAAATAATACAATTTTACCAAGTAAAGAAGTGTGGAGATGCTATATGTTCATTTCCTTCCTCTTAATTTAAGAACTAGTCCACCCACATATGAATCTTCAGTCATCATTTTTCTCACCCTCATATCTTTATAAGCTTGTTTCCGTCAAAGAATAAAAAACAATTTAAAGAGTAGTTATGACTTTTTTCTTGCAATTGTGAGTTAATATCCTGCAATTCTGACTATTTTTCCAGAATTGCGAGATGTAAACTCACAACTGTGTGTTATAAAGTCCGAACTGTGACGTGTAAACTCGCAATTGCGAGTAAAAAGTCAGAATTGTGAAATAAAAAATGACCTTTTTCAATTTTTTATTCTGTGCATTCTATACTTTCCAAAACTGCGACTTACTTTTTCTGTGAAAAACTAAATTAGGCATTTATTCAGTGTTTTTTTTCTCAGTGTTGTTTTGGACCCCATTGACTTTCATTGCATGAACAAAAACAGCTGAAACATTCCTCAAAATATATTCTCTTGTGTTCCACCAAAGTAAGACATTTATACAGGTTTGGAACGACATGAGGGTGAGAAAATGATGATAGAATGTACTTTTTTGGACGATTTATCACTTTAATATTTGGTTCGAGTATCTAAGTTCGAATTGAGTCACATGATGAAGTAGCATGACGTTACCTTGTAAAAATGCCTATCTGCAGTACATGTATCCCGATCAGATGGGGAGTGGACAGACCTTTGTCAACAACTTCATCATTTTCCTTATCATCTTTGAACCATGCATAGCTGAATATCTGTATGCAAACAGATCCGACCAGAACAAACACAAGAGTCAGTGCGGCCCAGGTCGCATGACCGCTTCTAAAATACTGCACAGATAACAACAGGTCTGATACAATGTCTCCTAAATAAAATAATGATCCAAAAATGGTGCATAGCCATCGAAAAGTGGTAAATCCCCCTCCAGTTGTCATGATTGGGATTTGGGGCATTTGATGAACGCTGATGGCAGATTGTGCTTGTTAATGCTGAATATGTAGATAGACATTTGGTTCCTGTCAACGAGAACAGCTGCTTGACTCATTCCCTTCATGTCTTTATCCAAAACTGATAATCTGTATGGAATGAGAGAGAGAGATCAGACGGACATCAAAACATTGTAGAATGTTTTATACCAACTGAAATACTGCTGTGAATGAATGAACCGGCTTATTGATTCAGTTCTTTAAGTGCTACTTTCATGTTATCTGAATGTGTTTCTACTATCTATTTATGTTTTGGACTTTGTCCAGTACAAGCCACTATACACGATGAATAATGAATGCTAACATTATGTAATGTGTTCAAAATGTGCAGCACACTATCAGAACTAGCACATTTGGTTTCAAAAAACACTTTTAATAATATTCTGAGTTACATCATGTGATCAAAAGTACCTTTTCATTGAGGTCCTGAAATGTCATTTTTATGTTCTCAAACTATTTCAAAATGGATTGGTAACACTTTACATAAGGTTTAATTCATCAACATTAGTTCAATGCATTAGTTAACATGAACTTACTATGAGCATAACCATTGATTTCCGGAGTCAATAGCTACCGTCTGTCATGGTTACCAACATTCTTTTGTGTTCAACAAAAGAAAGAAACTCATACAGGTTTGGAACAACTTGAGGGCGAGTAAATGATGACAGTATTTTCATTTTTGGTGAACTATCCTTTTAACTAATGTAGTTACCTAATGTTAAAAATTAAACCTTATTGTAAAGTGTTACCATTGGACTTTTATGTTTGTGTGTTTCCTTTTCTTTATCATGCAAAGCACTTTCATTTTCAAAGCGTTTTCATTGTCTATGAAATGCTATAAAAAATAGGCTTGTCTTGCCCGTCACATGGTAGAATTTAGCTAATAAATACATATTAAATGTTGACATTTACTATTTTTAAGAAAACATCCTGAAAGTACATAAATCAAGTAGGCTACTTACTGTTAACATGTTGTGTTGTGAAACAACATTTGACGTAAACACCGGGACAAAATGTATTTGCTAATCCTTCTTATACAGCAGTTAACCATGTCAAGCCATAAACTGTCACTTTGCGATGTTCCCGAGTGAAATATTAAATCAGCACATTTCCTCTCAGTAGCTTTCAGTTCAAATTGTAAGTCCCATTCAAAACTTACCCGAGTTTCCATTCTTCTACGTGCTCCGTTGCAGTGACGACGAGTCTCTGCTTTCTTGATACTGTGTCATTTCTCATAATTCAGATGACGGTGTGTGTAAACCACACCCATCTGAGCTAATCATACAGTTACTGTGTGATGTAATACACACCAAATACGTCTTTAGATATACACTGCTGGTGGACCAATAAGTTATCACAGCAATTATTCATTCCCTGACACTTTGAATACAGAACCAAAAGAAGAAATGCCTGCCATTCCCACAATTATACTCTCAGTCTCAGCCTTTCTATTCTTCTCAACCAGGAAATAACTGTGCATTCGGGTCATGCTTAGATTCTGATCTGAAACTAGCAATTAACTACCATCTAACCACATCTTGTCAAAGTGCTGTGCTCATGTGGGTTTGGCCATTGTCAAAAATGAAACGCAGGAAATGCTTTGGTATGCTGCTTTACACGTTCTACAGTAACCAACAGACTTCCAATAACTGTAATTCATGTTGCAAAGGCCTAGAAGTTATTTCATCCCCTTATTAAAAGCAAGTTTTCATGTACATATCGAAGCTACTGATTTTATTTTATTTTTTAGGAATATGGAGCACAATACCATCCACAACTAAGAAAAGATATTTAAATACAGGAATATATTATATGAATATTATATTGGACCCTTTTCACATTTCGAGGGTTCTTGAGGCAGAAGTCATCATAGTTGAGGAAACTTCTATAGTATAGTGGTGAATGGAAATTACAACATATAAGGAAAATATCCATAATAGCATTTTTATGACTTTTCAAAAGAGTAAACAATATGAACCATATCAAGAGCTTGATTACGGTGGTCAGAGAGAAAGATTTCAAATTTGCCGCCAATCCCTCAGCCGTTGTATTAGAAATGACGGACACATCAGCCTCAACTAGTTTTTCTGAAATGTAATGCTAATACTTCCATATACTTTTGTTTATTAACAAAAAGGACGTTTATTATAGCCATAATAAACCTAATAATACCTCTATTTATTTGTATTCTTTGTATTCACTATAGAAAGGGCTCCCTGCTCCTCTCTAACCACTATAGGCCCTTGGCCTGAGAATGAATCAAACTTTTCATGTCCTCCAGTCCAGCAGATGGCGCTACTGCAACGTCTTTCATTGTATAAAGTGGCTAAAATTGAAAAAGGATAGAAGAAGAAAGACAGAAGTAGGCGTTAAGACTGACGTGCCTGCCAGATAACAATAGTGAAGACGTGTTCCGCACTCACACACATACACCAAAAGTTCTCTCAACATCCACCAAGATGGGAATCCGAAAAAAGAACAACAAGAACCCACCGGTGCTCAGCCACGAGTTTGTGATCCAGAACCATGCGGATATTGTGTCTTGTGTTGCTATGGTGTTTCTGCTGGGTCTAATGTTTGAGGTGAGAATCCACTTTTATTTCATTCATTCAATGTTACAGATTTAACATTGACAAAGATGACAAATCAACCTGATCAGTGTTTCTATAAGAAACCTATAGCGGATCTTTCTTGTTCTGTCATAGTCTGAACAGATCCTTTCACTTCCTTTAACTGCAGATGAAACGGTTAACGTTACTTTTTGGGTTTACCTTAAATGTGCAGAATGTTTACGTTCTTTTGCATTTCTGATTCATATAAATGAATCTTATACCGCAGGGTTTAGCCTATTATCACGCTCAGGTGCTACTGCATTATTCCATTGAAATAGTTGGGAATTTTGATTCAAAGAAACATGATGCACGAGCGAGAGAGAGAGAGAGAGAGAGGGAGGGAGAGAGATATGAATCGCCTATGAAGCGATTTAAGGAACTTTAAAACCCGCGAGATGAAAAGCACGCGCAAATGTGTTACATTTAAAGAAGTGTTGGCCGGAATATTTGAGACTTGATTTGTAAAAATGATTACGTAACATTGTAGCTGCACTGATACTTTTACGCGCAAATGAAGTGTTACGTGGCAATCGGAGAATGACTGAGCGCTGTCATCGGTGCACAGCAGCTGGAGGGCCACGATTTTTGCTAACAAAATACTTTTACTGATAGCAACATAGTGATTTTACACTCTCAGCCCTCGTTACTTAGGAATGCGAGTTTGCAAAACCGTTAGATTTGGACGTTTTCTGAATATCAGCGCCAGTACTGGTGCATCATGGGAAATAGAGTTTACAGTGCTGAAACGGATTTGGTGCTCTTAATGGGAATTTCTAAACAGATGTGTCTTATGTGTAAACGATATCTTTAAGATTGTGTGTATTGTATGAAAAACTGATTATAATTGCTGTATGTGGCTTACAACCGTATCATTAACTGAAAGGAACAAGAGGTTGCCCAAAAATTATATTTCTGTGACTGACTTACCCGTCACGTTGGTTAAAGGGATAGTTTTACATTTTTACTCGGCCTCAAGTTGTTCCAAACCTGTAAGATTTTATTTCTCCTTCTGCTGAACACAAAATAAGTTATTTTGAAGAATGTTGTTAGCCAGACAGCCATTGACTTTCAACAACTAACATTACCGTCAACTGTCTGGTTACCAACAATCTTCAAAATACCTTCCTTTGTGTTCAGCAGAAGGAGAAATAAAATTCATACTGGTTTGGAACAACTTGAGGGTGAGTAATTTAATTTTTGAATGTTCATTTTTGGGTGAACTATCCTTTTAAAATCTGTATGGCCTATTTTCTGTAACACTAGTCACTTGCGTTGTAAACCTTATTTTCCATACAGTAAAAATGAATAGTGAAAGAGACTGACTGACTGCCATTCTATAATGACAGGTGTCTCATTTTAGAGTGAAATATTCCTTTATTCATTTGTGTATTCACTGCCCTTTTATGTTTCTTTCCATGTAGATTACATCAAAGGTAGCGGTTTTGTTCATAACTGTGCAATACAATGTTACAATTCCAGCAAATGGTAAGTATGTGGTAAATAACCTCCAGTTTATTTTGGTCTGTTTGCATAGCTTGAGTATAAATCATTTTTTGTCTATTTATTTATTATTTTCTGTCAAAATTGTTTGTTATTATGTGTGCTATTTCTGTTATAATAATTAAAACACCTCAAGGTTAAACAGAATGGTTTGTTCCAACAAGTTTTTGTCTAGTAATGAGCTGATGTTTGATGCCACTTACACTTGCTGTGGCTGTTCATAAGTTAGCTCAATAATTTAAAAAACATTTATAACAACATACGTTTGCTTCATCATGATTCTCTCCTTATATTTTGCAAGATTATTACTCAGTTCCAAAGGATCGAACAATAAATTGTAAAATCAACTGCATTGGCTCTGTTCATTATCTTTCTTTTTGAGATTAAACAAACAAATCAGATATCAGTTGTCTATATTTGATTAAATCAAGAAGCTGAGTGGCTGAGTGTGCATGCATGCTTATGTTTTGTTTGTAATGTGGATTGTAGGGGGCCCAGAGGAAACACCAGTGAATTACTTCCATTATGGTCTGAAAGATGTGGCCACCGTCTTCTTCTACATGTTAGTGGCCATTATCATGCACGCCATTATTCAAGAATATGTGCTGGACGTAAGTATCCCGATGTGAATGAATAAGCTTACTGTAGCTGAAATGTTAATAGCATTTGTGCATAAATGTTAATGTGTATCTTAATAGTGTTTTGGTGCAACACTGTTAATACTAATAAATGGTTTGATTTATGCCATTTACGTGAATCCATGACTGTTCAGAAAATCAACAGGAAGATGCACTTCTCCAAAACCAAGCACAGCAAGTTCAATGAGTCAGGGCAGCTGAGTGCATTCTACCTCTTCTCCTGCCTGTGGGGAGCCAGCATTCTTGTCTCTGTAAGAGCTTCACTACTCTGTTTCATATAAATAGGAGCTTATGTGCAGGTTGGTGTTTATAGCCGTGTCTGAAGGATTCATTTATTCACTTATTCTGCTTAATCTGAAGGAGAACCTCCTGTCCAACCCCGTCAGCCTGTGGGACGGCTACCCGCACACTCTAATGCCGTAAGTACTGCTGTCTGTGCTTCTGTGAAGTGCAGACTATTTTAAAGGTTAGTCACCCATCAATGAAAATTCTGCCATACTCACCCTTATGTTGTTCCAAACCCATAACTTCAGAACGCAAATTAAGATATTTTTTAATGAAATCTGAGGATTTTTGGTCCCTCCATTGAAAGTCTATTCACCCAAAATGACTCTTCAAAACTTTCATAAACCGATTGTAAAATAAATCCATATGAATCAAGCGGTTTAATGCAAGTCTTCTGAAGAGACACGATCGGTTTATATGGTGAACAGATTTAATTTAAGATTTTATTCACATATGAATATTGATCAGCGAATGTACATAAATAACTCAATTTTGGTAATTGGAAGCTCAAGCGTGTTTTCTTGACGCACAGGAACCAATGAGGTTCATTCTCGTGTGTTACGCAGCACATTTGAGCTTCCGCAAGAACCAATGAGGTTTGTTCTCATGGGTCAAGCAAGTACGGTTGAGCGATCTCTTCAGAAGACTTGGATTAAACCGCTCGATTCATATCATTTTATGAACGTTTTGAACGGTCAGAGTTTTGCGGAATAGCCTTTCAATGGAGGGACAGACATTTTTCAGATTTCATTACAAATCTTTTTTCATTTGTGTTTTGAAAATTAATGAAACTCTTATTGGTTTGGATCGACATGCAGTGAGGAAAATAAGTATTTGAACACCCTGCTATTTTGCAAGTTCTCCCACATGTCCACTGTGAGAGACATAATCTAAAAATAAAAATCCAGAAATCACAATATATGATTTTTTAACTATTTATTTGTATGATACAGCTGCAAATAAGTATTTGAACACCTGTCTATCAGGTAGTATTCTGACCCTCAAAGACCTGTTAGTCTGCCTTTAAAATGTCCACCTCCACTCCATTTATTATCCTAAATTAGATACGCCTGTTTGAGGTCGTTAGCTGCATAAAGACACCTGTCCACCCCATACAATCAGTAAGAATCCAACTACTAACATGGCCAAGACCAAAGAGCTGTCCAAAGGCACTAGAGACAAAATTGTACACCTCCACAAGGCTGGAAAGGGCTACGGGGAAATTGCCAAGCAGCTTGGTGAAAAAAGGTCCACTGTTGGAGCAATCATTAAAAAATGGAAGAAGCTAAACGTGACTGTCAATCTCCCTCGGACTGGGGCTCCATGCAAGATCTCACCTCGTGGGGTCTCAATGATCCTAAGAAAGGTGAGAAATCAGCCCAGAACTACACGGGAGGAGCTGGTCAATGACCTGAAAAGAGCTGGGACCACCGTTTCCAAGGTTACTGTTGGAAATACACTAAGACGTCATGGTTTGAAATCATGCATGGCACGGAAGGTCCCCCTGCTTAAACCAGCACATGTCAAGTCCCGACTTAAGTTTGCCAATGACCATTTGGATGATCCAGAGGAGTCATGGGAGAAAGTCATGTGGTCAGATGAGACCAAAATAGAACTTTTTGGTCATAAATCCACTCGCCGTGTTTGGAGGAAGAAGAATGATGAGTACCATCCCAAGAACACCATCCCTACTGTGAAGCATGGGGGTGGTAGCATCATGCTTTGGTGGTGTTTTTCTGCACATGGGACAGGGTGACTGCACTGTATTAAGGAGAGGACGACCGGGGCCATGTATTGCGAGATTTTGGGGAACAACCTCCTTCCCTCAGTTAGAGCATTGAAGATGGGTCGAGGCTGGGTCTTCCAACATGACAATGACCCGAAGCACACAGCCAGGATAACCAAGGAGTGGCTCTGTAAGAAGCATATCAAGGTTCTGGCGTGGCCTAGCCATTCTCCAGACCTAAACCCAATAGAGAATCTTTGGAGCTCAAACTCCGTGTTTCTCAGCGACAGCCCAGAAACTTGACTGATCTAGAGAAGATCTGTGTGGAGGAGTGGGCCAAAATCCCTCCTGCAGTGTGTGCAAACCTGGTGAAAAACTACAGGAAACGTTTGACCTCTGTAATTGCAAACAAAGGCTACTGTACCAAATATTAACATTTATTTTCTCAGGTGTTCAAATACTTATTTGCAGCTGTATCATAAAAATAAATAGTTAAAAAATCACACATTGTGATTTCTGGATTTTTTTTTTTAGATTATGTCTCTCACAGTGGACATGCACCTATGATGACAATTTCAGACCCCTCCATGATTTCTAAGTGGGAGAACTTGCAAAATAGCAGGGTGTTCAAATACTTATTTTCCTCACTGCAAGTAATTAATGACTGAATTTACATTTTTGGGTGAACTATCCCTTTAAAAGCTTAGCGTGTTTAAATCTGAAGAAATGGAAAATGCTAATTAATGGTGGGAAAGTGATGGTTGTTTTTGAAATGGGCCATAAAATGATGGAGGTTCATATTCCACCTCGCGTCACATCTGCCGATCCGCTGCATGAGCGCTCATAAGTTACATCTTCTTTGGTAAACTGATCTGCTGAGCTGGTTCGCACCGAGAAGACAGTTCAAAAGCTATCTCAACGCTCCTGATCAAATTATCTTGCATTAGTCTACCTCTAATTCTCTCTTCTGATTTTTGTAGACCTACTGTATGAAACACACAGCTTGCAAATGCAATTACCATTGACATTTGATTTCCACGAGTCGTGGAGATGCTGAAGAACTTCCTTGTCTTGTTTTAGGTTCCAGCTGAAGTTCTACTACATCTGTCAGCTCGGCTACTGGCTTCATGCAATCCCCGAGCTCTACTTCCAGAAGGCCAAGAAAGTAAGCAAGCAAAGTCAACGTAGTGTTTCCAGTGTTGAGGATGCACAACATGCACTGAAACCTTATTCATGCATCCTGTTATTGTGACGGGACCAGTTTCCTTCTCCAGAGGTTCCTTTGTTTACCAAACTTTTACTTTACGGAAATTGACAGAAGACATGACAATGTTGTCTTGTTTTATTTTTCAGGAAGACATTCCTCGCCAGCTTGTTTATATAAGTCTTTACTTGGTCCAAATTGCAGGAGCCTACATTCTGAAGTAAGCAATTCATTTGTCATGTTTATTAATCATAAACAGTTGTCAGGGCACATTTTGTTCTACAACATAAATTGCACGTGTTCACGGTGTAAACATTTTCATTGAGGACTGGAGTAATGGTTGCTGAAAATGTAGCTTTACATCACAAAGAATAAATTACCATTTAAAAAATATCAAAATAAATATCATTTTAAAATCAAAAGCAGTTATTTTAAATTGTAATAACATTTTACAATATTAGGTTCTGTGTTCTTGCTAAAATAAATACAGCCCCGATGAACTTAAGAGACTTCTGTTAAAGGGATAGTTCACTTTGAAATACATTTTTGGTATGTTTTAGCTTTCCTCAAGGGCATCCAAGATGTAGGTGTCTTTGTTTCCGCAGTATTTTCAATTTTGATATTTTTAGGTCAAACCGTTCTTGTCTGTCAGTCATATAATGCAGGTCTATGGTAACTTCCTCAAAGAGCATGCACAGAGAAGTCCAAATTAAACATGATTTAATGACTCGTAAATGTATGTACACATTGATGGCCTAAGACACGAAACGAGCGGTTTGTGTGAGAAAACGAACAGTATTTATATCGTTTTTACCTCTTGTAAACACAGCCACGTCCAAGTGATCTGAGGGCGCGGGCGCTTCGGTCTTTTCCGGCAAGCGCCGGAAGTGATCTCTCGCGCGTGTACGTCACTCATTGTTTACACAGAACAGAGATTGTAGGTAAGACGGCTAATTAAAATGGTACTAATTTTCGCTTATCCAGGATGTTTAAACCGTCATAAAAGAAAACAATTAAAAAAATAAAAAATAAAACAATTGTATGAGTGACGTACACGCGCGAGAGATCACTTCCAGCGCTTGCCGGAAAAGACCGAAGCGCCGGCGCCATCAGATCACTTGGACGTGGCTGTGTTTACAAGAGGTAAAAACGATATAAATACTGTTCGTTTTCTCACACAAACTGCTCGTTTCGTGTCTTAGGCCATCAGTGTGTACTTACATTTATGAGTCATTAAATCATGTTTAATTTGGACTTCTCTGTGCATGCTCTTTGAGGAAGTTACCATAGACCTGCATTATATGACTGACAGGCAAGAACGGTTTGACCTAAAAATATCAAAATTGAAACTACTGCGGAAACAAAGACACCTACATCTTGGATGCCCTTGAGGTAAGCTAAAACATACCAAAAATTAATTCCAAAGTAAACTATCCCTTTAAACATCAAATATTTTTGAGTGGCTCTTATTGCCCCTGGTTTAGGACATGGTGTAAAGTTGACATGACTGTCATTAACAGATGAAATAATTACAAAACCATGCATAGTGACGATAATTACACTTTTCAAAGACTAATAATGTAGTAGTTTCACTCATGTTTAAACCATTAATGATGTATTTCCAGTCTGAACCGGTTGGGCCTGGTGTTGCTGGTTCTGCATTACTTTGTTGAGGTCCTCTTCCATGTTTCCCGACTCATTTACTTCAGCAATGAGGAAAGGCAGACCGGGTGAGTGCCATTCATTTGACACAGCAAGTCCAGCTAATAAACACTTTGATTGATTTTTACTGTGCAGATATGAAATTACAAATGAATATTAGCACAATTCTGCGTTTGCAAGGATGTTTGACCATTATGAAGCCTTTTGTGTATGTTAACAGGTTTTCAGTGTGGGCTGTTCTATTTGTGCTGGGCCGCTTGTTGACTCTTTCCCTGTCTGTTCTTACTGTGGGCTTTGGGCTGGCCGGAGCAGAGAAACAGGGTCTGAACATCGCTGAGGGAAGCTTTAATGTCCTGTTTGTTCGGTAAGCAGAGAGATCTTCATCTTGTGTCACGAGGACGGCTGAAGTATACTTTGGGCTTTACACTTCCTCACTGCAGTGAAATGAATAGATTAATCATGCAAATGTTTTGAAGCATTTTGGATTGCTATTTAGCAACTGCTGTTTTGATTTTGTTTTCCAAGATGCAATTTTTAGCACCTTATTATAAGCCAAGTGCCTTACATTTGACATGGTTGAATTTCTGTAGAGCTTTGAAGTAGAAGATTCTATGAATTCAAATGGTTTGTACTGTACAGGTTATGTTGTATGTGCAACACTTTTTTTTTTAAAAGGGATAGTTCACCCAAAAATGAAAATTAACCCATGATTTACTCACCCTGAAGTCATCCTAGGTGTATAGACCTTATGTAGCCACGCCCCTTTTCCGCGCTGAGCTCATTGTCTTTTGACTTCCGGTCTGTATTTTCACAGCGATCTTGCGTAGTTATGAATGAACGGCTCGTTTAAAAAATTCCCAAGGTCCATTTGTTAAGACATATGCTTTACAATGCTTATCATAAACATTACAATGCTCATGATAACTTTCGTTAACTCTACGATAAGTAAATCAACTTTACCAGCTAATTACTCCTGGACAGCGATGCCATAGAAATATACAGAGCGACCGCAAAAACGGAAGTTCAAAGACAATATTCTAAAGATGGCGGCGCCCTCGTTTCTCTGGTGCATAAGGTCGATATGACATTCTTCTTTCAGACGAATACAATTGGAGTTATATAAAAAATAGCCTGGCTCTTCCAAGCTATATAATGGGAGCCAATGGGTATATTTTTTGGAAGTCCATCAAAGCGCATCCATCCATGATAAAAGTGCTTGGCTCCGGTGGGTTAATAAACGCCTTCTGAAGTGAAGCGATGCGTTCGTGTAAGAAAAATATCCATACTTAAAACTTTATCGACTAAAATAACTAGCTTCCGGCAGACGGCCGTACACATCGATTTACGGCGAAAGACTAACCCTTGAACTTTGCGCACAACGTAATGACGAACGCGGTTGCCCAGCCCAGTTTGTTTGAACCGCGAGAGGCGTCAAAGCTTGCGCTACTCCTACATCCTACGTCATACATCATCAAGGGTTAGTCTTTTGGCCGTAAGTCAACTTGCGTAGGGCCGTCTGCCAGAAGCTAGTTATTTTAGTTGATAAATTTAAATATGGATATTTTTCTTACACGAACGCATCGCTACACTTCAGAAGGCGTTTATTAACCCGCCAGAGCCGTGTCGAGCACTTTTATCATGAATGGATGCATTTTGATGGACTTAATACCCATTGACTCCCATTATTAAGCTTGGAAGAGCCAGGACATTTTTTTAATATAACTGCAATTTGTATTAGTCTGAAAGAAGAATGTCATACACCAAGGATGGCTTCAGGTTGAGTAAATCATGGGCTAATTTTAATTTTTAGGTGAACTATCCCTTTAAATCTGATTTGTAGAGTGAGAGATGTCAACACAGTCATTTGGGCAGAAAACAAAACTTGGCATCATATATAAAAATTTCCATCATAACATGAATATGTAATCGCATTGTAAAAGCTTTTCTACTGGAAGTGGACGTTTTGGATGGACGTGATTTAGTTAAACACCAGATGATGGAAGAAGTAATGATGACCTTTTGCTTGTATTATTGTTGGATTTGTAATGGCTCTGTTTCTCTCAGGGTGGCTGTCCTGGCTGCAATATGCACCACTCAGGCTTTTATGATGTGGAAATTTATCAACTTCCAGCTGCGACGATGGAGAGAGCATGCACAGACTCAGACCTTAAAAAAGAAACTGTCGTCTTCTAAAAGCAAATCAAAGAAAGGTCAGTATTGCCCACTTAAGATCTGATTGTACTGTTCCAATAGGCTATGTGCACAAGCGTAATTTCGAACTTCCGCTATTGTCAGAAGTCGGCATGTCAGTTTCCGGTTTACGGCTGTTCATCCGCATCCGCTATAAACGAACAAGATGAGTGCTGCTGTTGTACGAAAAAAAGAGTTGTTAAACACATCTAAGTTTCTAAGACCTGTAGGTGGATCTATCATCTAACGCCCGTTTCACACATACCCCGTTTGCAGTGCGTGTTGCGGTGCAGGAGCAACGCGCGCTATAGTGCTTTCACATATGATGCGTTTGCAGTGAATAACTGATCCGCGGCTGTACCACAAACACATACTTACTTTTTTTATTTAGGGGTGTATTCACACCTGCCTTGTTTGGTTCGATTGAATCGAACTCTAGTTCGTTTCCCCCCTTGGTGTGGACCTTTTGGGCAGGTGTGAATACAGCAATCGAACTCGGGTGCGGACCAAACAACCGAACCGAGAC
This sequence comes from Rhinichthys klamathensis goyatoka, assembly GCF_029890125.1. Taxonomy (NCBI): domain Eukaryota; kingdom Metazoa; phylum Chordata; class Actinopteri; order Cypriniformes; family Leuciscidae; genus Rhinichthys; species Rhinichthys klamathensis. Next base: position 1,921,025 of record NW_026606648.1, on the reverse strand, counting down.
CCAGCTGAAGAGGTGGTCTCGGTACGGTTCCAAACGAACTCTGGTACGGTTCGTTTACGGTGTGAACATGAACCGACCCAATTGCAAGAAAGCACTGCGCCTTTGAGTTAAAAGGCTTCCGTAGTTGGAGATTTTGGCATAATGGTTTGTGTTATTGTTGTTCAAGTGCGAAAGAGAATTCCATTCCGGCGCGCTGTCTGGCCACACGATACTGTTGCGCGTCTTTCTGTGCGTCATTGGAATGGAATGAATGAGTGTGTGCATCAGGACATTCACATACAGCGCGTTCTCTTCAGTCTAATCGCGCATAGATGCAAAAAAAGCTTTTGCAGTTCATAACGATAGTTACAATACAAGGATGACGCTGCATTAAACTGGACAAACTTAAATCGCAAGCGTTAACATTGACAGCACTTGTTAGCAGTAGCCTATATACAATAAGAATCTCATTATTTGAATGTGTGAACATAGCCCTATTAGCCCCTCTCTATGAAACAAAACTTTATACCTTATCCGTCTTCTGCGCAGTTTCTTCATATTGCGTTTGTACAGAATAACACAAAATTAGTAAAATAACAAATATTGCAGTACGAAATATCTCCATGCTGAACCTTTTTTGCACTTCCTGATTTCCCTACTTGAGAATCCTTGTCCAATGAATGGACGACCTTAGCACACGTGTGGTTTTGTTGACAAATTTTGGTTCACTTGCAAAAAGAGCAGTGTGAAAGCGAACCGTACCAAAAAAAAAAAAAAAAAAATAAATGTTTTGGTCCGGACCAAAGCAAGTGAACTATCGGACTTTCCTGGTGTGAATACACCCTAAAATCCAGAAGTTGTGCTGCAACTTTTATTTCAAAAAACGTTGTCAGCATTGCGATTCTCTTTGTACACACTCTTTAATGGATGTATGCACGTTTAAACACAATTTAAAGCTGCCGTCGGCAACAATTTTTTTGGATCATATTCAGTGAAATCGACACTATAATCTGACAGAACAACATAAATAAAGTGGTTTTAGAAAAAAACCTGAGCTTCTAACTCCACCTGGAGCATGTTATTTGTTTTGCAAAAATCCACAGTTCCCGGTTCATCATGTCCAATCAGCGCAGGGGGGTGTGAGATCTGACTGTCAATCACAGATCGGGCACACGCCACCCCTCGCGCACGTTACAATCACATGCACACGCCTGAAGTTCACGGAAGTTCCCGCAGTAACAAAGAGTGATGGCGGAAAATCAAGTACGCTCATTTAGAGTATAAATGACGTTAGCAATTGCAATCTATCGGTAGATTAGCCAGGACAGCATACCTCCAAATACTCCATGGTGTTGATGGATGCTGATGAGACGGGCGCGTTCCAGGGCTCTCAAGTTTTGAAGACAGGTAAGAGTGACACCCAGCCGACGGGGGGTTGGATACATTTTTGTCATTGGTTGTTGCGTTAAATCTTACCCAGATACAATAGTGCTATTTTCTGATTGGCTATTGTGTAGCTCGACGAACAACACCAGAGGAAACGCGCTTGATTCATGCCGGTTCCACAGTGAGAGCGGCGCGGCCAGAGTTTTGGGCGCTGCGGCATATTAAATATATTTCAAATAGTTTTTCAGCGTGAGAAATACAATGTGTGGCGGGAGAGCGTGACAAAAGACCGAAATGAATGACTGTCACGCTCAATGCGTGACACTTGAGAGTCCTGGCGTTCACTGAAAATCTGGTGCACACGCACTGACGAGCATGAACTGGGTGGGAGGGTATCCGTTGATAGTGGGGGAGGGGCATTCGCTAGTTGCATAACAACGGAAATAGAATTTCCGGTTTGTCTGCGGTGAGCTGGATCACTTCCGGTCACTGCTTCCGTCAATGGCACTCGCTTACTTAACCGACCGTTCAGCATAGTGTAAAAAAAACACACGAGTCTTTTTGGTATTAAAACAGGTGTTGTACCGAATTCCGACTCGCGGACAAATCACACGCCCCTTCGCGTGCACGCGCCTCTCACATAAATACGCGCTGAAGCGAGTTTGAATGCACTTCCTTTGCCATATGCGTTTATCGATTGATTTTTCTCACAGCAAGCACCCAGATCCTGCATGAAAGCTTTGTCTACACTTACATAAATTAACAGAAAGTGAACTAGTGTGGATAAAAGATGCAAACAAACAAAAACGTATGGCAGATCGATTAAAACAATAAACTTCGACGGGTAAAGCTACCATAATAAAGCTACAGCTTCATTATGTCGCCTTAATTGTAGTTTTCCTTGATTTACCCCGGTCTTCACAGTCTTCAGATGACTGTGAAAAATAGTAGTACCGGTATATTAAATGCATTTATGGTGAGATTACTACATTTTATTTAATGAAACGCATTTATGGTGAAATTACTACATTTTCAGGTCAATCTTTGTGCATTTTGACCACGAAACATGCTGTGTCACTTTAATGCAGCACAGCAGAAATAGATTCGGTGCAGTAACGATCGCTGTACTGCTGTTATACGTGCCGCATCTGGAACGGTGTGAAAAGTGAAAGCCCTAACCTGTTAACATGGTGCGTTAGGAGCACTGCTGTGTGCCACTTTGCTCTGCTTCAAGTCGCTAACAGCCATTTGAGCTTCCACCGCTTCCCGGAAAACACCAACCTTCGTGCGCAGTGGCTGCACAAAATAGATATTTTGGGCGATGCGAAAAAAAAAAAAAAAAGTAAGTATGTGTTTGTGGTACAGCCGCGGATCAGTTATTCACTGCAAACGCATCATATGTGAAAGCACTATAGCGCGCATTGCTCCTGCACTGCAAACGGGGTATGTGTGAAACGGGCGTTAGATGATAGATCCACCTACAGGTCTTAGAAACTTAGATGTGTTTAACAACTCTTTATTTCTTACAACAGCAGCACTCATCTTGTTCGTTTATAGCGGATGCGGATGAACAGCCGTAAACCGGAAACTGACATGCCGACTTCTGATAATAGCGGAAGTTCGAAACTACGCTTGTGCACATAGCCTATTGGGGTTGGGCGATATGACCAATGATCTAAGTTATTTTTATGGCTGCAGTCACTTTATTTTACTAATATCCAACTGACATGCATCTGTTTTTTCTCCCAACTGTTTTTTCACTTAAGACTTTACATAAATACTCGCCAACGTGGCATTTTTGACATGGTTCAAGTGCAATAAGCTTTGAAAGATTACTGAATTTGGCATTGCAAAAGGCGTCTTTCTGTGTGCACCTCAGGTGTGTCCACCAGCGTGAGTATTGTGTTGAGTTCTTAAAGGGATAGTTCACACATTAATTAAATTAATTATTATTATTAAATTGCATTCATTAATCACCCTCATGTCGTTCCAAACCTGTAAGACTTCATTCATCTTTGGAATCCAAATGAAGATTTTTTTTTTGATGAATTCAGAGACATAGACCTAGTTGTCTCCATAGACAACTACTCAACTGAAACTTTGAGGCTTCAAAAAGTTCATAAAGAGATCGTAAAACTAATCCATATGAATTGAGTGGTTTAGTCCAAAATGTCTGGAGAAACGATCGCTTTATATGATGAACAGATTGAATTTAGGCTTTTATTCACCTAAACATTCATCAACTCACACATCAGTTGTGGTAAAAGGAAGCTAAAGCATGTTCGCTTGACGTGCGAGAACCAATGAGGTTCATTCTTGTTACGCAGCACGTTTGAGCTTCCGCAAGAACCAATGAGGTTGATTCTTGTTACGCAGAACATTTGAGCTTCCTCATGAACCAATGTGGCTCATTTTGAATGAATGAATGAATGAGGCATTTATATAGCGCTTTCATATGTACTACTGTACACCCAAAGCGCTTTACAATCATATCAGGGGGTCTCTCCTCAACCAGCACCAGTGTGCAGCATCCACTTGGATGATGCGATGGAAGCCACAGTACAACGGCGCCAGTGCGCTCACCACACACCAGCTATAGTTGGAGAGGAGAGAGAGTGATGGAGCCAATTCAGTGGATGGGGATTATTAGGAGGCCATGATTGGCAGGGGCCAATGGGTGGAATGTGGCCAGGACACCGGGGTTACACCCCTACTTTTACGAGAAGTGCCATGGGATTTTTAATGACCACAGAGAGTCAGGGCTTCGGTTTAACGTCTCATCCGAAGGACGGTGCTCTTTGACAGTATAGTGTCCCCGTCACTATACTGGGGCGTTAGGACCCACACAGACCACAGGGTGAGCGCCCCCTGCTGGCCTCACTAACACCTCTTCCAGTAGCAACCTGGTTTTCTCAGGAGGTCTCCCATCCAGGTACTAACCAGGCTCAGCCCTGCTTAGCTTCAGTGGGCAACCAGTCTTGGGCTACAGGGTGATATGGCTGCTGGCATATTTTCTTGTTATTTTCTTGTTACACAGCACATTTGAGCTTCCGCAAGAACAAATGAGCTTCCGCAACGAAACCAAATAATAAGAAGTATATTTAAAGAATTTGATTTTTATAATGACTACATATCTTTCTAGTTATGCCAAGCTCTAAAATATTTTATCGGGTAGAAATTTGAGTGAGTGAGGTACGGCCTTCAAATATTGTTGTGAACTCTGAGGGCCTTGAAGTCAAAAAGGTTGAAAGCTACACAGATATATTTACATACTGCAATATACACAAAATGGCAAAATCAGAAGAGCCCTTGTTCTAATCTTGAAGCTACTTTCTACATTTAATCAGTAAAGTACTTGAGGTTGCACTGTATTGTGAAAGTAGGGTTGTATTTAAAGTATATTGCTTTTATTAAAGCGAGAGTTCACCCAAAAATTCTATCATAATTTACTCACCCAGATATCGTTCCAAGTGCATAAGATTGAATAAAGCCTGAGAGATTTCTGTTCCTCCATTGAAAGTCCAGATAACCACAAGTTAAGATCCAAAAAGGTTATAAAGGCTCGTAAAAACAAATCCATATGAATCGAGTGGTTTAAGCCAAGTCTTGTGATGAGATTTGATCTCTTGATATGATGAACAGATTTAATAGTTTTTCATTTACATCTTAAGGATTATTGACACGCATACATAGAGCACATCACACATGGTAAATGCAGAAGCTCAAACGTGTGTGCAAGATGCATTAGAACCAACAAGGTTTGTTCTAGCTCTTGACACACACATTTTCGTATATTTGTATGTTTTGTCGATCATTGTTGGATCATGTTTTAAATTAAACCGCTCGATTTACATTCATTAATTTTATGATGCCTTTATAACCTTGATAGTTACCTGGACTTTCAGTGGAGGGACAGAAACCTCTCAGGTTTCATTAAAAAATATCTTCATTTGTGTTTTTTATAGATAACCAAAGTGTTATTGGTTTGGAGAGACATGAGTGTGAGTAAAGCCGAGTTCAGACTGCACGATTTTAACCCCGAATTTGGCTCGCCGACAGGTTTTGAGAAATCGCCGACAAATGCCCGAAATCACAGGCAAATCGGTGCTCGTTCACGCGATTGACAATCATGCAGTGTGAATGAGCAAAGACGCGATCTGAGAGAAGCGCCGATTCTAAATCCTGCCGTGTGAAAAGTGTTTCGACTGAAAACTACATCGGCGATGACCGGCAGCCAATGAGAGAGCAAGATACAGGACAGTAGGATGTTCGGGGAGGAGTTAGACCAGAATATCAGTATTTTAATAGATAATATTTACAAAGTAGCCTACACATTTGCTTGACCAGCAGCACATTGCAAAAAATTGTTTTACCCCCAACTCTCTTTGCGGAACACACAATCCTTGCTCTCATCTCCCCAACCATTTCCTCCTGCATAATCTGTTTTTCTTTTCTCCTTTTCACTGCAAATCAGCGCACAGACAATTTTTAATAACAATTTGAGTCTCGTGCGAGAACTCCAGTCTCACGCATGTGTGATCTTGCGTTATTTCCTTATCACTTCTCGCGTGTGTTTGGTTGTGAAATGTAGTTTGCGGACCAGGTAGAAGTTGTCGGTGATACTTTCTTTTGTAAAGTCATGCAGGGTGTGAAACCTCCTGTCGCCGAGCCATCGTTCAGTGTGAACACACAACACAGCAGCAACTGAATGTTACCCCAGATGGTCATGCAGTGTGAAAAGAACAGTGACCCGACTACTTTGAAAATCGTGCAGACTGAACTTGGCTTAAATGACAGATTTTTGGGTGAACTGTCCCTTTAAGCAAATTCATTAAGTGGCATTTTCCCGCTTGGAGACGTAGTCACTGATATTCAGTATATAACAGAACTATAGGGATCTAAACTACAAAATGATCTGCTAATTACTTATGTCAAGCCTCTTCTCATTTGTGTTTGTCACAGCCAATGGTGTGAACGGATCTGTTGGTGCCAGCGGAGCAGATTCTCCCAGAGCGAGGAAGGAGAAGTCATCATAAACCACCCACATTCCCAACTTCTGTACTGGCTGAAATCAGCCTGATCATTCCTCTCCGTTCCACAGTTTGTCTGTTGCCCGTTTCCCCTCTTGTTTATCTGAAAAAAGAAAAGAAAAAAAAACTGCAATATGGCACCTTCCTTATCCTGCTCTTTGATCCTGTAGGATGTTGAATGCTGTATTTCACAAAGCCATCAAACCAGTATGTCTCTTTGCAAGAAGGGCTTAAGGGAAAAATGTGGCATTGTTTTTTTGTTTTTTTTGGAGGGGGTCTTTTTTATTTCGCCTACATTTGTTTCCTTTTTCCAAAGGTCCATACGCTCTCTGCTTTATTTGCTTAATCCAAAACTATGATCCAGCCATACCTCCAAATAAAACCCAAAAGCTGTGGGGGAAAAAAGTAACTTATTTTTATTTTTACAAGTGCCTAACCATACATCATTTTGACAGATCAGAGATGGTTAATCCAGTATTTTAACTTGAGTTTGAAATCAGGGGTGTATTTAAAGTTCTCTGAAGGCTCACAGCTTTTTTCTGATTCTATCCTAAGCATTTGGAACCATGTCTAATGCCTCTTCATTGTGTTGTTGTATAAAAGCATTGTCACACTTTTTTTTCTTTTTCTTTTTTTTCTTCATCAGAATAAGATCACAAGCGCAAACATTCATTTGATGCCTTTTTTTAAACAAATATGGATTCCATTTGTTGCACTGGTCAAGATAATAGTGTAATGCTCCACACATTTTGTTTATTTAGCAAAGGAACATTTTCCTGCAATGTGCTTTAGATTCTACCTTTTAATCTTGAACTTTGCACTGCTGACTTTGATGTTCGGTGTAGATGACACATGGACATGTCAAATCACAAATTGTGGTCAAAATCTTAAGGAAAAGTTCTCAGACATATTTTTCATAGCAGATAGTTTCAGATTAAGAACAACAATACTCTGAGAATGAAGTTAGGAACAATCATTATCTCACCTTTCTTTTACCCAAGTACAACAAATTAGAAAGACAACCAGTGAATACACTAATAAAAATGTTGTTTTCACGGTTATTTGCCCCTATTTTACTGCATTTGTCAAAACATGACTTGTTATTTCTGCATTTGTTTTATTGCATTGTACACTGTAAAAAGTGATCAGTTGACTTAACTTAACAATGCAGTTTATTTACTTAATTTTAAGGCAACGGGTTTCCAAACATTTAAGTTGTCAACTGATAACTTTTTACAGTGTAGAAAATTATGGTGAAAACATTTTAAAAATGAGATTTTGTTTGTATTAGTTCATTGAAATCAATGGTGCGAATTACAGGGCTTAAAATCCTTCAAAACAAAGACATTCTCAAACCTACGAGTCCAAGTTGGTCAGAAAGCGCTAAATAGAACAGGAGTCGCGTTCTCCTGAGGGGGTAACCATAGCAACAGTTCGTTGCTCGAGCCTAACTGGCATAAAATATATATTATTTTTAGATTTTATATATAATTTCATATTAATATAAAAGTAATTTAATAATTTGCACACTCAATAAGCAATTCTCAAAAGAAATCTGTAAAAAGGCATAATGACGTGCATTTTATATTATTTTAAGAGGTCATTCTCCTTAAAATGTTGGTGTTGACCATGTTGTGGCGCTGTTCGCCACGATTTTTCTTAACAGACAACAGTGATATTTAATGTTTCTTTCAAATCACTCTGCGCGTATGTTGGAGATATAATTCTTAAAGCAAATGTATATAATATGAAACAAACCATAATGACAAAATATTTATAAATGCTTTCCTAAACTGAACTCTTTAGGGACATTTCGTTGCGACAAACCAACCCGTGCTGTTTCACAATTGTTGGCAAGCGCGTGCCAATCTGAAACAGTGAACAGCAGAATTGCATAAGTCACTGTTTGCAGATTTCCCTTTGAGAGAAGTTACTTTCGATGTAGACCTTTGATCGACACGGGTTGGAACGTAGGATTCATTCTGATTCGTCGATGCTTGATCTCGGTCGCTGGCGTACATTCACATGGAAGTATTTTTATGGGCTATAGGAAATCAACCTGTCGCCGTGTGGGTTTTGATCGGATACCTGACGCATTTCGGGGTTATTGTTGCTGACTAATCACGGTAAGCCTTGGCTTTCTGCCAGATCAACCAGTCCATGAGCCTGTTGCCTTTTGAGGTGCGCATATAGGCTATAGCAGAAAAGTACAAATGTGTGTGAATTTGACAACTCAATACAGTTATGAGGCATGGTGGACTACTAGGCTTTTACATTATGGCAGAGAAAGAAAAAAAACTTATTCGGGCTTGTTCCCATTTTATTTCACAGATGGCCAAAATGTTCTTTAAAAGATAGCTATAGCGCCTGTGTATTCATAGTCATAATCGAGGACATGTCTTGACTTAAATATTTCAATGGGCTGCTTGAGAAATACATATAGCCTATTGCTTTTAATATTTTATTTCTAGGCTATAATGACATTTAAAATATCAATCTCTACACAGTGATAATGTGGCAAATGCAATCATACTATTTTGATAATTTTCAGTAGGCTACAGAGAAGACTTGGACCTGTTAAGACAGTTAAGTCTTGAAACTTGCAAAACACTTTACAATAAGATTTAATTTGTTCACATTAGTTAGCTACTTTAGTTAACATGAATAGCAATGAACAATACTACTACAGCATTTATTAATCTTAGTTAATTTTAACATTTACTGATACATTATTAAAATCAAAAGTTGTATTGACATAGTTAATGCACAGCAATGTATTTTTATTAACTAACATTAACAAAGATTAGGCCTAATAAATCCTGTAACAAATGTTTGCTCATTGTTAGTGGATGTGTAAAATGTTACCAAAATACTAATAAAATTGGATTTAAATGTGCTATTCTCCGATCAAAACACTCCTGAACTTTTTCTCTTGCTGTTGTATAGGCACAGCCTACACTGTATTTAATATGGCAGTGTATTGTTTTGTTTGGTTAAAGGTGTTTATTTGATAAGAAAATGTATATCAAATGTATTCTAAAAGCCTTAAAGTAAATCATAACAAGTAGGATGTGATGCATGGAGGTCTGGAAAGCAGTTTGATTTGGTTCTGCTGATGTGTTTTTTAAATTAAGCTGTTATGACATTGCTAATAGAGTGCAGATTGCTTTGGATTCGGACTAACAACAACAACACCGGCTCGTGACCTGACCACTCTGGCACACTTTTCTCTCTCTCTCTCTCTCTCTCTCTCTCTCTCTCTCTCTCTCTCTCTCTCTCTCTCTCTCTCTCTCTCTCTCTCTCTCTCTCTCTCTCTCTCTCTCTCTCTCTCTCTCACACACACAGTAGGCTACCACCAAAGGTGAAAGCTTTTGTAAACTGTTTTTCAGCGCTGCTTTGATTTCCTCCTCAAATATTATGAAACATCTACTTGCAGTTTAGGATATACAAAGGCAGGAAAAATGCAAACCAACTGGTGAGCCGCGTCATTATGTTTGCTGTATCATCATTTTGCCCCGTTGTTCACTGCAAGGTTGCTATGCAGGCTAGAGTAAACGAGTAGATACTGGTGCCCGTAGTATGTGGGGGAGGTTTTGCTGGCGAGATAAACAAGCAGCCAGCCATCGTTAGGCATAAGGCAGCAGGAACATGGCGGCGGCAGTTAACTATAATGCTGTTTCACCAACCCGAAGGTCAGATCTGGACATTAAGTACGGGATTTAAGAGGAAACAAAACACTGTAAGTCCGACATGTTTGCAAATGTTCTATGTTTGCCGGTAAATGGCGGTTTGGGGTGGCTTTGTAACGCGATTTTTACACAGTCGCTGCAGGATCCAATCACAGTTCCGCGGCGGCGGTATCCTGCATTAGCTTGCTAAACCAGCTACACTCGCTATATCAGCCTGGCCACTTTGCAGAGTTAGAGAGTTGTGTTTTTGCTTCTTGTCGTTGTGTAAACAAATCGCTTTGAGCGACCTTGAAGCGGATGCACGGCTGTTATTGTTTTAACATTTCAATTGTGTCGCTGATTTACTTGATTCGCCCGCGCTGCTTGCATTTTCGCGATTAAGTTTAGCCAGCTCCCCCCTCTTATTTGGCTGGCTAGCTTTAGCCTTCGAGCCTCCGTTTGACTATGCGAGGAAGGCAAATCCATCCGTGCAACACTATTTAGGAGGATTTTAACTTTAGCGGGCAGAACTGTTACATCGTAATGTGGTAATGGGGGTTCCGTTGGAATGCTTGTGTTACATAGTAGCGAGTTGGACGTAACAGTTCTAAAGCGAACAATGTATTGTTCGCGGAAAGTAAAAGCGCGTTGTTATTTGACAGTCACCGCGTTTAGTTTCTGCGAGGGCTGAGATTAGTGAGTCAGCTCTTTGCTGAACTACTACACACCACGGTTCGGTTTTCAGGTCTCGTCTGTTTAAAGAAATGAAAAGTTGGGGCGCCAATGGCTGGGAATGCTGCTAATTAGCATTTACCTCGTGATTTGCCTGAACTCCGCTATTTTCACCAGCGCTTATATGTGGAGCAGAGGCTGCTTTTGTCGTCCAGTGCTCGAGCAGATTTTTAGTTTGGTCGACACAGAGTTCGTAGCCACCGTGACGATGGTTTACGCTGTGTGACGTCACGCCGCCGGGCAGTTTATTGGGTCAAACAAATGATGAACCACCCATTCAAGACCAAATGAGAACCCGGGTATCGGTCGTTTTAAAAAGACGAGTAGACTAGCGACTTAAATGCTAAGGTGCATCTAGGTCATGTTTAGATGCACCTTAGCATTTCAGTCCTAACTCGTTACACATCCTTTTAACGTAGAAATAGCTTGTTTGCTTGCTTCTCCCCATTCGGTCCTGAATATTTGGTTGATCGTTTGTTCGCATGATACATCCTGTTGTTGTTTGTGAATTTTTCTCTTTTGCAAACGCAGGCCACAGTCTTAAAGGGATAGTTCACCCAAAATTAAAATTCTGTCATCAATTACTCACCCTTAATTTGTCCCAAACCTGTGTGAGTTTCTTTCTTCTGCTAAACACAAAATAAGATATATTGAAGAATATGGGTAACCGGACAGTTGATGGTAGCCACTGACTTGGTAGAAGAAAAAAAAAATACTATGGAAGTCAATGGGGGCCATCTACTGTCTGGCTACCAACATTCTTCAAAATATCTTATTTTGTGTTCAACAGAAGTAAGAAACTCATACAGGTTTGAAACAAATTGAGGGTGAGTAAATGACAGAATTTTTATTTTTATGTGAACCTTTTAATTCTAGTTATATTCTAGTAATTCCAGTTCATTAATAGTTCCATTAACAATTTTGTGGAAATAAAATAAAAAATCCTGGTTTTACTGCTTTTACCACCCTCAGATTTCATATTTAATATTCTATCAAAAGTGTATTTACAAATGTTTTTAATGATGTTCCATACTTTTTAGAAATGGCAAATCATTACTTGACTTGAACCTAACTAAATATTGAATAAAATATGTGTTAGGACTAACTAGTAGGCCTACAACAAATCAGGATTTTGTCACACATGACAAATAACTTGTGATTCAGTGAAACATTTGACTTGCTGAATCACACTCACTAAAGAACTGGTCCTTAAAAGGGATTCATTTGGGAATCTGTTTTGCGGTGTGTGTATTGTGATTCAGTAGCAGTGTTGCAGTGCCACTGGAAAGTAGTAAATAAAACACTGCATTTTAGTACAACGTTCTGTTAGCTGAAGCGAATGTCGTGACAGTTTTCTTTGAACCCGTTTCTGTATGAGAACAGGTTCTCAGTTCTCAACCTTATTGGGTTTACTCCATTGGTGGTTTATAAGAAATGATTTGCTTGAATGCCCAAGCTTGGAGCCTGTAAACTGACAGCTGGTGTTCACCTCAGATTTGCATCAGTGCTGCTAAGAGCTGCAGTAGTGCGACTCAGCCTGTTGGACCAGTAGTTCAATTCATGCTAGCTTTGTTACCAACCTCTTACATCATGCTGACACATTCCACAGTAGGGCTCGTGTGGTGAGTAAACGCACCCACAGCCGAAAATAAGAGTAATATGGCAATTACTTTAATTGTTTCATTTTGAGAACAATGCAGAGAATTGTATTAGTGTTTATGGTGAACTGGTCAAGCAGGCTACCAGTGTTGTTAGTGTTAAATAAAGCTAAAACGATTAATCGTTTTTAATTGAAATAAAGCATACGTAAACGTAGACTTAAACTGTAACATGTAAATAATTTGTTTTTGCAATGTTGTCTTGACAACTAACTTAGATAGTTGAATATTAAAATTACTGAAATAAATCAAAGTTAAATAGCAATATTTCAAAAAACTAAAAGCGCATCAAATTAGTAAAACTTAAAGCTGCTGTCCGTAGCTTTTTTTGGGTTAAAAATTATCCAAAATACATATTTGATAAAATACATAACCAGCCAGTGTTCAAAACTATCTGCTTGCCTTAGCTCGATGCAAAACGGTAAGCTTGTAATAATGTTTTTAATTTTAGTGGTACTGGTGGATTTCCGCGGGAGATTCGAGCATGTCTTTGCGTCATTACGTCACATCTGTACACATAAAGAAGGAGTCTCGGCTAGTAGGCTATAAGCTATATTGCGTGTGAGGATGTTGGAGGTAGAGATTTATAGCCTTTTCTCACAGCACTTGATATAATTAAACTTATCAATTTGATGGCGGATCCAGAAAGGTTCAAACGACGATCATCATCAGTGACAACTAGAGACTCACCCGCTGTAAAATGCAAAAGACTTCGTTCGGACTTCGGAGTGGCTACAGAAAAAAAGAGACTGCAACCGGACCCATGCGAAAAACAAGGATAATATCGGAAGGACATTACATGATGTAGTCACGCAATGCTTGCTGACGTTGTTAACATTAACAATTTGAGAACATAGTATAGCTACTTTGCACGGTTTTGCGTGAAATGATAATTTATAAGCAATTGTTAGATTTAATCAGCACGATTTACTGCAACGTCAGAACCAGAACAAAAGTGAATGTTTCTTACTAGTTCAGATGACATTTCCCGGTGAAAATTCTTATGTTGGTCATACTTCCAAAAAAAATAATCTGTGATTCTGAATGACAATATCCACATCGGCGCGGTGACTGACAGCTGCACACTCTCCTCAAACATTGTGTTCATCCGTGCTGTGCCGTGTCGAGGGTGTTGAACTACAACCCACGTAAAGTTGTTAATTCCGCGAATGACTGCAATTGCAGATTTCGAACAGAGATGGCGACAGAGGAAAAATGCCGGACTGCAGCTTTAAACTTAGGTTTAAATGAAAACTGAAAATATAAAAAATGAAAAATCAAAGTATTAATAAATACTATAGGCTAAATGTGTATATACACTACCGTTCAAAAGTTTGGGGTCAGTGAGAATTTTATTTTTATTTTTTGGAGGAAAGAAATCAAAACTTTTATTTATCAAGGACAGTAAAGACATTTATAATGTTACAAAATATTCTATTTCAAACAAATGCTGTTCTTTTGAACTTCCTATTCATCAAAGAATCCTAAAAAAAAAAAAAAACTGTACAACTGACAGACCAACAACTGTTTCAACATTGATAATAATAATAAATGTTTCTTGAGCATCAAATCCTCATATTATACTGATTTGTGAAGGATCATTTGACACTGAAGACACTGACACTGGTGATGCTGAAAATTCAGCTTTGATCACAGGAATAAATTACACTTTACTATATATTCACACAGAAAACAGCTGATTTACACTGGAAAAATATTTAATACTATAACTGATTTTTGTTGTATTTTTAATCAAATAAGCGCAGCCATGGTTAGCAGAAGAGAATTCTTTTAAAAGTATTTAAAATCGTACCGACCCCAAACTTTTGAACGGTAGTGTATGTATATGTATATATATATATATATATATATATATATATACCGGTCAAAAGTTTAGAAACATTACTATTTTTAATTATTATTATTTTAAAGAAGTCTCTTATGCTCATCAAGCCTGCATTTATTTGATCAAAAATACAGAAAAAACAGTAATATTGTGTAATACTATTGCATTTTAAAATACTGTTGTTTTTTTAATATACTTTGAAATATAATTTATTTCTGTAATGCTAAGCTGAATTTTCATCAGCCTTTACTCCAGTTTTCAGTGTCACATGATTCTTCATCAGACATCATTCTAATATGCTGATATATTATCAATGTTGGAAACAGTTGTGCTGCGTAATATATTTTTTTTTTATAACCTGTGATACTTTGTTTCAGGATTCAAAATATCAATTACTATCACTTATTATAACACATCCTTGCTGAATAAAAGTATTGATTTCTTTAAAAAAAAAGAAAGAAAAATATTGCTGCCGCTAAACTTTTGAACGGTGTGTATATTGTTACAAAAGATTTCTATTTTATATAAATGCTGTTCTTTTTTAACACTATTCATCAAAGAATCCTGAAAAAAATATCATCACAGGTTATAAAAAAATATTAAGCAGCACAACTCTTTCCAACATTGATAATACATCAGCTTATTAGAATGATGTCTGACGAGTCACGTGACACTAAAAACTGGAGTAATGGCTGATGAAAATTCAGCTTTGCATCACAGAAATAAATTATATTTTAAAGTATATTCAAATAGAAAACCATTATTTTAAATTGTAATAAAATATTTCACAACATACTGTTTTTCTCTGTTTTTTTTTTCACATAAATGCAGGCTTGATGATCATGAGACTTCTTTAAAAAAAATTACAAATAGTAATGTTTCCAATTAATAATAAAATAACACAACAAAAGGTCAAAAGTCTGTGGTTTGGCCTTTAAAAATTCTGTTACACAGAATCTTTCTAGTATGATTTAGCAGATGTTTGTCAGAAAGCATGTACTTCCTTCATAGTGAAAGCTTTCCTGACATTCTGTAGTAGTAGCCTGATTACTTAGGGAATGTTTTCAGTCAGCCAAGACCGTCAACACGATATGATGTGTGTGGGTGTGACTATATACCGTCAGGACCCACCGATGAGCATGCGTGCACTCTGATGCTGTCTAGGTCTCTGTGGCTTAGCGGCATTCACGCGTGGCAATCTAAATCTGGCATATCCACCAGTGTATGCCATGGTCACGTGACCTCCTGGCTGCCGGCGGTTGGGTGGAAAGAGGAGTGTTAGTTCACATGCATCCCAGCCAGCAGTCCAAGAACCACGATTTCATCCTGGATCAGCTGACCTTTGACTCCCTCTATTGATTGTGGTATTCCATCACAGTAAATCACTGTCTGATTGTTGAACTTTGACCTTCCTGCAAAGTGAGTCCTTCCACAGTCGCGGGGCTTCAGCCGGGGAGCCCCGGACGCCACGCATGCTCAGAAGAAGCTTGAAAGGAAGAGAAATTTGTCATGAGGCTGTTTGATTTTCACGCCACGGTGACAAGATGCAGTCTGTCAGTTAGAGGGATGATCATATGAGCCACTATCAAATCAAATCAATGTCAAATGGCATCAGATTGACACGCAAGCACTAAAATCATTGGCTGAAAAAAATCGTAAAGATGCAAACCCTAATTTTAAATGCGTAACATGGTATTTTACCAGGGCACAGTAGCTGTGAGGATTACGGTAACCGAATTAAGCCTAATTAGAAGAAAGCTGGAAAATGATGACCTTGTCCAGCTTGATTAGGTTAGACCGCAGCTGAATGTGAACATGCCTCTCTCTCTCTCTCTCTCTCTCTCTCTCTACCTTTCATTCAGTTCTGTGCACAGGGCCTTTTTTTCCAGTCGTGTCTCAAATTACACTGGGAGCAAAGGGCAGAGAGGAAACCAGGTTTGCCTAAATGACTTTGCTGCTCACATTTAACAGTAATGTGCTTTTCTCTAGAACGGTGTCTAGAAAGCATCAGCTGCAGTTTGTCAAAAAAGCTATAGTTAGAACTAATGAGTAGGGACTTGAGCTGGAAATTAGCTTTGTATGATATTAGTAGGGCTGTCAAGTGATTTTTTTTAAACTTATTTTATTAAATAAATTCCATTATATGCCAATTAATTGAAGATTTAATAAGGCTTTAATAATTTAAAGCCTTAATACCCTTTTTTTTTTTTTTTTTTTTACATTTTGTATCTTCTCCACATGCATAAAATATTTGTAGTATTTGTGTCTTTTACTCCTGAAATGATACTGAATGTAAGTTTAGAGTGTGTTGCCAGGGTAACAGTGGGTAGATGGGCCTGAGGCCTCACAGTGACGGATGAGCTGAGTTATAATGGCTGGGTTCATTCCACTCACCGCTTCCTCTCACAGACATACCGTCCTTGCACAGAGTCTGACCCAGGATTGCTACACGCATCTCTCTCAACTCCCTACTTCTGTCTAATGAGCCTGCTGTGTGTGTGTGTGTGTGTGTGTGTGTGTGTGTGTGTGTGTGTCCAGGATGGCTCTCAGGCTGTTCAAAATGGGCTATCTTTCTGTTGCACATCAGTTTAGTCTGGGTAGCTTAGGGTATTTTCAAATGCAGTCCATCTGAATATTGAAAATGTCTCCGATTGTGTTTCTTTGTAACGATTATTTTTGACAAATTGTTTAACCAATTTGTTGAATGTGAGCAGCAGTTCCAGCTGCACATTTTAGACCCCGATATAAACGCACAACAAAAATGACAGAGATGAGAAAATAGCATTTAAGAAAGCATCTGATCTAAAGGGGCTTTTACACACGAGGAACGCTGTCATAGTTCCTATAACTATTGGCGGGCTTTTTGGCGTGTTCGCACCACAGGAACACCACAGGAATGATTTTAGTTATAGGATTGCATTTTTGGGGGGACTTAATGAGCTCCTACTTCAGAGTAGGGTCTAACCCAGCACACTAGGAACTACAAGTGACATAAGTGTACGTTGATTGGCCGAACGCATGCAAAACATTTTTAAAAAGCTGGCAACGGTATAAAATATATAGTTATATTTTTTGCTATATTGTCCATATCACAGTGCTGTGCTACAAGTATATATTTATTTACATACCATACCATTGACACTTTAGTTTGATTGAACGCATGAATGAGACAATAGAGCGGGAAGTGATTGATGTTAAAAATAGTTATTAAGCACAATAAGTCGTAAAAAAAACTGAATGCACATGCTGAATGGCACACTGCCAAAGTGTGCGCACAGAAAGCTGCCTCTCTCAAAAGGTGATCGCGGATTTAAAATGTTGATGTTATAAAGGGTTAAACGATCTCAATGCGGTGTAGCCTCGTGAGACCATCCTGATCTCGCGAGCTTTCAAGGTTTCACTCGCAGATCAGTCTGGATACTTTCCGTTAAAGAAAATTTGGGAGCAGTTCACCAAACGAACGTCCAATCAGCGTTGGCTTTGAGGCGGGTTGAGGTGTGACGCAACGAGAAGCGCGTCAGTTCAGTCTAAAGAACATGTCGGCTTCAGCGGATGAAACTAGCATCAGCGTGGCTATCGAGCAAGTTTTATCGGAATTACAGAGTATTTCTTCACTGAAAGAAGAGCAAAACACTGCTCTGGAGGCTTTTCTCAGAGGAAAAGATACGCTCTGTTAGTACGTCATATGCTTCGTTGATCTGATTGGTTGATTTGGCCCGTCTATCACCAACATAGGCCAATCAGCTAACCAGTATTTTCGCCCCTTACCAAAACTACTTCAACGGAAGGTTTCCAGATGGATATGCGGAGCAAATCCATCTGGCGGAGTCAGGTTAAATGCGGTGCTCACTACTCCCGCTGACTGACACACAACTGAAGTGCGCACACAGAAAGCCATGTCATCACAGCATGTGATCACAAATTCACTTCTCTGCATATCTTATTGCACTTGAATGGTTGAATACACACACAGTTATGTCAAAATGTGTGGAGTATTCATGTAAACACAGTCAGTTATGTCTCAAGTGAAACTAAACAGTTGGGTGTAAACCAGATGAGTATCAGTATAAAGGATTCGTGCATTCACTCTTAAAGTGACAGCAGCCTAATAAACCTGATTTGACCCGTCTGTCAAATCAAACAAAAGAGAAAATACTTACTGCTCATGACTGAATAACTTTTGTAGCTTTAATAAGAACACAGTTTAATTCATACAGTGAAGACTAGTATGGAATATTTTATTTTTATATTTGATTATCGGAATAACCATTTCTGTTCTATTTCTAACTACATGTCAAATAAACCTATTGTTCAATTCATGTTTTTGCTAGATTGAATTTGTCCTATTGGTTGTAATTTGCTTCTTTGTTCTTATTTTTTTATAACAAAAAAAAAACTATATTGTGATATATATCATTATCGTGAAATAAGATTTTGGTCATATCGCCCACCCCTAACTTGTACTATAAAGCAGCTCTCCAGTGTGTTTACTCGCGTCTGACTCAGACTGAACAGAAGAAATGAACCAGAGAAGTAGTAGTTTGAAGGTGTTTACCCAGCCGGTGCAAACTTTTCTGTAAAGTATGAATTGGCAAGCTGTTTCGAACTTCTGAAACAAACTACTGAAGAACCTCGTTTTGGTCTGATTTTGTTTAATATGACATTACACCAGTTTGTTCTTTGATATCGCTTGAAATATATTGGGGCCTTTGAGATGCCTTACTAATCTGATCTGACGCAACCAGTTTAGTTCACTCTACTTGCAAACAGATGTTTATCTTCTAAATAAGACAAAATGTGTAGTGTTTGAGCTGTAGGAGTGGATTGAGAAGCCCTTCGCTAGACCTCAGCTGCGATTACATTCCCTTTTTAATCGAAGAAAGGTTTAAGGGCAGGCAAAAGGTGTCTTACTGATCCCGGTGCCGATTGCGGCGCTCTGCACTTACAAGTGAGACGCTCTTTCTCCACTCAAGTACGTATTGATTTGACTTTGGCTGGTGACATTATGTTATTGCCACAGATATTTACTGTGAAGGTGGCCTTACTCAAACTGGCTCACTACTAAGATAATGGAGGTCATGTAGGCTCCACCAAGAGCAAATGTACCACAGCTGAAGGAACATTCCTGGTTGAATGCAAGTTAAACTGAATCGACAACATTGGTGGCATAATGTTGAATTAGCACAAAAATAGTAAAAAAAAAAAAAATTGAGGTTACAGTGAGGCACATACAGAAGAAGTGAATTGGTTGTAAGTTCATAAAAGCATTTACTATTAGTAAGTTTTTTCCACTAAAATCATGTTAATGCACATATTGTGTTTTTTGTGGCTATACTTTTGGAACAGTGAGTAGGCTATTTATTGTTTACAAATTGTGCCCATTTATTTAATTATAAGTGCCTCACTGTAAAATTTTATTATTTTTTTTAAAAGAAAAGGAGAGAACTGAGTGATTACAACTAACTACTAGATATTTCTGTACAAATTGAGTTGCACAGCAATTGCAGACTTCATAAAGTTAGCCTTGTCCCTTTTTCCAGCTCCAGTTGTTCACCAGTGGATTTTGACCCATTCAGATTCTGTTTATTTTGGAAGGAAGGTCTTTTTTACCACAAGAGCATAAATTGATCATGTGGAGGCGACCCACAAGTAGTTCACCCACATTGAATCTCTTCATAGAGGCTCAGCATGGCATCGCCCGCCGAGACGAGAACTCTGTGATGGAATGCAGCAGGGTTTTCCACGTTATCACCGGGTCTGACTGGTTACGCACTGCTGGGTGCTCGTAACCCAATTAATGAACCTGATAAATGAAAGTTAGCAGAAAGATCAGCGCCTCCTTAGTCGAGCTCGAGTTCTTAGCCTCGTCAGTTGATATCGACATGCTAGGAGGGCATGACTGCAGGTATGTGGAGAGGGTGGTGTTCTTTTCACCGCTGTCTGGAGGTCTCTGCGTGCTGGAGGCCAGCGTGTGCCTGGCAGCAGACCCAGAGTGTAATCCTTGGCATCGAGTGTGGCCTGGCAGCAGTTCAGAAAGACACAGTTAGAGTGGTAGGGGGGCCCTACTTTAAGAAATGCCAAGTCGAAGGAAGGAAACAATGATCACAGGGCAGGTTAACCCAGGGTGGCCACAAGTTGAGCTTGAGGTTAACGCTGCCAAAAGACGCGGTGCGGCTTCACTTTCGCTTCATTAAAGAGATGTATGCGAGGCTTTCCTGTCCACGTTGTAATGTCGGGTCAAGCAGTGGCCAACTGCACATTACTGTAGTGTGCAAAAGGACCACAGAGACCCACGCACAGATTTTAAGCGCTGCAAGATTGCTTCCTGTTCACTCTCGGAGACCCCTCGACTGAACCTGTCAATCTGTTACAGACCACATTGAGATCCGGTTCTTATTCGTATCTGGTTCTGTCAAACGAAATGATTTTCATGATTTTTGGTAACAGTACACAGTCCGCACTATAACAGTTATAGAATATTTGAAGTAGGCATCATCAATTGTCATAAACAGGGGTGGGCAATAAAAGCAGAAATTACACAATTGTGTTAAATATTTTGGACTATATCACTATATACAATACCATTCAGATGTTTGGGGTCAGTAAGATTTTTCACAGTAAAAACACTAACATTGTGAAATATTATTACAATTTAACATAAAATTATAAATATTTTCTATTTTTTAAAGCTAATATTTTAGCAGCCATTAATCCAGACTTAAGTGTCACATGTTCCTTCAGTATTTGTTCTAATATGCCGATTTGGTGCTAAAGAAACATTTCTTATTATTATCAATGTTGAAAACAGTTGTGCTACTTAATATTTTGTTGAAATTGCAATATTTTGTGAGATCTTTACTGTCTTTACTTTTTTTGATTAATTTAATGCATCCTTGCTGAATAAAAGCATATATTTCTTTAAAAAAAATCTTACCCCAAACTTAGTTAAATTAGTTTTAATGGAAACGTTTAAAAAACTTCTGTCTTTTCATTTGCATGTTTCTTTGGTTCCGACGTCTCTCCATCACATAGTTACTGCTCTGAAAGATTCATTCAGTAACGAATTGCATCCAGATTTCATTTCATATTCTTAAAGCTTGTTCTGCATCTTCTGCATCTTCATTATTAAGCTTTGATACGCTTCAGTCTGCTTCATCTAAACATCTCCAAATCGAAAAAGAGATAAAGACTTATTTTGTTGATCTATTCTGCATCTGGAGAACAGTTATGATTGTTTTGGATTTTTCAAAGACGTGTCGTCGAATGATAAGGACTCTAATGCGGTCATCAACGACTGACAGATACCTCAATAAATGCTTGCCAGTCTTTTGGTTCCAGCACTGAACCACCGGTGATGAAAGAACCGTTGTTCTCTCGTATACAAACACCCTCAGGTTGCGTTTTTCTTTGTTGAAAGAAGGTTCCAGCAGATTCTCCAGATGGCACAGGCCTCTTTCTCCCGCTGAGCCTTTCCTGCTGTAAAATCGACTGGGTCTACTATCTATTGGCCTGCTCCACAAACTGGGCCACAGATCTAATTGCTCTTTCATGCAGTGCGAATTCAGGGGGGAAAAGACTTCTGCGGATGCTTGCCTAGGCTACAGCATGCAGGAATGAACATGGTGGCAGAGATACAGCTTCCGCTTGCAAAACAAAAATGCAGCACTAGCAGAAGAACCCATCTTTACAAAAAAGAGACAAAATGTATCGCTTGCTAAAGACCTGACACGGCTGTCCAGAAAGTGCAAGCCAATGACCGTGCATAGCTTGCAAAAGACAAGTCATCGACAGCAAAACGACTCGGGACAAAAAATCTGGACTATGCTTGCAATGCACTGCAGTGTTAGCAGTTGATATCCTACTTTGGGCAATTGAGTTGTACCCTTCCACCACTGTAATTCATAGCCGGCAGTAAACTGAAGAACGCTTTTATGTTTAAACCAATACCTGGTGCTCTTATTAGCAAACACCCTTAACTGAATCAATTGCTCCTTCAAATTAGCGAATCAGAAGCACTAAAGTTATCCATAATTCTCTTGTCAAGCCAGACAAGAGAACGCTTTGGCGTTAGACAGAAGCTTTGGCAGCTGCTATCACTTGAGGTTGCTAAGCAGCTTGATTCACTCGCCAGCCAACTCGTCTGTCGTCAAAATACATTGCATTGGCTGTCATTTGCCTGCTACAAAACACGCACACCTTCATGCCTTGATGCTATTTCCGTACACGAACGGGCAAAGCATACAGAGAAGTCCTTAATCTGATTGAGCGTTGGCTAATTTTTGTCGGCAATTCACAAAGGTAATGGTCCTGATGTAGGTGAGATTATTACGTTACGTCGGCCGCTTTTAGCTTTGGGCCGTCTGTCTGAATGCTGAAGAAGTTTTTTCCTCCTGCACTGGAGATAACTGCTGGTCAAAGGTTAAAGAAAGAGACTGTAAGCAGCCCTTAAAGCCTCTATAATCATTCTGTGCCTGTCTGTTACAGATATCTGTGGCTTTGGCACCTGGAATTGTGGGTTGTCAAAACAAATCCTCTCATGTTACACCTGAGGAGACAATTACATATACACACCCACGTACCGTGCAGGCGGCGGAGGGAATGATTATCTTTGCATCTTAAACAGTTAGTGATTAGGAGTGCGGAGATTTAATTTATGCTAAGCATATTTTATTTAGGGTGTGAATTGCCGTTTGCAACACATTTTACTTTAGAGATTTACTATACTAGTTCTCTAAAAAGACAAGTATGTGAAAATAGGGTTCAATGTACTGTGTTAAGATGAAGGAATTTTTGTTTTTGTTTCATTCCTGGGTGAATCAGTGATTTTGAATGAATATCTTCATTCAAAGGGGGGGGTAAAAGGATCAAATAGCTACTGTTATCCCAGTATTTCTGTGATAATGTGAATTGTAACACAGAAATAATGATATTGTGTGGTTGAAATGCCTATACATGATAACTGCTCACTCTGGAGCAGCGGCAGCGCAAACACAGATTTGAATGTTTCGCTTCGATCGTAGACATAGCCAATTGCTGACATTTAGGACTAAGATCATAAGTACCTTGAAGACCCCAGCACCTTTTTCATTTTTCTTACAATGTAGCTATTCATGTAGATCGTAAAATACTTATTTCGTGTAAATCAATTAAATTAAACATTCAAAAAACAATCAATTAAACGCTACAAGTGAATTTAGGCATCACAACATTATAACATTAAGGGTACATTTACATGACAACGATCTACTAAAAATGGAAACGTTATTCCTTTGATTTTTTTGTGTATAGACAACAGTGTTGTCAAAATGATCCCGTTCACAAGGATCTGCCAAATCGACTTAAAACACTGTGTTATACATGACAGGCCAGTAGTTGGCGATGTCACTTTGTAAAAAAAAAAAAAAACACTACGCGCCTATAGACTGAACACGTAATACTCATGCGCATGACGCCAGCATTTTCACAAATTCATATTTTTGTTTAAATGGAGACGATAACAGTATCGTTTTCAACAACTTGCACTTTAAAATGCATTTTCAAAAGCTTGCGTTTTCAGGCCCCCAAAACGCTGTTGTTGTGTAAATGAACGGTCAAAACGCATTAAAAAATGTAAGTCTGAAAAATGGAAATTCATTTCATTTGCCTTCATCTAACGCTCTCTTATTAATCTTTAATTGATACTGACTGATTCAGATTTGATAAAAATCTGCTTAATCCGAGAAATCTCTAATATCTGCTGATAGCAATATGGTACTGTTATATTGTATACTCCTATAGCAGAGTTTTACTCCCACAATGTCATATATCGCATAGTGAAATAGAAATTCAGCACTCTATTTTATCCATCAGGAATTGAGCGTATTGTGAAAAGTGGGCACTATTTTGATTTCATGGTTCATAGTTAAGATCAGATGTATACAAATTCCTTTCAATCCTTAATTCCAATCCTTGTAGTTGATTCATAGTTATCTTATGATGTCTGGGAGACAGTTTGGTAAAGGAAGATGAATTTTATGATTTGGTTAGAATGAATCAGCTATTGATGAGATTGTGGAGTCAATAAAAGGAATGTGTTAAAACAGAGTAACTTGTAGAATAGCCTGTTTTAAGTCATAATTTATAAAATATCAGGACCTGGTGCTGGTGTTTTCTTTGACTCTCAAGTTCTTTTATTTCAAACTGTCATCTGCAACAATGCATGCTTAGTCTTTACAGCCCAGCAAGTTGCTTTGTTTATTTTTGTTTCTAAAGTCATCTTACAGTAAATGGCCTGGAGTTACAATCATGACATTATGGTTTGATGTCGAAAGCCTTAAGTTTGAGTGGCCAAAGCACTAATTTTGGATAATCATGGTATTTGACAACCGGAAGCTGTAATGCAATTTTACAGCCTTGATGTCGACTGACAGAGCAAAGTTTGCTGCATGCGCTGTGTCCACAGAGACAGTTTTCAACTGCAGCCTTTTACTTTTTTCCCTGTCCTGTCCAATTACGTGCCTTCCTGGAGAATCAGCAGTATTCAGGTAATGCAGTAATTTGTAGTTGCGGGATTTGCCTCATTGCAACTGAGAATGTTTTATTTAATTGGGCAGAAAAGCCTTCATTCTGAGACATCATCAAGCATCAGGTCCTTGGTCTTTCCCAAATTTGAGCTGGTTAGCATGATCCTTTTTGGCCCTCTTGAAAGACTCTATAACTTCGTAACTTTTTTTTTTTTTTTTACGTTTTACAGTGTTTCACTAGCCTGGTTAAAACCAGACCATTCTCAGTTGTAACTGAGTTATGGTCTGTCAAAGCGTCATAGACAAATCATTTCCAGAGGGGCGTCACCAACGGATGTCGCGGATAGACTTAAAACCAATCAGAGTGATGAAGGAGATGGCGTATGCTGAGCGGCGGAGAAACATCTCAGAGTGTTGTTCTTTGCTCGGTTTTTAACGAAAATGAAACGTTCAAATCGCTTAAAACAGACGCGATAGCTGATTCGAACGAGTGATGTTCGACGGCGGCATCCATCTTTGTAATGTAGGCTACAAAATCTGCTTCAAAATCCCAGCACTGTCGTCATCGTGTAAAACCCGCCCCAACGTTTCTGATTGGTGTTTCGATTTCGACGGATTGGAAATGGGCTTGAATGAGCTCTTTGCCAGACTAACTTTCAGAAAAAATCTAAATTTGCCGGAAGTTGTCTGGGTGTTCCCAGGCTAGTGTTTCACAAAATAGTCTTTCTACTTAAATTTCACATTTCATTCAATGTGTTACTTGGCATTTTCAACTTAGTAGCAATTTCTTGTTTCTATACCAATTGTTTTCTTTGTGTGTGTTATATATATATTACTTGTAATAACTTTTTCTAGAATAAAACGCTGAGTGGTTGGTGTTTAAAATACAAGCTTACTAAAAACACAAAGAAATGTTTAATTTCACAATACAGATCTGGTTATTTTTCTGTTACAGGTAACAATTTAAAAGGCATTAGTGACAAAATTCAAGACGTCATTGAAATGAATGGGAATGCTAACAGAGCTCTCTTTAGGTATTATAGATCTCCCTAGTCTCGCCACCCACTTCTGAGTCACTGAAATGTTAAATAAAGCAGTTAGATTTACAGTACTCACAAATTAGAAAAACACAAAGCCGCCTTAGTGAGTCTGGCCATTGTGGAGATGGCTCATATCCAAAAAAAGAGTACGCGTGGGCTTCCAGCTGGAGAGAAGAGAGAATGATAATCACATGTGGAATTGGAGCTGACAACACATTCACTAAACTGAAACCGATCATTGATATCTGAGGTTTTTCTAGAGGCAGAGTAGGAAGAGTGCCAGGCTAGATACCTCTAGAAAATGAAAGCGATCGGCCAAATGTCCTGACAGTAGCATGTGCCATTGACTTCATTTGAAGAATGTGGTACCATGATGTGGTTCTAGACATCTTTAGGGATAAATTATATATTGGCACTGATATTTAATATGCTAATTTCTCCAATTTCACATTTAGATTACCTTTGTTATTATATAACACCCATTTAAATGGGCCATGACATTTTAAACTTGCAGCTCGACAATTTAAAGCCGGCTCATATGCACGCTTGTCATTCATCTTCAAATCATATGATTCGATTTGCGTCTTCTGATTGGTTTTTTAAACTTAGAGGCTTTTGCTGGCAATGGGAAGTGCCATTTAGAGGTTTTTCTGCCAACAAACCAGTATTTCTGAATGGGCTGAGCCTGGGATTTAGCTGGTTTGACTGAAGCGAATGTATTTGATGAACGTGTACTATGTGCGGAGAACAGTCGCACAATATCGTTATCTCATTTCGATCATTATCTCAAGGATATTTCTGTTTTCTGACTTGAAAAATGGGGCTTGCAGCAATGCTCACGTTAAAATCCTCCATAATTCACTGAGACGTGGCCAGCAGTGCTTTGGTTTGTGACTGTACCTAAGCAACTAGAGAAAGCTACCTCATGGGATATTTTGTTCACACTGATCACAGTTGAAAACAATTATTTGATGGATCTTGATTTTCATAATGTTCAAAGTGCCCCTATTATGCTTTTTCAGATAGTACCTTTCGTGCAGTTTGTAATAGCTGTTTGCGAATGTACAAGGTCTGCAAAATTTTAAAGATCAAAGTGCACGATAAATAAAGTTATTGTCTCCCAAAAGAAAGAACCGATTCTGAACTGCCGAAACAAGTCTTCAGTAATTCCAGTCTTACTTCCGTAACATTTATACGTAACAACAATGTAACAAATTTGCATAATGCCAGCCTATCTTCTTCATTGGCTGCCCGGAAAACGTCTAATTTGACTCACCCTCTAACACTGTAGTTGGTTTGTGTTGTGTACATGTCAAGAAGACGTTTTTTCTGTGCTGCAAAGGCAAATTCTCTGTGTATACACTTCCAAAGGATGAGGATGTGAATAGTCAGTGGTTAAAATTACCACAGCGATACAACAGCATAGCCTTTTGTCATTTTACTGACTCAAATCTCAGCGAGGTCCCGGGTTTGCAGAACATTAAAGATGGGACAGTACCCAGTTTATTTGGACCCAGAGCTGCACGATTATGACAAAAATCATAATTGTCAATTAGTCCTTTGAAATTGTAATTGCAATTTATTAATTCCGATTATCACAATTTACATTGAATGATGTTTTGAATAGCTTTATGCCATTTTTTGAAGCGACTGCAAGCCATATTGTTATATCAAAATAAACAAGCTGAAAACACTCTTCCTGAAAAACTTTTATTGCTTTTTTTCTTGCATTAAGCCTCAAATGTCAAATATATATATTTTTATTTTATTAAAAGAGACCAAACCAAAGTAAAAATATGCACGGTATTAAAATGTTATACTAAAACTAAAATTAGAACAATGAGAAAAAAAAACTTGCATTCAAACGAATAGTGCTCTCTAGCACCTCACATTTTCAAATGCGTCTTGCAACTACGGTAGCCGTTATGTACCAAGAAGCTATGACAACATGTCTTCCCATAGCCCTTCATCGAGTTTAACTATACATGTTCTACTGTTATGCTGCCTTTATAATGAATTACACAACCAAGCAATGAAAAAAAAGCTTGTAATTTAGACCGTAACATCGACTTGTCGAGAAGAAAGCAGGCAACTTCAGCATCCCATTCAAAGACTTTCTCCTTCATTAGCTCTCCACACCTGGGAAAAGCTATCCCGATATTTACCCTCGTTTTTTGAATTCGCTGGCCACGTTTCCTTTTAAATTAATTTTTTTTGCTTTTTTGGCGACGAGGATTCCTTCTCCTGTGGCTCGGCATAAGTATGATCCTGCATTATGAAGTACTGTGCAGTGCAGCCTTTCAAATTTACCAGGGCAGTGACAAGCGCCTCTCACTGATCTCCTTGTCCCTTTCAGCTGGTTTTCAAGATGGCGGAATGACATGGACTTACCCGGCCAATGTATTTAAAGATAAGAAATTCTTCGCTTACGAGGATACTGTAAGTCAGATCATTGGCAGAGGTAATTTTACACCAATGAGGACATGTTTATGAATAAAGACATTGATTTTAGCTAATAAAATTCTTAAACTACACAGTGCACCTTTAAGATAAGCTCTTGAAAGAAAAAAAATGCTGATGTAGAGGAATTAGTTGCAACATTTCATAATGTACGACAAACTGAGTTAAAACTTACCACTGAGAAATGTCCTGCCCAAGTTTTCCTTGCGATTGAGGTTCGGGTTGAATAACTAGTTCTTCCAACGTTATATCATCGGACTCGCACTCAAATTAACATGGTAAAATTGATGCTATCGTTACTGTCTTTACAGTAAGTACAATCACTGAGGATTTAGGAAGGCAACAGAGCTGAAATTCAGTTATGATAATGGTGGTTCAGTTTCCTTACACGCGCTGTAAGCGGTCGACCAATCACAACAGACTGGGCCATTTGACCAATCAGAGCAGAGTAGCTCTCGGAAAGAAACGGAATCTTCGAACGAGTCATTTTCAGACTCATTGAGAACATGAGGTGATGTGCTATGTATGTTGTTATGAGATAATGAAAGTGTTTGTTTGATCTTTAATGCATGTTAAACCTGTTCTAGGAAACATCCAAAACAAAATTAGGAACCTTTAAAAGAGCATAATAGCGGCACTTTAATACAGCTAGCTACTTTAGTAAAAGTGACTTTTGTTATTTTATTGATTTTTTCTTTTCTTTTATTGAACGCTTTTAAGCCCCAAAGTAGCTTTATTGATTTTCCCATTTGTAAGGAGTTATTTCAGTTGGCTTTCTCTTTACTGCTCAAGAGGTTTATCATGGATTCACATGTGTGATTGTGGTCACACGCTACCTCATTCAACAGCCAGAAAAGGTGATGCACATGATTACAAATAAATTATTGAAATGAGGTGTTTTAATATTTAGTGACGCTCGTTAAGGCAAGCATCGCTTTTACTATTGCTAATCTTGGGGTTACATGTGGCAGTGAGATTTGCTCAAGCATGCAACAACTAGATTTTTTTGATTTTTTAAGAAAATGTATTAATCTAGTTAAGTATAGATAATTGCATTGTCTCCAGTGGCCTGTACAGTGTTTTGATGTTATTTACTTAGTTGAGGCATTAAATCTTTGTCTGACTGATACAATCAAGAAATTGATGGATTGCCAATGAAAATGTTGACATGGAAGGTTAAATTTGTGTTTGGCCTCCACATCTGGCCCATTGTGGTCAGTTTTGGGTGAGTAAAAAAAGTCTGCACGGCCAATCTAATCTTTAGCCCTTGAGTGGTACGATTAGCTGGCTGCCTTCCCCTGACATAAGCCTTTAGTGACATCCCCACTGAGATGACTTGCACCTGCTTCAGGCCAGGAGGAAACAGAGAGGATCATGGGGAAGAGAGCAGGATCACTTACCCTCAGACATAGGGTTTAGACAATCCCGCTCACATCTAGTCAAAGAGCGGCTAAGTGAACTTGACTGAATACGTGAGACTTCTCAAAAGTATGAGGAGCTGCAGGGTTTTAAAATAAGATCTGAACTTCTGGACTCCTTTTTAAGTGGCATTATTTTGTGAATATCATACTCTTTTATTTTATTTTAAGGTCATTTTAATGATGTTTTTTTCCCTTCTCTGTAACCGTGAGAATTAACGTTACTGTGTCTTTTAAGACTTCTTTGTAAATTGCGTCGTCTAGTGAAATGAGTAACAGCTTGTGTGGGTTGTGGGTTTGCCCTTGAGTTCAGTATAGTATGAACTGTTCCATCCATCAACAGTCACTTGTGCAAAGCTTCTATTAATTTGTGACAACTTTGATAATTGAATACATGTCAAATTTAAATACAATAAATTGCAAAACACGTTAAGATCTGAAACGCCAATCTACTATTGAACTATTATAGTTTTTACTTGTATTTTGAATCAGCTTTTGTCACTTTTCATTTAATTTATGGTTCACAGTTTAGTGATTTTAATATGGGCTGTTGTCGTTTTTATGCATTTTTTCATAATTCTATATAGCTTTAATTTGTTTACTTCATTTAAGTCATTTTAGTACTTCAGCATTAACGTATTTATTTCAGTTTATCGATTTTTTTATTAGGAATTTTTCATCTAATATTTATATTTAATTTCAGATTTATTTTACCACATTTTTTAAAAAATAGTTAAAATAGTTTAGTGGTGCAACGGATCACAAAACTCATGAGGGGTTCGGATCATATTACGGTTTTTGAGTCACGGATTGAAAACATTTTTTTTTCAAATGTTATTAAAGACAAACTGAAAAATTGCAAGCAGAAATAAATACAATAGAACAAAGGTACAAGTAAAGTAAGGTCAAACAATATTATTCAGGTACAGAAAAGTATAAAAGTAACACTGCATAGCATTCTCTGTATAAATTAAATATAGATTAATCTTTGTTAAAGCTCTCTATTTGATTAAAATGAATGACATGGACCGCCGCAGATATGTATAAGCTCCTGTCACTTTAAGACCTAATGCACGGATCCAATACTGATACAAATCCGATTTCTTTCTCAACTGTTTACGTTCACTGAAGACAAAACCATATGTGTTTGAGAATATTGCCGAGATTTTTGTGACAATACTTGCAGAGATTGGCTAGTATTTTGAAATAATAGATTAGCAAGTATTTTGGTAATTGTATGTGCATATCTGTTCAAGCACAAATAGGACTCAATTCTGTGTTTGCGCTCTGTCATAAATGCAGCTTAAACCAAATGAGTTCTCTTTCACATCTTCTTGCGCTTGGAACTTAAAACTTCTTAAATGTTTAAATTGCCAAGACTTAGAAATATGTGCAAATTATAAACTTTTACTCTATGATGGTTAAACTTTGCAACTAAATCCGCAAATCAAATGTGTGACGAACCGAGGGCCCTGGCTGGTCCGTCCTGATCACGGATCATCTACGATCCGTTATACGCCTAATAATTTAGTTAAGCAACACTGAACTTTATGGTGTTTTAAAAGGATATGAAGAGTGGTAGGTGCTACACACAACCAAGAACATCACCGGCTCTTTCCCCCATTTAGATGAAGACATTTTTGATTCCTTATGATATGTTCTCTCAGTTTCTCATGTGGAGGTGAGATTAGGGCTGTGCAATATGGACCAAAAATACAATCCCCCTTTTTTTTTTTTATCAATATTAAAAATTTTGAAATGGTATTTCCTTACACACATACTTGTCTATAAATTATCTATATGTCTATTCGATTATTTCTTAATGCCTTTTTGAACTCTTGTGCAGTTCACAAATGCCTGTTCATTTTTGTTTCTTAATCTTTTTTTATTAAACTTTCCTGTTTAGTTATTATATGTTTTCTTAGTCTGTGCTTTATAACTTGTTATAAAGGCTGTAATTCTAGTCCAAAAAGGGGTTCTGATACCAGAGTAAAAGTCAATGACCGCAAGATGAGTGGGGATGAGCATTTGGCAGCGTAAGTTGGAGTTTTGGAATGACGCGCTTGTATGACTTAACATTTGTGTTTTCTTTTATTTATTTTCAATGATGGACTGCATCTCATTCTTATGACGATTCAAGACAGATCAGCATCTCCGCATCTCCGCAAAGTGTACAAGGGTGGACAAACAAAAAAACGGGTGTTTACCAGTACACTGGCTGTCACTTTACTTTCGAAAGTCGATTGCGCAATCGATCCGACCAACCAACACAAGTTTCGAAAACAAAAATAGGGAATCGATTTTAACTGCCTTTTTTTAACCAAAAATGTGTTTTAGGTGGACAGATCAATACAGGACACAGAACATGTAGGATGCTGGAAAATAACAATGTCTTTTCTGTTCACCAAATGCTTTTTAATATTCGCTATTACTTCAATGCAAGTGAACAAGCGCGCCGTTATTTGTTGCGTAGTGACGTGTGTGTTCAAGTAAGCCAGAAATGCGCAGATTCTGTGCAATATGCTGTATTTAATATATCATGAGGACTCACGAGTTGCGTATTTGCGCTAAATCCGCACAGATTTGGCTTACACGAACTTCCCCAGCAAAGTGAGTAAACATAGAAACACGCCAGATTGGCTCGTGATTTGACAGCGTTTCCCGACAAAGTTAATTTTTACCCGCATTTGGCGGGTCGGAGGGTGTTAATCTCAATCCCTGAATGTTGCGCTCCTGTTTGTCATTGTGCACGAAACTTCACGCCAATAAATCATCAGAAATATTGCTGACTTGTTGTGCGTCTCAAGCGCCCTCTTTACGCTCGTCCTAATGCCTGTTAGGTGTCCGTGGATTTGCCTAGCCTATTTGGTGTTGAAAATGGAAACGTCTTTAGATGCCAAATCGATTTTACAATCGATTCAATGAATACTTATGTCTCAAAAATCGAACAGGATTTTTTCACAAAAGTGACAGCCCTACTACACCTGTATTATATTTTTGTTCACCTGGTTCGGAACGTGCCATTGTTTTTTATGTAAACACGCACTTGGCAGACATCAACCATTGCACTCCTATGTCTCTTGCAGCATCTCATGACACGTCATTCTATGCGGCACTCAAGGTAAAAGACTCGTCTTTAGACCTGCATCTCGTGTTTTTAACTGCAAAAACGCTTTGCGTGAATGGCCACTCTACGCCTACTCTGTTTTGCAGCAACGAAACCTTGACAAATTCTTGCAAATTACCTGGCTTGATGATACATCATCTCTCCTGTATCCAAAATATTCCCAAATTCTTTTTGGCAACAAGTCCTTATCCTGTAAGTCCTGCCCTGAATTCACCTTCCCTGCTTCTGCACTTTCTTCAATGTCATAACGGTAAACATGCTCTGTTCTGTTCTCGCGCTAAATTTAGGCACGCTGCATTCAGATTGCACACTAATGGGGCTGGC
Organism: Rhinichthys klamathensis goyatoka; assembly: GCF_029890125.1. Classification (NCBI taxonomy): domain Eukaryota; kingdom Metazoa; phylum Chordata; class Actinopteri; order Cypriniformes; family Leuciscidae; genus Rhinichthys; species Rhinichthys klamathensis. Next base: position 1,887,855 of record NW_026606648.1, on the reverse strand, counting down.
AGAAAAATATACTTTCTGCAGTTTAGAAATTGCGCATGCTCATATCACAATTTTATTACAATTTCTATTAATCGCACGGCCCTATTTCTCTACTTCGGTCCAATTGGAAATGTGTATCTAAAGTGACATTATGACGGAAAATAAGTGTTCAGTCAGATAATTTCTATGGTGCTGTAATATTAAGCCTCATAGTGGCCAGTGGGTGAGAGGATGGGGAATATGGTCTGTGAGGTTACACACACAACCGTAACACTGACATGAACTTTTGACCCAGACTGCAGATGGAGAGAGATAGTGGGTCTAGGGGAAGAGAATGCAGGCTGTCCCACTCTTATCACAGTATGTTCGTTAGGAATAGATCTGTGTTTGTGTGTGTGTGTGTCCTCGCTGTCAGATCTTCCTGACACTTTGGTGTGGAGTGTTTATTGATTAGGAAGGAGCAGTTATTATGGAGAACCTGGTTAGTAGTTTCTGTAAATGTGACCATAGCTTCAGATATATCTCAACTGAAATCAAACGATCACAAAAAAGCTTGTGACTTTCTGGTATTTGAAAGACATTTCCACTAAAACAAAAAGGCTCTTTTGGTGTCTATCTGACAGTTGAATCAGCCGGTTGACTGAATTACCATGGTTGAGGGACCCCATAACTACAGTGACCAATCGGGTTAAGATCTCCTGTGGGCTAGAACAAACATGTGACACAAGAAACTGAGGGAAATTCATCCGGCCTCAGAAAAGACTCTTCTTTAACTTCCCCTCCTGACCAATGAAACGATAAATGAATCCTTTCAGAATGCATCTGGACTGTCTCTCTTTCTTTATATACTTATGATTAATAGTGATTTTATTATGCTAGATTAATTTTAATGCACTTTTTTTACACAGACTGCACATGATCCCTCTGTTTCCGATTTAGAATTGTTAAAGCCACTTACAGTACACCCTTGTGTAACTGTAGTGAAATTGTGTGTTTTTAAAAATGATTATTTATAGAAACGCCTGCCCAAAGCGCTCTTATTATTTAATGTACCCATCAGAAACCCAGCACTAGGTCTTTTGTTCTCCCTTTGTGTTGTTGTCACTGTGCGCATGGAGTTGTAGCAGGTCAGCTGCTGTGGAAGTACATGTAGCAATATCTGGTCAGCACATGACATCATGTGACAGCGCTGCGGAGTGCCCTCCCCTCAGGTATTTGTTCACAAGCTCCCAGGAGAGCTTCTGCATAAGTCAACAACCCATTTAAAGGCATTTGCTCACAATGGGAGAATTCTGGCTGTTTCTACATGCGCTTTCAACTTCGTTGAATGATACTTACTGCAGCAAGTCATTTTTTTTTTTTCTCAGAGGCTAATTCTGGGATCGTGGAGATGATTTAAACCCTTTTTTCCACTAATTACTTGCTGAACATAATTAAAAAGGCGTACTTCATGTTACTATCTAATAAGCTTGAAACGATTCCCTTGTGGAAGCGGAGACCCTGAAGACGTGTGTAACACTATTAAATCTTTACCAACCTGATGATGATTGTCATTTTTTCCCTTCTCTTCCCGTTATATTTTTTTTCTCCAATTTTTCCCTCTTCTAATGATGTTGAGCTAATTTTCCGTCCCTTAATAGTCTTCAAAAAAGTTTGTGATGATTGCTTTAGACCATTTTGGGGATTCTGGCGCCATAATTGCTAACCTTTGCCGTTTGGGTTTCTGAAAGTGTTAGATTTCCGTGTGCTGATTAGGTCTAGTACGTCCTATATGCTAGATATGCGTATGTTTTTCACAGAAATGCTTGTTGTGTTTGAACTGGAGTATTTGTGAATGCTAATTTTTGTCTGTCTGAGTCCGTCAGATCATTCTGTATCATTTCTAAAGTGTAAGTGATTTGATTGCTTGACCTGAAACTGAGTTCAGCAGTACAACCTGTAATATTTTATGATAATTGTGATCAAAACAGAGCTTTGTATGAACTAAACCCCAGACACATTTTCTAGCAGACTTCAGTTTGAATAATGTGCACCATAATAGTATGCTGGCATTTGTTTGGGATTGAGAAAAGCTAGAAAAAATGTTCAGTATCGCTCAAAAGTTTGGGGTCAGTACATTTAAAAAATTAAAAAAATACCTCGTCAAGGATGCAGTAAATTGTTTAAAAGTGTCAGTAAAGGATGTTTATAATGTTACAAAATATTTATTTGTCTAATAAATGCTGTTCTTTTGCCCTTTCTAGTCATCAAGGAATCCTAAAATGTATATATCACAGTTTCCACAACAATATTGAGCAAAATTGTCACTTTGACTACCAATATTGAGCAACACAATATTTTTTTCAATATGGATGATAAGAAATGTTTCTGTAGCACCAAATCTCCCTTTTAGCATGACATCTGAAGGATCATGTGACATTGATGCCAAAGCTAATTTTTTGGCAAAGTAAAAAATATATTAAAAATAGAAAACAGTTATTTTAAGTAGTAATTATATTTCACAGTATTACTACAGTTTTTACTCTATTTGTGTTCAAATAAATGCAGCCTTGCTTAGCATAATAGACTTTCTTATTGGTGTGAGAACTTTAAAAAATATCATTCTGACTACAAACTTTACTTTATTTATTTTATTTTTTTACTATTTTCTTTGCAAAACTTTCTCTTTCCTAGAATATCTAATGGTATATTTTCCCCTCATTTCGTCTCATGAGCTCGCTTGACGTGTGCTGATTCAACTGTTCCTAATGTCTCCACTTGATGTTCAACTTTCATGAACTTTTTAATGGACATACCTGCTCAAGAATACTGTGGGATCAATTAGATCTTTCCCCTTGTTATTATCGATAAGATCAGGACGATGACCGAATAAAACCTCTATCCAACTCTTATTCACCAAGTTTGCAGAGATGGATTGTTCTGGTATGGTAGTTCACTTAAGCTAATTGGCTGAAAAACATGACTGCTCCGTATGGTCTCATTGTGTTTTACTAACTATAGCAGAAGCATCTCTCTTCAGCAATTCCCAGCCTGTCATAAAAACATTAATTCTTCTAAAGAATGTTAATTTGAAAGATGCACATATGGCGAACCACTATCAACCACTTGTGAGGAGTATCTTATTTTAGAGGTGAACTATTTTCTTGGTATTTTAGTTGATCTCCATTATATGTTCCTATTTCTTTGTACAATTTATAAGAAGGGACTTGTCCATATGGGTCTCAAGGACGTCACTCGGTTGTTGACCTCTGTGTGTCTTCTCAGTAACACCCCAGCGTGGTTGGTCCTCTTGGAGACGGTGCCGGCAAGGTGGGGTTTTTTTGTTGTTGCTTTTTAAGAATAGTCACACTCTTCCTGACAGGTCTGGTAAAACTCAGCTGTCTCTTTGGTTTGCTGATAGCTCTCTGATAGAGGACAGCTCAAGTGTCATGCTCACTGCTAACAGGGCTCTGCTCTTACAAGACGGACAGGGAAGTGATGTCAAGTCAAGTCAAGTCAAACTTTCTTGGCATTCTTCTGTATACATGTATACAGCTGAACGAAATGTCGTTTCATATGGACCGAGGTGCATAACCAATGCAAGAATAAACAACAACAGATCACAACATCCTACAATAGACAGTGCAACCCTGCCCTCAACCATTCACATGATACACACAATACAATACCTAGCAAACAGTAAACAATACGCAGTAAACAGTAAAATAGTGCAAATCGCCAGTAGACAGAAAAAAGTGCAATGGACAGTAAGTAGTGCAATTTGACCAGAGCAAAAGCCAATAAAGTGTCGGTGCACAGTTGTGCATTTTAATGCCCATTGTCCAGTTAAAGTGACAGTACACATAATCTGATGTCATACAAACCCTAATGTTTACTTCTACCGAGGTCAATTGAAGATGTGGCCTCAAAACATGAAGGTTATTTGCTCAAAAGATAAGAATGTACTGTATCTCACAAAAGTGAGTACACCCCTCACATTTCAGCAAACATTTTAGTATATCTTCTCAAGGGACAATACTATAGAAATGAATCTTGGATAGATTTTAGAGTAGTCAATGTGCTGCTTGTAGCAGTATATGGAACCGTTGCAACTGAACCTGCATTAGCGACGACAGTGGGGCTTCGACAGCCTTAGTCAAACGTGTTGGCGTATATGGTCGGGTTGTTAGGTAGTATGCCATACGGAATCGTTGCAACTGAACCTGCTTTAACAACAACAGTGGGGCTTCGACAGCCTTGGTCAAACGGGTTGGCCTGCGTATGGTCGGGTTGTTAGGAAGTATGCCATACGAAACCGTTGCCACTGAACCTGCTTTAACGACGACAGTGGGGCTTCGACAGCCTTAGTCAAACGGGTTGGCGCATATGGTCGGGTTGCGGTGAGATTGTGGCATTAGAGATTGTGGTTAGGTGGTCACATCAAGGGTTTATGCCACTGAACTACGAGGAAGGAGCAACCTCAGGAGCAGGAGGGATCTCAAGCACAATAGAAAGAAAGAAACGCTGATGTACAGGCAAGTAAGCTGGGCAGAGTTGAGTGGGGGATGGAGGGGGGTGACTCTGGGACGCCAGAATCACTGTCGAGCCCTCTTGAGGTGTCGTGGGCTAGTCGACGAAACACTGAGGACGGAAGGTGCCCACTTGAAGACCCCAGAGATGTCCCCTACTCCGCTCAATCCAGACAGTTGTCATGCTGATCCGCTGGGGAGACCGCACTGTGGTTGATCCCTGGAGCCAGCATCGCAGTCGTTGTGTGTACTGACGCGCCAGGAAATATACTTACGCCATTAACACCAGACAGAAGGATATTCACATCACCATAATGAAGGAAGCGTAAATGGATGGAGACGCATAGTTTACTGTAAAGCTACGTCTTAGTTGGTGCTTGTCTTGGCGAAAGCCGAGTGCAAATCAGCATGCAGTTTTAACATCTACTCTTGTGTAATGGAAATCATATTTACTGTCCTCTGAAAATAACTCAACATACAGCCATTATTGTCAAAATAGCTGGCAACAAAAGTGAGTACACCCTAAGTGAACATGTCAAAACTGTGTCCAAAGTGTCAATATTTTGTGTGAGCACCAGTGTTATCTAGCACTGCCTTAATCCTCCTGGGCATGGAGTTCACCAGAGCTACACAGGTTGTTGCTGGGATCCTCTTCCACTCCTCCATAATGACATCACGGAGCTGCTGGCTGTTAGACATATGGCGCCTCTCCACCTTCCGCTTGAGGACGCCCCATAGGTGTTCAATAGGGTTCAGGTCTGGAGACATACTTGGCCACTCCTTCAGCTTCAGCTTCCTCAACAAGGCAGTTGTCATCTTAACGGTGTGTTTGGGGTCGTTACCATGCCGTTCGGTCCAGTTTCTGAAGGGATGGCATCATGTTCTGCTTCAGAATGTCACCGTACATGTTGGAATCCATGTTTCCCACAATGAAGTTCAGTACCAGTACCAGCAGCACTCATGCAGCCTCAAACCATGATGCTACCACCACCATACTTGACTGTAGGCAAGACACAATTTTCTTGGTACTCTTTACCAGGGCGTCACCACACATGCTGGACACCATCTGAGCCAAACAAGTTCATCTTAGTCTCATAAGACCACAGGACATGGTTCCAGTAATGCATGCTCTTGGACAGGTTGTTTTCAGCAAACTGTTTGCGGGCTTTCTTGTGAGCCAGCTTCAGAAGAGGCTTCCTTCTGGGAAGACGGCCATGCAAACCGACTTGTTGCAGTGTGCGGCGTATGATCTGAGCTCTGACAAGCTGACCTTCCGCTTCTGCAACCTCTAAAGCAATGCTGCCAGCACTCATGTGTCTGTTTTTTGAAGCCAGCTTCTGCACCTGACGCACAGCACGAGGACTCAACTTCTTTGATTGACCCTTGCGAGGCCTGTTCCAAGTTGAACCGGTCTTGGAAAACCTTTTTATGACCCTGGCCTGTACTGTAACTCAATTTCAGGGTGTTACCAATCTTCTTATAGCCTGGGTCAACTTTGTGGAGAGCAACAATTCTAATTCTCAAATCCTTAGAGAGTTCTTTGCCATGAGCTGCCATGTTCAACATCCAGAGGACAGTAATGTACTGCTATACAAGCAGCACATTGACTACTCTAAAATATATCCAAGGTTCATTTCTATAGTTTTTTCCCTTGAGAAGATATACTAAAATGTTTGCTGAAATGTGAGGGGTGTACTCACTTTCGTGAGATACTGTATACAGTAGTGGCCAGAAGTGATGTCCAGCCTAGGAAAATTGACATCTTCATTTTTCACCCTTTATTCAAATATTATAAAAAAATGTGTTAATTATATTACGTAGTTGTGTTTGAAGTCAATTGTTTTATGTGTGATAACGCAGTAAAACATACAAATTGTTGGACATATTTTTTGTCCAGGCTACAAAGAAAGTATAAACGCATACAAAAAATGAGAGAACCAACTAAATATTAATAACTGATTATGTAATCAATGCTTTTTCTTGTGGCCTTTTTTGTTTTTCTATGCCTTTTTTGTTTTGTTTTGCATAGTAAAATAAAACCTGTATTTGTAGTTTTCCTTTTTTGCCAAATAGCATAAATTGCTGTATCAGCCTATCATCCTTTCTTTGAAACAAACTAAACTAATTGCACTAATTTACACTAAATCAATCAATATAAATGAGGTTTTGATGTGTATTGTTTGTATTTCTGTTTCCCAAAGTCTGCTTTGAGATCAGTTGGTGGGGTTTGAGATTAACTGGATGGTTCTGCTTTCTTCCACAGATTGAGAGAAGAGAATAATGCCCAAAGATTTCCACTGGTCCCACTGCTGCAGAAATGCCCTGAGGCTTAGTCTGGACTGAAGCCAAGGTAAGCTTAGCAACCTGTGATGAACACACTGACTTTCTCTCACACTTTCCCCTATCCAATTGTTGGTTAATACACTCATGACATTGAAGGTCTAATGTGTGTTTACGAAACTACATGGTGAGGAGATGAAGAAAACACGTCTATGATATACTGCGAAACAAATGAAAGTGTGAGTTTGTGTGGTTTGTGTGGGAGGTGTGATGTCATTTCCTCTCTGTATTTGGTTTGAGCAGCAAAAAAAGGAACCTTGTTTTCTCTCTTGTTTGCATCCTTGAGATCACTTCCATTTTTTCCTTTGGTCTTTTACACCTCTAAAACAGGGTTTTTTTTCCAACTTTTAGAGACAACAATTCCCAGTCAACACAGGGACCCCAAAATTAAAAAGTTGATGTCTGTGTTAGTAACACTTTATAATCACTTTCATTAAAAAACTTTAACCTGTTAACCAGTGAAACAAACCCAATAAATTAAATTGTAACCTCTTTTGAAAGAAGTCACTTGGGGTTAGCACATGTTTTACTCTCTACAATGATTAATCATGATACACTTACAAATTATGATCAGTTTTTAATTTATTTTTGTTTGTTTTATATGTGTATGTAATTTGTAATTGAGATATTAAAAAGTATAAATAAATTAAATAAATATAAAAACATTTAAATAAAAATCAGAAAAGCATATATATATATATATATATAAATTTCATAGATGGATAGATACACGCATACATTCATACATGCATTGATACTTGGATACATACATGCATACTTTACACAAAGATCATATGTATAGGCTAGTTTATTAAAAATAAATTACAAATACATTATATGCTATATATATATATCATATGTATATTATTAAAAATGTATAAAATATAAATATGTACATATATATTCAAATATTTTGTACAAAATATTTTAAAATAATTTTGTAAAATTAATAACAGTATTTATTTACGTAAGGTGAATTGGGGTAAATTGAGACTTTTTTTCAACAAAAAAAATCCTAATTATTCTGATTTAACCCTATTTACTTTTTATATTATTAGCAAACATTCATAGAATCAATCAGTAGTTTGATTCTACAACAAGTAAATGGCACTCAGAATAACAGCCGCAAGTGAGCATGTGTTTGGCTGCATGTGGACGCCACAGTCGCCACCTGCTCTGCTTGAACCATTGCTCTCTGTGACTGAAGAGCAGGGTATTGTCTTGGTTTAAAAGAGAGCGCTCACTTTGAGCAGACCATCACAGAGGAGGAATTTTTGAGTGTGGATCATTCACTGTGTATGTAGCGGGATGGGAGGGGTTGTTGGAGGATGGATTTTCCTGTACGGGGATGGCAAGGGAAGGCTGGGGGTGGGGCAACTGTAGCCGCTCAGATGGGATTTGCATTAGTAGTTTGTCAGCTGTCATTAGGAGCAGATGACAGTGAGGATAAGCTGTTTGCACACAGCTCTTTCTCCTCCCCTCCTCCATGAACTGACCATAGCGTACACTTTCGAAAAACCAAAGTCAAAGTGCCTCATTTTGATGCAAGCGAGTAGGGCATGAAATTTCAGCTGACGGTTAATTGTCATCCAATTTATTTCGATTCACATACACTATTTCTGTGTCATTAACTTCGCGTGGGAACATTTAGCAGCCATAAATATTTGGCCATTACTTGAAACTGTTTATGAGAAACCACAGCAGACTGTACTGTTTCTTTTTAGGGAACTCCAGAACTGTCTATATTGCACACACTTCTCAAGAAGTGCTCTGAGCACAATTTGCGATACAAGTAATGCACTACAGCACCAAAAAGTGAAATAAAAATGTACACTTTATGGCATTTCTATATTTGATTAAAATTCCCTTGATTTTGGCTCACGATATGTAATATGCACAATCATTGTATTCAGATGATTATGTAGTAATCTGTATGTGAATTCCAGCTCATGTGTCAAGTTATGCTGAGTGTTGCTGATGCATGCGGTGTCAACTCCTCAGCAGCACTATCCATATGCTGTAAAGACACTCTAGATATATTAATGCACGTCAACCACGGGATCCACTTATCTATAGCCCTTCAAGGAGCGTATCTTGTATTCATCATTAATCTCGCTTATAAATGGACCATGAACAGCTAACTGTGCATACAGCTAACCTAAACTGCTTGAATGTTGTTAAGGCAATGTCCTTGCATCCCAAAAATACATATTTGAGCGGTCTATCTCGGACAAATTGATACAGTTGAATGTATAACTGTGGATGGTAGGAATGTAGCCCATAGTACATACTTGATGTGCATTTTTGTGTTAATGTGATGAGAATAAACCTCTTTTACTGAATGAGGTGATAGAATTAGCGTAAAATGTCTATGCCATTAAAATGGATGCATTATTATTCAGGTAAAAAGCTGTAATCATGTTTATAAAATCTAACTTGCTCTGCAAGATTCTCTTTAAACTGTTGCTGCACCAGTTGTAGAAAACTGTTAATGCTAAAGCTAATGTACTGTGTATTCTGACACATTTTGAAATGCAGAAAGGTGTTGAGCTTGCGTAAATTTCTACTTTCCAACTTGTAGAGATTAAAAGAGCTGTTGGTAGCTTAATGGTGCACTCTGAAGACGTGACCGTTGTGTAGTTCTTTTATAGCCTATGTTTAGCTTTTTATTTCTGGCAATTTTATTTATACTTCGCAATTCATAAAAGTTATGTTCGTTTGTAAAGATAAACAAAATGTGTAAGAATCATAAACTTTTGTTTGTCAAAGAGATTATTTTCTGCAATCTAAAAGCCAGTGGGAAAATTATATTGGCTTTTTGTCAAATAAACCAGGATGATGCTAACTTCTGGGTTTGACCTACAAAACTGCTGTATTCCTGCAGCCCTGTATATTAGCTAAATGTCTATTATCTAAACGTAAAGATTCACAAAGCTTTTCTGAACTGCTTTGGTCTAGTGATAGACCTTTGCATTTACAGAAACCTCTAATTCTGGCCCACGAGGTCCACTTTGCTGCAGAGTTTAGCTCCAACCCTAATCAAACACACCTGAACAAGCTAATCAATGTCTTCATGATTACTAGAAAGTTACAGACAGGTGAGTTGCTCAGTGTTTGGGTTAAGGCTCGTACACACCGGGACGAATATCGGCGCGCGTTATTCGTCAGCGTTATTCGTCAGCGTTTTTCAACGCGTTTTTTGTGTTCACACCCAAGCGATTTTCACTGACGTTGAGCCAAGTGAACATGCAAATTCATTCCCTGACATTAGATGGCGCTTAATGTAAAACAGAAATAGTCCTATTTTGTAGTCGCTGTCGCGTTTGTCATATAGTTCTTTATGTTCCGACACCAACGAGACCAGCAGCTCTATACATTCATCATGCCTTGCATCTTCCTCGTCTTATTTCTTCCCGGCAGTGTAGACCATAGATATCCATAATAAAGGCCATTGGCCAGCAGCGCGGACGAGACATCTAGCCTTTATTATGGATGTCTATGGTGTAGTAGACGCTACTTGGCGCATCTTCTTCGCCGTTACGTATGTGTGCTCGGCAAGACCGTTTTGTGTTTGAGCGCCCCCAAGTTGTGTTTTACTGTAACTTCAGAAGCTCCAGACACGTGAGCAAAAGTGCCAATCTCATTGGTCGGATAGTTTTTGACGCGGCGCGTCAAACCAAAAAAATGAACCCGAGGCGTTTTTTAAAAAATGACGCTTTTTTTTCGCGTCGGTGTGCACACTCACATTGGCGCCCTTTGTTTAGTCACGAGGCGTTAAACGTCGGCGAATATCGCACGCGAAATTCGTCCCGGTGTGAACAGGCCTTTAAACTCTGCAGGAAAGTTGATCTCGAGGACCAGAGTTGAGAACTAAATTGTTGTATTACAACATCAATGTGAGATAGCTTCTTTTGGGGACATAAGTTAAGAATACTTTAACAAAACACCGAGGTGGTGTTTCTGCTTGTCGACGTTCTCTAATCTTCCGAGCTCTGTTTGTCAGCTGCAGAATGTGGACCCTCCCACTGAGCATACACTGGAGAAGTTTATTGATTTTCTCACTGCATCTGTGCCTCTTGTAACCCAAAACCCATCAATACACATCATACATTTAACCCCCTCTCCGTTACACTTTCGGTTATGGGAATATACTTAACCCTGCATTTCGAAATGTACAGGCTCAATGCTTGATCAAACAGTGTACTTCTGATGGACAGATAAGAGAAATCCATTTGTCTCTCTTCGTTTCCAGCCGCGAGCGTCCTGTGCCCATGAGCTGCTCCAGATCCGCCGTTTGCCGCTTAATGTGTTTATTATACAGTGCTCTCCTTGTGGCAACTTGAAGTGGCTGTCAGTTTAAAAGATTCATGAATGTGATCGGCTTCTGTAAATGGATGTTGGCTTTTTGGGCCTGCTTGATGCTGGTACTTTAAGACCATTACGTTCTCAGTAATTGTAGAGCTTATGAGTGGCAGGAACATCTCTCTTTCCCTCTCTCAGTCAAGCCATCTGGGACAGTGGCTGGAGACCAGGCCTGCGGCTCTGGGGAGGAGAGAATGTCGATCTCCCCTCCTCCTCCTCTCTTGCTCTCAATCTCAGTCATAAGCTCGTTGCCATCCCCACCCCCTCTTCTCATCCGCCGCTTGTTTTTTGCATTTCCTTAGTAGACTGTTTTCAAGTCTTTCACATATTCTCCATCAGCACTGATTGGTTTCATTTCCTTCACTTCCTGTCTCTGCCCATTCTCACTAGCTGACATTTTGTCTTGAGGCTCATTATCATCAAGTGAAGAGGCTGTAAACACCGAATCTCCTGCAAATCTCCCTCAGACACTCGCTGCTAATAAAGGCCCATCTGTTCTGCATAACCACGATCCCCATCGGCCTTGGGGATCTCTCTGCACTGTAATCAGTAATGTTGGGTAATAGCTGTGGGTTGCAGTAACGACTCCACACACTCATGTGTATTTTGGCTTTGCAAACCTCCACCCCCCACCCAGATATTTAACTCATTTCACCTTCGAGATAAATTTGGGCTCCGTGCCATCAGATGAGCACGATGCCTGGATTTGCGCGGCGAGGTTTAACGTATGATTATGATGCAATTCCCTTCGGCTTGAATTGCGCTCCGGTCTGTATAGGAGGGTCAAGCAAGGACATTGTTCTTGATGGCATGGCTAGTCATTATACAAACCCTTCAAAGACCCCTGGACCGATGCAGAAGCGGTGCCCTCGTCATGTTCGAGGCCCCTACGAGCACAGGGTGTGTCCCCAGTCTTGATCCCTTTAGCTTTTCCAGCCACAAGATTACAGGGATGGCACATGAAGCTTTGGTGCAAGCTGCCTCTTTGTCTACTCCAAGAGAATGATGGATTGAGCCTCCCTCCTCTGCTGCTCTCTTGAGATGTCTATTGGGCTTTGTTTGGCAGGTTGACCTCTGTCTTTTGGTAGGCGCAGTGTTAACCTGCTGTAAGCCTCTTCCACAGTATCTGTCCCACAGTTGGATCTGGAGGCTCAAGACAGTGTATCTTCTGCATTTTAAGTTGACAGTTTAACAAAGTACATTAACAATGCAATTCATACGTACAATGACTTGAATAAGTGGGGGAGGGGGGAATAACGATTTTATACAACTGTCCTGATATAAGTATCAGTATCAGCATTGTCTTTTATTGTCTTATTTTTTAGAAACAAATAGTGATTTTATTTTGTATCTATTTATATGTATTTATAAATGTTATATGTGTAATACATTTGTTTTATATATGTTTAAATATTGTATATTTGAAAAATCAAATCAAAGAGGTAATTTGAATCTTTTATGACAAGGCACGGTGAGTTCAGGTTGGTGCAACTTTGCAAAAAAATGTTTATAAATCAATAGTTAATGATATTTATAAAAATCCTTTTTTACTTTGGCAAATTTAAAAACCTTTTTGGAAAATAATAATACGTTAACTTATTCAAGTTTTATGGTAAATATATTAATACCTTTAACTTGGTTACACCACATGACATTTATACAGTCTTTAAATTGAAACTTTTGAAAAATTTTGTTTTGTTTTTAAACCAGCACGAATTGAAAAATTACGTTTACAAGTACATGGTGCATGTGTTTTAAAGGGTTATTTCTTTGCCGTGTCTTGGACACTGTTATTTGTCATTGGCCCATAGAATCTCAAGGTTGGCACTTCGAATTCAGAGCTTCACTTCAGAGAATCTTCAAACTTGCGCTGGAGAATAAAAGCTTAATATCTGAACGTGCAGATTTTATACTAATGATCTGTGGAGTGCGGTGCCTGCTTCCTGCTGAAACCTTAAGGTCTGGAGATTTTTGGTTCATCCTTTCAATTCCAGGCGATCCCAGCGTTGTCGTCTCTGCATTTTGAAGAACCCAGACTGTCAGTCTCCTGTCAGACAGGCTCCTGTCTCTTCCAGTGATATCCAACCCGTCAGCGGATGCACACTGCAAACCAAGGGCGTCTCTGACAACTTCATCAGTGGGGCAAAGTCAACTGATTCTTTGAGTCATTACTTGTGTGGGTGTATGTGTGCTTTTTCTAGATTTTGTAGTGTTGTAAACCAAACAGGTTCACTCCACTGCACAAAGATGATACATATACGTAGATATGAATATATTATCTACAGTATACTCAACGTTACCCTGACTGAGCCACAGAATGTCACAGTATATTTGATCCAATTCCCTTGTGAGCTATTTGTCATATTCATCCACTTCTACTGTCTATACTCACATTGTAGGGGGTCAAATATTGTTTAATATAGTTTTAACAAGACATCCATGTTTGTTTATCTTTCAAGTTTCCCTCACAATCGATTCAACTTTACAATTTGGACCTCCCTATGCTGAACATTAAGATATTTAAATTCTATACAAACATTTTGATCTTAATCTTGAGCCCTGCATTGCCATTTATGTTGTTGTTGTTTTTTTAGTTGGGACAGTCCAGGCATTTAGCTGTGTATGAATCCTTGATAACCATTTCTTTCCATTTGTTTTCCATTATTTGACTTTAAACAAGACTACACCAGGCCCAGCCAGTCATGATTGGATGATATCCTCAACACCAGGTCCCAACAAGTGGCCATTAAATCTGTTACTGGGAGGTTTCAGCATGTCATATTTTGTAAGACTTGCAATGAAGTATCAAATAGTCACACATTATCTAATGATAATTTCACACCAACAAAGAACGTCTGTGCTTACACAAGATCATGAGAGATAAGTGTCAGTTTCTGTCTGTGCGTCCGCAAGAAAAAAAATTAGGTTTCAAGATAATTAGTGAACTACTTTTTATTAAGTGCAGAATAGTTGTAGAATGATTTGCCATCACACCTGTTGTCCTGCATACCTATTTAGTGAATCACATACAGCAAATCCCCATGACTCAGATAATTTATCTCTGTCTCAACCATAGTGTTTTTAGGCTGAACTATGTTCATTGCAGTGTTTTATAGTATTCTAGTTTTGCTAACTTTTAGCTGAATTACTAGTGCTGAATGGAGGCTGTGTAGAGTGATGACCATCCATCATGCAAGCAGACACGGCAGGCATTTAAAGGGACACATTTAAGGTTCTCTTTAAAAGTGACATTTCCACACATACAGTATGTTGTATTACAGCCATAGGCAACAATGTTGGCATAATACCCATCTTTAAATTCAGAATGCCAATGGGTTAAGCGGTTTAATAGCATTATGAATGCATAATAATTTCATAACTTTTATCTTTTTGCACTCAGTGGCGGATTTAGCAAATTGGGGGCCCAAAGCGAAGGTACGTATGGGGCCCCCCCATCCCATCTTTATGAGAACGGAAAAAAAAAATGTACCGACTGAATGGTAGGAAAAGCTAATCTACGGGGAAGTAAAGGTTGGAGAGGAGAAAAAAAAAACCTTCCCCAACAGAGTATAAGGTTTCAGATAACACCTGTCTTTGCCAAAATGCCAGGAAACCAAGCACTGTTTATTCTTTTTTTAAGATCAAATCAATATGAATATAACCAGCAAGACAAGTAGTTAGGGTAAACCCCCACAAACAGCCATATTAGCAAATATTGCCAAGATGAATAATTGACTTTGTATGAGTGAGTGAGGTTGCAATTGGCATTGCACATGAGATTGACATTTCAAACATTCTACAAACAAACATTTTTATAGGTTTGTATTAGTTAATATATTTTATAATGTAATAATTTCACAGTTAATCTACAAATGAATGTAGAGACAACATAAAGACAGTATATTTTAAATACTTGTTTAATGGCATCTTTTTATGAATGAAAGTCAGTATCACTGATACTAATACAGCTATTGATGTCTGGATAAAAAATATTTTTTCCCCTAATTTTAAACATTAATTATAGCCAGCCATCCAACATTACAGAAAGCCAAAAAATTGAAAGCCAAAAAATTTACATTTTGTTAGGCTTCAAAAAATATATAACAACTTTTAATTTACGTGAACTTAAAACAATCATCAGATAAACCCATAATAAATGTCATATTTACTTCTGCCCTTTCTGTCTAACAGGATGTATACATGTTATCCTCAACTAGCGTCACTTCACAGCTGCTGCTGTAGCGGCATGTATCCCCAACAGTAGGCGTAAAAAAGTTAGTCATTTTTGGCAGCGTTGCCAAATACATATCGGTGTCTTTTGTCTTTTCTTCTTTTATTTGAGCCGCTTGGGTAACTTCGTTTCATTTTCGCGTTTAGACTCGTCTTGCTTCGTTGTGTACTTCCCACCCAGTGCTCCTGTTTATCTTTCGCGGTTTCGTGCCGCGCACTGTTACGGACTAGTCCATTTTATTGCGAAAGTAGGGGGTGTTATGTGTAGGGACAGATAACCATGAACTGGACATTTTAACTACTACTTCAACATTTCAACGTATTTCTTATATTAATAAAATTGACTATGCTTTTGAAGCGTTCATGATGATAAGGGGCTTTTTCTTTTCTTTTATATATATTTTTTTGAGGTTGGTTGGGGGGCCCCCCCTACTACGACCGCTGGTAGGGGGCCCCAAGCAGCCGCCTACTTATGCCTCTATGTTAAGACCGCCACTGTATTGCACTACGCTAATGCTTTTCTGCTACTTAGCTGACTTAAAATTGTAGTTCTACAGTCTTGCAATACATGTGGTATCCATTATAAATGAACTTTCCAAAAGCATAAACCATGTCACTTTTACTATATATATATATATATTTTTTTTAGCATATTTGATCATTTCCAGATTTAAAAAGAATTTGGTTTGTTGTTAAAGTGAGATGTCAACTTTCAAATGTTGTCTTTAAAATTGTTGTAGGTTCAGATTCTGGGTAGGATTTTGGTGTGGGTCCAACAAACAAACAAATAATTAATAATAATAATAATAATCAGGTAAAAACAGTAAAACTTTAATATTAAATGAGCTCATGTGATTTGTAAAACTATAACACCTTTTTCACAATTTCTGAATTTTATAAACAGCATCTGTAACTTTTTTTCTAACATTTTTAAAACCATTTGAACATTTTATAAGAAGGGTGGAATAATCACTTTTTCTGAATGCTTTCCTAAAGCTCAAGCAGTAGAGCATGGTGCTCACAATGCCAAGATCTTGGGTGCGTTCCTATCAAAATTAACATGCATGAACTGAATTTACACCCTCAACACTGTTGACGTACATGTCAATTTCTCAGATAAAAGCATCTGCTAATGGCATAAATGTAAATGCCCTCAGAAGGTAGTTGAGAAACTGACATAAAATAAAAACATTCTTCTGATGTATTAAGTTGAGTTTGTGCAGCTCTTTTTAACCGTGAAATTTTCAAATTGACCTGCAAACATGATCGTAATATAAATTTCATATGCACATTCCACAATCCATCATAGGTGATTCAGTATTTAATCAAATACTGGTCAAATTGACCCACAATAGTATATAATTGGTTAAATCTCACCTTGCTGACAAGACTAGCTAGTACTGGTTAGTGCTACTTTGTTGCTGATCTACTGATAACCTAACTTAGCCATTCTCAACTTTACTGGTGAAGCTGGCCATCCCTCGTGGCCTTTTTGATGAAGTCTTGCTGGTTAAGATAAGAAGCCAGGTTGAGAACTGGAAACACATGCTGGTGCTGTGGTTTAACTTTAACCGTTGCTGTTGTCTTCAGGGACTGAAACGATCGACTGCGATTCTTTTCTTTTTGGATGCGTAAACCCAGAGTCTTTAGATGTTCATTTGGTGTCAGTGATCAAACATGGTATTTTTAGTTCCGTTGAATCACAAACAAACAAAACTCCCTATAACCCCCCAACTGTCCCAGATAGAGTCTCTTCTCAGTTGTGTTGATGGCAGCAAGGCTTTCCAGTAGGGAGTCATCCCTGCGGACTTGAAATGGTATCGCTGGAGGAGAGAACAGGAGGCTGTCAGCGCTCTGTATGCTGGAGAGTGGAAGTTCTCTGTGCTGCCTGTTTCTCTTTTCCTTCTCCTTTGTTGAGTGTTACAGGCTGGCACATCTGTTTATGGCAAGAATCAATAGACAGGGTAAAGAGATGGAGGGTTTATATCTGTCTTTCCTCAGAATGTACTTGGAAAAAAAAAAGAGTTTCAGTGCAATATGCGCTGTTATATTTTCAATGACAAAATACCTTTCTGGTAATGTCTAGATTAGAAAATGCATAGAAAGGTGTAAGAATTTGAACTCTTGTTGGCTGATTTGTTACGCTTGTACAAGGCAAGTCTTATGACTCTTGTCCCTTGGTGTAGATCTTTATAAATAGTTAAAGCCAAGGGTTAATTCACCCAAACATGAAAATTCTGTCATCGGTTACTCACCCTCTCATCTTTTCAGATTTGTTTAAAACCAAATATGGTGTATGTAACAGTATACACACGAGAACCAACCTTACCGTTTTAACTGTTGTTTCATGTAAATTGATATGTGTTGATCAGTGTTTTTATTGTAAATAAAAGCTTAAATTAAATCTGTTTTTCATATAAAGCGATTGTGTCTCTTCAGAATACTGCTATATTCATATGAATCTCTTTTTATGAACGTCTTGAACTGTTAAAGTTTCGGTGGAAGTCCCGTTCAAGAAGTTTGACAAGTTTAAACGATGATAATTTAAATTTTTGGGTGAACTAATCCTTTAAGGAAAATACGTTTTTCTCAAAACATGTGAGATGTTTGGATGAATGTTCAAGTTGCTCTTTTGCATACACGCAGAAATAAAAGAATAATTCATAAAATCACTATGATATTGTAGAGAGAGGACCCCATGATGATGTGTCAAGGTCAATAAGTCGCTGTTAAAATGTTAGATAATTAGCAAATTTAGTTAAGATTGTAAAATGTAATGTGGTGTGAATGCCAAAAATCTAATGATATTTATGAATTAATATAATTCATCATATTTACAAAAAAAATACTTTTTACCTTGAAAAATAATGTATTCAAGTAAAATATGATATTTTTAACTTTTACTCTACACCACATACCATTGTCAGTGTAATTCGAGTTAAAACAATTTCTTGAAAATGGTATAAAAGATTTTCAAAACGAGTAAATTTCTAAGCACTTGACATAGTAGATTTGTATTTATTTATTATTATTAATCCAGGACACTCTTATGTCAGTGACCCACCCTGAATGTCCATCGTTCAGCAGAGAAACCCCTGAAAATGTCTTCACAAATTTTCCAATATATATTTTTACTGTTTAATTGGGTGGATAACTGATAACCTAATTTCCGTTTACATCAAATGAAATAGGCCATCTACCCCGACGAAGTGTGTAGATGGGGCGGAGCATCCGCTGAGAACCGCCCCCGTCGTTCCGCCCACCAGTTCTCGCGTCTGATTGGACGTCCCCCTAACACTCATCATCTGCGTCTTTAACATACTCTAGAGCTGCTAATGGGAGTGAATGATTGAGAAATGTGTCAGTGTTCCTCATTATCTCTCTCAGTGCTGTTGATGAGTGGAGGTCTGACACGGCTCATGTTGAGCTGGCTGACTGGCCTTCTCCTTCCCCACTGCTGTAAATAATTAATGCTCCATGTCAGTGCCTCCCCGAGCCCTGTCGTGGGCTATGCCCTGTTCACTGCGCCAGCTGCGACCTGCTTTAAGCGCAGGGGCTTCCAGAAGCTGGTCATGCTACATTCACGTTGAGCTGTTTGTGTGGCTCTACTTAACTAGGTTAGAGTAGCTGATTGTGGCTCGCCTTTGTGAGTCATTCATTAATATTAAACAAGCTGAGCCGGTTTCATTATTAGAGCCATGTTTGCACAGTAGCAGATGCGTTTTTAATTATACTGTTGATTGATTTTACCTTTTGTTTTTTGCTACTGTGTATATAGTAGGCTATGTAGTGGTTGCAGTTAGATAGACATTTTTTATATTTTCACTATTTAAGATGTGCTTGTTTTTGAAAGCTAATTGAATAAGTAGTGTTTGCTAACTAATATCGCTGAGGTTTTCTTCATAAATTCAGAAAACAGACCTTGAAAAAGCATTGCAAGAATTTTGCAATTTTAGGGTTGCACTGAACATTGTTCCGTGTTGATATTGTTTACGTAAAATTGAAATAAAACATAAATATTAAATGGAAAGATTTTGACTTGAAAAATGTTAAACGAAAATTTAAAATGTTGCATTGGCAACTACCTGGAATGAATTATCTGAAGTGCTAAAATAACTAGAACTAAAAGTGAAAATTTAATGAAAGCTAAATTGAAAAACTAAGAAACTATAACTAAAGTATTTATCAAATGATATCAAATTATTATTTAAATTGTATGTATTAATATTATAATATTTATTTAATTATTAAACTAAAACTAAAATAAAATAAATTAAAGCTACATCATTTTTTTTTAATGAAAACTGAAAATATTAAATTAACAAAAACTAATGACAGTGACAAAAGCACCTTAAAATGACAAAAAAAATCAACAAAACATTTGAATGAAAAAATAAAATAAAAGCTAATTCAAAATATTTATGAATGCTATAATCGTGTAATATAATGTAAAGTGACATTGGTGCCAAATGGCTATCTGCTAATATTACAGATTTTTATTTATTTATCAGTATTTTAATATTGTACATTTTAATTTTGTATGTTAATTCTTAAAACACTAATAATATAACACATCTCAAAATTAATTTCCATTTTTCATACCATACATTTCCATTTTGTCATATCGCACAATTTCAATTTCTGCAAAAAAGTATAGAATTTTAATCGGCCATTTATTGATTACCAGTCATAACATGGAAATATGTATCTCCTTACCAATATAAGCCCGAATTATAATATCTGTACATTCCTAAGTTTTAAAAATATTTTTTGTGTCTAATACTAACACTATTCCTCAGCAGATTCCACATATTTGTTGTGTGCATGCATATATTTAGAGCAGTGAGGTTTATTAGACGCACGTCTCTCACCGGGAGTTTTAACACAAGCCGGTCACCATATCACTAGTCATCATACGGATCTGTGTGGGGGTATCTGGATATCAGACACCTCTGACTGTCTCCCCCTGCCTTAGGGGACACCAACATCTCTGACTCATTCTTCAGCGTATGTGGGTGATGGACGCAGCTTGCGGGACATCTGCTAACTGTAAACCTGTCAAAAGCAGTCTGGCACCAGTGTACTGTACATTAACTCTGTTTTACATTCTTTTCACTTACATTATCAAAGAGAATTTCATCAACAACCCATTAAGAAAACGTAATTGCTTCTAACTTGGGAGGGTGGAAGAAAAGACAGAAAGCGTCTCTTTCCTTTTCAAGCACGCCCACTCAGTAGAGATCATATCAGTCGCCTCGAGCCTGCGGTTTCATTACTGTGTCCTCCCAGCCTGACGGCGGTTGGCATCTCTGTGAAAACTCCATTCAGAGAGCTCTTGAACTCTAGTGTAGCTGTCCTAATAATATCAACTTATTAGAGTATCTGCAACTATGTCAAGAGCGATTGTTATCAGCACTTTTAAAAGGTGTTTCTGAGTGTGATTTATGACAGTGGTTCTCAACACGTGGGTCATTGTCCAAAAATGCAACAGGGTAAATGTAACAAAGCATATATTATGCAACACTGTAAAAAAAAAAGAAGAAAAAAAAGTTGCTGCCTGAAATTAACTACAATCAACTTTTTAAATTATATTAAACTGACTTGAATCTTGTATAACTTATAAAAAAGTGGAAAATTGCTTAACTTATTTTGATGAGTTAAAGCAATCTAAAAATATATTGTCATAACTTATTGATCATATTATTTTTTTTAACAGAGAATTAGGACATTTTGTTGTTGACGTCAAATTGCCGTAAGTCCAATCTAGTGTTGTCAGTTATTTTTTTTTTTTTTTTTTTTTTTTTTTGGATCATTACCCAAAATGGTTTGCTGGTCGATTTTGATCCCAGACAACAGAGCAAATGCAACTAACTAACCATATCATTTTAGCCTAGAAATCTAGACGCACCCTAGCGGCAGCGAAAATTATTTCGCAGCCAGTGTGGTCTAGCAACTCTCCATAGGCTTTTGAGCTGGAAAAAACAAAAACTGGTCGGGCCAATCACATCGTGTATAGAGTCGGCGGGCGGGCTTAACACAATGACGGCACAGTTCATGACGTTCTGCGTGATTTCCATAGGTGATTTCCCTGCTACTTGAAAACAATGAAGATGCAGCGGTCTTTTGAATCGGCTTTGGCCGCGACTCTGGAGGACTTGGAGTTAAGAGAACGTCACTTAAGTCATTCTTAAAAAAGGAAGATGTGTTCGGAGTTTTGCCGACCTGATACGGCAAAAGTTTAATATATCAATTAGCTCCGCTGGTGGAAAAACGCATGGGACTCACTCATCCACAACCGTTCGTTGCTCTGGTTGGTTGAAGCGTTATCCTATTGCGTGCAGAGGGATTTTGAAAGGTAACCGTTTATCCCGCCCGAAAATATGTATTTTGTTGTTGACATCAAAAGCCTTAAGTATTCGTGTTGTCACTTTTTGTTTTTGTTTATTATTTTAATTTGTTGTTTAGTTTTAGTTAAGTTTTATTTCATTTACTTTATTTTATTTTATTTATTTTTTAGGTCAGTTTTAATTACATTTTTTTTTTTTTGTCAATATTGCTAATTTGCCATGTATGAAAGGGAGATCAAAGTTTGCAAGCATGGTAGCAAATCAAATTCTTTAATTAGTGTTTCTCAACCAGCTTTGATAGCAGTCCTTCAGCACCAGTAGTACAGAGCACAGACTCAGTTAAGTAACTTACATCATCAAAAAAGCTGCTTGATGTTGCTTCTATTGTATCAGATATTTGGTGGTATTAATCTTTTGCACTTTGGTCCCCTCCATCTGTGTTAAAGCCTCTTCAGCCAATCGGATTGTGTCGGTTAGTGGGGAAAGCTGATAGCATATCAAAGCCTCTGTAATCACTAGCTACCATGTCTAACTCTCGACTCTTCTCATTACGGTGATTGTCCATGGTTTCAGTCCGAAACGCCTACCTTTCTGCGTGAAGGCCCCTGCAGCCTTTGAGAAGCTGCTATTAACAATTGATTGAATCACGCGTCACACGAGTGAAGGAGCTAGTTATATATAGTAAGGCTGTAGAGGTTGAAGTGGCTCTCTTGTCTTGGTATGGAGAAAGACTGTGCACCTGACAGCTGGACGCATGCGTTTCATATGGGTTTGTGTTGGGAATGCATTCGATACCAACACTAGTGGAATTTTATGATTATTGATACCACAATACTTGATACAATGATACTCCTCTACATCAGGGGCTGGGAACCTTTTTTTGACCAAAGAGCCATTTTTTTTTTCATTTTTGGTTTACGTGGATACTCATTTTGACACATTCTGTGGTTTATTATATGCTTGCCCGTGTTCCGCTCTGAGAGCGCGTACAGAAAACATCCTGTAAGTAGCAGATTCAGTTCTCTTTTGCGGCTTATTGAGCTTTTAATATCTTTTTAATATCAATCACACCCCAGTTTTACTATCTCATTCATCCATGTTTCATTATAAATCAATTCAAACAGTATCGTCCACTGAAAGCTGCGCTGATTATCATAAATACTACACATTTATAGGGCATAAAGGTCTCCGAAATGTCTCTTGGCACATCAGAGCACTAGTTTCAATAAAATTATAGGTTTCAGTCCAGTCACTTTTTTGTAATTGGTTGCTTTTTCTACAAAAAAGCTGATCTCTATTGATGTCCAATTTTGTATCGATCATTGGTAAAGGGTGCAAGACCTGGCGAACCACAGGATTTTTGTCAAAGAGCCATGTGTGGCTTGCGAGCCATAGGTTCCCGACCGCTGCTCTACATCGTTGTCTATTTTAGTATTGACTTCTATTTTAGTAATGCTAACAGTCATGCTAACAGTGACATTGCCTAAATAAATGTGCGATTCCAGTGGTGTCTACTGTCCAAGGGGGCACGGGGAATCTTCTAGGCTGTGTCACAAGAAGCCGTTTGTCATTAAGCTGGACAGAAGGGCCCCATGATTGACAGAAGGCCTTACGTAATGTTACGATTCAGATGTCCCGCTGATGAATGTCTCTCAGACTCGAAGGTTAGCGCGGTTTGAATGAATCTTTCTCTGGTTAGCTGGTGTCCAGTGTCTGTAGCGTTGGCCTCGTCCCCCCAGAGCTGTTTGATTGGCCTCTCTGTCTTTAGGTTTAAGTAGGGCACTGCAATCCAGCAGGGATTCAATACCAGCGCTCCATTCACTCCTGCTCTGACTCCCCCAGCCGGCCTACAGTGAGGCTGCAAATTATGCAAGGCAATGTGTGTGCGTCAGCTTGGCCTGGACGCAGCCCAGTGTGTTGGCCTCGTGTGCTGGCCCGAGTGTCTCTCCGCCTGCTTCCCGAACACTGCAGATGAAGCCCTGAGAGAGATCGGAGAGGGGATGGACAGTGTTTTCATTAACTTCCGCTGCCTGGTGTTTTAAATTAGCACCAGATTCACAACAGGTCTCATCAACACTCTGAAGTGCCTGTTTTTTTGTTGATGTAATGTATTGGTTTGTACTTAAAAAAAATTTGGGGGGGGGGGGGGGTTAACTCCCGGTTTGGCTTCAGAAGTGGAAATCTAGTAAATGATCTAACAATGCTTTTGAGGAGATAATGCTCAAATTGCAACGGACCATTACCGTAATTCCACCTTTTTAAAAATAGGTCTGCTATTTTCAATTATGACAATTAGCCCACATAATGCTATTTATATAATGTTTTTATTGGAATGCTGGATGCAATTTTCAACAAATTTACCCCAGAGGCTGCAAACGTTGAAAACGTTTTCCATTACATTAACGGCTCTATTTATGACAAGAATTTCAGCAGCCTTTAATGTATCCCAAATGTTGCATGCACAGTTTTTTTTTTGTCTGTATATATCAAAGGTTTTATTTAGAAATGAATAGTTTTATTCAGCAAAGACACATGAAATTAAATGACAAAGACATTTAAAGTTAAAACGTAAGTATAGAGTAATTAGTAGTAAAAGTATAGAGTTTAAGCAGTGCAACTGTTTTCAACATTTGTAATAATAATACAAGTTTATTGAGCACCAAAATCAGCACATTGTAATAACAATGTGCGGTTACATTTTATTTTAAGGTGTCATTGTTACAGTGTAATTATATATTTATTTAAGTACTGAGTAATATTAAGCAACTACATGTATTACTATAGGGTTAGGGTAGGATTAAGATTTGGTTGAGGGTTAGTTGCATGTAATTATGCATAATTTACTGTTGTTACTATGGTAAGTACATGTAACATATGTAACAAGGACACTGTAAAATAGAGTGTTACCCAATTTGCAAAATAACTTGTTCACTGTGCAACCTTGGTGAGCATAAGCGACTTGCGATATATATAGCAGTTATGCGTCATTTAATGTTGCACACTATTATTAAAAAGCCTCATTCAATAATTTATACGAGTTAATTTTCTCCTAGTGATAAGACAAATTTCTCTTTCTCTCATCATATCGAGAACAGTACTAGATGATGAAATGTACTGGTTCTCTCTCTCGTGGGAATTCTCAGTTTTTGTGAAACTATAAGTATATGTAAGGCACACAAATGTGAATGGAAAGTGAAAATACATTACATATTGTAGCACATGTTGGAAAGATAAATTGCTCTACCTGTGTCCGTATTTGTTGGGGCTTGTTACATGAAAATTTGCATGCTCAACAGTCTTTTTGTGCTTTACAGTATACAGCACATTGTGTTCTCTCACTCTCTGACCCCTTACTCTCTCTTTATTTCTCACCACTCTCAAACTCATATACTTTCGTGTTACTTCCACTTTTCTTTCATTGCTCTGCCCTTTCCTTTCTCTCACTTGGTCTCAGGGGACCCCCATTGTCACACAATATAATTGAATCCCTTTTTCGTTCCATTTTCTCTAATTTTCATTTTCACAGGCCTCCTTACGCCTCCCAGCATCAACCCACATCTTCAGTATATGACCTCTGAACACAACCCCTAAGCCTTCTCACTTTCAATTATCTCTAATTAGTAATTCAATTTTTCCGGCCGTTGTAAAGAGCCATTAAAGACTGTATTAATTGATAAGGAATTTATTTTATAGATTTTTTTTTAAATGCAAGCTGCCAAGGTGAGTGTTTTCAGGCACTCGCAGCCAAACGAAAGGATAAAAACCTCCAAAATTCGTATAAATCCCTCATAGAGTCATTTTAACCACAAGTACCTAAATGACTGATTGGTTCCACATGAATCTCTCTCAGAAGAGCAGTTTGGCTTGTTTGCAAATCATCAGGTACTCAATTTTATGACATTATGATGCTTAACTGCAAGTTTTTGAACTGTTAAACAGATCCATATCCACTGTCTTTCTCAAAGCACATTAGAAATAGTTGGCACAGTGTGCTATTTAACCTGTTCAGGAGATAACTCAATATGATGTTTTTCATTGGTCCACCCCGTTATATGTTGCAATGAAGCGAAGTGTTTTCATTTGCCAAGCCTAGCTAAAGATGATGTGTCCTTTGAGCATTTTCTGAATCTCTTATGTTGACATTTTCTCCATTAGGTGATATGCATTGAGGATGAGTGCTGTCGGGGATAACTCATCGGACCCTGCCAGGTCAGAGGGTCAGAAGCGTAAGGAATGCCCATCAGACCTCCTGGGCCCAAGGTACCTCACACATCATCCAAACTGAACAGCAGATTACAGTGCACTCTGAAACTGCATGCTTTGCAGTATACACATTTTTAGTTTGTAGAGTGAATTTCTCAGTGTCTACACTACAGCTGAACTGCAATAATCTTGAGCAGGCCTCCCACTGGTGGAGCTCAGCCTAGATAATACACGTTTCTATTTAAAGCCCTTTTCCACTGAGTCAGGAAACATCAGTCTGTATAATTCATTCATAGGAAGTAGCTATGCACGCCCTCTGTATTGACAAATTTTTTCTGTGCAAACTGCTGAAGATGCAGAGCAGCAAATTGAAAATGCAACTTGTTTAAGGTTGCATAGAAGGAGTTCTGGGAACTGTTGTCTATTTTAGTGTGAAACACAATGTAGAAAAGAGGGTCTCGCTGCATTGATTGTTTAGATTTTTTTTTTTTTTTTAAGTGTGATGATGCCATAGAGGGTTGTCTAAAGGCTATTCACACTTAAAACATGTTCTGAGACATGTCACCTTAAATGCAATGTATCATCCAAAGACACCCATGGGTGTGTGTCTAACATTTTAAAATATCGCAGACTGAATGAAAGAATGTGTGTGATTTTTCAACAAAAAATCTGGCTAAATATTGTGATTTTCTTGATTTATTGTTGAAGGTAGCAAATTTGTTACAAAAGTGTTTGGCAAGATGGTAGATCCCTAACATTTATGCCCAATTTTTCAGTTATTTTATTTCTCTTTTTTCCTGCATCTTTGCCAAAATAATAGATAAAAATTGAAAATAAACTGAGGAAACCGTGATATTTTCCAAAGCAGTCTTAAACAGTGCAATGGTGTTAGTTTACAATATGGTTTGTTAGTTAACATTAGTTAACTACATTAGTTAACATGATCTAATAATGAACTGGACGTATACCGCATTTATTAATCTTTGTTAATGTTAATTCCAACGTTTACTAATACTTTAGTTAATGCACTGTGAACTAACATGAATTAACAATGAACATCTGTATTTTTTATTAACTAACGTTAACAAAGATTAACAAATACAGTAACAAGTGGATTGCTCATGGTTAGTTCATGTTAGTTAATGCATTACTAATATTAACTAATGAACCTTATTGTAAAGTGTTACCAGTACATTTCTTAAAGCATGTTAAGTGCAGGTCTGATTGTATTTTTTGAATCTCGTATTTTTGCTCTATAGTCAGAAATGTTTTTTGTTTCTCTTCACAGTCCCAAACGAAGCACTGAGAAACGCAACCGGGAACATGAAAATAAGTACATAGAGGAGCTTGCAGAGCTGATTTTCGCAAACTTCAATGACATCGACAACTTCAATGTCAAGCCTGACAAATGTGCAATCCTAAAGGAAACCGTGAAACAGATTCGTCAAATTAAAGAGCAAGGTAAGAATCTGATGGACACTTCTTTGAACTCACATAATTGCTTGTCTTTCTAATAAATTTACAAATCAAAATACATGACGAATGCCCTAGACAGCTCAGGATTACCCCATATTAATTATAAACTCTTGAGGTATGACGCTACAAAACATAATCTCTACATAGTGCTACATTCATTGGTTTAGCATATTCGGTCCTTTGCATTAAACTAGTAGTTATTAGGAGCTTTGGACATGTGTAGGCATTTTCAGGTTGTTTGAGATCTTGAGAAAGAGCTTTGTCAAATCAGCCATAGATTTCAGATTGGCTTTCATCATGCTAACTGCAAAATGACTGTTGCCACAAACAGAAACCAAACACAAGATTTGACTAGAAGTCACAGTTTCTTTGCTTTTCTAGATATGTTATATATTCCAGTTGATTTTTGTTACCAGGGATTTTTGATTCGCGACACATTTGCGCAGTGCAGTGATTTGGATTCAGGTGTTGTGCTTGTTAGCACGTTATGCTTTTAGTTACCTAAAAAAGTGTTACGGATGAATGTGTATCTCCGACTTGGAGCACACACACGGAAAGCCACCTAAACAGTGTCTCTTTTGCGGCTTAATGCGCTTTTAATAACACTGATTCATATCAAACACATCCCGCAGTTTAGCAACAGTAGACTGCATTTTACAACACTTACTTTTAAGTTTGGGCTTTTAGGGAGAAATGAAAGCTCACCGCTGTGAAGGAAAGGAAGGTGCGTTGTTGGAAGCCAAAATCGAAAATCAATTACGGTTTATTACGAGCCCTAGTACTAGGTCATCCAGGTACTTTGTGTTAGGTAAACTAGGTGTTTTTCGAATACTATTTATTCAGACATGCTATGTTGGCATAGTGTTTTCCGCATATACTATATAGTAGGGGAGTATATGATTTTGGTAGCAGAATAGGTGCTAGTTTGACATGTGTGTGTGTCTGCATTGATTCTGCCTGGGCTGTGATGGAGATTGTTTGTGATGTACTGAACTCTGGGTTATGTAATGCTGAGCAATGGTCGGCGTCTGCTGTGCCGTCCCTTACCTCTCCTTCACTACGCTCGATGCCACACGGGCACAGCATCACACACTGCTCTAACACGGTTTGTACAGTCTCAAATGTAAATGGGCCTGTTTTGCTTGTAAACAAGGCCTCAAGTGTTGAGCGCAGCAGTCAGCTTTCCTTGTAAAGGAAGCACAACATCATTGACACACAGAGGAAGCCCTTTTAACCAGAAACTGCTTTCGTTTAAAAGGCTTACGATTCTATGTTCTTCACATTTTATTCAGACCCATAGCAACAAATCTCTCTTTGAAGAGATGTTTTACTTTCATTGAGAGGTAGTCTATGGATTCTATTGTGTGTGATGGGTGAAAAAATATATATATATATATATATATATTAGGGCTGTCAAACGATTAATCGCATCCAAAATAAAAGTTTGTGTTTACATAATATATGTGTGTGTACTGTGTATAATTATTTTGTATATAAATGCACACATGTATATATTTAAGAAAAATATGTTATTTATATATAAAATGTTTATATTTATATAAAATATACATTATATATAGGCTACATTCAGTCTATATACAGTATATACATGCAAATATTTCTTAAATACACATGCATTTGTGGGTATTTATGTATTAAAAATAATTATACACAGTGCACACACATATATTATGTAAACACAAACTTTTATTTTGGATGCGATTAATCGTGATTAATCGTTTGACAGCCCTAATATATATATATATATATATATATATATATATATATATATATATATATAATGTATATGATATGACTAATTTAAGTCACAAGTATTACAAAAGGAATTTTATGGATTATTGTTTTAAGGGGGTCATGAATCGCATTATTTTATTCTTTTATAATGTTTCCGGGGGTGCACTTATAATGTTAGTATGATTTTTACATCAAAATTGTCATAATTTAGGCATTTTTCCTACCCTGATTTTTAGCCCTATGAATTTGAATGCTCTGTTTTAAGGGGCGTGTCTGCTGTGAGACTTCAGTGTAAACGCCCACTGCTGTGATTGGCTAACATCTTGGCATGTGAAATAGCTAATTATTATATGTGAAACTCTCTCGAAAACATTTAGCACATTTTTACTATTACAGCTCTCAAGGTTAACTAATCGTGGTAAATGTTGATTATAGCATTATATTTAGATCGTGGCATGAAAGGTTGCAGTGATGAGCATTGTAGCCAATCACAGACACGTTGAGCGCAGGAATGCAGCGATCTTGTCATTGCAACTCGATTTCTGCACACTAACGAATGCTTTCATCATAACTAACAGTACAAACACAATGTAAACAAGAGATTTGTTTATTATAACTTGATGATTTTTCAGGCCAGAACTAATAAAATTGTGCTTTTTGATTAACATCTTCAGTGATTGTAAAGGGAGCATTCTGTGATCGCTTTCTATGTATAATTTAATCACAGTTTAAGTTATTTTTCATCCTACTAAGAGAAACAATGTGAAGTTGACCGTTTAGTCACTGGTTTGACTTACGACAATACGACAATAAACGATCTGACTGTACATGAATCATTACATATCAGAAATCACTGGTGATAATATCACATACAAATAATGATCAGCACTAACCTTTAAATGCATAGGTCACCTAAAAATAAGAATCATATCCTAACAACTTAAACTCCATGACTGACTTTCTTACACAAACTGCACAAGAACCGACAGCCTCAAGCTGTGGTCGCATTAGCAAAATTGTGTGGGTCATTTGTCAATAATGTAGCTACCTATTTGAACCCGCTGCGAAATCTGCATGGAGAAATATTTCTCCCTTACACAGAATTCCTCTTTGAAATTGACTGGATTCTGATAGCAAAAAATTGTTAAACAAAGTAAAATGTGAACGCACCTTCAGTCACTCTTCACTTTCATTGATGTTTTTCTTTTCCACACAGTGAAAGTGAATGGTCACTAAACTGTCAGTTTTTGATTCCACAGACGAAGACGTTGAGTGAATGTTGCCTATGCAAAAATTGCCATCATGATGTGAAGGTGTTGTGATTGGTTGCCAGGGTGTTGCTATGTGTTCTGAGTAGTTTTTTGTGCATTGCTATGCGGTTGATAGGGTGTTATGATATGGGTGGTTGCTTATGTTTGCTTGCTGGTCCAAATATTAGCAAACCTTTTCTCAGCAAGTTGTGATTTGATTGGATAATTCACGTTGTACAAAAAGGGTACAAGATGAGCATGTGCAATTATAATATGCTATTAAGCTAGCTATGCTAGCAAGCACGGCTAACACATTGTGGCAGTGAACAGTTTTCTTCCTGTTTGTATAGAAAACACATTTTGATGGACATTTGCCTTTAAATAGGTGTTCTCATTGTGTAGGTCATCTGCTAGACGTTTAATAACCAAAACGAGTTTCAAAACTGGATTATTCTTAATTATACCAGTTTAATTTGTTCATTAGTGAGGCAGCGCTTATAAATTTAGAGATTGAATGACACCCAATAGATGACGTGATCTGGAGTCCTCCCATGGAGAGTCATCATGACCTAGTATCCATGATCAGGATGTGCATTGATTGGTCGAGAGCAGAGTCTTGGGCGGGGCTTTGAATTGAGACTGATAGGGCAGATCCTAAAGGCTTTCCATCTGCTGTTGAAGTGATGGTCTGACCTGATTCACAGCTTTCCTGGAGATAAAATTGCTTTTTTTTTTTTTCTGTTTGACGGGGATTGGCTGACGGAAAGGAAACTGTTTTGCAGCCGAGTTTGAAACGAGAGAGGGAATGAGTTATTACCGGACCTCTGGTGCAGCTGTGCTGGTTTACCAGTCCCTGCTGGGCACCACAAAGACCTGCTGACACACAACACGCTCACATCCACTCATCATCAGGAGTGTACGCATGCGTATCTCTCCCAGACACACATGCACATGTACGGAAAGAGCAGCGTTTGGAGCATCCCAGAACGGCCTGAGAGGGAGGCTGATGGATGGCCCTCTCTCTTTGCCATATGGCTACCCATCATGCCAGCACAGTTTGCTTCTCTATCGTGTCCTCTGTGAGCCCAATGCATCCACTGATGATCCCGAGGACTACTCTACCTTTAATAGATGGGTACATACCGGAAGTTAGATTGGTCTTGGGGAATTGTGGGATTGAGGATGTTTCACTGACGGCAGGAATTGTTAGTGTTATTTTAGTATTTAGTAATATTTCATTATATTTTCAGTTTTCATTTTAGTTTGTTTAATTAATTTAGTTATGTGCTTTTGTCATTTTTATCAGTTTTTTTATTTTTTTGTTTAGCTTTATTTTTAATTCAGTTTTAGTCGTTTTAGTACTTCAACTTATTTTATTTCAGTTAGTTGCAAAACAAAAATTTTATTTTGTATTCAAGTTGAAGTTTGTCATCTGCTATTTATATTTTATGGTACTCAACTTCAGAAGATGCGTTATCACCTCACTTCATTCACTAATCGTGTTATTGAATGTTGAGCCACTTTCCCAGCATTATGTGGTCATATATCAGCACAAACATAATAAAATAAGAAATTATATTTAGCTTAAAGGCTTTTTTAGTTGTTTTTCTTTTCATTGTGACTTTATTTACCAATTAAAATTAATGAAAATTATTGGCAATAAAACACAATTGACAAACTATTCCATTAACCTTTATTTACAATAAGAATTCAAAATTACTTTGCACTTAATTACTGACGAATTTTTTAACTTGTTATTCTGTGATTTTGTAAATAACACATAACAAAAAAAAATCTTCCCCCTACAAATTAAAATGTGTTATTATTTTTTATTTGTGGTGAAATGTGTCCCAGTTCTTTCTGAGATGCACTAATTTAGCTCCATCGTGAGAGCTTTGCCGGCGTTGTTTACAAATCATGTCATTTTCTTGGGAGAACGATGTTCTCCATTCTTTATATAATGGTTTGTTTGGTGTCCGTGTGCGCGCATGAGTGTATTGACGGTTCCATTCATGTCCAGGCTGCTGGCTGCATGGCTGTTATGTGAGGCT
This sequence comes from Rhinichthys klamathensis goyatoka, assembly GCF_029890125.1. Taxonomy (NCBI): domain Eukaryota; kingdom Metazoa; phylum Chordata; class Actinopteri; order Cypriniformes; family Leuciscidae; genus Rhinichthys; species Rhinichthys klamathensis. Next base: position 1,855,354 of record NW_026606648.1, on the reverse strand, counting down.
TCACATGCACCCATTTAGCCTGACAGCTTCTGCCTCATGTGTTGCTAAGGTCCGGATGCGTGCCATAACAACATGTCTCAACAAGCGCATGGCAGTATGAAAGAGTGAGAAAATGGTTTAAAAAGGTGCGTGTGTGCAATATAAAATGAACGCTTTAGTGAGCAGGGAGAGAGAGAACTGCCCTTTCAAGAAATGCTAATATGCTCAAGCTAGCAAGACCACATGAAGTGCCTTTAATGTAATTTGAAAATAAAACACTTAAACTCTGCAGGGTTTAAAGAAGGGTTTTAGGTTCTTATATGGAAATGTTGATGTTTCCAACCGAGGACTGAGTTTCGTACCAAATTACCGTATTCACTTAGTAGGGGAGACAGAGTAAACTGTGCCAATTTATGCTTAACTTGTCCTCTATTCAAGGAGAAAGGAGACGGAGGTAAAACTAATGCACCTAATTGTATTTCAGGATGTCTGCTATCAATACAAATTAGAATAATGCAACTATAAGGAAAGGCAATAGAAATATGGGGTTAGCAAGGGGTTAGTTCAATCATTTAAACAATATGAGCGATGTCCATCAAATAAAAGTATGAACATAAAAGGAAAAACACTTTAATAATGTTCTGTGTCATTACAAAGTCTAATTTTACTGCATATTATTTAAAAAAAAATTTTTAAAAAAAATTCTGGGAAGACTTTTTTCCCATTTTCTTGCCTTTATGTTTCCCATTGAGACCAATGTAACAATGTAATGCTCTGGCATTTAATAATTCATGGCCAAATCTTTAGCCAAATAATTTACTTGGTTTTATACACTGGCAGTGGCAATTCATCAACATGAATCATGTTTTAGACTTGCTTTGACATCAAATTTGCAAAGTATAACACATATTATGACATGCAAAAAACATGTATCTTTTCTCATGTGCATCTCAATCACAGGCAGCTGTACATGATCTTTCTTTTCCCAATATATGATCACATGACTGTAATTGTGTGCATCCTATATTCACCCTTTGACTTTTAACATAAAATAGTAAAATTATAGTGGACGGTGATGTTGATCATATTTCCGTTACTCTATCTGCATCTTTCTCCTCTGTAGAAAAAGCTGCTGCAGCCAATGAGGATGAAGTGCAGAAGGCTGATGTGTCGTCGACAGGCCAAAGTGTTATTGACAAAGATGCCCTTGGACCAATGATGCTGGAGGTGGGTCTGTTGTGCTGTGTGTTTACTAGGCTACACAGAACATGCAGGCAGACGTGCACGAGGAAGAGCCAAGTGTTAACCATATATGGCGGACAGAGTCGTAAAATGCCTTTTTGTATGTTGTGTTAAAAAATTTGGCAGGCATTTGATGTTTAAATCTCCAAATTCCTCCATCCTTTTGCTCAATAAAGATCTCATGAGCTGACAGTTGAGAAGCACAAAATTTGACATGAAAAACATGCTCAAGCATAGTGATGCGTTTCATGAAGCAGTGTTATTTTTTTGTCATTTTTGTTGTTATTATTCATAATATTTTTTTTAAATATTTAAAGATAATATTTAAAAACATTTATTTTTTATTTCAGTTTTAATTTTAGTAAATTTAGTACTTTAACTTTTTAATGTACATTTTTTTAAGTGAACATTTTTCATCTAAGGGTACGTTTACACAACAACGATGTACTAAAAAATTTTAAGTTTTTTTTTAAACGTTTTTTTTTTTTAAACGGTTTGGTGGTTTTGAAAAGTTTTGCGTACAGACGACAATGTTGTCAAAATGATCCCCATTCACACGAATCCGCGAAAACGACTAAAAACTCTAGGCCAGTAGTTGGCGATGTCACTAAAGAAACACCTTGCTAGGGGTTTCACAGTCGACATTAATGATCTGCCATGACGATTTAAACTTGACGTTGACTAGTCACTGATCATGACCTATAGAGGGCGCAACAGGATAAGAAATCTTTGGAGTCCACTTTTACGCTCTGTTTCCAACAGTTAAATTGACAAATAAATGCATACTCCGAGCGCTCCACAAGATATGTTTGATTATACCATTTGGATGCTCAAAGTTGATCAGGTAAATGCACATTTTAAACAGCTTATTGTACACATAAATTAGGTTCTAAACTAATGCGCTGCTTCATTGTAACATACACACAGACAAGACAGTAGCTTGGACATCACGTACAGATCGTACGCACACAGAAACATTCAGTAGCGCAGAAATGTATCGTCAACACAGTTCTGTGATTTATTATCTTCTCTATTAGTAGAGAGACGCTGCCAGGTAGAATTAATTCACACGCAATCGCTCTCTCACTAATGCATTCATATAAATGTAATCTTTACTGTGCTACTTTATCTGCATGTGATATTATCTTTATCTGTATTAGAACGAACAGAAATCTGTGAGAAATATAACGACCCAAAGACAAAAGAACTAATAAAAAGAAGCTGTTCTGTAGGAGCAATAGCCTTGTGGTCAGCGCTGTCATATACCATAGATGTGCACATTCCAGTCTTGGCTTGAGGTACACGCTTATTTGTTAATCAATTACGTCATCAGCAACTAGTCGATGTGCACTCGACTTTAATCCAAAAATGCCGACTCAAAAAAATCTGAAGTTGATTCGTGTTGAATCTGCGCGCCTAAATACTGAACATGTAACATGCATGCGCAGGACGTCAACGTTTTCACAAATTTGCATTTTTGTAGTTTACACAGAGACTATAACGGTATCATTTTCAAAAATGTGCCGTCCGATTGAAACCTGCAAATAAACGCCTTTGTCGTGTAAGTTAACCTTTTTAGTTGAAGACTGTGTCGTGCAACACCCCCTAAAATGTATCATTTATTTCTGCTTTATTTCAATTACAAAAACCATTTTAATAGCATTAGTTGTAGTTTTAATCGATTAAGAATCTAAAGAAATGTTCAAACTGTGTTATATTAGCCGCTTTCCGACCGGAGGGACTTTTGCAGTTCCTAGAACCTAACGTTCCTATAACCTTTTTTTCGCGTGTTCCGACCTGACTAAGTTGGGGATTTTTTAGTTCCTCAGACTTTAGTTCCTCAGACTGTAGTTCCTATAACTCTTTCAGTACCTAGTCTAGAGCGAGGACTTTTTTAGTTCCCTTTCCCTAGGTCTACGTTGATTGGTTCAACTTACAAGTCACGCCCAGTGTCAACACATTTTATTCACTGTCTGTTGCAATCCTATGGTTGCAATTCGCCTATGTATGCAATGCTAACTCATAACATAACAGATTCAACCAGCTAATTGCTATGCTTGCTAAACTTACCCGTCGTTTTGTTTGTCTCCTGCGCTCTGCTCTTCTATCTTCTTCCATTATATTACTTAAGATCATATTACGCTGGAGCCTTCGTCTTCTTTGTTTCTCTGTACAGAACTCAAGCATAGTCTTTAAACGCCGCCGTTCGTACTCGTTATTAAGCTCCCGGCAAGGCAGAACAGGAACATTCCGATAGCCTCCTCCATGCTGGTTTGTTATTGTTGTATGTGGCGCCGCCGCCGCCGCCGTGCTTGCGTCACTCCCTTACCCCTCCTACCAGTTCCTATGGCCGCTTGGCCAGTGCGAACGCAAACAGCAAAACCGAGTTTGGGGGAGAGTAGTTCTTAGAACTGTTTAGAAGTGGACAGTTCCTATAACTAAGTTCCTGTAACTACTTGGTCGGAAAGCGGCTATTGTTCTGCGGTGTCGATAGTCCCACCCACATTAAAATATCATTTCACATGACTCTACATTAAACATCAGATGTGCTGGCCGTGATAGCAGTTTTTTTTCCAATTCTGTTGGCTGATGGGTTGAGGGTGAGAAAGGAGTAATAAAATATTTATTTTTGGGCGAACTACCCCCTTAAATAACAGTTCAAATCTCTGTAGTGCAAACGGACAACTTTGGTCGGTCGGCCGAGCAGGCAGGACGCCCAGCTCTGAATGAATCCACCCATCCAGCCGCTCCATCTTCCTCTCACACCCTCTCCTCTTTGGGGTATTTATAGCCTCCGAGGTCCTCCGTCACCGAATCAACACGAAGCGGATGCCAAATATAGCCTGCGTGCTTGTGCGCTTGATCTTCCATCTGTTTGAAACGGCCGAAGGAAGGGACAATTCACACCCACACGCTATAATGCACCTAATTAAAAACCACTTGTGACAAAGGGCCAGAGAGGGGTAAACTCAGCCGACTGCCCTTTTCCACCCGACACCCATAACAGCCCCTCCAGCGTCGCCCGGGCACGCACACTCACCGAAACACCTCGCACACACTCGTGCACACAAACAGGCCTTGTGCGAAGCTTTTGCAGTGCTGCACGCCCCCCTGCCCCAGTGAAAAACCCCATTGTTTGGTGGTTGAAGCTGAAGTGTGATTCGCCATAGGATCTGCTAAAGCAGCTTTGTGTTCTTCGAAGCAGTGTGTGGGGATTTGTGGCCAAGCTCAGTGTGCCACTGGTTGCGTGTCCGTTTTCGGTGTCCGCACCTCACGATGAGCTTGGACCCAGTCTCTCCTTTGTATAGGAAGTTATGTAACCTCCCACAGCGGGACAGTGAGGACGGGCCGGGCCAGGCCCACCCAGCTCCATTCATGTTGCAATACACATCCATCAGCACATTTTAAAGAGTTGCATAAGTTTGGCTAAATAAAGGTGGATTTGGCATTCCTCCATGTTTACTCTGCGATGTTTGCTGAATGTGCCCACCAGATGGCCACATCTAGAGCAGTGCACAAACAGGGACTTGTGGGCTTTTTTTCGCTCACTCCCTCTCTCTTTTTCCGTCTCTGGAGTCTGCACGCTTGTTCTTTACTTCTCTTGAGAGTTTTTTTTTTTTCACTGCCGAGTGTTTGTGAAATAATTCTCTGTGTTTGGAAGAGACGTTGTGTTTGTTTTGCTGATAAAAAGATTTAGAGCTTATTACGCTCCGCCGCAGATTAAAGAATGATTTCCGAGCTGCTGCTCCACATTCTAAAACAAACAGCAGCTTTTATAGCGATCGCTATTGGCCCTCAGGGGCCCGACTGCATTCAGAGACCTAATTGACACCATCTTGATAGGTAATGCTTGACTTAAGGCTGCGTTCTTTCAATTTAGACTCGTCAATATCATTTCTGTCACACGCTATGAAGCGCTGAGATTCGAGAGAGCTGTTTTATTGCCGACACAAGCAGACAAGAAAGTTCATCTTCGCTCAGACAAACGCATTAAAGATCAGAGATTAGAAGTATTTTATATAATCATTTAATTTGCATACTATATTATAACATAATCATTTAATTTATTAAAATATAATTCATTTTTAATAAATTATTAAATAAATTAAGATAATTAATTTTTATAAACTGAACCTTTACTTGGAATTTGCCGATATGGTGATTAATTAATTGTGTTTAATGGCTGATAACTAATAAATAATACAATTCTAAACTTCTGTCAGAATAAACAAAAAATAAAATGGTAAAAACCATGTTTTAATGCTATAGGTGAATTTAAGCATGACCGTTTATGTATAAATAAAATGTATAGTATGAAAGATGCATATTTATATTAGCTAAAGATTACATTTAACAGTTTAACAATTAAAGGTTGTGAACATTAAACTATTTTTTATTCGGTAAGGATGCATTAAATTGATAACTTTCAAATAAATGCCGTCCTTTTGAACTGAGCACAACTGTTTTCAACATTGATAATAGTGATAATAATGATAGTAATACAAATGTTTTTGAGCACCAAATCCGCATATTAGAATGTTTTCTGAAGGATCATGTGACACTGAAGACTGGAGTAATGATGCTGAAAATTTGGCTTTACCATCACAGGAATAAAGAAATACAGGAATTTTAATTATAATAATATTTCATTACTATTTTTACAGTAAAAAAAAAAAAAATTTAGCCTTGGCCAGCATAAAATACTTATTTCAAAGACATTATAAAATCTTACCGAACCCAAACTTTGGAACGATGGTATATATCCCGTATCGGCAGTACCAATGCATAAAAAAAGCTCTTATGATGTTTCCCTTTTTAAGACGCCTTCACTGCACCCGTCAGGATGTGCGACACAAGTAAGCAGTCTAATTGAGCCGTAGCCTGTAATCTGCATTTGAAATGAGGGAAAACACTTGCTCCACTTCCCCTGTCCGCCTGCCTGACAGTATCGCTTCGAGAGGAAGCCTGTTCAAATAACCTCCTAACTGCAACTGATGAGATCTTCTTGTTTTCCTGCAGCTAATTACTTCATTATGGTTTACCTGAATTGAGAAGTGAAGATGCTGTCGGATCATTATGTTCAGCCTGTTGTGGTTCAAACCACTCGATCAATCTTAAGGCCATGAATTCAGACTCGTGCCGTAATCCCCTTGACTTCACTTGATCTGTTGTTTCGAGAGTCTACAAGGACTCCTGGCTTTTCTGGATGGCTTTTTGTTTTGTTTCTCCTGGTTATCGCATCTTCCTCATTGAATGGTTAAGCTTTAAGATGGAGCACCGACGTGTTCTTTAGCCCGAATGTCTGCTTGTGCTCGTCATATAATAGTATCAGTGTTTTTAGATGCATGTTTGTGCTCACAGTACCAATAGCCTTGTGTTTTTTCTCCTCCAGGCCTTAGATGGTTTCTTCTTTGTTGTGAACATGGAGGGGAACATCGTGTTTGTGTCGGAGAACGTGACGCAGTACCTGCGGTATAATCAGGAAGAGCTGATGAACACCAGTGTGTACAGCATCCTGCATGTAGGAGATCATACAGAATTCATCAAAAACCTCCTGCCCAAGTCACATGGTGAGACTCTTTCTGTTTTCCATTCATTGTTTCCTTCCCATTTTGCTATTTTCATTTCATTTACACTTCGACCAACTCTACTTTTCAGGAAACACTCATTCCTCAACTCTTGAGTGTAGCATTACTAGAGCAGTTACGCTTTCCATCCAGTGATTATATTAATCAGATTGAGCATCAAGAACTGGGATTTACAGAAATGAATATCAGAATCTCCTCCTTCCCCAGTAGCGGTAGAGGGGAAGGTCACCTGATGAGGTGAAAGAGAGGAAAGACTTGATCATGACCATGTCATTATTGGTTCAAATGATATATTCAACCAGAAAACACTCATTGGTTATGGATCTCACCCTGGAATTTACTCAACCTCATGTTGTTCCAAACCTGTGTGAGTTTCTTTTTTCTTTTGCACACAAAGAAGGTATTTTAAGAAATGTTGATTACCCGACAGTTGACTGTAGCCATTGACTTCCATATAGTATTTTTTTCTTACTATGGAAGTCAATGGCTACCGTCAACTGTTAGATTACCAAGATTTCTTCAAATAACTTCTTTGTGGTCAACAAAAGAAAGAAACTCTTACAGGTTTGGAACAACTTGGGTGAGCAAATGATGACAAAATATTCATTTTTGGGTGAACTATCCCTTTAAGGGGTGTGTTCACACTAGCTAGCTTTCCATCCATGTATTTTGATGTGAATTGTAAATCTATGATTGGAGAAGAGAGAGAAAAGTCTGGCATTTTCAAATTTAGATAACATAATGAGGTCAAATAATGAAATGCATACATGGATAAACGGATACATTGTTCACAATAAGATCTATAACATGATATTACAAAATAGATTTTCCTTTAATGCAGAACTTTAAACACACGGGATGGAAACGCTGCTTTATTTGAAAATTGTTTTGCAAATATTCCGACTTTTTTGCATTCAATTTATTTGAAACATAGAAACATACCAACACCAGTTAAGTCACTGAAGGTGACCAAGTCACTATACTTTAATAATTGTCTGTTGATCTTGAAGTGACACGATTGATAGGCAGATCACATGAACACTCTAATTGGAATAAGTGCATTAAACTTTGTTTCATCGCCAACAGTCTCTGTCTCTCATGTCGCTTCACATCGCCAACTCTTATTGAAAATTAATGACTTCCAGTCCCTTGCTGCTGTAAATCACCGTCAGTGTAAACACCCCTTTATTCAGTGAGGGAAAAGTTAGGGAATGCTGGTTCAAATGAGTGACAGTGAGTGATGTCTATTTTCTTCCCTCCCGCAGTGAACGGAGTGCCGTGGTCCAGCGAGAATCCTCGACGGAACAGCCACACCTTCAACTGCCGCATGCTCGTGAACCCTCACAGCGAGGCCGAAGAGACGCAGGATCACGAGGCACAGCAGAAATATGAGACTATGCAGTGTTTCGCTGTGTCTGAACCAAAGTCCATCAAGGAGGAGGGAGAGGGTGAGCCACGCTTTCTTAAAACACACTTAAGCCACATGAACGGTGCTGAAACTCAAGGTTTAATGCTTCAAAGAGGAGCAGGAGGCTTCAGCCATGCAAACTGACTATTCCTTAGGGGTTCAGTGGATGAGAATTGTTTAAGTGCTGTCATCTACTGATCTCGTACCATCAAGGGCAGTAGCAATTTAACATACACTGCTATTCAAACATTTTTTTTTTTTTTTATGTTTACAAATGCTGCATTTATTTGATCAAAAATACAGTAAAACAGTTATTGTGAAATATTATTACAATTTAAAATAACTTTCATGTTTGAATATATTTAAAATTTTAATTAAATTTATTCCTGTGATACAAAGCTGAATTTTCAGCATTATTACTCCAGTCTTCAGTCACATGATCCTTCAGAAATAATTGTAATTTGCTGATTTACTGCTAGAGAAACTTTTCTTATTATTATCAATGTCGAATACGGTTGTGCTGCTTAAATATTTTTGTGGAAACAGAGATATTTTTTTTCAGTATTCTTTGATAAAAGTTCAAAATGAACTGCATTTATTTGAAATAGAAATCTTTTATGGCATTATAATGTCTTTACTGTCACTTTTGATCCATTTAATGCCTCCTTTGTGAATAAAAGTATTAATTTCTTTAAAATAAAGAATCTTGCTTACCCCAAGCTTTTGAACTGTAGTATACCAAGATGGTATTATGGTATGTTTCGGAGCTCCATGGTATTGCCATCTGATACATCACTGTACCATTGTATTGTCACAATACTTAATTTAATATATTATTTAATATATTTTTTGTCACTTTGTTGCTTATTACAACGAGTGCTTACATATGCTATCGCTTGTTTCTCCTTCTTTTTCACCTGTTTTGATCCGGAGATTTAGTATTCTTTCAGAAAATGCGTAATAGCGCCCTCTACCGTATAACAATGAAAACACGGAAATTTCCGTCAATGGCAAGGAAGCGTTGTCTCATAAACGACGGAAATTTCCGTCAATAGCGGGGAAAGAGTTAAGGAGTGAATTGTATAAGAGTTTTCAGAGTCAGTCGCTCTACTAATGTACAAGGAACACTCAGTCATTCTTGGCGTGCGAGAGAAATTAGTCGTCTAATTACTGAAAAATAAGGCGAAAGGGTTGACAGCAGTGATTGTGGAACGTGCATCTGCGTCCCGCCCAGAGAAATGTTTCAGTCTGTGATTCATTTACTCTTTTTCTTTCCTCCTCTTCCACCTCTCGGAGTCACCCAGAGTTCAGGGTGCATTTGAGACCCACTTCTCCACTGGATTGTGTTGGCTTTGGTTTTGGCTCTGGCTGGGTTTTAGAGAGTGTGTGTGTGTGTAACAGCAAGTGTGAGGCAACGAGAGATATTTAATGTTAGTCTTCCTCTCTCTTTCTCTCTCTCTCTCTCTCTCACACACACACACACACACACAGTGTATAATTTTTGCTGGGTACTGTTGGTGTGTTGAGTGATGAAGCGTCTCTCTTTATGGCCCGTCAGTGTTAGCTGTGTGCCAGCTGCTCTTTCAGCCGCCAGCTCAACCTGGCGCAGGAGACAGAAAGACCGCTGGAGGAGGAGTGTGTATGAGGAGAAGGATATCTGAGAGAGTTTATTACAGAGACAGTGAAGCTGGGTCTTCAGGCAGTTTGTAGTAAAGACCACCCAAGGGGCTCGACAACAGCCGTGTGTTTGCACGTAAAGGCCTGTTCAAATCAGCTCTGATGTAAACAACAGGACTTGTAGCTCTAAAAGTAGAGCATGTCGCTAGCAACATCAAGTTCATAGGGAATACATGAGCTGCAGTGTGATTCACAAGCAAGTAGATACAATAATGAGCCGTTTTTTAATGAATCATTTAAAAAGACTCGTAAACACAGGAGTTACGCTTTTGAATAAATCTGACTAGTCCTTCACTGAATGAACTCACTGAATCAGTCAGAGCGGTTGCTGAATCAAAATCTGACTCACTTAATGAACTGCGAGTTATAAAGTTGTGATGTTATTGAACTGAAGCGGGTACTAAAGGTGTGGGAAAGTTGAATAAATGTCTTTACTGATGATAGTTGTATATGGTTATGTAGTTAAAGATACATTTTTTTGTGATATTTAATGAAAAACATTATATGTATACATGTAATTTTAGTAGTTGGCTACATACAGTACCATTCAAAAGTTTGGGGTCGGTACAATTTTTTTAGGTTTTAGTTCTCTTATGCTCATCAAGGCTGCATTTATTTGAGCAAAATACAGTTAAAACAGTATTATTGTGAAATATTATTACAAATTATCAAAACTGTTGTCTATTTTTTTATATTTTAAAATGTAATTTATTCCTGTGATGGCAACACTGTTTCCAGTCTTCAGTGTCACATGATCCTTCAGAAATCATTCTAATATGCTGATTTACTGCTCAAGAAACATTTCTTATTATTTATTTTTTCTGCATTTTTTAATTAAAAGTAAGTTCAAAAGAACAAATAGAATATTATAAACTTTTTTTTTATTGTCTTTGCTGAAAAAATAAAACTTACTGATTGCAAACCTTTGAGTGGTAGTGTATATAATACATCCTGTTACTTACAGTGTTCTTGTTTATGCATTTATGTCTGATGTGTCAGACATAATGCTGTTGGAGACATTATGATTCTCTTATGATCTTTTTGTGGGTGGATGAGGGATGACTTTTCTAACTTAGTCTCCATGGGAGCAGCACAGCAGGGTCAGCCTCCACAATGACACACAAACGAAAGGTCACATTCCATCATATCACCCCACGCTCCACTCTCCACCGCCCCCACGACACACACAAACACACACAACCAATGCCTCATCATTCATTAGCACCCTTAAAATGCTTTAATAATCTGTTCTTACTAATCTGATCATTTTCTCTCTCTCTATGACTAGATTTCCAGTCGTGTCTGATCTGCGTAGCGCGGAGAGTACCCATGAAAGAGAGACCCATGCTCCCCACGCACGAAAGCTTCACCACCCGCCAAGACCTCCAAGGTAACCATGCCAACGCCGCCCCTCTCTCCCCACTTACACTTTTCAAAGGGTGTTCACATCACAGTCATCTCAATGCACAGTCCCTTGCTTAAAACAACAGATACCGACTTTAACCTGGAGAGACTGTTTAGTGACATCAATCTGACTCTGCGCCCAGTCTTAGGGTGGAAACCTTTTCTCAAGGTTCTCTCAAGCCTTTTTTTAAAACGTGACCCAAGAAATGCATATATTTAATTATATTATTATATTATACTAATTGTTATATTCATTTTTTTGAGTTATTAATATGAGATTTAGTCTTGCTTCCTAGTTGTGTGTTTTATTTGTATTCACATTATACAAATTAATTATACATTTTTTATATTATGTTAGTTTATGTTATGTTAATTGTTAAATTATATTTTTATTGAGTTATTAATATGAGAATGTTCCCTGTTGTGTGTGTGTGTGTGTGTGTGTGAGTGTTTTTATTTGAATTCACATTATACAAATTAATTATACATTATTAATTGTTATTATTATATTATATTAATTATACATTACTAATTATATTATATTTTTATTTTATTAATATGAATGAGTCTTGCTTCCCAGTTGTGTTTTATTTGTATTCATTACAAATTAATTATACATTATTGATTATATATAAATAAATATTATTAATAGTATTATTATTATTTATATATACATGCATACAACTGTGCATGCAACTGAACAGCCGGTGACCACTTCAATGTTTCATTGTCTGGCAAAAATTTGTATCAATTAAAAAAAACATTATTTACTTACTTTTTTTTATTTACTTAAAATCAGCCTTCAAATATTCATCTAGCGTATGTGTCATTCTGTTAATTCATAAACAATACACAATGCAACTGTATCTCTGTCTGAGTTCTGAATTTAAGTATTTTAGTCATACTTTATGCATCTGGACAGTGAGATCACACAATGGGAAAATCAAGAGTTTTTACTGTCACACCAACCACACCTGTTGTCACATTCTGATGTGGCTAGTTATTGGAAACTCCCAGTTTTAGAGAGATTACAAAGCGGAGGTATGTCTGTCATACATTGTCATGTGTTGTTTTTTGGTCACAGACAGTTCTTACAAAATAACATTCGATATTTGATATTCCCCAAGCATGCTGCTAAGGGGTTTATTCTACATCCATAACCCTAAGTATTTAATGTCTGCAATTAATTCAGCTCGAACCACTTAACCATACTGTCAATACATACATTTAGTTTGCTTTGCAGATCAGCCTCAGCTGTGCTTAAACATTCTTTACATCCTTTAAAGGTCCTATATTGCACACCTTTCTGAAGTTTTATTTTAGGTTTTGATGTCCTTAAGAATATATATTTGTATTAAAACCATCTCAATATATTTTCACAGCTCCTTTCTCAGGAGCTCTGCCAAGAACAGGTCGATTTTGGCCTGTCTACTTAATATTCATGAGCCTCTCTTCTGATTGGCCTGTTGTTTTCTGAGTGACATACGGCCAGGCCAAACACTGGTAATTAGGGTCATGTATTCTGTAGCCTGCTGTGGCTTGGTGATGCTCACAAGTAAGGTAAATTAAACCAAATTATTTGTTATTAAAGCATAAACATTCACAAACCACTGTTAATTTAGCATAAAAGCAAGCATAGGCTACTACGTGCATGGTTTGGCATGACAGAAATAGCGCAAAGTGCGCTCTCTTAATAATTCCTAAAAACCTGATATCTCAGTTCATCACGATCTCACAAAGCTCAGTTATTGTCAATGAAGCTGACTGCACAATAAATCTTTCATAATTTCAACACTTCGTTTGTTAAAATCAGAGGATTTGCCAGCATGCAGAATTCAGCACTGAACAAAAACTCAGTTTTGAGTGGTGAGTGGATTCTATCTTAAATGCTTCTGATTGGGCATTGCGTTCAAGAAATCAACATGTATGTCTGTGATTGGCTACATTGCTCAACACTGCAAACTGCCTGTAAATCGTTTTTATTTAGTTTTAGTTATTCTTGTTGCTTTTGTGCAACATATGAATAACAATTTATTTGTTTTTAGATGTTTTATTTTTAGATATTTCTATTTTGCGGGAGTCCCGCAACCCGCACACACACGAGTACCTTACGTCCGTGTTGTTGTTGCTCAGCAACGATGTTGTCTGGGAGTTGGGCAAAAGGAGGGTGGGATTGTGGGCAGTGCTTGTGTTGGTGACTGAAGGCGGTGACTGAGTAGTTCTGACATCACATTTTTACGGAAGTCACAACGGCTTGTGAAAAGGCACAGCTACTTTATGCAGGCTGTGTGCATTTGTCTATGGATTGACTGTTTTGAAACTTATGTGGTGGTTACATAGTCCCTAGACCTCTGTTATCATGAAAAAAGCCAGGAAATTAAATGTTTGACAATATGGGACCTTTAAGAAATTTAAGCTTGAAAACTTGTAACAGACAACATCAAACTTTTTGCTGTACTGTGTGTTTGTAGGTAAGATCACCTCCCTGGACACCAGTCTGTTACGAGCGTCTATGAAGCCAGGCTGGGAAGACTTGGTGCGGAGATGCATTCAGCGATTTCACCTCCAGAACGACGGAGATATGTCATTCGCCAAGCGGCATCAGCAAGAAGGTACTGATCACTTAATTAACTGACTCAACACTTAGCCATGTCATGGTAAGAGATGTTGTCATTTTGGCTTTCATGTGTGAAAGTAGCTATGGAGTGCATTAGTGCCTGCACACATTTTCAGCTGCGTTGGTTCCAGATGTATTTTTTCTAATATTTTTTCCCATAGGGACAAAAAAAAAAATGTTTTAAGCATTACAAGCCATGAACCACACCAACCATTTACAAGATGAATCATAACATTACAAATTTGATGCAAAAAAAGTATTTGAAAATCGACAAAAAGACGACTGTACAAGACCGTGTACTTAATGGCTTTAGTGAGGTGAAAAAACTACCATCCCTTGAAGCATTCTGAATGACATAAATATTATATCTATATAAAGAATAAATGTGTTGCAAAATATGCATGTATATATACAAATGTTAAAGTATTTTGAGAGCGTAGAGAGAGCGACTCGATTACATCATTTGCAGTGCTTCATGGGAATGGGCGGAGCTAACAAGGTCTTTTGGCATGATTTGCTTATGTGACTGATTGGTGAAATTTTCTGTACAGCTTCATGGGAAATGTAGTTTTTTCCACCAGAAATTCTGCTGTAAAACATTACTTTAAAAATAAGTTGAAATAATGTGAACTGATGGCTTCAAAAAAAAGCATATACCATCGATCAACAACCTCAGAAATCAATTTTCAAAAATCAATTTTCTATAAAGAAATATTAAGAACCCAACTGTTGCACTCTATTGTGCATTTAAATATTTACGATATATTTGATAATATTATTCCAGATAACTACCTTACATCTGAACACCATAGTAATTTTAACAAATCTTTTTTTCTGTCAGGACCACTATCGTCAAAGATGATTGACAATTAACATATAGTTTGGATTGGCAGTGTTCTGTTCTGGGCAAGAACTCCCTGTTCAGCCATACAGCCTAGCATGGATAAGAGCAGGGAGAGCAGCGATAAACATAACCAACATAAATGTATTGCAGATATCATTAATGTTTGATATTTTAATATACAACATAATTTGAGAAATTAGTCTGATTCGAAGGGGAATCAGAAGTCCTAATCCTGACTGGATGAGAGGAGGAGCTGGGGATGGAGGAGGGTAATTAGCTCCTGAGCAATGCTGATAATACTGATTGACTCACTGATTGGCTGCTGTGATAGGCATCGTATTCCTATAGGTAGACGTGGATCAGCTGATCCAAGCTTGACTGACACGACCTGCCATAACTAACGTTACGCTTGATATTTGGCCAATAACTCTTACACACTTCTTGTGTCATGAATTACTATAATGAGAGTGCAAATACAGAGATATGTTAATAGTCTTGTTTTAACCTCATTCGAAAAATGCAATCTTTAATTCAAGGATAAATGCATAAATATGAAGATCAATCGTAACTACTGTCATAAGGATATGTACAGTAGTAGACATTACTGTATTTCAGTATTTTAGTGCTCTAGCAACCATGTGAACAAAATCAGGAGAACAGTAGTTTGAACGGTGTGTATAAAACATAGTTTAGTAAGTCTGGCAATGTTACAGAAATGATATGGGTTTATGTGTGATGATAGTTACTATTATTTTGTCAAGACATGTTGGAAGAAAATGGTTGAACGCAGATGTGACCGTATTAATCTTTTTGAGTACAATTTAGATGTTGTTTGTTTTAGTGTTCCATTTACCTATGTATGTCTCAAAATGAATGTTTTGATGTTCCAATCATGTGTTTTGTTTTGCAGTGATAAGGCATGGGCAGGCGTTCAGTCCCATCTACCGGTTTTCCCTGTCCGACGGGACCATCGTCTCAGCTCACACCAAGAGCAAACTGGTTCGCTCACCTGCTACCAACGAGCCACAGCTCTACATGTCCCTGCACATCTTACAGAGGTACCCACTACCCAGCCGCACAGATCTCTATGTGTGCCTGCACTTCAATTGTTTTGTCTCTGTTTATGTCTGAATCTGTGTTTTTAATTTAATCGCAATGGTGCATTTTATGAACATGACTATGTTTGTCATTTTTGACCCTCTTCTCGCTGTTTCCTGCTTGATTCGGCTCCATGTGTGAGCAGTCAGTCGAAACACACACTTTTCTAGTTCTGACAAGCCCAGTTAATGACCATACACTGAAATCTCACTGTCATGTGAGAACATCCAAGCGTGTTTTCCCAGAGGCCGACGTTGGTCTCTAAACATTCCATCAGAACCAAGAATAACACGAGTCCCTCAACTCCCACAGCTACACATTGGCAAACAAGTGTTTTCACCCTTAATGATTCCTCAGAATTTGATTGCTGGTTTAGTTAAATATGGAGTAATTGAATACAAACAGCTCCAAGTTTATAGGGACAGTTCACCCAAAAATTATAATTCTGTGATTTACTCACCCTTTATGTCGTTCCAAACCTGTATGACTTTATTTCTTCTGTGGAACATAAAGAAAGAATACATGGGGAGCTTTCAAGCTTTAAAAATAGTGTTAAGAATCAATATGTCTACATGACTTACTATACTCTGTCGGTCACACTTTAGTTTAGGGTCCAATTCTCACTATTAACTATGACTTTTGCCTCAATAAACTCCTAATTACTGCTTATTAATATTTAGTAAGGTAGTTGTTAAGTTTAGGTATTGGGTAGGATTAAGGGATGTAGAATATGGTCATGCAGAATAAGATTAATTAACATGTGCTTTATTAGTGCTAATAAACAGACAATATCCTAGTACTATGCATGCTAATAAGCAACTGGTTAATAGTGTGAATTGGAACCTAAACTAAAGTGATACCTCTAAATCTTCTGAAGCTGTACAATAGGTTTGTGTGAGGATCAGACCAAAATTTAAGTAGTGATTCATGAACGATTCATTCTTTTGAGTTGAATCTTTTCAGTGAATCATTGTCCAGACCAGTTCACAAACCGATTCAGTCACAGCAGTTAATAGATGATTAGAGGGGAATATTATCAGTGAATAACTACTAGATGTTCGCACACAAAGCTATTAGATGACTTCAGAAACTTATAACAAAAGTCACAATTTGTATGGGCCGCTTTTATTATGCTTGATGTCCTTTTTGAACCTTGTAAGCTTTAGTCCCAATTCATTGTAAACACATGCACAAAAGAAAGTCTCACAAGTTTGGAACAACATAAAGGCTTCAATTACATGCTAGTAAATTTCTTTTTCCTGGAGCATCATTGCGTAAAGTCAAAGATTGCAGTTTCACATAGAATCAAATCATTTGGTCTATGGATTTGTAAAGCTTGGGTCCACAGCAGGCAGTTGTGAACACAGTTTCATATGTTAGCTGCAGAGTTTTTATCTCTCTCACAGCGTGTGAGGGAGAAACACTGGTTTGCTTTCTGAGACAATAGCAGCAGTGTTAGGCTGGGGTGTCGAGCACAGATAAACATTAAACCCAGAGTGAGCTCACAGCGGGGGGGTGGGGGGTGCTGTCTTAAAGCACAGCATCTTTAGCACAATAACACACACTATAGCCTAACCATTGATTCATCCTGCACGCCTCGAACAAAAGCATCTCTATGCATTTATCAGCTCTGAGTGAGTTTTTAGTATGTAGCTTGCTAAAAGCTTTAAACCCCGAGGTGATTTCTACATTAAAGGGGGATGCGACAGCACAGCCGCTCGTTTTCTCTGTCCCGTGGCTTGTTTTGAGGGATGAGCAGTGCTGTTTTTCTTTGATAACAATTCGTTCCCCTCTTTTAACCTTCTCTGCTGAAACATACTTTAGTTAATTAAGCCATTCCTGAAATTCCACTTAAGCTCTTTTCTCGGATTCCTTGTTCGAGCACTAAAAGAATCGCTTCCTGTCTGCGAGATTAATTTAACAAATGACTGCACTGGATTAATGTAATGAAATAGTTTCAATAGAATTTACTTGGAAATCAATATGAATTCCTTGGATCGCAATTAAAACACCATAGTCAACAGCACGTGCCAACCTGGTGAGACTGGCATGCCCTGCCTGAACTAATGAGGCATTGTTTTCTGATTTTGTTTGTCAGAAACAAACAAACAAACTTCTCTCCTTTTAACCGTCTCTTTCTTTTTATAATAATTAAATATGTAATAGTCACCACAATGACGGCAAGAGATTTGTGTGTGCGTGCGTGTGTGCGCGCTTATTGGTTTAATCATATGTCTAACCTTCAGCAGTGTTCATTTTCATTTAATATAATTTTATAGTGTTTATTAATTCTTTGAATTTGCTTATATTTTATATTTTCTGTTTTCATTGTAATTCAAGAATTAGTTTGTTTTTTAATATTTCGTTTTAGCTTTTATTTTAATTTTAATTTTAGTAACTTGTTTTATTTAGTTAGTTGCAAAAACAACATTTCTTAAGTTTTTTTTTTTTCATTTAATATTTTCTTTCAGCTTTTAAATTACTGAAATTAATTAAATCTGTTTTTAATAGTTTTAGTTTTCATTAACAATAAAAACATTAATTTGCTCCTAAGCAAGTATTACCAATTATGAATTTTATAGCCACGTTTCCACCGCAGGAACTTTCCCTGGAACTAGGGACTTTGGGGTGGTACTCAGTGTGTTTCCACCGCAGGAACCAGGGTCGAAATGAAGTTCCGGGTAAACATTTTGATTGGTTGACTCCACGCAGCATTTTATTTCAACCACCAGTTTTTTAAATCTGTTGCGGTGCGTGCAGTAACAGTTGTTTGCTATTCGAATCAACAATGGAGTTTCAAAAATACGACAGATGGACCGATGAGGTTCAGGCTTTATTAAGCTTAAAGGTTCTCTAAGGCAAGCGATGTCGGGTGACGTCACTTCTTGTTGACGTTTAAAGTATTGTCAAACAAAACGGAGGCTAGCTAGACCCTCCCTCCTCCTCATCCGCGCACTAACCCCCCAAACCCCGCCCCCAAGTCCTTCTTGTCGGTGATTGGCTGGAAGTGTTTGTCATGTTTCTTGGAGCGGGTTAGCCCAGTTTGTTTTTGCTGCTGTTTGTGGAGCCTGGGCTGTCTACAGAGATCGCGTTTCTTTACAGTGTGTTCAGGGGACATGCAGCCAGCGGTTAGTGAGGAGATGTTTGCTGTATGTGACAAAAAATGTTTTGGCCTAAAAAACGCTTGACATCGCTTAGAGCACCTTTAAATTCAGTAGATGAAATCCAGCGGGAACTGTAAAGTAGCGTGCAGTCCTACGTCACCGGACTAATTTGCCTAATCTTCGCGGTACTTTAGACCGCGGTGTAAACGCAGACAGCAACAGGTTTGGGGGGAAAAAAGTTCCTGGGACAAATTGTTCCGGGTAATTTCGGTGGAAATGTGGCTTATGTTCGTAATGCATCAAGATTGTAATGATTAGGTTCATCGTTATCTACAAAACTAAGTTTGTGCTATGTGTGTGTTGCAGCATAAACTGAACTGTATTCTTTAGATAATCTATTGGCGACTATAATATTGTGTATTTTTTTCTGTTTTAGGGAGCAGCCCGTCTGTGGCATGACCCCCGATCTCGGAAATGCTCAGGCTATGGTCAAGCCCATGAACCCCATGAGCTCTCCCAATCCAGCTGGTTCCTCCGGCGCCCCCCAGGGGCAGGATGCCACCGTCAGCAGCAACACATCCACTTTCCCCTCCCCTGGTGGCCAGAAGGAGCCTGGCGCCATCGGACCTGTACAGGGCCACCGTTTCGGCTGCCCAGGGACCATGAGCCATTCGGCAACCATGCAGGCGGCCACCCCTCAGGGCAGTGGCTATCCACTGAAGTTGAGCAGCCCGTCTCAGGGCAGTCCGGGCATGCTGTCTCCATGCCACCGAGCAAGTCCCGGAGTGGCAGGGTCTCCACGTTTGCCCCCGCCTCAGTTCTCCCCAGCAGGCAGCCTCCATTCACCTGCGAGCATGTGCACTAGCAGTACAGGTGGCAATGGGGGAGCAGGCGGTAATCATGGTTACACAAGCAGTTCCCTTAATGCCCTTCAGGCGCTTAGCGAGTGCCACGGCGTGAGCCACGGCCAATCGTTGGGCTCGCCCGACAGGAAGTTGGGCTCGCCAGCTGCGATGGGCATGAATCTTCACCTGCTGAATAAAATGGGAGCCTCTGAGTCATTCGGAGAGCAGAACCAATCGGAGCAGGGCAACAACGGGCAGGACGATGGCATCGAACAGCAAAGAGACGAAAAGGGCCAGTTTAACAACCCGGACGCCAGTGACCCGCAGAACCGGCTACGTGACAACAAAGGACATACTAAACTCCTGCAGCTCCTCACCACTAAAACTGAGCCTATCGAGTCCACCTCACCCCCACCAATGGGTGGTGGAGAGCCCGGGGGTAAAGACCCCACCGGCGGCCCAGGAAATGGCGGCATGGGCTCTCAAAACGGAGCCGGGACACATGCTACCTCTCTGAAGGAGAAGCATAAGATCCTTCACAGACTTCTCCAGAACAGTTCATCGCCCGTCGACCTGGCCAAACTCACGGCCGAGGCCACGGGGAAGGAGCTGTGTCAGGATTCTGCAGGTGGGACGGCCGGTGTGGCTGATTTAGCCATTAAACAAGAGCCCGTCAGCCCCAAGAAGAAGGACAATGCCCTGCTGCGCTACCTACTGGATAAAGATGATAACGCACTCAAGGAAAAAGGATCTGGGGAGATAAAGGTGGAGGGCGGTAAGATGCAGGGAATTAAGACCGAGAAAACCGATGGTGGCTATGAGCGTGTGGAGCAGGTAAGTGATATCACCAACTGTAAATGAATATTTAATTATGTCAATGTCTATATTACCACAGAAAATAATTTTGACCCATACCTGATTGGCATTTTATTTTATTTTATGATTTTATTTTATTTTCACCAGTGGTCTGGTCCAGTCAGATTAGAGACCAGATACAAAAAATGTTTTTACAATATCTAGTTTATTATACTGCATATGCTATGTATATGTATATTTTAGTCTAGTGGTTTTTTTTGGAAGTTGCTTACAATATCCACTAGCCTCAAAAAGACGATTAGAGTCATAATGCAATAGTGCATAAATGTAAATGCATTATTTGTTTACATGCACAAGTTAAAATTATTTTCTGTGGTAACTGACAGCATGCTGTCAATAGAGTTTAACAGAACAGAAAGTACTGAGAGTTTATATATGCAAAACCACCATCCGAATCACTTCTGCTGGTTTTGAATTGGACTTTTGATGGATTGCAATGGAGCATCGCCTTGGTGAATGTAGGAAAGATTCATCATTAGTGGGTGTGTGGGTAATGGTTGTTTTGGTTAGATGTAAAAGGTATTGCATGTCGGAAAGGTCATCAGCAGGGGAACTTACACACAAATGTAACCAATATGCCAATATGTTCAAATGCACTTATCACCTTCTTTTCAGTATGTTTCTGTGTTGTAAGAGTCTATGCATCCCTTCTCACTCTCTGTATCTCTTTTTGTATTCCTCTCTATTTGGGTGTGAAAGTAGAGCAAACAACAGATTTATAAACCGGCCAATGAAGCCCCAGATCGAGGCAGTATGGTAACAGCAGGGATATAAATGACTCAGCCAGCTGGAGAGAGAGAAAGAGAGAGAGAGAGAGAGAGAGAGAGAGAGAGAGAAAGGGAAAGTGAGAGCTCTGTCACAGGAAGTCGATTCTGTGGGAAACTGGCAGGACTTTCTCAGAAGCAGCTCTGTGACATTTGAAAAAAAGGCGTCTCAGTGGTGCTCAGTGCATCTCATCTGGCACAGCGGTTGGCACATGCCCTACAGAGCTGGCACCGGGCACCAATCAGGCCTGGCACAGCGGCGGTAAAGTTTGAGGAGCGTCGGGGACCAAACAACAGAATAGAGAGATTATCCTGTATGTGTGTGTTCGCGTTCACTGAGCCTCCCGGGCCTCTTTTAAAAGCTGTTGATTGAGCCACAAATTGAGTCATAGTTGTCAAATCAAAGCAGCGGTCTCGGGAAGCTGCCGCTGTTAGCAGAGTGATCTCAACGCCTCTCGGTTACCAGGAAAAGACCCAGAGTTCCGCTAGAGAGGAACCTCTGACCTCACGGTCTCCACGACAGCGCCATTGAGAACATGAAGTACAGTGATTTACAGAGCAGGGAGGCCACAGCAGGACAGGAAGAGTGATGGAGGAGATGCTCGAGCACGGACGCGCAGAAACAAACGGAAGACTAAAGGAAAGAACTGAATTAGTGAGGATGCGGGAGAAAAGAGGATGAAATGTTGCAGGAGTGGGAGAAAGAGAGAATCTCTAGGGAGCTGCCTACCCAGGATAGCATTTTTAGGCATCATAGGCGTGTTCTCAACAGTATACAGCGAAATTGTTAGACACTTGATGTTTTTAAAAGAAGTCTCTTATGCTCAAACAGTAATATTGACGCAAAATACCTGTAATAAAAATGAAAGTCTGAGAAGTCACTGTGGCTCTTTTTCCCCTACATCATAAATGACTTCAATAAACGCTTTCATGTCATCTTGCATTTAAAAGGCTGTTGTTTGGGAATGCAATCATGTAAGAGGCTTCTGGGAGGAAATTAAACCAAATCATTTTGATGACAGACTTTGGCTCAGACATTCCAGAATGATCAAACCAACATTTGAGAATGAAATTGGTCCGCTGGTTAGTGCAGGTATCCAATCACATCTACTGTTGAGGCAAAGTCACAAGAGTTTTTTTTTTTTTTTTTGGTTTTTGCGCGCATCGAGGGATTTGTTCGGTAAATGTGTTTCCATCGTCGTTTATGTGCATGTCTTCTTATGTCTTGGAAACTGCTAATATTGAAAACAGTTGAATATTTTTTTTGAAACCATACATTTTGTTCTAGATTCTTTGACGAATAGAAAGTTCAAACGAAACTCATTCATTTGTAATGGAGATCTTTTGTAACATTTAAATGTCTTTACTGTATCCTTGCTATAAAAGTATTAATTTCTTCAAAAGAAAATTGATGCTGACATACTTGTGAATGGTAGTATATTCTTCACAAATAGGGCAATCCTATAATGTGATGTAAATATCCACAAAAAATCATCATATTAAATTAATCTGTTGTCCCGGTTCACATGCAAACCAATAACCCAGCAACGCAAGTAAACCGCGTTTGCAACGACTTGATTAAAAAATCTGGTTATTCCCCGGTAGTGACTTCAAAACCTGATCATCTGTGTATCTGATTTATGTTACATGAGATGTGATGTTTTAATAAATACGCTGTATTTTTGCTGTACCACATCTACTTCAGCTGAAGAGATGGTTTTATAATGTCTTGAGTCTAGAAAAAGTTAAAGTTTGTGATATACTTTATATAAACGCTCAGTCTGTCAGGGTGCACTTAAAGGGAATTTTGTCATCATTTTCTCACCCTCGTGTTGTTCCAAACTTGTATGAGTTTCTTTCTTCTGTTGAACACAAAAGAAGATATTTTGAAGAATGTTGGTAACCAGACAGTTGACGGTAGCCATTGACTTATTTTCTTTTTTTCCTACTGTGAAAGTCAATGGCTACCGTCAACTGTCTGGTTACCAACATTCTTCAAAATATCTTCTTTTGTGTTCAACAGAAAAAAAGAAACTCGCACACATTTGGAACAAATTGAGGGTGAGTAAATGATAACAACATTTTCATTTTTGGTGAAAACTATTCCTTTAAATCTGCAGTAAGGACACCGTTACATATCACACATGCGCTCTTCAATAAGCCGACAGAATGCAGGTTAATGTGCGGGCGAAATCAGGCTGAGTGCCAAAAATCTAGGTGTGTCGATCATTTTATGCTTAAGTGATTTATGACCTTACTCCAATAAAGGAAAAAGGGTTAATGCATTTACATGACCACATGCATGTCAGCTCATTAAGCGTAATCGAGTAAAGGAAGTGCATATAAACGCATTTAGAGAGGTGGATCACTAGCATTTGGAACAGAACCAGTGACCTCTCACCACTCATCTCTCTCTCCCTCTCCCTCTCTCTCTCCTGTGATGAGATGAGCAGCAGGCTGGTGTGATAGTTACAGTTGAAACTGAAGAGAAGCAGGGATCTGTATGAAAGGTCATGATGGCGAAGAGCACGGCTCAAGGAGTCTTCATTGACGGCGTGTGTGTGTAGAGCGCGGCCACTCTTGAATCTTTCACCAACGGCGTTCGATGCACCCAGTTATTTTCACAGTTGGCTTGCAGTTAAAGGCTTTCAGTGGCTCTGGACAGGGTTGCTTTCAATAATGTAGTTTTTTTTTTATGGCAGACGGTAGAAATGCCCCAGATGCACATATCGCTGTCATCCAGGCAGCTGTAGTGGCTTCACTCAGTCTGTTCACTGATGTATCAATCCCTCTTTCTCTCTCGCTCACCCTATTGATCATTCAGTCTCTCTTACATCCTGCATGTCCTAGTTTGCTTCTCTTTAGTTCTGTTTTAAAACAGCTGCCTTGCCAAGCAGCATTTCACAGCATCATGTGCAGTTAGGATGCAAACGTTATTCTTTAAGGTAGTAGACAGCCTTTTAAGACAACCCATTTTGACCAGATATGCATCTCATGCATACTTTATGGGGAAGGCAATCCCATAATGCATTGCTACGTGTGCTTCTATAGCGAGCTTTGTATGCGTGTTACAGTCTGATGCTCTTGCTGAGGTTCATGTGTATCTCTGCAGCAGGAAGTGTGACTCAGGGATAGGGTGTCACTCCTCTGCCTTTCCCAACCCCTCACAGAGCTCTAATCGGCACTCTTACACCATTCCTCGGTTGCACACACACATGCGGTGCAGACAGCTGTCCCTACCCTGACAATGTCACTTCATTGGTGGTTCCTATGCGTGCCAATTAACCCTGTAACCCCTCTTACCCTCCTGTCTACACAACTAACAGCCCCTCGTCCCATCTAACCAGCATTAGGTCTCTAGTTTCGCACTGATTTGTCTCTTTATCCACTAAGGGTCTTTGGCCTGAAAAGTGTTGAAGGTTGATTTTCGCCTGTAACTTTCAGGAATTTGCATAGAATGTCCTAAAACATATCTTTCAACGTTTTGTTTTAGTCGTAAAATTTCATGAATTGACTACATGTGACATGCTTTAAAAATCGAATTATTTTTATTTATTTATTATACATGAATAAAATAATTTAACATACATAATTGCCTATCAAATGTTTGGGGCCAGTAAGATTTTTTTAATATTTTTTTTTTTTTATAGAAAGTTAATATTTTAATTCAACAAGGACTTGTTAAATTGATCAAGAGTGGCATTTAAGGTTTCCATTTCAAATAAATTCTGTTCTTTTGAACTTTCTATAAAAATGTATCATGATTTACTTCAGCAAAACTGTTTTCAACATTGATAATAATGAGCACAAAATCAGCATATTAGAATGATTTCTGAAGATGCATCTTAAAATATATTAAAATAGAAATCTGTTAGTTTAAATGGCAATAATATTTTACAATATTACTGTTTTTACTGTATTTTTGAACAAAGAAATTCAGGTTTGTTAAGCACAAGAGACTCCTTGCAAAAAACATTACAAAATCATACCGACCTCCAACTTTTAAACGGTATAGCATACCTGCAGTTCCAATGACCTAATAATAACGATAAAGTTCATTTTGTCATGCTTTAAGACTGGTAAAGTGAACTGGGGTGGGGGAAAATGAATAAATTATGGCCAATCACAGAATCTCTAAATATACACTTTCCCTTATACATTCATATGCAATTTAACTTAAAATTGTTATGTTAACAGTAAAAGTTCATGGACATGTCTTTTATCATCTACCCACATCAAAAATAACCATCCCAAAGTGTAAATTATAGTGGAATATGTCAGATTGTTTTACTGTAAAGCTCTAGTAGCTGATGAGAAACGCAGGTCTCATAGATCTCCACAAAGGGAGCTTTTCCACTATTGGCTCAACATCACGCTGACGTCAGCGCTCCCACTGGCGAGCAAGTGATCCGTGGAGGTGCAGCTCAGTGCGATATAAAGAATCCATGCTAATGCGCAGGCACCTTCCTGTCTGGACTGAGCAAGTGCACACAGAATAATACACAGGAGAGAGACCAGAGAGGGATAATTGGAAAGTGGAAGTAGAGATGGCTGAAACAAGCAGCCTGTGAGATGCATGGACAGTGAATAATCAGCAGCAGGTTTGATTCAAGAGGGCAGCCAGGGACAGGTGGTGTTCACACGTGTGTGTGTGTGTGTGTGTGTGTGTGAGATGAGAGAGGGAGAAAGATTGGGAAAAGAGCTTCCGAGCGCTACACAAGGAGAGTGACCTCATTAAGCAGTTCCTCCTCTCCGCTCACATCCTGTTTGTGCAGCGCTTTTCCTCCACGCTGAACACTGAGTCGCAAATCAATGGCAGGAGAGACCCACGGCTTCATTACGCTGCAGAGATGCGGCATGAAGGCACACTTTCAACAGAATAATATACAGCATGTGATCTTTGACCTCTCAGCCTTGTCCATAACAAGCCTTAGACGCATGTGCTTACATAAACTCTCATCTGCGGCCCACTGTCCTGGTGTATATATATATATATATATATTATACATACATGCTGAGATCTTGCAGTAGAGCTGCTCTGGAATATTCTAAATGATAGATCAATCTGTATTATCCTGTCCTTTTTGTGATAGTGACGTCACGTGTGCTGCCCCCTTGTGGTGACTTATAGATTTTAATGCATATTTATTAAAAGTTCCTGAACTGGCTTTCTCTTCAAATCTATATATTAGCCAGCATAAATGTTTATAGCTCCAACTGTAGAGTGCTTGTGTACAGGAGACTTGATTTAGCATTTATTTAGTGTCATTTAGTAGGAGTTGTATGCATTTTTTTTAGTCTTTTCTGATTGACGACGACAGCTCAAGACAAACAAAAGTACAGTTCTGAATCTTCAAGCCGACATTGTTTATCTGAAATGCAACGGTGTAAGAAGGTTTTTTTATCTCAACAGGCTGAGTTGGAGTTTGTCAAACTTAAAACCAGAATAAAAAAAGTTGCAATGCATTAGGGCAGATATTTCAAATGCAACATAGACGCTGTAGCCAAGTGTGCATTTAGATTTCTAAGGTAATAAATATTTGTAAAAGCTTATGAAGGGAGATGAAAGCATTTGAAGTCAAATCGATGATGTATTTAAAGTCGAGCTGCGTTCCAGATCGTGTTGAGTGTGTTTGCCTGCGTGCATTTAGAAGATCTTGCTATGATGGAGAAGCAATCTAGGATTTAAAGATGGTAACCGAACCATGGCAAATGGAGTAGTGTGCAGCTAGCCTCCTTTAACTCAATGTGAAGTGTGTCCTAGATTCCAGCCCTGTGTGTGTGTGTACATGTGAGAGGGAGAGGGGTGTGATTTAGCAGGCAGACTTCGAACTCTCCAGCGTTTCCCTACTGAGGTCTAAATCCTCGAGACTTTAAGATACCAAGCCTTGTGACTGTACAATATGCATGTCAAACAATGTCATTATGTATGATAAAGTGCATTGGTATGTTATATACAAGAAGATATTTTCACGTGCATCTAAAAAACACCAGAAACTTGACCTTGACAGTCATATTTTTATATGTATCATGATGATTTCAGAGACTAATGGGACATCTAAGCTTGAGAAATTCCCTTGTGTGTTTGCAGTCGAGCGAGCTGGATATTATCCTGGATGATCTACAGAACAGTCAGCCAAGCCTGTTCACGGACTCCCGGCCGGTGTCTTTGCCTGCTGCCGTGGACAAGCAGTCAATCATCAATGACATCCTTCAGATGACTGGAGAGGGTGGAGCCAGCATGGGTCCCCAGCAACAGAGAGCACTACAGGCTGTGGGCCAACAGAGTGAGTAACACACACGCACACATTCTCCTACAGTTTTCATCTAGGATGGAATACACTACTTTTCAAATCTGGACTGATTTTAAAACACTAGGCACTTGACGACTTTTTAAATGGTTACAGAGGAAAAACTGGGCATCATACATTACACAATTGCTACACTGAAAAAAAAAATTGGTGTAGAAACAGTTTTCACTTAAAAATGGTCAATTTCACAGTTAATTACAAACAAATCCCAAGTAACATTCAATTGAATGTGACATTTTGAAATAGAAAGTAGTATTTTCTTTTAAAACATACTCCATTCATCTTTATTTACAATTGTGTAATGTGAACAATGTGTTCTAAAATCAGCTCAATAACCAAATATGCTTGATATCCTTCGACTGGATGGAATCCGTGGAGTCCGTGTCCATCTTACAGTACGCCATTTTCTGTGAAATGTCATCTCAAAATTGCAGACTGGCTCTGACTTTTCGACTTGTCCGGACTTTAAATCAGGGCAAAAGAAGTGTAGTGCGTTCCAACCCTTAAAGTGTCCTAATTATGCTATATTAAAGGTTCCTCAATTTGGTTTGGAGGTCTTCTGAAAAACACTTTTGCAGCATCACCTCTTTTCTCACAGTGTCTGAGATGGTTAAATAAAGGATTTGGTTTCTCTAAACCCCTCCTTTCTGAGAGCCTACTCTTCTCTGGTTGGTCGGATGGCCCAGTCTGTTGTGTTTGGTCTACCGTTTATAGCGTGTGTCGGAAACAAAGCGTCCATTACCAAATCTGAAATTCAGCGGCTTCCTTGCCTTTCTGTTTGTTTTCAGTTTTAAAGTAGACCTTGAAGAACAGATTTTCACTGGGCTTATTTTTACCGGGTCATTTACGCATTTTTACTGATCAGATAGCTGTCCGTTTTGTTAAAACTGTTCCATTTATACTTGGCAACATAACTGTGTCTCCGCAAAACAAATATAAATCGAATCTTCGGAGTTCTCGTCATGGATAGCGAGATATGAGCTCAATCCTCATTCTTAGGAAGTGCATGCAAAATGGATATGCTTTTCCAGAGCAGAAAACAGTGTCTTCTTGACATGTCGAAAACATGAACCAAACTCATCCAGTCCTCAGCTATAACTACAGTGTTTGAGGGCGGGTTGAAATAGATGTGGTTTGCAGGCAGCCAATGAAAACCGTAGACTGCCATTATGCAAATTTGTTACAAACCTACATAGATTTGTGCAGAAAGTAATGGAATTGCTGACGATTCGCTTCAGTCAGGTCAGAATTTGTTCTTTCTTTTGGGAGACAAAAACTAAAAAAATGTACAAACGTTGCAGATCTTTTACATTCACAAACAGCACAATCTTTTATTAAACACTATATAAAAGGTAATATCTGAAAAAAGCATAATAGGGGCTCTTTAAAAGACAAAATTGAATGTGAACAACTTTCCAAGTGTGCTTGTTTGTATACAAATAGTTGCCTTATCTCTCAAATTTATGCACAATTACCCTCTTGAACTGTAGGAAGATTAGACCAATGTAATGCACTTGGTTTGAGCCTTGTGTATGTTGTGTTATGTAATCCACTTCCTTTAGAACAACTGTATGTCACCTTTAACCAGCTCTGACATCGTAATCCTATTCAGACTTCACATGATAGTAAGTGTGAATGTGCGTTTGTGTATTTACAAGGAGTTTCATTGACTAGTCTTGGATTTATTTGCACTTGTTTACAAGGTGACAGCAGGAGGAAAATTCCTCTGTTCATATTTGAAATATTTATATCAAATATTTCAAATAAATGAACGTCACAATGGAGTGAACCCAGAGCGCTTTACATTTACAAACATGTCATAATGTTTGCGAAAACACCCTGAAAGTAGAACATGAGTTTGTCTTTTGTTTCTCATCCACATGATTTCAGCTGCGCGTATATTCACTCTCACTCACTCTGTCAACTGAGACATGTCAGAAATAGCAAAGACCGCTAATGCTACACAGTTTGTGTGTGTGTGTGTGTCGAGTCATTTAGTTAACACTGGCTAGTCAACTAAAATAAGTGAAAATGGGTAAGCATTCACACAAACCATAATGTGATACAATGAACATTATACATGATCATTCACTCATTTTCAGAGAGAAACTCTCTAAGACCAGACTTCAACTAAATAGGGTGTTTTTACTGGTGTGTGTGTGTTCATAGATTTCGGTGCGCCGCGGCAAGGGCATCCCGGCAGAGCTCCTCCGGTCAGAAGCGTGTCTTTGGAAATGAACATGCCTGCTAAAGGTGCTCAGGGTCAGTACCCTCTGATGAGGAACAACAGCCCCTACTCACTCATGCAGCAGCAAGGCATGATGGGAAACCACAGTGGCATGTCTGGTCAGCCCAACATGGTCAATGCAGGTGAGTTTTAGCTAGGGTCAAAAGTGCAGCATTGAAATGACTTTAAATGTGCAGTAACAAAAAATAAAGGACAAAATGAAGCTTGTCTGTAGAACACAGGTCTTCCCCCACACTTGACACCTACTATGAGAGGAAAGTTCCAATGCCGCCTCGACCATGTGCAAACCAAAGTTTCAGTGTGATCACTGATGAACAGTCAAGCGTGACGCTGTTAGCCAAGAGAAAGACAAAAGTGTAAAACGGCACAAAAGTGTTGAGTCAGATCATAAGAAAACCCCTCTGTTTTGTTTGTGTGTGGTGGGTTGCATTCGTGTGCATGTGAATGTGCACATAAGGTGAGACTGTGAGCGGCTAGATATGAATGACTCATAACCTTTGGAAAGAATTGCAAGGTTTCTTTTCTGATCATACTGTATCTTCGTGCATTTTTCAGGTGGTCGCTTTTTAAATCTCAAAGTTTTGTGAATTAAATGATAACAGATTGGTAACACTTTAGTTTAGGGTCCAATTCTCACTATTAACTAGTTGCTTATTAGCATGCATATTACTAGGATATTTAGTACTTATAAAGCACATATTAATACCTTATTCTGTGTGACCATATTCTACATCCCTTAATCCTACCCAATACCTAAACTTAACAGCTACCTTACTATAAATAAGCAGTAAATATGAGTTTATTGAGGAAAAAGTTAATAGTTTCTTAGGACCCTAATCTAAAGTGTGACCCATATTTTATATGGACCATTATTTTTTCCTATAGATCTCATTTATTTTGTCAGTTGACCCTTCGTTTCGGTCTGGCCCACTTTGTTGCTGTCGCTAACTCTGACAGGCTTTACAAAACATGCAAACATGTTTATTTGGGAATGAAGACTGACACTATCCACAGTAACTTAAGAATTATTGAAGGTTGTGTCCTCTAAGTCACTCTTATTAGAGACCCGGTATCAACATTTATCTTATTTTTGGATATTATCCGAAAAAACGCAGGAAAACCTCGGACTTGACAACACTGAAGATCTCTTATGCTCACCAAAGCTGCATTAATTTGATCAAAAATACATATTATTACTATTTTAATAAGTTTTTTTTGAGTAATCCTATGTAAAGGATTCTATGTAACTTTTGATCAATCTTATGCATCCTTGCTGAATAAAAGTTCCTTTCTTTCAAAAGTACTGTCCCCAAACTTTTGAACGCTAGTGTAAATTCTCAGTTTCAATCAAAACAAATGTCGCATTACACATTTGTATTAAACAAAAGTTACCTTCAAATTAAAAGCCCTTTTCTTTCTCTGTTTTTCTTCTTTTTTTTTTTTTTTAAAGGAGTCATGGGTAATAACGTTTCCCGTGTAGGAATGCAGCAGGACGGTTGGGGCGCACAGGGTCCTGGTCCCGTCGGTAGCGCGACCTCACCCGCCACAGCTGCTCCCGCCGGCCAGCACCCAATCCCGCAGGGGGCGCTCCACGCTCGCATGGTGGCTAACTCTGGCACAGGCATGCCCATGAGGCCCAACAGCCAGCCTGGACCCAGACAGATGCTTCAGTCCCAGATGATGACCAATGGTAAATGTGCACAGAGCAGATATTTCTGAGTGTCTTCTAAATTTGCATTTATTCTGGACCCTTTCCAGCTTTATTCAGTGACTTATTTACTTATTCCGACCTATTTGCGGGTGAAAAAAAAAGGTTTTAAACATTTTGTCATCTTCTGTTTCTTCCTCAGCCCAGTCAAATATGGATATGGGCATGGCTGGCCACCAGTTTCCCCAGCAACAGGCACCGCCCAATCAGACGGCTCCATGGCCAGACAGTGTGATGCCTATAGAGCCGGTGCCATTTGGGAACCAGAACAGGTAAACAGCATTTATTATTGTCACTATTGTTAGACCGTCTGCTTTATTGGAGGCGTTTGCTGTGTGCACAAGTTGATTTTGTACTTCCTTAACAAAATAGCTTGACAAATGCACTCAGATGTAATCCATTATGGGATGTCCCATCATTCACGTCTCATTTACTGAATCAGAGTCTCTTGTGTCTGTCAGCTCCATATACAGCGGTTCTCAGGAGGATGTGCTGGGCCCTCCTCCCTCTGAGGGTCCGGCCGATGAGGGCGCTCTCCTCAGCCAGCTCTACAAGGTCCTCAAAGATTTTGATGGTCTAGAGGAGATAGACCGTGCACTCGGTATCCCGGCATTAGTGGGACAGGTACGTAGTACATTTTTCTTTTACAACCCAGTCCCTTTTGTCTTTCACTATATTGACTATATCTTTCACTATACCTAGTGATGCACAGACATAAAGTTTACAATTAGACAAAAACCAAAAATAAAGTTTATTTAATAATCAATTAATCAAATTTTCATGAGCTCAATACTGACCGTGTTTCCTTTCCTTTCATTATAATTATCCGCCATGTTACTATAGACAAAATAATTTATTTATTTTTTAACTAAAAATAGAACTATTATCTCCACTTCTGACACACCTCAGTTCTAGTACTATATATAAACATTTAAATTGCACATAAGGCTATTTTTATATCAACTTTTGTTTATATAATTGTTTCTACTCTACTCCGAGTTTATAATATAAACTTTTAAACAGTAGCTCTAGTAAAAACATGTTATCATGACATATTTATTCTAACATAAGTTAAATAATGAAGTAGAAATATCAAGAATATGTAATATAGTACATATATTTAGCAATATTCTCCTCTCTAGAGTTATTTTTTGTAGCTAACCCACCAGTTGTGGACATTGAATGGGCTTTCCTGAGGTAAATATAATGTTATGTGACATTAACAAGCTTTTTTTTATTGATGTCTTTCCGCAGTTGAAACACTGATGCGATTACATGAGACATGATTCTTTTTGGACAGATATTTTCAATTGCTCATATTTCTATGCATCACTATAAAATCCAGATCTATCTGATTTATGTGTACCAGTTATTAATTATTATTGCTTGTTAAAGTGTAACTGTATCCTCATCCTTGTGTTCAGGCCCAGCCGGTGGAGCAGGATCAGTTCTCCGGTCAGGACCCGGGTATGATGATGGATCAGAAGCCGCCCATGTACAGCCAACAGCAGTACGCTGCGTCCCAGGCCCACATGCAGCAGGGCGGGTACACACCCATGCAGGACCCCAGCTTCCACGGCATGACGGGACAGATGGGACAGAGGCCGGGATACCCCATGCTCCGTGTGCCGGCCAGACCAGGACTCAGGCCCACCGTGGTCGTCCCTAACCAACCCAATACACTCAGACTGCAGCTTCAACACAGGCTACAAGCACAGCAGGTATAGTGGATACTCTCCAACACAAGAAGAAAACCCAGAGTGATTCAAGTAGAATACAAGTGGTTATATTTTTATTTCTTGTTTATATTATTTTCTGTTGATACCATCAATATTAAGCACAGTGATCATTTAGTTGCTTTCTTTCACCCAAAAAATGTAAATTCTGTCATCATTTACTCACCTTCATGTTGTTCCAAACCTGAATTACTTTCTTTTGTTTGTGGAACACGTTTTGCAGATTGTTGGCAACCAAACAGTAATCATTACCTTAACAAAAAAACTGGACAAAATAACAGACATTTCTAAAACAGCTTCTTTTATTTTTAGGTGAACTATGCCTTTAACAAAACCCTTTCAAGTGGATATAAACAACACAATAGAAAGCTTTTGTTTTGTTTTTACAGGTAGTTAATTGGTGACACTTAGCTTTGTTAATCCAAAGACTTACTGCATAATCGTTGTCTATCCTTACAAACACACACACACACACACACACAAAAGCTAAAACTATTATTTAATGTAAATCAGTACCGTCTGTGGTTGGCTGCCCCCTGCTGGACATTTCAGGAATTGTTCCTTGACCTCATTTTGGGTTTATTTAGGGGTCATCACTCATAACTGTATGGTGTCTGATAATTTGAAGCTACAAGCGGTAATTATATATAATGTGATTATTATTTAAAATATAATTAGATTTTAATTGAAAAATATATATATATTTTTTTTAAATAACCTTACCATTTTTTCTTATAGTAGGCCTATATTAACAGTATATTTGTAATATTTGCACAACAGTGCGCTCCAAGACTGATGATATTTTGTATTACAGCCCTAGAATGTTTTGTTCTTTGAATGATACATAAAATTCCAATGTTATGGGTCATAACGAAACTTTTGATGACAGAGCAAAAATTAACAAAAATTCTTGTCCTATTGTGTGTGGAATGCCTTTTATTTGTGATAAAATTCTTGTTTGTCAAGCTGATGTGTATCAGTATCATACAAACAAGAGTGTTGTTGTATGAAACAGAACAGTTGCTTAAATGTAGTATAAGAGAATTGCTTAAGTATTGAATGGTAATTACAGTGAAGCTTCTTTTGAAATGACTCTGAAAATGTGGCATCGTGCGTTTTGTGTCTCTCCCAGAATCGTCAGCCTATGATGAATCAGATGACTGGAGTGTCAAATATGAACCTACCTCTAAGACCCAACGTTCCAAATCAGGTTCGCCCAATCAGTTCCTGCATGCTCTCTGGTGCGCCGAATGTCGAGCTTGCCTAAATAACACGCAGAACTGTCTCTGTCTTCCAGGGGACAATCAACGCTCAGATGCTGGCCCAGCGGCAGAGAGAGATGCTGAGTAATCACTTGCGTCAGCGTCAGCTGGACCAACAGCGACAGCAACAGCAGCAGCAACAGCAGCAGCAACAGCAGCGCAGCATGGTCATGCGAGCCCAGGGTCTCAACCTGCCGCCCAACATGGCCTCCGCAGGCATGCCCGGAACCATGAGCAACCCGCGGATCCCCCAGGCCAACCCCCAGCAGTTCCCCTATCCGCCCAACTACGGTACAGGACTGGCCTCGCCACCCCCCTCCACCAGCCCTTTCTCCCCCGGTTCTCCCAACCTCCCCGCCCCCCAGCTCCTCTCCCACAGCGCCATGCATGGCTCTCAGATGAGTCTAGCTAACCAGGGGATGCTGGGCAGTCTGAGCGGACAGTTTGGGGCTGTTATGAGCCCTCAAATGCAGCACAGTGCCTTTCAGTTCCCCAGCTCAGGTACTGCCTGCCCTTTCTCTCTGTCTGTGTGTCATGCGCTTCCACACACACGCACAAACACCTGCGACCAGCAACGCTACAGGCTTAACTTGTGTGATCGGAGCGTACGGTGAAAAATCAGGGGCCAGTCAACATGATTTAATTAGAAACAGAATAGTTCTGATGCAGGTCAGCTGTGTAAAAAATAATATTCCAGCAACTATAGTGATATCCGATCTTAATATTCTAAAATATATACATTTTAGCAGGAATTATCATTCTGACATCATTTACTCACCCTCGTGTTGCTCCAAACACTTTGACTTTTTGTCTTCTGTGGAGCACGAAAGGTAACTTTTTAATTTCCTAACCAGCTTGTTTGAATAAAGAATGGACTCCAAAATTACAAAAAAAAGAAAGAAAAAAACATCAATGTATTTATTCAGTAGCCAGGATATTCTTAAAAATGTACCTTTTGTGTTCCATGGAGGGAAGAAAGCCATGGTGTTGTTGTTAACTAACACTATTAAAAAATAGTTTTCGGTAATTAAAAAGAATAAAGCTGAAATCAAGTCAAATGATAGATGAGAAACTTAAATGATAAATAGAAATGTTGCCTTTGCAACTAACTGAAATAGATAAAGTTCTAAAACTAATAATACTGGAATAAAAATAAATTCAAGCTAAATAGAAATATTAAAAAAAGTATTAAAAACATTAACAAAATTACTAAAATGTATACTAATATTAAAGTGAAGAATGACATGAGGGCAAGTAAATAATGACGGTATTTAAATTGAGGTTTTAAATTAATAATTTAAAGAGATTTGCACACTGTAAAAATGATATTACCGATAAGTTATAACAACACATATTTTTACATCAAAATAAGTTAAGCAATTTTCTACCTTTTTTTGTAAGTTATACATATACACATTTTTTTAAGTCAGTTTAATGTAATTTAAGTTGAAATGACTTAAATAGCCAAGTTGATTGTAAAAAAAATACTGCCTTAATTTTTTAAGTAAAGTGTAGTTGCAGGACTATATTATGTACTGTATTATGAGATTAGATGCCTCTATACAACTAAAGACCAAAATTCACTTGTCTAGTAACATAACGTATGTTCCGATTTATAATCTGAATTGAGCTGTTTCAGGGAATATTTGGCCTTTTAAATATCTGTTTGTAGTTGTTCAGTCAAGTACTGTAAGGTAATAGCTTATTTAGCACTTTATGCTGTTAAGTAGTATTAATTAAGTCTTTTTATTTATGTAGTGCCCTTGAAACATCATAATGGTTACAGCAGAAGGTGGCACTAGAGGGCAGAAGAGTCACTTGAATGTTTCCCCCACATGAAATTAAATGCATGTAATCAGAATATATTACAGGAATACTCCAGCTCATTTAGGACTTCATATCTATGGGCAGCATGCTGTCTATTACCACAGAATATAATTATGATTTGCCGCTCAGTTTGTAAAAACAAATAGTGTGATAATTTGCATATTTTAAACTGCCACCTGCTCAATGACCCTGTTGGGCTTCCATTGGAATTACATTTGATGAACTGCATTTTGCATTCTTTTTTACAAACTGAAGAATGAGTTGAAATGATTCTGTGGTAATCAGCAAAATTCAACAGATCCACACATTAA
Source organism: Rhinichthys klamathensis goyatoka (assembly GCF_029890125.1). Classification (NCBI taxonomy): domain Eukaryota; kingdom Metazoa; phylum Chordata; class Actinopteri; order Cypriniformes; family Leuciscidae; genus Rhinichthys; species Rhinichthys klamathensis. Next base: position 1,818,505 of record NW_026606648.1, on the reverse strand, counting down.
GAATATCCAGCTTTGCACTTTGTAGATCTTTAGGTAACACATGAGCTCAGAGTCAGTATATCATTATGCAAAAGCTTGTGTTGTGTCAAACTGTTGATAATTGTGGCTGTGTCTATGCCTGTGCTGTGTCATATGTGTCAGTGTCTGTCCTGCATAGACTAATTGGCTGATGGTGATCAGTGGAGGCGGAGCAGTTGATTTTTAAACCAATTATGCGGTGACCCAAACCCCACCTCCCAATCCCGCCCATTACCCACCCACCCCTCTTTTCTCTGGCTGTCTCAGCCACTAACACTAACCTGCATGTGTAACTCTACCTCACTGCCTGCTTATAACACCTCTAAACCCTTCTAGTTAAATACTGGACGCCAGTTCTTCACTTTTGATTATGGAGATGGTCTGAAACACTTCTCAATATGATTTCTGCTTTGACATTTCTAAAAAAAAATGATGATCAGCTAATTAGTTTGTTAAACGAATGATTTGAATTGGTGACTAGTGTGTGTCTGTGAGTGTGTTTGTGTATGTTTAGATTTTGATTTGTGAATATTTTTAATCAATGTTCCTGTTGTAGTAACAGATTAATTAATTTCTGGGTGCTAAATGTGAATGCTGTCCGAGTGTGAGAGAGTGAATACGATGTGAATAGAGTGCTGTACAGTAATAATTCTGTAATTTGTTTGATTCTTTGATTGTTTATTTCAAGCCGAGGTTTGTCTCCTCACATCTGTGTGTGTGTGTGTGTGTGTGTGTGTGTCAGGTATGAGTCAGCAGTCAGATGGTGGGTTCGGTGGTGCCGCCACCCCTCAGAGCCCCCTCATGTCTCCCAGGATGGGCCACGCCCAGAGTCCCATGATGCAACAGGCCCAGGGCAACACTTCTTTCCAGTCCTCCCCTGAAATGAACGGTTGGACACAGGGCAACATGAATGCCAACAGGTGCAGCTTCATCACATGACATTCACTCGCTTTCACACAAAATAAGCACCAGGTTTTCGGTTGAACCCTTTTGCTAGTAAAGTATGTTGACATATTTGTGATAGCTGTATGTTTTTAAATAGATATTTATAGGTTTATATACAATATATATACACAGTAGCAATCAAAAGGTTTTTTATGTTAATTAAAATATTTTTTTAAAGAAATTATTCAGCAAAAATGCATTCAATTGATCAAAAGTGTCCATCTGTAAATACATTTATAATGTTAAAGATTTTCATTTCATTTAAATGCCGTTCTTTGAACTTTCTAGTCATCAAATAATCCTCATGGTTTCCACAAAAATATTAAGCAGAAATAACTGTTTTCAACATTGATAATAATGACAAATGTTTATTGAGCAGCAAATCACCATATTATAATTCTGAAGGATCATGTGACACTGATGACTGGAGTAATGATGCTGAAAATTCAGCTTTGCTAAAACAGAAATTTTACATTGAAAAAAAAAAAATACTAAAATAGAAAACAGTTCATTTAAATTGTAATAATATGTCACACTATTACGGTTTTTAACTACATTTTTTAACAAATGAATGCAGCTTTGGTGAGCAATGAAATTGAAATGTTTCCATTATTCACCAAAAAAAGTTGTTGTCTTAGAAGGAGAATTAGTTAGGAAACATTTGACCACCTAAAGGGTCTTAAACCTTTATGTGCTTCACTCCACAGTATGTTCACTCAGCAGTCGCCACCTCAGTTTGGCCAGCAGGCCAATAACAACATGTACAACGGTAACGGCATGAACCTCAACGTGCCCATGGCCACCAACTCGAGCAACATGGGCCAAATGGGCAACCAGATGAGCATGAGCTCAATGAACTCTGGACCTGGGGGCAGCATGGCCAACATGGGCCCTGAACAGGTTAGACACATATACAGTCATGATGTGACACCTTCATCTGTAAAACGTGTGAATGTGTATCGCCTATTGGGAACCCGTTCAAGCTCCACTGTTCCCAACAATCACCTGAACTTGATGGTTTGAAAGCTCAAGCTACTTTTAAAACCCATCTTTAGAGTGAAACTACTTTGCAGTGCTCGTCAAACTCTCAAACTTTTCATTGCTAATGAAGCCCATTTAAACTCCTCAGTGTTCCAGCCAAGAGTTTAGTAAAAGCGTTACACCGTAGATTTATTGGATGCATTTATTTACTCAAACCATTAGACATAAAAGGTCAGACTTTTAAGTGTCTGAGGTCACCAAATAGCGTAGTTGACTCTGCAACTAGCTCGTTAATAATTTACTCTAATTATCTGGGTAATTTTGCAGATGAGAGGGATGATGACGAACTAGACGTAATAGGACAGTGATGTGATTAGTCGCTGGCAATTAGTGCCCGTTTGAGGTGGATAAGGAGATCATATATGCAGACATGTCGGACTTTGAGTGCTAAATATCAGACATGACGTCTATAAGTCAGCTAGAGTTTGACCACACATTCCTGCACTCCCAGAACTCCCATCTAACCAAATCTTAGTATCAGATTATATCATCAGTAACAGTATCAACACATTATTGTGATTTAATCATTAGGGCTGGGTATTGACACAAATTTCACAATTCGATTCTATTTCGATTCACAAGCTTGCAATTCGATTCGATTTCGATTCAATATTGATTATTTTGGATATCAGGTACAATACATGGCAAATTTTCTCAAGGAAAACAAATCTCTTAACTAATGCTGTAAACTATGGGAGTCAGTTGTAGCCTACTAGGCTTCATTAGCCTACTATAATATTGAAGGTAAAAATTAACTGATTTGTAGCTATACAAACACTTAAATTACACTTTTATTTATTTTTATAATAATAAAGTTATATGAAATATAAACATTTAAATGGTGGCTGTCATAAAAACTTGCCAGATTTATTCAAACATGCATTAAATATCAAAGAACATTAAAAATTATAATGAATATGTAATATGGTGCATATATTTAGCAAAATGCTCCTTTTTAGAGTTAATTTTTCTAGCTGACTAACGAGTTTATGGTCACATATGGTTTTTCTGAGGTAAATGTGACGTTAGATGACATTGTTTACAAGTTGTTTTACTGACGTCTTTCCACGGTTGAAACACTGATTGAGCGATTCCATGAAATGATACGGATTTCGATAAGTTGTACTCTATCTTTTAACACACTTTCAGACGTTCATTCATGTTTATTTCGCGCTGTAACTGGTATTATTAATGTGCTTCTCGAGCTGAGCTGAGCCAGAGCGATCTCACGCCACAGCGCCAAAACGGTATTTATATTTTTGAATTTCGAAAGAAAATGGACGTAATTTGAAATTTGAGACTTTATTTAGTATCAATAGTAACAAAGCACAAAGATTATTGCGATGTATTGAATGGGATGCGCGCTACAATGTTCCATTCATTCATCAAATGAAAACAGGATGACTAATCGATTCTTGATTTAAGAATCGATATTGGTTCATAAAAATGAGAATCGATTAATATCGAGAAATCGATATTTTTACCCAGCCCTATTAATCATATAATTAAAAGCTTACTTACTGTGTATACATGTTTTATATACAGTATACAAATATATACAATATTGTTCAAAAGTTTGGGATCAGTACAAATTTTTTTTTAAATACATTAATACTTTTTTTCAGCAAAGATGCATTTAATTGAACAAAAGTTATGACATTTATAATGTTAATAAAGATTTCTATTTCAAAGAAAGGCTGTTCATTTGAACAATCCTGGAAAAATCCACAAAAATATTAAGCTAAATCGATTATATGACGTGTTAAAATAGAAAATAGTGATTTTAAATTGTATAGTATAACTTTTTACTGTATTTTTGATCAAATAAATGCAGCCTTAATAGGTAATGCAGTCTTTTTTCTTTCATTAAAAAAGACATTAAACAAATCTTACTGACCCCAAACCATTGAATCCTTTGATATGTTGTTCTTCAAAAATAGTTCTTTAATATGTTTACTTAAGTGATGCACTCTCTCGCCAGTTCTTTTTTATGCTTTACACAGCCCACTGCAGCTTTTAAGCTTCATTAAATAGTATGAATATTTAACCAAGTTGCATGGGTTTGATCGTGTGCACTTGGTGTTGTTATAAGTCCACAGGCCGTTGAAATCTCAGTCCGCTGATTTATTCCCAAGATGTGTGTATAGTCGGTCTTTTAATAATTTAGCATTTTGCCATTAGTGGAGGTTTAATGAATTATTGCTTTCTGTTTCTTAGCTGTAATTATCTCTTCATGGCAACACAAAGTTTGGCATTACAACACATTTTAGTGAGGAGGGGTACATGAAACTGGGCTGCAAGAGCTTTTAAAAAGTACTTTACCTGACATGATTTATTAGTGTATATTTTTCCATATAACATCCCCCTCATATAAGTATATTCTCATATATTTTGTTGAGTATACATTGTTAAAAACTTATGGTCACACTTTAGTTTAGGGTCTAGTTCTCACTTTTAACTAACTGTTAACTATGACTTTTTCCTCAAAAACTCACAATTACTGCTTATTAATAGTAAGGTAGTTAAGTTTAGGTATTGGGTAGGATTAAGGGATGTAGAATATGGTCGTGCAGAATAAGTCATTAATATGTGCTTTAAAAGTACTAATAACAGCCAATATCCTATCCTACATACTAATAAGCAACTAGTTAATCGTGAGAATTAGAACCTAAATGACACTAATATGATTATGGTGAATTGAATGCGCTTCCCACCAAGTCAGGTTTGGTGGCCAGTGGATTGTGAAGCTATTTGTGTGGTTGCAACGTGCAACGACAGTGGTCTCATTTAGAAAATTCATATTTTTCTCAGAATAAACGTGATGAGTAAAATACGAAAAAACACTTTGACAGCGAGTGCGTTTACATGCACGTCTTTAAGCCAAGTAGGATACCACTTAACTTCCCGCCAGCATTTTCTTTTTTTTAAGTTGCCAACCACCATCAGCATTTTTGGTAAATTTCACAAAACTTTCATGGCCCCCACAATATTTTGTTGTGTGACTATCTGAACATGCAATAAATGTAAAAAAAAATCATTGAAAAAAAAACTTTAACAAAAAGCTGAGAAAATTATGTCAATGGTGAGGGAAAGAGTTATTAATAAGCTGATAATGCATGTTATCATTTAAATGTGTTAACATGTTTTCCTTTATCGAAGTAAGGTCATAAACACTTAAGCATAAACCAATCGATGCAGCTACATTTTTGCCCCTTACTTTGATTTTGCCTGGTTTTGCCCATAATTAAAGGATACTCCACCCAAAAATTAAAATTCTGTCATCATTTACTCACCCTCAAGTTGTTCCAAACCTGTATGCATTTCTATCTTCTGCTGAACACATAAAAATATATTTTTAAGAATATGGTTAACCAAACAGTCGATGGGCCCCATTGACTTCCATAGTATGGAGAAAAACAATACAGACTCAAAATGATTACTGACATTCTTCAAAATATCTTATTTTGTGTTCAGCAAGAGAAAGGAACTTATACAGGTTTGGAACAACTTGAGAGTGAGTTTAACCGGCGTTCTGCCGTCTGTGTGGTATGTAACAGGACAGCGTCCTTACTGCGGTTTAAGCACATCCAGGCAAACTCGGACTCTTTCTCGACCCAAGATATGATAAAAAAATGTTCTCATCTCTGCAGCCGAAGCAGAAGTGGTACAGTCAAAATACAGCTTATGTATTTCACATCATATCTCAAATAACATATGGAATAATCAGAATCAGATATACAGAGGATTAGGTTTTGATGTCACTACAGGGGAGTAACCTGATTGCATGTAAATAAGGACAACGGGTTAAATTAAATAAGCTGATTTGGTAACGCTTCCTTTTACAGTACAGTACTTACGTGTACTTACAGTGTACTTACCTAGAAAGTACTGGCTAATATAAGGTAAGTACATGGGTTAGGGTAGGTTTAGGGGTAGGTTCAGGGTTAGTACCTAGTTATTACCCAGTAATTATAATTACTATATAGTAAGTACATGGGTAACAGGACTGTAAAAGGAAGCGTTACCGCTGATTTTAGAGAGTTATCAGTATATATCAGTGTGTATGTTAATGTGATCAATGACAACAACCACATACTTAAGAACATTATGCTATGAACACCACATGGCGCATAACTTAAAGCATACACAACAACACCACTAAATAACCCAGCAAACAATAAAACAGAAGTTCACATGATTTATTCATACCGTGATGCATGCCGTAGGAACCGTAGTCCTGACTCCAGCACCGCAGACATCACTATAGAGTGCTGCAGGGATGACATGTTTTTATAGGCCTAAACACACAAACATGTTAGCATTTTAGCTCTCAACGGGTTTTTTAAATGGATTTTGTTTTAATGCCACACAAGCTCAAGATATTTTCATGTTTTATTCTATGACAAAAAGCACACCATTAATACCTCACTCTTGATTTTTTTTTAGAAGCTTTTGCGTGTTTTGAAAAAGGCGGTTGTTAACATGTTGCTTAATGGGACTACAGAGATTGTACACTCATCTATGCACTACTCCGCTTTCACAGCCTTGTTGTGTTCATAATCGTGCTATTGCAAACTATTCTAACTCACACTTTCAGGGAAAATTTTCTCTTTTTTTTTTTATTAAAGACTAAAAGAGTTGCCAGAAGCTTGGTGGTGGTGATGTTGAAGTCGAATGACTGTGGTTTAGTTCGTTTACAGCCTAAGATTTATTTCATGAGATTGTATTTAGGCTTCAAAATTCATAAAAGTTGTGTTCATTTGTGAAAATTATCTTGATGGGCAAATCGTGTTAGTATCAGAAACGTTTGTTGATCACAGAGCTTATCATTAAAAAAAATCCAATTGGGTTTTTGTCGAGGGAACCAGGGTAATGCTAGCTTCCGTGTTGGCCTACAAAAATACATCATCACTGCAGCACTCCATTACCTATTAAGACTAATTAAGTTGTTATTTACAACTTAATTATTGTTAATTATGGGATGATATGAACTCTCTCTAGTATATAAAAAAAACTGGCTCATACATGATTTCGGTGAAAAATGTACGTTTGTTTTTGTTTTTCATTTTATGAATGCTCACTGTCAAGTCTAAGACCCAGTTTTTCTCTCTCTCTCTCTCTCTCTCTCTCTCTCTCTCTTCCACAGCAGAAGTATTGTTGACACGGGGCAGACGACATCACAATGCAGTAAACCGAGTTTAATGAAGATGTTTCATGAGTGATTTTCTGCTGCAGCGTGATCAAGGAGAGTTTGGAGTGATGCTGTGCTATTTAAGCTGCTATCGGGGCCGTACGGGTCTTTAGAGAGCCTGTCTACTGCCCCCTACTGGACATCTCTAGAGGATGCAACAGGGGTACTGGAGCTCGGAGGGGACTGACACTCTCCCTCAAACACACACACACGCACACACACACTGACACTTTGATCTTCTGGACCTAGAGCCCCCTCCCACCCCCTCAGTCGAGCACGGCCTTCTGTCTCGTACTTACACCGTAAGCCCTTTCCGTCAGTCTGCTCCGTTGCATTCACCGTAGTGTGACTTAGGTCTCCCCTGTCCGTGGCATCGGAATCCTTGTCTCCCATGAATGTATTCCTCCCTCTCTTTTTCTCTGTCTTCTCGTTCTCGTTTCTTCCTCTGGACTTCAGGCTCTTCTTAAGAAGACGTTCTATTGCCCAACCATCTTTCTCTCTGACTCCTTTCCAATCTGACGGTCCAAAAACAGGCAAGAATACTGCATTTGAAATGCACGCTCAAAATTCAGCCACTTTGCCTTTTTGTTTTCTTTATTGTTTTGTTTCAGAGTGCAAATAAAGATAGAATGATGTTGAAACGGCATCTATATAGATTATGAGAATCCAGATGATGGTTTGTAAAATTAGCTTGATTTAGTCAAGAGGTTTATTGTGTATTAAATTAAGTTTTATTCTAATGTATAGTTTGTTTTTTAATAACAGTGTAGATTTCTTTATAAACCATCAGTTAGAAAGAGAAAAATCACTGAGAGTGCATACGAAATGCCTCAGCATAAGATAAAGTTCAACATGGATTTCGTTTTCATTGGTCCAGTAGTTTCAGAGAGAAGGTGATTTTGTTGTGGTTAGTCAAATGAAATACTGGTAGATTGTAAATACCAATTCTGGGGGGTGGGGGGGAATCTGTTTCGTATTATATTTAATTTTTTTTCCCCCAGTATATTTCCCCTTCCTCCCCTCAAATTCCAGTCTTAATTGTTTCTGGAACTAGGACGGAGTTTCTCACCACGAGCATGTTCGTTTGGCGGGAAGATGAGGATGTGCTGATTCCTGTGGTACTAAGGAAGGGGGAGCCGGGGTCCGGTGGCTCTTCTTTCCTGGGTGGGGGTCTGGGAGGGTGCTGTGTGTACAGTGTACAGATACTCGCTTGCTTCTAAGCCTTTAGCCGGGAGCCCCACCGGAGGAACCCAACACAGCCATAAACTCAACACTGAAGCCTGCTTTCTTTGTTGTGTGGAGTGACGTGCTTCATGCCAGATGCTATAGGTACAAGCAGAATCCGGTGTGTGTAAGAAAAGACAACAAGCAATAAATATTACTTGAGGTTTTCTTTTGCTTTGTTTTGTAATTTTTGTACAGGACTTTTCAGGAGACACATTTTTGCTCCCCGGTTTAAACTCAGTATTAAAAACAGATTTTTTTATTGTGCTTTCTATTTTGAGAAGAAGAAAAAAACACAAACGAGATGTCCAAATCTACTTGTTTCTCAGTGAAAAGCAGGTTTTAGTTCTGGTGTAGCCAAAAAAAAAAAAAATAGAATAAATAAAGCAGCATTGGTGTTTTACGTGGCTATTCCTACATTCACACATTGTTCGCCATCTTGAAAACATCAACGGTTCAGATTTGAATCAACGGTCACTACAAACACGTAAACTCTTATCGCTGTAATGTTCGCAACACAGTCTTTGTTTTCTAGCCTATTTGAGGACTAAGCCAAATTTCCTCGACTTTGAATTGATCGGTAGACTTACACATGCCACTTTCTTTTTGTTTTCGTCTCATGTCTGCACACAGGTTGTATCGGGGTTAGATTGTCAGCCTTTAGCTTTCGCTGAAAATATCGCCATGTCATCTGTGTTTAAGCTGGTGTGTTTAAAAAAAAAGTACTAGGCCTACATGTTTTTAAGTATACTGTATGTACCAGCAGCAACTGAAGTTTGCGACGACCAGCTCTGTCATTATTCGCTGAAGGTGCCGTGGTTGTGTACGAATATACCTGGTGTTTTGGTATAGCTTTAGCTTTTCCTTTTAAACACTGTAAATACAAGTTTGATTTCACATTGTTTGGGGTGAAGCGTCACTCTGGCCACCATTCAAAATGTTCTGTATCCTTTGAGAAACACCTGCATTCTCATGTGGGATATAATCGATTTCAATAAACCCGCTAGCATTTGTCGACTAAAACGAGTACTTATTTATTCCAAGCTTTTTTTGATCACAATTTCGATGAATGTTGGATGCCTTGAACAAGGACTGACATCCATACGCATCTATACTACTATCATATTGGAGAAAAGCCAGTTTTGAGGTCGCACATGTACCACTACCCTCTGCAAAGTCCAAAGATTGTCAAGATTTTGAAATAAATATAAGCCATGATGTGAAGGTGGTGCAGAGTTTTCTAGACTTTTTATCAGTGCTAGTGCAAAAAGAGCCATTTGTCCTCAAATAAAGAAATAAATCAATGGAGTTGTAACGGCTATTGAATTTCCTAAAATGATTTGTCTTTACCTTATACCTTTTGATTTTGTTTTTCTGAGACTTTAAACGTGTTTTGTATAGTCTGCCAATTTCTTAGAGCTAAATGCAACAACCTTGAAATGCTATAACTTAGCATATTGCCTTAGATCTGTTTTACCGTCTTGTATATTACAAAAGTTGTCTGTATTATATTTGTATAGCGAATCATTGACAGGATCGACCCAGTTCATCAATGGATACGTACAGAACTCTCTCTCTGTCTCTCCCTCACTCTCCTCCAGTCTCAATATTGCTCATTTTCCATGTTTTGTTTGTGATCAGTTGTGGGTTTTATTATTTTGTACAGTCCTGATTTTACCCTCTCAGTTATGTGTGAGAATGAAGACGATGCAATGGGAAATCGAAGCAATATGTAATTTATAAGGACTTTTTGGAGAAAGCTTACAGTGTTGCGCTCCTGAGATGTATTTTATTTCCCAGTTGTGGTCACATAAACATCTCTGTTCATCTGCATCGATGTGTGTAATCTTAGTGTGAGCCTTTTATGCAAAGTTAGATATACCGAGAGAAATTTAAATACAGTTATGCAAGTTGTCAACTAATATGGCTTTGCTGATGCTATTTGATGTTGAATCAAATTGAATTGTAAATAAAGAATTCTGTTATTGCAACATTTATAATCATCTCATGGTTTATGTTTTCCATTTTACAGAGGAAATGATGCACAGATCTTTCTAAAAAAAAAGAGCTTTTTAAAAGTTGGAAAACCTTGTTTGGGCATAGTTCGTATATGTTAAATTAATGATGGCGCGCTTGCGTGTTTATTCAATGTAAAAGAAAAATTGCTTTATAAACACTGAAGACAAAAACAACACCCGTTACACAGGAAGTAAAAGTGTCTTATTTAATATAAGAAAATATCCGAAGAGACAATTACGAAGTAGGCTACGATGTCGGCTGTTATAGGATGTGCCTTAAAACCGCAAAACTTTTTTTATAATTATTAAATAATTTACAAATAAATATTAGTCCTATCATTATATAAATAAGTAATATTGTTAATAATGACAGTAACAAATTGATTTTGGTTATTTGTGGTATAAGGCCTACTTCTAGAGTTAAGGTTTGGTTTGGTTTAGGGTTGCAATTAGTTAAGTTGCAACTAGCAGTAAATTAGTTGCAATTATGCATAATGTACTGTTATTACTAGTTAGGCCTACATGTAGGCCTAACGTGTAACAAAGACACTGTAATAAAGTGTTATCAAGTTTTTGCTTAATATTTTTTGGTGTTATATTTTTGGTCTAAAAAATACATGATCCAGCAGAACTTAATGATTATAATGAATTAATTATTATTGTTCTTTTTAATTAGGAATAATTATGGCAGCTCAAAATGTATGATTGTGTTAAAGTAAAAAAAAGGGTTTTGAAGTCCCTGCGACAAGACCTATTTTTTATATTTTTATTTAAAATAGCCTACTTTTTTTTCGTAATAAAATTACCTCTAATTTAACTCATATGTACAAAACACATCTGGCTGTGAAGTGTCAATGACATTGCTGTGAAACTTCGTTTTCACGGTATAAAATGATCTACAACAGATGTTTCGTCTGTGAAACTCCATGTAAAAAAGTATTATTGGTTTAACTTGAAGTAAGTTACCTGGTTGCCTTAAAATTTTGAGTTCATCGAAATATTTTTTTTAGCAATTACAATGAAGGAGATTGGGTTAATAAACAGAAATTCAAAATATTGTGTTATCTGAACCCCAATAGCCTAAGTTGATTTGACAAAAGAAAAAAAGTTGTGATAAATCATGAAAATGATTGTTTACAGTGATGCACGGTTAATTCCCATTATTAAATGCATGCTGCTGCTGACTTTGGTTTTCACAAACAGCCTCTATATCTAAACTGAACTCGTGCCGTTCTCGCCGTTAGGAGCGGTTAACAGTGCGCCTGCAGTAGTTAACACATTAGAGACTGCGGTGCATATGAAAGAGAACTGTGAGAGGATTCTCAGCGCTGCTACAGCGTGTTAAAGTGTAATTCCCTGAGGATGAACCCCAGACTGACCAATGACAGCAGAGATCCGGGAAAGGCATCCCCTCTCGAGTAGCTATCCTACACTCAACCATATGTCTTCAGACCTGTCTCAAGCTTCACACACACAAGACCTTAGTTCATCGCTCCTGAACCGCCAAGTAAAGCTTCCCCAAACACAACAGGAGGATCTCAGGCTTGCACAAGTCGCTATATGGTAAGAACATCTTTAAGCAATTACAATTAACAATATTTTTTTCCTAGTTTTGAAGACAGCAATCAATGATTTGTGTTTTGTTTTGCATTAACATTATGGATTTAAGGCCACTCTTCATGTGCAATAACCAGCTGAGGTCAGGAGTCTATGGAGCATGACACCTTTAATGCTTTTTAAAAGAGTTGGAAAGGCTTCATTAATGGTGACCTTTCTTGCTGACCTTCTGTTCTTAAATTGTAGTGTCATGACCCTCATTAGTCTCTGTTAGTGCATGGCGCGCTCGCGCACAGTTTATTCCACTGGTCAGTTTAGAAAATGGCCAATTGGGAAAAAGTATAGGAATACCGGAAACTTTTGCTTTTGAAATCTCTGCAGTCGGAGTTATTTCTGTTTTGGGTTACTTGACAAAGCATTTCACAGTGCATTAAAACATGACTTTCTGCAGGCATTTAGAAAGTCGTATTTTTGGTTTGTCTGTGTTATAAGATATTGTCATACTGTAAATTTCAACTTAATACACTTTAAATAAAGTTGCAATAACCAGCCCAAAATAGGAATGATATTCGCTAACCATTTGCAAAGAACCTTTCTTTTTACGTCTCAGTATGTTTCTTTTTAATTTAACAAAATGGGACAATATACACTCTTAAAAATAAAAGTTCTTTATTGGCATCATGGTTCCATGAATATACTTTAACATCCACTGTAAAAAAATCAAAATAATTATATGATCAATAAGTTATGACAACATATGTTTTTACATTGCTTTAACTCATCAAAATAAGGTAAGCAATTTTCAACTTTTTTATGTTATAGCCTACAAGATTCAACTTATTTTTTAAAGTCTGTTTAATGTAGGCCTAATTTAAGTGGAAATGACTTAAACATCCAAGTTGATTGTACTGAACAAATTAAGGCAGCAACTTTTTTTACATTTACACAAAAGTTTTTTTGTATAGTGGAAAAGTGTTCTTTAGATTATTAAAATGTCACTAAAAAAAGGTTCTTCTAAGAACTGAAAGGAATATGCCGTCTAAAATGTACATTTCATTTGAATTGTTGTCTGAAATATTTAAGTAAATGTCAAAGTTACAACCTGCAAGTTTATTGCACTTTTGGAGAAAATCGAAATGAATCTCTGACATTAAAGAAATTGTGAAAACTTGGATGGAAACAAAGATATTGTTATAATGATGAAAACATGTTTACAGTCTACAGGTCTGAATATAAACCGCAAGTGAAACTTTCCTCGGGTCCCCCTCATCGGCTGTGATGTCGGTGTCTCTCTCCAGTCACCCCGCAGTGAGAGACCGGAGTCTCGCTGTCTACCCGTCTCTGCCCGGCGCGCACTACACGAACATCCTCAAGAGCGCGCACAGCATCTTCCATCCGCTCAAGTCTCTGGGCCGCATGGTGACCGACGCACAGACAATCATGCCGTTCAACTTCACCGGGACTCCGTCTTTTTTCAGCCACAACAGCCACCAGACCGCGGTGTTCCATGAGCAGATCCTCAACGTGTCCAACATGCCATATTTTCAGCACGTGCAGCCTCCACAAAGCATGTACACCAGACACGAGGAGCGGAGCACCGGCTCTCCGTCCGAGTTCAGCAGCCCCTCCAGCAGAAAGTCTTCTTCGGCTTCATCCTCTCCGGTTAAGAACAGTTTCGGCTGCCTGCAGGCTGCAGACCCGAGACCCGAGCACACGCACACCTTCAGTTTTACAGAGGAAGACCTGTTCACGGTCCTGTACGGATATTCCCAAAAACAAGGCCAAAATCCTGGACATGCCATCTCTGGACTATCCTTCCCTCCCAGTGCAGGTATATAATAATCATTTTAATGTAGGCTATATAACACTTTTCATTGCAAAAAAAAAAGAAGAAGAAGAAAAAAAAGAAGCATTTTCGATGTGCTGAACAAGGAAAACAAATCTGGCAATATGTATTATGTTGCACACTTAAAATATTTGACGTTGTTTTATTACAATTAGGCTACTATACTTTTCATTAAACGCCATAATTCCATGTTCTTTTTAGTTTTTCATGTTGGATTATCATAATTGTGGACTGTACATTTTTTAAGTACTATCAACTTGGATGTTTAAGTAATTTCAACTTAAATTACATTAAACTGACTTTAAAATGAGTTGAATCTTGTATAACTTATATAATATTTCAAAAATGCTTAACTTATTTTGATGAGTTTAAGCAATGTAAAAACGTTGTCATAATTTATTTATCATATTTTTTTTACAGTGTTTGTAACTCATATATATATATTTTTCAATTAATTAGCTGATCGTCATCTTCTCCCTGTTGATACCGGAGGATTTGAACGCCCAGAAGGTAGAACTCTTTCTTTCTTTCTTTCTTTCTTTCTTTCTTTCTTTCTTTCTTTCTTTCTTTCTTTCTTTCTTTCTTTCTTTCTTTCTTTCTTTCTTTCTTTCTTTCTTTCTTTCTTGAGAATTTCTATTCTGAAGTTTACTGCTGGCAATTTCATAGAGTGTGTCTTGAATTTTTCAGGGATATCGATTCTCCAAACTAATTGTGGAAGCCTTTCCCATTATGGAGTTTTTGCTGATAAAAGCACAATTCCAAAAGGCACCAGGTTTGGACCGTTTCAGGGCAAACTGGTGAACACAAGTGAGATCAAAACCTATGATGACAACACGCTCATGTGGGAGGTAAACAGCAAATTTGAAATAAGCATTATTGCATTATTATTTAAATGCTGATTTTATATAAAACGTGTGTGTGGGAAAACACGATTTTTCAGTGAGATAATGCATACGCTGTTATATTCTGATATATATATTTAATATGTTTATATTAAATTCCAAACACTTTTTTCCCCCTATAAGATCTTTGAGAACGGGCGCTTGAGTCACTTTGTGGATGGAAGAGGCGCTCCGGGGAATTGGATGTCGTTGGTGAAGTGCGCGCGCTTTCCAGAGGAGCAGAACCTGACTGCGGTGCAGTGTGAAGGCCAGATTTACTATGAGGCCTGCAAAGAGATCCGAGCCGGCCAAGAACTGTTGGTCTGGTACGGAGACTGCTATGTGCAGTTTCTGGGTATTCCTCTCACCCTCAAAGAGTTTATTGATGCCAGTGAAGCGCTCCCAGCTGAAGGTATACATGTGCGCGTATTGCAAATAAGTTATTTTATAGTCCAGCGCGTTCTGTCCTTTGTTATGAGATTATAATGTGATGTATTTGCAAATGTTTCTTCCTTCCAGATTCTGGAGAGGGTTTTAAGTGTGATCGCTGTGGTAAAGTGTTCGCTTATAAGTACTACAGGGACAAACACTTGAAATACACGCGCTGTGTGGATCAGGGCGACAGGAAGTTCCCCTGCCACCTCTGCAACAGGTCTTTCGAGAAGAGAGACCGACTCCGAATCCACATTCTCCATGTGCATGAGAAACACAGACCGCATAAGGTAAATATATCTTCATACCGATACATTGGATAATTTTAACTAATGGGACTGCTGTGGTGCTGAAAGAACAGCTCCTTTTAGAAAACAGCACAAACCCGATGCCCAAAAAGAAAATATCAAGATATTGACGTTTTACTAATATTTTTTAAAATTATTTGATGAAGAATCAGTGTATAGGGATCTTTTAACAAAATGGGTGCCTTTTCCATTTTGGAAATGTGATTTATTTTTTAATGAATTAGAATTCATTTTAAGAATTTACGGATTATGATTTGTTTTGTTTATTTATTTATAGAATTATACCCTGAAAAAAATGATGTCTTCAATTTCTTAAGTAGCTACAATCAACTTGGATGTTCAAGTCATTTCAACTTAAATTACATTAAACTGACTTATAAAAATGATTTGAATCTTGTATGACAAAAAAGTTGAAAATTGCTCAACTTATTTTCATGAGCAATGTTAAAACCAATCGAAGAGTTTTAGCTTTTTACCCTCTTTTTCCTCTTAGTGCTCTGTGTGCGGCAAAAGTTTCTCGCAGTCCTCCAGTCTGAACAAACACATGCGCGTGCACTCAGGAGAGCGGCCTTACAAATGTGTTTACTGTAACAAGGTGAGTGATGCTCCGATCTTATACAGGTGCGTTCCAGCTAAAGTAGGCTATACTGCTTTCATTTCATGGTTTATCATTAGCGCTGGACTCAATCTTAGAAGACACTTACATGCTAATTAATGGCAGATGCAGATCCAGTGCATTGTACATGAGGATTATGGTTTAATTTATGACTCTCAAAGAGACAAAAGTTTGTCTGTCGCTTTGTTTTAAACTCGTCTCGTTCTATTCTTAAACACTTACGCGTCCGAAAAGAGTCTTCGCAATGGTCACGTGTGTCACTCTCTCTGTCCTGTTTGTGGACTGCCAGAGACAGTTTTATTCCTATGTGTTTCGGTCATGTTTTACCTACACCAACGGAAAACCAGTTTTAATAAACACACTAAATAATGCATGGAATGGTTTATATAGGCTAGTCCTATATACAAAATACAGGAAGGTTTATATGATGGTTTAGGAAAATTGTTGTTGCTGTTGTTCTTCTTGTTGTGGTTATTTATAGACCTAGAATTTCATTTAATTTTCTTGCATTTTAAAATGCAAATAGCCTTACCATTAGGCCTAAAAAATTGTGCAAAAATAATGTAATTCAACAGGATGTTCCTATTTAGATATTTAAAAGCCCAAAGTAACTTTTTTTTTGTTGGTGTATATTATGATTATTCAATATGAACATGTATTTGTGAATGTCACAGGCGTTCACGGCCTCCAGCATCCTCCGCACGCACATCCGCCAGCACTCCGGCGAGCGGCCGTTCAAGTGCAAACACTGCGGGAAAGCGTTCGCCTCTCACGCGGCACACGACAGCCACGTCCGCCGGACACACGCCAAAGACAAGCCCTTCTCCTGTGATGTGTGTGCAACCACTTTCCAGGATGCACAAGAGTTGAAATATCACATGAAGACGCATAAAAGTAAGTATGAAGATAGGCTACTTAATTACCCTAATACCCAAGCAACCGAATTTTTTTTTAGGAAAACATTTATTAAATTTGAGAAGGACCGAAAACGTAAATTAAATGAAAACAAAACTATTGATAATATAGTAAACATTTGTTGGATTCATGTGGCAATTATTAATTAAATATATAGTTATAAGACTATTTATGGCCTAATCTAATTAAATATATATCTGCCCTTAGAGCTACCACTTTTGGACAGCACTGTTGTTCTTCCTGGAGACGAAAACACGCTTTTCCCCAACAAAGATTCTTTACAGAAACAGCTGGGAGACAGTTTCTCTTTTCCCGGGATAACCAGCATCACCTCCGAGTACAGACCCTGGAACTAATGCTTCACCACTGCAACTAAATCACTGGTTATGTTATTCAGCCTTTTCACAGAAAAGATGGCTTGCGTCAATGTTGTTTGCCGGTATTGTGTATTTTATTTAATCTAGTTACCTGTCCCCTAAGAAAATATTTTTGCTTTAACTTTATTATTTTTAATGTTGTTTCTATTTATTAAAATGTATTTGGCATTAGAAATACGTGTTTTTTTGTACTTTTTAAAGATAGCTCAAAGCAAATATGTCGTCGTGTAATTGTGAGCTGCACAACCAAAGCAAGTTAATAATACCAAAGACTGAATTTATTATTATTATTACTTCTGAATTTCCTGTTACCTATCGTTCATTTATATTTGTATTGTCTTTATCATGAGCTGTAACTGTTCAAATTTGTCTGTGTCGGATCGTCTGCAAACTGAAAATTAAAATTAATGATATGAGAAATAACTGTTATTATTATTACCCTTAAAGAAGATCATGTTTTTGTTCGATGAAACTTTCTGAAAATTGTGAAAGGGATTTATTATGAATGCAATTTTTGTTGCTTCGATATATAGGCTATTTAATTTAAATCGAACGAATTATTCGACTAATATTCTGGTATTGTTGATTAAACTTTTATTTCAATAGCCTACTACTTTTAATATTATTAACACTATATTGTTAATACTAAACGTCTTTAAAAAAAGACGACAGACAGATCAATCGTGATACAGTGATTCACAATTCTGTTTCAAATAGTCTCTCTTTCTCTTTTATGCACAGACAGAAATTCAGATAAACTGGAAATGCCATGGAGAAATATCACATCACTTCTTAAATCATTCACATTTAAAAAAAGATTAAATTAATGGAGGAACACTATGACATAATGGAAACAACCACTCTGAGGCTCTGAACTAGATAGATAGATAGATAGATAGATAGATAGATAGATAGATAGATAGATAGATAGATAGATAGATAGATAGATAGATAGATAGATAGATAGATAGATAGATAGATAGATAGATAGATAGATAGATAGATAGATAGATGATAGACTGTAAAAAAAGTTGCTGCCTTAAATTGTTAAGTACAATCAACTTGGATGTTTAAGTTATTTCAACTTAAAATACATTAAATTTACTTAAAAATGAGTTGAATCTTTATTTTGCTGAGTTAAAGCAATGTAAAAACACATGTTGTCATAACTTACATAGGAAGTCTACATCTACACTAAAAAAATGATATGGTCAATGAGATTTAGAGTGTGCACTACAGTGTTTTACTAAATGATGGTCAGCGACAGGAGAGGAGGAGTGTGAACATCCCCCAACAGCAAATTAATGACAATGGACTACTGCAATGAGGTGGTCTAGTGTGGAGAGAATGGAAACAAAGGTGGTCTCACTGACATCTGCTGCCCTCTGATTGTGTCTTCATGCTACCAACTGTCTGATGGAGAAGGAAAGAGAGAAAAAGCCTTTCTGACAGATCACTGCTTCCATGAGTGTTCACCTTCTCAAAACACACAACAACAACAAAGGGTCAAAGGGCATGGCCAAATGTGACAATCATTTGTAATGCTGTTTGTTGTGATTGCTACCTTTATGTAGAACGCTGGACTGAATTTTATAAGTGTGGATGAGTTTGTTGAATTCACTTCAAGATATTGTATTTGACCCATTTCCTGATATCATTACATCCAGTCACTCGACATATTCACTTTAAAATATTCCTATATAACATCAGAGATCGAGCAGACGTGGCTTTCTTAGCATCAGGCTCAGAGATCATGTAAAGATGTTGAGCTCATATCCATAGTCATTGTTGTGAGGGATTCCCTGGCTAGGCTTCTCATTTGACCGGATTACCTGCAGAGTCTCAATGGTCCCCTGCCATCAGATTCACCCAGTGCTGGCACAGGGACCTGACATGGATTCCTATTATTAATTTCACCCTCACTGGTTGCATACAAAACTGGCCAGGTCATAGGTCAAGATTCAGAAGACAATTCAATTACCCTCTCATCCTTCAGCCGGGAGAGATGCAGGCTTTCCCATTCTGTCCGCAGCTTTTGAAGTTCCCTGGGGCTTCTGGTAGTACATATGTACATCAGAGCTCATGGTGAGTTAACAGAGCTTTGAGGAATAATAAAATCCAATAGAAGCCCTCAGGGTCAATGATAAAAAGCATCCTAGATGATGGTATGTTTTCCCCATGCATGCAGACCAGAAAAAGAAGTGCACTTAATTGTACTGAATGTGCACTTGTAGTGTAAGGTGTCATTGTAATTATATGTTTAAATACTGAGTAATAACAACATGTATTTACTATAGGTGTAGGATTAGATTTAGGGTTAGTTGCATGTAATTATAGTAAGAACTAGTAAGATATGTAACAAGGACACTGTAAAACCATATAATTTCACCATAAACATTACCATAAATGTTTGTCAGTATATTCTGCAGTGCACAAAACAATATATGTAATTAGGAAATTACTAATTGCTTTCAATTTACATTTGAGATATATTACATATTTCAAATAACATGCAATTGTGTCCGAAGACATTACATTCTATTTGCACTTAAGTCCTATATAATGTCTGTAGTAAGTACTCTTCTTTAAAGTATGACCAAGTGTACTTCTTTTTCACAAGGGGAATGTTGGACGACGCAGCACATGTGGTTCATAATGCAGAGCCCATAATGAGCTGGTTAAAACAGCCGCCCTGATGCACTCGGTAAAAGCTCTGTGGCGTTAAAAGCGTGACTCGACAATCGTGCTTTGTGGAAAACTGATTTAAAGGCTGCGCTCGCTTTCTGTTTCTCTCCTCTCACTCCCCTGAATTTTTATACGCTCATTTATAGGCATTGATTTCACACTTAACCTTTGGCGCTTTAAAATGCCTCGCCGTTCACTGCGGACATCCATAATTCAGTTTGATTTCTTTATTAATATGAGATTAATGACATCCCCCTGTGGCGTTTAGATGATTGTGAATGATACGGCTACACCGAGGTCAACCTCTCATAATGGCTGTGCGATAATTCACTTGAAATGAGGGTTGCAGTATGTACTAGCTGCACTAAAGCCACTGGAATCACAAGTGGTAGATTTAATATAAATTTAAAAAACGTGTTTGTATTGGTTTCAGAGGAAACGGGCCACATGTTTGGCCCACACTGTCTCTCTTTAAGTGGTTACCTGTCAGTTCCTATTTCAGCTCTACGTCTAGTAGCCACCAACAGTTGAGCTAAACCACAATCTGATCAATTAGCCCTATTGATTCCCTAATAGCAGTCAGCACACATCACTAGACTTGTCTAAATCTAGCCCAGGGCTCTTTGCTGAGTGAAACCATAAACTCTGCTCTGTTCGGGTCATTTTGACCCGAACGACTCTTATCTCGACGCGGTGGCCCTTTTGAATAATAACCACTCAAAATATATGGCATGCCGTCTCGAGTGGTCTTGCTAAAGAGGGTGAGGTGTTAAAGACTATAATAACTGATCCCCGGTCAGGTGTTTGGGTCTCTTGAGCAGCTTGGAAGCAGAAGGTGCAGGCTGGGGTGGTGTTGTCATTGTGCTGGTTGGTTCCTCTGGGACAGTAGGTAATCCTCTGCAAAGTCCAGCTACATCCTCGGCATTCTGCTTACTGGATGAATGCCAGATCAAACACAGTAAAGCCGCTCCATATAGAGCGGAGTGAGAAGAAGGGAGAAAGATATTGAGCAAGAAACATATAGAGGGGGAAAGAGGAAAGAGAGATTGACCAGATGACAGTAGCAATGGGGCAGATGGCCCTGGTTGCTTGGATGAAGCTTCAGTGAGCCTTCACTGACGGTCAGTCCCGTGGGACAACACACAAACACACACACACTCTCTCACTACTCTCTATAGATATCTGTACATGTATAGTGTAGTATTCATTTTATGATTAAGATTTTAGGGTAAATGTGATTACACTAAAAAAGGAAATAATAGGAATGTAAAAGAAAAAGGTTTTCTACAATTTGAATCATAATTTTGTCTTCACTGGTTCATTTTAAACAGTCCTATTTGCAAAGTTATGTTTATAATAGCTAGATTTGTAGCTGAGATAATTGATGTTAAAATAATACAAATTGATGTCAAATATCGATTAATCACGATTGTTCACGATTAATCACATCTAACATAAAAGTTTGTTAATATTCAACCCAATCTCACGGCAATTCGTACGAATTTTACGAGGTGGCGAATTCGTACAAATTCATACGACCTCACTCGTACGAATTCGTTTGATTTTTGCTAAATCACATATTTTACGAGTTGTCCAATTCGTATGAATTCGTATGAATGACCTACCCCTGATCCCGCCCCTAAACCTACCCATCACGTGGGTTTAGACAAATCGTACGAATTTGTATGGGTGAAGTCGTACGAATTCGTATGAATTCGTCACCTTTTACTCACTCGTATGAATTCGTACGAATTGGTCGTGAGATAGCTTTGAAATATTCAAATATATGTGTGTGTATACAACGCTATCTCACAACCAATTGAGTGAGTAAAAGGTGACTAATTCATAAGAATTCGTTTAGACACACACACACACAAACTTTTGTTACATGCGATTAATCGTGATTAATCGATTTGACAACACTTTTAAAAATAGTTTGTTAGTTTCAAATAGTTTTTTTTTTTACTCCAAAAACAGTGTGGTTACAATGACAATGTTGTGAACAATTAATGTAGAATTCTGTGCATTAAACACAATGGAGTGATTCAAACAGTGAACCTTTCCAGTGCTGTTAATCCTGAAACTGCAGGCTCAATCAATTTAGTTGTCCTGAAATGAACTGTTAATTATCTGTAAATGCCTAATTTTTGCATTATAATATGCCTGTTATGGTTACTTCATATTTCAGAATTTGATATTATGATATGAAATTAGGACATGTAATAGTTAATCATGAATAATTTATGAAATCGTCAAATAGTATTTGTAGACCAGCAGGTCTGAATCAGACATTGTCATTCACATTTGAGAGCTCTCTCCCCATGCATCATGTTAAACAATGGCCCAAGACGAGTGTGTGTATGCGAATGCGTGAATGTGTGTGTGTGTGTGTTTGATGTGCCTTTGTCTCTTTTTCGCAGTTATTCCTCCTGACTCTAACACAGCAGCAGGAGGGGAGAGAGTGAAAGAGAGCAAGCGAATGGCAGAATGATTGAAAGAGAGCACGAAAGAGAAAGAGAAAGAGAGAGTGAAATAGTTAGGAAGAGAGATGCATTTGAGGTGTTCCTGGCATGCTGACACTCTGTAATGGGAGATGACCTTTCTGGTTTTACATGAACATTCACACGCACACTATCACTAATGATCTGTGCGAGTAAATAATAGGACTATTGTTTTATAATATACACACTTTTCACACTGAGGACAATTGAGGATCTCAAACAGAACTATTAAAAAAGGTACAAACATTCACTGCTGCTCCAGAGGGAAACACAATGCATTAAGAGCCAGGGGGGTGAAAACTTTTGTCCAAAATTTTCTAATTTTGTTTAAATATAAAAAATAATAATTTAGTACTGACCTTCAAAAGCAACAGAAGATATTTACACATTTCCCAAAAGACAAATTTAGTACAATGTATCTTGATCTTCAAAATTCAAAAAGTTTTCACCCCCCAGGCTCTTAATGCATCATGTTTCGTACTGGAGGATTAGTGAATGTTTTAACCTTTTCTAATAGTTGTGTTTGAGTCACTCAATTGTTTTTCAAATCTCAATTGTGAAAAGATGGATTTTTAAAATCATACAGTCACTGCTGGAAAGAGTTCAAATATGCAAACGATGCTGGAAAACTGAAGAATTTCCGGGACCTGAAAGGTTTTTCTGAAGAACATTGGGCAGTTTAACAGACTCAACAACAACTATCACAAAACAAATAAAACAGTTGTGGATCATCCCGGTAACGACACACAGTATTAAGAGTCAAGGGTATGTAAACTTGTGAATGGGGTCATTTTTATAAATTCAGGTCTTTTTTTTAATATGTAAACATCTTTTATGTAAAATATCTTATCCAGGACAGTATAAATACATTTTCACATTTTCACAGATTCTGCAAGGGGTTCACAAATTTTCAAGCAGCACTGTACATTCAAACTTTTATGTTAGATGTAATTAGTCATGATTATTCAATTTGACAGCATTAACACATAATATTATATAACATTTTATTTCATTATTTCATTTCAATTTCATTTCAATTTCAATTTAATTTTCTTTTTCCTTTTTTCTTATTTTTTGTTAGCTGGGTAGTATTTTAGTAATTTTATCAAGAGTTTTTCATTTCATAAGACTAAATTATAGCAAATCATCATTAGTGCATCTGGTATTCAAATGACTATTGTTTAAACAGATTGTAAAGTCAAGAAAAAAAAGGCAAAATAAAGGCAATTCCCAGTGTTTCCTTCCTGATGTGTTTTGCACTGGGTAAACTGTTTACACAAGGATCTGAGTGATGAAAAATCTGCATCCCTGTTCTCTCTCTTAGTCCTGCACTTCTGTGTTTACTGTCATCCTCCCAAATCCCCATCCTCTCACTAACACTCCTCAGGATGCAGTGTGTGCACATACAGTATACATGTGTGTGTGTGTGTGTGTTGTGGGGTTGGGATGGGTGTATAATGTGCTCAGGAAATCAGTGAGCGCTTAAATGTTTTTATACCTCACATTTATCCTTACCGATCCATAAACCACATAGGGAATTGTATCATATACACACACACATCTTCTTGGGGCTTTTCCATTTTATCGAAACGGAACTAACCTTTACTTGTCATAAAAATAAATATAGCTATATATTATTGTTATTATTATTATTATTATTATTTCCGGTTCCTGTTTTTCCCTGTGAACAAAATGACCATTGCATCATTCACAATTTTCTTAAAATATCTTTTTATTTTATTTTTAAAAAACAGTTTTTTTTCAAGGTAAGATAATGTCAAACTACTGGTTTTTAGTCAAGAATTCCAGCTTTTGAAAATGAACAACGAACGTCGCGTTATTGTTATGTTTTGTTATATTGTAAGAACTTTGTTTATGTTTCTGCCATCTGTATTTAATGTATGTGTAGGTGTACAAAGCTAAACCAAAATGAAATCCTTGTGTGAGTGAGCATACTCTGCCAATTTTATATAAATATGTGTGTGTATTGTGTATATATGATGATGACCTTGTCTTTCCCAGGATAGTCTATTAATCTGTTTAATGAGTGTGATGATTGAAGAATCTGTGACACCGTCTTTCTTTCGCTCTGTCTCTCAAAAGCAATGTTCTGCCCTTTCTTTTGTGCATAGGACAATTGACAGTGACCCTTTCCAGGTCCCAAAGGTACTCAGAGGTCAGGAGGAGTAACTGCAAAGATAAATACACACTCTCAAACACTGGCTGGAGTGGGACGGGACGGCTGGCCGATGGCTGTTGAGTCTGTTTAAATGAGCCTCTAAAGAGAAGCGGTGGGCTTCACCTCATGTAGTAATATTTGGCTTAAAAACATCTTTGATCATTTTGGTTTTTATAGAATTTCACAAATGAGATACAACTTCAATTTTCATTAATTCATCAGAAATAAAATCAGGCTTTAAACAATCAAGAAGCCTTTAAAACATAAACAATCACAGAAGCCTGAGCACTTTAAACACTGAGCACCCAATTAAACCTATGCATACATGACAAAGGTGAAATAAGAATGTGCTTTCTTTTTACACAGGAACACACACACACACACTTGCAAAGCCACAGCTCTCTCCCATGGAGAGCCGCCACAGGACATAGTCCCTGAGTATCTCTGAAACATTTATGAAGTCTTATAATCCCCTCTCTGCCTAATGTACCCTAACAAGCCTTTACTGCCTCTCTAGCCCTGCTCTAGAGTTCCCGGCATCTAACCCCTTTAACACCCTACACTTTCAGCGCTTTTACGTGCTTTTTGCATTTTTAAAACATATAGCTTGGTCAAATAGAGATGAGCATCCTAACAGATTCATAGCATACTTAGTGCTGTCATTAATGATACAACGCAGTATATAATGTTTATGTGTAGTATTTGGGACATATCATGTGGTAAAGAATTATATAAAAAGATATATAATATTTTTGACCCTCCTGTATATTCATTATTCGTATTATTATTATTTTTTTGGTAACACTTTACAATAAGGCCCATTAGTTAAAGCATTACTGTAACTAACATTAACTAACAGTGATCAATACATTTGTTACAGTATTTATGATTCTTTGTTGACATTTGTTAATAAAAATACAGCTGTTTATTGTTAGTCCATGTCAACTCAGGGCCATTAAAAAATATGAAATGATACGACTTTTGATTTGAATGTCTAAATGTTGAAATTAACATTACTAAGATGCTTTAGAAGTATTTTTTCATTAGTTCACGTTAACAAGTGTTAACTAATGTCAACTAATGTCAACTAATTAAACCATATTGTAAAGTGTTACTCATTTATTAATATACATACATTAATATTAACATTTATTAATATATATATATATATTTGGATTTATTCATTTATTTATAGATACTATTGAAAGAATGTAAATAAAATGTTTCTGTTTTGTCTTTCAGTTATCATCATCATCATCATCATTATTATTGTTAATTATAAAATAATTATAAAATATTTTTTTATAATTAAGAATCATTTTAAAAATATTTAAAAATTTATAAAGTTTTTAAAATTATTAACAACAATAATATTAAAACTGAAAGACAAAATAGAAACATTTTCTCTAAATTATGTGCTTTAACAATCTGAACATACAAATGTAAAACCTAATGTATTTTTTAATATAATCTGACATAGGGGAGGAAAGTGAAATAACAGGATTGATTCAGAGGCGCTGGGTGGGTGGGCGAGAGTGTGGGCCGAGTGAAGTGACCTCAGGTTGTCATTGTGCTAAAGGCTCTGACTGGACATCAGGAAACCTCCATTACTGCATGTATGTGAGTGTGTGTGTTAAAAACGGGGTCTTTGGGGAGCTGATCCCGATCCCAGGAGGCTGTTTTACTGCAGCCTCTGCCCTGTGCCTATGTTTACATGTTGAGAATGCCATATGCTAAATGGCTAGTATTACTGCTCAGATTTCCCTTCCACACTCACAGCTCAATGAGGAGTTATCAGAGAACAGTTCCCATTTAAAGCAAAGCGATATTGAGCTGTTGGGGTTATTGATAAAGAACTTTACACCTGACAGTTCTCACAAGAATTTTTTTTTGGACATTGCAAAGTCTTTTTTTCTCTTATTTCCATTCAAAAGTAAAGAAAAAAGTGACCAGCAGCCAAAAAAAATATACAAATAAACAAATAGACAAATGAAAACGTTGTTTCTTGAACAGCAAATCAGACACTGAAGACTGGAGAAATGGCTGCTGAAAATTCAGCTTTGACACCAAAGGGAAAAATACATTTATAAAGATATTTAAGAAAATAAAATTTCACAATACTACTGTTCTTACTGTATTTTCGATCAAATAAATTCAACCTCTGTGACTTCATAAGTGACTTCTTTCAAAAACATTAAAAAAAAATCGTAATGATTCCAAACTTTTGACCGAAAGAATCACGTGTGAGAAACACATTTTGAATTAAAGCATGGCAGTTTGTATTTTTAATCAGCAAATGTTCTAATTAGTACTATTTATTAAATTAATTAGTGTTCATTGGTGGATTGTTACTGGAATAGTTCATTTCAATACCTTAATAAAAAACATTTTAAAAGAAATAAACTATAGGAAGTGAAAGAGTCTTCTTCAGAACGTCTGTTTGCTGGAATGAGCTTGTTTTTCTGGATCAATGCAACTGCAATAGAGAATGCTTTTCATTCACAGTAGTCAAGCTAATGGTTCAGAACATCATCCAAAGGCATCCCATCAGCGCTGCACAGTCATAACACACACACACACGCAGGGGGAAGGAGACACAGAGGTCAATACGGCCGGTCGTGAGGAAGCTTGTGGTGTCCATTACATGCAATCTTCATTAGTAGCATGTTGAATACAAGAGCACTGAGAGTGGCCTCATACGATACAGCGTCTGCATCCAGAAAGCTGCTTTTTACGTCAAAAATACACCCCGTCATATCCTTCAAGTCCCTCGTGTGAGATAACCGGCCCTTTTCTACATCCGTGTTGCCACTTCCTGACACAAAATATCCTGTCTGGTTGATATCAGCTAGTGTTAGTGATCAATGAGGAGAAAAGCATTTTTAATCCCCTAAAACATGTGTTCTGCTCTCCATTGCTGGATGTTGTGGTTACAGGAGGGCTGCAATATTCTCTTGCTGGAGGAAAGGTGACGAGGGACATTCAGATCAGCTTTAGAGGAACCTCTCATGGGACAATGGATGTTTCACACAGGGAGGTCATACATGGGGAGACCATTTCGAGCCCACCCAGATTGACAGCACAGTGTGTGTGTGCGTGTGTGTGTTCTTATTTAACCTACATTGAGAGGAGGAACAAATGTCCCCATAAAGATAGTAAAATTGTGAAAATTTTGACATGAGAAAACCAGCTTAGAAATTATACTTTTTAGCATACGCTTTTTGAAAATGTAAAAATGCAGAAAGTTTTCTGTGATGGGTAGGTTTACGGTTAAGGGAATAGTTTACAGTTTAAAAACCATTACATCTATGGAAAGTCTAAGATATAAAAACTGTGTGTGTGTGTGTGTGTGTGTGTGTGTGTGTGTGTGTGTGTGTGTGTGTGTGTGTGTGTGTGTGTGGTCTTGGTAAAACCTACATTGTGGGGACCAAACATCCCCACAAAGATAATAATACCACTCATTTTGGACCTTGTGGGGACATTATTTGGGCCTATGAGGGAAACAGCTTAGAAATCATACAAAATTATGTTTGTTTGTTTTTATAATGTAAAAATGCAGAAAGTTTTCTGTTGTGGGTATAGTGGTAGGGTTAGTGTAAACGGAAAGAATATTCAGTTTATACAGTATAAAAACCATTTTGTCTTTGGAAAGTCTCTGGAAGACATGAAAACCCAACGTGCGTGTGTGTGTCTGTGTGTGTGTGTGTGTTCCAATTTTCAAAGAAAATAGTGTCATTACGCTTATATTGTGAGTCAAAATGTTAAATACTTCAACATAATTCTTCAATAGCCTCTTTTGATTTTTTTTAATTGATATTCGTCTCTGTGTATTTCACCAAATGAAAAATCAGCCTATCAATACCTCCTGTTCTCAGTTACCCTAATAATTGTGCTGCTTTGATCACCTTTTCCCAGTGTGTAGTAGAAAGCATTTTTTCCTTTTGTTCTGGCAATGTTCAGCGTCGGCGGTTTATTGATCAGAATAAGTCAGTTAATAAGCTTGAGACTAATTCATCACAAGGCTAGAGACTGGAACAGCAAAGCCTAGCTTAATCAACTCATCAAAGCTCTCCGCGCATGAAGACGGTAATTAAAGGCAAAGCGGAGTGTATGTTAGATAGATAGTAACAGGGGTCTAGGCCCAACCAAGACTAAGATAGAGAACTTTCATTCTCTTTGCCCCGTTCAGTGTGTGTTAATCTGTTTCGGCTCGCTGAACGCTGGCCAAACAAGGTCTTTTGGATGATTATAAACTCCAAATGGATAATGGCGGAAATGCCAGAACAGTGCAGCTTCATTTGCAACATAAGATTAATTTTTTTTTGTTGTTGAGTTTTGCTGATTTAATGCAGTCATGTTACATAATATTTTTATCTGAATATAAATATGAGATATTCAAACCCTTTGAATGGACAATCAAATGAAAAAATGTCTAACTTTATTTTAAGGTGTCTTTGTTACAGTGTAATTATACATTAATTACACATTAAAGTAATATTAATTAACTACATTAGGGATATTTATATTTATAGTTATGAACATAGTAATCACATGTAACAAGGTCACTGTAAAATAAAGTGTTGAAAATTAATTAACTTAATTATATTGAAATCAATGAACTCAAGTAAAGTATTTTTCATAATGTTAACTCGTATTGTAAACTAATGTTAACAAATGGAACCTTGTTGTAAAGTGATACCAAAATAGGTTTTTTGCACAATTGTCCCGTTCACTGCTGCAGATTTTTGGTCTCACCTCTTGTAAACCCCATGTGACTTCACAGCTTGAACCGTGAATCTGGCCGACAATCAGCGACCAATCGTCTGTCTTTCCTCAGTTAGAAGATGATGCAGTCCTGCCTAATGACAGATAGGGCCTGGGAAAATCACCAATAATTACCCCCATCATCATCCGCAATATTTCACTCTACCTTGCAGAGCAACTATTGAGAGCTGAATACACCGAGAGCGATGACCTCACTGGACAACAACACAAATAGTTCATGGAATATAAGATTTACAGCGTGATGCAGAAGTAATGGCTGTTTTCCCAGTACAATAAGTTCTCTCCTAACAGGCGAGTAGAAGAGAAGTGAAGACATTTAATGAGCGTTGGGTCTGGTTCAGAACATTGTGAGAAATGGGTTCATTAATGTGAGAGAAAAAAAGGCCGTTTAGTGAGAATGTGCTAATAAACCATATAAAAAGCACTTGGCTGGTAGGGGGGGGGGGGGGGGGGGGGGGGGATATCATAAATAATAGAATAGAATAGAATAGAATAGAATAGAATAGAATGTGTGTGTGTGTTTTAAAAGTATGTTTAAATTAGACTTCAAATAGAAACATCCAGGCAAATATTGTGTATAAATATATTATTAAATGAATATTATATAAATATGTAATTTAATGTAATTTAGTTTGAGATATTTATATTTTCTATATATATATTATATATAATCCTTTAATAATTGTATTTATTATATGTTTGGTAAAACATAATATTACTTTGCAGGAGTCTGAACATGCTTTTTGAATTAAGAAATATATTGCATTCATGTTTAACTGCAATTATGCAATAAGGTGATCGGTTGCTGTTTTGCTAATATTTGACCATGAAACTTGTCACTTTATGCAATACTTTGAGCGGCAGTTCTGAGGTTATGAAGTACATTTGCTCTCTAAAAACTTTCATCTCTTCCCCTCTGTTCACTTTACCTCATTGTAATTTGTGGATTCATCAGCCCTCGGGTCATAATTGCAGTATCTGTCCATTCATAGCCTTTAACCACAATAATAAGCTCCCCAGGTGAGTCCATGTCCACCAAAAGACAGTTGAGACATTATTAAGATGTCTTTGTCTGTTGCTTTTGAACCTTTGTGAGGAGTGGGTCCATGTGAACTGTCCATGATGGCCATCCTCTCACGCAGGTAATATACCCCAGTGACCTATTAGATGATGTACTGTCCATTGAAGTACCTGTTCACAATCCTTACCTCAATAACACCCTAATTAATGAGGCCTGATGAGTAATTGCTCCTGTTGTTGCCCTTGAAGCCTTTCTCCAGGTGTGACACAAGTAGCCAAATGAGGTTGCACATCAGGGTTAGTTAGCGCTGCTGTGAGGCTTTGGCCCTTAGTGGTGGGGAGGACTGACAGGAGACATTATCATCAGCAGTGGTCAGTAGGTGTGAAAGAGTTGACCTAAGGGCTTTAGGACAGCCCTTCCAAATATATTTGATCATACAGTATATGCATGTACAAAACATGCGCACACATAGACCTATTCCAGCTGTTGCAGTATACAGTATATGCATGCATTAGCTCACACAGTCATGCACTTAATGGTAAAATTTTCTATTTTTTTTTATTTATATTTATTTTTTATTCATTTATTTTTATTTTTTTAATGATTTCTTATATGTGAATGTGAACGATTTTCAGAATTAGGTGACTCAAACGTTGATCTGTATTTTATTTTATTTCATTTTATTTTATTTATTTAAAAAAGAGATAGTTTATTCCTAATGCAAAGAAGTATAAGCATTCGATTTTTTTAAATAGCCTAGTTTATAATAATATAATATAATATAATATAATATAAATTATCTTTAAGATTTCAAGGGTATTTTAAGCAAAGTATGTTTAAAACAGACTTCTATAACATCCAGGCAAATATGGTACATTCCCTATAATCTTTTTATTTTCCTTAGCTGTCTACACTTTTGACAGCTTTGTCCTACAGAGCATTAGCATGTCTTAATTTTATAGCGTTGTGGCCCTGGTGATGATCAGCTATTGATTAGAATGAGGGTTAAACCTAAACTGTACCCTCCCACTAATCATGAGCTGACCCAGTGGATTCCAATCCCCTCTCCCCTGGGACCCCACGAGGTCCTGCAGTCCTGCCATTCTTACCAATCCACGTCATTGAAGCGTGAATCATGGATGGATCTGCTTTACTGATACATGTTCATTTCATTTACATACAGACCTATGACTTTTTATTCCTTATGACTGTCTGCTTGTATTAGGCCTACATTATGCCATTTCACAGTATCACTAATAGCCAGAGAGTTATTTTTCAAAATGTATTAGGCCTACTTTGTGTCAGATGATTGTAGACAAAAAAAAAAAAAAAGATTTAAATTTAAAGTGGGTAGCATATACACGGGTTTCTTGTATACAAACAATACCGGATGCGCGCGCATCCAGGGGGCAAAAAACCGCTGTCTGTTATGCCGAGTTCTGTAAAAGAACATTGTAATTAACGTAGATTTCGCATTGTTTGTCATTTCTTGTTGACTCAATAATAAACTGCAATTTCAGAGTTGGATCTGTTTGTTTGTGTTTATTAATATAACATTATGTAAAATGTCCAACTGTTTACGAATCAAAATCCGGACATACTGTGATGCATGTATGAATCATGTTAGACTAGTTAGTTTAACAAAGATGAATACATACTGTAACAAATGTTTTGTTCATTGTTAGTTAATACATTAACCTGTATGAATGCACCCAGTTTTAAGAAAACGCAACCTTTATTCACGTCTTTGTTGTTTTTCCGACAGTGCTAGCTAGTTTGTGTCTTTTAGCTCATAGCTTTAACGGCAGACTGTTGTACGTCGCGCTGTTGGAATCCTCTACGTTTACACCGTTTAGCTGTCAGCATTTTAACTGTTTAACCGGGACAATTTCATAGTGGTTGGTGTTACCCGAACCTCTGGTCACCATACTAATAGTCTACCCACAGCGACACTTGGAATAGATTGTCAACCTCTGGACAACTTTGCACTTTGATAGAATTAGGCTAGCCAGCCAGCACATGATGGATTTAAACAATGGATTTGTATTCTCATTGGATGTTTAAAAAAAAAAAAAAAAAAAAAAAAAAAAAAGGTAAGCTGCGATCTTCTAAGTTATATTTGCTGGGTTGGTTTGTGTTAGTGGAACAAAGCTAAAAGATTGTAACTCGAGGCTTCTGCCTTTGCTTTCCCTCTGCTTTTGGAAGTTATGGCAAAAACAACATCATAGAACAATATTGACGCAAGATATTTCTCCACATGATAAAACTGATGTCCATTGTTCCAAATATGGCAATAACTCATTTTTGACAAAATTGAAGTTAAGGTCTTTTGCCTTTGCACAGCAGTATGCTATAGCCTAAACCCTTTACTCCGGTACGAAGACCGCGGGTCTTTTGCCCCCTGGTTGCGTGCGCAAGCAGTGATGACGTCGCCGAGAAATCCATGTATGCCAGGTAATGAAATATCTAAATATGGTTGCAGACTTTGGTATCTTGGCAAATCTGAGCACAGTTTGTTGAGTGAGTGAGGGAAAAAAATCAAACAGCTTTTAAAGACATGTACTGTAATTAAAATCTACATCTGTAAATATGTATTTTAAAATATGTACTTTCTTTCTACTGAAAGAGAACACTGAAGCTGACCATTGTATGAAACAAACACTCACACGCACGCACATTTCTTCATTTGCTTCTTAATTAAAGGAACACTCCGACTTTTTGGGACTTTAGCCTATTCACCTTATCCCCCAGAGTTAGATAAGTCCATACATACCTTTTTCATCTCCGTGCGTGCTGTAAGTCTGTTTGACGCACCCACCGCTAGCCTAGCTTAGCACAAAGACTGGATGTAAATGGTTGCAGCTAGCATACTCCTCACCACGGCTCGTCTCAGGTGCTGCGGTTATCACTCCGCCCAAGTAGCAGTGCTTCGCCTTCAGATAATATAGTTCCCAGTATTTATACGGTTAAAATATGTCTGTCTCATGTGACTGTTTTTTGTACACTCTGTGACTAAACAAATCACAACATGTAAATAGGAAAATGTTTGCGTTATTTTGTCACTTATTTGGATTAGTATGCTAGCTGCAACCATTTACATCCAGTCTTTGTGCTAAGCTAGGCTAGCGGTGGGTGCGTCAAACAGACTTACAGCACGCACGGAGATGAAAAAGGTATGTATGGACTTATCTAACTCTGGGGGATAAGGTGAATAGGCTAAAGTCCCAAAAAGTCGGAGTGTTCCTTTAATCTCACTGATTTTTAGGAGAAACTATTAAGATATTAATGAGATTTCAGTTATATGTTTTCTTTGCTACACGGAACACTAACTGAATAATTTCTGATAGTTTATGGGTGTGTTCACACTTGGTTCAATTAAAACGAACTCTGGTGTGATTGCTCTGTTAGTGCAGATTATTTGAATAAGTGTGAACGCTGCCACCCGAATCCTGGTGTGGACCAAACAAACCGACCGAGACCCATCTATTCAGGAGGTCTCAGCCCGCTTCCAAATGAACTCGAGTGAAATATGAACACAACACTGACTAAAGACATCTAAACGAACCAAAAACATGACGTGATGTCACAAGATGCGACCCTATAAAGGACAATGCTCAAGCATACCTGGTTATTCTCGTCATAGTTGCGTTGCCCATTGCAATTCGGTACGGGCATCTTCATTTGTGTGTGTAACGGAGGAATTCCTGGCACTGTTGTGACTCCTTTACACATTTTATTAGCTCTTTGTGAGTTTTCAGTTGGTAAAAATACCATCATATGTACAGTCACCATGATTTTGCCAAGTGCAACCTGTTCCTGGATCAACATACGTATGTTGTTGATCCTGGAACAACATTCCTGTCCCTATGCCCTACCCATAAATTGTCCCTAAAATCAGAAGGACATGATATGTGAATAACACTGATGTAGAAGCACCTAACCCTGGTTGTAAGCCTAAACTTGACATAAACTGTAAACTTGTCCCTCAAATCTGATTGGTTGATTGGAATGTTGTTCCAGGATCAACAAAGATAGGAACATAATGCACTATAGTGAAATCACATTCGGCCATATATATGCACATACTGTACAACAAGCACATTGGGTTTTGTATATTTAGGTTTAGTGTCAAAAATGACAGTGTGAACGTTAAGCGAATAAGGACTAAATGTATCACTTTCTATTTTGGTCCAGACCAAAAGAACCAAGAGAACCAAACTACAAATGTAAACACACCCTACAATTCGATTCAGTGGATATATTCTCCATATTGCTCTAGATTAGTCTTAATCTCTGTCATATTATCCAGCCCTGAGTATGCATACATGCAATTGAGAGCAGAATGGATGTCCATGCATAACCAGAGAGGCTGATCAGACTGGGACCGAGCTCAGGCATAACACCCTCAATCCATTCTCATAGATCTGTTAGTTTGTCTGATCACTTGATCAATACCATATAACCTTAGAAGGTTTATTTAGGCATGCGACTCTAGTATTAGTAATATAAACACAGAGGGGAAAGAAACATGTTGATTTGTTTTATTACAGATCAGGAACAGATGCAGGAGGAGCTAATGATTGGGCCATTGGACCGCCACAGAATCCCCACATGGGCCTTTTACACGGCCAAACCCAGACATCAGATCAGATCAATAAGATCCTCGGCAGTGCTTACCATGTCTCTTCTTTTGTCTGCTCATCTCTCTCTCTCTCTCTCTCTCTCTCTCTCTCTCTCTCACACACACACACACACACACACACACACACACACACACACACACACACCTTGAGTTCATTGAATTCTTCCACTGTTTGGAAAACAGATACTACAGCGCTGTAAATATAGCCTTATACATGATGAGATATCAATAACACATTGAGTTGAGTTGTCACGCTGGAGAGATGAATGAGACCATTAGAAGCTGTTAATAGTGTGTAGGCAAGAAAAACAAAAAACGAACTGAGCTTCACGCTTTGTGGTGATCTCACTGAGTTAAGCAAAAATATTCTTCTACTACATGGCAGCATCCGGATAAAACATCAAACGTCAACGCACAATGTGCACACAGTATTTAAAGGGATAGTTCCCCAAAATTCTCTCATTATTTACTCATCCTCATGTTGTTCAAAAACCCGTATGACTTTCTTTCTTGGAACACAAATGAAGTATTTGAGGAATGTTGGTAACCAAACAGTTTTATTTAGGTAAAAAAAGTTAAGTCATTCATGTTTTAGGATGATACAATTTAAAAAAAAAATCTTTTTTAGGTGAACTATTCCTTTAAGCTCCATGACAAAGAAGTTTGAACTGTGAAGCACATACAGTGACAGAAATTGGTTGTTTCTTTAACCATAAACACTTTTGGCCATATGGACGTGTAGAATATAAACATAAAATGTTCACTTTTCACAATCAAACTTTATTTAATGTGTTCAGTAACAACGTCTAACTAAAAATACAGACAATACAAATTTTGAAGATTTAATTTTTTAAACAATTTTTTTTTATTTAGATACAGTAGAGACTGTATAATACAACTGTCAACATCTCTTTTATACACGGAGAAAAATAATAATAAAAAAGAAAGGAACACACACACACACACACACACACGAACACAAAGAAAAAATATTTCAAATGTTTGGGGAAAGTATGAATAAAACCCAACTGTTAGTTTAAATTTTTGGTAACACTTTTGTCTAGGGTCTAATTCTGACTATTAACTAGTTGCTTATTAGCATGCATATTAGGATATTGGCTGTTTATTAGTACTTATAAAGCACATATTAATGCCTTGTTGTGCACGACCACATTCTACATCCATAAATCCTATACCTAAACTTAACAACTACCTTACTAAATATAAATAAGCAATTAGGAGTTTATTGAGGCAAAAGTCATGGTTTATAGTGAGAATTGGACCCTAAACTACTGTAAAGTGTAACCGAATTTGTGATTTTGTAATAACAGTTGGGCTTGTCCGTATTTGACCCAAACGTGGGTTGAAAAAACCCAGCATTAATAATCTATTTTTATATGATTGTTTTAAATGATTTCATCATTTAGTTTGAAAGTGGGTCTTAGATTAGGGCAGGCCTAATAAAATCTATACATTGTTTGGTAACACTTTACAATAAGATCTCATATAGTCAATGTTAGCGTTAATTACATTGACTAACATTGAGCAATACATTTTTTACAGTATTCATTGATCTTTGTTAATGTTAATGTTTGTTAAAAATACAACAGTTACCAATCTTTTCAATGTGACCTTCATAACTAAATGAAAAAGTTGAAATCTGTTGAAAATCCACAGTGATTTTACATAAAACACCATCTTCACTGAAACTCATATAAAAAAAATAAAAGTCAAATAAAAGTCTTGGCATTTCTTTTGCTCTGATGGTCAGGTTATTTGTAAGTCTAACTTTGGTGTGGCCCGTTACTCATTTGTCAGCCAACGGTGTCTTGCATTGATCCTCATACAATCATTGACAGGGAGCTCTGAGCGCTCAATCAGGAACTGCAGCTGAATGACAGTTTAACTTCTTCACATCCATTTGTTAAGCAGCATTTCCAGCTCATAATCCGTGTGCCACTCACATCACTGGCAAAGTGTGCCCTCCATCACACGAATCACAATAGCCAGTCGTCACAATAGCTGTGTTTTGCGGGGCGGCACATGGCTGTGGGTTTTTAGAGTGCCGTATAGAAGTCGAAACCCATTGTGCTCGGGTTTCCTCTGTTTCTCCTCACACTGGCTGTCATTCTGCTAATTGTGTCCCTTTCAGGGCTTTGTAGATCAGCACACTTCTGGACCCGAGTTTGAAAAGGAGAAGGGGTGGGGGGGTGGGGGACCGGGGTCGGGTTAGCTCTGGCCCTCTGAACGAGGGTCGGGCACGTGCGCTCCACAATGCAGACTCCAGATTAGGGGCTGAACAAAAGCCGGGCGAACTGTAATTACAGAGCAAACAGCTCTGAGGGTGAATGGGGGACTGACACTGCTCCATTGGCAGCTGTGCTTCAAGCAGACTCTTACAGTAAAGCAGGGGAGGAGAGGAGGTGGAGCGGACACACGCCATATGCCTCCCCTTTCCCTGCACAAACACACTCAGGCACAGACACAGCGCATGGGCTCCAGAAGTCTGAGTCCACTAGTGAAATGCTTCTGCTTTGTAATCTTTTATCAGTGAAAAGTGGACTTCAGTATCTTAGCAGTTGGTTTGTCCCTCTTTTGCTTTAATGACGGCAGTTTTTGTGTTGCATGAACTAAAAAAGTTTGTGTAAAACCTGATGGTCACGTTGTCCAGCGTGATTTGATGATTCGAATTTAGGACTCTTATGGAAATATGATAACATTTTCTCATTAGCCTATCATTTAAATCGGACTAATTTTCAAACGGTTTGTTGTAAATAAACATCTTTTCAAATCATGACTTTCTGTTACGAAACAAGGTATTGATTTGAAACATGTCCTCTGTAGAAGACAGCAGGGATTTTGGGGAGACTCAACAAGTGAATAGGGAAATAAATTATGTATAAATATATGAAATATGAGATATTCTTATGAAATGTTGCCAAGTTATTACTCCCATTATTGCACTTCTTTTCATTACATGTTGGCCCAAGAACACATTAATGCAAATTAGATACAATGCAGATACATAATGGGAATACCCATTCATGGCCATGTTTACACTCATATTGTATGAAGTAAAATAGTGTATCAAATCATTCTGTTATATCTTTCATAACATAGTTGAGAATTATCTTTAAAGGGATACTCCACTTTTTTTTGGAAATAGGCTCATTTCACAACTCCCCCTTTTTATGTATTTACTAATTTCAATACAAACTCCCACATTGTCATTGGTCAAATTATTATTTAAAGGTTTAAATATATTTGTTTAGTTACAGGTTTTAATATTTGTTATAGGTTTTTCCTTTTATATAAATTTCTTTTCTTTTCATTTAATTAATTTATCTTTCTCTCTTTCTATATATATAGGCTTACAGTATATTCTCTTAAATCCAAAAACCCCAATCCCCCCCCCCCCCCCCCCCCAGATTTTCAATGTGGCGTCATTTGAGACTTTAGGATGTATAGTATGTATAGTATAGTATAAATGCTATAAAAAAAACTGCATGCATGCATATGAGCAAACCCAAACACAATGTATTTAACAAACTGTTGCAAAATAGAGCAAAAACTTTTTTTAACATGTAAATTAATCACAGTATCTAACTACATGTGCACTACAAAATCAATTTGATCTTTCATGCTGTGAAAGAAGTTCATACAACATTAGTCGGTATTAAAATAAAATGTGATCAGTGACGGCTTTCTGTAACAGATTGTAAGCCCCAGTTTTAATAGGTGTGACTAATGATGGCCTGATATTTCCTACTCAATGCTAATTTGTGGAGGGGTCTTAAGCCAGCACTAGAATCTGCTTAAGCTGGTGAAATAAGGGATAAAGTTGCAGAGAGGTTAAAGACGAGAGATGAGGCAGCATGTTGGTTAGACTGCACTGAAGCACACTAGGGGAGCTATTGAAATGCAGCATGACTGGCTCAGGCTAATTAACAGTAGGGTCCAATTTACAGTACAGGTGGAGCAATTACAGAGATGGAGCCTGTAAGCAGAAACACAGGGGTTTTAGGGCACACAATAAGTCAGTATGGGGCAAATAAAACTGTGGACACATGACAGTGTCATTTGGTAATGCGGGTCTCTCTAGTCCACACGAACTGTAAACACTATAAACTAAATGAGCAGCCATTAGCTAAAGTGACAAGGGAGAAAATCAGGGGTGAAAACAAATCCAAAGTCTTTAAAGAGGGTTTGGCATGTGGAGAGATAAACCCCCCCCCAAAAATTATATATATATATATATATATTTCATGTTTTATTTAGCTATGGAGACACTCCTATATTACACATGACATTTCAAATTTATAAATATTTATTCATTCATTCATTCATTCATTCATTCATTCATAAATTCATTATTGTCTTAAAGTAAACTTCGACTCTTAAAATGTATAAGTTTACTTTAATATAAATATTTTATATTTTAGTAGTTATACTATATATATATATATATATATATATAACACAGGCTGCGGACACTGAACAATGAAAATGAAAACTTTGGGGGTGAAAACAAATGCAAGGCTGTAAAGAGGATATTTTAACATGTGAAGAGATTCGAATAATATCTTTAATTAGAAATCTGCTTAGATGTTGACAATGAACTCAAATACTTTCATGTTTTTTTTGTCGGTGGAGGCACTCTTGATATTTCAAATGTATATAGGGTACATACATATCCAGAACATTTTTATAATTGTATATTTATTTCATTTTATAAATATAAAACAATCTCTAATATTTAGAACTGCACAATGTAATGTTGACATTCTTATTTGCATATTCATAACATTAGACAAATACAGCACACTATATCGCTACTTTTTAAAAACGTACTGGGAAAAAAAAACTTAAACAAAACAAAAAAAGATTGCTAAACTCTGGGTTAAAAGTACCTCTAACTTGGGGTTAAAGTTGAAAACCCATTATCTTAATGATTCATTAGGAATATCCAAACAAACAACATTAAAATCAGCTCCATCACATGATTAATGAATGGATCATCTAAGCAGTCATCAGCGTTTTTGTTTGTTCATGTTAAACTTTGTGTTATTTCCTTATAGAGTGACAAGGGAAGTCCCTCATTCATTGTCATTGAGCTCAGTTTTGGGTTTGACGATCAGATCAGCCCACACCCTCTCTCACATTGTCCAAAGTTCCTCAGGAGATGGACTTAAAGCCCAACCGTCCCCACCTGATCCTGATCACCATGGCCTGAAGGCCCCATTGAAATAACAAGGCCTTTTAGACTTGCTACTTTAAGCTCCTCTAGAGCAATTATGCATTCATGTGCGTGTAATTGGCATCCACGAATATGAAATGTTTGGTGGGCCCTTAAACACTGTTAGGGTCTTTGGATGTCGCCCTTGTCAGACAAAGCCTGGAGGTGTTACCCCATTTCCATCTATTTAGAGTGCTGGGAAGAGGTTGAAACAGCCCTGTGTTTACAGTAAACTTTAGGGGAAAATGCTGAGTGCTACTGAACGGCTCTTCACCCACTTATTAGTATCTACCCTAGCTGCCATCAATAGCTGGAGTCTTAATTAAACAAGCAGATGCAGGAGTGTCAATCATACGCAGAGACAAGACTGTAACAGTCTAATATACAGCGTTCTGCTGGGCATTTTGTTCCCCTGACATTACTGTAAGCTCTGAAGGAGAAATCACGTGAAAGAAATGCAGACAAAAAAAACATCAATGTAATTCACCACAGCATAGCACTTTATTTGTTTCTCTATACATAATTATCATTTATTTGAATTTTTTTTTTTAATTATTTTCTGTTTGTTTTATTTTTTTGAGTCAAGCTAAAACTCATTATACTTGTAAAATGACAATAAAGGAACTTAAATTTTTTTTATTCTGTCATCATTTACTCTCGTGTTGTTTCAAACCTGTTAGAAGTTCATGTGTTCTGCTAAAAAAAAAGAAGAAAAAAAAGGGATTTTGAAGAATGTGGGTAACCAAAGCAGTTTCTGGTCTTCGTTGACTCCCATAATATCCAACTGTTACTAACATTCTTCAAAATATCTTCCTTTGTGTTCAACAGAAGGAAGAACTTAATGCAGGTTTAGAACAAGTTGAGACTGAGTAAATGACGACACATTTTTATTTATCCCTTAATAAACTTAATAATAATAATAAAACTTTGAACTTATAAAATATAATTGATTATTCATATATAAACACATGAAAATAACTGACTGAATAAATAAAAATAAATAATAGTGCTGTCAAATTGATTAATCGCAATTAATCACATCTAACATAAAAATATGTAAAAAAATATATATATATATATATATATATCACATACACGCACACACAAACTTTTATGTTACATGCGATTAATCACGATTAATCGATTTGACAGCACTAATAAATAAACAACACATATGATAAATAAAACCTTTAAAATAAATGTTTGAAAAAAGAAAAATGACAGAGATTTGTTAATGATAAGATAGCTTGAAAAGGGCCAAAATCACAAACAAATATTAACTCTCCGTTCTTTATCATTTAAATGAGAAAGTGGTTAAAAAGCCAGAATTATGCATGAATTCCAGGCCTTAAATCAAAAGCTTCTTGTCGAAAAGAGAGAGCTCAATTCCCACTTCTCCACAGGATTTTGCTTGGCCTGCGTGGTGTCTTTGTCAGAAGCAGTTGTATGTTATCTGAGTAACAGAAACAGCCCTGGTAATCCTTTACGTGGCAGGACGCATAACTGTTCGAACTCCCCAGTCAGTGTGGGGGTTCGTGGCGCTCCATTGTCATTGAGCAGCGGCTCACACGGTGTTACCATTGGATTCTTTGTAATGTGGCCTGAGTTTTTTGCATGACCATGAGGCCAATCTGCTTGGATTGCTGTGCTTGGTAAGGGGCCTGTAGGTTTTCAATGAGGTCTGTATTTCACTCACTTTCAACTGTTATGCTCCCTGCCTATATCCTTGTCCTCAGTGTTAGTGTGCCGAGAGGAGCTGAAGGTGTGATGTTATTTTATTTAGAGTTCGACTAATTAGACCACATCTCTAAGAGTTTCATCCAGCTAATGATATTACCAGCCAAGACTAATTTAAGTGGGAGCCTTTCCAGAAACGGCACTGAAGAACATCCAATCAGAGGACAGAAAGAGACTCGAAAGCCATTTACTGATGAGGATGGGCGAACTTTTTTATTGCTTTTCCCCCTCTAATCCATAAGAATGGGAACAAACAGGCAGCTACTAATAATAATTACATTTACAATGTTCTCACAGCCGTCACAAACATAGATCCTCTGTGGCCATAACGGAGAGAACGAGAGTGTATGTTCGGGAAAGGCTTTGTCAGAAGCATGTATGATTTCCTTTAATAGTTCCAGAGGCCCAGACACAGATTCATTAGTGATTCCTGTAAGGTCCATCATGTCAGGAGGGTTAACAGGAAGAGCGTCGGCAAGGCCACACAGAGAGCTTTACTCACATCTGTCTCTATCTGCTCTCACTTTGCACCTCTTTCAGCCTGTTTCTCATCTCATATCATTAGCTTTATATATGGCTCATATCACTTGTGCTTTAATTGCAATTCTTTCAAGCACACACTCACAACATTTATCTTATTGTCTGAAACATGCATATTCGGATGATTCTTCAATTAGGAGAAGTTTTCTGTCCTTAGTTAGCATTTTGTTTTAAAGAATGGATTAACATTAGCTTCAAACGTGTCCCTTTT
Source organism: Rhinichthys klamathensis goyatoka (assembly GCF_029890125.1). Lineage (NCBI taxonomy): Eukaryota > Metazoa > Chordata > Actinopteri > Cypriniformes > Leuciscidae > Rhinichthys > Rhinichthys klamathensis. Next base: position 1,775,599 of record NW_026606648.1, on the reverse strand, counting down.
ATTGTTTCCAGATGGAGTAAAGTTTCTAAAGGGTTCTGTCAGCTGCTATAGAATCTTTTTGTCATCATAGAATTTAAAATGTTATGAATTAATCAGCTCGTAACAATACTTTATCACTAGAAAAATTGAAATAACCCGTGGGTTCTAGAGGTCCGCTGAACCTTTAGTGTAATGCATATTGCATACATTTAGCAGGATTACTCTATTATGGGCTTGTCATCTGGCAAAAATTCAATTCAAAACATCATAATTGTTTGTAGATGTAATTGCATTATATATTTGAAGACCATAAATGTAATTCATTTTAAAATGTCTACATAATAAGAATAGCTCTGTTTTAAAGGTAGCCTATTATTTGAGAATTTAAGTTCAGAAACAATCCGTTTATTTGTTTGCATAGATTTTTTTTTTTTTTGCTAACTAGCTGGATTAGAAAGTCTGAGGATTAAAAAAAATTCTGCAAAAGGAGAAATGTTATTACCATCATGCACAATATTAATCAGCAGGTTCGGTTGCATAAACTATTTAAAAGTTTTCTTCAAGTCTGAAGCCAGTTGCATATGCATAGCCATTATGTTAAGATGGTGTCTTTACTAGTATCCAACTAGCGATTATCAAGAGGCAATCAATCTTAATTTTGGTATCAAATTAGACCATTCTACGTTTTTATGTATAGTCTACTTGACTTCAAGGGATAGTTCACTCTAAAACTAAATTCTGTCATAATTAACTTATCCATATGTTATTCTAAACCTCTATGAATTTCTTTCTTCTGTTGAACAAAGAATATTTTAAAGAATGTTAGTAATCAGACAGTTGACGGTAGCCATTGACTTCCATAAAAATACTATGGAAGTCAATGGAGCCATCAACTGTTTGGTTATAACCTGTATTCTTTAAAATATCTTCTTTTGAGTTCAACAGAAAAAAGAAACTCATTCAGGTTTGGAACAACTTGAGGGTAAGTAAATGTTGACAACATTTTCATTTCTGTGTGAACTATCCCTCTAAGACAGTTATGGACAGTCTTAAAGAAAAAAAGTGTGATTAACTAGTCTTAAGACTAGTCTTAGCAGTTTATGCAAGTTTTTAAGTCAATTACATGAAAAGGTAGATTGGTCTAATTTGAACCTGAAAACGTAAGACTGATTAGCCCTAACTGTTTTGGTCAGACTTCTTAACTTAGCAGCAATGTTTGCCCTTGCAGATCTTTATTTCAAGACATGTGAATATAAGAGGTCAGACATGCTTATAATGTACCATTCAAATAAATGAGTTCAGTAACTGTCTTTATTTACTCACATACATTCATTACTCAATGTGCTTCACTCTTCAGCCGCAGGCATGTGAGCTCAAATGGACTCTTTCGCCGTCTTCTGGTGAAATGCAAAGCTGCAGACAGTTCAGGAAAGTCGAAAAACACAAATTTTATTTTAGAATTTACAACAAACAAGACATACACACTTTGATCCAGCTATATTTATATTTAAGTTGGTTATCAGCTGAAAAATGCCCCAAAATGTATGCGAACATTTCTATTCTAATTTATTTAATTGTATTCTAACTATTCTTTTTATTGATGTATGAAGAATTGTATTTTTTTTATATAAATCGTATTCATCTTTTATTTATGAATTCTAGATCCACATGTTAGACCTATTGATTTCTTTAATAGTTTGGCCTATTTGGCCTATTATATGCTCTGAAATGTTTGATTATTTCCAAATGTAAGATTTTTTGTGTCTCTTCTGTGCTGTAAGATTGAGTGGGTGTATTTTCCATCAGAATTGATTATGTGATGTACCTTGGTATCAAAATATGTTTCCATCTCTGCAGGCATAAGGTAATACAAGATACAATATTCTCTTAAAGGATTTAAAACCACAGTTGCTTATCAAGTTATTCTGTGTGGTTTATAAGGACCATGTTGACCTAATAGGGTATAGTCTTGATGGCATCATAAAATGGTTGCAAGAGAAGTAAGCTACAAAGAACTTCAATATAGCGACTTTCCCTCGTCCCTTCCTGTTACAGGCACAGCATAATGTAGCTTAGTTTCACAAGACTATAGGGGCTTCTTCTTCTGCTTCTTCCTCTCCTTTCATTCTGCAAATATCTTATTTTGGGACTTTCTTTCTCTATACTCTGATCTGCACAAACTTCATCTGTCAAATGCAATACTTTGGATAGGCCTATTAATACAGATTTACTTTTCTATCTTATAGAATTCTATTCTTATCTAATAAAATGTGTTAGCCCTTATTCAAAATTGATCTCTGCCTATCATTGCTTGTCTGCCTGGATCACTGCAACAACCAACAGGTCCAAAACCAGCAAGAGTACCACCTTTGGCTGGTTTAAGAATTTTAGCAGGAATGGTAAGCACAAATAGTGTAAGAAATACTTTCATATTGTAATAATTTAAAAAAATAAAATAATTATTAGGCCTATATTTTGACATTGGCTGGCTACAGCCTATACCTATTTTTGATGTTACTTTTAATGGCTGAAATAATAAGGGTCAATTACCTTTGTGTATGTAATACTAAGTCTATGTAGTAATTAAAGCACGTTGAACCCTTGTTTTGTTTTTTACAGTCTATGGTTGAAACACGAAATAGTCCTGACAAAGATGTTGACTATTGTCGAAAGGCGATTTTTTTGAATTGCTTGCCTCTAGTTTTGTCCCTACGTGGTACCCGTATCAATTTGGTTAATCCAAAATGGCGACGACCACAGTTGGAAACGTGAGTTGTTCTTTAACTTTAACCAAATAAGTTAGTCCTTATTTGAACTTATACATAGATGTGCTGTAATGGGTCTAGTATATTATAGTTTTATCGTCGGTTTGCCATGGAATTGTCTGTTACTTCGCGGATAAATGACAAGATGCGGCCAAAATCACGTTGGCTAACGTTAACCTGATAGCCTTTATGATTTATATTCTCTGCCAAATAGTTAACTAATATAGTTGTCTTTTGCAGGATATTATTGACTCTGACCTTCCCACTGCTGTGAGTCTACTCAACAGTCTCACAGAACAGGTCTGTAATGTAATTTAGATGGGCAGCATCACAATTGGATGATATAATGCAGAGATATGAGGAGAATGTGGAGAAGATATGATGATGATTGACACTTATATATTTTCAGGTTGCTTCAGTAACAAGTCATGTCCGGGATATGATAAAGAAAGTCAGAGAGAAAGCGTTTCAGACTTCTAAGGTAGAACTATTTTTATGGTGGTAGAACTATTTTTATGGTATTTAAATACTCTCGCTCTCCCTCTCTCTCTCACACGCACACACACACAATGTTTATGACATTTTATTTTCCTTTTCGCTCTAGGGTTTGTCTTTTCTGGACGTGAGATATCATCTGTTATTGTTTTACTTGCAAGATATTACTCATTTGATCAGTTTAAAGTCAGAAGGAGAAAGTTTGAAGGACAACAGCGCCATCCACAGGCTGGTCACCATAAGGACGGTACGACATAAAAAACTGTCAGATTTAAATTTTCTATTAATATTTGCTCATTGAATACATTTTTTTAGACAATATTCCCTTAATCGTATATAACAAATAAAAGAGATTCATCCATTTTTGTCAAATCCCTCAGATTAATTGATTCATCCTCTACAATAATTCAGAATTCTGCCTGTTCAGGCTTCAAATCAAATGTGATAATGCAATAAACTACATGTTTAACAAGTAAATAAACTTTAGTTTTTGCCTCATGCCTTGGTTAATTTCTGACTCTGGTACATAGTTAAATATCTACATACTGCACGCATCAGGTCACATCTGTTATAAATCAGTATACTTCATTATTCTACAGTATTCAGACTACTTTTAATGCTGTGCCTATGCTTAAAGTGTATTTTTCTCTTTTCTGTCTTTGTTGTATAGGTTTTGGAGAAAATGCGTCCGCTAGATCAAAAGCTGAAATATCAGATTGATAAATTAGTGCGGACTGCAGTGACAGGCAGCCTCTGTAAGATTTTTGATGTTCTTGTTATTGATTGCATATTTTAAGAACACTGAACCACAAGTTTACTGACTTGAATGATGGTGTTTCTTCCAGCTGAAAATGACCCTCTACACTTGCGCCCTAATCCTCAGAATCTGGTTAGCAAGGTAAAGCTCTTGTCATGTAATATAACAATAATCACTGCAATAATGATCCAATCACAGACTCTTAAGCATTTTTCTATTAAAATCCAAACAGCGACTTGTTATTTGGCCGGGGCAGTCGGAGTACATATCATTTTATTTCAAATTGCTGCATTTCTTCCACACAGCTCAGTGAATCTGAGAATTCAGGTGATGAGGGCGAAGAAGGAAAAACAAAACGGGGAAAAGAGCCTTCATCCGGCAGGAGATATGTACCTCCTCGAATTGCTCCAATGCACTATGGTAAGTCCTTTTATTTTGTAACAGTTCAATTTATCTTTATTTCACATTAGGATTGAGATGTAGAGACATAATTGCAGTTAATACTCATCCCAAACCCTCTCCTGTCCATACACAGATGGGGACACGACGGAAGCAGACCGGCAGAAGGAGCGCATTGACAAACAGAAGAAAGCGGCTCTCCGGAGCTCCGTGATCCAGGAGCTCCGGCAGCAATACAGCGACGCTCCGGAGGAGATCCGAGACCGCAGAGACTTCCAGACTGAGCGGGAGAGCCGAGAGGAGCAGAACAGGTACATCATGCGGAGGTTCTAGATAATAGAGAGTATTTTGAACCTAGTTTCACGGTTTAGATTACATGTAAATTAAGCGCTTGGTAGTCTTTCAGATGTTTTTTCCTAATACTCTTGGAAAATATTTTGTGAAAGGAAAAACTACGAGGAGTCCATGATGGTCCGTCTCAGTATGACACGCGAGCAGAGGCTCAGGAAGAGAGGAATGATGGGAATGGCATCACAGCTGAGTAACATCACACGATTCGGTGACATCACTGCTCTGACGGGGGGAGAAGCACAGGTGAGCTGGACAATGGCATCATGGGTAGTTTTGCATATCTTTCAAAAGTTCCAGTTGCCGTTGTAGTGACAAATAGCAGTAGTTGCATGTGTATTTCTGCAACAGCTGAAATCCACTCGCGTACATGTAGATATGCAGCGTTTATAAAAGCTTCATGTGGTTAATCTACGACAGAGAGGACTTGAGCTATAACTGCTGATCTCAGATCCTTCATTTTAGAAAATGTGTCTGTATTTTCTCTTTTCATAGGATATTGGTAATTCAAAACCCAAGAAAAAGAAGAAAACCATTAAGAAAAGTAAAAAGAAAAGTAAGTATTTGTTTTGTATGCTGTGAGTGCTTTCAAAAATATAAGCTTCCAGTGTTGCATTTTAATACATATTTTATGGTTTCAGTTTTCAGAAAGCACAAGTAAACCTCTGATGCAAAGGAGAACGTTTAAGAGGAATTTCAACAAACATTTTTTTCTTCAGGATTCTAAATAATCTGTTTGGGACAGTTTCCATTTTCCTTCCATGAACAAAATGGTATATTGAAATATGTGTGGAGCTTTTTATGTAATTTTGGTTAATGCAAGATGTTGATCTCGGTATCGATCGGATTAGCATAACCAAGTGCATTCTGTTGTAAGACATTCTTGTAAATGTGATGGATGCTAGGATCGTAATACGTTTACAATATTTTCATATTTAATTGAATATAATTAAAAATTTTGTGCTGATTGAAAAAAATTCCAATTCTACACCATTCATTTAGCAGTAAATGAATGCTGTCAAGAGTTAAAACATTTTTTTCAACCCATGTAGAGTCTGCATCTATTAAAGTGGCCATTACTTTTAACTGCTGTTTTGAATGGTTTTTGTCCCTTCCAAATCGCAGGATTATATTAAATGTGGCCAATGACTTCAAAATCATGATACGCAGAACTGTTTCTTTTACAGGATTTGTTCAAATTTTGATGTTTATTGTAATGGCCAGTGGGTCTCAATATGTCTAATAGGTGTACTGTATAACACTGTAAACAAACAGATTTCAGGACACAAGGGATAGGTTATAAAAGACATAGGGTAAGATGCCTTCCTTAAAGGGATAGGTCACCCAAAAATGAAAATTTTGTCATTATTTGTTCTAAACATAATGAGTTTCTTTCTTTTGTTGAACACAAAAGTTATTTAGAAGAATGTGGGTAACCAAAAAGTTTCTGGACCCCATTGACTTCCATAGTATATATTTTTTTCATACTATTGAATTCAATGGGGACCATTAACTGTTTGGTTGAATGTATCAATTCAACTGTATGAATTCAAATGGATTGATTTCACTCAATTAGCCTATAGGTTTTAATGAAAAGTAAAGATGTTTGATATGTACATTGCATGCATGGAATTATTAAATAACCCCATCAATTACAAAATGTTTTTTAAAAAATAAATAACATGCCATTTGGGGCCTTCAGTGCCAAATCATAATCAAAAAACATTGTATTATATTGATTTTCAAAGTTTTGGTGTGTCTATTTGTTATTAAAGGGGGTTTTGGAGACAATGTCATAGATCACTCTTTTCCAGAGACACAAAATTAGATTAACCTCAAAAGTGTTGAGATGAAATTTTGCTATCATTCAGAATATGTCCATTGTGATCTGATTTTTTTGTTGTGTGAGGGTATATATGGCAGAAAACTAAAGCTTGGGCATTTTTGAGTCCCCATAACATAATTCAGGTAAAATCCGTTGTACATTATGCTGGCATGAGAAACTTGCCTCGCAAGAACCAGAAGAGTCCTCTGCACAGACCCTACGGCCAGCTTCAACTGAAAGAACTGGATGATATATTCTGAATGATCAATCCACATTCTGACTTATGATGCAGCCTGGAATTAAACCACACCATGTTCATTCGTCTAACCCAGGGGTTTCCAAACTTGGTCCTGGAGGACCACAGTCCTGCAGAGTTTTACTCCAACTTGCCTGGAATTTTCTGGTATGCCCACAAGACCTTGATTGGCAGGGGAGAGGTGTGTTTAATTGGGGTTGGAGTTGAACAGGATTGGACACCCCCGGTCTAGCCAGAGGCTTGGTCCCCCGACTGAGCCTGATGTCTCTTAAGGTTTTTTTTTCTCTCCATTTTTGTCACAGATGGAGTTTGGGTTCCTTGCCACTATCATCTTTTTGGCTTGCTCATTCAGGAACACTTAATATTTGACAATAATTGTCAATATCATTAATTTGATTGCACTGACACTACTGGATGAGAACTGTACTTTGCTGGATGATGAAATCATTCACCTTTATAGATTAATTTAAAGGGTTAGTTCACACCAAAATGAAAATTCTGTCAGTACTTACTCACCCTCATGTTTTTCCAACCCCGTAAGACTTCCGTTCATCTTCGGAACTCAAATTAAGATATTTTTGAGATTTCACGTAGTGTAACTGCACAAAGGTTCTGTGTTGCATGTCACACACAGGCTCACTATTGGGCGTTGCTGGTCATGTGTGTGTGTGAGATGCGTGTGACGTACAACCTAGAAGCTTTGCGCAGTTTCACTATGTGAAATCCCACGGCCCACAGAGAAGGAAATTAATAGTTGAATAAAGTCGTTATTTTTGTTTGTTTTTTGCACACAAAAAGTATTCTCGTCGCTTGATAAACTTAAGATTGAGCCACTGTAGTCACTCGGACTATTTTAACGATGTCTTTCATAACTTTTGGGCCGGTCAGTTTCGATCCCTTATAAGCCTAGGAGGAGTGAGACAGCTCTCAGATTTAACAAAAAATATCTTAATTTGTGTTCCGAAGATGAACGAAAGTCTTACGGGGTTGGAAAAACATGAGGGTGAGTAAGTACTGACAGGATTTTCATTTTGGGGTGAACTATCCCTTTAACTAGTTGCATAACTGATGAACAGTTATCAACACTAAACTGACTTCAACTTCAATAGTTACCATTGTCTTTCTAGAGCTGCTTTACAGCAGAATTTAATTATTTTTCTGCTTATTGTACAGCTGCTTTGAAACAGATTGTATTGCTATAAAGGTGACTTGACCAAAAGCATAAAAAAAATATGGTGGGCAGGAGTCCTGTCTGGCCAAACCACTAACAGGCTTCCCACACCTTTTGACCAATAAATCCCCCCACTGCCTTCTGGGTGATTTCTTATTTTACACATGTCGCCCTCAAAAATGGTGATGTCTAAGCCAATAAAGTTTTTAGAAAATCTTATTTTCTCAAAAACCATGAGCAACCAACAGATGGCAAATTGAAACTTAATGGTCTTTAAATTCCCACCTCAAAAAAAGACCCAAACACTTTAAGTACTTTTTACACAATGTCTTTTATTTTTTTTCTAATTACAGACTCATGGGTTAAAAATAAAATAAAAAAGGAAAACATCTTTTCTCTTTTCGTCCATACCCACTCCCCCATCTGAAAAAGGAAAACGAACAGAAACGAGAAAACCATCTGCACACAAATCCCCCTCCCTCCCCCCCAAAATAAAAGCTCCGAAGCCCTCAAGTAACCGATACCTGTAGCCCACGCGTTAGCGCTCCATCGTGCCCTAACTGCACTGTGCGCTGAGACAGACAAGGCCCTAGAAGAACCCTCCCCTTCATCCTCTTTCTGGTCCTGCCTCTCTCACTCACTTGCAATTTAAGCAGCCATTGCTCTATCATGGCTCTGCCTTCACGATATATAAATTTGTGTGGTGGATGTGTGCGGTGTATGTCTGTATGTGTTAACATGGGCCTGGTGCATCTCAGTAAATTTATGTTGGTAAAGCTCAGCGCTTGTTATTGTAATAAATGCCTCCCGCAGTGGGCCGGTGGTCGCCCTGTCCCCCTCCCCCTCCCCCCCACACGGAGAGGATGGGGTGAGTGTGCATAGCGGGAGCAGAAAGAGACAGAGACGCCGCCGAGACGGTAGGGGGCGCCGCGGCCACGGGAGGAGGGGTAGTCAGTCTCCACTGGTCCTGAAACCTGAAACGACAAGAAGTGGTCTAATATACAAAGAGAGAGCAAGGGAGAAGGGGGGTGGGGTGGGTTGGGGGGAGCACAGGAACAGAGGAAGGAAAAAAACTGATGGTCGGGAATGGCATATGGCTGCATGAGACAAAAAAATAACTCTTAAAACACAAAAGAAAAGATCTCAGAGCTCAGGCCATGCCATCTTACAATAGTCGTGTGATGTGGAAGATGGTTCAAGAACAGTAAAACGTAAAAACAACGCCGAACTCTAAACCATTGTCGGAATAACAGGTGATCCGAGTGAGGGATGAACAGGAAAGAAAACAGCGCTGGGGGGGGAAAGGGATTCCAGAGAGCACAGACAAATAGAGAATATGATCTCAAATAGCACAACTTTGTGAAAACAACAACATTCTTGCTATTAAATTGTTCACATATTCACGGTACAATAATAATAATAAAAAAAAAAAAGTTAACATTTTTTTCTGTTTGCCTTTTTTGAATGCAAACATAAGAGGGGCTGTTTGGTGAGAGAAAAAAATCACAGCCAGACAAAAGGACACATCTGCAGCCTGAGATTACATCATCATCTTCTCAAATTTAAACAAATGCCACCAAATCTCCCAGACGGCCATATTGTACCTTACCAGGGCGATCGCAACACCTCCTCACACCCACGCGCACACACAATCGCACACTGCGGCCAGTCAGTCTGTCTTTCCAGGAGATGCTCTTTTTTTCTTTTTTTTTTTCTTTTTTGTCTTTTTTTTCTTCTTTTTTTCTTCCTTTATTGAGAGGGGTCTTTTTTTTCTTTTCTATAGGGATATGGGGTGATAGTAAGGGGGATTTCATAGGGGGGGTAGGGAGGTATTAGTAAGGGGAGTACCACGATGTTGTTCGCCCTCGGCCCCTGGAAAAGAGAGAGAAAAAGAGGGTGAGTTCTTTTTTGTGATTGGTTTAAGAAGACGGACACCAATTCAGTTTTTTGGGGTACGAGTGTATATCAGTAATATGCATTTTAAAGGGCCGGTTGAGGACAAGCTGAACGTTTATGCACTCACGTTACAGGTATACACAATTCAAAATATGAAATGAAATGTATACCCCTCTTCTACGGATAACAAGATTTAAATAGTGATCAATGCAACCATGTGTAAAGAATCCAGTAATGTGGTTTACTATAAAGAGAAGCTGAGGAAGATTATCCAACAGCAGAATGTGTGTGCGCGTTAGTTATATTCAAGCTTTATAAATGGTCTAGTGTCCAGTGTTGGGGACAGTGAAAGCACGCTCTCCCTCTTTCTCTCTCTCTGAACGGGGCGGCTCCTGTGGTCTCTGTAAGGGAGAGATCCTGGGGACATGAACCCTCGAACACATGCACACAGTTACAGTCAATGACACACAGCTTTCCACAAATGGACTGGGCCACAGAGCGCGCACACACACACTCACACACATATATACATCAATAAATGCAGTGGCATCCATTCAGGCAGCCAGAGACGCTCGTCATTCACACAAAACCCCCTCCAGGAACAGCCTGTGCTCTTTGTGGCAGAGAAACCTGTTATCGGTTGGATTCTAAAACAGTCAATATCAGGCTGCAGGAATGAACCCTCCATTCTGGAAGTGAACACATTGTTATTCATGCGAGGGGTGAAAATGTAACAAACTAGGTTTTCTAAACCAAACTTGCCTGAGGTCAAACACACACTTGCCTTTAAGTTATTCAGAGCTGAGCTTGACATCGGCTACATACTCAAACTTGTAGGATCCCATTGGCTAATTATAAAGATATAAAAATATACAATAATAGTCACCTAATAAACATCAATTGGGTTTGGGATAAAACAAATTCTTAAACTATTCACTAACACAAGCTCCACTCTAACAAAAAAAAGTCAAAGTGTGGCAGTGCATGTACAAGAGTTTCCCAACAAACAGATGTACAAGATTCTGATTCATAAAATGCTTTCACTCTACCAGATCTTAAAAGACAGGAAATATTCAAATGCTCCCAAAAATCTTCAATTTAAATTCCTTCATCACACTAGGTTATCAAAACAATTGAAGTCAACAGTAATGATACAGATACAGGCCTGGTTTCACAGACAGGTCTTAGATTAAGCCAGGATTAGGCCTTATTTAAATTAGGACATATAGCCCCCCCGGTTCCACAGACAAGGTTTAGGATAGTCTAAGACTAAAATGCATGTTTGAGCTGTTTTAACTGAAAGCAACTTGCACTGACATACCTTAAAATATGTCATTGTATTGTCTCAAGATGCACACCAGTAATGCTTTTTTTTGTGTGTGTCTAAGGCACATTTATAAAAGATATTTAAATGTCCTAATTGAACTAAGGCCTAATCCTGGCTTAATCTAAGCCTTGTCTATGAAACTGGTCCCTTAATAGCTTATTTTTTTTTTTTTTTTAAGAAAAATACATTACTGGTGTGCATCTTGAGAAAAACAACAACAATGGCATGGACATATTTTAAGATCAGTACAAGTTGCTTTCAGTTATGACAGTTCAAACTTGCATTTTAGTCCGGAACTAGGCTGAAGCATTGTCTGTGAAACCCGGGGCAATAGAGTGCTAAATCCGTCCAGAGGGCCTAACAGGCTTTGAGTTGAGTGTCGAAACCTAGCGAGATGCCTACTGAGACAGGACCACAGGTCTGCCCTTTTTGAAAATTCCCTATTTAGGCATCGAACTCTGTTTTGAGGCACAAGGCATACATGATCTTCATTTTGGGAAGCAGGTTATTGACTTCGAAACCTCTGGAGAGTGTGAAGGATCATTCATGCTCAGAATCTTACACTGCAGGAGGGAAATGGAGATGATAACGATGTGTGTTTTTAATGGTTTCTGTAATTCTTCCTCAGTTTTCATTTTAACATGACGACACAGAGGGGTTTGTACAGAGAGTGCAGACTACAAAAGAGAGTGGTGCAGTTCCTTCTCTCCTCACACCGAGGCATTAAACAGCAGCATGCATACATACAGGAGACAGACTGCGGTTACACTTTAATTTAAGGTGACAGTTACATTGTACTTACTCAAATAAGCACAGAGAAATATTAATTAACTAAATGTACTTACTATAGAGGTATGGTTAGGGTTAGTTTCTTGTAATTATGAATAATGTACTATTTTACTTTAGTAAGTACATGTAGTAAAACGCGTAACTATGTCACCTTAAAATAAAGTGTTACCCAGAATGCTTTACAATCGCAAACTAGCACAGAACTCTTTAAAGGTAACTAGAAAAACAATGAACAAAAATCACACAAAAAAACAAACAGAAAAGCAGAAGAGTTGATGGATTTTAAGAAATGTTATGTTTTATATATATATAAATAGACCATTTTTTAATACATTTTTTTTCTTTTGGCAATTGTTCCTGAAATGTTTATATTACACGATGGGATTAATGAAAATAAAATAAATAAACAACATTTAGAAACACTTATTTTAGATCGTCCCCCACCCAATGTGCGCACCCTTTCACATCAGCACTCTCTGTCAGGGTGGAGCCTGTGTGTCAGTCAATGTCAAACGTGCAGGTTGGCATGGAGCTCACCTGAAGGCCCGTCCTCTGCCTCTGGGAGGTGTGTAGCCACTGTAGTAGCGCGCCCGGGACGAGAAGTTTCCTCCCCGTGAGCGGAAGCGGGCCCGAGGGAAACCGCGGTCTGTGGTGCTGATGCCAGGACGATTTGTTCTCTTGGCCCCAACCTGGAAGAACAGTTGGGAAATTTAAGTTTCAAATTTCAAGACTCCAAGAAATCCTAAAATAAAATAAAATATGGTATAGGGCAGAGGTTTTCAAACCTGTCCTGAGCACCCCCAGCACTGCACATTTTGTATGCCTGCCTTATCTGACATACCCATTTCAGGTCTTGCAGTCTCAACAAATGAGCTTAATTGGATTGGAGTTGAATCAGGTGTGTTAGATGAGGGAGACATAAAAATATGCAGTGCTGGGGGTCCTCGAGTACAGGTTTGAAAACCCCTGGCTGACGATTAATGGTCTTAAAAATAATTTTGCAGTGTTTTAAGATTACAGTTAACACTAGAGATGCACCGATTGATCGGCTGGTGACCGGAATTGGACGATTTTCACGTGATTAGCCATGATCGGCGACCGGCCGGTCAGTCTGACATATGCCGATTTTATGCCGGTCAAAATGCACTCGGGCGCCGCATGATTAACATCGCGCAACATCAGCATCACACGTGCACACGGAACGCACATGTAGGAAACCTTTTGAATTACGGCCGTTACGGCACGCATTTTTTTCCGCGTGCATGTTGATCAATGAGTGCATTCAAACCAGGAGCAGGAGCCGCGCGTGAGCGTCGAGCAGGAGCGTCGCGTGAGCACTGAGCAGCAGTGAAGCGGTTTCGGCGCAGAGTCTATTTTTGCTGCGCTGCTCACGCTCAATTAAAGTGAAAGCACACTTTTGGTGGACAAAATAAATATGATTTCACACAAAAAGTGCCCAAAATGCACAGAATTTGCATGTCTAGTGTGTTTTAACAAGAACTGGAGTAGGCTATGTCAGAAATTAAAATGAAGACTCTTTATAGAAAATATTTATAGAGAATTTATCCATTTAAAATTGTTTTTATCATTCAGTTTATAGAATTTTTTTTCATTTCTTTTTTATTATTAAGTATATGGTGTTTTACAAATAAAAAATATATAGAAAATAAATATTTGTTTTATTGAAAATAAAAAAAGTGATTAGAAAAAATAAAATCGGTATCGGCAGGTCAAACTCAATGAAAATCGGAATCGGCCTAGAAAATTGTAATCGGTGCATCTCTAGTTAACACCTTTAAATATTAAATAAATGTATTCAATAGCTGTGACAATTTTTTTATTCAACTTACTGAGTGTATAAATCTGCAGATTTTTTCAAGAATTACTTTTTGCTGCTCAGTAATTTTATAAAATCTAAACATGTGAATAAAAACAAATTACTATTAGTACTACTCATATAAAATTCATTCAGTATTCATTAGGGGTGTGCAAAAAAATCGATTCACATTTGAATCGCGATTCAATCTTTACCGATTCAGAATCGATTCATAGAATTCCAAAAATCGATTCATATATTTTTTTTTAATGGCGTGCACGGGCGGAGTGGCAATCGGGTGAGTCGGGACTTTTACCGGTGGTCCGGTAGTGTTTCGAGGCTGCGAGGGCCGGTCTGATAAATAGTTATACATTGCAAGTTCTTGCCGCCCGCTGGTCAAACTGTGCAGCCTCTCTGCTCAACCCGTAAATAAATGCATCGATCCGCAGATCTTATGTTTGAGTTCTGTAGATCTGTTGCCAAGCAGGTTACGGGTTCTAAACCGCACTCGTATAGGGTTTTCTCTCTCTCATCAAAACCCAATATGTTCATCACGTTTGTGAGCATTTTATTTTGTGATTTTACCGGAGTCTCCCCAACGGCGATAGATTGAAGCGCGCGTCCGAGTGAAGACTGCGCGAGCCACAGAGAACACTGTATCCATAACACTGATAGCAGCGGCAACGAGCGCTCAGCTTGATTTCAAAAACAACAGATCTCTTATTTAATAGCGAACTAAATGAAGGCTCTGCTAGTTAACTGGAGATACCCGCAAATTACGCCTATGAACGACTTCACTGGATCTAAACAAATCAATCTAAACCATAGATGTTACCAGTAGCGGTGGCTTTTTAAAATCTATTTAAAATAATTTCGCAAGGGTTCTATGACATTAGTATATATTTTTAGGAAGTTCAATGTGCCCAGTCGAGTTCACATTTCAACAGTCAACCTAGCTGAAGTAGTCCTTAAACCACATTTAGCATAATTGTTTGTTTGATCTGACTACAGCACTTTAAAGCTAAATGTAAAAGCTTCTATTTAAGTTTTATTTTAAACTTGAATTAAATGTAAGCTGGCCAAAGCTTGGCACTTTGCACTTTTTAGTTTATTTTTGTATGAAGTCATATAAAGTAATATCAAACTACATTTAATTTGTTGTGTTTTTTTTTTTCTTTTAAATTGTGTCTACTGCAATCAATCACAGGAAAAAGTAGACTACATTTATATACTGTGAATCGTTTTTTGAATCGAGAATTGTTTTTGAATCGAAAATCGATTTTGAATCGAATCTTGAGACAAAAAATCGGTATCGAATCGAATCGTGACATTTTCTGAATCGTGCACCCCTAGTATTCATACATTTAACAATTGTATATTTATATATGAATGCAAAGAATTAAATACATAAATACATACAACACACAAATAATATACAATTAAATGATGCTTATTCTAAATGTATTGTGCAGCTTTTTAATGGGGCAACAAGATATGATAGATACAACAGAACAAGATAGGCTTTTAATAATCTTTCAGTGCGCAAAACCATGATAATTTGAAACGCTTCAAAACAGAGTGGCACAAAGCGCGTATGCACATCAAGCAACATGGAGTCCACAAGCGCTGCACAAGTGCGCATTTAAAAGTTCACGACAAAGCGAAGAAATGCGAGCACACAAATCCTAGTGTATATCTGTCCAACAGTTTATTGATCATTTGTTTCTTCAGTTTTAAATTCCAGTTATTGTGCGTTTGATGCCAATTCATAGTCCTTGTAATGTGTGTGATCTAACAGGCACGAGTCGTTTAGCAGCAATAAAAAAATAAATAAAATCATTATATGTAAATCCACAGCCCTTTATCTACAGATCAAGCATTATAACGTGGATATATCATATTGGAGAGAGTTTTACCGTGGATCTTGCCGTAACTGGATAACGCGCGCTGAATGCTGAACGGAAAATGATTGACAGCCGCAGAGGAGGGAAAACGAGTTTCCGTGAACTTCAATTTAACGATGTAAATATACTTCTGTCCCTCACATTAAGCTATGAAATGGCTTCAGATGACTGAATATATTGCTGGAAAACTTAATTAGTGCTAGTCTATTTCTTTTGGTCCATGACTTCCCCCTTGTGCCGTAGGCCTATAAAAGAGCAATAATCGCGGTTGTCTTAAACAATCGCGGTTAGATCAAATAATCGTGATCAGGCGGTTATTTAATTATCAAGACAGGCCTATATTCAGGTAAGAAATACTACAGAAAATTGAAAAGTAATCAAATGCAAAATAACTGATGGTCTTCATTGTAAAAAATAAATACAGATTAATGTTTACAATTAGTTACAAATGTTATTCAGTCAAGAGCAGAGAGTGATTTTCTTTGTCTTTTGTTCTTTTACTAACATGACAGAGAGCAGCAGGAATATTAGGCTGCTGTCTCTTTAAGAAATCATGCACGGATCCAACATACTGTTACACAACTTGCGCTAACTTTCTCAACTAATTAGGTTCCAAAACTGACTGTTTAAACGGCATTTTGACAATTTTTGTGTGTATTTGACCATTTAAGCACAGTAAGCCACTCATTTTGGTACTTGCGACTCACAAGCTGCTTGAGACTGCGAGGCGGCTTGTGTTCTCCCCTTATACAATAAGTGGTGCGCGTTTTTGGTGTGAGGGCGAAACCCACGGGTATTACCGTATTTTCCGCACTATAAGGCGCACTTAAAAGCCTTTAATTTTGTCAAAAAACGTCGTTGCGCCTTATAATCCGGAGCGCCTTTTATATGGATCAATTGGTTAATAACGCTCCTCGTTATTAAATTCGCCCGCGAACTCGCGCTCGTGTCCATCTTATGCCCGCTCTGTCACACGGCCAGTTCAACCTCGTATAAATCAGGTTATGTGTGTAATGGTTTGTTCACACCGAACGCGAATAGACTCTAGACTCTATTAAATAGAGCGTCAAATACACGTCTAGTTAGACGCTTGAACATTCGCTCGAGGTTAAATTTTTCAACTTGCGCGGAAGACATTCGCGGCAAACGCGTCGCCCAATTCGCGTCATTCGCAACGCCCGGCGCGAATGATGCGTCTATTCGCGTCTTTGCATTGACTTTGTATGTAATCTACTCGCGCAATAATTAAATTCGCGTTCGGTGTGAACACACCATAAGTCACGAGCGCTCACTCTTACGAACACACGAACAGACACACTGTCCCCGGCGCTGCTCGCGCGTCACAGAATGTTCATAAAGCGCTCCCCGTTCACAGTAACCGGGTCGTCTCATTCAAAACAGCCAGCTGTTGCTGTCAGCGAGCCGCTGCACATGAATACTCATGAGTCAGGCTGCGAATGTAAGTTACGTGCCCGCCCCAGCGCACTCACGCTTACTAATAAACGCCTCGCCTCCGGCGCCGCGCACTCGCTACATTCCCTTTAGCACATCTAGTGGATGCATAACGCAAACCCAGTCAAACGTTTGACTGCAGTATCTTATGCGCCTTATAATCCGGTGCGCCCTATATATGAAAATTTTTCTAAAATAGGTAATTCATTGAAGGTGCGCCTTATAATCCGGTGCGCCTTATAGTGCAGAAAATACGGTAGTAAAATTATGCACAATACAAGTACTATTTAACCGGAGCGAATGAGACGAGTGAGTGTGTCACTTCGTCATCAGGGAAGAGAGCGAGAACGTGCAGCTGATGTTATTGCCTGTGTCGCTGGCAACAAAACAGACCGGCTCGAAATCGGAAAGACGTGAGACTGACCGGTCACTGTTTGTCAGTGCTTTATATCTGCTTCAAAACTTTTGACTTTTGAATATGTCAAGACAATTTATGTTATGCCTCATCTCACCTTAATCTGCCTTCCTCTGAATAAGGACTCATCCAGTGCCATCGCCGTCCTAACAGACTCCTTGTCTGCAAACTCTATATATGCAAAACTGAAATGTAAAGAGAGCAAATGATCACGAGGGCAGTCAAGGTAAATTAAAAAGAACAAAAAAAGCATATACTGAAACTGCTATGAATTATTAATTGTTCTGCCCAAATATATACATGCATCAGAAACTAAGTAAGCATATTGTTAAAGATTTAAAGATGACAGAAAGTAGATGTGATTAAAGCATTGCATCAAATGTTTCCGGGCTGGCAAATTATTAATGGGAACAGCTTGAAAATACTGTGAACCAGAATAGCTAAAGAACAATCTCAAACTCAGCCAAGTCCACATATAAAAAGTATAAAAATCACACCACATACCAAAAAAAAAACCCCACTATACTAATTTCAGCAATGTTCCTAGAAATACTGAGTGGCCATGCACAAAGATAAACAGTTGTTTATATAAAAATACACATTTCTTTATAAATAAGCTCTAAATTCTGAAGAGAAAAATCCTTTTAGTTTAGTTAGCAATTAATAATTTGTGTTTAATTAAACACTAATTTTATTTAACAACACTTCTTTACTAGTATCACAGCCAATATGCCTCAAATTCTAGACATGTTTTTCATTTCAGTGGCTACTGTTCACTATATATGGGTTAAGGTGATGCATCAATGCCTTCTCTAAACCTTCAGTGCCTATCTAGAGCAGACGCTGCACAACAGAGAACAAGAAAATGAGACGCCCAAGAAAAGGACAAATACGACGTGTAGGAAAGTGCAGGTTAAGATGGAAAAAAAGAAAACAGGAGAATGCATGAATTACCCTTTAGGGTGTCCTGTAAACTTGTCACACAAGATGGTGACTCTGTTTACGGACCCACATCCGTGGAAGTGCGCCTCCAACTCCTCTGCCGTCGCACCATAATCCACCTGCAAGAGACAAAATCGAATCACTACCATTTCTAACGAAAACATTACAAAATGCAACGAAATGTATGACCCCAGCTCGTAGGTGTGAGAATAATTGCCCATACATTTCCAACATAAATAGATCTCCCATCGGCTTCCATCTTCTCTTCAATGGACATGATGACAGGGCCAGCTGCAAAGAGAAAACATTATTTCCACACAACTCTGAAACTCTCATTCATCAACATATGCAACTTCATGATTTATCATAGTAACCCCATTGTCGGCAAGGTTATTGCATAGCTTCATCTCTGAAGTCTACTTTTTGTTCTGTTTCTAATCATATCTCTATTGACCTCAAATGGTCCCGTGTTAGTTATTCTTCTCCTAATGCAGTCTCATGCATCATCACGGTCTGTTCTGCAATGCTCTCCTTTAACTCAATCTTCGTTCCCAAGACTTGCCCGTTCTCCCTCCCTCATTTATTCAGTCTCACTTACCAGGTGGAGGACTGAGATTCATCTGTTTCTCCACCTCGTTCTGTAGCTCCTTCAGTTTCTCTGCCTCCTCCTCCATCTCTCTCACCCGGGCTTTAATTGCCTCCAACTCCTGAGAAACCAAATTAACATGCACACTTAGACCTTACCCAAAAAACACAGAATATTAAACATTCAACAAAATTGTTAATAAATATTTTGCATAGCTAGATCCTGATATTTAAAAGAGTCAATTATTTTAGTGTGCCTGATTGACATTGGATCCAAATGCAGCAGTATGTGTTGCTGCTAAACCCATTTTGTCAAAATCAGTCATTATTCTCACCGGTTTTCATGGAGACAGCATGCACATGCACTTTCACACACGTGATTATGCACTGGGCTCTTTCAAACCATTTATTGTCCAGTCAGCAATACGCCCTAAGCATGATGCCATCCGTGCGCGCATTGTTGTGCGCGAGCGAACACACTTTTGGTGTGTATTCATTCACACACACAAGTTTCAGCAGTGCTGCATTGCAGGGCAGTCGCTTTGGATCGCTCCTAAAGTAACACAGCATGCATGTGATGGCCCCTTTTACGCAGTTAAGATTTAGCATGATACGATTTAAATAGAATACACAACCAACAGCACATTATAAAAGTAACTAATGATTAAATACGAGCCATAAATAGAGCATAATTGCATGATGAAATAAGGTAGACATGCAAATACATGACCTACTCTAGTTCCAATAACGGTAATGTGCATGGAGAGAAATGCACCAGCCCAGCCCTATTGCCCCATCTCCATCACACACACACTCGCAAAAATCGCCAACAAATTATGCAATACATCACGAGCGGCATTTAATCTTTAAAGTAACGTTACATCGAATACAACGATCACGGCGATGCAGATGTGCATGACATACAGCGTTTTGCCCGACGACAACTATGCAGCTTTCCTTAATGTAACCAATTCGATGCAAAATCAGAAAATAAAAGCCTTTCACGCCTTTTTAACATGTCACACACGTCGCATGAAGATGTATTCCATTGCAGAGGCCAAAACCAATCACGCGCAATTACCAACGCGACTTACTTTTTCACGCCACAAATATTACTGATCAGAAAAGAGGCGTGTTTACCGTGAGCCGTCTGCTTCTTTGCGGATGGACCCACACACTGCTGCGGCTAATGGCGGCCTGTCCTACCCTCGCCCCTGTCTCTTACATCTCCCGTCGCGCATTTTTGCGATGAAGATTTTTTCCCTCCGCTAGGTCTGCAGATCTGGCGCAGAGGAACCCAGACCCATGTTGCGCCAACATGGCGGACAGGAGCACGCATGTCACTCACTAATTCTACTGCACTGCGTGAGCCACAATGGCGGACAAACCGACCTGGCAAAACCGGTTTCGCGTACACATGATTATTTGGTCTGTAATTCAGTTTTATTTAATTTTATAAACCTGAGGTTAAAGAGGAAATTGGGGTGAAAACCTATACCAATATACAAAATGAGTTGTTAAAGGGGGTGTGATAAGTCCTTCACTCACCGGATCTTCAATAGCGGCCTCTCCCTCGTCTAATCCAGGTTCTTCATCGCCGGCGCCTGGGTCTTCAAGTTCTGAGTGACCCGGGTCTGAGTCCAGCAGAGACTCATCTGCCAGTCCGTTACCAAACTCCGCCATCGCCTGATTCCCGGTGGTCCGACGCGCCTCGTGGCTGAACTACAGGCCGCGACTCTCGCAGGGGGGAGCAAGAGAGAGGGGCAGGGGAGGGAATAAAAAAAACGGCGGAAAACGCCGCTCACCAAAGTTAAAATGGGGAATAAAAAGCCCGCCTCGCTTCTTCTGGAGCTCAAACGTGTCCTTCCGCGAATAAAACAACAACACTAGTTATCCAAATATAAATAGGTTTCACTTGGTCAATATGTCGCACTTACTACTCTATTTACATTAGAAGACAAATTCAGAAAAGCAAATGTGTATTCTTCGCGAGGGCTCGTGTGTTCCAGAACAGAAATGGAAGCCGAGGGCGGGGATTCCGAGCACTGCAGGCGCACTATCGAAAGGTGATTGGACAATTCCGCACTTTAGACACGCCCTCTCAACATATCGAGAACGGGTATTGGTGTTCTCTTGGGATATTTCAATGCGCTCGCCACTTAGACTTTACAACAGTGACTGTGATTGGATGAAAGCAGCGTCATTCACGGCTCACAGACCACCTTTATATTGCTTGCAACGGTATTTGTATCGGATTAGAGGCAGAGCTACTATGCAATGTTGCCATGTCCGCACAGTATCATACACGTTGACTTGTATTTTATGTTTAGTCACTAAATCATTTATTTATTAAACTTATTTCCAAAATATAGTCCCATCTTTAGGCTTGCTGCTGCCTGGCCTAAATAGCACAATACAGCATGACCAAAGCAGCAGTTGTCAATAATTCTTTTTTTTCAGAGCCTTGAATTTCTCTTTTTGAAAATTTTTATTATATACGTTGTCATTTTTTATTTTGCATTATTATCTGAATGTTTGTCATGTTCGTAAAAGTACAGAAAAAAGTAATATTACCACTGGTTGTTGTCAAATAACCCCACCTACTGTCCGAGTTGTACTCTACACAATTTCTGCCTTTTTCCTTTTCTCGTTTGAGCACACACAGAAATTAAATGTATTTATACATGTCTATGGCCATTAGTAGTAGATGGCGTAATATATGTGATATATATAGTGTATATATATATAATTTTAAAAAACATTTGGGCTTGCTTTTGCAAGCAATGCTACTATTCACACTGAAATACCGAGACCTTCAAAACTTAACCCGAGGCCACTGAAATTATGCGCATGTCTTAGTTACCCATTATGAGACATGAATATTGATAATCTCTAACGAGTAATACTTTAGTATTTTCATTTACCTGCCACATTAAGCAATACATTAATGAAGCTGAACCCCTGACAAGATGGTCCATAATAGTTATATTAAATAGTGCTGCTAATACCCAACTTATGTAGACATAAAATATAAATAAATCTACATATACAAATGATAAGGGTAATTTATATAATGAAGAGAAACATCAATACATGAACTTCAGTTTATTTGTTTTCGGCATAAGAAAAAAGGAGAACCAACACAAAATGAAGGTACATTTGAGGGGAAAACAAGCTTAATCAATATTCTAATTTTTCATAACAAGACTGCCACCATTATCGTTCAATATTCATATCAATGACATCTCAGAGTCTGAGATGCCATTAAAAGCGTTATGAATCAATAATAATCAAAAGTGATGAAAAATAGTAAGTAGTAGTTATAACAAGTGATAATCAAGTGTCAATGAAAAAGTGAAAAGATAATATAAAAGCATTTCTCCATATTCTACCTATATACTCTGAACAGTGCAACACCATGTGATCCCACGTCCTGTAGCACTGCACTACAACCCAGTCCATGTTCATTTCATATGAACTACTTGACACTAATTTGAACAAAAACAACTTGTATTTGCTGGGATATACTGAAAACAAAACATTTCGATGAACTTCAAGTGTTCCAAGTTGAGTTGTCGGAAATGCATTTCTCTGTAGCTCATGCTTAAACCCTGGACTTGTTCAAAGTGTCAAGGCATGGGAGCTCCTTTGTGGTTTGCATTACAAACACTTCCAATCAAGATTGCTTTTTGGTATCTTTAATGAGACAAAGCAACAGAAAGAATAACTTTGGAATATCATTTTCTTAATATAGTTCATTAAAAAATCTTTTTTAGTTTTGCATTTTGTTAAAGTATTAATAGTATCAATAATAATATACAAAATAAACCAAAAAGGAAAAGCGTCTTTAGTATTTCATGTCCTTCAAATCGCACCTCCTGTTGGCCTGATGAATAGTCTCCAGGTCCACTTAAAGCACCCTGTCTTCTCTCCTGGTGGGTTTTAAAGAAAATCCTTGAATCTACTCAGTATGAGCACTCGGCTTGCAAAAAAAACAAAATGCTTAGTGAAAGAACAAGAAGAAGAAAAAATGACAACTCTCTCCCATAAATCTAAAATGCTTTTGCTTTTACCATAAATAAATGACTTTTGTGTTTAATTTATATCGACAAGCTGGGGTTCCTCCCTAGACTCAAACCAAATGAAATGATTTATCAGAGGGTATAAGGTACATGATTTCAATGTTCCACAAATCTATATAAAACTGTTTAAGTACAGACTTGACTTTGGCTTCGTGCACAGCGGCTAGGTCTGATCCATTTTATTTGTCTGTTTTAACTATGTGCAATGCAAACTCTTTAAAAATAACATTAAAAGCTGATTAATACTTCATTATAGTTTGACATACAGTAAGTTTTTACCATACAACAAAACTGTTTATTTTGCGGAACATGAAAACCTTAAAAAAAAAAAAAAATGTTTGTGACTTTAAAAGGGTCAAAGTGCTGTATGAGGACCATCTGACATCTTTAACGTTCAACGAGAGCTCTGCTGATGACTATAGGATTGTCATGATGGTTGTTCAAAAATAGCTATCATATTGTCTGGATTCAGAACACTCTCCCAAATTCTCCATATTCCAGACTACACATATTCTCTGCTTTATTTGATATTACGATTTCATACTATCAACTGTAAGCATAGTCTAGTCTTCTTTCAACGGAGCCAGAAAGAAAACTTCTGTTTACAGGATAGATTTCTTTGAATTAACAAGACTATCGGAGATAAATCAGCTTAGAAACAACTCTTCTATATAGGCTTTAAAAACAGGCTAAAGACCACCATGGCTCAAGCAAAAGCAGTACCACAAACATAATTGACAACCCAGAGCACTTTGGTTGAGTTTTTGGGTGTTCATTACCATAGATTCTCCCAATCAAACCAAGTGTTATATGTAAATGTGAGTAGAATATTACCCAACATAATAGGAGTTTAAACCGAGATGAAGTTGTGAAAAACGGACCATGATCACATAAGCATTAGCATGTCCATGATTACCATTTCAGTAGATTATTTATAGTAAAATGATGCTGTGGCAATAGGTCATTAAAAGGAGCCCTGTAAGTAAAGACTCTGTATAATAACAATGTCTTGCTGATATCCAAGGAGAGAAAGTGAAGATGGCCAGATTCATCTGGGCCCACTCCAATTTAGAGCCTCAAAAGAACAATAGCTTAAAAGACCAGCACCCTTTATCTGTCTGTTGTAAGCCAACAAGTCTAGTGGGTCCACAGACTATACCAGCTTCAATTCATTGTTTAGCTGGAGCTGCTGGCTGGTGATGGGGTAGAAGACTGGCTGGCAAAACCAGTAGACCCCGTACCAGATCCATTGCTGACCAACGATGCTTGCTGACCAAAGTTAGTGGTTCTCAGAGTGGCAAGATGTCGAGCAGAGAAGACATGGTCACGTGCTGCGGCCCTGGATTCAAATTCAATCCCACAGGCGTCGCACTTGCCTCTCAGTGTCTCACGGCCTGTTGTCTGGCCGATGGTATATGATGGAGTTGGTTCCACAACTGTCAGTTGTACAGGTTTGGGCAGGATGGGACGGTTGGCTCGGAGAGCATTGTATTGCAGGTAGCTACCCGAGCTGACATCTACCTTCTTGGAAGGGTCAATGGGATTAGGCGACTGTGTGAAGATGTAAAAATTACATTGTTAGTTTCATTTCATTACAGAAAAACAAAATTAATTAAGCATTAACAACAGAGAAAACTGTGTGTGTGGGGGTGAGGGGGGGGTTCTACATTGATCATAGTAACACAGCTTGCTTTACTAAGTTAGGAGTTATAAATGCTATTAAAGTGTGAGAATTAATCTGCTCAAGTCAATTAAAGCACGCAGCTCTGAAAAACCATTAGCACGACCACTGCACATCACGCGCACACAAGTTACTGACTGACAGCTTACAGCTTGTTTCGCTGTACATAGTTAATGCTATAAATTTCGGAGATATTCAACCAAGTATATAGTCCTATTAAACATTCCACACACATCAAAATGACTGTGATGCATGTAGAAACTCTATTCATGTGTATCTCTGAAAGAGAGGGCATTTTTTCACATTCCAGATGAAACTGGATAAAATGCATCTGGTTGTTAAAGCCACATATGTAAATTTTACTCCTCCCATAATGGTAAAAAATAAACATGTGAGAGCGCATTATAACAGCTCCCGGTGGCCAGATATGACAGTACTACTGCAACACACGCGTCACAGAGGAGCAGCTGAGTATCTCCTCAACAAGCCGACGTGCAAACTGACGCAAATTAAACAAAGTTGTTAAATTATCTTACCAAAGCTGATGCAGCTCTCTCTCCTTAATTGCGGTCTTTGATTTAGAAATTAGCTGATGATAAATAAAATGAAGCTCATTTCTTGCTCTCATTGACGTGAACCCTATTTCAGATATATTTAAGATTCTGCACTACTATATTAGCCATTATGAATATTTAAAGTATATTTATGTGTATTTATACATATGTTGGGTGATAGGAGGGCACAGGTTAGGTTAGGGCACAGGTTAGGTTAGGGCACAGTGATTAACTCAGAAACTTAAAAATGGCAAAAGGTTGCCGACCCATGGTCTAAGTGCTCAAGTTTTGGTAAAAAAAAAAAAAAAAAACCCAAGCAATTTTAGTAGTAAAATCATAGCAGCTGCCACTACTTTCCTGTGCACCATACACTTCTGTCCAGCAGGTGGCGGAAACAATCATCTGCTTCTAGGCATCAATGTAAAAGATTCAAGGGCTGCGTCCCAATTCAGAGGCTGCATCCTTCAAAGGCCGCATTCGAAGGCCGATTGCATCACAGTAGCGTGACGAAGGCTGTCCCAATTCTAAGGCACCTTGAAATGCGGCCTTGAAATGCGTCCTTCGTTTCCTGCGCATTGAATTACACAACAAATGGAACCTTCGTGGCCTAGTATACCCCAAAATTCATTGCATGCCAGTGACGACAGGATGCCGGATTACACTTTCAAATGCAAGTATTGGGTGTCAACTTACTCGAATATCTAATGATACAAATGTAAAAATAAAAAATTTAAAGCAATTCAAATGCTGAATCATATCTTACTAAGATGCGATTTTATATAGTTTATACTCTTTATTAGTACATAAATGGACCACGGTGAGCATATTTAGACAAGTTGTGAACCCTGTTTTGTTTTCAGACAGTTGAATATAACTTTCAAAAAAGTCCAGTACAAACATTACTGCCGCTCGTTAACGGCAGCTGTCTCAGTTGCTAGTCGACAAGAGCAATCCTCCGTAGGCTAGACCGTCCCATTTAACAACACTCAGTCCGACCTTTGCGGACTTCGAAGGATGCAGCCTCTGAATTGGGACACAGTTAAAGAAAAAGAAGTAAAAAAAGTAAAAGAAGCATTTTGCCACATACTGTGTGAAGCGTAGATGGCGCACAAGAGAGAAGTGGCAGCCCACGTTTTACTACTTACATTTCGGGGTGAACGAAGCACTTAAATACCCAACCAGATTAAATGATCTCCTTTTGTGTAAAAGAATGTAAAAAGATAAATGAGAATGTAATGCAAACAGGTTTGGAATGACATGAGGTTGAGTCAATTTTGGATTAATAATTTTTTTTTAAAGGCATCACCAACCAATATGTCAAAAGAAATAATAAAATATGAATTAAAGATGACACTACTTTCTTAGTCTACTGCACCGGGCACATTTTTTATAACGTGTTGCTAGCCTATGACATGAGAAAGTATCTGGACACCTGTAAAGCTAATGACATTGTAGCAAAATAGTAGTGCCCTTACCATTTTCTCTTGCTGAAGCCTCCAGCGTTTCTCCTTGGCACGTGTATTTTGGAACCAGATTTGCACAACCTTCAGTGGAAGCCCAAGCTCTGTCCCCACTGCCTCACACTCCAGTGCATTAGGATGAGCACATGTCTCGTAGCACGACTGCAGGATGGACAGCTGAAGACAGTTCAGGTGAGTTCGAGGTCGTCTTGGGGTGGAGTTCTGCAGCATGTAACTTGTTTCTTTTTGGTTTTGACCAGAGGATACAGTAACCGTCACAGGAGATGGCGTGGTGGGCGTGGTGGTAGTGGGTGTAGGTCGCTGTGAGCTCAAGCCTAATTGTTCTCTTGAAAGGGTGTTGATCTTGAATGGACCTTTCTGAGACCAATATTTGAGCCCATTGTGTTTCTGAGATGCCAAGGCAGAAGATTTGTTAATTGGCGTAGGGGACAATTTTGGGACAATGTGGCTGGTAGTCCCAGACTCGACCTCTCCTCGGTAATCGTCATCATCTTCATCAGTATGGTCTGACTCGGCTCGTACCTCTTCAACCTTCCTTTTCGGAGCAGATCGAGATGTAGGAATCCCACTGACTAGCAGAGGAACTGCAACCGGAGTGGCCACTGTCTTAGGAGCTATTTTAACCATTGTAATGGGAGTTGCTTCTGTTTTGGTCTTGTGAATTAATGAAGGGCCAGTGGACACAACGGTGAAAGAGGCTGTCTGATTTGGTCTACTTGGACCTTGAGTGGGAGTTTTCAGGGGCTCCTTGACCTCCTTCACCTTATCTGTCTTTGGAGGAATATTTCCAGTTTGGGGTTTTGCAGAGGCCCAGCCAGTAGAGGGACTTGGATTAGGTTTAGGTGGGGTTGAGAATATGGGCTTTGAGAGTGGCCAGGTGAACTTAATGAGTGGTTTCCCAACAGCTGCCAAAGTGCCATCACTGATAAAACGGACCTCTCCCTTTCGCTCCCTAGCCCTCATATTCTGGAACCAGATCTGAACCACTTTCTTTGGAAGGTTTACCCACTCAGATATTTGTTCAAATTCATGCTTGCCTGGGTTTGGATCTTTGAAATAACATCCGTAAAGAATATCAAGCTGGTCAGCATGGATGATGGTCCTGGAACGTCTCATGTCCCTGAACCGTCTGACTTTTGGCCTCTTTTGATCCCGCTCTTTTTCTCGTTCCTTCTCTTTTTCCCTTTCCATGAGTGATGTGCTGACCTTTTCTGCTGCCCGCATATACACAGTGCTAGTCTTAGCCAAATTATTGCGATTGGAAGATGGTAAAGCAATGGCAGACTCTGGCTTCACCTGAACAACGATGAGACCTCCATCTGTAGGAACCCCAACAGTCGCTGGTCTCAAACCCAAACCATCAAGCAAATGACTTTTCTGTATAGAGGACTTGTTAGCTGGGGAGACAGATGATATTGTAGAGCTGTGGTTTTTCCCCATGCTTAGATCCAAAGCAGACTCGCAATCATTACCATTAGATAAGAAGGAGTGTGTAAGAGAGGTGGGTGCAGCTGGACTCCGAGTGTTTGAAAAGGCCATTTTACCCCGATCTCCTTCAGAAAGACCCACCCCAATAACTGATGAAGGAAGTGAGAGTACATATGGACTGTATAACTGGGTGGAAAGTGGAGCCAATGACAGGGAAAGGGGCAATGACTGCAAGATGCCAGTTGGAACGCCCTGATGATCGACCGCAACTGAAAAAGGAGTAGGAGGGTCAGCTTGTGCTTCCAACTGAAGATCAAGATCTATATCTTGCTTCTCTCGCTTGATCTCCACCTCTTCCTTGTCAAACTCACTCTTTCTCTTTTTCCTCTTCATACTTTGTTCATCATCATATTCGTCCTCTGCATCCGAGAGGAAGACTGTAGTAGAACGAAGAACCTTTCCACCACCACTTGACCTTTCAACTGTTGGCTCTACCTGTGAAGACTGTTTGATTGGGCTACCTGACTCTTCCCTCATAGAGCTGCTTTGACTTTCTTCATCAGTCACGATAACAGAAGTGTAGAACTCTTCGTTTTCAGAGTCCGATGTCAACAGCAATTCTCTTGGGCTTCCCTTACCAATCCTGTGTCGTTCTGCACTACTGGAAAGGTCAATGGCATGACTGCCTGTTGCTGGTGGACTATGTCCATCTTCACCCTCATCTATCATTAAATTACCCTCTTCTTCCTCCATACTTCTGTCCAATTCATCATGGAAGCTGTCTAATCTCTCCCTATCTTTGGATTGCCGGGCATCTAAGAACCACTTGCGTACCTCTTCTCCACTTAGCCCCACCTCCCTGCCGAGGGCTTCACAGTCCTCCCGCTGAGGACTAGATGTTTCAGCATTATCTCGTGACTCTAAAAAGGCCCACAGAACCTGAGACTGGAACTCAGTGAGCACAGACCGTCCTGAAGACAAGAGTGGATGATCTTTAGTACTTCTATGGCCTAAAGCTCTTAAGGCAAAATTAGTGTTACGAAAGGTACAGTAAACAGCGCCAGAGCTGTTAACAGGATGTGCATGGCTGAGACCTTGGTTTGGATCCAAAGCACATGACAACGAAATATCATGCTGAAGGACAGAGGCTGCTGAGGATTCAGTTACTTTGGAGTTTGCATCATCCCCCTGACACACCTTTTCACTGTTCCTCTCAACTTCCATTTCACTTTCTTCTTGCTCTTTTTCATCACATGCCTTGCCATCACACACCATTTTCTCACTTCGCTCTTGTGTATTCTCACTCTTAATAAACATCTCTTTTTTTATCCGATCAATTTTCCAGTCCTCTTCAGATTTTAGTGACATTTGCTGATCACAAGGCTCTACTTTTATCTCATTGTGCACTCTCATGTCTGCACCCTTGTCTACCATCTTGTTGGTCTCCTCTAAACTCATTTGAGTGGTGGTTGGGAGGCCAAATGCAGCCCACTGACTTTGTAAGCCACTGAGTCTTTGGGCCAAGAGAGCCTGTTGTGCAGCACTGAGACCAAGAACTGGCACTGCCTGCTGCAAAAGCTGGTTAGGAGATTCTGGATTCTGGCCCTGGATTTGGGTTTGAGTTTGGAGTCCATTCAACACCAGGGGCATGAGCATATGAGGCTGGGGTATAAGCTGCGGGGTAGCTGCCCCTGGTGTTGCAGATGTCCCAGTCGTGAAGAGAGGAGGAAGAATGGAGTGTGGGAGAGAATTTGGGCTGGAAGTCAGGAGAGTGAGAATAGCAGACATGGCTTGTGCGGAGGCCACCGGAGAAGAAAGTAATGAGGGAGCTAGCTGAGGCTGCATCTGCTCTCCGTCTTTGGTCGTTACTGCTGATGGAGTCAGGTTTGCTTGGGTGACACAATTGCTGGTGGAGGCGTTAACTAATTGTGTGGTGCTTCCAACAGTGGTCGCAGCCAAGTTTGTAACCATGGTTCCAGTTCCTGTATTTGCAGTGGAACTAGGAGTAGCATTCCCTGCACTCCTGCTGCGACTCTGGTGCAACACAGATTTTAAATGACTTTCCAGGGTAATGGCATGATTGTAGGAGACACGACAGACGGCACACTGGTATGGTTTGTTGGAGACATAAGGTCGAGCCAGGAAAGGGGTTGAGTCACTGTCTTTAACCGTCCCGGTTCTCATCCTCTGAATATGGGTGGTTGAATTATAATGAACACTCAATGCTGTTCTAGTGGGAAATGACTCCAAACACGCATTACACTTGAATGGACGGTTATCACCTTCAGAGGCTACACTGTTTTTACAGACAGATCTGCCATTGCTTACAGAAGCCTCTGATGTTTTTATAGTTTGCTCCACATTGTCCTGATCTGACTCCAGGCCAGCCACGTCACTTTCCTCATTTCTTCCTCCCTCCAGCTCTTCATCCAGCCTTTTTTCCTGAGAAGAACCACCCTTGTCACCTGCATCTGTAGATTCGCTCTCATTTTGGGAAGCCATTGAGGAGGACTTTGTGTTCTCTAAATGTTTCTGCTGAGATGCGTCATCTAATGAATTGATAAAAAAAACAAAATACAGTGTTAGTCAGCATTTACAAACAAAAAAAGTCAAAAATAAGTGCAGTTTTATTATGCTGAATATGTAAAACAGGTCTTCAAAAAGGGAGCAATTTCACAAATTGTCTGTTAATTGTAAAAAGTTATATTAAACCAAAGGTAAAGTTAACAATACATTTATTAAGATGAATCGTAATATAAATGTGTATGAATCCATAAATCAATGTTTATTTGACCAATATCATCACATAGGTAAATAAATTATATATAGGTATAATAGAGCAGGCTTAAATCACAACACTCGGTTTACGATATGCAACTGGGGTCCCTGGTCCATCCCTCACCTTAAAAAGCTTGAAACCCCCTTATGTCCGAATTCAGAACACAAGTAATTTGTTTGGATTTAAAAACAACCAGTGAAACGTAAATAATCTGCAACAAATCGTTTTTTTTTTTTTTTTTTCAACCATCACATCCAGGAGTCAGCAGGAAAACTGAATACTTGTGGGGGCCACACTCAGCTACAACTTAAAGGTGCTTCATTGCCATGGAAACTACTGAAGCAAGGTGGTCACCAACACAGCCAATTGTGTGTCCAGTGGTGCATAACCTAAGCCTGGTATCAATAACATTGGAACCTAAGATCTCAGTGCTGGGATAGTGTTAAATCACTGTGGCACAAATACAAACACTTAACATTATAATACAATTAACAATAACTTTATAGATGATCAAAACTCACCTGAATCATTTAGGGCTTTGGATTCTTCATCTTCAGCAATGGAAGACTGCTTAGGAGCAGCCTTATGAAAAGAGGAAATCAATTATTTACTTTTAAAGCAAACAAAACAAACTTGTGTAAGCTTATAGTTTCACTGACAACACACAATGTAATTTATTTCGTAAAAAAAAAAGCATTTGCCATCAAAACGTACATAATGACATCACTAAACTTTACAAACATTTTTCTTTCCCAAAAAGTCCATCTTAAATATACTCACAATATCCAGTAACTTATCAAGGCAAGCAGGGAGGACACTGTGTTTGTCCGTAAGGTGATGAGAGAGATTCTCACGGTCTGGTTGACTTTCTTGACATAGAGGGCATAAACACATTGACCCCCTGTTACTGGCACCTCCCAGAGTTTCTCCTGGCTCCTCCTGAAACCAAAGTGGTATTATTATATGCAATAATATTTTATCATACCTAAATAAGGCATTTTATTTTATTATAGGGCTGGGCAACGATTAATCGTGATTAATCGCATCCAAAATAAAAGTTTGTGTTTACATAATATATATGTGTAGTGTGTATAATTATTTTGTACATATATAAATACACACACATGCATGTATATATTTAAGAAATATTTGCATGTATATACTTTATATATATTTATACATAATTAATAGTATATATAAATATAAATATTTGATATATTAATAACACATTTTTCTTAAATGTATACATGCATGTGTGTGTATTTATATATACAAAATAATTATACACACTACACACACATATATTATGTAAACACAAACTTTTATTTTGGATGCGATTAATCGTGATTAATCGTTGCCCAGCCCTATTTTATTACTTGTTTATTTTCAGAATTTCTCATATTCTATACTATAAAATTTCTCATATTTTATAGTATGTATCTATTTTTGTTTCAAGTGGCCTCATGCTACTGTGTGCAATTTTTTAATGCATCAGTGATCTAAAAGAAATGTGAAATTAACAAATACACAAAATAAGTGCAGAACTTCCTAGTCTTAAAGGGTTAGTTCACCTAAAACTGAAATTGCATCCTTATGTCATTCCTAACCTGTATGCCTGACTTTCTTCTGCAGAATGCAAAAGAAAATATTCTGAAGAACATTGGTGTGCAAACAACATCGGACCCCATTGACTTTCAAAACAGATATTTTTATCTTTATTTTCCACAGAAGAAAGTAAGTCATTCAGGATTGAATTTGGAATGTCATAAGGGTGAGCAAATGATGACAGAATATTTTTTTTTATAAAAATTAGATGATTACATAAACATAGTATATATATAGAATAAATAGATTTATAGACAGCATCTAATGCATTAACATTCTTCATGTCACTGCATGTATTATTATGCCTAATGTACAGTCAGCTCTAAAATAGTTGTTCAGTTCACATAAGCTTAATCGACAAAACTCTAAAATATACTTTAAGAAAGGCAACAATTGTCTCGCTTATTAATTGGGTTTGAAGTTAGATGACACTTACAAATCAAAACAACAACAAAATCACCATGCATAACATTGGGACATATCACTCAACTACCCCTTTCTTTCATCCAAGTATGTTCACAATCAGGTCTGATATTGTGACCTCTAGTTATTTATATAGGCCATACAATCTGTGCTATGCACTTATAACAGTATTCTTCCAAGACATCAAATCTGATTCACAGATGCAGTTATGTTCTTTCTGTTAGACACAACATAACAAAACTGGACCACCGATACCTTGTGGCCTGTTTATAAATCATGCATTTGAAGGCACATTACTTTACTTAAGGCATACCATGTTAATACAATCTGATAAGCAGAATCATACATGCATTTATCAGTTCTGCAATAACTAGGCTATTTAGCGTCAGAGGAGGCCCAAATGTTGACCTTGACTAGTCGTATAATATGCTGATGTGAGTGAAATTTGTCAACATGTTGCCCCTTGTGAATAAGGCGACATGGGCTGTAAATAACAGATAATGGGTGCAAATCCCCTGGGATGTTAATGACAGTAATGTCTCTTTAAAACAATAACCCAAATAAATAAATAACACATACGTCGAGATCAAAGATTTAAACATCTTAATTCACATCTAAACGACTTCATTTCGCGTATGCATGCAAAATCGTTTCAATTACACCGTTTCTGGCTTCGATTTTACATGCCACACTGTCAAGTAACGAACAGACATCAAATGCCAACAGTGCTACAATGCCACGCCAATTAGCTTCCCTGCTAGACTGAAAACATGCACTGAATCCTCAAGACAACTACTATTAACTTCTCCTAAAAGTCAAAGACAGACGAACCCACACGCCGCGGGACACTGTCGTTCGACAGCGAGCTCATATGGCCGCCATAACTCTTGA
The DNA here is from genome assembly GCF_029890125.1 of Rhinichthys klamathensis goyatoka. Classification (NCBI taxonomy): domain Eukaryota; kingdom Metazoa; phylum Chordata; class Actinopteri; order Cypriniformes; family Leuciscidae; genus Rhinichthys; species Rhinichthys klamathensis. The sequence goes on along the minus strand of NW_026606648.1, from coordinate 1,741,554 downwards.
TGATTTCGTTAATTAACCCACAGCCTAATTAGCAAGACCCGTGTGCTGTTGAATCAATTGGAAACGGAGAGCTTTAGCCTGCCTCGCTAACACGCATATATACACACACTCTCTCTCTCCCTCTCTCTCTCACTCCAGTGTAATCACGACAAATATCCCATTAAAGTGCATCGCACTGCAGTCTCCTGCCCTAATAACCCCCTTTTCCAACTTTAATCGCTGCAAAGCGACTGATTTTAGTGATTTCTTACTTGAAGGGTGATGTTAAAACAAAAGAAGCCGTTTTCTCATAAACAGTCGTGGCACTTCACATGGCTAACGCAGCTAACAACACTCAACAAATTGGTCAACTAATTATGTATCGCGTATCACGCCACAAATCGCCCACAAACTTCTCAAAGACACAAAATAAGAGCTGCGAGAATAGATTATAAGGTATATAACAATAGCAACGCTCGATAAGCTGCAGTCCAAGTCTGCTTTATTGCGCTAATTGAATTGTTTAAATAGGCTTTCGGCTCTCAGATGTAAAACCTCGGGCTTGATTAGTTCCTCGCCTCCCTGATTGTGGCCTGTTGGTCGGGCATTGAGACATTCCCCGCCCGCCGTCCGCTGCACAGCGGAAATTGCGGCCTACATCGACTAAGCTATTTAATTAATGAATTTGGGTTGCTTCATACAGATGTGTTAACAAAACCAAGCCGTTTGTCGTCTCCCTTCGGCATTTAACTAACCCAATACCTTGCATTTGGCGGTCTAAGTTCCTCGTTTAGTAGATAATGTAGATATTAAGCACAATAAGTGTGTTTTAATAATTGTAGAGCGCAGTAATTAACGATGGACGAAGCGCATTGCTGCTCGAAAAGAGCGACGTGCAACACAACGAGCAGCGAAAGGGGGTGGCGGGGCCAAAATGAGAGACCGAGGCAGAAAAGTTTGGATTTGAACACTCGAAATCCAACTAAATATTCGCAATGAAATGGCATGCATCAAATGATCTATCGTGCTCAGGACGCGATGAGATCCGCATCGCCCACACGATCGCAACTTCTTGATCAATTCGGCGTCAACATCGTTTAATTAACACTAAAGCAATTAGCTAAGGCTTTACCTGCATGGTTGGGACTCCAGCACACGCTTCCTCTCGCTCTTTAAAACTGAAAAGTTTTGTCTCTCTCTCCCTCCCTCACTTACTCACTCACTCCCTCCCTCACTCACTCACTCACTCCCTCTCTCTCTCTGTTCACTCTTGCATTGCTCTCCTCTAGTAAACACACGACAGCTCCCCCAAAAGCTGACTGCTAACTCTCTCCAAGAATGTGTCTCTTCCCACTAACGGTTCGATTCAACAACACACCTAAAATCATGTTAGAACATTGTTATACTGTCATCAATTAAAGTATTTGTAACTTTATTTAAAATTTCGTCTTTAAGAATGTAGAGGCGAAGTATTAAAACATACACGGCAAATGAGAGAAATGTTTATATAATGGGGTGTATAAATAAATAAATAATATATATATTTTTATGTTTTTGGTAATATCGTGTAATAATGATAGGATATGTAATAAGAAAAAATATATAGGTCTAAGCTAATACATGTAATCTTAACAAATAAAAAAAATAGGGTTCAACTGGGACTAATGTGCTGATCAAACTGATTGCAGACTCATTTGATTATTAAAACACTACGAAACTGTAACAAGAATCGTTAATTCAAATATTTAGCCACATTTGAATACTTAAAAAATCACCCTGTTCTGCACTCTGCGTATGTGGTGCGCTTAATGACGAGCAGATTTTAGGCTGTCCGTGAACATGCCTGACCAGAAAAGCTGTACAGGACCCCCGATTCCACGTCTGTCCTCATTACACTGATTGATCGGTAAGTTCCTATAGTAAGTACAGATATTTTTGTTTGATGGTTTGTATCGTTGACTCGGAATGACTGTCACATCCTGATTTTAAACCGCAGTTGTAGTTACAGTATAATTACCTCAGCTAACAATGTATTAACCTGTTAGTAGGTTCCCGGCAGTATTTGTTGTTGTCCGTGTCTCATGAGCTGCCTACTTTGACAGCATTTGAAGTCATCGTCCCGAAAGCAAAAAAAAAAAAAAACACTGCCTCACTACGCAGCTCACTTGGTTTTGAAACCCAGCTGATCTGAATGTGGACATTTTACAACATTATCTTTTAATTTATAGGTTGTCCATTACTGCAGAAAGTCTTTAATAATGCGAAAATTCTATTTTCTCTTTTTTTATTTTTATATCTCATATAGGACAAAATGACTGTAGAGGTGGAGAGAAAATTTGTTTGTAATGCAGAAATTATGGGGAAACTACCGCATATTGGAGGTGTGTTAAAAAAAATTTATTCACGTTTATATATATGTATTTTAGATTGGTAACGTTTAATGTTTTTGAAAGAAGTCTCTTATGCTCATCAAGCCTGAATTTATTTTATCAAAAATACAGAAAAAAATATAATTTTGTGAAATATTATTACAATTTAAAATAATACTTTTCAATTTGAATATAGTTTAAAATATAATTTATTTCTGTGATGCAAAGCTGAATTTTTAGCAGTCATTACTATACTTCGATACTTCAGAAATCATGATGATAATGATTTATCATCACTGTTGGAGTTGTGCTGCTTAAATTTTTTTTTTTATATTCTGTGATAGCCTACTTTTTTCACGATTCTTAGAATAAAAAATAAAATAAAAAAAGAGGAGCATTTATTTAAAATGGAAATCTTTAACTTCAAGATCTTCCAATGTTTGGGGTCAGTATTTTTTTTTTTTTTCATTTTTGAAAGAAATTAATACTTTTATTCAGCAAGGATGTGTTAAATTGATAAAAAGTGATCGTAAAGATTTGAATTGTTAGAAAAGTTTAATATGTAGTGTAAATGCTGTTCTTTTTAACTTTTTATTCATCAATGAATCCTGAAAAGGTATCACAGGTTCCAAAAAAAAATATTAAGCAGCACAACTGTTTCAGCTTATTAGAATGATTTCTGAAGGATCACGTGACACTCAAGACTCCAGTAAAGACTGATGAAATTCATCTTTGCATTACAGAAATAAATTCTATTTTAAAGTATATTAAAATAGAAAAAACATTATTTTAAATTGTAATAATATTTCACAATATTACTGGTTTTTTTTTTACTGCATTTTTGATCAAATAAATGCAGGCTTGGTGAGCATAAGAGACTTCTTTCAAAAACATTAAAAATAGTAATGTTTCCAAACTTTTGACCAGTACTACACACACATGATACATGTATATTCATGTCTCTACACAGCTAAATGCATTGGTCAGCGGCAGTTTCAAGACCAGTACTTTGACTCTCCAGATTTCATCCTCACACTAAAAGATTTCTGGCTGAGATGCCGAGAGGGATTGTGGGAATTGAAATGCCCTGCAGTTTCAGGAACTACACCTGACAATGAAACTCAGGCCCTTTGCTCACGATACAGAGAGATAACCAGTTTCCCTCTGATTCAATCAGAAGTCAAAAGGATTATCAGGGAACACACTGCTGAAGGGAGTGAATCAAATTCCTCACAAAGGGAACAAATTGACAAAGTGGCAGAAAATGAGGACACAGAGATCTGTTCAGCAGATGCCACAAAGTGGCTGTCTGACCTCAATCTCATCTGTTTTGCTGAGTTCAAGACCAAGCGCTGCTCATTCATGCTAGAGAGAGACGGTGCAGTGCGGGTGGATCTGGACCAGGCTGATTTCGGATATTGTGTGGGAGAGATTGAGGTTCTGGTGCCTGAAGGAGGTGACATGAATGCAGCTCTGCAGAGGATTACAAGCACTGCTGCAGAACTGGGTGAGCTGATGTGTTGTGTGTGGACACTGCCATATATACAGAGGGAATTTGTTATATATATATATGAATTTTTCTTAGTCAAAACTGACAATTCTCTAATTCTCTAAAAAATAACTTCCCCTTCCTTTTGCAGCAACATCTCTTCTCTGATGATGTGTTAACTGCCGTGAGGGCGGGGCAACCTGTCACTCACATGACATCACAGCAATAGGAAACCATATTCAAAGATGCAATCAATTCCCGATGGACAAAATCAAGTCCCGCCCACATTTATTCTTGTTTGAGAAGCCGCTTCACTCGGATATACGTCCCAATGCGGAAGAAAAGACTATTGCAACTTCCGTTTCATAGCTGTATAAAGTTTTAGTAATTTTGTCATTTTCATTTGTCTCTTTAGTTTTTATTAATTTTAATTTCAGTTTTAGTTATACATTTTTTTTTCTTGGTAGCTTGCTGAAATGAAATAAATTTAAGTTTTTATTTTATTTCAGTTAATGTTTGTTTCAAGTAACAAGTGTTTTTATTTTGTCAAGTCAACTTTATTTATATAGCGCTTTATACAATATTGATTGTTTAAAATCAGCTTCACAGTAATAAACAGGAAAATAACAATGAGTGACGCAAACTTCACAATGATGCAAACATCAAATATGAGAAAAATGTAAATACTGCTGTGCAGGTCAACAGAAGAAAATACTGTCGTTCAGCTCAAGGCAGTTCAGTGTTGATTGAGTTCAGTTCAAGTTTTATATAGTTTAGTTTTAGGTTCAGTGTTGGCTAAAGTCAGCATGAAACAGAAGTTGTGATAGTCTTTTCTTCCCTATTGTGACGTACATCTGAGTGAAATGGCTTCTTGAACAAGAATAAATGTGGGGCGGGACTTGATTTTGTCTATCAGGAATTGATTAGATGGTTGTATAATGTGTAGATAGTGCCCAGATAAATCATTTATATAAATACTTCAATATTCCATAAAAATCAAAAATGGTCAATTCTGAGTTCAAGGTGATTTTAACTATAATAACCCTGTCTAAGACATCCAAAGATGCATATCTGCTGCCTAGTCAACATTACTGTAAAACAACTATAAGCAAATGGCTAAAACACTTCATTGGCGTCTGTTATTTATCAATAACCCATTAGAATTAAAGATAAATAATGCTACATGAACCTCTTTTATAATATAACCATTTTATGATATAAAATGTATTTTTTTTTTGTCTGTCTTCACAGGTTTAAGCTGTGAGAAGAGAGTAAAGGGGAAAATGGATATTTACCTTCAAAGATATCAACCAGACCACTATGCAAAACTTCTCAATGCTCATATTTTATGAGGAATCACTAGTGTAACATGTAATTTGTAGTTTTTAATTGTGATTAATTTAGTGCTCTACACAAAGAAAAAAGAAACTAATCACTGTCGTGAAGTACAGATAAATACAGATAAAGTATTTAAAAGTATAGAATGTAGCATTGCACTGTGACATTGTATCATGGCAGTTTGGGTCAGTCAAACAAAGCAGATATTTGATTACAAAATATGAGTACCTTAATAAAACAGTCTTTGTGATTTGTTTTGGCACTATACTGTGTGTATATATATATATATATATATATATATATATATATATATATATATATATATATATATATATATATATATATATATATATATATATATATTAAACAACTGTTGAACTTTACTCTTAAATGGTTCTGTTACATTATTTTGAGTTATTGCATAATACTTTCATGTTAAACAAGTTATTTCTTTTTTTCCCTAGTGATTAAGTATGTTTATGAGCTGTTTAATTCATGAAATCAAATCAAAATAAAAAAAATGAATTAAAATGAAATCCATAAAATGATGCCATGATGGGAACCCCTAAATATTTCTTTATAAAGTGTCTGACAGAACCCTTTAAGGTTCTGTTTAGAACCTTTTCTTGAACAAGAGTGGGCTTGTTACATGTATCATGGACAATAAGAAGCAATATAATACGATCTTTACTAAAAGTTGCTATTTGTCTTACAGTAAATCATGTGTTAGATTGTTTGATCCCCCAAAAAATATGCCGTTTTCGAAAATATTACATTTCAGGTACTTTTATTTTGAAAGTAATTTAGCAATTTTCTGCTTTGACCTTAATAGATTGTAAAGTGCACCGTTTGCTCAGCAGAGAGCGCTGTTATCCTGCTGTTATCTCAGTTATGAGCTGTTCGCTCAGCATGCCAGCAGTGGGCGCAATGTTACTGGAAAAGCCATTGACAAGTTCATTAAACTCTGTTTTAACACCTGGTGGTTTTGGTAATCTATACGGAACAGTCTTCGGAATGATTAAAATGATCCTTATTCCTTACAAATGATTTATGGCGCGTTAGTTAGATCGATTATATATATATATTACTCTGATTCATTGTTGACACCACGGCAATGTCCAACTCTTATGGACATTATGCCACAATGACATGATTATGATTATCAAATATTATTTTTTTAACCCTAGTACATTCGGCATCAAATTGACATAGTTTGAGTGTGTAACTTACACTATTTACAAAATACACATTACAGAACAAAAAGTGTATGACTGTTAGAAAATATCTTGATTTAATTATGTGTGTTTTAAAAAGGAAGAATTTAAAATCTAAACGCAGTAGTTTTATGAGGTACATGCACATATTTTTTAAGATTTTAAAATCGGGATTAAATTGAGTCTTTTCTTCCCAATTGTGACGTATATCCGAGTGAAATTGCTTCTCGAACTTGTTGGGCGGGATTTGATTTTGTCAATGGGGACCTGATTGGTTGGATGGTTGTGGTTTGCTATTGGTGGATCTCATGTGAGTGACAGGACAGGTTGATCCCGCCCTCACGCCAGTAAACACATCATCAGAGAAGAGGTAGAAGGGAAATTATTTTGATTAAAGATAACAAGGGCTCATGAACTAAAATAATAATGATGCGCACAGAAAAAAATAATTTATAATGAACTGCAATATTCCATAAAAATAAGAATTGTCTATTTTGATTTCATTGTGACTTCAAACGCTTAAAAATTAACTGATGCATGCAATTGCTTTTAACATGATTTGTTTGATTTTAATAAGCACTGAAAATTAATTAGGCCTATAAATAATTTTATTATACTAAATATTTTACAATAAAAACATCAAAAGAGCACCCAGTCAAGGAAAAAAAAAGGTCATGATGGTAACAAGCTTACATGCAAGGCTGGAATAAAAGAGAGCTGAAGGGATGCAAGGTATTTATTTCATCTGGAGACTTCAGCTTGAGTGTGGAGAGAAGGCTTTTATGAGGAAATATTAGCAGAGGTGAAATATGATGCTGTGTACTCACTTTAAAGTGCAAGTAGGCTATCTCTGGCTTTCTTCTCCCTAACACAAGGCCTTTGCCTTCTATTATTTTTTGTTGATATCCCTGAGAACATTACTCTAGATATTTGCTCAGACCAACTCTGTTCATTGTATATATAACCATTGTGCATGGTTTGACAGGCTACAATTAAAGTGCCATTATTTCAGAGGAACCTTCAGATGGGAATGTCAGAGGGAGACAGAGGTGTATTTTTCACATCAAAACCATTGGATGCCTTGTAACTTTTGCTAATAAAAGCTTTAGTTTTGATGCTAACAATCCCACTTGCATCCATTCACATGCTAGTTCTCACAGTCTCACAAAACGTCTCTCTCTCTCTTTCCAAACAATCAGTGACCTTCCTGTCATCAATAACACTTACACAGGTGATCAAATGAAGCCACATGGCGCTGTTGCTTTGAAAGTTCTCACATTTGACTCCTCTCACAGCAGCTGCTTTACACTATTTTAGTTTGGCTTTGGCAGAGACAGTGAATACAGTCCCTACACACACACACACACACACACACACACACACACACACACACACACACACACACACACACACACACACACACACACACACACACACACAACGCGTCAAAATGTTTAAAAAACGTTTTGAATGTTGAGAGAAATAACGTTTTCATAACTTAATAGGAATGTTGGCAAAACGTTCTTAGAACATAATTTTGTTAGCTGAATCAGATTCAGTCAGAATCAGATATACACAATGAAATGCATTTTTAGTAGGCCTAGTAGAGATTTAAAATTCCTTGTTCTGTTGAGAATAAAAAAAATGATATTAAAGTCCCCCTGTAGTGATTAATAGTATCCCTTAAAAACTCATCTTTGATCACCAAAATGTTTTTTTCCCTAAAAAAAATCTTCATGCCTTAATGTAGCTTGAATGTAACTCACCCTTGCCTCATTATGTCATTAAGTATAGCCTACGCGGTTCTATGCATATGCAAAAAAGCCCCGCCCCCACTCACTCACGCTAGCTCAGAGATCCACTCGTTGACGATCACACGTTGACGTGATTGGTTACAAGGTATTTTGTGATGACAGAAACACCAACGATTTCAAACACTGTTTTTGAGACTGTATTTGTTTCACTGCAGTTTTAATGAGAAGATACAACAATGGTGTTGACTTATGCATCTGTACATGGTTTGTCTACATAGACATATAAACAACATTAAAAAGCTTGATTTTCAAAAATTAACCTCTGATTTTTCTTATATGTTACTGTGGGCTATATAAAAGGCAAGTATTTATATTTCCTCTTTATCAAAACAATTTAATGTTTAGAAAATTAAAAATGATTTGCATTTATTCAAGGTATTATTTCTAGAATCTTTCAGACCCTAAACAGAAACAATATAACATACTTCATTGATGACTTATGGAGCAAGTTCTCATGTGACATCATGACATATCAAGCTGATACACCAATGCTATTTGTTTTTGTTTGAGCTATTAAAGCCACCATGAAATCAAAATTGGCAATTCTTATTTTTTATGAAATATTGCAGTGTCTATTATAAATTATTCATTCGTGCACATAATAATTTTTTTTAAATACATGTGCCCTCATAATCTTTAATAATAATAAAAACTTACAGAGACGTCTCTTCTCTTCTCTGATATTGGCTTTGTCCGAAATCACATACTCTCTTCAGTATAGGTACATATTTTGAATAAGTAATTACTTCACAACTGCTAAAAAAGTATGATCTATATAGTGTTATAATGTGTGTAGTATGAATGTAATCTGGACGTACTACATTCGTCATGTTGTCATTATAATGTGACCTACCAGCGTCAGTTACGTCGCTTCACTGCATTCACTAATCCTCTCCCGTGGCCTCATGGGATAGTTAAGTCAAGTCAAGTCACCTTTGTTTATATAGCGCTTTTTACAATACTGATTGTTTCAAAGTCCTCAGTTCTCCTCTGGCCAACAGTAGTAAAAGTGTCCATTGCACACTTCAGATCAGAATCTCACCGGAAGAAGTAGGTCATCCGGGTACTTTTTCCCTACTCTTTTATGAGTACTGTGAATTTGGACATACTTTTGTCACATACTGTTTTTTCGCCTGTTAGCAGGGAAGTATGTGATTTCGGATGCAGTCGATGTGTTTACTAGCATAAGGGCGGGACAATCTGTCACTCACATGACATCACAGTTATAGCAAACCATAACCAACGATCCAATCAATTCCTGATGGACAAAATCAAGTCATACATGTTTGAGAAGCCGTTTCACTCGGATATACGTCACAATAGGGAAGAAAAGACAATCACAACTTCAGTTTCATGGCGATTTTCAGGGCACAAACAAAATATGAGGATTAGATGTGCTAATGACATTGTGAGTTGACTTGAGCAATAGTTTAGTGTAATTTAGTGTGACAGAAATAGTTCTTGCATTTGATAATTTGATATAAAGGTCAATAAATCATCTGAGGAAATGTTTACATGCAGCTGTTGTGGTTCACCCAAGAAAAAAAAATCAGAGTGGCTGTAGAATCAAACACAGAAACAGTAGAACATTTTGATGCATTACAGTGGGTGATGATGGCAAATGGTTTTCTATGTGAAAAATATATATATACAGTATATACACTGAACAAAATTATAAATGGAACACTTTTGTTTTTGCCCCCATTTTTCATGAGCTGAACTCAAAGATCTAAGACTTTTTCTATGTACACAAAAGGCCTATTTCTCTCAAATATTGTTCACAAATCTGTCTAAATCTGTGTTAGTGAGTACTTCTCCTTTGCCGAGATAATCCATCCACCTCACAAGTGTGGCATATCAAGATGCTGATTAGACAGCATGATTATTGCACAGGTGTGCCTTAGGCTGGCCACAATAAAAGGCCACTCTAAAATGTGCAGTTTTACTGTATAGGCTATATGCACGCATAAGTTCCGCATTTGACGCAAGGCTGCTCTTCAGTTTCCGGTTGGGGAGATTTAAAGCGGAGGAAAACCGAGGAAAACGGGATTATGGCAGAGTCTTCAAAATTTACTGTCCTCTTGTCTTTGAAACGAAACTTTAATACGTTTAGATGTAATTTTATATATAGTTATGTTTATTTAATATAATAAACAAAGAAGCATAAACAAAATGAGGGGTGTCTGTTTTGTCTGTTTTTGTGACTAACGTTTCTTTAGTATAGCAATAGAGTATAAAAACCAATATAAATTCTCGGTATAGCATTGGACTCTACGATCGGCGGAAGTAATCCAGCATCCTTAGACCTTCACCGGAAATACCCCCGTGCATAAAACCCATTGGGGGGTGGTCTTGTGTGACCACCATTTGCCTCACGCAGTGCAACACATCTCCTTCGCATAGAGTTGAGCAGGTTGTTGATTGTGGCCTGTGGAATGTTGGTCCACTCCTCTTCAATGGCTGTGCGAAGTTGCTGGATATTGGCAGGACCTGGAACACGCTGTCGTATACGTCGATCCAGAGCATCCCAAACATGCTCAATGGGTGACATGTCCGGTGAGTATACTGGCCATGCAAGAACTGGGATGTTTTCAGCTTCCAGGAATTGTGTACAGATCCTTGCAACATGGGGCCGTGCCTTATCATGCTGCAACATGAGGTGATGGTCGTGGATGAATGGCACAACAGTGGGCCTCAGGGTCTCGTCACGGTATCTCTGTGCATTCAAAATGCTATCAATAAAATGCACCTGTGTACATTGTCCATAACATACGCCTGCCCATACCATAACCCCACCGCCACCCATGGGCCACTCGATCCACAACGTTGACATCAGCAAACCACTCACCCACACAACGCCATACACACTGTCTGCCATCTGCCCTGTACAGTGAAAACCGGGATTCATCCGTGAAGAGAACACCTCTCCAAAGTGTCAGATGCCATCGAATGTGAGCATTTGCCCACTCAAGTCGGTTATGACGACGAACTGCGGTCAGGTCGAGACCCCGATGAGGAAGACGAGCATTCAGATGAGCTTCCCTGAGACGGTTTCTGACAGTTTGTGCAGAGATTGTTTGATTTGCAAACCGATTGTTGCAGCAGCTGTCCGGGTGGCTGGTCTCAGACGATCTTGGAGGTGAAGATGCTGGATGTGGAGGTCCTGGGCTGGTGTGGTTACACGTGGTCTGCGGTTGTGAGGCCGGTTGGATGTACTGCCAAATTCTCTGAAATGCCTTTGGAGACGGCTTATGGTAGAGAAATGGTGGACATTCCTGCAGTCAGCATGCTAATTTCATGCTCCTTCAAAACTTGCGACATCTGTGGCATTGTGCTGTGTGATAAAACTGCACATTTTAGAGTGGCCTTTTATTGTGGCCATGCAGCATAAGGCACACCTGTGCAATAATCATGCTGTCTAATCAGCATCTTGATATGCCACACCTGTGAGGTGGATGGATTATCTCGGCAAAGGAGAAGTGCTCACTAACACAGATTTAGACAGATTTGTGAACAATATTTGAGAGAAATAGGCCTTTTGTGTACATAGAAAAAGTCTTAGATCTTTTGAGTTCAGCTCATGGAAAATGGGGGCAAAAACAAAAGTGTTGCGTTTATAATTTTGTTCAGTCTATATACAGTATATATACAGTACACACATTTCTAGGATGTCTGCACTTTAATAAATTAGGGTCAGTAGGTTTTTAGATACAGTATAGTAGAGAATTGTGGGCATCCACAGACGGTGGGGTTTCTCTCTAAAAGAAGAGCAACAAGTCATATTTGATTTGTCATCACACTCCTGAGCCTAAAGCCAGATCTGAGCTCTTGTAACAGTTCTGTCACTTCTCATTTCACATGTGTGCATATTTAAAGGAACCAGTGACCCAGGGTTTTGAGCTCAAGTCTTTTATTCTTATCAACCACAAACCAAAGGTTAAGACATAATTAATTTGTCATAAACTGATGATTCATCCATGTATTTCTTAACTATTAATCTCAGATGTTCATATGTGTTTTATAATACCTTTGTATATTCATATTCATACATCTAATAAGGTGAATTCTTTTTGAAAACCACAAATACTAGTAGAAAAGAATTAAAAGTTTTTTTAATTCTGGTCACCAAATATATGACAGTGAAAAATATACACTACCGTTCAAAAGTCAGTATGTTTCTTTTTAAAGAAATGAATACTTTTATCCAGCAAGGATGCATCAAATTGATCAAAAGTGACAGTAAAGAATGTTGCAAAAGATTTCAATGCTTTTCTTTTGAACATTCCATTCATCAAAGTATCCTAAAAAAATAAATAAAATCATGGTTTCCATAAAAATATTAAGAAATAAATTACAATTTAAAATATATTTAGCTTTATAATATTTAATAATACTGTTTTTACTAAATTTTTTATCAAATAAATGCAGCCTTGGTGAGCGTGAGAGACCTATAGTGTATGTATATCTTTTATTTAAATATTGATGGATCATTTGTGTTTTGATGACAAATAATGTAAATATACTGTAAAGGCAGAGGCCTTTGGTCCCATGATTGTACCCAAAAATAAATACAATACACTCATTTGTTCTGCAGCAATTTGCTGTTTAAATAATAGTGGCTTAGCAAATATTATAGCAAATCACATCTATTGGTCATTACAAAATAAACAGAAATATTAGTGGCTGCATCCAAAATTGCATACTTCTTTACTATAGTGGCAAAAAACAGTATGTGACTAAAGTAGTATGTCAGAATTCACAGTACTCATAAAAGAGTTGGCCAAAAGTACCCGGATGACAGTCTTCTGGTTAGATTCACTTTACTATCCCAAATCTTCCCGGTCTAATGACATTTGTTATGACATCAGCTTCAAACATTACAATACTCCATTAACTCTACTTTATATCCACTTCCCCAGCTACATACTCTTCGACAGCGATAACATAGAAGTATACAGAATTACCGCAAAAACAGAAGTTCAAACACAAATTTCTAAAGATGGCTGCACGCTTGTTTCTCTGCCGCTCAAGGTCTTTAGGCCTACATCCAAATTTCTTTGGTCTGAAAGAGTGTGGAATGTTGTATATTGTATGAAACAATCCAGATATTCCTGCTTTATATTGCTAACAGATGTTTATATCAGGAAAACAGAGCCCTGGTTTGTTTAGATGACTAGAATGTGAGTCATTTGCCAAGTATACTCAGACTTTGATTTTCTTAGGGATAATGCTTACAATTAAGGGGTGATTCTCGACATATAATCCATTATATGTTTACCAAGTGGAAACCAGTCATTCAAAATTATTCAATGGTGCTAAGCTAAAGACAGAAAGATAATTTTGCCCATGCTAATGTCTTAGCAACTCTGTTTTAAGAAAACACATAACCAGCCATATCCCTTCCCTGCTTACTAGTCTTAATCCAATTTCAGCAACACGTTACATTGGCTTTTTAGAAGCTGGTAGATCTTTGGCCTCTGAAGACGTTTAAGATTACACATGTGAAACTGATTCTTTAGTGTGGTGCACGGTGCTCACGCTATTTCTACATTTAGTCATGCAAAAGTGAAACGCTGAAAGTATTTTAAATGGTCAGAGGGTTCAGAGCAACATGCACTGTATTATAACTGTACTTCTGTCTAGTACAGACTAACCTAACAAAAGTGACTAAATGTATCTGAAGCAGGGTGCTATTCTGTACCAAATGGGTGTCGGTTGATTTTAGAGATTTATTAATGTGATTACTGAATATTATAATGTTGTGATTCACTTTTAGCATTTATAACGATTGTAGTTTGTATGTGTTTAATATTTTTTTGACACCATTGCATAGAATTTTAATTAATTTTGGTAACACTTTACAATAAGGTCTCATTTGTTTACATTAGTTCATTAATGCATTAACATGAACTAACAATGAGGAATATATTCTGCATTTATTAACCTTTGTTAATGTTACTTAATAAAAATGTGCATGTTCTTTTTAGTTCACTGTGCAGTAATTAATGTTAATAGATACAACTTAAAAAATATTGGTACATGTTAAGATTAACAATTAACTAAGATTAACAAATGCTGTAGAAGTATTGTTCATTTTTATAGTTCATGTAGCTAATGTTAAAGTCCCTCTGTAGTCAATAATTGTATCTTTGATCACCAAAATGACATATTAAAAGACATATAATATATCTTTACATTCCTTGAAAAAAGATGCTTCATGCCTTAAATTAACTTGAATGTAACCTTACACCCTTGCCTCAGTGTATGCGTTCTATGATTATGCAAATTAGCCCCGCCTCCACTCACTCACACCAGCTCAGAGATCCACTCGTTGAGGTGATTGGTTACAAGGTAGTTTATGACGTCAGAAACCCCAGCGATTTCAAAAAGCGTTTTTGAGACTGTCTTTGCTTCACTGCCGTTTTTAAGAGAACATACTCAGCAATGGTGTTGACTTATGAATTTGCACATGGTTTGCCTTAAAGCATATTAAAAACACCACATAGACATATAAACAACATTAAAAGCTTTCACCACAGGGGGACTTAAACAAATGAAACCTTATTGTAAAGTGGTACCATTTTAATATTGCATAGAATTTTAATATTATATTAATGATGATGATTTTTTGGTTATCGGCCACCATGAAAATAATTAGTATCAGCCAGAATATAAATATCAGTGCATCCCTATACCTAAAGCAAAAACTGTAGAATCTATTGAATTCACTGATTCAGAATCAATGAATCAGTACACTGTAAAAAAAAAAAAAAGTTGCTGCCTTAAAATTTTTCATTACAATTATGATGTTTAAGTAATTTCAACTTAAATTACATTAAATCCTCTATTTGGGTAATTTTGACCCAAAAAAATATATATTTTAAATTTTTTATTTAGTGTTCATCGGAACATCCTCTGGACTTTTGTCGCTCTTGAACCACGAATACACACACAAAAAAAGACTGGATTTGAGGAGTTTATGTGGGTGAAATAAAAACTCGGGGGTCAATTTGAGCTCCTTAGGTTTGAATGGAATGTGAAGAATGCTTCAGTATACATAGAAAAACCTAAAAAATGCTCAAAATTAAAACTAAAAATGCTAAAACTTTACCACAAAATTATTTTTGAATGTCTACATGTGTATCTGAATGCATACTGAAGAGAAAAACAGACCCAACGGAACAGCTAAATTGCATTTAAAAAAAAAAAAAAAAAAAAAAAAAAAAAAAAGTATAATTTTAGGGCTTCAAGAGGGATGAAGGTTTAAAAAAATAAAGTTAAACTTAAAAAAAGTTGAATCTTGTATAACTTGTAATGTAAAAACATGTTGTCATAACTTATTGATAATATAATTTTTTACAGTGTAACCAGTGCTTTAGCGTTGGACGAGAATCAGCCCATAGATGTGTTGTTTATTATAGCACAATAATTGAAAAGGGGAAAACAATTATGGAGAAAGCAGACTTACAAGGCATAACATTTTATTATACAGATAAATACCATAACTTTTCAAATTACAGAAATACGTGGGGCTCTATGGGCTCGAAATGTAACAGAGATTAGCTTTTTTCTTTTTTTTTGCATTGAAGGGTTCAAAAAAGGATTCCTGCATCCTCAGCATTTCAAGTCACATTGAATCATATATAGTTTTAGAGTTTTAATTCTGATGTGTGAGATACAATGCTTGATATAAAGGAGCTATACTGCTTTTGACAAAATACAGTTGTGCATTTCTATAGAAAAATATCTTAGAATTCGTATTGTAATGGCTGTGCTCTGTAAAAATTCTTATAAATAGAATAAACCTTATATAGTATATAAATGTCTTTTGTTTGTGCAACATCTGTTTTTAGAAAAATAATTCATTGTCCTGTCCTGTTATAAGAGCTCCAAACTCTCCTTCAGAAAACATATAAAAAAGAGCCCGTACACATTGCACTGCATTGTTGCACAGAATTGAAATACAACCAAATAAAACACGTCCTTCAAGAGTAAAATTTGATGCCTTAAACGTTTACCTCAGATTGTTTTGAATCAGATATACAGGCGTTAGTCCATTTAAAGTCTCCATGCAAACGAAAACTAAAAGCAAATGAGGGTTTGAAGAAGAGAAAGCCCTTGCACACTCACCAAACACTTATCTAGAATTTATCACACGATATCTAGAATTATATATATAATAAATAAATCTTTAATAAACCTTCCAAAGAGGAAAAATGCACATAAATACGATAAGAAGAATAACAAACAGAAGTCAAATTTCCAGATGTACCAAAAGAAAACCATTTTACAATATAGTGGCACATTTAAAATCAATTCCCAACGACTGCGTCAGTCAAAATTTGCATACTACAGATTTAAGACAAAGACTTCATCTCCTTTATTTCGTTTGAGGTAAACTGAAGTACTGTTAAAGACTCTTAAAGGCAATGTCCTACTTCCTCTAGCGCCACCCGACTGTGGTACTACCTGACTTTTGATATCCAAAGCATCCAAGGTCACAAGCATGCAAGCAAGCCCTCAACGACTTTTTTATTTCTCTCCGAAACATCTCACCTGCTGTCACATGTCATACCCGACATCTGAAGCACGACAACTCTTCCACAACATCGCGTGCACAATGGCATAGGCTTCATTTACATAACATGACAAACAGTCAATTCCCAGAATTCAATAAATAACACACTTTATAAGACTTTTTCATTGGTTTTGCCATGATCAGAATGGGCGTGATCAAAAAAAGAGCGGGAAATCGCATATCAGTGCATCAAAACTTGAAACCTTTCAAATCCGTTCATGTTTTTCCGTCTCTTGAATACCAGAACAAATGGGACAGAACTACAATGTCCCTCATTGGTGAAAGATTAAACTCTGTAAGTGTAAAAATAAATCATATTGCACATTTTTAATAAATAATATAATATTTTCCCATTTTTTTTAAAATAGTACCAATACTCGCACACACAAAAAAATTGGTAGTGATTTTTTTGCTTCGTATAATTCAAACACGGTGTTGATTGAGGTGAACAAACATAAAGGAAAGAAAGAAAGGTACATGAAAACAAAAACTGAAACGTGATGAGTACAGTAAGGAGCTTCCGAGAAGAACGCAGGAGATGCTAGAAGAAACTGCAGTGGGTCAGTAAAGGGTGTAAGACGGGACGAGTGACGCTGGCGTACGCGTTCGGTTTCCTCTCACTGGAACGGACGCCCGCTGCAGCAAAGTCCCCTGAACGCATTCCTCTGGCACTCGGAGCACATCTCCCAGTTACACGTCAGATGGTAAATGAGTAAGGCAGCTGCTCCTGCCCATCATGTAAAAGTGCATCATCAAACATTTCCAGTTAAGTCTCTGCCAGAAGCCAGAGACCTATGAAGTGGCTGATATTAAGGCTTTCCATCAGCAGATATGAGTCACGTCACACTGCATTCTCTTCTTCTGTTTCCATTTTAATGGTAATTTTCCCCCCGAAATATTTTCACCTCGTTTAGCAGAGCCGGATGACATTAGACCATGTCATTTTCAAGGATGATGCTCTGGATTTCAAACTCCCATATGTTGATTCTTCAGCTCTCTCTGCTCTCTGGAGACTGCCTGGTGCCGTTTGGATTTCAGAAAGGTCATTGACACAACTGTGTGGGTTGCCATCCAACACTAAAGGAATACATGTTATACAGGGTTAAAAGTCACAATACATCCACAAAAATGCAGCTTGGGCTAGTTGCCACAGGGACTGTTGCAGTTATTTTGTATGTTGGCTTTAAACACATTATTCAAAAATGTGTTTTTTTTTGTGTGAATTCCATCCTCCAAACTGCAATTTCACTATTAGAACAGGCTACGTTCACTGTAAAAAGTTGCTGCCTTAAATTTTTAAGTAGAATCAACTTGGATGTTTAAGTCATTTCAAATTAAATTACATTACATTGACTTGTATAATTACATTTATTTGATCAGTAATACAGTAAAAGCTGTAATATTGTGAAATATTATTACAATTTAAAATAATCGCTTTCTATTTGATTATATTTTGAAATGCAATTTATTTCTGTGACGCAAAGTTGCATTTTCAGTGTCACACAATCATTCAGAAATCATTCTAATATGCTGATTTGGTGCTCAAGAAACATTTCTTATTATTATCAATGTTGAAAACACGTGTGCTGCTTAGTTTTATTTTATTTGGTTGGAAACTGTGATACATTCTTTTTGTCAGGATTCTTTGATGAACAAAGTTTAAAAGAACAGCATTTAATTTAAATACAAATCTTACTGACTCCAACATTTTGAACTGCAGTGTATAGAGAAAAAAAGCTTACCTTAAATGGTCGTGTTTCATGTCAGGAAATGGACAAAAATGATTGCCAATCCAATGTTCAAAAGCATAACCATTGCAACCAAAACTGAGTTAGGACCCTGGGTAAAAAAGACATATGATGTAACAATTACAGCACAATCCATAAAAAGACATCTGTAAGTATAAACAAGACACTTAAAGTAGCAAGCCAAGCACTTACAGATTCTTCCGCTAGTGTTTCATCTGCCATATCTATGCTGGCTTTCTTGGTATCAGCTAAGCTCTTTGGTTTAATGGACTCTTGTTTCCTGATCTTGGGCTCTGGTTTGGGAGTGGGTGTCCTGACTAGTTTGGGTGGCGGAGGCATCCTGGCCAAGCTAGACTGTGTCATCTCAGGCTCTTCATCTTCTGGTTCTTCTGGTGGAGGCATCTTCGACATTGGCTTCACATAGTAACTGTGATAAGCAGCATGTAGCTGCCCATTACCTGTGCTCGCAGGTTTGGGCGGGGGCATAAGGGCCTTGGGGGGTTTCGGTGGGGGCACTTCCTGTAACTTGATGGCCGGTACAAGAGGAGGGGCGGATACTTTGGTGATCTCTGCCACAATTGAGGCTCTCTCTTCTTTGCTTATCTTGCGAGCTACACTACTACTGTCCTTGCTTATCTTTCGGGCTACGCTGCTGTTGTCTTTGCTTATCTTGCGGCTGGCACTGGGGTTGGGTGCTTGGCTCTTCTGAGGAGAGTGAGGAGGTGACGGGTTTGGGCTCTGGACAGGAGAGTGGGTTGGAGTCGTGCCGTGGCGATAGAAAGGGCTGGTAGAAGACTTCTCCTTCTCCTCCTCCTCCTCTTTAGGTGCTTCCTCCTTAATCTCCTCCACCGGCTCACTGAACTTTTGTTTGATGTAGTCAAGTCCTGTAAGGAAGGGATCACATGTTGGGAGAAAGTTAGGGATATTACAAACTAGAACAGGCAGCCAATACAGGTCAGAAAAACTAAAGAACAATCCAAAAGAGATTCCAGGATTCAATACAAGTTAACCAGCATTTTGACAGCAAACTTCACTTCATTTTAGCCAAATTCTAGATCATAGATTAAAGTGGCCCTGTTATGCTGTTTTAAAGGTTCCTCATTTTGTTTTAGAGGTTTCCTACAACATGGAAACATGCATCTAAGGTTAAAAAAAAAAAATTAAAATGTTTAGTTCGAAGATTCTGTCTCTCTAAAGCCCTCCTTTACGTGAGGTTACTCTGCTCTGATTGATCAGATGGCCCAGTCTGTTGTGATTGGGCGGGTCAAAGTAGATGTTGTTCGTGGGTAGCCAATGAAAACCATAGGCCGGCATTATGCAAATTCGTTACAAACCTATGTAGGCATTTTTTTATATTCAGTATTAATATTCTTTAAAATGAGATACTAGGAACAAGTTACAGCCATGGATATTCCAAATCATAGCAACCAAAGCATAATTTTTAATTATTACACTGCATGAATAAAAGGTAATATTCTAAAAAGTAACTTGTTTTATATGTTATAACAATATATATATATATATATATATAGTATTGTACTGCAAACTTCACACATTGTTGCCAAATCTTAGGTCATCAGGGCCATACATTTAAATTAAAATATATTGTATACATTTGTTTTATAAAATATATATTTTTATATATAAACAAATTAACACTGCTGCGATTTTTACCTGTTTTGGAAAGTCGTGGAAATACTATAATGGATTTTTTTGTTTTGCTATAGAGTAAATAGGAATACAAAAATGATATTTGCTGTCATCTCCCATTCACCACTATAGATGTTTACCCAACTATGCTGACTTCTGCTTCTGAGAACCCCGGAAATGTGAAAGGGTCCATGAAAACCTTCTCAAGTCTATTCTGTAAAATAAAAGCCACTCTGTTTAATGTGTGCAAACCGTTCTGATTCCCAACAAAAAACGTGGTTCACTCTGCCACCCTGTCAATGAAAACTCTTAGTGCATCTAGATCAATTAACTTAGAAGGCAACAGCAACATGACGCAACGCTGAGTTTGCATAATAGAGCTTTCCGGGAAAATCATACGGCTCGAACTAGCTTAAGCCCAAACAATTTAACTGCAGTTTAATTCACTTGACATCTCTGGCATCCATGATGACTAACTTCAAAGAGTGAGAGGGCATTCTTAATGTTTAAATGGCTTAAAGTATCTTCTGAACATAATTCCTCACAATAACTTGATAAGAGCTCATGCTTTATGGAGGGTCCATTCCGTTTCTTCCTGTCTGAACAGAACTTCTGTCACAAGTTCCTAGCATTGTCTGTGTTATTTACTGACCTAAAGGGACCATGGTAGTGCACTACAAGCATAATTCACAGCCAAACACATAAGCCTGTTCTTCTGTCATTTACAGAAGACACTGATCTACTCATATGACCAGCTATTGACTAGCTGAAGTAGAAAACAGAATAAGTAACTGTTAAAAAGTAAGCAAAGTTAACTGTTCTTGATCATTAAACATAACATACTAATGAAACAAAATATGTCTCTATCAACATTAAGACTGATTTTGATCATATGATGTCTCATGTTACACGCCTTTGTGTAGAGTGTTATTCTCCATCCAACGGCAATAACTTAATCTTGTAGTTGCGGAGCAACTTAAAAATAAAGTCCACATAATGCTCTAAGATTGCTTTGATCTCTCTTTAATCCTCAAGCAAGACTCTGAAAGTGGCAGACTGCTACCCTGGGAAGGCACAATAGTAAAATACTGTAGTTTATATCAACAAAACAATAAATACAATGCACTTGAGCAATTTTAATAATAATTTAAATTCAAAATTATCTTAATAATACACCATGCATGACTATAAAATTAACTAGCGCACATAACTACAATGACAACTGAAAAACACACAATAGGGCATTAGACCAGAGTTACATGCACACCAAAGCAAAATTAGATTGTTTCGTTAAATCTATATAAAGCGGTCAAAAGATTACAATTTAGACATGTATATATATATATATATATATATATATATATATATATAGAATAAATATTTTCAGTTATTTTTATAAAAAATGAATCCAAAACAAGAGTGGGTGTGCTACAGTGATATATGAGAGGCAATAAATACAAAATAGAATACAAAATAAAATAAATAATAATAAATAAAATAAATACAAAATATTAATTTGTTCTCAGATGAAACAACAACATTTTCCAGGGCAACCACTGTTACAAGATGAAGATGAAGAGAGACGAAGCCAGATACAAAATATAAACGAGGTTTAATCCACAAGCAGGCGATAAAACATAACAGCGTGTGTAACACACACACAAACAACAACCGACAGAGAACTGAGGACGTAAGTGCAGATTCAAACAAGATAATGAATCAAACACAGCTAAACCCAACAAACTAATAACTTGTGACCATAGAAACAAAGGAGAAGCGGGAAAATCAAACAAAGGAACATTCAGGAACGAATTAAAACAAACTAAAAGGCCATGAAAACTGAAACTAACTGAACATAACTGTGAGAGTACATCCCCCACAGGGAACAGACGATGAAGAGGCAAAGGGATGGTGACTGACGTGGTGGAGGAATGGTGACATATGATACTATAGCATACTTTTTTAACGGTCGTGAAGTAAATTCAAATTCAATGGTACCTCAGACAGTATGGGATTTTGGACAAAAAAGGTTAGGAAACACTGCTGTAGGCAAAACTGTGTTACTTGAAGCAACGATAGGATTATATTCACAATCAGAATGCAGAAACCAAATCAGTACAAATGCATTACAAGCATGTAGGGCTGAAAAATAAAAGGTAATTTCAAAGCAATCCCATAGGTTTATAAGAATAATATGTTTCTTTGTGTTGTCCACAGATGACGGCTATATAATGGAAAATCCTGGGCATTAGAAACCATTAGAAAGGCCTATGGGGAAGCACCGGCCGTTTAAATCCTCTGGAGCATTGCATCCTCGCCAACCTTAAATTAGACCAAGCGTCAATAACAAGAGGTATTCATTTGATAGTTTACGGGACGGAAAGGCCTCATCTTCTGAGGTTGTGCTGGAGTAAAAAATTGCCTTTGTGTGGATTAGATTATGGCATGTGTGCGCTGTTATGATTTTTTTTCTTTTCGTAATTAGTATTTTTGTCTTATTTCCACCCAAAAAAATATCTAAACACCCTTAAAGGGATACTCCACTTTTTTTGGAAATAGGCTCATTTTACAACTCCCCCAGAGTTAAACTGTTGAGTTTTTACCGTTTTTGAATCCATTCAGCCGATCTCCGGTTCTGGAGGTACCACTTTTAGCATAGCTTAGCATACATCATTGAAGTGGACAAGACCATTAGCATTTCTAAAAAAAAAATGACCAAAGAGTTTCGATATTTTTCCTATTTAAAACTTGACTCTTCTGTAGTTACATCGTGCACTAAGACCGACGGAAAATGTAAAGTTGCGATTTTCTAGGCTGATATGGCTAGGAACTATGCTCTCATTCCTGCGTAATAATCAAGAAACTTTACTGTCGTACCATGAGTGCAGCAGGCGTAATGATATGACGCAGCGCCTGAAAATAGGCCACCTTCCGTCAACACAACGGAACTATTTTCAGGCGCTGCGTCATATCATTACGCCTGCTGCTCTCATGGTACGGCAGTGAAGTTTCTTGATTATTCAAACTGTCGGTCTTAGTGCACGATGTAACTACAGAAGAGTCAAGTTTTAAATAGGAAAAATATCAAAACTCTTTGGTCATTTTTTTTTTAGAAATGCTAATGGTCTTGTCCACTTCAATGATGTATGCTAAGCTATGCTAAAAGTGGTACCGCCAGAACCGGAGATCGGCGGAATGGATTCAAAAACGGTAAAACTCAACAGTTTAACTCTGGGGGAGTTGTAAAATGAGCCTATTTCCAAAAAAAGTGGAGTATCCCTTTAAGTTAAAGACAATGCAGTCTGGCGTTTTTCCTCTTTGTCGCCATCTCTGTTCGAAATCTGCAATTGCAGTCATTCGCGGAATTATCAACTTTATGTGAGTTGTACTTCAACAGCCTCGACACGGCACAGCACGGATGAACACAATGTTTGAGGAGATTATGCAGCTGTCAGTCACCGCGCCGATGTGGATATTGTCATTCAGAATCACAGATTATTCTTTTTGGAAGTATGACCAACATGAGAATTTTCACCGGAAAATGTCATCTGAACTAGTAAGAAATTTTGTTCCGGTTCTGACATTGCAGTAAATCGCGCTGATTAAATCTAACAATTGCTTATAAGCAGGGGTGCACATAAGTTTTTCAGTGAGTTACTCAGGTGAGTACCAGGAGATGGTGTTTGGTACTCACCCCATATGTAGCCTGGTCTTAATAAGTGCAGTCCTCCTCAGTGTAGAAGCTGTCAATCATGATGTCACATTCCCGGTTTTATAGCATCAAATAACTAACTAAAGACCAAACTTATTTTAAAAAACGAACACTTAAATTTACATCAGCGTGAATAAAACTACCTAAAATGACAGAAAACATCTTTGGAAATAATTATTTTGAAGTGTAATTTGATTGTTTAGTTTCCATCGCGTTCATTAGACTTCATGGTGAGGATTTTGAACAACTCACTGTCAGCGGTATTTTTTAAGTCAAAAATAGTCGATCTCCGAATGCAACTTAACAGGGAGGAGAGTAAAGATGGAAAGCTCCTAAAGCTTAGTTCCATTAAAAATTCACGGATAATTTGTTGTTTTGTCATAAGTGAAAAACAATATTGACCTTGTATTTGAAAAAGGATCCTCATAAGAAACAATACTAAAATTCAGAGTCAGTTCATTCGCATTCGGAGATCGACTATTTTTGACTGACAAAATGCCGGTGTTACTGTTCCGGCGGACACAGCTACAGTGAGTTGTTCAAAATCTTTCTTTTTAGTAAACTCTGTGTACACAAACAATGTTCTCAATGCTGGAGTTCATGTCCCCTGGTGATACTTTGAGCAAAGTTTCATGTTGTGTCGAGCCTTCTTAGTGTTTTAAAAATAGCGATTTTTGTTGCTATCATATACGTGCCCCTAGCTCTCCGAAAACGAAAATACGGTCAAACTTAAAAGTGGCGTTTCCATTCTAATTATGCTTTAAAACGAAAGTTTGCCTCGGGTAGATTAACAAAAAGACCCTAGGTTGCATTTTGGCGACAGTTACGCAAAGGCGCGTAGTAACAGAAGTGGCATTACGCATTCCTGATTTATGTCGCGCATGCGTACCTGCGTACCAGTTATGTGCACCCCTGCTTATAAGTTATCATATCACGCAAAACCGTGCAAATGATACTTTGTTCTCAAATTGTTAATGCAATGTCAGCATTGCGTGACTACATGTAATGTCCTTGCGATATGTATCCTTGTTTTCGCATGAGTCCGGTTGCAGTCTTTTTTTCTGTAGCCACTCCGAAGTCCGAACGAAGTCTTTTGCATTTTACAGCGGGTGAGTCTCCAGTTGTCGCTGGTGATTGTCGTTTGAACCTTTCTGGATCCGCCATCAAAATTGATAAGTTTAATTATATCAAGTGCTGTGAGAAAAGGCTATAAATCTCCACCTCCAGCATCCTCACACGCAATATAGCCAACTAGCCGAGACTCCTTCTTTATGTGTACAGATGTGACGTAATGACGCAAAGACATGCTCGAATCTCCAGCGGAAATCCACCAGTACCACTGGAATTAAAAACATTATTACAAGCTTACCTCTTTGAATCGAGCTAAGGCAAGCAGATAGTTTTGAACACTGGCTGGTTATGTATTTTCTCAAATATGTATTTTGGATCATTTTTAACCCAAAAAAAAGCTACGGACTGCAGCTTTAAGTAAATTCCAATATTTTTTTTTAGCACAATTGTATACCATAATAAGACATTGTTTCAGAGATTATTTATTGAACTAAGCTTAAAACAAGCAAAAAACTAAAACAAATTTGGCCTTAAGGTAAGAAATATAAACTTAATTTAAGATATATTCTCTGAATACAAGGCTTATATAAATTTAACTTGGTTTAAGGATGCTTAGATGCTTATTTAAACAAGACAAAAACACGGCATAAGATTATTATTTTTTTTATTGTAACAAAGAAAAAAAAACAATTCTTACCAATTAAATAAAAACAATACTGAAAACTACCTTAAAAGAAGATCTTACAACAACATGATGAGACATCGAGATGTATAATGAGAACTGTCATGTTCCCATGTGAAATTCAACTCCAAAAATAAGTGGTGGCAATAGAACCTCACGGCTCAAAATCAGCATAAGGCATTTGACAAAGATCCAAAGGCCTCTCTTATGACATGAGAAGGATTATGAAATCTTTTCACCCACAGTTAAGAGACACAACTCAATTACCCGATACTCAATTAAAGCGGTACCCTTGTTTTAACATGCATTATATCAAATTCAGAGACGCTACTACGACACAGCACAAACAAACCTAGGCATGCAATCAACCTTAAAGTTTTGTTTATTATCTACATGGTCCGGAATATTAATAGGCTCTCTAACCCAATAAAAGGGGCTATCTGTCTTGATGAGGCATGTGATGCAGGGCCCGGGGGCTTTTGAATTTATTAAGCACTTCATAAATTTAGCCAGTGGAGTCTTGTGTGTATTTAAGATTCATGCCATAATGTATTTCATAATGACAGACAACTGATGGAATAGTACTGACTGATTTATAGTGGATCTATGTATATTTATCTTTTACTGTAGCGAGATTCATAGAATCTTTCCTTCTCATAGAAAAAATACATTATTAAATTAAGTAAATTAATACTAGATATATATATATATATATTAATCGTGATTAATCGACTCTAAAATAAAAGTTTGTTTACGTAATATGCGTTTATGCATATATAAATACACACACACACAGGCTATATATAATATATAAATATAATAACATATACAAACATATTATGTAAACAAACTTTTATTTTAGAATTGATTAATCGTGATTTGACGGCACTAATATATATACACAGACACACACACACACATACATATATATATATATATATATATATATACACACACACACACACAGACACACACATATACATATACTGTATAGTTTGTTTTGTTTATACAAGAAACAGTCGCAATTGTGAGATAAATAAATAATCTATTTACTTTCTACATGTACTTGCCTTCTTTTGTAATAAAAATAATTATATATGTATAAAATAATATTTGTTTATAGGATAAACAGTCTTAATATATACATTAACATATACACTATTTATTTATAATAATGTATGTCATAATCTGAGGCTCTGAGCCATCGAGTTTGTACTGAAACGGCAAAAATAAAGAGGGAAAACGATTTGGGGGTCATAAGGTCAGGGAAGCAGCTGGCCTCTGTGCACCTTGCATTGAAGAGATGGGCAATGATTTAAAGAGAGGTGGGAAGAGGAGGTGCAGTCAGGGTTCAAACGTCTGACTGAAGGAATGGACAGCTGCTCGCTGTCCAGCCATTCCAACTATCCCTCCGTTAGCTCCCTGTAAAGGACACACTCGCTCCAAATATAGCGCAATTAACGTCACTCTATAAACCTCGTTGGGTAGACCATTTCAAACGGGGCCTAAAGACAACCATGGCGACAGTGCAGCGTTTTCTTCCTGATGTGTTACAAAGGCATACTTAACCTCTGCACTAATCTGCCATAAGCCAGAAATGTCAATTACGAGTGCTAGTGCTTACTCTTCTGAGCGGGATGTTTGAGAGCTAGTGGGAGAACAAGGCACCGCTTGGGATCAGGCGGATCAGGCCGGATCATATCAGAAAGCCACTTTGTTTTCATACGACACTTCAAATTGAAGTCGCTTTGTTTCTGCTATGAAAACATCATATTCTCAAACAAAATAGCTGATATTATATATATATATATAAAAAAATTTAGCTTCAGTTGAAACCACTGTTAAGTAGTCCTTATATTATATATACTCACACACACAACTGTGTACATCAGCAAAATGTTATATTATTGTGCATAGTTGCTGCATTCCTTGGCAATGTTTTTGAAAGAAGTCACTTCTGCTCACTAAGGCTACATTTATTTTATCGGAAAAAGTAGAATTGTGAAATATTATTACAATTTAAAAGAACCGTTTTTGTATTTTAGTATAGTTTAAAATGTAACTTATTCCTGTGATGCAAAGCTGAATTTTCAGTATCATTACTCCAGTCTTCAGTGTCACATGATCCTTCAGAAATCATTCTAATATGCTGATTTGCTGCTCAAGAAATATTTCTTATTATTATCCTTGCTGAAAACAGTTGTACTGCTTAATATTTTTGTGGAAACCATGATGCATTCTTTTCCAACATTCTTTGATGAATAGAAAGTCCAAAACAACATCATTTATTTGATATATAAATCTTTTGTAAAATTATAAATGTCTTCTTTACTGTTACTTTTGATTCTAGCTGAATAAAAGTATTCATTTCTTTCAGAAAAAGATCTTACTAACCCCAAAATCTTTTGATGGATATGTAACTATTTATTCATTAAATCGCTGATGCCAAAATTGTAAACAAACAGCCACTCGAGGCTCAGCGTTACAGTGATTCTAACAGTTTAAGCAAGTTTTCTCTTCATGTCATCACCAGTAACACTTCGTACCCTTACCGATAGTAAAATCACTATGTATGTACAGCTGTTTATGTCTTATAGATAAATCTAAAAGCAAAATCTAATCAGCAACAAGCAAATCTATATATCATGGTGCTGCTATTTGACATTATATTTGTAAAAGGTACAATCAATCATGGCTAATAAGACAATCTGATGCTAACAACAAACCTACTTTAATACTGAAATATAAAGAAGAGCAATACAGTGTTTGATGTTGCACTGAAAGTGTTGTTAACTGGATGCAGTGTAGGTTCAAGTAGACTCTGCGTACTTGGAAAGAAGATGAATGATGTAGGGAAATGTTTATGAAGCCTAAGCAACACACATGAGCAAACAGAACCAGGAAACGCCCAGGAATGTCTAATTAACATAGAAACATATGGGCAGCATATTGCATATGAGTTCTGTAAAAGAAACCTCACCTACATCAATACACAGAGCTGCTAACACAGAGCTCTACCACTTGCACTCATGAAATGTGAATGTCTGGTTAGTTTTAGCATGCAGGGTATGTACTGAAAACGTATCATATTAAATAAACACATGGCAGTTATGACCTCAAGTGTGTTAGTCATTAAATCTAGTGGCACTTATTATAGGCTCATTAACAAATTATATCCTCCCTTGGATTAATCAACTATCAGAAGCGCTATAGTATCAAAATAAACCTGTCTATTTGAATGAATCTAGCTTGACACATCATGTTTACAGTGAACTGAATTCTATTCATCAACAAAAATGTATATGTATTGTTATTTTCCAATTTAAATATATTACAAACTACCAGTTTTACTAGTTAGTAGTTAAAAAAAATATATATATTCTGCAAGGATGCAATAAATTAATCAAAAGTGACAGTATACCATTTACCGTTCTTTAAACTTTTTATTAATCAAAAATACTGAAAAGAATGTATCACGGTTTCCACAAACATATTAAGCATGTTTCTTGAGCAGCAAATCAGCATATTTAATGATTTCTGAAGGATCATGTGACACTGAAGACTGGAGTAATGATGCTGAAAATTCAGCTTTGCATCACAGGAATAAATTACATTTTAAAATATCTTAAAATAGAAAACAGCTGTTTCAAAATGTAATAATATTTCACAATATTACAGTTTTTACTGTGTTTTTTAAAAATGAATACAGCTTCTGTGAGCAGAAGAGACTTCTGCACAGAAAGAGTGTACTCATTTTCAATAGACACAATCTAACGTTACAAATTCTTACAAAACCAGTTTCACTTCATCTCTGAACAAGCCGGAATAAGGTGGTGTTTCTAACAATCTGGCATTAGATTTCACAAATAATGGATTTTGTGGTTTAATGACAAAAAGGGGGTAAATAAGGTCACTCAGAGAGTAAAAATAACTGGTAGAACAAAAAGTAAGCTCTGAGCAACAGCAGTTCTCCCGAAACAGCTCAGTTTAATTAAGATATTATCTCCCTAACGGCGCTCGCAAACATTCCCCGGTACCTGTAAGACATGACTCATTTGCTCAGTCACATCCTGTCCAACATGAGTGTCTCCTCTTGAAGGTGATTTCCAGTTATAGATCTGCAGAAATGTATATACTAGCCCCCCCCTTGTGAGTTTGACCTTTCTCCCTTGACCTCCCTGTGCTCAGCTGGCAGGAGTTTGTGTGTTTGTGTGGGGTTTGCTTCTGAAAACTGAGAAGTGTTTCTGGGACCTTTTCCATGAGAGGTGAGCGGCACAATAGAGCTGTAATTTGACATGCCCACTTCTTATCTGAATCCGCTTACTGATAGCAATGTGCCGTACGCACGACACACTCGACAAGCCTTACATTCCTCATCCAGAGAACATTCTCGGTTTGATATGGACCACATTCTTTGGCTGCTGTCTGAAATATTTCTAAAGGGAACTAGAACAATCACTGAGGAACAGTCTACTAATATTAATGCTCTGTAATGTTGAGTAATAAACTTTATTTGTTTGGATTAGGACTGGCAATGTAGGAGGCTCATTAATGATGTCGGGGAAAACTAAAGTATTTTCTTTCTTAGCAAGAAATCTCTCGAAGAAGTTCCAAAAGATTAGACTTTATTGAACAGAACAACAACGCCGAGTTGCTAATCATCTATTAACTAAAACAGTGCCTCGCAATGCCAAGGTCACCTGTCAAATTCATAACTAAAATGAAAAGATTTGGTAGCGCTAATTTGGAAAACAATTTATTATGTCGAGATATTCTAACATTCAGCATCATTCCCCAGTCCTACTGCATTTAAGAAACCTAAATGTAAAATGCGTCTTTTGAAAAGAAAGAAAATAAGATGCGTTTAAATGTTATAGATATTATATAGTATATATATATATGTGTGTGTATATATATATAACATTTAAATGCTTATCATATTTTCTTTCTTTTCGAAAGACCCATTTTGCTTATTATATCTTATGCTATATAGAAATTATAGATAAATAATAAAATATTTATCTGTATTTATATTTCATTTATAATTTTAATAAATATTTACTATTATAGTATAAAATCCCATATTATATAATACAAAATATATAAATTATATAATATAAATATTTAATTTAAAATTATATAAATATTATATAAAACCTATAATGTTTATATATTATATATATATATGTTTTTTTTCCCATAGATACAAAAATGATATCCTTTTGGAAATGGCTATGTTATTGAGTACATTAACACATGACTGCCAATATTTACATATTAATGCCTTGATAAATGTCAATCATAACAGAGGTCAGAAATCTTAAAGGTACAGTAGCAAAAAGCCTGAGGTCAGAGAAATATGTCATTTCACTGTTAAAAAACCTTGATCAACTTCATAACCCAGAGAAAAGCATTCATGTCTTTGAACTCTTTTGTTTCTACCCTCAACAGCGCTCCACTGAGCTAGTTTCATGTGGAGAGAAAGTATCTATTGTGAGGTTTTAATAACAGGTGTTTGGTTAATATCTGGTCACTTTCATCATGGGTATTTGTTTTATTTGCAGGGTATGTGTGGGAAAGTAAAACATTTCCTCTGTATAAACTGTACCTGGTTGATGGAAGCTTGGAGATAATTCATAAGCCACAGCTCTGGCTAAGTCGGATTCTTGACATCCTGCAAGTGCGGCCTGGTCTGCTGCTTCACTCTTAGTCCTTGCGTGGGACGTCCTGCACACACACGGCAGAGAAAGTGAAAGAGTTAATGGCATACATAATTTTTACAGCATAACATTTTTTTGTAAATGTATACATATATACCCACATACTCTTACAAATGATTCTTTACTTTTCTGAATGCTTCACTTTTTTGAAACTTCAGTTCCCCTCAGGTTTACACATCAAATTAATTGTGAACTCAATCTATTAACTTAAAAGAGTACAAATACTTAATTTTCACACATATATCTATTGTCTTTTTGATTGTTTTGAAAGTGTGATTTTTTTTTCTGTAAAAATTGTGCTTACTTGAAATCCTGAAATATGCACAAACATATATTTAATACATTAAACACACAAGTGTGAGTGGTTTGCTGAATGCTTGTGCTTGGGTTATTGAAACATGGATGCATTATCTTTTGTACTGATGTGGCCTGCCTTTAGCTGTGTATAGGGAGAGAGGGAGGGAGGCAGAGGGTGTGTACGTGCACATGTGTGCACACATGTATCTGTGTGTATGGAGGGTAGAGGATTCCTGTGCCTAAATAGTACTATGGGGTGTGCTGATCCCCCTGTTTTTGTCAAATCCAAATCCTGCTTCTACAAACGGATAGGGACAAAGCATTTAATCTGGTCGGAGGGCACAGACCACAGGAACACATCCCTCTTACTAAGCACACAACAGACATAGAACACTCCAATAAATAAATAAACTATTCTACTAAATAAAATATATATAATACTATATTTTATATATAATGAGCAAATCATATATTAGTATTTTAATATATATACTTTTATAGTGTGTATATGTATATATACTGTATATATACAGTGCTGTGCAAAAATCTTAGGCACGTTAGTATTTTCACCAAAAACAAAAAGGTTTTAAGCCAGTCATTTATATCTTTTGCTGTAGTGTGTCAGTAGGAAATATCAGTTTACATTTCCAAACATTAATTTTGCCATTAATTGTAATAATCCAGTGAGATTTTTGTATGCACAAGGAGTCTGACAACAGCCAGTGGATTTGATTGTCCTGACTGAGCGTGAGCTTGTGAGGCTCCGCCCTCTGTGCCGGCTGCAGCAGCTCATTAGCATTTAAAGGGATCACACACTAAAACGGCGCGTTTTTTTCAGCCCTAAAAAATGATCTGTTGGGTATTTTGAGCTAAAACTTCACATACACACTCAGTTATGCCTTAAATAACGTAAAAAGTTGAGAAATAAAACGCAAGTGCGACAGTATTCATTGGATCTTAAAGTGACAGCAGGATAATATTCCTGCTACTGTCTGTGTTTTTAATGCTAATCAAACAACAAAGAACAGTCACTCATTGCTCTTGTCTGAATAACTTTTGTAACTTTATTTCATTGCTGGTAAAATATTTTTATGGCTGTAATTGTTTTTGTCACTGACCATTGGCAGGTGTGACAAAAAGGTTGATTTTAGACTGTATATTAGTATTTCAATATTTCTAATTTGAATAAAATGTTGTTAAAATGTGACATTGTTGAGATCTGAAACTAGTGGAAACACACAAGATTACAAGGGTCTTTTTCTTTAGAGCAAAAGTCTCCATATGTCTCGAGGCGAAATAATCATGAATGCAGGAAACTAGCATATAAAAAGTAAAAGTTTATGTTGTGTTGGGATCATGATAGGCTTGGCCTCCGGATGGCTTTAATGAAGCCCGCATCATGCTGAAATACAAGCTTAGTGATCAAGAGGTGACCTGCTTCTCAAATCCCTTCAAAACCCCCAACGTGCTGCAACACACACTGTTTTCATCTTCTCACAGACAGGCCAGATTGAGTCTGTGCAGCGTATGCATTAGGCATTAGGGATTTTTCCCCATCGGTTCAGAGCTATTACTATAACTATTACGCAACCCAGCATCAAAAGCACAAAATAAACTCTCTAAAATGCAGGGGATTAATCCAATTGATGCTTCAGTAAGAACTACCTCCAAAATATGAGTCAAGTCAAGATTCACCAGCATAATAGGATGTCTGAAATAAATAGCTAAGTGTTCTGCATAGAAACTAAAGCTTTTAGTTCTCTATAATATCAATTAGTTTCTTCCTGTGACCATGATGGATTGAGATGTTTACGGCTTTGTTAAACCCTTCTTAGACAAAGTGGTGGTCTGTTTTAATCATTAACCTTATTTTCAAATGCAAGAGGCCAGATGCTTTGGGATAGTCTGGCCACCAGTGCAAAAATAGCTTATCATTGGGGGACAAAGAGGTGCTTTCTGCCCAGATTCCGATTCTGACACATATCGACCTCTATTTCTGATCGTCACATAATAACGATCATTGTAGAGTCCTCATGCAGACAGTGTGAAGCATGCAAAGCAAGTGATAAAGTGTGAGGGAGTTTTAGACGCATCTATTTGGGGTACGAGACAGACCGTGGGGCTATGGAGGCCCCACTGACAGAATGTGTAACCTCACGGTCCCAAATCCATAACGCTTTATTATAATAAATACACCATTCAAGCTGTGTCAAATCTGTTTCAAAATTATTCACAAAACTATTGAGCACCACAACTGTTTTCAATATTGATAATAAGAAATGTTTACCATTTTGAGCACCAAATCAGTAGATTAGAATGTTTTCTGAAGGATCATGTGACACTGAAGACTGGAGTAATGATGCTGAAAATTCAGCTTTGCCATCACAGGAATAAATTGCATTT
This sequence comes from Rhinichthys klamathensis goyatoka, assembly GCF_029890125.1. NCBI lineage: Eukaryota > Metazoa > Chordata > Actinopteri > Cypriniformes > Leuciscidae > Rhinichthys > Rhinichthys klamathensis. The sequence continues at coordinate 1,707,490 of NW_026606648.1, read as the reverse complement.
TTAAATATATTTAAATAGAAAACAGTTATTTTACATTATAAAAATATTTTACAATATTACTGTTTTTTGATCAAATAAATGTAGCATGAGAATAAGAGACTACATTAAAAAACATTCCAAAAGTCTGACACCACTATTTCATATTTATTAAAGAATAAAAATAAAAAAAAACTCCCCCATCAACATGAATTGAACAATTAATATGAATTTCAGAATATTTTGGTATTTGGTATACACTTAAGAATCTCAAATCTTTCTTATTTATTTTTTATTACTCATGTTTTCATTTTATATATAAAAAAACATTATTATTTTTATATAATTATTATATATTTGTGCAGGCTTAATTAGATTTTCATTCCCAATTTTCAATGTGGTCTCAGACACTTGACTGTACATATACAGTACAACAGCATGCGAAGCAGTCTAGAATGAGAGAAAAATCCCTCTCTATTTCATATTCTCCCTCTATTCAAATCCCACCAGTTTCTGTGTACACCTACTTCAAGACCTCTGGGTATTTAAAACCTCGGTATGCATCTCTGCACCCCTCTAATTTTAATGGTGCACTTGAATTTCACCCCCTCTTTGTGACCTCCTTTCAGGCCAGGGCCGGGACAAATGTGCCTGCGGGATTGGCTGGTCGTCCCTCAGGCCATTGGCCCACATTGAGACGAGCTAACATGGCTGATCAGAAACCAGTTTTGCCAGTTTTCATATAAGGATTAAGATAAGGGCTCTGGTACCACAGGATGCCTCCTGATCACAGCAAAAGGTTCTTTTCCACCCGGAGCTATTTGCAGAATCTCTACATTTACTAACACTGTTTTGCAGTGAGCAAAATTGGTACAGTATGTGCCCGCCTCTCTCTCTCTCTCTCTCTCTCTCTCTCTCTCTCTCTCTCTCTCTCTCTCTCTCTCTCTCTCTCTCTCTCTCTCTCTCTCTCTCTCTCTCTCTCTCTCTCTCTCTCTCTCTCTCTCTCTCTCTCTCTCTCTCTCTCTCTCTCTCTCTCCCACATTTTCTCAGTTATACAGGAGATATTTGCATTTTATTCAACAAGCCAAAATCTGCCCCCTAAGATGCTTACGTGGTACATAGACATAAATCAAACTCTAGGTCTCAGTTATGAGTCATAAAGACCAGAGTAATATGCATTTGAATAACTAATAAAGAGGTTTATATCACTTTGAATAACAAATCCCTTTAGGCTATGAAAAGGGCTGATGAAGCACTGGATAAACAGTATCTAAAAGGGATAGATCACACAAACAGAAAAATCAATGAATTATTTACACCCTCATGTTGTTCCAAACCTTTATGACTTTCTTTCCTCCATGAAACACAAAATCCTTTCACACAAGTCTTTTCCATACAGTTCATTGATTGATAATAGCCCCATTAAAAGTAGCATAAATACACGTTTAAATTTATGTGGTCAATATGTTTTTTTGAAAGACATTATAAAAATACAATGAAATGCAGCAAGGGTGCATTACATTGATCAAAAGTGACAGTAAAGACACTAATAATGTTACAAATTATTTCTAAGTAACGATGCTAAAAATGCAGCTTTGCAGCACAGGAATAAAATACCATTTTGAAATCGAAACTCAGCAAGTAGAAAACAGATCAATTTCAACATTTTAAATTGTAATAATATGCTGTTTTGATCAAATAACTGCAGCCTTGGTGAGCATAAGATAGAAAAAAATACTGACCTCAAACATCTGAACAGTAGTGTAATCCATTTGATTTTGGATAATAGTATGCAAAATCTTCTCAAGTCACTTGACAACTTTGTGTGATAAGAGAGAGAAGAAGATCATTTGTGTGAGAATAATAACATATGGTTCTTAGTGAGAACCACTGAGACCGAATCATTGAGTAATTAAGTCTAACATGAATCAGGTTAACATTTTAGACTAAAGTTTTGTTTATGAATTGGACTGATCCAGTTCTGGAGTTCAACTCATTGACTCTATGATTTAGTTAACGGTTCAATGGATGGGAAGATTATCAGTGAATACTAACTCAATAAAGTTCTTCTAAAGTCAGGCGATTTAGAGCAATTTATGTAGTTTTTTGGTGTGTCATTTTTGAAACATGACATGAAGCTTTTCCATGTCAAGAAAAGTATACCCAAGTGCAGATTCTTCAGAAAGATTCTTATTTTGTTGTCCGCAGAAAAATAAAAGCATATAAAATAAAGAGTTCAAAAATGACCTGAGCGTAAATGATGAGAACCAAATTATTTTGAAACTATATTACAATACTGGTAGTAAAAAAACGCATTAAGCACACATACGTATACAGTCAAATGTTGAAATGTAGTGTTTAGCATGCTTAAAATTGTATACAATTAGCACAATGCTTTTACATACATGAAGCGTCTGATGCCGGACTCCCAGCAGGTGGGAATGTGGAATTATGCTGACATAATTAATGGCTTGCTAAAATAAACAACAAAACATAATCATTTATCCAAGCTGTGTTGATTTGAAAATGAGTTGAGGAACCAAATGGTATGCGGAACAACCTACATAAACATCGATGACAAGAATAAAGCCATTGTAAACATGAAGATGTTAATGCTTTGGCATTCTGTCAGTCTTACTGATTAATGAGCAAAATGTAAGCACATTTAATCTAGAAAAAGATCTACAACAACACAAGAACAGATCCTAATATTTATCTAGTACAAAATGAGAGAAGACTTTCAGAATGAGATAAATGAGGCTGATGGGAGATTTGGTGTTAGGCAAAAATAAGGCAAAACAGTGGGATCTCGACCAAAAGAATTGCATATTCCACCTCATCCAACTTATCCCTCAAATGTCGCTAATAAAGATTTTTTTACGACATGGGTGAAATTAGAAATGAAACCTGGTTGTCTGTTGCAGGCAAGTTCAGGTTAGTGAGCTGTTCAACACGTACATATCCCAAAAAGTCTAAAGAGGCAACATCTCTTCAGCATCCATTACCAAACCATAGACAGATGCTTGGCAGGGAAAATAGTCAAAATCAGCTTTGATTAAATAGAAAATACCCAGTGCATGGGCATTTCTGTCTGGATTAGCTCTTTAATCTCTTTTTGACATACTTACTTTGAGTGGCAGTCATTGACGATTTAAAGTATTCCAGATATCACCAGCTTACAATAACCCATACTTGTGCTTGTGTGAGTTTCAGTGTGACATCAAATCCAAAAAGGCCACATAAGACGTCCTATTTGAGATTTTTCTCATTGCAAACTTCAGCTGATTCTTTGCAAGTGGAAGTAGCCTATGTCTTTTATTATTCTCAACAGTTTATAGTGACATCTATCCTTAGAACATACTGCCTTGAAGAAATATTCCATTATCCAAACCGCTTTATCCTTATTAGGTCACGGGGGCTGGAGCCTAACCCAGCGTATTGGGTCACAGGCGGGTAAACAACATGAAAGGATGGCCAGCCCATTGCAGGGCTCAACAAATATTGAATATTGAACAAACATTCACATGCTAAAATGAAAATGAACTGCATGACAGATCTCAGATAAGTGTGAAAAGTATTACTTTTATGCCTCATTGGCTGATGTCCTGAGTTAACCCGAGGCATTTCAGCATAACGCTTCGCAAAATACACCCACTAAAGTGAGCATTATTTGATCTCCTGCTTAAAAAGCCCGTGAAAACACTTGACAAGTTAATAGTCTTTTGTTTCGACACAGCTATGCATGGGCTACGTATACTATAGGAATAGGAATAGTATAGGAATAGCATAGCATACTATGTCTGCAAATAATACGTTTTATTTATAAAGCGCCTTTCCCATATGCATACTTTGCACAGAATGCAAATTTCCTGTAAGTACAGAATAACCCAAATGACCTATAGTACTACATTTGCCAAAACAAATGAACAGAGCTGAATATTACATGCGCTTGACTTGACTTTCCATTTCCATGTGATGAACCGGAAGTAATGTAAGCCGCAACCCGCAACATTAATATCTTTCTTTTATCTGATTTATCTGACTGATTATTTGGTTGGAGTACCAGATTTTTTTACACAAAAATAAATAAAATGGCAAAATAACTTGCTGAGTTAAACATGACACCAATGCAGCATCTTACTGTTTAAAAGTCTGTTGTGACTACTGGCTACTGTTTCACTTCATCCTTTAAAGAATAGTAGGCAGTATGGAGTATATACTGTGCAGTAAATATTCCATTCTGAACATGATTTGTTATTTGATGTGTTGCGTCCAAATATCGCATACTCTCTGAGAAGGTACTTTTTTGAATGAGTACTCTGCCATTAAAAAGTACATTCTATATAGTATGAATGCAATCCGGTTGTTGTACATTAGTCATGTTGTCATTGTAATGTGAGTGACCTACATTGTAAGTTCTTCTGCCATTCACAAATCCTGTCCCATGGGCCATGGCCTCAAGGGATAGTAAAGTGATGGTGCAAGGATGGCGTACTTTTGTAGGCCACAACCTGGAAACACTTTAGATTCATTCATCCTGTAGGCAATTGGTTTTTTGAATGGGTTTCAAACACAGTATTGCATTAAACAATCTGTTGTCAAAATAGGTATTAAACCCGGAGTTAAACTTTAAAACACTGCATAGTCTTCACTGTATCAATTAAATATACATTGAATCTTTTAAAAATACTAAAGTTATTCAGTCAAGAGCAGTGAGTGATTTTGTCTTTGTCTTTCGTTTAACATTAATGACACAGACAATAGCAGGTATTTGCATTTGGCATTAAAGGGTTAGTTCACCCCAAAATGAAAATTCTGTCAGTACTTACTCACCCTCATGTTTTTCCAACCCCGTAAGACTTTCGTTCATCTTCTGAACACAAATTAAGATATTTTTGATTAAATCTGAGAGCTGGATCACTCCTCCATAGGCTTATAAGGGATCGAAACTGGCAGGCCCAGAAAAGTTAAAGACATCGTTCAAATAGTCCGAGTGACTACAGTGGCTCAATCTTAAGTTTATCAAGCGACGAGAATACTTTTTGTGTGCAAAAAAACAAACAAAAATAACGACTTTATTCAACTATTCCTTTCCTTCTCTGTGGGCCGTGGGATTTCACATAGTGAAACTGCGCAAAGCTTCTAGGTTGTACGTCACACGCATCTCACACACATGACCAGCGACGGCCAATAGTGAGCCTGTGTGTGACGTGCAACACAGAAGCTTTGCGCAGTTACACTACGTGAAATCTCACGGCACACAGATCAGTCTTTTTCACAGTTTAATGCGCTTTTTAAAATAAAGCATGTCTCGCAGTAGACTGCATTTTACGACAGTCACGTATGATTTGACTTATTTGGACGTTAAGTTTAGGTTAAGGAGGGCCGAAAGTACACCGCTTCAAAGGAAAGGAACGGCATGTGGCACAATGATCTTGATTATCACAATTTCATAATCGTTGGAAGCCAAAATCGAAACCAAAACTAAAATTTTATTCAGCCCTGCTGTTGAATTGTTGTTCAAATGCGTCACCACACATGAAAGACACATGATATAATTGGACCAGTCAGGACAGCCACCGAGTAGGCAGTCATTGCTGTATTTTAACATTATTACGAGGACATAAAAGATCACGATCTCTACGATTTCGCTTGAAATATAGTTCATGAACGTCTTCAAGATTGATCATGATATAAAATCTTCCTACCTCTAAGCTAACAGAGATATAAAAGCCACAAATCATTTTGATCAAGTCAAGTCATTTTGATTTCATGCCATGGCATCTTTAATCTTGAGAATGTATCAATGATTATCAAAGATTACATTGTCCACCTATTCATTTTGATGTTCATTTAATTAGCGAACCTTATTTACATCTGCCATTTTATTACAAAAGCTTGCAACATTTGCATTCTGTTTTTATCTTGTGATCAGCACACAGTGGTCACGTTGCCATAGCTTTCTAATTTTTGCTCTTTATTAAATTAATGAATTAAATAAACAGGAAGTAGGAGCGAACCATCTGCCTCCCTCACAGTAAGGCTTCTCCTGCAGAAAAAGTAGTGCATGGCTGACAGGATGCGGTCGCCATGGCAACGCTACAGCACTCTGGCAGGTGCTTCTACACATCATCTGGCCCTGTGTTAACAAATAGCAAGAGCTTTACAAACCAAGCGAAATAAAGACTTTACGGCTGTAGAACACGTACAGGATCACATATACTCACTTAACACTCTTTGCGCACAGACAAACACACATCTTCCAGCAGGGTGGGATATGACATGTCGGGCATTCAAGTGAAAGCTTCGTGAGCTTAAACACACACACTTGCGTACGTTGTTGAGAAACTTGATGTCTGTTGTACGGCGTTCATAGCACCCTGTTAGAAGAAAGGTCACATCGCCTGGCAACAGAATGCATCGAGCTCCAGCTGCAATTTTAATTAGGGCAAAAGCGTTTCCTGGCCTCTGCTTCCTCTCCTTTCATTCACAGGCGTGCGGTCGATACAAGCAGGTGAAGTGGACACATCTTACACCTCACTGCTTTGATTCACTTGCAAACAAATCCATATGGCCCTACCGAACAACTCCAGAACACATCTTTCATTTCAATCTATAGGTGAAAGGGGAAGGGGACAGTTTACTTCTTATTACTATTAGTATTATCTTAATTATATTAAGTCTTAATACTAGTATGCTGTTTACTTGTGCAATATTGATATACTATTGATTACAGTATATCGTTTTCTTAATCCATATGCACTGTAAAAAATGATGATTTAATTTTTTTTTTATCTAAACATGCACTGCTGTTAAAAAGTTTGGGGTCTTTAAGATTTATTTTTATTTTTTTAGAAATTAATACTTTTATTCAGAAAGGATGCATTAAACTGATCATAAGTGACAGAAAAGACATTTATAAATGTTACAAAAGAACTTTTGAACTTTCTATTCATCAACAAATGGTTTCCACAAAAATATTAAGCAGCACAAATGTTTTCAACATGGATAATAATAAGATATGGTTCTTGAGCAGCAAATCAGCATATTAGAATGATTTCTGAAGATCATGTGACACTGAAGACTGGAGTAATGATGCTGAAAATTCAGCTTATAATAACATCATATAAATACAAAATAAATCCTGAATTTTTCTTTTTTTATTCTTGCCCCATTGGACATTTGATTTGTCTTTAAGGTTACATTTGTATGGTTTATATTTTAAAATATTTGTTTAGAATTTAGATTTTTATCTTTACAGCTTATTACACAATTTGCTTCTCAAATAAATATATCTCGTTTAAAGGACGGCGAAATATTTTCCCTGCCACTCAAGGAGTAAGAAATTCCATTTTTCGCAGTGTGGCACTGTGCTGATTATTATATTCATATTGGGTCATATAAAGTTCAATAAGCTCTACGATAAGCACATAGGATTTAAAATCTTCTGAATGATCTAATGAGCTTAGAAAAAGGTGGTGGCATTAAACAAAGGCCAGAGATGTAGCACAGGAAATGAAGACATACAGTGGGATTAATATACAGGCAGAGATTGTGAAGGTTTTATACTAACAAAAACAAAAATCTTTGACTCAGCGGTGTTCTGTCCAGAGGTGCGGATCAGGGCAGTTGTACGTGCCAATTCAGTGCCGTTCCTAATATTTACTGTACACAGAGATCTTTCAGTTATTAATACCATGTGATGCTCCAAAAGGGAGGGTGAGGATGGAGAGGCCGCAATGATAAAGCTGGCAGATGTTTTGTCTGACAGTGATACACTAATCTTGGCGTTAAACACGATTGCTAATATCAATCACTACAGCTGTGGATTATTACATATTAACATAAATTATGCAAGTGTTTCGATAATCACATTTCACTTCCATTTTACTGACATTCTACTTATCCAGCAATGGACTTGCCACACTACAAACTAATCATGGCAGCATTCTGAGCGAAATTGAGTTGTAATCGAGCATGCTTTCCATTTTCACCACAGCTATAATTTATGTGTCCTCATTCCAGAATGCATTAATTAAAAATACGATGGCTTCGTCTATCAGTCTTTTTATGTGTTGCTCATATTAAGCTCTAATAAGGGGACTTGTTGGGAGTTCGGCATCAGCACGTTTAATTTTAGTGGTTGCGCTGTGCTGGAGGGTAGGGTGGCTCTCACGTGGGCCTGCGTTGAGCTGGATGTGGACAGGCTCCTCACTCATAACCTGTCAACATGAAGTAATCCCTCACTGCAGTTCTGCCACAGCGATATACAGATCGGAGGGATTGGGCGAATCAGGTGACGGACAGCTTCGTCAACCAATCGGAGTCTGTTCTTTCCTGTAAGTGGATTTTTTTCACACACTGTACACTCTGTGCTTTTTTAAAAATGGCTCTGTGCCTTCTAAAGCACTGCCTAAACTTAATGGTCTAATTATATATGATATTTAACAGTTTGAACATTGGCTCATGCAAACTATAATTTCTTAGCCTTATAATATTTATTTTTTTATAATACAAATCTAGATAATTTTTTTATGTTAAATACACTACCGTTCAAAAGTTTGGGGTCAGCAAGATAAAAAAAAAATTGAAATCAATACTTTTATTCAGGATATATTCAAATAAATGTTAATAAATGTGTTTTTAATTCAAATACAATAAACAGAATGTAAACTGTTTTAAACATTGATAATTCATTTCTTGAGCAGCAATTCATCATATCAGAATGATTTCCGAAGGTTCATGCCACATTGAAGACCTAAGTAATGGCTGCTGAATTACAAATTATATTAAAAATGTATTAAAATATATAAAACAATTGTAATAATCTATCACAATAGTACTGTTTTACTGTATTTTTGATTAAGTAAATGCAGCTTTTTATTTCCTATTATTTGACTGAAATAACCTACATCCAGCATTTTATGTCATAATTATTGTTATTCTTTGCTACAGTATTTCCTTTACTAACTAACTGGCTCATAGTCTGTGTTTATATCGGTGTTCTCGATTGTGAGTAAGGGACAAATGCAGATGAAGTCATTGTTGCGATTGACGATAAACATTTGTGAACTCAATTGGCACGTAGGACAGATGACAGCCTGGCAGTGATGGGCTACTGTATCAACTGTTTACTGGCTTATGTATTTCTGTCCAGAGCTGATAAGTTGACTCCATCCTTGCCTTATTTAGTCAGCCAGAGTTCTGTGCTGCTGACACACCAGAGAGCATGAGAGAGAGAGGAGAGAGAGAGAGAGAGAGAGAGAGAGAGAGAGAGAGAGAGAGAGAGAGAGAGAGAGAGAGAGAGAGAGAGAGAGCGTACAGGGCTGTAGGTTGACTGAACAATTAAACGCTCCTATACTCCCTCCTTTTTATGGTGAATGACTAATATCAACTGGAGCTCAGTGTGAAGAGGGTGAGAAAGGTGGGAGGGAAAATTGAAGGGCTCTTTTACCTCTCTCATTCTCTCATTCATAATCACAAGTATAACCAGTGGCAAGGCAGTCATTATAAATGGGGGGAAGGTGGGGTTTGCGCATAACCATTACCACATTTAGAAATGTCAATTTATGCTCATCAACGTATTGGGAGTTAATAAATATCAATGGCCTAATGTGACCCCCCACAGGTTTCAATTCGTTCTTAGGGTCATATTTCATCTGAAAAACCTAAAGAACAAATAAGAAACTAGGAAACTAAACTTATTTTTGAACCATTAAGATTTTTTTTTTTTTAAATTGACCTTATTTTCATGAATTTACACCCTAATTCTCATAATTGTAAAATGAAAAAAGACAATATTTAAATGTAATAAATAAGTCTTTATTGGTTCTGGTCGCATGTTCTGTGCCTTTAAAATAAAAATAGTATTACAGTATTTTTTATTGTAAATAAAAAAAAAACAGTAATATTACAGTAATAATAATTTATTACTTATTACAGTAATAAGAATCTATTAAAAATCACAATTGAGAATAATGTGATTTAAAAGAAAGTAATCAAAAGTAATTATCATTGATCCATTTATAATCCCCAAAACAGAATTTATTTTCCTCACGTGTATGTAAATTTAACTTTATTTTTATAAATGAATATATAAATATACCTGGGCAGTCAGATGCATTTCTTTTTTTTCTTTTTTTTTTTGAAGCTCTTGATGTGTCAACTTTTTTAAGGAGTGATAATAAAGAAATGCTATTCAATAATAAGAGATTGATTAAACCTAATTGTAGGTCCAAACAAAGTTAAAGCTAACACCACCAATGTGTACAACCAACCAAATTGTCAACAATTTCCCTGACTAACACTGTGTCTTATCCTAAAGTGGACCTGTTATATTATGTAGTTGCCCTGACACTGAATCTATCACGTTTCCTTTCACAGTGAGGCCAAGTACGCAAGTTAACCTTTCACACCAACTCCTAAAACAGCAGATTCTGTTGACCACAGCAAGAGCCCTGCCCCTCAGGAAAGGGGGGTGTGTGGGATTATATTTACGACCCTTTAAAGAGAATACACTCTAGGGTGGAGTGAAGATACGGAGCAGTATTACTGTATTCATCTCTAAAGCACTGACAGCCAGCCAAGATCGTAACCGTTAGCCTGCAAGCAAGCTCTAGCTCAGCTGTAACTGAATGCAAGTGATGCATAGTAAAATGGCTTTACTTTAATTTCATAGCACTGTAGCACTGGTACTGACCCTGGAGCGTAAGCCCTGTAACCCTGACCCACTGCTCGCTGAGGGAGAGTAACCACAGAACACAGGCCACTCTTGAGTGGGACAAATGCCAGATACTCAGCTAATAGTGCCCAGTAGGTGGCTTATTCCATGTTATAATAAACACAGAAACTGTAAATAGCCTGAAAGTGCCACTCAAACCAACTGTTAACCTGTTTGACCCCTTTGTACACTGGCAGTGCTGCTGCCTATATTCTACATCATGTTATTTATTTATTGATTGGCTGATCACTAACATGAGGTCAGAACGTCAGAGTCATGAGGCAACAGAACACATTCATGAGGCAGACGTGTGCATATACACATACCAACAATCATTTACTAATGATGGTCTTTTATTTATGGTCTTTAACCCTTAAATAAAAGATCTGGACTGAAAAGTGCTCTTTTATTCGTCAGTGGGTAGGGGTTAAATGTAACAAATGTTACAGGTTCAGTTCCAAATTGGAGTGACACAGGATGTCAGAATCTGTGCAATTCTGGTCTGTCGCTTTATACCAATCACATCATTTCTGTGTTGGCTTTGGGCCATTAAAATGGCACAATGTCTTCCATTCTAACTGAGAATATGGAAACTATCTACACTACCATTTAAAAGTTTGGGGTTGGGAAGATTTTGTCTTTGAAAGAAGTCTCTTATGCTCACCAAGGCTGCATTTATTTGATCAAAAATACAGTAAAAACAGAAATATTGTGAAATATTATTACGATTTGAAAGAACTGTTTTCTATTTTAATATGTTAAAATGCAATTTCTTCCTGTGATGGCAAAGGTGAATTTGGAAGGTGAAGGTCACACGATCCTTCAGAAATCATTCTAATATGTCCTATTATTATCAATGTTGAAATCATTTATTTGTGCTGCTTAATATTTTTGTGGAAACGGTGATATATTTTTTTCAGGTTTCTTAGAAAGTGTAAAAGAACAGAGTTTGGTCTCCATTGACTTCCATGGTATTTTTTTCTTATACTATGGAAGTCAATGGGGCCCATCACTGTTTGGTTACTGACATTCTTCAAAATATATTCGTTTGTGTTCAGCAAAAGAAAGAAAGTCATATAGGTTTGTAACAACTTGAGGGTGAGTAAATTATTAATCATTTTTGGGTGAACAATCCCCATAAAACCCATTAAAAAGTCATTTTTTTGTAGTGCAAGCCCACTAATTTGTCAACCAGGAAGACCCTTGCTCATCCGGTGGCTTTAACATTATGAGTGGGAGCACATAAGGACAGCTTTCACTATATTAAAATACTCTAATGTTTGTTTGTGTAAAAATCACAGACTTGGATAATCCTTGAAGTTCATTGACTTACTAATGGAACATGGAACACCTCTCTAATCCACTGGTTATGCGCATACAGTCTGTATACATTCATACATAACTTGGTCTATTGAAGACGTTTGGTTGAAGATGTTTGACAAAGCATCTGTTCGGGTGGTTAATGGAAGTAACATGAGCATGTGAGTTCCCCAAGACCTGTTTAGGATGCTATGAATTTGCATGCCTTGAATAAGTGGTTTACACAACACATCTATTAAAATATGTCTGTCTAGTATGGCTCTTGGCAAGGGAACAGACATCATAATAGAGTACATGAGATGCATGACCCCATGACTGCTCCCTGTGCATCTGAGCTATGGACAAATAATAGACACCAATCCTCAAAAAGGTTGTTTGTGCAACCTTTTCAAATTCAGACTTCCTAAAGAAGATCAAACTAAATAAATCTGTTAAAAACACCAGAGCTTTGCCGAACAAGGTTTGTGTGACTGTGAAGCTACACCTAGAAATAGATCAATGACATATGGTTAATGAATGAAATCTGAATAGTTGCCCCATACGCCATACGTCTGAACCATGCAGACATCACAGCTTAACAGTACAAGTACGGTAGTAGCAATCTTGGGAATGTTACAGAAGCCTTGATGTGGTTGGTGCACTTGATCACAACAGTTTCAAGTCAACCTGTCAAGATTGCGCATGATATATTACAAATTCTTGATGTCTCTAGAGTTGTGACAGTCAAGTCATATATTCTTGTTATAATGTCTGTCATCATTTACTCACCTTCATGTCGTTTCAAACACATTTGATTTTCTTACACACGATGCAAAAGAGACGAATGTACTGGCCATATAATGATAGCACATGGGGATCTGTGCTGTTGAGCTTCAAAATGACAAAAACACCCCATTAAACTATCATAAAAGTAGTCCATACGACTCATGTGCTATATACCATTTCTTTTAAAGCCATATAGGTTTTTGTGACTAACAGACCAAAATTTGACAGATTGTCAGACTATTCTGAATATGAATATGTGGAAGTGCAACTAATATATAAAAGCTACAGTGGAGTTTAATTTTTATACCATTTTATTTTTATTATACAATAAAGTTTTAGTAATTTTGTTATGTACTTTTGTCATTTTTATATTTGTTTTATATATTTCTATTTAGATTTATTTACTTTTATTTTAAGAAGCTGCAGCGATCAAAATATTGATTTTGAAGATGTTACAAATGATAGTTTTGAGAATATGTTTGAGATTGTGAATATGAGCCAGATGCTGAATGCACTGATGGTATAAAACATCTGCTCAAACTGAACCCTTCTAATCTCCAAAAGCTAACAAAATATGCTTTATTTTATTCTTCTGTAATTGTTACTCTTATATCAGGAGAGTTTTATATTATCGCAACAGGTAGAGATCCATTCCGTGTTAGATATAGATCCGGGTCGCTAAAGACCCAAATATGTAATAATGACTGGCGAAACATTCATGCATTTAAGGGTTAACAATAACACTGCAGTGGAGGGGATTGGGGAAGATTTAGATTAGGGCCTATTTTTTTTCACACAAAACTATCGTATGGCTTCCTTCAGAAGACTTGGATATTTTTTTTGTCATTTTGGAGCTCAACAGCCCAGATTCCCATCCACTTTCATTACATGAAAAAGAGTGGACATTCTTCAACGTTTCTCCTTTCGCATTCCACTGAATAAAGAAAGTCATACAAGTTTTGAACAACATGAGGGTTAATAAATGATGAGAGAATTTTCCTTTTTTTGGCCCCAGAGAGGAGATTTTCAGCAGAGGAGTTGCCCTACCTTGAAACTGCTATTTCCACTTTCGTCCTGGCGATAGCTGCCGCCCTTCGAGCCCCCTCCACGGCCCTGTCCACTTTCTCTTTAGTTTTATGGTTTTTAAGAGGAATAAGCTGCTTCCTTATCCCACGCACCAACACATTATTTTTATACTTCCCCTCCTCTTTGGTTCCATCTGGGAATATTGTGCATCCGTATCCATGCCTCTTGTTGTTCAACCATTCCCCTTCGTACTTTAGCCCATTGGATCGCTCACTGACTCCAAATCCATTGCGCTTGTCATTCTTCCACTCGCCCATGTAGGACTCGGTGGTGGTGGCATCCACGTGGTCCTCCATGGGCGTGAACTCATCGGGCACTTCTCCGTCTCCATAGCTAATGGTGGAGTTGGCGTCGCTGGAGCTGATGCGGCTCATGGTGGCGTCACTACGCGCCGAGCTCCGTTTGCTAGAGATGGACGTTTTGGAGTCAGATTTCCGTAGCTGGCGGAGGCTGCCAAAGAGGGACCCGCGGCGGAACAGGCCCTTCTTCTTCCCGGTGACGACTTCGGTGTCGCTGTGAAAATTCAGCACGAAACCACCACGGCTTCCAACTGGTGTGTCAGGTACCGTATCCTGCAGGATGGCGCCATTGCTTTGCACACTCCTTAGGGAGGCCAGAGAGGTGCGAAGCGGAGAGCGTATGATGGTGGCCATTCCATAAGGCACGCTCTGTCGTACACCGTAGCCATGCCTCATGCCCCCCATCCACTGGCCTTGATAAGTGCCTTATAAAACATAAAACAAAGTTAAACTTGTGTAGATCAAGTATAAATGAACAGCACAAGCCTGGTAAAGTTGGTTTGGAACATACTCATAATTTTAGTCTCAAATATAATCTTAATGATAAAAGAAAGAATGCTTTTGAGGGACATTAGCATATCAAGTATCAATCAATGTTAGTTGCATGACAGTTATGTTTTATGTTTACAGAGTTCATCACTGACACTATTTACACACAATATCAACAAGCACATTTGGTAACTAATAAGGCATTAGGTAAATGTTGGATGTCACATTGCGATGCGTTCAAAAAGCATAGAGTAGATTGTGGCACAAGTTTAATATACAATCTTGCTAAAATTATGTAATGTGCAAAGTACTATATGTTGTTCATCTATGTATATTTATCTTAATGTCACCAGCATTTGTTTAGTGTACTTTGAAAGCATTGGATTTTATTTACACACGTTGGCAATGACCTCTGACCTGACTGTTGGCAAAAACATAAATAGAGTTAGTTAGGAACCTTGAATTGGTTCTTTTTCATAACGTTCTATTCCATTAAATTTCTTATAATTGCATTCTTATGGAATTGAATCGTAGTATTTAGAGTGAAGAAGACCTTTACTAAATCAGCACAAAACATACATCGACCAGTGCAGTCTGATTCTCATGAGTCGGTTCTTATTAGTGAACAAAAGCTAACAGCCAGATAGACCAGTGTGTGCTTATTCCTGAGCAAATGACTCTCATGATCCGGTTTAGAGAATATTTAATCAATCTATTCAAAAACTATAAATACATAATATGTATATAATATATTTCTCTCCACAAAGCCTTGATAAATATTTATTTTATATGATATATGCATTTTTTAATCTTATTTTATTAATTTCTTACCACCTTATTTTAATAGTATTTTATTGTTATTTTGTGTATTTCTTTTTCAAGTCATAATTTGTTTTCTGTATAATGTCTATCTGTAAACAGAATCTTGCAATTAATGTACTTTAAATCTAAATTACATTCAATAATAAAAAAAACCAGTACGAACAGTGCGTCCGATTTTCAAACGAATGACTCGTATGAGTGATCAGATTCTTTTAAGTGAATCAATGACATTTAAGACTCCCAAACGAAACATGATTCTTATGAGCCGGTTCTTTTTAGTGAATCAAAAACGATTATGGGTCAGTCGGAGCGTTTCTGAATTAATCTGACTCACTTACTGAACCGCAAGTTATCGTCTTGTCCGAATCTAAACGAAGCAACAGCTGTTACAGTGTTATTTGCACTAAAGGCTCGTGAGGCTTAAAACGGCGTCGTTAGACTGGTTGTTCTATGTTGATTTGTATTCAAAGACATGGGTTTTTTTTGTATGAATGAATGAATGAATGAAATACGTTATAATATAGAGTAGCTTATATATATATATATATATATATATATATATATATATATATATATATATATATATATATATATATATATATATATATGCTGGTTTTGTCTTTTTGCAGAATAAAATTGATCCCTGATTTGTTTTATCCGCAATGATCATTTGACAACAAGCTGCTGAGAGCAGTAAATAATAGAATGTTTTTTTTTTTTGTAAACGTTTCTTCCCCAAAACTACTAAACAAATAATTATTGTGACATTAAATAAAGGAACCGGAATCGTAATCATTCAATTGTTTACGATTCGCATCCCTAAACATACATGACATTTGTAAACAGCAGTGGCACTTACCACCATCCCCATAGGTTTCGACTCCATAGCCATCCTGTAGTCCATTACTCCACGTCCCATCGTATCTAGCAGGTGTATTGGTGCTCTGCCGAACTCCATAGCGACCCTTGAACCCGTGACTCCACTCCCCACGATAAAGCCATTTCCCCTTGGTCTCAACACCAAGCCCGTGGCGTTTGCCTTGCGACCAGTAGCCCTGGTACGTATTCCCGCTGGGCCAGGTGTAGACCCCGACTATCTCAAAACCGTGGGACCAGGACCCGGCGTACTCGCCTTGACCCTTGGGTCCCGTGCAGATGCCGTGTCCGTGGGCTTTCCCGTCCTCCCATCCGCCACAGAAAGTGCCTCCATCGTCGAAGTCGAACCGTCCGCCCGTCATTCAGAATGGGATGAAAATAAAAACAGTCGTAACGTTGCCGTGCGCTTCTTCTCGTCTTTCTTTTTCATTAAACCTTTTTTTTCCACAGCCGAGTTCAATAGCAACGATGAAACTTGGGAGAATTAATCACAATGGAGATGTTGTTGGTTGGGATTTTTGCTTGGGTTGTGAGAGTATGAATGAGGAGGCAGGTTTAGTGCATCATTACCGAAGCCGCACACGCTGGAACCGCCGACTCCCTCCCGCTCGCAGGCGCTGCGCAGAGCAGAGAGAGCACACACAACGAGACCGCGCGCGCCTCAGCTCAGCTGCGAGAGACGCTGTCAATCCTCACGCGTCATCATCGCGGCCACGCCCACTTCACCCTCACTGAAGACGCGCAGGTTCACAGGCTTTAAGAAATGCTTTGTTTGGATTTTTTTTTATCTTATTTAAATGAAATAAATAAATGAATGAATGAATGAATGAATGAGTGAGTGATTAAATGTATCCATAACACATTTAAAGAATTATCTTACAATACCGAGAATTTACCAATTAAACATATTTTGGGAAGATTTAAGCTGAACTTTTATTTTTTTATTTTGTGGAAAGGAAAAAGAATTTTGCATTTGTATTTACTCAAAATTATTATGGAAGGATTTAGAAACTTATAAGAGGAAACTGGTTTAAATGACATTTATGTATTTGACGTGCTTTTTATATTTTCAGAAATACATTTTAGAATGTGAAGAACAATACAGTTTGCAATTATTTAATTTAGGCTAATAGGAAAATTTCAAATAGGCCTACATGAAAATAAGTGGGCTTTGAATGACTTTCAATTATACTTAAACCTTCTGGAACAAACTAAAAACAAAAAAAAAACGTTTTCATAGCACTGAAATGTATTTTCTTTCTCTGGCAGCCAATGTTGGAAATAATGTGACTAATACCTCTTGTTCTCGTGGCTTTAAATGGTTCAGATGGTGGAAATTGACCATCATGGACTGGTGAACTGCTGATAAAAGCTATGATATAAGCGTATGTAAATGTAGAACTATAGAAGTAGGCCTATATTTCACAGATTGTTGCAAACCCACAACTCTCCTTTGCATGCCATTAGTTTTGATAAAATAGCAACATTTTCACTGAAACTCAATACGTTTTTACAACATATCATCAAAATAAGTAAAGCAAATTTCAACTTTTTTATATAGGCCTAAGTAATAAAAGATTCAACTATAATTTTTAAGTCAGTTTAATGTGATTTAAGTTTAAACGACTTATATAGATTGTACTTAAACATTTTAATTGATTGTACTTAAAAAATTAAGGCAGCAACGTTTTTTACAGTGTAGAATGTTCTTTATTTTTGTAATTCGATGTTTCCCTTTAATCAAAATTATGACAGAAATTTAGCCCAGAAGCCACTAGAAGCCACTAGGGGGCATCAGCATACTTCCAAAGATGATTCGAAATTCTTTAAAATAAATTACAATTATCTAATTTAACTAAAACTTTACAAACTACGAGGTACAACATGACATCATGTTTCTTAAAATATTTTGTTCTCATTTTAATTTGTCTCCTCGACTACTGCTGTTTTCATTAACAAACATAAAGTTATTGAAATGTCTGGAATCACAAAAATAATTGTGGTTGATTACATTTAGATTTGAATACTTTCATGGACTTGGGCTTGAAGTGTGCACACCCCAATCGGCTTGAAAATCACAACATACTTAATGTAATATATAAAGCAGTGTAAATATGTGACTTTTTTTAGGGTTGATACATGTTTTGTTACTTAAAGCTGAATTGAACCCCATTATCATATACTTTTCTTTCCCTTTTTTCTTTTTCGTGTAGAAATGTCTGTCTATATACCTTTCAACAACTGGGTTAATATGATTATATTGGATACCATTCCTTTATCATGTAAAAGCTCTGCGATTTGGATGGATGTATATTTTCAATGTAGCCTAAGTATATTTAACATATAGGTGTAATTTAGCTACAAAAATTATGTAGCCTATTTTGAAACATGGGAAAGTCTCTTTTTATTGTATGAAACAGATGACATTTCTAGCCTATTAAACTGCATATCATAAATTATCAGAATGAAATGTCAAAATTCTCAACAGTTTTTTGTAATAATGAAATGTAATTAGATAGAGAAGAACAGTCTACAGAGACATCTGCTGGTTCATTTAAAATGTGCGCTTCTGATTTATACTTCCACCATGTAAATTAATATAGGCCTAGCCTATTATAAATATTTACTGTTAAATAAAGCAGTTGACTAATTTTATCTGAGAGCATTAAATGCAATAATTTGCTTTTTAATTGATTTAAAGAAAAAAAATGTGCCTACATTTCATGAATGTGGATGAGTGTCCTTTAAGAAGTTGGGTACCACCACTTGAGGCTGCGCTGTTCAACACACTGACTGTGTTTTAAAACCTAGTGAGTTGCCTCCCCAGACAGCATTTATGGGCATCATAAGTCTCTCGCTAGCAGGCTCAAGGCGCGATAGAATACGCGGGTACGCGCCTGTGATGGCGCTGCAAGCGCGTAATATGCTAAAAAAAAATGCTGCGCGCGCGTAGGATGCATAACCGTCAGTCAACTAGGTTTTGAGCCACAGCCTTCGACTGATAAAATGGCGGTGGAAAACATCGGCGAATCTCAGGATGAGAAGGAAATCCTTATTAAGGATGCAGAGAACAGCGGTGAGGTTGTCGAGAGCACAAAAAACAAAGAGTCCAAACTGATATTGTACCACTGGACTCAGTCATTTAGTTCTCAGAAGGTAAGCGATCCAATAATTAAGAGCATCAGGGTGGATGCAGTCTGTTGTTTTGATTGTGATATTCACATACTTTTAAAGATCTGGCATTGTTTGGATTATTCCTCTATTCATATAGCTGTCTCAATTAAACAATTGCTGACTGACAGCATGCATGTTAATTATTCATAAATTATACATTATTAATGATGCATGGTAATGCAGGTGTGAAGGCTCTGTCGAATTACTGTAATAATTACTGATAGATATTATATTAATATGTAATACTGATAGATAGATATTTTACACCTGAATCACAAATATATTACCGTACACAACTATCTCAGAACTTTGGCTAATGTTCTGGCAAGGTTCTCCTAAAGTCATGAACAAAATTGTTCCAGTAACGTTGGTAGAACATTCATTCAATGTTATCTGGTCTTTAATAATGTTCTCAGAACGTTGACACAAAACAAATATTTAAATTTTATTCATAGAACTATAAGGCTTTTTTTCTGAAACGTTTTGGTTGGCTGTTCATCTAACAATTTTTTAAATGTTACTGCTTGTTTCAGAATGAACATTCAAAAGTAACATTCCCACAATGTTTGCTAAATTATCAAATGAAATGTTCCCTTAACGTTTAAATAACCAAGAAAAAAACGTATTTAAAACATTAAAAACATTAATAAATGTACATTTTGAATATTCAGAGAACATAACGTTTTCAAAACTTTAGTAAAACGTTCTTAGAACATATTTTTGTTAGCTGGGCTGCTGTTGTTTTCTTCAACAAAATGAGAGTTGGAGTGCAAAATAACTGTTTCATGATGTTTCAGTCTTTCTATGGTATAAAATTCGAAAGAAGCGGCCAAAAAATGAACATAATGTTTCTGTCATAGGTGAGACTGGCAATAGCTGAGAAAGGTCTTCAGTGTGAGGAGTATGATGTGAGTCTGCCTCTGAGTGAACACAATGAGCCCTGGTTTATGCATCTGAACCCCACTGGTGAGGTTCCTGTGCTGGTTCACAATGACAGTGTCATCTGTGACCCCACACAAATCATGGACTATTTGGAGCAGAACTTCTGTGATGGTAAACTCTTAGGATTAGGACTTGCTGTTGTGTGTAAAACAGTATTTGCATTCCAGAATGCATGAATTAAAGTGTAAAATGTCATAAATACAAGAGTACTTAAGGGCTTATCATGTTGATTAACCCTCTGATGTAAAGTTATTTTAATCACCCAGGGTGTGATGGCACATCCTAATAATTATAATAATAATATGTCTGTCCCTTTTATAATTCAACATGGCTGACCAAGTACCTCTGGAACATTTGCCATTATATATATATACACTCACCGGCCACTTTATTAGGTACACCTGTCCAACTGCTCGTTAACACTTAATTTCTAAGCAGCCAATCACATGGCGGCAACTCAGTGCATTTAGGCATGTAGACATGGTCAAGACAATCTCCTGCAGTTCAAACCGAGCATCAGTATGGGGAAGAAAGTTGATTTGAGTGACTTTGAACGTGGCATGATTGTTGGTGCCAGAAGGGCTGGTCTGAGTATTTCAGAAACTGCTAATCTACTGGGATTTTCACGCACAACCATCTCTAGGGTTTACAGAGAATGGTCCGAAAAAGAAAAAACATCCAGTGAGCGGCAGTTCTGTGGGCGGAAATGCCTTGTTGATGCCAGAGGTCAGAGGAGAATGGCCAGACTGGTTCGAGCTGATAGAAGGGCAACAGTGACTGAAATAACCACTCGTTACAACCGAGGTATGCAGCAAAGCATTTGTGAAGCCACAACACGCACAACCTTGAGGCGGATGGGCTACAACAGCAGAAGACTCCACCGGGTACCACTCATCTCCACTACAAATAGGAAAAAGAGGCTACAATTTGCAAGAGCTCACCAAAATTGAACAGTTGAAGACTGGAAAAATGTTGCCTGGTCTGATGAGTCTCGATTTCTGTTGAGACATTCAGATGTTAGAGTCAGAATTTGGCGTAAACAGAATGAGAACATGGAACCATCATGCCTTGTTACCACTGTGCAGGCTGGTGGTGGTGGTGTAATGGTGTGGGGGATGTTTTCCTGGCACACTTTAGGCCCCTTAGTGCCAATTGGGCATCGTTTAAATGCCACGGCCTACCTGAGCATTGTTTCTGACCATGTCCATCCCTTTATGGCCACCATGTACCCATCCTCTGATGGCTACTTCCACCATGTCACAAAGCTCTAATCATTTCAAATTGGTTTCTTGAACATGACAATGAGTTCACTGTACTAAAATGGCCTCCACAGTCACCAGATCTCAACCCAATAGAGCATCTTTGGGATGTGGTGGAACGGGAGATTCGCATCATGGATGTGCAGCCGACAAATCTGCGGCAACTGTGTGATGCCATCATGTCAATATGGACCAAAGTCCCTGAGGAATGCTTCCAGCACCTTGTTGAATCTATGCCACGAAGAATTGAGGCAGTTCTGAAGGCAAAAGGGGGTCCAACCCGTTACTAGCATGGGGTACCTAATAAAGTGGCCGGTGAGTGTATATGTGTGTGTGTGTGTGTGTGTGTGCAACTTATATAATTTTTTTTTTTTTATATTACTTATTTATTTATTAGTAATATTAAAAAATAAATTATATAAATGATATGAAATATAAATGAAAACTTACAAAAGTTTTTGAAACAAGGCTGTAGGCTATATCTTTGATCAAAAATACAGTAAAACTGTAATATTGTAAAAAGATTATAGGGGTGTAAAGATACCCTCATTTCACGATTCAATACATATCATGAACCTGAACTCACAATACGATATTATTGCGATACTCCTATGAAGACACATGATAAAACAAAAAATGTACTGTTGATTAAATTGCTAAATTTGATATTTAATTGTGGGTGTAAATGAATAGGCTTGGACTTGGTGCTGATAACCTACTCTGTTACTGACTAGATATATTTAAAATAATGTAAGCCACTTTTTACTGGTAGCATAAGACATTTGGCATTATCACAGGACCCACAAATATTCCCCCATTGCATTATTATACATTATTCAACATTATGTATAGTAGTTTAATGTAGTACTGACACTAAAACTCTGAAAACTAGAATTTTTTTCTGTCTATCCACGATACATATTGTTGCTTTTTTGTATTGTGATATATTGTGACATGATATATTGTTACACCCCTAATTATTACAATTTAAAATAACTGTTTTCTATTTGAATATATTTTTCAATGGAATTTATTCCTGTGATGTGAAAGGTGAATTTTCAACGGCCATTACTCCAGTCTTCAGTGTCACGTGATCCTTAAGAAATAAATTACACTTTAAAATATTCAAAATAGAAAAAATTATTTTAATATTCTACATTATTACTGTTTTACTGTATTTTGATCAAAGAAATGCAACCTTGGTGAGCATAAGAGACTTCTTTCAAAAACATAAAAAATCTTAATGATTCCAAACATTTGACCAGTAGTGTATATATTAAATTAAAATAAACGATTGTAAATGTTTCTGCTGTTGTTTTAAAGTAAAAAGAAACATTAGGTTTTTTTCTTAGTGATTTAATTCATGCATCAGAAGGTTCAATAAATTAATGAATAAACAAATTAACCGCTGATTTACCATGTGTTAATATCTGTAATGTTTTGCTACTGTGTGTTTTAAGTTTGAGCTGCTTTTGCTGTGTTCAGTGCATTTGTCGTCTTTAGGGTGAGCACCTGTCCCGAATTTTGCAGAGCAGTCCCGAAATTGGGAGCTTTGTCCCACATCCCGTGAGTTAAGACGTAATCAGTGTCCCGCATTTCAATTATGTCTGTGTTATTTGATTTCTTCCCTAAAATTACAAAACCACAATAAGAAATATAATACAAAAAAATGTGATTGGGTTTTGTGCAGCTGTCATGTTTTAGCTAGAGCGGTAAAATAACCAACAAACACATTCATAGATAGGGATTTTTCTGCTGATGACGACTTTGTTGATGAAGCAAAGGATCCATGCCTCATCAAAAGTCATTAAATCTAACTACACCAGCCAGGACAACAAAAACATTCAAGTTCAAGATGCACTGAATCCGGTAAAAACTCCATTTATTATTTACAAAGTCTAATAAAGGATAATAAAGTAGTTGCTACTGTATTTCTTAAAATTTAGTATAATATGTGTTCCCTTTCGAGAACGGTCTCTCGTCTTGCATAGCTTTACGCTATGGGAAAACTCCTTTTCTCGAGAATATTGGATGGGCACAGTGAGTGTGCTTCCTGCCTCGGCCCGGACCACGTGGAAGCTGCACTCACTCACGGCAGCTGTTCTCACTGCAAGAACATGCCGCTCTCCGCTCGCGGCTAGCTCTCTCTACTTTGGAGAGCAACCCCGCCACTCGCGCTCTCCCGTTTCCTTCTCTCCTCGAGCCTAGGGGGAAGAAAAGGCGGAGTCAGAGGATGAACGAGCGCTCGGAGGCTAACGAGATCACGTCAGGTCCGTCCCTGTGTGCCTCACTCACCCCAGAGAGTGAGTCACCAGTTCTGTTCGCAAAGACGGACCAGCGCCCCTCTCTCGAAGCGGCCGGCCTCGTCTCGGCGCAGAGGAAAAGGGATATGAGAAACTCCCCCCACTGGAAGAAGCGGTGGCTGCACACCTTTGCCCTCCCACCGCTTTTGGTTGGAGGTCTAAGGCTGTTCATCCTTCTAAGCCCAGCAGGACTACTTCAGAGATCGCCGGTCGAGCCTACGCTTCCACTGGTCAAGCTGCTTCAGCCCTGCACACAATGACGGTCCTCCAGGTTTTCTAAGCCAAACTCCTCCGCTCTCTGGACAAGTCTGCTCAAGGAAACAAGGCATTAAAGGACCTGTGCAGCACCACCGACCTGGCACTGCGCGTCACTAAAACCACCGCCCAGACCATTGGAAGGAGCATAACCAGCCTGACCGTTCCGGAGCGCCACCTGTTGCTAAACCTGACGGACATCAAGGACGCTGACAGAACTGCTTTCCTGGATTCCCCGGTTTCCTTCTCTGGTCTCTCCGGCCCATCCGTCAAAGGCTTCTCTGAGCGCTTCACTGAGCCGCATAAGTCTTCGCAGGCCATGCGACACTTCCTCCCGAAGCGCACCAGCTTGGCTGCAGGTCGCCCCAAGAACGTGCCGACCTCACAGCCAGCCAAACCAGCACCGCCGGTCTTTCTCTAGCACCCTGTATGTTTACGTGCATGGATGGGGCTCTCTCCCCCCCGAGACAGCGGGGAATGCGCATTCTGAATTTCCTCAATGACTGACTCATCCTGGCCCAGTCAGAGGCGAAGTTACGGACTCACAAGACCTGGCTCCTCGGCCATCTAGAAAGCCCTGGGCTCAGGATAAACTTTTCCAAGAGTGTGCTGACTCCCAGCCAGCATATAATGTACCTGGGAACAGTTATCGACTCCATTCAAATGAGAGCTTGGCTCACGCTAGAATGCTCTCTCTCTATTCAACAGCTAGCTGCTTCGTTCAAAGTGGGCTCTCTCACGCCCCTCGGAACGTTTCAAAGGGCATTGGGCCTTATACTCGATCTAGGCCTACTGCGTATGCGCCCCCTTCAGTGCTGACTCAAACCTCATTTCGCTTCTCATGTGTGGAGGCACAGCCGTCTACGTATAAGGGTAAACCATGGCTGTGTCAAAGCCCTGGCCCCTTGGAAGGACACCAGCTGGAACCAGTCTGGTGTGAGCATGGGTCTGGTGTCAAGGAGGAAGGTAATTTCAACAGACGCCTCCAAATTAGGTTCGGGGGCTATGTATAAGGGCAGGCCTGTCTCCGGCCTCTGGTCGAGGTCGGAGAAGCGCCTACATATCAACTGTCCTGAAACGAGAGCGGTTTTTCTAGCCCTAAAAACCTTCCTCACACATCTGGCAGGTCACGTTTTAGTCCGGACGGACAACATGGCGGTGGTGTCATATATAAATCGCCAGGGCGGTCTCAGTCACACAACCTGTACACCAGCAGCGCATGTACCGGGCATACTGAACCAGGGTGCAGATATGCTATCTCGAGACAACATTCCCCCAGGCGAATGGTCTCTCCATCCTCAGATGGTTATTTTGATCTGGAGTGTCTGGAGTGGCAGAGGTTGACCTCTTCGCCTCAGAAGACAACTCTCATTGCCCAATATTCTTTTCAAAGAAAAGGGATGCACTGGCCC
Organism: Rhinichthys klamathensis goyatoka; assembly: GCF_029890125.1. NCBI lineage: Eukaryota > Metazoa > Chordata > Actinopteri > Cypriniformes > Leuciscidae > Rhinichthys > Rhinichthys klamathensis. The sequence continues at coordinate 1,681,792 of NW_026606648.1, read as the reverse complement.
ACAATTGGCCTAGCTGCCCTCTTTATGCATTCCCTCCAGTTTAGATGCTCCCTCAGGTCATTGAACGGATCAGGAAGAGTAAGTGTACAGTCCTCTTGATAGCCCCTCTATGGCGGACCCAGACATGGTTCCCCGAGTTGATGCAGCTGCTAAAGACAGCTCCCTGGCCTGTTCCTCTGAGGAAGGATCCTCCTCACGCAGGCGAAAAGGACAATCTGGCACCCCTGTCCTCATTTGTGGGCCCTCCATGTATGGCCCCTCAACGGGTATCTAAGGACATCTCTGAGAGAGTCCTAAATACTATCGCTGAGGCAAGAGCTCAATTGGTCAGTGTTCACTGGCTGGTGCTCTTGACGCCGCGTCCAGCAGCTCTTGTAGAAAAGAAAGTACCAGTGGTACTTCACATGAATATGGTTCCAGGTTCCGAGCAAAGTGTATGTGGCAGCCATAGCAGTTTTCCACTTTCCTGTGGGCGGCCAATCTTTGGGGAAAAGCAAACTGATTGTACGCTTCCTCAAAGGGGCCAGGAGGCTTAACCCGCCTCGACCTCCCTCTATCCCCGCCTGGGACCTATCTGGGTCCTCAGAGTGCTTAAGGAACCCCCTTTCGAGCTGCTACAGTCGGCTGACCTAAAGCCACTTTTGCTTAAGACCGCACTCCTGCTAGCCCTAGCATCGGTCAAGCGAGTGGGCGATTTACAAGCGCTCTCTACAAACGCTTCCTGTCTTGAGTTTGGGCCCAATGACTCCAGAGTCGTCCGAGACATGGCTATGTACCTAAGGTGCTCTCTCGACTCGTTCAGAGCCCAGGTTATTTCACTATCAGCTCTTCCCCCGTCGGAAGACAATAGAGACTTGAATCTGCTCTGCCCTGTCAGGGCTCTAAGAATTTATTTAGAGCGTTCTGCCCCGTTCAGGCAGTCGGAACAGCTCTTTGTATGCTTCGGTGGCCACCCCAAAGGGTCTCCGGTCACGAAGCAGAGATTGTCAAGATGGATAGTAGATGCTATCTCTTTAGCCTATGCTTCTATGAGCCTTCAATGCCCCATAGACGTTAGGGCTCATTCCACAAGGGACATGGCTTCTTCATGGGCCTGGTCCAGTGGTGTACCAATTGAAGACATTTGTGCGGCGGCCGGCTGGTCCTCGCCGTCTACATTTGTAAGATTTTATAACTTGGAAGTGCCGGCTTTGCAAGCACGAATCCTCTCTATATAAGTGGTCTTGGCCCCTGTTTGGCCCAAGCCTCTCCATATTTATGAATATATAAGGCCTATGTAGATGGTCTTGGCCCCTGTTGGGCCCAAACCTCTACTATTCCTTTGAGGGCCCCGACTTTCTGGTCCCCGTTGGATTGTAACTTTTATTTCTGCTATATGTCTTGGACTTGTCAGCTCTAGGCAGTAGTCAGAGTGAAGTTATTAGGCTAATAGCACGGCGTTTTAAAATGGGTTCTCAGGGGTCACCAACCTTTTTGAAACTGAGAGCTACTTCATGGGTACTGAGTCATATGAAGGGCTACCAGTTTGATACGCACTTCTGAAATAACAAATTTGCCCAGTTTGCCTTTAGTTATGCATTATTAATAATGATTAATGATACTCATCTATGTGAAGACACTGATCACGTTAATGATTTCTCAACAATGACAATAAGGTGGGAAACAGATATCAATATTCAGCACTTTAATCTCAGTAATTGTTAAATTTTCAGATGATCACTTACATCACTACATTTCATTGGAAAAATGTCCCATTTTCACTAGCCACTGTCAAACCCTTTTAGCAAATCATGAACTATGTTGCAAAAAGTTATCAATTATGTATTGTTAGAAAAATCAACTTACTTTTAAATAAATCTTGTCACATTTTGAACTAATGACCAAATCTGCTGATTTTTTAACACACTTTTAAATTGAACACAATTCTTCAATATTCAAAATTCAACTTCGCCATGGCACTGCCATGTTGCCACTGACAACATCTGGTATCTGTTTCTTTCCTAGTGGGAAGACTGGCATTGCATGCTGTTCACCAGTGTATTGTAATCTGGTGTGTAACTTGACACTGCAACTGTGAGTGAGTCTTTTAGATGTGCATCAGTGAGGCGTGTTCTGTGTTTGTTCTTGATGAAGTTCATGTCAGAAAACGCTGATTCACAGAGATAGGTTGAACCAAACAGGCTAGCAACCTTCTTAGCTGCTGTGCATACTCCACTATACTTCTCTGTGTCGACAAGGCACCAAAAGTTTGGTGCAGTCTGGTAGGCTTTGAGGTGGAGGTCATTTTGCAATGTTATGATTTCAATCTCCACCTGTCCAGCATCCAAGTTGAACGTTGCACTTAGTTGCTCAGCAAAGAATGTTGTGTCCACATTCATGAAAGGATTGGAAATGAACGACACACATGGCTCAAGCTGATGAAGGTCACAAAACCTATTCTCAAACTCTTGCCCAAGTCTGTTTATGACTTCACAGTACTTTTCTGCAACTTTGTCAAATGTCTCAGATGCAGAAGCATTGTCTTTCAGCACCGACTGCACAGAGGGAAAGTGCAGCACCTTTTTTTTCTGTAAATCCACTGAGAAAATGTTCATCTTGGCTTTAAATGCATTTAAAGCACTTATCAGATCAACAACAGTCTTACCTTTGCCTTGCAGCATGCAGTTCAAGTCATTTAGTTTCCCAGTAATGTCCGTCAAAAATGCAAGGTCAAGTATCCACTCTGTGTCCTCTAGCAGTGAGACGTCTTCGCCTTTGGACTGCTTGAACTCTTTGATTTCACCCAAAAGTGACAAAAAACGAAGTAAAACTCGTCCTCTGCTGAGCCATCGGATTTCTGTGTGTAGCAGCAGGTCACCATATTCAGCTGACATCTCCTCCAATAGCACCTTGAAAATCCTGTGCTGTTTTGCTTTGGAGCGAATGTTGTTTATGATTTTTACAACGGGAGTCATCACGTGCCCAAAGCCGATCACTTTTGCACATAACGCCTGCTGGTGAATGATGCAGTGATAATGCAGAAATTTTGGGAAGTCTGGGTCACTTTTACAGTGAGCGATGAAACCTGTATGTCGGCCGATCATAGCAGGAGCCCCGTCTGTAGTCACCGCTACCAGCTTTTCCAATGGTACCTTTTTCTGCACGAAAAACTCCTTCACCGTGTTATAAATGTCAACTCCCCTCGTAGTTGTCTTTAAGGGCAGTAGTGCCAGGAGTTCTTCTCTTGTGGAGAAATCTTCAAACACCATCCGGATAAAAACTAACAGCTGTGCTATACTGCTGCTGTCCACGGACTCGTCGCACTGGATGCTGAACCAGCTGCACTTCGCCAGATCCCGCTCCAGCTGATCGACCAAGTTACCAGACATAGCTGTCACTCGTCTAGCCATCGTAGATGCACCCAGCTGGACGTCGGAGAGAGTGGAGATTAGATCGATTCCATTTTTCTCGTCTTTAAGTACAGTGTTAGCAATTGTCATCATTGCTTCTTTGACAACTTCTCCATCTGAAAATGCCTTCTTCTTCTTGATCAGAAAATGTGTAGCTCTAAACGAGGCTTCGGTTGCTTTTTGTGACTTTTTCGCCATCCTCGTAAAAAAAGACTGTTGCTTACCCAAACCTGCCTTTAGCTCACGGGCTTTTTCTGCCCGTAGTGCACTTCCCGGTGGGTAGTTAGTATGGTAGCTTTTGTGACACGTAGTGAAGTGTCTCTCCACATTGTGCCGCTTTGCCGTCGCCACAGTCGCCCCGCAAATGAGACACACGCAGGTTTCTTTCACAGTCGTAAAAAAGAATTCCTCCTCCCAATCTTTGTGAAAGTGATACGTTTTCTTCCTTTTTTCTGCCATGTTTTTGGGGCAAGAAACTGCATTCAGCTACTATCTTCGCTGCGCCCGCTAGCTTAACTAACGTTACTCTCCACGAGCAAGTTTCGTCCCGCGCACAATACTGACCTTTGAACTAGAGTAGGTTCGAGTTCTAAACTCATGAACATATTTTTAAGATATTGTCATTTTTAAATATATATAAATGCAATGCAAGTGTGACTAAAAAAGAATAGCAACAGAATACAATTAAATTTCAGACGCAGCTCACTAGTGAGTTGTGCTATTTTTAGACCAGGCCTGCGGGCGACTCATGTGGTCGCTGGGGGCGACCTGGTGCCCGCGGGCACCGTGTTGGTGACCCCTGCCATAGCGTATAGCTATGCAATACGAGAGACCGTTCTCGAAAGGAACGTACTCGGTTATTAACGTAACCTCAGTTCCCTTAGAGATAAGGGAACGAGTATTGCGTACCTAGCCGTGCTATTATGCTACTTTCAGGTGCTGTCGCTTCAGTCGATTTAACCTGATTCCTATGGTGAAATGGGCTGCTTTATAGTCATCGGCCACGCCCATTTTGACGCGCTTTGGCGAGAGGCGCCCTGATAGGTTAACGTGTCCTCTCTGCTTTGCCATAGGTTCGTGCAGTTGCTGCAGCACAGCCAATCAGCACTCTTATACAGCCTGCACTGTGCTCGCAGCTGCACTGCGTTTTAAAATAAAGGCTTCAATATTCTCAAGAAAAGGAGTTTTCCCATAGCGTATACCTATGCAATACAATAGACCGTTCTCTAAGAGAACCGAGGTTACGTTAGTAACCGAGTACGTTTTTTTTAGCCTATATTAGCCTGTTATTCAGTTCATTATATTTACCAGTAGTAGACTGAATAGTTCCAGAGTAAATAATATTGTATTACTCGAACTTGAGCAAATAGAATGCCAGTCACAGAGTCATAATTAACAAAGCTTATTGACGATTTAAAACGTTATCATCCAATGTGATGGCAAATAAGCTTTCCAACTAATGTCCTACTAGTATAATAGTTGTAAATCTATCTCTCACACATGTGTTTTGCATTGCCCTGCAAAATCACATCTACTGTTCTGCAACAGATCAATAACCAGGTGGTCACCCTAGTCATCTTTTCATTTGGTTCCATTTATGTTTGCATGCACCATGTTAAGTTCAGCATGCCAGAGCAGAATTTTGGATAACATGAGAGGCATTGGAGGGTAAGTCAAAATAAGATATTTTCCATTGAGGTTAGCAAGTAAATTATTGCAGCAACATTTTTGGGTCATTTATTTGGATAATGTACTGTATGTTGTTTGTTTCTCTGAATCAGAGCACACACCAAAGCTTATCCCAGAAGAGGGAAGCACGTATTATCATCGAGTACAGCATTACAGAGAGCTGCTGGACTCCCTGCAGATGGATGCGTACACCCATGGCTGCATCCTCCACCCAGAGATCACTGTAGACTCCCACATTCCAGCTTATGCCACCACTCACATTCGCAGTAAGACTGGGACGCAGCGTAATAACTTCATATGAACACACAGTTTTTGGGTATACTGTGAATTAACTGTGATTCCTGCCTTATAGCACAGATTGGAAACACAGAATCTGAGCTTAAGAAACTAGCAGCAGAGAATCCTGATCTTAAAGATGCTTATATTGCAAAACAGAGGCGCCTGAAGGTATGTAAACATTCATGCAGTGTTCAGTTTCAATTATTCATATGATTACCCTCTCTGTTTTTATTCTGCTGAGTATGTGCAATTAATTTTGACTACAATCTTGCTTACGATGCCAAGAAAGTGATTGCTGAGTGTCATAAAATACTATTTATGTGAATCTCTCTAGAGTAAATTGTTTGACCATGATAACATGAAATACCTGAAGAAACTCCTGGATGAACTAGAGAGTGTTCTGGATCAAGTGGAGACGGAGCTGCAGAGGAGGATTGAGGAGACACCAGGTAGGAGAATCTTCTTTTAAACACAAAAATGTTTTGATGTAGGGACATAATAAATTAACTGGTTTTATTCAAAATTAAATTAACATTTATATTTACATTGAATCCCAACCTGTGGGCCTCAGTGATCCTCCAGGGGGCTTCGAAATAACTTAAAATTAATTTTAAATATATTAATATTTCATACATTTTTTTTATTAATTTTTTATTTATTAGCCGTTTCTCATCGCGCTGTATAAAATATATGATACGCAAACTACATCTCTCAGTTGGATAAAGAAAACCAGCGTTATTAATAAAGCTTTGATGGATGACGATTGTAATGAAGGTAAAGACGATTACATTGACATACAGGAGTCGTACATTAGGGGCGCGAGTCCATTATTACTGATGGGTTAGGGTTATGGTTACATAACATCACACAAAGATATACAACATTTCGGATCAATAAAACTAAGAAATAACATAAATAACTGCAGAAAGGCCACACTGCAGATAGGATTTGCATTTCACATGCAAATCAATTAAATCGGCTAAATTGCCTGTGCGAGCAGGCTCTAAGTACAGCGCAACATCGATGCACCGAAAAAATAAACAGTTATTTTACAGAATTAAATTAGAACAGAATAATACCTTTCTAATAAATAAAAATACAAAACGAAATAAGTCAGAATCAAGTCACAAGATACAGAACAAATGTGTGCAAAATGCCTAAAGTGCAGGGGAACATATTTTCAAAACACAAGCCACAAATAGTTAAATTAGATAACCCTGAGTGATCAATAAATAAAATTAAAATAACGAAAGTATAGCCAGAATTGTCAACTTTGTCTTTTTAACTGCAGAAACAACAATAAATGCTAAACTGGAGCGGCAGTCTTTTTAGCTAAACATGTTCACAGCATCCAAAAATCAAATTAGAACCGGCTGAAATGTTTTGAAATCACTTGTACCCTACCTGATCGAGAAAAAAAATACAGTCTTTCACTCTGCCTGTGTCCGTTTGAGTCTTTTCAAATTGTGTGTGCGGATAAAATACATTCTAAAACGCTTAAAGGGGTCATATAATGCCATTTTTGTACAAGCTAATATGATTCTTTAGGGTCTAAATTAAAAGTTTGTAATATACTTTTAATTAAAAATTCTAATTAGTATTGTAAGAAAACACTTATTTTACCTGGTCAAAAACAGCTCTGTTTTCAGCACGCTGTTTCAGTGCATATGACTTTAAATGATAATGAGCTTTGCTCATGAGGAGGGCCATCTCCTCTCTGTTCTGTGCATACACCATTTGTAACACAATGACACAATAACCATAACGCGTTGTTCAGTATAAACGTGGGATTATGAATTATATTGAGAACGTCATACATAGAAAACATGCTGTAATGTACCCTGAGTGTAAACCTTAGACGCATTCATTGTGAAGCGTGCAGCTAGCGATTTGCAAAGATTTTTTAATATATTAATATAAAGTTTAATAAAACGTTACACTCACTTCCGTTCTTCTGGAGATTCAGCAGGAACACGAATAGCTGGTACCGATCCTTTTTTCATGAGCAGCTTCTAAGCAAATCCAGCTTTATACTGATCCTCGTCTATAAAGCAGTCTGGTGTGTGAAATGATTCGCGCAAACATGAAAGCATTGACGTTGCTCGTGGGGAATATTCCCTTCAAAAACAAACTCAGCCACTGCGTCTTCAGCGGTTCGGATTTAGGAACATTAAAATGACTGCTGTGTTCGTTATTACACCCAAGAACAGAACACCACAATCGCTTAGACGCCATTCTGCTCATAGACAGTGCTCCAGCATATAAACAATGACCGCGCCTGTCCGCGCGGACTATGATTGACAGCTCCATCACGAGCGAGGGCGGGTCTGTGTTGAAACGCTCCTGTCAATCAACAATCGTGGGAGGGGCTTCCGACCGTGTGATCAAAACAAAAACACTGGATGGATTTTTATCATTTTATGATGGTTGTGTACAGGCACTGCCAACACACATTTCAGTACAATCAACTTGTAAAAGTGCATGTACCATTATATGACCCCTTTAACGTGAAAAACGTTTAACGGTTTAATGTCCTAAGACAGTTATATTTAAAGATCAAATGCTGTACACACCTTATTAATAAAGCATACTATATGCGTTTTAAAAACTTTTTTCACGTTAAGCGTTTTAGAATGTTCCGAGGAAAACCAACTTGTTAACGTTGGCCGGCAGAAGCATAGACATAATAAATACATAGACGCCCTATTGGCCGCTTTGGAACGTTGCTGCGATACGTCAACGGGTCCGCCATTTTGCGGAGGGCAAGACTGCGCTGTGATCAAATGTAAGTAAACGGGGGAGCTGTGTTTTTTCTGGATAAAAACAAACTGTTTTTACATTTATCAACCGATTTCAGTGGTTTGAATGTGGTGTACAAAAAGTTCCATCTCTAGTTATTTAAAATCTCGATAGTTAGACTTGTAAAATATTTTTTTTAATAAAGAATGGTCAATTAAGCTCAGGCTTGTCATGTATCTGGCTTTTTATTCTTGGATAAGAATGGTGAAGACCCCCATACTGAGATATAATTTAAGTTTTCTTATTGTGGAAAAAGCATTTTCTGTGATTGACCAGATTTTAGCAATAACAAAGATAACTGATGGATCCTTTATAATAATACGTTATGGTACAACTACAGTGCAATGCAAATAGTAAATATAACATAAAGTGAGAAGTAATAGTAAATAGTTTAGTCAATAAAATAAACAAATAGTATACAGCAAATAAAATAGTAATGATTAGTATAATTATATAATATCATAAGTACAATAATACAATCATAAAAATATTGATAATAGCAGAGTTTATTAATAATACTATAATAATAGCAATAGAATAAGAAATATCAATTACAGAATATACACAATAAAAAATTAAAAATAAGTTAAATAGTGACTTTAATATTTAACTCTTTTTGTTAAATTTCAGTTTTATTGATCAGTATAACAGAAGTAGCTTCAGTCAAACATACAGCAGGAACGTTAAAATAGCCTAAATATAAAGTTATGAAACTTCACTTTGCCGATTTACCAGGGAACCATTTATAGATTAATGAGACCAAAGATCGCCCGTTAGATATACACAAGACGAATTATATCTCATGTTTAACCACTAGACTACAGACATCCGAGTCAGCGGCAAAACTTCAGAAGCACTGGCCGAGGTACGGCTGTTCCAGGCGGGGTAGACGAGCGCTGAGCGCATCTTACAACTCCGAAAACGTCAGATCAAATTTTTAAATAGGCGCTATCTTTATAAACAAACCACATATTTGAGCTTTAAACAACTACATTGTCGACTGAAAAACTATTTAAACTACATTTCGTGACACAATAACAGTAGTATTTTTAAATGTATCCTCTGAACGTTACTATTACTAATTAAATTATGACCAAATACAACCAAAAACAAACGTTCAGTCTTGCTTGTGAAAGGTAATTCCTCGAAAGCTGTTTTCAATTGTGTGGTGATGTGTACAGCCCCAAAGAGCACACAAAACAGGCATTTTTCTCAATTCCCGGTATGAGAGGTATGGGAAAGTTGCCATCCCCAACATGGCGGCGCCGTTGACGTACGCTCCAGCGGCCAATAGGGCGTCTATGTATTTAATATGTCTATGGGCAGAAGTGCGATCATGGTTTCCTGATGCTAAATCCAGCCTTGGAGAATATCCTTTCTGATGGTGTGCAATGCATCCACACTTTATATTTTCTTATCCCAGAAATATTTAAAGATTTAAATCCCTGCCGCCAAGATGCTGCTCTGTCGGTCACGGATCGAAAGTGAAACTTAAATCTGTCACAGGGGTGGTTGGATTAATTCACGCACACTAAAGATATTTATTAAAAGCTTCTTTCTTTGCACATTTTTATTTACAGCATTATCATAATTGGCTGTATATTAACGTATTGACAGAAAACCGGTAGTTCTATGTGAAATGAGACATTGAGCACACTCATATAGCCAAAGTGGCATGATCCTCGTTTCATAACACCTCTGCAAAGATTCGACCGTGAGATTGGTAGTCGAATCTGGCTCCTCCTATCGAAGCATCGAATCTTCGACTATTCGGGGTCACCCCTAGTATTTTGAATTCAGAATGGATTCAGAATGGAACAATTCAGAACAATTCAGAATGGATCCGAATTCAATTCAGAACAATTCAGAATGGATCCGAATAGCTATATTCAGTTCTTTCTTTGGCATCTCCCTGTGGTCTTGTTTGGTATTGCAGGTTGACTTGTGCTTATTTGTTCAAGTTACTGTATAACTGAGCAGAGTAAGTACTTTTAAGTTGTAAAGAATGTCTGCAAAGTATGTTTATAAAAAAGAACATTGAAGATTTAAATCTATCTTGAATTTCTTTTGTTTAAAAATAATAACGTGGAGATAAAAGGAATAACACTAGAATACAAATGTTTTTGTGAATAAAAAAAAAAGGGGGGGGGGGGGGTATTGATTTGTAGAGGAGTAGAGGGGGGCCTTGGAGTAAAAAAGGTTGGGAACCACTGATTTAGCAGACGCATTTATCCAAAGCAACTTACAAATAAGGAGAGCAATAGAAGCAATCGGAAGTAACAATAGGGCAGCAATATGCTAGTGCTGGGACCAGTCCCCAGTTAGTCTTGCACAGTATACGTAGCAAGGTTTTTTTTATTTTTATAAATGGATATAGAATAGTAAGTGTTAGTATTAATGGGTCAAGTGGCTAAAGACTCAGCAGCTCGGGTTGAGTTAGGCAGGTCATCCACCAGCAGGGAACAGTCCAGTTAAAGGTCTGTGAAAGAGATTTTGTGCCTCTTTGAGATGGCACCACAAGGCGCCGTTCACTTGCAGAGCGCAAGCTTCTGGATGGCACGTAGGTCTGGAGTAATAAGTTTAGGAATAGGGGTGCAGAGCCAGTGGTTGTTCTGTAGGCAAGCATCAGTGCCTTGAATTTGATGCAAGCGAATTTGATTTTGGCAACCAGTGTACGTTTTTGAGGAGAGGTGTGACGTGTGCTCTCTTCGACTCGCTAAAGACTACTCTTGCAGCAGCATTCTAGATCAGTTGCAGAGGTTTGACAGTACACGCTGGAAGGCCTGCCAAGAGAGCATTACAATAGTCCAGTCTGGATAGAACAAGAGCTTGGACAAGGAGATGTGTAGCCTGCTCTGATAGGAAGGGCCTGATCTTCCTAATGTTGTATAAGGCAAATCTGCAGGACCGGGCAGTTCTAGCAATGTGGTCTGTGAAATTCAAATAGTCATCAATCACAACTCCAAGGTTCCTGGCTGTCCTAGATGGGGTTATGGTTGACGAACCCAGCTGAATGGAGACCACAAGCCGGGACCACAAGCAAGATTTAGTTGAAGGTGGTGGTCCTTCATCCTGCAAGAAATGTCTGTCAGGCAGGCTGAGATGCGAGCAGCTACTGTCGGATCATCTGATTGGAATGATAGGTAGAGTTGTGTGTCATCAGCATATCAGTGATAGGAAAAGCCATGTTTCTGAATGACCGATACTAGTGAGGACATGTAGATGGAGAAGAGAAGTGGTCCAAGCACTGAGCCCTGAGGCACCCCCGTGGCTAGATGTTGTGACTTAGACACTTCATCCCTCCACAACACCCTGAAGGACCTACCTGAGAGGTAAGACTTGAACCATTGGAGTGCGGTTCCTGAGATGCCCTTTGTCTTGAGAGTTGAAAGGAGGATCTGTGTCAAAAGCAGCAGACAGATCCAGCAAGATGAGTACTGAGGATCTGGAAGCTACTTATGCCAGTCTCAGAGTGGGGTTACCCGAGTCTGCTTAAATGCTGTGGGAAAGGTACCAGTGTGAAGAGAGTGTTGATGATATGAGTGAGTGCAGGTACAACTGAAAAAGAAATGGCTTGAAGGAGGTGAGTGGGGATAGGATCAAGCGGACAGGCAGTAGGGTGATTAGAAAGGAGTTTGGAGACTTCTGCCTCTGATAGCGGAGAGAAGGAGGGGAGAGTGTGTGTGTGTTATTTGGTAAGATGTGTGTGTGTCAAATTGTGGTGTGGAAAATTGGCCGCTGATGGTGGTGGTTTTGATTATGAAGAATGTGGCAAAGTCGTCAGCTGTTAAGGTTGATGAAGGAGGGGGAGGAGGGTTAAGAAGAGAGGAGAATGTATTGAAACGCATGTGAGAATCAGAAGAATTGTTCATTTTGTTGTGGTAGTAAGTCATTTTAGCAGTAGTGACATTAGCAGAGAAGCGAGAGAGGAGGGATTGATACAAACCAAGGTCAGTGGGATCTTTTGATTTGCGCCACTTCCTCTCTGCAGCCCTGACTTTAAAACGATGTTCGCGGAGAACATCAGATAACCAGGGGGCAGAGGGTGTGACGCGGGCAGAGTCTGAGGTTTTTCTTGGAGGATGTTGAAGTCTTCAAGAACTACCAGAGGTGTACCATCCTCAGGGAAGGATGAGAGTAACACATCCAACTCCTCCAAGAAATTGGCAAGCAGTTCTGTCTTCGCAAGTAATTAATTAATTAAATTATTAAATTATTATCTTGATCAAATGTCGATCTTCACTAAGGTTAGTTTATTTTCTAAACAAACACTGGCTGGGAGAAAAAATAATAATATTTTTTTAGTTTTCAGCACATCGTTGTCATGTAAACATACCCTACATTATTGGAGAAGTATCACAATACGATGCGTTTAGAAAATAGGTGACTAGTGAATTTCTATTTTATGCCGACTTTAATTTCTTTCAGCTTTTTAAACTTCTCATCTCTCTCTAGAAGAGGGCAGTCAGCAGGCATGGCTCTGTGGCGAGTTCTTCAGCATTGCGGACGTTTCCCTTGCTGTCACCCTTCATCGCCTCAAGTTCCTGGGCCTGTCCCGTCGGTACTGGGGAAATGGGAGCCGGGTCAACCTGGAGACGTATTATGAGCGTGTCCTGAACCGGCCGACATTCCGCAGAGTGCTTGGCCAAGTCAATAACATCCTCATATCCGCTGTGCTGCCCACCGCATTCAGGGTGGCAAAGAAAAAGGCTCCAGCCTTTGTTGGTGCCACTTTATTGATTGGGTTGATTGGGGGTGCCACTTACCTGGCTTTCAATTATTTTAAAAAGAGACTTATTGTGTCTTGAGACATCTATTGGGACTCATTCAACATTATTCTGTCTTGACCTGTGTATAATTATTGTCACAATTGGCTCATATATACTGTAACAGTTTGATGATTGTTGCACAAGAAGCACTTTTCTGCCATAATATGAAGCAAATCAGTTTGGAAAACAGACACAAAGCTTTTTTTTTTTTCAGTGATATGTTCATTAAACTGACTTACATGGCTTCAATTCTTGCTGTAAGGCCTTCATGGCCAGTATGTGCTTTTTGCTAACATTTCTTTGTAAATGTCTGCTCGCAATTACAGATAAAAAAAAATTCCCAGATTTCCAAGCATCAGGCTTGTAAAAATCCATATATTAAAAAAAATGTGTATTATTAGGATGAGAGTTTGTGACTGTTCTGCACAAATAAGTTTAATTCATTCATACTTTTGTTTTTACTTGACAAGTCAAAGGATTTACAATACTATATGCAAACCTAATTTCTCTGCACAGGAAAGACAAATATAATAAAGCCTATTTATCAGTTATGCAAGTGTCTGGTTTACAGTAATTATAGAATGTTTTGTTTGAAATCAGTAGGCCTACTGCATTTGCCACACCTGCAAAAACAGGCAGTAATGACACAAAAATGTTAGATACCAGTGAAAATTCACAATACATATACATACAGGTTTTTTTGTTTTCTTTACACTGTTCAAACCTACTAGCACTACTTTGTGTCTGGTGCCATAGATCCATGTTGTGTAGGACCACAAACACCATGAGGTGGCAGTATTGCCATTTTATTGTTAAGCAGTAAAGAGGAAGTTATAGCGACCTCCGACTGAGTTGCCTGAGATAAAGTAAAAGAAATATTGCATTCAGCAACTGATCATCATGCAACTCGCCCATTCCTATTTCTCAACTGATTGGACTTGACATCTTGCTCATTAGTTGCCAGTTGCTGTGTTTCAGTAATTTGCTGAAGTTTTTATCTTCTAAAATGTAAGACATGATTTCCCGTTGCGTTACTTCAGGTATCCAAATCACTGTCGGGGTGTGGTTCTATCTTATAAATATAGCAAATGTCATCATATCAATGTGTTCTGGCCAAATGTAAGCAACATCTGGATGATTCACACAGAGTTCACATTTACAATATGGCCCATTTAGGTTGCCATAAAATAAATGAATCTGGAAAAGCAGAGTCTCTTCTTCTATGAATACACAAAGTGTCTTGGCGAGTATTTTATAAGCTCCAGGCTTTGTGCGTGGCCTTTTGCTGACGTGGTGCACTTGTTTGAACTATTTCCCATTCTAAGTGTATATTTATTCTATCTCAACAAAAAGAAAACATTGAAATTCAACACCACTTCCTTAGTGTCAAAACACACTTGACTTGTTTGACCATAATCTGTATGATCTATTGTGTTGCTCACACAACAGTTGCTTTTAAGTAACCATAAAGTTGAAGAACTGTTGGATTTATAGGGGTAAACCAGGTTATATTTAAATCCCTTGAAAACGGCAAAGATTCACTTTCATGGAACTGACCAAGTGTGTGATTTATATTCACTTCAGACTGATTCACTTGTAATCAAGGGCCTAATGGCTTTATAAATAAATCTAAAATATGGTTAATATTTGGCCCCCTCAATTCCCTAGACAGTCCGTGACCAATTGAAGCGTCTTAAACTTGGCCGGGAATGTCTGAAACATCTGTCCTGCTTATCTTTAAGGAGGAGCCAAGGCTTGCCCTGCCCTTGAAGAGAGGAAAACTCTGATCAGACAGACTGTAATAAGACGAAAGAGAACAGAGGAGGAGAAAGGGAGGATTTTGGCCTTGGGTATAAGGTAAATATCGTCCCACACAGCTCAATGTGGAGTGGCAGAGATCCCGGTCTCCAAAAGGGTGGGGTGGATGGAAACTTCCAAGGTGCTTTTTCTCGCCAGTCCATCTTTGCGGCCCGAGTATCGTGCAGGAGAAAGACAGATGCTAGGAGTGGGCAGAGAATCCAGTTTCCATGGACACGCATGATATACACTCCTGAGTGCTTCGCAAGACCCCTAGAAATATTGCTTCATGTGGCTCTGTCTGTTGTCTGTCATTGGCACATGAATTTATGCTTGATGTTCTTACCATAAACTCACCGTTCAACGGCCTTCTCCACTGCTATTCTCAGAATATGATGTCAACTGTTTAAGTTACAGCTTTCATACCTAAACTGTGAAATTTGTCTTTTGGCCAAACCACTGCACTGACATTCTGCCCAATCGGTTTTTGCAAATGTACCGAGACCAAAGGGTGATTAGTATCACACTGAGGTCATTTGACTGACCTTGCCACCACTTGGCTTGCATACAGACATCCCTTTTTCATAATTTTGGCTGCCAGCGGCGTGGGTGCAGCTGCATTAATGTGCACTAAGCACTATAGGAAAGTGCATGATTTTCAGTTCAGCACATATCCTGCCCTGCAGCCAATTTCATTGGGTAATGTTAGGGTGTGGGGTAGGGTTAGGGTTTAGTATTTGTTGTTGCATTGTGTAGGCATTCAGCACTGTGATTGACTTGACCAATGAAATCTTTAGAATCGGTTGCAGGGCGGAACTGGTTTGGGAAAAGAAAAATCCCAAACAAACCCCTCTGATAATGCAGTGGGTTATGGGGAGCCACAGAATAATCATTTGATAAATCAGGAAATCGTAAATCAGTTTTAGCAATCAATTATAAATGTGAATAAGTAGATTAAAAAAGCAATTAGTAAAACAACAGATAAATAAATGAAACATGCAATATTCGATTTAAAATATAAATACTTTTAATATGTGATTATATCGTTATGTTTTTATTATAATGTACTGTATTTTAAAAAATAATATACAATAATATGTTTTATTGTATTGTATTTTTAATGTGTGATTAATTATATTCTTAATTACATTGTTTTTTAAAATTTTATATGTGATTATATAATTATTGTAACTTTATTACATTTTTAATACGTGATTATTTAACTATATTTTTAATGAAATAATGACAGTAACAGCTGAGCAATGATTGATGGCAGCAGATTAAGCACCACACCTTCAATTTCAGTGGGAAATCAATAAAATGTCAATAGATAATAGAAATAAATACAGATAAAAATCACATAAAAAATCATTATATTTTAAATTGCTTAATTGAATATTGCAAATTGTTAAATCTTTTTTGTCTTCCATATGTTTATAATTGACTGGTCAGCTGATTTATCGGTAACACTTTACAATAAGGTTTATTAGTTAACATTAGTTAGTTAGCGTGAACTAAGAATAAACCATACTGCAACATTTATTAATCGTAATGTTAATTTTAACATTTACTAATATATGATTAAAATCTAAAGTTGTATGTGTTAACATTAGTTAATGCACTGTGAACTAACATGAACAAACAATGAACAGCTGGATTTGTATTAACTAACATTAACAAAGAATGATATACAGTATACGGTAACAAATATATTGTTCATTGTTAGTTCATGTTAGTTAATACATTAACTAATGTTAAAAAATGAGACGTTATTGTAAAGTGTTACCGATTTATCAATTTCTCAGTTGATTTACTGATTTATCAAATGATTTTGGTCCCCAATAGCGAGTGACGTGAAGTATTTTGAAGTAAAAAGAAAATGTTTTTCAGTCACATTTGGTGCCATTAGACATTCTCTTCAGGCTCAAAGAGAAAGACAATTTCCCCCATCAAAAGACGGTTTTTGATTCTCAGAAAACAGCCAGCCCATCTTCCCAAAATGTCTTTCAGGGTCTGTTTTATGGTATTTACCGATTGGGCTGCTTGGTTCCTGTTGTTGACATGAGTGTTAGAATGGCCCCCCTGCAAGTTTGAACATCGTAACTTCACGATGAAACCTGCTGCGTTCATCCATCTGTACATGTGCTCCTCAAATGTTTAAACAAGCACTGCATAAATACAAGCACACCGGAGAGCCAAGTCACCGCTGCTGGGTCTGTGCACTGTAAAGCCTACTTACTGAGCCAAGCTAAGCATACCAGCTCATTTTAAACCCTTAATTAATTTTCTGAATGTGCAGAAATGAACTTGTTGCCTCCCATGAAAAAAAGGCACTGCTTCAATTTGGATTGTATGATCCCTCCTCATTGTTTTAAAATACCAGCTCTTTTTTTCTTTTTACTGTGAAAATTATATCTTATATAAAGCCAATATTTGGGACCACACATTATGATTGGTATATTCAGGCTTTTGTCCTTTCTTGTTGACATGAGTAAAAATTCTTAACATAACTAGAGCTGGGAATTGGATAGCTTTGGTCAAAACTGTCACAAGCAATGAAAAATACTACATATTTGAAATGTCTATAAATTAAGAAAATGAAAACATTACCATATGAAACACATTTTCCCATTTAAACAAGAGAGTACTACATATAGGCCAACTTGAAATCGTACATATCAAAAGTAAATTTTAATCAATTGTTTTTGTGCCAATCATGAGCAATAAATGCCATGTGACTAAACACATAAGGCGGAAAGAAAATAACCCAGCCCGATCTCACGGCAAATCGTACGAATTTTACGAGGTGGCTAATTCGTACTAATTCATACGACCTCACTCGTACAAATTCGTACGATTTTTGCTAATTCGTACATATTTTACGAGTTACCAAATTGGTATGAATTCGTACGAATGACCTACCCCTGACCCCGCCCCTAAACCTACCCATCACGTGGGTTTAGACAAATTGTACGAATTCGTACGAGTGAGGTCGTATGAATTAGTACGAATTAGCCACCTTTTAATCACTTGTACGAATTCGTACGAATTGGGCGTGAGATAGCGTTGAATAACCCATAGGGGTTTGTGGAGTTTGTATTATTGTATTGTAAGTTATGTGTAAAAAATAATACCATGATACTGTATTTTTTTTAAGTATAATGATAATTATTTAAAATGATAATGTTGATTCATTTTTTAATGTACACTGTAAAAAAGTTATGAGAACATATTTTACTCATCAAAACAAGTGAAGCAATTTTCAACTTTTTTTTATAAGTTATACAAGATTCAACTCATTTAAGTCAGTTTAGTGTCATTTAAATTGAAATGACTTAAACATCCAAGTTAAATTAACTACTTCAGCCTACGTCCAGCGTGACCTTTCCAACGTGATTACATAATGCCTGGCGCGTCGCAGACCAGCACAAGACGAACAATAGTGGTTAAAAAGTACATACATTTTTATTAATTTTTTAGAAAATGACCGATCGTTTCGCTAGATAAGACCCTATTCCTCAGCTGGGATCGAGCAGAGCCCTTTGAAGCACTTCAAAGCCCTTTGAAACTGCATTGATTTGGTTACCGTTGAAGTCCATTGTGTGGAGAAAAATCCTGAAATGTTTTCCTCAAAAAAATTAATTTCTTTTCCACTGAAGAAAGAAAGACATGAACATCTTGGATGGCATTGGGGTGAGTAAATTATCAGGAAATTTTCACTTTGAGGTGAACTAATCCTTTAAAAAAATCAGATTGCAAAATTTTTTTACACTTCAAGTTAAAAAAGAAAGATGCCACAGAGGTTCTGATGACAAAAACAGTTTGAGAACCACTGGATTAGAGGATTTGTCTGCAAGTTATTGTCTTATTTGAGAGACTCCAGTGTGTGACTGACCGATATGATGGACATTCTTTTCTCAAATGCTCTCAAATCTCTGTATTGTGAGTTTGCTTTGAGCCAAGCCAGTGCTTCTGGTCTCATGCTCCGGTTGGGTCTCTGTGTCTCCTCTCACCAGCCTGTGAATACTCATGTGTTTGCTACACAAATATGCCAAGACCATCAGTGTCCAACAGCTTTGATCTATAGCGTCTCGGGCCCTGAGTAGATACTTAAACAGGCAAATGTGAACTCAACATCTTAATGAATGCAAAGGCTAAAGGAAAGTAAAAAAAAAAAAAAAACTTATTTATTTTATTTTATAAGGTTTTATTTAGTTTTTATTATTATTAGTATTAATATTACTGGGAACAAGGAGTTGACTATAAAGTTAAAATTATATTAGATAGGAGAAGTACCCATTTCCAACTCATTTCTTGTCAATAAAAAAACACTTTATTTTCTGCTGCATCCTGTACCCTGACCTTACAGAATGAGTGACCTTTTGATCCCATCCCAAATGCGTCCTAGGCCCTTGTAGTCATCCTTCGAGTCCACACTTTTGGAAATGTAATGTTCTGTAGAGTCTCTAAGTGCAAGCTTGGCAAAACCGCAGATAGTGACTGCAAAGGGGGCGCTCATGAGCACCTTTCAAAATCATCAAATGGCAAACGGGACACCCTCATGGACTTCACAGAACTCTGAAAGAAAGAGAGTTCACATTATGTGCACCATTTGGGTAAAGACCTTTGAAAAGCAGGTTACATGATCATTAACTGTAAAACACACTAGAATAAATTATAAAAAATAATGAATAAATATAGTAGTATTTATTTATATTTTGAATTAGCTTAAATTTTTATATTTTCAGTTTTAGTCATTTTGTTATGCGTTTTTGTCATTTTTTATTAGTTTAAGTTTTATTATTATTTCTGTTTAGTTCTCATTTATATGTATTTATATATTTACTTATATATCACTATTTTATTTAATTTCAGCTTATTTTTAAAGAAAATTATTTTTAATAGGACAATATTGGACTGTCGTTAATGACGTCACATGCAGGAATAACTTCTATAATAATATAATAATTCAAGATTATTGTAGTTTATAGTTGGCTCAAGATTATTGTAGTTCATTAACACGAAAAAAAAAACAGAAAACCGTTATCACATTTACATGCAGAGTTTCCTCTTACGTCATTACTCCAGGGTTCCCTTGGGCATTGAAGCAAATGCTTCAAAATGCTGCTGATTGTTGACATGCTAAAATTTAAAGTCTTTATATTTAAAGTACTGCATGCTGATTTGCTTTATTGTGTCCATATGATCTATGCAATTCTACACACTGGCTGCATCCTGATTCAGAGGCTGCATCCTTCAAAGGCTGTATTCAAAGGCCGAATGCATCACAGCGGGGCAATGAAGGCTGCCCCAATTTGAAGGATCCTTCGAATGCGCACTACAAATGCCTTCTTTTGTTTTCCAGGCCATGAAGTATACAACATATGGATCCTTCACCCTAGTCTATCCAAAGGCTTACGATCCTTTCGGGAAACGCACCTCAAGTCATTATGTGCACCAAATAAATAACTGTATTCAAACCATGAGTTTTCCTGAACTCATGCTATTGGTTGAGCCGTGTTGATTTTCTTACCCATAAGTCATCCATAAAGGGAAAATTATTTGAGGTAAAGGCTATGAACTGTGAAAGCTATTTTGGCTGAGAAAATCTGCTAATACTGTCTGTGAGTGTAATATTATTCTATATTTCATCAATGGTCCTGAATGTGAAGGTATTCCAGAGGACACATGCATCAGCTGAATTGTTTAACACCTGCCATTCTTCTCACAAGAACTTACTTTTTATGCAAAGCTCAATGTGCCAAAAGGACTGCATATGAAAGAATATAACAATATGATGCATCCTGTTACAGATGTCTGGGGGTCAAGTGTCATTTGTCAAATATGTAAGCAGAGTTTGTAAGAAGTGTTTTCACATTCCCCATTCTCATAGACAGATAAACTCTTGTGCCCAGCCTCAGAAGACGGGGCAGCATACATTGCTGTCACAACACAGTAGATCAAAGCATTGAAAACATGCATTTCACATGGGATTCAAAGAGTTGAGCTGTAGTGCTAGGTACAATTCAACCAGAACCTGTAGTGTTTGCATTCTGACAGCAAAGCTCAAACACAGGCAAGTGTTAAAACAAGCCACTCAGGTGTTTGTGGCGTGGTAAACATGGTAACGTTCGTGTGTTTTTAAACAACAGCATTTTTGGAATATGGCAAACACTATAAACGATTATAGAGTTAACGTAACGGTCCGAAGTGACGTGATTGTATGTAAAATATGTATTTTTTTACAGTTACAGTTACAATTTACAGTTTAATATTATGGGGCAAGACATTCTGGAGGGTTTCAAAGCAGAAATACACTGCACAGGCTTTGTGAAAGTGTTTTTTTTGTTTTTTTTTACAAAATGTGTTATTTTAGCGGTCAGACTATTCCAGGCAGATGAATGTCTGGTTGTGCGTAATTCCTGTGATTTAAAAAAAAATTTTTTTTATAAATGGTAAAATAGGGCCCAATGTACTGTGTTAATAGGAAAGAATTTCCATATTGATTTTCTAACTGGTTTTTAACACGTATTTTGAATTAGACATTGCATTGTGTTTTAGAGTAAAGTAACAGACAATTTATATTATTAACAAATTTTAATGACCAAAAATGTAATATTAAGCCATTTTGAAAATTACAAACCAGCATTTGGTCCCAAGCTAAACTACTGTTCACAAGTTTGGGGTTGGTAAGATTTTTTTTAAAATGTTTTTACAGTGTAGCTTTACATGATTAAAAGAAAAAAATGATACAATATAAACACACACACACACACATATAATTTGAAAATATAAAATTTGAAAACCCATGCCACTGATGAAGATGAATGTACATACCATCTATTCTATACAGATGAAAAATGTTTACTGATCATGTAGCTGGAACAGTACATACAAAACTGATTTTCAAATTTTAGATTTGAACATCCTCAGACAAAAAAAAAAAAAGTGTTTTTGGATAAATGCAGTCCACTGGATGCATTCAAGTGACCCTCATGCCAGATCCTCTCAAGACACACATTTTAATTACTAAACTGGTAATAAGGCCAGCTGACTTTTTTTGTAAATTGCGGATTTTGGTGCTGCTCGAGGAGCCCTTGGTCTCAAAAGACAAATACATTTGATCGGGCCACAGCCAAAGATAACAGCAGTCATAGTTTCTTGGCCAAACTGGCTTGGCTCACTGCTACATTTGGCAGGAGATCATTGACTTCATGGGCCTATTACTATGATCTCTATCAGCCACTAATAATGCTAATGACCATGAAGGGGCCTGCTTCAGATCAAACACACACACAGTCATGTTAATAGCCCAGGAGGGAAGATTGTGAACATGCTGAACCAGAAACAGTGCCAGTGATCCATCAAACATATATACATTATAAATTATAGCTAACCGACATACATAAGTTGAAATTTAAATACAGGGTCTTGGCATCAATTTATAATCAATATACTGTCCCTAAGAGAGAGAGAAAACTATACATGTAAAAGAGAAAGAATAAGGAAGTTGGTCCAATAATTTAGAAAAAAATATATATTTTAAAGACTATTTTATAATTGCCTCAAAAAGAATTCTACTTTAGCCTGTTAAGTCTAAAGGATCATGTGACACTGAAGACTGGAGTAACGATGCTGAAAATTCAGCTTTGATCACAGGAATAAATTACACTTTACTATATATTTATATAGAAAACAGCTATTTTAAATTGTAATAATATTTAAAAATTTTGACTGTATTTTGATCAAATAAATGCAGCCTTGCTGAGTATATAAAACGTTCAATAAAATCTTACTGACCCCAAACTTAATATGCTCTAGTCTAGAGTACATTAACATACTAAAATGGCAAATATTCTTAAGCCAATAACTCATTCAAAAAACACCTAGCTTAAAAACATCATTACAAATTGAAAATATGAAAATATATTTTTTCAGACGCCGCCAAAATGAAAATATGAGGAACAATATATATATATATATATATATATATATATATATAATTTACTGTACACTCTAAAAAATTGTAACCCGTTGGGTTAAGTTTTAAAATAACTTTTTAACCCAGTGTTTGGGTTTGTCCATATTTGACCCAAAATCGGGTTAGAACAACCCAGCATTTTTTAGAGTGTAACTGCAAAATGTCTTTTATAACTGGGATATTTTTTTGGATTATTTCCAGAGGGGAAATTTAGCATATATACCAGCAAATATATATCAAACATTGTTTGAGCATCCTGACCATCCTCAGCAACACGGCAGAATTGACTTAAATTTCAGAAAAGGGGCAGGACTATCTGTGTGTCTGGCTAATGGCAGAAAAAGACACTTTACTTTTAAACAAGTTTGGTATCTCACTGGGGAACAAGCCTTAACAATAATTCATTGTAATACACATTAATAAAATGAGAAGGCAGCAAGGTTTATTGACGTAAAGTATTCACTGAGGATCTCTGTTTTCTCAGCAAGGGCCGAAATGTTGCTTTGGCAAACTCAAAACCAAGCTATTTTCCAATGTTTAATTTCCAGTGTTTAATTCTTAAACTAAACTCCAACAAGCCACACTCATCAGCTCCAAGTACTCAAAATAAACCCGACTGTTTCAGCAGCTTTCACTGTCCTCACATCAACAGCATCTGTGTCATTTACCTTTACATTTACAGTATTTTCTTGGCAGGCTCTTTCTTAGCAAAGACTATTATGAGAAAGTACATTTTTTGGTTTATGATTACTTCAGTTGCTATGAATAAAAACAAAGCACAAATCTATAGTGCAGATTATACACCATCAAAGCAATTTTCTGAAGATTCACAGGTTAAGGTTCTGACTGAGTATTTTGCCTATTCTATTATTTACAAATTATTAGATAACACTTTACAATAAGTGTCAGCAGCCTCATCAACAAGCACTATAAATGGTAAATGGACTGCATTTATATAGCGCTTTCACAGACCCAATGGCCACCAAAGCGCTTTACAATTTGCCTCACATTCACCCATTCACTCACTCATTCATTCACCGACGGGCGACAGCAGCCATGCAAGGCGCCATCCAGCTCGTCGGGAGCAGCTGGGGTTAGGTGTCTTGCTCATGGACACCTCGAAACTTGGTCAGGTGGAACCGAGGATTGAACCACCAACCTTCCGGTTTGTAGACAACCCACATGAACCACTGAGCCACTGTCGCCTATAAAACACTCACCATAGCCCCAGTTCATGAGCAGTGTCAAGCCTCCAACAGGAACAGACCATTAACAGTTGTCTTCTGAGCCCCTGATGCTTCCAGGTTACTACGACGTAACATACTCACCTGCGAAACTCTAACCTCTGTGTCATTGTTCTGTTGTCTCCAGGACTCCTGTTCGAATTTCTTATTGCCTGTGATCCTGTATTCTTCCGAACTGCCAGTGTGTCCTCCGAGCTTGCTTGCTATCAACCGCATCTGTAGAAGAAAAGACTAGTATTCATGAACTGTGACTGCTTGGTATCTACATTCCTGAAGTGATTGTGCTTACCTGTTGCCCGCCCTGCACCGAGTGATCTTCACCGAATTTGCACTTGAACTCACTGAATACTCACCTTGCACTCTTGTCACCTTGAATAAAGCTGTGTTTGGATTCACTTTCCTCTGTCTCCTTGCCTATATCCTGACAATAAGGTTTTAATTGTTAACTTAGTTCAAGTTGCTGCCTTAAATTAAGTACAATCAACTTGGATGTTTAAGTCATTTCAACTTAAATTACATTAAACTGACTTAAAAAGTTAGTTGAATCTTGTATAACATAAAGTTGAAAATTGCATTATTTTGATGAGTTAAAGCAATGTGCAAACTTGTCGTAACTTATTGATTTTTTTGTTTTACAGTGAACAATACTTCTACAGCATTTATTAATCTTGGTTAATGTTAATCTCAACATTTACGAATACATTTTAAGTTCAAAGGTGGTATCTGTTAACATTAATGGATTGTGAACTAACATGATTTTTTTATTAACAAAGATTAGTAAATGCTGTAAGAATATGTTGCTTATTGTTAGTTCATGTTAGTTAATTATTACTTATTTTAAAGTGTTTCCAATTATATCAAAAACTAAAACCATATATTTATTTGATTATGTTAATAGTGTAAGCTAGTAGTACAATAAGACATTTAAAAGACAAACTATGATTAAACACACAGCAAGAGTTTGACATAAACAGTGATGTGATTTTAAATAAAGTTGAAGTCTTTGTTTTAGAGAACTTGGCTTATTCACACAAAAAACCAGAAGAAACTCATTGAAAACTGCCCTCCTGCAGACATCTCAGCTGTGCATGTGCATTTAAATCATGTTGACAGGATGTAGTCTAAGGGTGTATTCACACCAGGAAAGTCCGATAGTTCACTTGCTTTGGTCCGGACCAAATAATTTTTTTTTTTTTTTGGTACAGTTCGCTTTCACACTGCTCTTTTTGCAAATGAACCAAAATTTGTGAACAAAACTACACGTGTGCTAAGGTCGTCCATTCATTGGACAAGGATTCTCAAGTAGGGAAATCAGGAAGTGCAAAAAAGGCTCAGCATGGAGATATTTCGTACTGCAATATTTGTTCTTTTACTAATTTTGTGTTATTCTGTGCTACATGGGCAGCTGTGTTACATGGGCATCTGCCCAAATGTTAATAAGGCAGCTCGTCTCTTCGAAGCTCCAGGTCAAACCACGACTCATTTTATCAAATGTAGTAGGCTACAACAGATCACTTTCCCATAATGCAACTCCGACTACGGAAGCCTGTTAACTCAAAGGCGCAGTGCTTTCTTGCAATTGGGTCGGTTCATGTTCACACCGTAAACGAACCGTACTAGAGTTCGTTTGGAACCGTACCGAGACCACCTCTTCAGCTGGGTCTCGGTTCGGTTGTTTGGTCCGCACCCGAGTTCGATTGCTGTATTCACACCTGCCTAAAAGGTCCGCACTAAGGGGGAAACGAACTAGAGTTCGATTCAATCGAACCAAACAAGGCAGGTGTGAATACACCCTAAGAGAAAAAGGTTTCGCTATCTCAAAATCACTCTAGACGTATATCAGCTTCATGGGTCACTGCAGAAAATGGAAATTTAACAAAGGTGTTTAATAGACGTTTGGCTTGGCTGTAAAGTATGCAACGGTTCGTCCTGGTGTTCATTCGATAATGCAGGTGAGTGGAGGTCTGGCATAATCGTTGATAGCTCTCACCCCGCCGAGCTCAAATGATTGTGTAATGAGGATAAACTTCTGGGCAGAGTCAGTGTGAACGGTTATTGTGGTCATGAAAACCCAGTTTTATGTAATAGCCTACTGGCTCGGAACGCAGCTGTTTATTTAGTTCTAGTTTAGACGTTAGATAAGCCACATGATTCACACACTGGTTTCTCAAGAATGAAATGTCCACAACGGTGACCTCTTACCAGAACATCTTGGAAATGCTTCAGTCCTCTCTTAATTTATGGTAAAAACTGAGTGTTTTCCTAATTTATGTTGTACTCTGAAGTGCCCTTGTCATTTCTCCTACTTTTCCACTCTTCCAGCTGAAACTGCCTGAAAACCATATTTCAGAACAGATACTGTCTCCACTCCCCCTTCTGGTATGGAACCGAGGGATTTCTGAGCAAATAAAATGACAAGACACAAAGAATTCAGAAAAGATGAACTGCAGACTCAGTGAGATCCTTTAGTAATGCTTTCTTCCAGGCACATTGTGGGCATGTGCTCTGACAGCCTCATATAAACTGTCCTCATATATAGAAACAGTACATTCTGCACCATATTACACATCATCAGCCAATCCAGAGGGATATGGAGCATGGAATGTGCCTCGGTTGGTGTGAGAGGTGTTAACAGTGGGATATTTTCCGTTTTCATGTCCTTATTCTTTTGCCAAAAACAGAGTTCAGTCATTTGCTGCAAGCAATGGCAAATTAAATACTTTTTTACATACTCAAAAAATAGGTTATTTATAAATGGGTATCAATATTAAGGACATAGAGAAATAGAACAGATCAGAAAAAAAAAAACACACAATAATCTATTAAGCAATATAATTTGTTTGCAGATAATCACAGCCATATTAATATTTAATACAATTCTATAAACAAAAAGTTAATATTGAATAACTTACGGATCACAGAAAGTTGGCCAATGAAAATAATTTCAAAAGAAGCCAGCCCAGAGCATAAAGATTTGTGTGTCACTGGGCAGCACATGGACTGGAATAATGTATCTGACTGGTACAGTGAAGCAGAAGCACATTCACTCTTAATCGAATGCCTAGTTGGTTCCGGTAATGTTTCTTGTGTAGTCATATTTAGTTACGAATTATATTTATGTAAACTGCATTACACTGCCTGCCAAAGATTGACTGCTGATTTAAAGTTCAGTGTTTCAAACAGTAGGCTACAGAAAGTGCAAGTGGTGCAATTTTCATGGTTTATAGTTACTGGACTCTTTGAATAGGATATCGTATCTTCCATGAAATCAGTTCAAAATGAACATTTGGTCTTGAATGAACAAATCTATTAGATTCTTTTTTTCCCACATGGCTAATAAAAACAAGATCAGAAAATGTCTCTTTCACTCATGCCACACACTCATGCCAGGGCCATGTGACACTTGGATGGAAATATTATTGTGTTAATTTAATTCACAGTGGGAAAATACATGAACTCAATACACTCTTGTTTATTTACAGCTTTAAGGCTTTAGTGTTTACACTTCCCTACCCCAATAAACAAGACAGACCACAGCCACATTGCCATGCTAAGAACCTCACAGTTAAAGCCAAAAATGAGTTTTGAGTTTATGAATAAGCTGTTCATTCTCTCCACTTGTGCAGGGATTTAACATTTTCTGGAGTGACAATCTCAAATGGGCAATGCAGCCTAAACTCCCATCATGCAATGTTAGCAATATTATTACAGTTCATATTGTTTATCAGAGCTAATTGAGAAAGCCTTTATCAATGCATGGTCTAAAGCGCATGGCGCAAGCGCACTTAGGGTGTGTCCGAATCCACTTTTGCTAGTATACCGACGAGATAAATGGTCGGGATGGTCTAAAAGGGTTGTCCCTATTCTCTTAATGAGTAATGGGTGTGTTTTGGGCGTAACATACAATAAACCAATCAGAGTCTCATCTCTCATTCCCTTTAAAAGCCAGTTGCGCTCGCGCCATGGCGGATTCGCTATTTACATGGTGGAATTTGCAAGCGGAAAAAATGTAACACTTCTCCAGTGAGGAAACGGATCTGCTCGTGCGCAACGTTAAAGCATGCGAGCCAACCATCTACAGGACAAAGTGTACGTGCGTTGTGGACCCGCCTATAGGTGCATATTACTAACGCGCTCTTTAAATATATAAAGAAATTGCACCATTGACTTAAGACCAGGTTTCAGTTGGTCAGTGGCGCAGTCTATTTAAGTTGCCTCGAAATAGCAACGCGCCAACAATGTGCCTGAACACACCTCGTTTTCAGAACAGCACGCCCATGGGCGCACAAATGGGCGCAAATGCATTTGCTATTTAAACAATGTGGCGCAGGATGTGAAAATGATAACTTCGTCGGGTTGAAACTAGTGAAAAACACCTGCGTCGCGCCTGGCGTATGTGTATGATAGGGCCCATAGTGTCCAAAGACAATACCAAAACTATAATCTTGTCTGTCCATTACATTTTCTTCTGCCCTAGTAGAATTGAGACAAGAAAATTGCTCCACTGAGAGTTGTAATCACCTTTTTCAGATGACAAAGATAAAGTATCCAGACTTTTCTTTGGTGATCCCATTAATCATAACCAGCAGAACCTAATCTTGGGAAAAAAGCAAAATGGCTCGATAATGGATAATAAAATAAACTTTTTTTCCCCAAAGGAACAGTTAAAATGTATTCATAGTCCAGAGAAAATAACATGCTACTGCCCATAATACCTTAGACAGTTATTGTTCCCTGAAAAATAGTTGAATATTGGATTAATTGATATAGGGCATGACAAAGATTGTACTGTTATGTCCAAACAAAATAAATTAAGCTTATTAATTAGGTTAATATCATCTAGAGAGGACACGATGAGAAAGCTACACCCTTTCTGAGAAAAACTGAGAAAACTATATATAGAGAGTAGATTGGATTTATTTGCTTAATTGCTGTACTTTTTATTACACAACACAAGGAACTCAGGATCACCGGGAAGCTCGGAGATGAAGAAAAATGTAAACTACCATGTACCATGAATGACCAAACTTTCAGAACAGACAACAGGGAACTAAAACACTGGTCAGTAAATAGTAGGTGAGAACGAGGGACTGAACAAGGAACAGGTGGAACTTAAGGGGTTATGATAATGGATCCCAGGAGCAGAAGACTGCCATGGAGAAGCCGGCAGAGGAGAATCATTGCTGGCACACTGTGGATCGGCCGGCGGATGAGATTACCACGGTGGAGAAAGAGACCATAGTGGAGCTGGAGACCTTCATGGAGGAGTCAGGAAGGAAGAGACCATAGTGAGGCCTGTGGAGATAATGACCACGGTTGAGCTGTAGACCCCAATGGAGGAGCCGGTGGGAAGGAAGCCCACTATGGAACCAGCAGAGTGGATGACCATGGAGAAGTCGGAGGGATGGAGGTCCATGGCGGAGCCAATGAATTGAAAGGCTGAGGTGAAAACCAAGGGGGAGCTGAGGGAATGGAGGACTAAGGTGGACCTGGTGGGACTGATGACAATAGTGGAGCCTAAGGGATGAAGGACCGAAGGGTCCGGGACGGAACGGAACGGGTGGTGAAGGGACGAAGCACAGCTGGAGGACCAGAAGTCCATAGAGGAATCAAAGGGTTGACAGACCAAGGTGCAGTTGAGGACTCAGAGAACCTCAGGATCAAAGGGCAAAGGCGGAGATAGAGTCAAAGGGTTGTTACTCCTTTCCGTAAGTCCCAACTCTGAAGACCACGGTGGCTCTGGCTGGCCAGGAAACCGTGGTCGCACCAGTGGAGCCTAAGAACTGGAGAGAGCCGACAGGACAGGAATTTGGAGCAGCAGGTCAACTGGATGTACCAGATTATTGACTACTCAAGGGGGTACTCAAGGGGGTGTCATGATCATCCTCCACCCATTTGCAGGCCAGATCCATATACCCGAGGACCGTCCTTAGGCAGCACTAACTTCAAATATGTTTAAACCCGCTCTTATATATGATAAAGGAATTGTCATGGAAGTGCACTGATTTGGCTAGAAGCAAACTCACAGATCACAATTAATGTTTTACTGTATTTAGGTTTTTTTGTGCACTGAAGTTTTCCAGACAACAGAGAAGTGTGTAGGCTGGAAGGACAGAATAACATTGAATAATTAGCCCTGGATGACCATTTAGCTTGGCATTTACTTAGGATAGCTCGTAAATCAAACAACATCGGTCCATTTATCATTAAGATGACCTACTTTCATTTGCGAGAAAAACTCCCTAAACATCAACAGTGTGACCTAATTTATTACAATCAAACATTTTAACTGGGTTTTTGGAAATGTGTAAATGTCTTCAGAGAACTATTGACATTGCATCAATGGTAGTGTGATTTTCTCCAAGCTATATGCGCTGAGAGTATGTGTATTTGTGTAACTGCATGAATGAAACCAAAATTTTATGCTTCAGCCATTTTAGAGCTTAAGCCTTTGTGGCAGCTTGCGTCACTGTGCCACCAGCTCCCCTAAAATAACAGATCTGTTTCATTTTGAGATTAATGTCAATCATTACCTTTGTATTTTGGTAAATGTTTCCCTCATGAAATGATCTTAGGTATTAGTGCTTGCAAAGATAAACTCATGTCCATAGACTTTGCATTCTATCACTGCTGTATATTATCTACTTCTACTATGAAAAGTAATATTAGACATTCAGAATCAGCTGTATTAGGTATCATTACAGTATGAATAAATGTAAAATGCAATATAACATATTTTGGATAAATAGTTCACAATGTCTGAATGTCATGTAACAAAAATATATTTCAAGGAGAGACCGGAAGCAATATGAGAGAAAACAGGGACACCAAATAGAGAAAGGACAGTGGACCAGGACTTCCAACTCAGGTTGTTCGAAGTCAGTGTGCTGCCAATAATGCTGCAACTTCAAGAAGTTAGCACACTTTTCAAGCAAAACATTTGACATTTGAAAGGTTTGTACTGATAAAATAATAGAGAGTTTAAAATGAACACAATTTGTGGAATACTTTTATTCAACAAAGATGCATTAAATTGATCAAAAGTGACCGTAAAGACATTTACAAAAGATTTCTATTTCAAATAGATGCAGATAATTTGAACAGATCATCAAAGTAAACTTAAAAATATATTATGGTTTCAGCAAAATTATTAACCAGCACAACTGTTCTTGTAATGTGTATATTCTGTTTTGTTTTGGTTATGTTTTCACTCTTTTTGCTCTGTTCTTGTTTGCCTGAGTTCCAAGTTAGTTGATTCATTTCCATAGTTCCTAACCGGTTCAGTTTCTTTTTGATTGCTTTCCCTATGTATTTAAGCCCTGTGTTTCATTCTGTTCATTTGTCTGTTCTCGCCTATGTTTTGAGTGATTTTGGATTCAAAATCAAAGCCTGTTTGAATATATCTTATTCGTCGTGCTATTTGACTAGCGTGACAGTTATCATCATTGCTGATAATAATAAAAAATATTTCTTGAGCACCAAAATCAGCAATAAAAAAAATAAAAAAGTATATTATTAAAATAGAAAACAGTTATTTTAATTTGCAATAATATTTCACATGTTTTTACTGTATTTTTGATCATGATCAAATAAAAACAGGCTTGGTAAGCATTAGAGACTTTCAAAAAATCTTACAGGGCCTAAATTTGTAAACGGTATACAGTATATGTAATTTACAGGGAAGATTAAATTTAGTATTTAAAAAAATATATTATTATTAAATATTTATGTTTCTGTCGATTTAAGAATTTACCTGACACACATTAAGACTGCTAAAATCTACTGCTATGTTATGTCAGTGCAGGATTAGCTACCCTTTTGGGGCCACAGCTGGTTTTCTCATCATCTGCTACAGGGGCTCCCCGTGGGGTGAGAACAAGCCTCATAGGTACATCTTGGAGAAAACAACTTTTAATCAATGACTTTACCACAGCCACAGGAAGATGCCCAAACTGGTAAATAAATAACCTCAAAAATTATATTTTACACATATACATTTATAACAATACTCATAATGTCTATCGAATCATCTTCTTCATTTACCACACAGCTGTTGGTCACTCATGTCAACCTGATGAAAGTGGTCTTAGAATGAATGGAATGTTGTTTCGGGAAGTTAATAGAACAGTCTTTCAGCGTTTTACGTCACTACCACCCACCGTTTTCCTCAACATATGGACGGTAATATGAGTGTGTTTCCTTGTCTGCCTCTTGATGACAAGGGTCAATTCATTGACACTCACTTCTTAAAAATCACATGACTAGACTCTCATCAATGGCGTAGCCTTGCAATAACAACACCGGACAAAAACAAAAAGTATGGTTGTTGAGTTAACGTCTTGTACGTGCAAATGTATTGAATTTGACCGGGCAAGGCAAAAGTTTGATTTGGCAAGGTGGAAAATGAATTGTTGATTTGGAAGAATGCAAAATACGTTGCATTAGCTTTTGTACAGTGGACATATTTGACTTCTTTTCAAATTGGCTTGAATCAGAGACTATATTGGTATTTTATCATGGCTAAAGACTGACCTTTCTATATAGGCCTATTGCAGATGTGCCCTAACATTCCTTTTCTGCTCCTGTCAGTGGAAGTAGACTGGATGGATGTGCGCTCTATGCACGATAAAAACGCAAGCCAAATTTTGGGAAATATTCAGTATTAAGAAATACTTAACGATAAATCCTCCCATACTACTCAATTTCAGTTTTTAATTGTGGGAAAAGAAGAGTAAGCTTTATTGGATAATCTGTTTTACATATGATATCCCTTGCTTTTGGAAGTAAAGCAGTCCTGCTGAGCAGATCATCAAACAAGCACAAGTCTCCATCACCAGGTGCCAGACAAAATAAAGACTTGTCAGGCAATATAGCCTGTTAAATGCCACTAGGGCTGTAGAAGCACATTCTTATGCATTTATCTCGGAGCTAAAGCAGTACTGCATTACCTTAGGTTTTCAAAATCCAGATTTATGGTACACTGCCAGTAAAGAGTTTGAATATTCTTGACTAAATTTGTGCTGGTCGTGATAACACAAATCTAAAGATTGAAAGATTAAATGCTTCAAATAAGTCTTGTGGACAATATAAATTGCCTATACCGGTAAATAAGGTATTTTAAATTATTTATTTATATAAGGGGAATGATTTAAAAAACATCAAGGGTAGATACCTGGTTAGAGAACAGCATAAAGAAGCTAAAATAAAATAAATTTTTTGATTGATTTTAAATTGGTTTGGCCATATTTTCCAAAACTCCATTTTTGTTATTTCATATGTGTTTTGTTACTTCTTAGTAGATATTTTACTATTGTTCTAAAAGATGATGGTAAGTAGTGACCAGTGTTATTGTGTATGGCAGTTATTTTAGTATCATTGATATACTATTATAGTCTTTATTAATATTATGTATGTAATGATGTGGTTGAATTATAGGAGGAAGCAGGATCCACGTGCAGCACACTTTAATTAAATAAACTCTAAACTTCTCAAATTCAGACATAGGCTCAAGAACAAGACTCTGGAACAGGAATACAGACATAGGCTCAGGAACAAGACTCGGGAACAAGAACAGAACAACCAACGTTACAACATCAAGAACTCACCAAGACTGAACTAGACACAGGGCTTAAATACAAAGGCAAACAAGCTAAACAAGATAACAAGGGGGCGTGGCTAATCAGAAACACCTGGGAAGACTAATAAACAAGAAAAACTACAAAGGACTACAAAACATGGCACAGAACAGGAAATAACAAAAGTCCACACAAGACAAGGGGAACACAAGACAGGAATAACAACAATTTTTAGCTTTTGTTTTTAAAATATTCAGTTTCTGTCATTTTTTATTGAGTTTGAATTATTCTTATTTCAGTTTTATTGTTTTAGCAATTGTAATTGTAATACTTCAGCTTAAACTTATTTTATTTCAATTAGATTCCAATGCAACATTTCTAATTTTCTATATTTTTTTTTAGTTTATTCGATTTTTTTTCTGGTGTTGTTTGTATTAGCTCACACTGTAACAAGGGTTTTCCTTCATTGTATCCTTGTTTTTTTTAGTATTAAAGATAATAGAGCTGCAAATTAGATCCTCTGTGCCAAGTGTTTAATTTGTAAATGAATAATTGCCGAATCCAAAACAGCAATTGAAAGGCGCTGTGACCGACACTGACCATACAACTTTGATTTTCCCGGAATATACAATGACGTCACTAAACGGTGATGGCATAACTAAAAAAGAGCATCATTCAAGTTTCTGCACAACCCTAACTACAGCCTACTGTATTATTCTGTCACATAGCTACGCTGAGTCCAAATATCATTCAGGTGATCAGTGATATTCTCTCTCACTGACGGCGTTGGTGTCTCTTACATGATTTCTGACTGATCTAACTCCTGCTGCTCATGTCTCTCGCTATCCTGATTAGTATAAGCAGAATTGTCCAGGAGTGCAGTTCTTCTTGGAATCTATTTTGATCAGAAACACCCACACTCGCTCTATCTCACTTTGTCTCACAGGCACATCACCATGCAATGCACTTGTTGACGCTGGATCGTTTAAAAACAAATACCAGAACAAAAAAGTCCAAAATCTGTAATTTTCTGGAATAGGATCTGGAGCAGGATTTGCCAGGATCCAGATCTTCCTCATCTTGACTGTAACTGAACACCATTCCGAGGAACCATTCTGTGGAAAGGATTTAATCATGGATCAGCAGTTCCAATTCACCTCGAGGATACCGTACCCTTCATACCCCCCGCCCCCCTTCCCTCCTCCCTCCTCTGCCTTTTTGGCTCCACCAGGCTCCTCCTTTCCTCTGGCTCCACCATGGTTCTGCCTCGGCCCTTCAGTCAGTCGGTGTCGTCCTGGGCCTTTACCTCTCCCTGCTCCACCTCAGTCAGTCGGGCTCTTGGCACTACCCTGGTTCCTCCCTCTTTTGGTTCTACCATGGGCCTTTGTCCTGATGGTTCTGCTCGGGGTCAATTCCTGGCTCCTCCCACTGTTGTCTCCTCCCTGGCTCTCCTCCTTGGTGTCTCCCTCTGCCAACTCATTGTCCACCTCCAGATCCCACTCCCTCTCTCTATCGGATATTTATGCCTCAAGGATGTGCCTTTCGGGAGGGGGGAGTTATGTAACTTTCAGTTTGGTTTCTGTTTAGTTTTCATGAACTTCTAGTTAGTAACACTTTGTTTCCTGTGTCTCCTTTTTTTCCTCATGGTTTCTAGAACGGCTTCTTTGGTCGTCATAGCGAGTCATTGTTTGATTGATTTGATCCACTTGATCCTTGTTTTATTTATTGATTTTGCTTGGTATATATTGCCGTCAGTTCTGTCGGTTCTTTGTCTGGCATTGTTTGATCTAGCTCACATTGTTACGAGTGTTTGCCTTCATTGCATATTTTGTTTTGTTTAGTATATAAAAGGTAATAGTGCTGCAAATTAGATCCTTTTTGCCTCGTCTCCTTCCTCATCCTGACTGTGACAATAGTAGGGTCACCACTTGCATGCCAAATTGCTGTCAACAGGTCTGTATGACTGGACTGTGTGTTTTCACTGTATTGTCTTTTTTGTGATAAGATGTGAAGAAGAGGGGTTTTCCCCACTGAGAGAAATGAATGTGTTGTCCTCCTCCAGGCAAAAAAAGAAAAGAAAAAAGTAGCACCTAACAGTAGTCTTTTTAACATGGCAAGATATCAGAAAAAAGCAGCAAGAAAACACCACCATTGTGAATTCAAATGAATGAAGCAGTTATTTTTTAAAAGGAAATTCTTCAAAAACTATGAAACGGATTACAGTTTTCCATCCTATATGCCAACGTCATGTGCCATTTTCAACAAGACATGCTTTATAGAAAGTGATCATTGGTATAATCTGATATATTGCACTTTCAAATAAATGTCCCACTAAAATTGCCTTTTTATTGCCTATTTATATGTGTGGATCACAACCTGGAAAAAATAGATCTGCAAAACAATGGCAAAGAAAAATATCAAAGGTACCATTACATGAAGTAGTATGACAAGCATGCAGTGTCTGTCTTTTATGCAACTTAAAGGTGCACTGAGTCATTTCTTTTCCACTTTTCCACTAAAAAAGTACTTTCGAAAAATAAGTTTACAATGACATACTCCCCCATTAAATATAACTGGCTTAAAAAAAGCAAATCTATTCTGAGATCCCGTCAAGGTGGCTGCCATGTTGAGATCATATGACAAGACAAACACACTTTCAATTGTTGAATCAATTCATTATGGTTGACAAATACACCTGCAGATTATGTTTCTAAAATTGATAGCACAATGCCTCCATGCCAGTAGGCGTAACTAAAAAAGTTCAAGCCAAGATCACTGCGGTATCAGTTGTTAATGAAGAGCCAGTAAAACATAACTAAACAAACTCTACACTAAAATTCCCAACATTACTCCACTAATATAGTCACTGAATAAATGAATGAAAGTGAAAGCAAATTCAGACACTGAGTGCATCGGAAATGCTGTAGATCCATCTTCAAGTGAGACTGTAGGGAATTCTTTCAGAGCAACGAGGTGTATTGAGGTGCATCGTGGGATTGAATAAGCATGCTCCATAATGTCCACAATGGCATCATAGTGCACTATTTATAAGAGGTGATTTTGGACACATTATTATTATCCCAAATAACTATAAATGGCATATGCAATATTCAGGTCATCTCTAAATAATCAGTTTAAAGTCGGCATGAAATGGAAGTTGCAATAGTCTTTTCTTCCCTACTGTGACGTATATCTGGGTGAAACAGCTTCTCGAACAAGAAAAAATGTAGGATGGGACTTGATTTTGTCAATTTGGAATTGATTGAATCGTTGAGGTTTGCTTTTTTTGCAATCTCAAAT
The DNA here is from genome assembly GCF_029890125.1 of Rhinichthys klamathensis goyatoka. Taxonomy (NCBI): domain Eukaryota; kingdom Metazoa; phylum Chordata; class Actinopteri; order Cypriniformes; family Leuciscidae; genus Rhinichthys; species Rhinichthys klamathensis. Next base: position 1,644,970 of record NW_026606648.1, on the reverse strand, counting down.
GAGTGACAGGTTGTGTCATCCACGTGCCAGTAAACACGTCATCAGAGAAGAGAAGAGAAGAGAAGAAAAGAGACAACACGGCATCATGACTTTGCGTAAACATACACGCCACTTTCAAGTCAAGTGGCGTGTTATCTATACGCATTTTGAGCTATCCACGTGTTTGTCCACGCTGAAACGAACCGTCATCTTTTGCGTGTATTTTCTACGCCGTTAAATGTCCGAGTGATTCCGCGTGTATGTACACGCCGTTAAATGTCCGAGTGATTCCGCGTGTATGTACACGCCATTAAATGTCCGAGCGAAACGAAGCAAAATGTAGACTACATCTGGGGAGCGATATTTTTTTCCTAGGATGGTAGGGGAAGACTCATAAATGGTATTAACCCCAGTGACGGGTAGGTTTAGGGACGGGGTTGGGGTAGGTCATATATTTATATATACAGTAATGTAATGTTAAGTCAACGGCGTTGATAAACACGCTGAAAAGCGATTATGCGTGTTGATAGCAGGCCAAAAATGGAAATACGAATTGGCGTGTCATACATACGCCATTTCATGAGATCAGTCTGGAATAGAAGAGAAGAGAAGAGAAGAGAAGAGAAGAGAAGAGAAGAGAAGAGAAGAGAAGAGAAGAGAAGAGAAGAGAAGAGAAGAGAAGAGAAGAGAAGAGAAGAGAAGAGAAAAAACAGTATGGTAAATCAACCAAATCCTTTTTGATCTGCCTTTTTTCACAGCTGCTGATGCAATAATTGTTCATGACATTTGATGTTTTCTTCCATGGGGAAATCTTGGTTATGTACGTCCATTTCTAAGTTTGTTTATTTAATGTTTAAGGTTTCAAGGCTTTGTCCGTCATTTTTTATCGAACGTCACCCCTAAATGTGAAAGATCATACAAAAAATCATAGGCCAGAAAGTGTTTAGTCACAGCAGAGGTTTCCCAAACTATGACAGAGTTCTCTTATCTTTGTTAACAGATAAATTGTTTTGCTTTACTACTATTTTTACCATGTTTGGAGCTTTGGAGACTGCTTTTCCTGGCTCCAAGTCCAAGTTACTACAGTTACTGTGGTTTGTTTAACGATGGGAACGAGTTCAGAGAGATCTCTCCTCAGACAGTTCTGTTTGTGTTAATGTCATTGATGGAAATGGTTTCTCCAGTGCATATAAAGTGATGTTAAGAAGGGTTTCTCTCAGGTGCCCTTGCTAATAAAGTCTTTAATGTGTAGGTATTAGTGTGGATTATGTATCTCAAATTACAACATCCTCATTACAACATGCGGCCCTATGACAAAACAAGACATTAACTGTGAGTTTCTTTGTGTATTCCTTTTCGTGTGGTTCCATCTGGATTTACTGTGGTACAGTGTGATGTTCAGGGTCATAGGTCAGCTAAAGGTTTGTCATTCTAACACACAAACGGAAGGGAGAGAAAAAAATACAAGGAGTTAAAAGGTGACCTAATGGAGACAGCCAAAGAGTTAATACCACTGGCTCCACTGTGTATGAGAAAACAACTATAACAGAACATGCATATTTTTCTCTCTGCTTTTTCACTGTATTCAGAACGCATATAAGACTATAAATATTACTGCATTGGCTATTTAGCAACATTTCAACAAGTGCAAGCTACTTTTAGTGCATTGCTGGTTCACTTGAAGGCCATGGAAAGAACAATAAGGAAGACATTTTGTATATCCAGCTTTGTGCTCCTCTTAGACACAGTGTAACTTCAGATGTAAGGCTAAAGACTGAGAGTGAGGCAATGTTTTTAGTGTAAAGATACCAAAACAAAGCATGCATTTATTTTTTGTGCTTACAGAAGCTCTGTTCCAAAAGCTAGCTTCCTTATAAAGTCACCATGTAATCTTTTTTATGGAATATTGCAGTATTTATTATAAATGATTTATCCATGTGTAACAGGTCCTACTCGATCCGCTCAAAGCAGGATTTGAACCGGGGTCACATCTCTTACTGGCCTACGTCCATTACTCACACACACCCCTAAACCTCACTCCTATCCGGGTCAAAGAAGGCACAAAATGTAACCGGTCCTACTTTACCCGCTCTGAGCGGGATTCGAACTGGGGTCTCCGGCGTGGGAGGTGGGCGTGTAAAGGACATAACAGCTAGCATCAGTCGCTAGCATGCCTCTTGAGGCCAGGGGAGTGAGGTTTTACACACACAGCTCTTACTGGCCAAGTTACACATGCATATATATTTTTTTAAATTCATGTGCCCTCATAATTTTTAATCAAAATAACTTCCCCTCCCTCTTGCAGCTGCATCTCTTCTCTGATGATGCGTGTACTGGCGTGAGGGCGGGATAACCTGTCACTCACATGACATCACAGCAATGGCAAACGACAATGATTCAACCATTCAATCAATTCCCAATGGATAAAACCAAGTCCTGTCTTACATTTTTTCTTGTTTGAGATGCTGTTTCACTCAGATATATCACAATAGGGAAGAAAAAACGATTGCAACTTCCGTTCCAACTTTAAGGCTGTATTCTAACTGTCATGGGACCTCAAAAGTGACTGATTTAGAATGATTTGCAATTGATTTTAATGTGTTTTGAAGTTTCAATAAGCATAAAAATACAAAGCACTCACACAAATGTTGGTAAAATAGTGATTTTTTTTTTTTTTAAATTGTGTTGAATGAAATATAAGTTTATCTAAAATCCACATTTCATATAATCAGCTCAGCTGGCATCAGAAATTATTGTCTGGAAAGTGACAAAATTATACAATTGTCAGAGTCATGCTGAGAGTGGGATTCGAACCGGCGTTTCCGACATGGGAGGTGGGCGCGCTAACAGGGATGTGAGTTGTGCCTGCACAGCTCTCACTAGCTGGCCTCCGTTACATATGGAAACAGCTGAAAAAAATCAAATATGTGACCCTGGACCACCAAAACAAGTCATAAGGGTGAATTTTTTTAAATTGAGATTTATACATCATCTGAAAGCTGAATAAATAAGCATAAGCTATCCATTGATGTATGGTTTGTTAGGATAGGACAATATTTGGCCGAGATACAACTATTTGAAAACCTGGAATCTGAGGGTGCAAAAAAATCTAAACATTGAGAAAATCGCCTTTAAAGTTGTCCATTTATGTTCGCGATTTTGCTGCATCCACTCACAAAAATATATTTTTTTTTTACATTTTTACGGTAGGAAATTTACAAAATATCTTCATGGAACATGATCTTTACTTAATATCCTAATGATTTTTGGCATAAAATAAAAATCGATAATTTTGACCCGTACTGTTATGATGCAGCAGACACCAGGGGATCCATACGCAGTATTTATTAGAAGAAGTCAAACAGGCAGGGATCAAATAACAGCAAACAGGGCAATGGAGACAAGGCAGAGACAAACCAGATACAGGCAGAGGGTCGAGGCAGGCAGCGAGAATCAGAGTCCAGTGAAACAGTCCAGGGTCAGGGCAGGCAGAAAAGGGTCAGCAACGATAAACAATCCACAGGTCAAAATACAGGAAGCAAACACAGGAGGATAACGCTCAGAATTGCAACTAACAGTAAAACAAGACTTCGCAATAAGTGAATGTGAAAACCAGGTATTTATGGTGTGAACTAAACAAGATGATGAGAAACAGGTGAATGAGATGAGTGCTGATGAGTCCGGGCAGTGAGATATGGGAAATGTAGTTTGTGAGTGAAACATGATTGTCTGGTGTGGAGTGCCCTCTGGTGTCTCTCAAGGGCACTCCAGCTGGTGACCGTTACATGCCCCCCCCCAAAGAGCGGCTTCCAGACGCTCAAAAAACTGTCCAGGTGGGAGGTGGAGCGGAGGCGGATCTGGGGGCGGGATGGAGGGCCAGGTCCGTGGAGCAGAAGAGGAACTGGAGACCAGGGTGGAGCAGGCTGTGCAGGCGACCAGGGCAGATCAGGCAGTGCAGGCGACCAGGGCGGATCAGGCAGTGCAGGCGACCAGGGCGGATCCGGCAGTGCAGGCGACCAGGGCGGATCTGGCAGTGCAGGCGATCCTTCAGGCGGCCAGGGAGGAGACGACAGTCCAACTGGCGGCCACGGCGGAAGAAACCCTTCGGGCGGCCACGGCGGAGAAGACCTCTCAGGCGGCCACGGCGGTGAAGACCTCTCAGGCGGCCACGGCGGAGGCTCAGGAACCAACACCGGCATAGGAAAAGCCACCGGCCCAGGAACAGCCATCGGCTCAGGAACAGACACTGGATCCAGCTCAGGAACAGACACTGGATCCGGCTCAGGAACTGGAACAGACACAGGCTCGGCGGCCATCTTGTCCGGAGACACAGGCTCAGTGACGGCCATCTTGTCCGGAGACACAGGCTCGGTGACGGCCATCCTGTCCGGAGACACAGGCTCAGTGACGGCCATCCTGTCAGGAAACTCTGGAATGGACGGGACCAGCATCTTGTGAAACTCTGGGCTGGACAGAACCAGCGGCGAAGAGGGCCTTGACCTGGGCAGGACCAGCGGCGAGGAGGACTGAGCGCTGGGCAGGACCAGTGGTGAAGAGGGCCTTGAGCTGGGCAGGACCAGCGGCGAGGAGGACTGAGCGCTGGGCAGGACCAGTGGTGAAGAGGGCCTTGAGCTGGGCAGGACCAGCGGTGAAGAGGGCCTTGGCTCTGGTTCTGCGGGTATAACACTCACAGACTCCTGCTTGGCGGGCATAACGCTCTCAGACTCAGGCACGGCTGGACTGGTGTGAGGTGCAGGCTCTGGAACGGCAGACATGACTTGAACAGTCTCTGGATCGGCAGGCGTGACGAGAACAGTCTCTGGATCGGCAGACGTGACGTGAAGCGTCTCTGGCTCGGCAGAAGTGACGTGAAGCGTTTCTGGCTCGGCAGGTGTCTCTGGCTCGGCAGAAGTGACGTGAAGCGTCTCTGGCTCGGCAGAAGTGACGTGAAGCGTCTCTGGCTCGGCAGAAGTGACGTGAAGCGTCTCTGGCTCGGCAGAAGTGACGTGAAGCGTCTCTGGCTCGGCAGAAGCGACGTGAAGCTCAGTCTCTGGATCGGCAGAAGCGACGTGAAGCTCAGTCTCTGGATCGGCAGAAGCGACGTGAAGCTCAGTCTCTGGATCGGCAGAAGCGACGTGAAGCTCAGTCTCTGGATCGGCAGAAGCGACGTGAAGCTCAGTCTCTGGATCGGCAGAAGCGACGTGAACAGCGGCCTCTTGCTCGGCAGGCGTGACGTGAACAGCGGCCTCTTGCTCGGCGGTCTCTGGCTGGACGGTCTCTGGCTGGACGGTCTCTGGCTGGACGGTCTCTGGCTGGACGGTCTCTGGCTGGACGGTCTCTGGCTGGACGGTCTCTGGCTGGACGGTCTCTGGCTGGACGGTCTCTGGCTGGACGGTCTCTGGCTGGACGGTCTCTGGCTGGACGGTCTCTCGCTGGACGGTCTCTCGCTGGACGGTCTCTCGCTGGGCAGGTACTGTGGGGTTGTAGGGCTCCTTGTCCGCTAAACCCACAGTAAAGGTTGAACCGCACAGTAACAGGGCCAAATCAATATAAAATTCTAAAGTCCATTGAGGATTGTGCAGTGGCATGGCTGACCCGAGTGGCTCAGATAGTCCCCCTCTAAAGAAAATCATGAGGCACAACGAATCCATTGGAGTTACGTTTGAAAGTTCAATAAAGTCTCTCACGTAATCCTCAATGGGCCGGTCTCCCTGACGGAGGCGCATAATTTGTGCTACTGGATTCATTTTTGATGCTGCTGGATCTGAAGTGGCGAAGTCTTCTGTTCCTGAGCCGATGGCTGTTCCTGGGCCGGTGGCTTTTCCTATGCCGGTGTTGGTTCCTGAGCCTCCGCCGTGGCCGCCTGAGAGGTCTTCACCGCCGTGGCCGCCTGAGAGGTCTTCTCCGCCGTGGCCGCCCGAAGGGTTTCTTCCGCCGTGGCCGCCCGAAGGGTCTTCACCGCCGTGGCCGCCCGAGGGGTCTTCACCGCCGTGGCCGCCCGAGGGGTCTTCACCGCCGTGGCCGCCCGAAGGGTCTTCACCGCCGTGGCCGCCCGAGGGGTCTTCACCGCCGTGGCCGCCCGAGGGGTCTTCACCGCCGTGGCCGCCCGAGGGGTCTTCACCGCCGTGGCCGCCCGAAGGGTCTTCACCGCCGTGGCCGCCCGAAGGGTCCTCTCCGCCGTGGCCGCCCGAAGGGTCTTCACCGCCCTGGCCGCCCGAAGGGTCTTCACCGCCCTGGCCACCTGAACTGCCTGCTCCACCCTGGTCGCCTGCACAGCCTGGTCTGCCCACGCTCCATGGCCCAGGTCCACCATGTCCTGGTCCCGTTCCCCTGTGCGGGCCTGGCCCTCCATCCCTCCCCCAGACCGCCTCCGCTTCACCACCCTCCTGAACTATTGTTTTTTGTTTTTATGGGCGTCGGGAGCCGCCCATAGGGGAGGGGCTATGTCACGGTGTGGGTTTTGTGTTTTGTTCCTTGTTCTTGTCTGTCATGTGATTCCCTGTTTGTCATGTTATCCTGCCATGTGTCTTGTCTTTTGTCATGTTGTTGCTCAGTGTCCACAGGTGTTCCTCGTCTATGTCTATTAGTCTCCCCAGGTGTCTCTTATTAACCACGCCCCCTTGTTATCTTGTTTAGCTTGTTTGTCTGTGTATTTAAACCCCTGTGTTTCAGTTGTTGGCTGTCGGTTGTTGTTTAATGTTACTACTGTCTTGTTCTGAGTTCCCTGGATTTCCTGTTTGTTTCTGTTTAATTAAATGTGCTTGCGATTGGATTCACTCTCTGTTTCATCCTTGCTGCCGCGTAACACGTACAGTGTATTGTTGGCTATTGCCACAAATATACCCGTGCGACTTGTGACTGGTTTCTTAGTCAAGGGTCACATGTGAGGTTTGCACCAGCGACCACATGGCTACTGTTTGTGGAAAACCACGTGAAGTGAAGAGGTGAAAAGATGAGCCCAGCAAGTCACTGAAAACCTGCTGGCATGATTTTCAGTGCAGTGATGCATTATTGATTTTCAGTCGAATGTAATGAAAAATTAATCTTCTGGTTAAGTGCTTTGGCGAGACCCAAACACCATGCAGATGTGGTAAAACATGATGTCATGGCTTTACTCTTCGGGATGTTGGAAGTCAAAACTTATCTGGGCCTGTAACCGCTAGACACACCTTGCATAAATTCATAAACAGAGCTAAAAGTAATTTACATTTTCCAGCCACTTTATTTCCAGGAAACAAGCTTATGTCTGTTGCACACACAAAAAAAAGGCTTGCTATGGGAATGAAAGCCAAAGGAAAAATGGTGGGTGAAACTGACCAGCGGTAGAGCTGCAGTCAAAACAAAGACTGGGGTGATGCAGATTTGTGTGTCTGGTTGAGTTCAAACACTAAAACGTTGGATCCTTAGAGCGCAACGTTAACCAATAATACGTTAGGCTGTCCAGTGACGTATTTTGCACCTGGAGTGGCTACATTTGTTTGGTCTGCTAAACGCAATGATGCTGAAATAGCAGAGTAGAAAATAAAATAATAAATGAATCGAGAAACATCAAAGAGTAATTCTCCTATATGATATTTGTGATAAAGCAGTGTTTTCAAAGCACGCACGACTGTTTAAAATTAGCTTTAAGATAAAGAGAGATGTGATTTACTAAAGCAGAGATGGCACAAACAAATGCACAATCTTGCCTTCTCGTGAAATAAGTTTACTTGTGCAAGTTTCTTTTCATCAACATGTGAGGTCAACGTTTGGTATACAGGGATGGGAATAATCCCCACTCCAGTCTAAAACAACATTCTCATGGTCATCTCTGGAAGAGCTTGCTAGGTTTTCAGCCAAGTTTTCATTGTCTCATTAAACAAGACAGTATCACGGCTTACTGTATGATTTGTTTGAAATTAGAGAAAGACCTCAAAGCGAACCACCCTATGTGATATTTGATAAAAGCTGATACGCCCTCGCGGAAAGCTTTTTCTAAATCAAGACCTGCTGAGCATGTACATGCAGCAGGCCAGAGGGTCGAGTGCGGTTATAATATCAAGAGAAACTGGGAGTGTGATACTCTTTGTTTTTGGAGACAATGAAGTCATGCGGCACAGTTTCACTTAAATTGATGGGTGACAGATTTAAAGACACTGAAACCGTTAAAATTGTAATGGATTCTTTGTTGAATAAGCCAAACAAAAGCACAGAAATTATGATGGATTTTCAATCACCGTCAACACTGCCAACATGCCTTAAAAAGCCTCTGAATAGAAAAAGCCAAAATGGTCAATTATGGGGACACAGTGTAACACTGGAAATCTTTCATTTTTGAAGGATTGAGTACAATTTATCATTAAACCCTGTGGTGTACAGTTTCTTTGGCTCTGTCTTGTTGCTTTGGAAGTTAGAGAGACTGAGAACGTTTTGTATATTTTTCATCATATAGCATACAGAACCGGGACTCACTCGGATGTCACCCCTTCTGTTGGAAACTATACAAAACATGCCCATCTCCACCTTACAATTAACTGACTCATGAATTATCATGTACACTAAATAAATCTACATTATCAATATTTTACATTGACATTGACTGACATTCACCAATGCATTCCTGTATTTTTTATTTACAAGATGTGTTACTCGTGCTGTAATGTTGCACCTGGTCTACTGGCAAACAATCCGAAAAGATCACCTCAAAGATAAAGGCCCGTTTACACCAAGAACAATAACTATATAACAATAACTGTATTAGCGTCCACACCAACGGATAACATTCTGTTTATTTTTTAGCGTACGCTGCAGTTTAAATGCTCAAACTCTTTAACATCGGGTGGATTCTGAAATGTTGTCAATGTTTTTATTGTTCATCAGCTGAATTTTTTTTTATTTTCTGAAAGTGATTTCAGTAATATCGTTACTTTGTGTTTTTATTGTTATAGTGTGTGTGGACTTCCCTATTCTCAATTAGATTTATTATTAAAACTTTATAGTTATAGTTTTCACCCTCAGTGTGACCAGGCCTTAAGTCTTCCCTTACAAAAAAGACATTTATTCAACTGTACTATTAGTAGGCCTATGCTTCTTTTAAACTAAAATAAGAAAGTACACTTTCAGTCTACTTTTTATGTACTTTTCAGAAATATATTTTATGTACTTCTCACCTGACTTATAGGTCTAAGTAGGCTATATTTGGCCTATACTTGTACTCAATCTTTTTAACTTTGATCTTTATACTTTAAAGTATAAATTAAGTATTCTAAGTATACTTGGCTTGTAGTTGTGTTACTCTTTTGATTGAGCAGTCAATAAAATACTTTTTCACATAGTTATACTGTCTTATAAACTTGCATTGTTTGAAAATATGAATTTTTATAAAGATAAAAAGATGTTCCTAATTCTGAGTATGTGAATTTGTGTGTAGTCCACTGGTAGTGTACATAGGAATTTACTTCAAATCTACTTAACTCTGTCCCCACCATTGTCAGTATTTTCTGGCAACGCATGTTTTCACTGTTGGTAGGTGGCGCTATTGCGGATCTTCTAAAAGAGTACAGAATCTCGGGATTAAAAGACAGGCGAAGAAGCATGAAACAAGCCAAGCATTGCTTATGTGTAAAATAACACGATCATCAACCATTATACAGCATATAAATCAAAACTGTATGACATTACGAGGTACAGGACTGTGAAGCTTTGGGGGTGTTGATGGACTCAATCTACTCCATCTAACACTAAAACCCCGATTTTCTCAGCTTTTTGTTCAAAATGTTCCTTTTTTATGAAACTTACCTACTTTCAAGGATGAGAAATATACTTGAACTTACTTAATAAAATGAACTTGAAGTATACTTATTTTTTGTAAGGGTTTCCTTATCCACTTGTCCTGTTGTCAGAAGCAGCACAAGCTTGTGGAGTAACTTACATCAGCAATAGCCTCCTGGGACCCAAGAATAGACTTTTGTCCACTGTAGTGGACATTATATTTTAGTGAATTTCTCTGACATCATACATGTCACATGACACAACCTGGGTGTCCTGTAAAGAGCACATTCAGGACTTTTCAGAGATACCAAATGTTTGGAGGTTTCACCATGAAAACAACTTCTCCTTGGTCTTTAAAAATGTCTGACATTAATTTAGTGATCAAATGTAGCATTCTTATGGAAATATGATAATATAGTGTAATTATAATATAAATTGGACTACTTTTCAAATTGTGTTTCATAAAACAACATCTCAGGAAAATGTTAAGGGGTTTAAAAAAAAAAAAACTTTCTGTTACAGAACAGGGCATTGATTTCAAACGTGTCCACTGTAGAGGACATCAGGACTAAAATCATGTTTATCAGGCATTCTGGGAGACACAACAAGTGAATATGGAAATAAATTATACATCAATATTCCTATGAAATGTTAGATATTATTATTAAAATGTTGCCAATTATTACTCCAATTATTACCCTTTATTCTTTCATTAAATGTTGCTCCCAGAACACATTAATGTGCAAATTAGATACAGTGTATAGATACATTGCATTGAATGGGAATATTAACTTATGGCCATTTTACCCACATATTGCAAAAAGTAAAATGGTGTATCAATTCATTCCATTATTTCTTTCATAACATAGTTGAGAATAATCTTTATACAAATTTTGGTTGAAAAAATCCTGAAACCCCAAAATGTATTGGTGATTGAAAAAAAAAATCCCATTGTTTTTGCCTATACATATAATTTCATGTCATTTTATTTTTTAAACAACTTAGTCCTGGCGTCCACTACAGAGGACATAGCATAACGTATGAATAAAATATTATTTTATATATATGTTTTTTTACCATTTGTTTATTGTGCTCTAAACAGTGTGATGACATGGGAAAAAACTAAATTCAAAAAACTTTTTTTTTCTGGGTCTCAGGAGGATAGGATGAAGAATCTGTCTATGGCGCTATGCAATGTAGACAGCATTTCTGATTATCATGGGTTCTTTTTTTTGTCACTATGTACCATTCCACTCATCCTGACAATGACAGCTTAAACGAGTAGGTCATCATGAACAAGGTGGTCAGGTTTTTAGTTAAGTCAGGAAAGGGATCTTGGTGCGAGCCAACAGCTTTTGTCGCAACCATGTTTACAGTCCACTACATCGATAAAGTGACACTTAATTATTATCATTATTTGGTGGATTGTAATTAAATGTTCTGTCTATGTGCTATCTACTGTGTGGTCAATTAAAACAAAATAGAAAAACAATTAATGTTATAATCATTCAGGTTATTAAAAATAACATTTCACAGAATTAGCACTATACTTATATTGAAAAATGTAACTGGTGGGATTTAATAGATTTCAAACTGAATTGTTTGTGCCAAATTTCAAAACCCTAAACTTTTATGAAGGTACATTCTTAGACAGACACCAGTCATCAGATACAAGCCAAACCAGGAACTTTAAAACAACCTGCAAATATTCCTCTACAGTTTGTTGACTTGACAGTTTTTGCTGAAGTTAGGCTACATGATGAAAAAAACAGTGGGGGAATAAATCTCCAAAAACATTTTGATTATAGGAAAAGAATTTATGATAGTTAACATTTTAAAAACACAGGCCAACTGAAAGAAGAACCTGCATATATCTGCTCTACCAATCACCATATCTTGTGATTTCCAGCTGTACTGCTTACGGCACATACAGACATACACATATATGCACAAGTTTATCCTGCTGCACATGTGTCCATGTAGCTCATATGGTAGCACTTGGCACTATAGCAACATTATATGTTCCAGACAATTCACATACTAAAGCATGTAACTTAAATGCATTGTTCAACATAGGCTCGTTGGCAAAAACGTGCCGCTATCTTTGCAAAACTCAAAAAACGTACCTATACATAGGCTACATTTTTCTGCAGATTCCAGCTGAAATGACCACTGTTGGCAGTAAAACTCCAACAACTTATTTTTGCTTTTTCACAAAAACTTGCTTGTTAGTTCACCTGGTACAGCGCTGCACTTGCGATTTGTGAAATACAAGAGCTCAAAGACGCGTAGAAGCAAGACAATGGGATGGTAGCTTCAGCCAATGTATTTTTAGCTTATATTTGCTTTTGTTAACACTATCGGTTCAGTTTAGGGTTTAGTGTTGGAGGTGTGTTATGTTTATTTTCAAACGTGATAGATCGCCACTCACTGGTCACTTCATTTCCGAATTGCCGTGGCACGTACATCAACCAATATAATAAAACATTTCCAGATTCACGTTCTTCTGTTTCTGATCAAATTGAACACACTTTTAGCGGCACTCACTGGATATTTTAATTTGAAAGTTTCACGAAACGTACAAGAAGCAACACAATATAATTTTGCAGAAAGGTCGCCGCAGCCACGTTTTTCAAATCAGCCCGGGCTGGCATTGTTTGTTGCTCTATGCTAAAAGTATCTGCTAAATATGCAAATACAAAGTAGACTGAGAGAAATGTTGCTGTTTTTTTCCCACTGCTATAAATGCCCAAAATATATACAGTAGGGTACACAAGGGTGTTACATGACAGTCAAGTATGTAAGCAGATGAAAGTGTAATAAAAATATAATGAATTTATATTTCTTGAACATTTTATCAGATGCAGTTCCCATAAAGGAAAATTTGAATCTCTTTTGCAGAAAGTTTCTCTCTTTTTTTTTTTTTACTTTGAAACATTTCTCTCTATTTGAATCATCTCCGAGTTAAACAATACTGGGCAACTTGAATTAGAAAGTAAGTGTTGTAATGTTGACATCAGACAAAAAGTTTATAAAACACAATATTCCTTTCTTCATCCCCTAAATCACCTTGGACACACAACATTTTCTGCCGGCAGCTCTAATATTTTTAGCCACGTGAAAAGAAACATGTACAAATAACACAGAATGAAAGCCACACATCATTGGGGAGTGCATCTGACATACAACATTAAGTTAGAATTGAACATATGCAGTGTGATTTGGATACATGCTCTTGAATTAGCCATGACAGGTAGAAAACCTTGGCTGGGGAACAAGGCTGAAACCGCCAGCTGCCAAAGCTGAAAGTCATCTTTCATCTGCTGTCTAGACAGCCTCAGGCCCTCTTTAGCCGCAGCCAATCGGCTTGCTCATTTTCACAACCAAGGGAGATCTGCAAGACCACGCTGACCCACACTGCACACTTTTATTCCCACCTAGGCCAGACAAGAGATGTGCTCCAAAGCGACTATAAACATGTAAAATGTCAGAGCATTCTGTCTTTTCTACAACATTTATCTTCACGCACCAGAGTACAATGGCATTTCAATTCAATGGATATACTTCATCTAAAAACCCAAACTGAATCTGTATGTCTTTCAACCGAGTAACTTTGAACCAACTTTCAATTTTCTTCTGTGGAATGTACAATTGACTTTTATTGTATAGACAAAAACAGCTGAAACATTCTTCGAAATATCTTTTTTTTGTGACAAACATTACAATAAACAAACATTAAAAATGTAGTCTTTTTGGCAACTAACTGAAGGTTTGAGTTGAATCAGTTAATTTAACTGGAAATTAATAAAAACTAAAACTTTAAAAATAAATATAAATTGAACCTAAATAATAATATTTAAAACCCCCAAAACTAATAAAAATGACAAAAACATATAACTCAATTGCAAAGTTTTAAAATGACAACAATAGAAGCTACTGCAATTCAAAATATGAATAGGAACTGGCTAATACTAAAATAACTAAAATATACTCTTGGAACCGTAATCAAACATGTATGTTATTTTGTACATGTATTTGTGCTTGACGTTGTATTTATGGACAAATTCGTTCTCAGAAAAAAAAATCCCCACTAAGTTTAGGCCTCGGGAGCATTTCATGTTTACTCATCCCAGCGGCGTTTACATCAGAACCTCTTGTGAAATGTCTGAGGATGGCCACGAAGCCAACTGCCCCCTCGCTTATAAGGTCCTGGCATCAAAGATGGCCATAAATGTCTTATATGAGTGAATATTTTGGCTGTGCAGGAATGTAGTATGTTAAAAATAGATACAGTAGCATGGAGATGCATGATCATGTTCCCACACCTCAGCTTTATTTACTGTGGACTGTTCACCCTCCTAACATGCAGGTGTTTTTTCTTATATCTGTACAAGATGTTTAATACGTAACTCAATGTAGTGTCTATATTAAAGTTATTATGGGGATTCCTCTAACTGCACCAAGGTTGCAGTCAGACCTGGCTTGTAAAACAGTGTTTACACTTAATCTCGGTTTAAGAGCTCACTTTTGTATGTGCACTTGTCAATCCTGAAAATGAGATCTTTAAAAACCCAGAAAGGCCCAATGTGAAAGCATGTATCTAGACAACATGGTGGGAAAAAATCTTTTCTGGACCACCCCCTTTTCTTCATCTGATCAGAACGTTTGAGACAGACACTAGTTGCTTTGAATTTATGGAATAGTTTAAATTGAACACTTATCACAAAAAAAAAAACATCCTTTGAATAGCTTGTTTTCATATGACGTCACGCCACTGCATTGCCATGGCGCGAAATGCAAATGGAGGGGGGCAGGAAGTGATTTGCTGTATTTAGAAAGCACTATACCAAACTCAAAATGCCTGTTTTGCGTCGTTTATGGTTACTTAAATCGATCAAACCACGAGGAGTTTTCAGCCGAATGGGAAAATGCCCGTGTGTGCAGTGATCACTTCGTCAAATGTGAGTTAATACAACTTAAGTATGTTTGTGTAACGTGTAACGTTTCCGAACTTTGTAAAGTCAAAGTATGTCTGTAAGACGAGGTAGTTGCTGATATCTACCGCCTCGATGGCAGGAAAATCTTTCAATTCAGTTGAAATATCGCTCCTCTTCATAACGTAAGGATCATGTCCAACATATGTTTGATTTTTTGTTTATATCTTTCTCTTGTAATAGCGTGTAAGGTAGTACAGTACGGACTTTCCTCCATCTCGTCCATTGCGCTCTTCACTCCCTGCCCTCCATCTGAATTTCGCGCGTCATCATAATCACGTGACTGAAACCTAGCTATGGCACTTTAATATCCATATTCTTCTTAAGGTCCCCCTATAGTCAATCATTTTATCCCTAAAAAACTAATCTTTGATCACCAAAATGACATATTTAAGCATTTTTCCTGGAAAAAAAAAACTTCATGCCTTAAAATAGCTTGAATGTAACTCTACACACTTGCCTCATTTAGTATATGCGGTTCTATGAAAATGCAAATTAGCCCCGCCTCCACTCGCTCATGCCAGCTCAGAGATCCACTTGTCACACCTTGACGTGATTGGTTACAAGGTAGTTTGTGATGTCAGGAACACCAGCGATTTCAAACCGTGTTTTTGAGACTTTTTTTTTGGTTCACTGCCGTTTTAAGGAGAAAATTCTCAGCAATGGTGTTGACTTATGAATTTTCTCATGGTTTGTCTTAAAGCATATTAAAAACACCACATAGACATATAAACAATATTAAAACCTTGATTTTCACCACAAGGGGACCTTAACAAAATTACAGGACAGTGCAAGAGAAGACATTTTTGCATTTCCCAAAATCAATTCTATGCAGTAACATCTAGACAAAAGTTGAGCATAGCCAGAAAACAACGTGAAACATGTGGGCATTTCATAACACACGCCTATGACGCGTATAAGCCACTATGTATTGACACTCCACCTTATGTTTACATCTAAATTCACGAGTTCACACTTACATCAATTAAACAGAGTAAAGATTATGCGTATTTGGCGTGCTGTCCGGGGGGAGGGCTCCGAGCTCGGAATTTTGCCCGAACCCAGAGTACTCCCCCCGTTGTTGTAAGAGTATTAGGACTATAAGTGAGGAGATGGGGTGGTGGAGGGATGCTGTTAAACTGTCAATGAACGGAGGTTAGTTTGCTGTATATATACACAGCGCTTAACTCGTTTATTAAGCACCACTCTTGTCTAATTAGGTTTGATTATCTGAATGTGCTCCACGTGTGTTTAATTAGGTTTAATTATCTGAACGTGCTCCTCCCGAACTTTGTTAATAAAACATCATTTCACGAGTTCACACTTACATCAATTAAACAGAGTAAAGATTATGCGTATTTGGCGTGCTGTCCGGGGGGAGGGCTCCGAGCTCGGAATTTTGCCCGAACCCAGAGTACTCCCCCAAAAGGCAAAAAGAGCAAAGGACAGCCGCCAGACCAAAGACCCCCCAAAACGCAGAGAATTTGGCGGGCTGGCGTTTTGAGAATAAGCCTGGTTGCTTGACCAGGAGGGCCTGCTGGCTCACGAACGGGGAGCAGTCGTAATTTGGAACAACAGTTGGGAGGGCTCGCACCGTTTCTCGACGGGAGCAGCTCACAGCGTCAGACAGGCGAGCTCTACCGGCCGATGAACAGCGTGATTTATGCCGCCTGACCAGGAGGGCCCGTGTTGCCTCTGGCGGGAGCAGCTCACTGCGCTGGGCGGACGGGCCCTACTGGTTGACAAGATTTGGGAATGCCCAACCAGGAGGGCCCATGTAGCTTCCGACGGGAGCAGCTCACAGCGTCGGGCTGATGGGCCCTACCGGCTGACGGTGGAGTGGCGCGTTTTTTGGAAGCCCGGACTGGAGATTTCTTGCTGTCCGCTGGGAAATCGATACCTGTTGGATGGGAAAGAGAAAACATAGATGCATGCAAAGTCCGCTGGGAGACCAATGCTCGCTGGACAGAAAAAGAGAAAACATAGATGCATGCAAAGTCCGCTGGGAGACCAATGCTCGCTGAACAGAAAAAGAGGAAACAGATGCTTGCAATGTCCGCTGGGAGACCAATGCTCGCTGGACAGAATTATGCAATGTCCGCTGGGAGACCAATGCTCGCTGGACAGAAAAGAGGAAACATAGATGCTTACAATGTCCGCTGGGAGACCAATGCTCGCTGGACAGAAAAAGGAGAAAACATAGATGCTTTGCAATGTCCGCTGGGAGACCAATGCTCGCTGGACAGAAAAAGAGGAAACATAGATGCATGCAACGTCCGCTGGGAGACCAATGCTCGCTGGACGGAGAAAGAGGAAACATAGAAGCATGCAACGTCCGCTGGGAGACCAATGCTCGCTGGACAGAAAAAGAGGAAACATAGATGCATGCAACGTCCGCTGGGAGACCAATGCTCGCTGGACGGAGAAAGAGGAAACATAGAAGCATGCAACATCCGCTGGGAGACCAATGCTCGCTGGACGGAGAAAGAGGAAACATAGAAGCATGCAACGTCCGCTGGGAGACCAATGCTCGCTGGACAGAGAAAGAGGAAACATAGATGCATGCAACGTCCGCTGGGAGACCAATGCTCGCTGGACGGAGAAAGAGGAAACATAGCCAGAGAAACAGAGCTCCTACGGGAGCAGAGGAGACATCACTGCTGCGGCAGTGGAGAAAATAGCCAGAGAAACAGAGCTCCTGCGGGAGCAGAGGAGACATCACTGCTGCGGCAGTGAAGAAAATAGCCAGGGAAACGGAGCTCCTGCGGGAGCAGAGGAGACATCACTGCTGCGGCAGTGGAGAAAATAGCCAGGGAAACGGAGCTCCTGCGGGAGCAGAGGAGACATCACTGCTGCGGCAGTGGAGAAAATAGCCAGGGAAACGGAGCTCCTGCGGGAGCAGAGGAGACATCACTGCAGCGGCAGTGGAGAAACTTACCTGGAGAAAAAAGAGCTCCTGCGGGAGCAGAGGAGACATCACTGCTGCGGCAGTGGAGAAAATAGCCAGAGAAACAGAGCTCCTGCGGGAGCAGAGGAGACATCACTGCTGCGGCAGTGAAGAAAATAGCCAGAGAAACAGAGCTCCTGCGGGAGCAGAGGAGACATCACTACTGCGGCAGTGGAGAAAATAGCCAGAGAAACAGAGCTCCTGCGGGAGCAGAGGAGACATCACTGCTGCGGCAGTGAAGAAAATAGCCAGAGAAACAGAGCTCCTGCGGGAGCAGAGGAGACATCACTGCTGCGGCAGTGGAGAAAATAGCCAGAGAAACAGAGCTCCTGCGGGAGCAGAGGAGACATCACTGCTGCGGCAGTGGAGAAACTTACCTGGAGAAAAAAGAGCTCCTGCGGGAGCAGAGGAGACATCACTGCAGCGGCAGTGGAGAAAATAGCCAGGGAAACGGAGCTCCTGCGGGAGCAGAGGAGACATCACTGCTGCGGCAGTGGAGAAAATAGCCAGAGAAACAGAGCTCCTGGAGAAATGAGCTCCTGCGGGAGCGGAGAAGACATCACTGCTGCGGCAGTGGAGAAATTTACCTGGACAAATTGAGTTCCTCTGGTGTGAGGCTAAGCAAAGGGAGGAGTAGGTTGGGGCCTGGTGGGCCGATGCTCGTCTTCTTGCGCGTTAATCAAAAACGCGAAGAGGAGGTGAGAGATTAAATCCTTGCAGGATTATGTGCATCTGAAGTTTAAGTGGCCGAGCAAAGATAGCAGTTCGCGTTTTAGAACAGTGGGAAGGTGGACAAGATCAAAAATATCCTATCGATTTTTCCTTGTGCAGTGAGGCCTGGAAAACAACTGTATCCAAGTTAATGCCCAGAATTCAAATGGACGAGGCTGAACCCATGGTTTTAACCTGTGCAATTGGAATCCCGAGCTCAGCAGAAACTGTGCGGGGCTGAGAGATCGATTATTAAACGTACGAAAATGTTCTTATTTTCTCAGTTTATTTCGTTTATTTTGATCATTTCTATGGGTCATATTCCCTGCCGATTTGTTCGTTCTGAATCAGAAAAACCAATAGTGAAACTGTGGCTTTAAACTAGCCTACCTACTTCAAAAAATAAAAATAAAATAAAAATACATTTATGCTATAACTTTAAGATTCTAAGCGATTTTTGTAAATAAATTGCAGGACAGTGTTAACGAAAGGTTCTTATTCTGTGTGCAATCTGCACGTAATGTGCGACCTATTGTTTACGTGTGAGTTTACCAAAAGGAAGCATCGCGTTAATGAACGGCAAATCATTTGTACGGAAACTATTTAAAACGCGTGTTCCCCTGATCAAAATTAGTATCCAGATAGCATAACTTGCTCGTGATTCAACAACTGAAGTGATACGAAGTTCAATTAGGGACATAAAACGAAAAGGTTTTGAGCTGAGCACTCACAGAGTTGACCCGGCAGATGTTGAGTGTGGACTGACCGGGACTGAATCTGCAGCGCGGCTTACTTAGGGCCTGCTGCGGCGGCCTGACGCTGGAGGAAGACCCGTTCCTTCGAATTAAGAGGGCGGCATTGCCTTATGACCATTTCTCTATGGCAGGAATTATTGAATGGTCCGGTTTAAAGAAATACGCGGAAGTAGATTGTGGATGTTTCGCCCGCGGTGGCGAGGACCCGTTTGTTTGGCCTGACGCCCACGAGATAATACCGGAGGATTGTGGCAAAGATTCCTAATCCTGAAGGACGAAAGATTCTTCATCAAACGGGAAGAGCTCGATTCGGACATGTTAGGAAGGTACTGCGGGGTCAAATGCTGTTAAACTGTCAATGAACGGAGGTTAGTTTGCTGTATATATACACAGCGCTTAACTCGTTTATTAAGCACCACTCTTGTCTAATTAGGTTTGATTATCTGAATGTGCTCCACGTGTGTTTAATTAGGTTTAATTATCTGAACGTGCTCCTCCCGAACTTTGTTAATAAAACATCATTTAATCTCAATAAGAACTGGATGTGCCAGTTTTTGAGAACAAAACGAATGATTTCCATACTGGAAAAGATCACCGCGATAAGTCTGGTCCTTTCAATGACCACAAACAAAAACAAATGATCAGTGACTGTTCAAATCAAATCACCGCTTCAGCGTAGCTCTCAGATTCGACCCCTGAGGGCAGACGCTGGTTTTGCTAGTCTCGAGGCAGTGGTGTTTTAGTTTCATTCACACACCGATGACTGCTAAGTGATTTTCCTAGACATGCTGTTCCCTGCCAGAGAAGAAACTAAAGCCTTGGGGTGGAGTTCACAGCTGTGAGTCTGTGTCTAAACACATGGGCCGAAAGCACACTGATGAACTCCATGATGTGTAGCCTCTTTTGCGTCTAACCATGTTGGCATCAATAGGGCTTCCACGAGGCCGCGGAGAGGGATCGCGAGGGGAAACTTGGAATGAGGCAATAAGAAAATAAATGTTTCGTCTAAAAAAAGTGGCCTTCTCCAAAACAGTTCTCTACTCTCAGTCTATCCCTCACAAATGAAAAGTGATTGTTTGTTTGACTGTGTGATCATTAACCGTGGTCTAATTACCTGGGGCAGTTGTGACTGTGTTGATGTTGTAGATTAGCTTTTGGATTCGAGTGATCTAAAAGACCTGAAATAACATGGGGAGAACACATTTCTTGATGGCTGATGGAAGTTCCCTTGTCAAAGAAGAATCCTCGGTCGAATAGTGAGACTACAGACATCTTTTCTGTTAAATGTGATGGCAGAAGCATGTGTGGTGTGCATAAATGAACATCTGTCCAGGAGTGTGCATCAGTAAAACCAGAGCAGGTGCAGTGAGGTCATAGTAAAGGCTGTTTATTAGTGTGTTCATACTGAATTTGGATTGGCCTGTTGATGGAGGTTGATGTTTTAATATGGGGGTGTGAATTTGCTTTGACTGTAGATGTTACCTGACTTGTGGCTTAATGGCACAATTGACAAAGTTGCCTTAATAAAGCTGTGGTATGTGTGGAATCATACCTGCCCCCTCAATGCCTCATGTATACCTGAGGTTATTTGCAGCAGTAAATTTCAGAATATGCATGTATATATGTATATGTATGTGTGTGTATATACAGTATATATTCTTTCAGAGTGGTGTACCAGTCTTGACATATGGAGTAGATCTAACATTGTTTTCACACAGAGAGCACAGACTGTCTCATAAAATCCAGCAGCTCTCACAACGTACTGTAGTTGTATATCGGTTGAATTTCTCACAATTGTAGCTCGTGAAGGCCATCACTTCCAAGAAAGTTTGGAAACCACTGGCGTTCGTGGGGAGGAGGGGGCTGCTTCTGCGTCACGTTGCTTTAATTTGTCCTCAGGCTGCCAAAGAAAATGATTAAACTGCTGAGGGGGTTTTGCTCTTGGCTCGCCAACTGCTGTGGCACACTATATTGGCTTGACTCTGACGCTGAACAAGTGCAATCTGTATAATTTAATGAATTATTATAAATAAGACAAAGAAAATAAAGTTGAGAGCAATAGCCCTAAAGTATAAAAACCACTGGACTTCTTCCAGCCATTCTTGAATGTCCTAATTACCTGACCATTTAAGACAATGTAAGACTATTGTTGTATTGTAACTACATACTTTATGGTGCAGCCTAACTGACAGACCTTTTTACCAGTTTATAGTCTATAAAAACAAAGTCAGCTTTAATATAAACGGATGCTTTTAAAGATATTGAAAGAAGAATAACAAGAATATATGTAATATGCATATGCAGTGCATATGGATGCTAAGCATAATAAGGTAGAAGAGACCCAGGGACTGTAACATGACTTGAGTTGTATTACACGACAGTCCTCAAATCTGATTGGTCGAGCAGCACTCCAAGAGTGAGACTTTCACTATTTGTATCACCCCACTTTCTGTGTTTATTCCAGACATACATAGTTTATGAACTGGTGGTTTGTGAACACTTTTAGACATACACTCGTGAACGTCCCTAAGCACTTCCCCTCGGGGGAATCCCCACCGCCATTTTGAAGTGTGTTCAACTTTGTCAAGTGGACAAGGGAAGTTTATTTGGAGAGAAGCTCGACCCCTCGATTTTGACCAAGTGAGCGAGTCAACTCAACATGTACACTTCAGGCAGAACACAGCAGCAGATCACACTTAATTTACTCCCACCCCACACACAACTCTAGTGTGTAATATTGGAGTTGTTTTGATATATCAAATAATATATCAGTTTCAAAATTGCAGATTCCAAGTGATCAATGGGTTAGGGGCCGTTCACACAGAAAGTGTTTTTCCATACCAATGTGCTACTTTTCCATGTAAACACGTGCTAGACGGACGTGTATGACCGTTGTGCTCGCGCACATGAGTGCCGCGTTTTTCAGAAGCCGTGTCAAGTTAAAAGAATTTCAACTTTTACATGCAGCGCCGATCATCAATGTCAGTTCCAAACATAGACAGTAAAAGAAATGGACACAGCGACCCCATAGCCCCTGGAGAAAAGTGAAGTCAATTAGAAGCACTCACTTCCTGATTGCCAAGCGCACTGCGCAGCCTCAAACTGAGCTGGACGACGTACATGTGACGTGAGCAACCTGTCTCACAGTTGTATGTCTTCTAGTAGTTGTGCTGTTGTGCCAAGAGGAATCTGAATCATTCCCTTCCGAATCTTGCAGAGCCGGAGATGGTGAGTATTAGATGTCCATGAGCTAGCAGCAGGATCAACTTTATGACTCTCTATGGGCTTCTCCCTTGACTTTATCGGACTTTATGCCTCCACGTCCCCCCGTGGGACTTCTACTTCTGTCTATACGGTAATTTCTCTACTGCGCGACAGAGAGTCGCATGTTATATGACGCAATCGTTAGCCTATTTTTACAAAAACTGCTTCTACGGGGCCATAACGTAAGATACAAGGTAATGGAGGCTTTTATACATTGTTGTGTTTCTTTAGAAATAAACAATGGGCAAATTGAGTCTTTAAACGCCTCAGATGTAAAGTTATTCGCTGTCAAAGTGACGCCAAAATGAATGGGAGTCAATGGAATGCTAACAGCAGGTGAAGGCTTGTTAGCCAATGGCGGCCCCCGGGGAGACTTCAGTTTCCGGCTGATGGATTACCCCCTTGGTTCCAAAACAGTGAACAAATCAGAAGACCCTGGAGGCGGGGCAATTGTTGCAAGCTTTTGTTCACAGTAGTTAGCATGGCAACTGTTGTGTCAGAAGATGGGGTGAACCCAGACAGATCTCTGTCCTGTCATTCTCTGAGCAACAACAGTTTTTATCAAGGTCCAGAGTAAGATCATTTTTTTTCCACGTCAAAAATATTAGCTATCTATTCTGCTGTTTGGCTATTTCCGTTATTGCATCACGTCTCAAAAGCGCATCTCGAGACCTTCGAGTTCTGTGTGAACGGCCCCTTAGGGTGTTCCATTAAACACATTGCAAGGGTTCAGCCAGTAGTGGACACTCATGCAACATAAGCAATGACTTACATCTGAGTGAACGAGATGGAGGGAAGTAAGCCAGGGAAGGGCATAAAAAAAATACTTAAATGCATCCCTGTGATACAAATTAGTCACTGAATAATTCACTCATGTGATTTGTTCAAAAAAGCTGAATAATGCAATAACTACAAATAAATTCCAATAAATTCCTGATCGCCTTTTGGAACACTCCATCATTTTTCCTTATTATTTGTAGGCTGTTAAGTTGTAACAACAGCAGCAATCTTTGTTCTTGACAATAATTTACAATTTAGGGATACATTGTAGATTTCTAAATGACTGTAATTTGAAGTAAATGAATATGGGGCTATCCAGCACTAACAGTTATAGATTTTTAAACTAAATTAGTTACAACACTCCCTGGTTTAATACTCATATATTTGTAAATTTGGAGCCTTTTTATTGGCCATTGCAATGGACTAAGCTGCATTTTGGGGTCACGGGAATATTCACTTGCTTATCTTGTGTTTTCTTTTCTACTCACGCCAGCTGTGCAAACTAAAAGCAGATGTTTGATTAAGCCTGCTTGGATCTGCCAGGAAATGGATAAAAGAAACGCAGTATTACGTCTCAGATGATGTCACG
The DNA here is from genome assembly GCF_029890125.1 of Rhinichthys klamathensis goyatoka. NCBI lineage: Eukaryota > Metazoa > Chordata > Actinopteri > Cypriniformes > Leuciscidae > Rhinichthys > Rhinichthys klamathensis. Next base: position 1,621,201 of record NW_026606648.1, on the reverse strand, counting down.
CTTCAGGTGACGGATGGGGCGGAACCCCGCGCACCTTCAAAGCCGGAATACTTCCTGAACCGGTACCTCAGCCGTATAAAAACCCGCAGCGCCTCTGAGGGAGAGAGCAAGGGAGAGAGCAAGCGCTCACAAAGACGTAAAACAAAGGTAGCCTACTACTGGACAGATTCAGGCAAATAGGCGACGTGTTTATATCCAAAGGCTGCTCTAGAATCTCTGAGAAGGTAGGGGCATTTGTGTTTACAAGCTATCTTTTATTTAATTAGATTATGTGTTAAATTGTTGTGTAGCGTGTAGACAAATGTCTGCATACTCAATGTTGAACGAATAGCTCATTTGAAAGCATTTTATTTCTATTATATGAAATTTATATAGTCAGCTATATATATATATATATATATATATATATATATATATATACATATACTAGTACTAATTTTAATATAAGAAAAAAATATTAAATCGGGCTATATATATATATGATATTAATATTAACACTGGTCCTAATATTTACTTCACTTTTACAACCAATATTAATTAAAGTCTGAATTCTGAAAACTAATAAATTTGAATAGAAATTATTCTGTTAAGTTAGAAGAAAAGATGTTATATTGATATTATTATTTTTTCTTGTCAGTATTGTCTCTATATGGTACAGTGAAGGTTAATTGACATAATAGGTTTTAATGCGTTCTCTAATAAATGGGAATCATTTATGTTTCACAGGCAGATTCTGCAAAAGGAATAGAAACCTCTCACCACATCTCAGCCATCAATCATGAATGAAATTCGTTTAGCTATTGACATTCTGCTCTTGTGTATATCCTGTGGAGCAAGTGCACTGGCAGCCTTCAATCCCACTGCATCTTCATCTCTGCCAGCAACCAATTTCACTGATATTAAATATCTCACCGAGGCCGCAAACCTTCCCAAAACCAGACGGAAACGTTATATTTCCCAGAATGATATGGTCACTATTCTTGATTACCATAATAAAGTCAGAGGAAAAGTTTTCCCCCCAGCTTCAAACATGGAATATATGGTAAGTCACTTATAATAATTACCAATTTTAAAATAAGTAGCCTGTGATACAGTCAGGAACAGTTTGTTTGAACTTTTGCTCTGCACCCTCACGGCAGTTCATCGGGTTCAGTTGTTTTATTTATTTAATTGTATAATTACCTGGCATTTTGCCTGGAAAGCACATTGCTGCTGTTGTAGCTGCCCATGTGAACGTTGCACATGTTACTGCGCTCATCACAGGATGCAGGAATGACAAACTTCTCTGTGTACTTTTGGCACCAGCAGCTGTTGAGCAGATTTAATTGGCTCAGACCACCAGAGTAGATCCTCTCCAGTGTTATCAATGTGTTAAGACTACAGCCAAGCACTGAAATACTTCCAAAAGTGCACCGTCATGGGAAATGCTGTATTAAATATGTTTCAATGGATCTAAATGTTTTGTTTGAACTCATTCTCTGATTTTACCATGATTTAAGGGGCAAAGATTATGTAATGGTCTACTGTGTTAAATAGTTTAGCCACATTTTCCAGCATAAAATGTACATCCATGGTTTGACTTCAATCACTCAGGAATCAATCAAATGTGTTAATATTTGGGGCAATTTTGCTTTTAATCTTCATTTTATGGTCAGAATTTGTACATCATGCTCTCTTAAAAAACATTAAATATGCAATGAATAAATGTATTTATTTATGAATACTGATGAAAGTGTATTCCATGTCTCAGGTCTGGGATGACACTCTTGCAAAAACGGCTGAGCAGTGGGCGTCTACATGCATTTGGGAGCACGGTCCTCGCAATCTTCTTAGATTTCTGGGTCAGAACCTTTCAGTTCGAACAGGAAGGTATGCATCTCCACCCTCAGTCCCAGTTTGTGATCAGTGATGTTTATACCAATGGACATTTAGACTTGAAAGACCAAGCTAAGCATTTCATCACAACATAATGAGATTTAGTGGTAAGTTTGGATTGTTTACAGGTACAGATCCATTTTGCAGCTGGTGAAGCCCTGGCATGATGAAGTGAAGGACTACTCTTTTCCCTATCCTCGAGACTGCAATCCCAGATGTCCTCTTAAGTGCTATGGGCCAATGTGCACTCATTATACACAAGTGAGTTGATTTAAGATGGTCTTTGTGTAATGAATTTCTTCAGGTATACTAGCGGTCACAGTTTGGGGTCAGTAAAATGTATTTATTCTGAAAGAAATTAATACTTTTATTTAGCAAGGATACATTAAATTGATCAAAAGTGACAGTGACAGTAAATACTTTTGAAATGTAACAAAAGATTTCTATTTCAAATAAATATCACAACTTCTTCAAATATTAAGCAGCACAACTGTTTTAAACATTGATAATAACAGAAAGTGCTTCTTTAGCACCAAATCCGCAGAATAAAATGATTTCTGTAGGATCATGTGACACTGAAGACTGGCGTAATGGCTGCTGAAAATTCAAAATATTTTAAAATGTATTTAAAAAAAGAATATGGTTATTTCATTATAATGCTGTTTTTACTGTATTTTTTATCAAACAAATGCAGCCTTGGTGAGCATAAGAGACTTCTTTTAAAAACATCTTACTGACCACAAACTTTTGAACATCAGTGTTTATCATTTTCATTTGACCATTGCTCACTTGTTGCTTCCATTTTACCAGATGGTGTGGGCAACCTCGAATAAAGTAGGATGTGCCATCCACACTTGCCATAATATGAATGTTTGGGGTTCAGTATGGAAGAGGGCAACATACTTGGTGTGCAACTATTCCCCAAAGTAAGTATATGTTTTCTGTTCTGTAGCTTAACTGCAGACTCCAGAACACTTTTCACTAACATAATTAGGCTAAGCTAGCAATTTGGCACTCCTCTGTTAAAAACATTTTTTTAACATGGACATCCACAAGGCTTTCTGGTTCAAAGACTTAGACGACCTCTCGCATTCCTGCTGCATGTGGAATTTTAGCAGAATTCTGCCTCTAATTCCAGAATCAAAGCACCATGATCTTTTGTGGCTGGCAACTTATGACTGACATGTGACCTCCTTCTTTCAGTCTAATTGGGCAGCGCACTTGAGAAAATTTTTAGGCTACTGCAGAGCAAGTTATTTTTAAACTCTTGTAAAGACCCGACTTGCTATCTGAGAACTAGTTAAAGTAGATCCGGATTGATTTAAAGCATGTCTTCTCATGGAATCAAAATAGAAACGCAGTTAAAATGTGAATATAAAATATATACAAAGCTAATTTCAAGCAGTTTAGTTTAATATATCTCACTGGTCTGTCATTAACAATGTTGATACTGTTGTTGTTTACAGGGGGAACTGGATTGGTGAGGCCCCGTATAAAGTAGGTGTTCCTTGCTCCACGTGCCCTCCGAGCTATGGAGGATCATGCAGTAACAACATGTGCTTTCCTGCTGTGAACTCAAATTACCTGCACTGGTTCAAATGAACACAGACAGACAGAATGCACATGCCCCATTACAGAGACACTGTCCCTCATGGGAATTTGCACAACATTCCTGCATCACCCTGTTTTTTATATTATGGGCCATATAGGACCATGGGTTGCAAGGCAGCAAGTTTTTTAAAGACATGTACATAACTTATTTTTCAGTGTTTATACCATTATATTATATTGTTTTGTGTATGTACCCATTTATAGGACATTTATTTATAGTTTATTTCCTGAGAGGGACTCTACTGTGATCTGTCAAGTCAGGATTGGTGCTTACAGTATTCAACCGTAACTGTATTCAGAGATCACGAGGTGCAGTTGCCAAAATTCCCATCAGGCCTTGTTAGCAAGTCTAACATTGCACGTTGTCTGTAGTCCCAGACTGGTCCTAATGGGATAATTCACCCAAAAATGAACATTCTGTCATAATTTACTCGCCCTAGTGTTGTTTTAAACTCTTTTTCATCTGTGGAAGACAAAAGAAGACCTTTTGGAAGAATTTTTCAGCTGTTTTTGTCTATTATGAAAGTCTTGGACCCCATTGACTTTTCTTGTATGGACAGAAACTGCTGAAACATTCTTCTAAATATCATCCCACAGAAAATTTTCTGTTATCATTTACTCATCCTCATGTCGTTCCAAACCTGTATGACTTACTTCTAAAAGAAAGGAAAAGAATGTTGGTAATGCTGAAGCTGTTTGGTTACTGACTTTCTTCAAAGTATCTTCTATGTTCAACCGAAGAAACTAAGTTTGTAACAACTTGGGAATGAGTAAATAATGACAGAATTGTCATTTTAGGGTGAACTATCCCTTTAAGTCATATGATGTCATGTCTATTAACCCTGGTGGTTGACTTTTGGTGCTTCAGAAGAAATGTTAAGTTAGTTGTTCTTGAACTGGGCTCAGACACACTAGAACTTCACTGGTTTGAATACACTCACTGGCATCCTTAGTAATGCTTTGCTTTGGGTCTTCCCTCTTGGAAGGTTTCCACATGCTTAAAGCTTACAAGCGTGTGCTTGGGGCTTAGAAGTTGTGGATTAGGCATCATTTGGAAAAACCTCTGCATTTTGCAATCCCAGAAAGAGCATTTAGTGAGATGGCTAATCATGCTGTACCCACATGAAATGTTGAGGCGGATTAACATAGAAACATGTTTGTGTAAGTGCACCTTATGTTTTTTAAATGTATTTGTATTGAGAAGAATGTCATTATTTGTGTTTTTACCAATTGTACATACATGTATTATGAATTCAGCAGTACAGTCTCTACAATGCATGCATAACAGTGGCACGTTATTGCATTGTATTGCACTGTGTTGATTTCACTTGTTTCGTTTTTTTAACTGCATCACACAAGCACTTGGGGAAATCTATCAGGCACTGCTCTGCATATGGAGGGGATATAAGGGCTATTTATCCCTTCCCCTCCTAACATGACATTGTTTATAGAAATGGCATTTTCTGCTAAATTCACTAATTTTTAATGATGTCATAGACTGCATCTTTTCATTGTGTTAATGTGTCTTTGTAGACCTCTGAAAAGTAGTTATGGTGCTGGATTAAATGACATAATTATGTAAATGTGTGTATTTGCACCTATTGTGGCAGTAACAATTTATTTATCATCTGAAATAAGCTGTACATAACTTTTTTTTATTATAAAAATCTCTTTTTTAATATACATTTTGTTATTTACACCTGTCATTTTGTGCCTCATTGCAAAGCAAAACCGTACAAAGGTTTGGGGTCAATACGATAAATTTTTTTTTTTTTTAGCATGGACACAAATTGATTAAAAGTGGCATTAAAAACATTTCATGCTGTTACAAAAGATTTGTATTTAAAATAAATGCTGTTCTTTTGAGCTTTCTTTTCATCAAACAATCCTGGAAAAAGCATAAATTATTCCACAAAAATATTAAACTGCAACTATTTTCAAAATTGATCATAAGAAATGTTTCTTGAGCAGCAAATCAGTAATGATGCTGAAAATTCAGCTTTGCCATCACTGAAATAAATGAAATTTAAAATATATGAAAATAGTAAACAGTGTTTTAAAATTGTAATAATATTTCACAATATTACTGATTTATTGTGTTTTTGATCAAATGCAGCTTCGATGAGCATAAGAGACTTTTTTTTCCAAAAACATTACAAGATCTGACCCCAAACCTTTGAAAGGGCAGCTCTCAAATAACTCCCATTAGCAACAGATTTTATGGTGAGAGTTTTGGATCAAGATTAGATGTTGAAAGAGACATCACCAGTGCTGGATGTGGGTTGAAATGATTTTGGACATTGGCCCACAAGCAAAAACAAATACATTCAAACCAGAAAATCTATTATTATTTGAAGTATGTGTTTCATAGAACTATAAACAATACGACCATCCTTGTTGACTATTAAATCAATGTTGTATTTATACTTTTTAATCAGACTCCTTGCTGATGTATATTGTTTTGTTAAATAAAGCTGAAAGTTTTGTCTTTCTTCAGTTGTGTTAACCTTGTTCACTGTTTTTTTCTGTCAACCCGTCCCATTCCTGTTTTCTTCTCTTTATTTTTTTTTTACACAGAAACAGACAAAGCTGATGGTGATTATGGGATCTTTTGAGGAACTCTTTCTCATCCCTGTTCCTTTTGATGTTCTGTTTACAATTTCACTAAGCACTGTAACTGTAAGACAGCTTCCTTGATATGAAAACTGGTTACAAGTGCATCTTAATAAGAAAACCTTGACTTTGGCCTAGCTGATACCCGTCTTCTACACAAACAAAATATGATCTTACTAAGAGGGGCCCTCAGTTCTGTAAAGGAGCGAATGAAACCGATGAACTCAGTGAAAGCTACAGGCTCCACCTCATGCACTCATTTGGGAACGGGTGGGGCGAGCAGGCAGACAGACTCTCACCGCTACCAAATTCAGCAGATTTGGAAGAAGTATGCAGATATCACAGGGAAATATGATGCCATAAATGTTTTGATCTATTGGACAGACACAGCTGTTCCTGTACAGACTTCAGCTGTGAGAAGAGGTGGAATCCTGCCAATGCCGTACAAAGAATAACAGGCCATCATACTTAAAAAAGAACGGATGGTATGCAGTAGCTGTGAAAAAAATATGCCAAAACATTAAAAAGGTAGTGTTTCACAGGAAGGATGAAGTGGGTGTACAGTAATTCTGAATGGACAGGCTACGTCAGCTTACAAAAATGTGCTCTATTTGCTACCTTTATTACTGGTTTTATTGCACACGATTCATCTGTCCATATTATTCAAAATAAAAATGTGTTAATCTTCATAATCTTTAATCAGAATGTAATAACTTGCACTTCCTCTCACCAACTTTCCTTTCCCACTAACGTCGATCTGACGACACGGACAGGGAAATGTCTGCAGTGACGACCAAATCAAACTAGTGTGGCAAAACAGAACTGGTGACAAAGTCCATTTTCACCCCAAAACTCTGATCCCCTTCCTTTACCTTGGTTGTTGCTCTTAGTCTTTATTTCACACTTACAACAATGCTATTTGTTTTCAACTAATAGATCCCTTACATGCAATCTGCATGCAGTCACATCATTACTGCATGGCACAAGCTGATTGGCCTCTGGTGATCCTGCAGCCAATAAGATTGCTTGCTCAACATTTAAATAGTCTAGTTCAGTGCTTGCTTCAGGCTTGTCCTTTCTATGAAATGCACTAATAAGTGAATGGTCTTTTATTGTTCCAAATCACTGAACAACGTTGCATGGTCTGCAATGCATTTATCAATTAATTAATGAAGCAAACATACACGTTCAAAATCATGTTTGGCTAGACCATGCAACATTGTTTAGTGATTTGCATTTATTCATACCTTGCATCATACAAAACAGAGTATGCTGCAAGGAATGGATAATTAAGCATACAAGCAAGCATGAGAATATGCTTGAGTCAACAACAGCAGTAAATTCGTTTTAAATCATTTTTTGATGTATTGCAAGTTGCAAATGAGGCAAATAATAAATAATTTAGTATATAAGCAAAGCTAGCATGAAAGCATGTTGAGTCAACAATAACAACACCAGCAGCGGGAAAACAACTTTGTTGTGAAGTTACAGGCAAGCATAACTTGCATGAGAACACATTTGAACTGAAATGAGGTATTTTTCATTCAAATTGAATGTGAAGGTTTGCATGTTACCCTGTGGTTTGCTGTTCGTCGCATGGCCATACTTTTGGATGTTCAAACAGCAAAATATAAATAATGCAGGTTGCTTGAATGCTTGCTCGGGTGGTTGTTGGGGGTTATTTTCTCCATCTCTCTCAGCTTGCAACATTAGCCTATCATTTGCTTAAGTCACACATAGTGCGTGTTCTGATTTGGTAAGTTGGAGCCATATTGACTCAGACACATACAGTAGCTGGTTTTGGGAATGGCATCCAGGTACACATTGCTAAAATCAGGATAGGCTAAATAACTCTGGGGTTCTCTAGTCTACTACTTTTTTTGTGTGTTTATATAATAGGGTCTAATTAAACTCTACATAGGACAATCAGTCTGGAGATAGGATGGATTGAATGGATGGGCCTAACCGAAAATCCTTTTTCACTTGGAAATACTTCACAGAAGTTAAATCTATTGTGAACAGGGTTTGACATTGACTTAATTTTAGTTTATTCCATTATTTTTAGGGCCCGAGCACTGATGGTGTGAGGACCCTATTGCCTCATTGTTTCATGTGCCACATTACGTTTATACAATACAGCTCTGTTTTGCTTTAAACTCTCAGGTCAAAATGACTAAGTCCAGCTCAAGAGGTAATGTTTCATGTCTTTAAACAAGGCTTCTTGGACCCGAGACTGTAGCTGCAAGAAAAATACCCCACCCGTGTGAATTACAAAATTCACTGTGCACTTGTTTGTATTCAACAAAATTTATTTGACAATATTCATTTTTGAAGCAACTCGAATTTGGGTAAAAAAATTCAGATCTCAGTTATTCTCACATTATTATTCTTTTTCATGAAATACAGAAACATCATGGCTTTAACTTGGAAGATGTGAAGAGCAGGAGATTCATTATAAGAGTATGTGAGCTTTCAATTTTTTGCAAACATGCCCTCAAACTCTTTCAGCGAAACATCAGGTGAATGTGGCTCATGCTGACGGCAGACCAGAAGAAAGATCCAGTGTGTCTGGCTTGAGACTATGCATGACAGACCAACAACCTGCTGATGAAAACTTGGCTCCCGCTCGTTTTCTTTCATGTCTCCCGGGAGCCATTGCAGATAGCATTTTTTTAATCCTTTTAATGCTTTTTCTCCTTCCCTCTCTGTCTTCGCAATTCCCTCTGAGGAACCATAACAAATTCGACCGCCGTCCCTCCTCTCCATCTCTCTGCACCTCCTTCCTCTCATCTGAGGTGGCTAAGTTCAGACTGGCCTCTACTGTCCTTGGCCTTTCCTCTTAAACACTGTCCCCACTTTCCATGATTCTCAAGAAAAAAACAGCTGTTCATCATAATGGAGCTTTAAGCTTTCATAATGCTTGCCAAATACTGCTTGGAAGAAAGCTTGTACATTCATTTTTGGACGCTATCAAAACTCACCTTTTAATTATTGGGGGTGGTGAAATAGAGGCTGACCGAGTCTGTGGAGTAACGTCCTGCATCTGGTGCTCTCCACAGCTAGATCTGGTCTGCTGCAAAAGCAACAGAATGGACTGTAAACATCCCCTGTGCAATGCCAAACCATCTCTCCAAACGCAGATGCTGCAAAGAGCAAAAGGTGTTAAAGGGACAGTTCACCAAAATATGAACATTTCTCACTCATTTCTGATTCTAAACCTGTATGACTTGACTTCTTCTGTTGAACAAAAGATATTTTGAAAAATGACTTTTATTTTAATGACAAAAACAATTGAAACATTCTTCTAAATATCATCTTTTATCTTACATTATTCTACATATCACGTAACTACCATCAATGTTATCATTAAAATGGTCATTGTTACAATAATCAAATTATAGCAGTTTCCTCTCAAACTGAAGCAAAATGTTGAAGTTAGAGATGAAAACATACAAGATACAAGTTTATTAACTAACCTGAACTAACAATGAGCAGTATATTTCTTTCATGACAACAGACATGTCAGTGTTTGGCATGTTAATGGATTTGACAATGGATAGATCTGCTACGCTGCTGCTGTTGGTTATATGGGATTATTGGAGTTGCTACTGCAATACATAGCCTACACGACACGCTACTGTGAGCAAAGCTAAGACATGCTGCTGCTGTAGAATAGGCTATAGCATACATGAATTACCTATAGCAGATCTATACAGGTGGAGCTGGGGAAGGTGCATGGGAGATTTCTGAAAGCGAGCTGCAACTACAAATCCCGACCAAGTATGTGAAGGTTGAGCAGCGAGCTCATTGGCTACTGATACAGCAGAAACCAATCAGCATGTGCCCTATAGACGAATTCGGCGAAACTACCGGAAGTAAGCGGGCGCCATAACTGAGCTGTTGCTGGGTAGCGTTGCGCCATTGCCTCCTATTGTTTTAATAATGTACTTTAAAATGTTGATATAAAAATTAACTTGGATTAATAAATGCTTTAGAAGTTGTTTTTTGTTTAAATTGATAAATCATTCTTTTGCAAGCCTTTGTTTAGGAAGCAGATCAAGAGATCAATAACCCCTGTTAGCTATGCATTAGCATTTAAGTGGAACTTTAAGTCTTCATTGCTTATGGGTGCTCAGTTCTGCAGAATTTATTTTTTTGCAAAAAATTTGGCTAATTACTAAAATATGATGGGTTCAAGTTATGTCGTAAAGATCATATTTATAATGTTCACATGAATGGCATCACTAATTGAGTTGGAAACTAGATTTTCTTTGAGCCCTAACTTTCCAAGTTTGGGGCGTGTCGGTGAGAAAACATGAATGGATGAATGAAACTATTATTTTTCCTACAATAAAACTAGCTGAGTTGCATGCACACTGTAAAATACAATAGTACAGTTTCAATAGAATATAACGATTCAGTTTACAGTTTTTTTTTTGTAGAAAAGGTACATCGCCATCATGTGCCAAACGATTGATTTGACTGCACTATACTTTCAGATGATAAGCTGTGAAAGGAAAAACAGCAAAAAGGAAAGATTGTGCTTTTAAGAGCTCTCTAAAACAGAACAAAATTGGTCTCTGATAAAACTTCTGCAATAAAATGAAATATTTGCAATATTTTCTAAGAACAAACAAACACATTTTGTCAAAATATACAGCTTTTTCCCCCAAATGCTGACAATGGAGATGCTTTTTGGCATTATGGTGTTGTTAGCATGAGTGCTAACGACTTAAGCTAACTAGCAAAGCTTTGACCACTTGGATGCGACAAGCATTTTGTCTTTCCACACTACATGGAACTGCTGTGCTGACATGATTACAGAAATTTAGAAGATATTTAATGTTTGATTCAATTCAAATCACATTTATTTGTATAGCGCTTTTCACAATACATCGCAAAGCAGCTTTACATAAAATACATGCGTCCACATTACAATTTAGAGTGATCTGTTATCAGAGGTGACTGTCTAAGTTATATATTTCAGAAATGTACATACACAAATCACACAGTTTGCTAAACATGTATTCATTTAAACAATGTAATAATTTAAGGCAGAAACAAAGAGCTCATTTAAGTAATAAATAGATGTTTGTTAAATTATTATGACATTGAAAATTGTAGCATTGGTGCATGTTGATTCAGAGTTTGCGTCATCTGAAGTCCTCGCAGGAGTTGGCGCCGTCTCTTCACTGGTGTTGGGTCATCTGAAGTCTTCATAAGAGGCTGTATCCAAACTGGAGCTGACATACTCTCTAGTTACCTCAGGATGGGCATCCCGAGATAAAACAGAAAAGCAAATGGAAAATAGTTAGCGTAGCTGCTGTTCATAACATTAAGCAAGGACAATTATATGCATTTAATCTGATATAACTGGAGTGTAAGGTTATGAACATGGGCGGGGGAAGACAATCCAGAGCTCTGGGCAATTAGAATATGCTGCCCCCTATGTTCAAATTTTTTTGCCAATGCCAATTTATCACATATTGACCCCTACTTTTGACTTAAGACAGGTGTAATGAATTAATACAGTTGACTCCATTTAAACGAGGACCTTTTTGCTTTTGCTGCTGCAAACTCTTCTTGGAGAAATCCAATTTGTGACAGATTTGGTGCTCAATTGAAATTTCAGCCAATCCATTCAAACGATCTTGTGACAACTATGTTTACATGCACACTTTTTGTTTCAATCGGATTGAATTCATTCTGATTGATAAATCCGAACGTAGTGTTTACATGAATACTAAATAAAGTGATCGGATTAATGTGCGTTTATGTAGGCTACAAGCTTCAAATCGGAATAGATTTTTGACATGTGCACACTGCACGAGTTTCCCGCTGTTTGGGCATAACTATTCTCCTACATTTGTTCTTTATTTGTTTTAAACAGCAGACTTAATATCCTCCTCTGTTCATAATATAAACTGCTTTGCCATGCTGCTTATATTTATCACACAGTGATAAATCACAATCACAAGTGCCCAAAACCAGTCGTCCAGAATCCGAAACAAGCACTGGTGGGATGTTGTCCTGCTCCACTTCACAGATGCTGAGTGAAAGGAGAATCTAAAAAAATTTTAGAAGGACACTCATTTATATGACACTTTATTAAACCGAAAGATCAGCTCGTTCAGTGTGTCTTATGTCATTGCATATGCGCTGTCCTTTCAGTTCCGGTTTTCAATCCGATCAAGTGTTTACATGTTCTCTCGGATCGGATTAGAAAAGAAATAAACCACCCCTTTCAAGGTGTTTACATGGCTTTTCAGTCCGATTGAGCCGTCAATCTGATTACTAATGGGTTATTTGGTTGCATGTAAACGTATTGTTGATAGCAGATAGTTCTTCCCAAATTTGAGACACTCGTGCTCGTCATGGTGCAGCGATTTTTGTATTTTACAATAATTATGTCTGGGTATTAGTTGCGCTTTGTCATTTGAAAATCTGTTTAAATTTGTTTAATTACAAGCGTAACTATATTTCGGATCTTATTTGAACTTTTTTTTTTTGGCAATCTAGGGTGTGGCCTGTGTCCCACCCACCACAACCTTACAGGACACACCCTAGTCCTAACTCCAAGTGTTTACTTGGGGTGAACTACCAGATTCGCCTATATATCAGACTGGCCAGAATGGCAAAGCGTAGAGTGGGCTCTTGTTTGACTGCGTTTCATTACAAACATAACTATATTTCGGATTTTAAATTACCTTTTTTTTATTTTTATAATTGTTTGTCGTTTTTTGGCAATCTAGGGTGTGGCCTGTGTCCCACCCACCACAACCTTACAGGACACACCCTAGTCCTAACGCCAAGTGTTTGGGGTGAAATGAAATAAAATAATTATATCTGGGTATTAGTTGCGCTTTTGTCATTTGAAAATGTGTTTGACTTTGTGTCATTACAAACGTAACTATATTTCGGATTTTATTTGACCTTTTTTTTTTTTTTTTGAATTGTTTGTTGTTTTTTGGCAATCTAGGGTGTGGCCTGTGTCCCACCCACCACAACCTTACAGGACACACCCTAGTCCTAACGCCAAGTGTTTACTTGGGGTGAAATGAAATAAGATAATTATATCTGGGTATTAGTTGCGCTTTGTCATTTGAAAATGTGTTTGACTTTGTTTCATTACAAACGTAACTATATTTCAGATTTTATCTGACCTTTTTTTTTTTAAATTGTTTGTTGTTTTTTGGCAATCTAGGGTGTGGCCTGTGTCCCACCCACCACAACCCTACAGGACACACCCTAGTCCTAACGCCAAGTGTTTACTTGGGGTGAAATTAAATAAAATAATTATATCTGGGTATTAGTTGCGTTTTGTTATTTGAAAATGTGTTTGACTTTGTTTCATTACAAACGTAACTATATTTCGGATTTTATTTGACCATTTTTTTTTTTTTTTTTAATTGTTTGTCGTTTTTTTGGCAATCTAGGGTGTGGCCTGTGTCCCACCCACCACAACCTTACAGGACACACCCTAGTCCTAACTCCAAGTGTTTACTTGGGGTGAACTGCCAGCTTTGCCGAAGTTTCCAACTTGCCAAGGTATGCAATGCGCAGTGCGCTCTTTGTCCATTGCTAATTGCCCCGCACAGAGTACAGCATCACAACGTCCCTACTTCCCTGAACTGAAATGGCAGCTTTTCCATAATTGTGAAGACGGATACAGGTTTCCTGGATGCAGACAACAACAGACTGTGCCATGGGCACATAACTGGTCAGTCCCACCCAGAGTGCTGCACCAGAGCTAGGAACCATTACGACAAAAAGGCAAACTAACCATAGATTTTGTATTTTAAAATAATTATATCTGGGTATTAGTTGCGCTTTGTCATTTGAAAATGTGTTTGACTTTGTTTCATTACAAACGTAACTATATTTCGGATTTTATCTGACCTTTTTTTTTTTTAGAATTGTTTGTCGTTTTTTGGCAATCTAGGGTGTGGCCTGTGTCCCACCCACCACAACCTTACAGGACACACCCTAGTCCTTATGCCAAGTGTTTACTTGGGGTGAAATGAAATAAAATAATTATATCTGGGTAATAGTTGCGTTTTTGTCATTTGAAAATGTGTTTGACTTTGTTTCATTACAAACGTAACTACATTTCGGATTTTATTTGACTTTTTTTTTTTTTTTTTTAGAATTGTTTGTCGTTTTTTGGCAATCTAGGGTGTGGCCTGTGTCCCACCCACCACAACCTTACAGGACACACCCTAGTCCTAACGCCAAGTGTTTACTTGGGGTGAAATGAAATAAAATAATTATATCTGGGTATTAGTTGCGCTTTGTCATTTGAAAATGTGTTTGACTTTGTTTCATTACAAACGTAACTATATTTCGGATTTTATTTGACCTTTTTTTTTTTTTTTTTGGAATTGTTTGTTGTTTTTTGGCAATCTAGGGTGTGGCCTGTGTCCCACCCACCACAACCTTACAGGACACACCCTAGTCCTAACTCCAAGTGTTTACTTGGGGTGAACTACCAGATTCGCCTATATATCAGACTGGCCAGAATGGCAAAGCGTAGAGTGGGCTCTTGTTTGACTGCGTTTCATTACAAACATAACTATATTTGGGATTTTAATTGACCTTTTTTTAAATTTTTTTTTTTATTGTTTGTCGTTTTTTGGCAATCTAGGGTGTGGCCTGTGTCCCACCCACCACAACCTTACAGGACACACCCTAGTCCTAACGCCAAGTGTTTACTTGGGGTGAAATTAATTAAAATAATGATATCTGGGTATTAGTTGCGCTTTGTCATTTGAAAATGTGTTTGACTTTGTTTCATTACAAACGTAACTATATTTCGGATTTTATTTGACCGTTTTTTTTTTTTTAATTGTTTGTTGTTTTTTGGCAATCTAGGGTGTGGCCTGTGTCCCACCCACCACAACCTTACAGGACACACCCTAGTCCTAACTCCAAGTGTTTACTTGGGGTGAACTGCCAGCTTTGCCGAAGTTTCCAACTTGCCAAGGTATGCAATGCGCAGTGCGCTCTTTGTCCATTGCTAATTGCCCCGCACAGAGTACAGCATCACAACGTCCCTACTTCCCTGAACTGAAATGGCAGCTTTTCCGTAATTGTGAAGACGGATACAGGTTTCCTGGATGCAGACAACAACAGACTGTGCCATGGGCACATAACTGGTCAGTCCCACCCAGAGTGCTGCACCAGAGCTAGGAACCATTACGACAAAAAGGCAAACTAACCATAGATTTTGTATTTTAAAATAATTATATCTGGGTATTAGTTGCGCTTTGTCATTTGAAAATGTGTTTGACTTTGTTTCATTACAAACGTAACTAACTATATTTCGGATTTTATTTGACCTTTTTTATTTAATCGTTTGTTGTTTTTGGCAATCTAGGGTGTGGCCTGTGTCCCACCCACCACAACCTTACAGGACACACCCTAGTCCTAACGCCAAGTGTTTACTTGGGGTGAAATGAAACAAAAATAATTATATCTGGGTATTAGTTGCGTTTTGTCATTTGAAAATGTGTTTGACTTTGTTTCATTACAAACGTAACTATATTTCGGATTTTATTTGACCTTTTTTATTTAATCGTTTGTTGTTTTTGGCAATCTAGGGTGTGGCCTGTGTCCCACCCACCACAACCTTACAGGACACACCCTAGTCCTAACGCCAAGTGTTTACTTGGGGTGAAATGAAATAAGATAATTATATCTGGGTATTAGTTGCGCTTTGTCATTTGAAAATGTGTTTGACTTTGTTTCATTACAAACGTAACTATATTTCGGATTTTATCTGACCTTTTTTTTAGAATTGTTTGTCGTTTTTTGGCAATCTAGGGTGTGGCCTGTGTCCCACCCACCACAACCTTACAGGACACACCCTAGTCCTAACGCCAAGTGTTTACTTGGGGTGAAATAAAATAAAATAATTATATCTGGGTATTAGTTGCGCTTTGTCATTTGAAAATGTGTTTGACTTTGTTTCATTACAAACGTAACTATATTTCGGATTTTATCTGACCTTTTTTTTTTTAGAATTGTTTGTCGTTTTTTGGCAATCTAGGGTGTGGCCTGTGTCCCACCCACCACAACCTTACAGGACACACCCCAGTCCTTATGCCAAGTGTTTACTTGGGGTGAAATGAAATAAAATAATTATATCTGGGTAATAGTTGCGTTTTTGTCATTTGAAAATGTGTTTGACTTTGTTTCATTACAAACGTAACTACATTTCGGATTTTATTTGACCTTTTTTTTTTTTTTTTTTAGAATTGTTTGTCGTTTTTTGGCAATCTAGGGTGTGGCCTGTGTCCCACCCACCACAACCTTACAGGACACACCCTAGTCCTAACGCCAAGTGTTTACTTGGGGTGAACTGCCAGCTTTGCCGAAGTTTCCAACTTGCCAAGGTATGCAATGCGCAGTGCGCTCTTTGTCCATTGCTAATTGCCCCGCACAGAGTACAGCACCACAACGTCCCTACTTCCCTGAACTGAAATGGCAGCTTTTCCGTAATTGTGAAGACGGATACAGGTTTCCTGGATGCAGACAACAACAGACTGTGCCATGGGCACATAACTGGTCAGTCCCACCCAGAGTGCTGCACCAGAGCTAGGAACCATTACGACAAAAAGGCAAACTAACCATAGATTTTGTATTTTAAAATAATTATATCTGGGTATTAGTTGCGCTTTGTCATTTGAAAATGTGTTTGACTTTGTTTCATTACAAACGTAACTATATTTCGGATTTTATCTGACCTTTTTTTTTTAGAATTGTTTGTTGTTTTTTGGCAATCTAGGGTGTGGCCTGTGTCCCACCCACCACAACATTACAGGACACACCCTAGTCCTAACGCCAAGTGTTTACTTGGGGTGAAATGAAATAAAATAATTATATCTGGGTATTAGTTGCGCTTTGTCATTTGAAAATGTGTTTGACTTTGTTTCATTACAAACGTAACTATATTTCGGATTTTATTTGACCTTTTTTTTTTTTTTTTTTTGAATTGTTTGTTGTTTTTTGGCAATCTAGGGTGTGGCCTGTGTCCCACCCACCACAACCTTACAGGACACACCCTAGTCCTAACGCCAAGTGTTTACTTGGGGTGAAATTAATTAAAATAATGATATCTGGGTATTAGTTGCGCTTTGTCATTTGAAAATGTGTTTGACTTTGTTTCATTACAAACGTAACTATATTTCGGATTTTATTTGACCGGTTTTTTTTTTGAATTGTTTTTTGTTTTTTGGCAATCTAGGGTGTGGCCTGTGTCCCACCCACCACAACCTTACAGGACACACCCTAGTCCTAACTCCAAGTGTTTACTTGGGGTGAACTGCCAGCTTTGCCGAAGTTTCCAACTTGCCAAGGTATGCAATGCGCAGTGCGCTCTTTGTCCATTGCTAATTGCCCCGCACAGAGTACAGCACCACAACGTCCCTACTTCCCTGAACTGAAATGGCAGCTTTTCCGTAATTGTGAAGACGGATACAGGTTTCCTGGATGCAGACAACAACAGACTGTGCCATGGGCACATAACAGGTCAGTCCCACCCAGAGTGCTGCACCAGAGCTAGGAACCATTACGACAAAAAGGCAAATTAACCATAGATTTTGTATTTTAAAATAATTATATCTGGGTATTAGTTGCGCTTTGTCATTTGAAAATGTGTTTGACTTTGTTTCATTACAAACGTAACTAACTATATTTCGGATTTTATTTGACCTTTTTTATTTAATCGTTTGTTGTTTTTGGCAATCTAGGGTGTGGCCTGTGTCCCACCCACCACAACCTTACAGGACACACCCTAGTCCTAACGCCAAGTGTTTACTTGGGGTGAAATGAAATAAAATAATTATATCTGGGTATTAGTTGCGTTTTGTCATTTGAAAATGTGTTTGACTTTGTTTCATTACAAACGTAACTATATTTCGGATTTTATTTGACCTTTTTTATTTAATCGTTTGTTGTTTTTGGCAATCTAGGGTGTGGCCTGTGTCCCACCCACCACAACCTTACAGGACACACCCTAGTCCTAACTCCAAGTGTTTACTTGGGGTGAAATTAAATAAAATAATTATATCTGGGTATTAGTTGCGCTTTGTCATTTGAAAATGTGTTTGACTTTGTTTCATTACAAACGTAACTATATTTCGGATTTTATTTGACCGGTTTTTTTTTTGAATTGTTTGTTGTTTTTTGGCAATCTAGGGTGTGGCCTGTGTCCCACCCACCACAACCTTACAGGACACACCCTAGTCCTAACTCCAAGTGTTTACTTGGGGTGAAATAAAATAAAATAATTATATCTGGGTATTAGTTGCGCTTTGTCATTTGAAAATGTGTTTGACTTTGTTTCATTACAAACGTAACTATATTTCGGATTTTATCTGACCTTTTTTTTTTTTAGAATTGTTTGTCGTTTTTTGGCAATCTAGGGTGTGGCCTGTGTCCCACCCACCACAACCTTACAGGACACACCCTAGTCCTAACGCCAAGTGTTTACTTGGGGTGAAATGAAATAAAATAATTATATCTGGGTATTAGTTGCGCTTTGTCATTTGAAAATGTGTTTGACTTTGTTTCATTACAAACGTAACTATATTTCGGATTTTATTTGACCTTTTTTTTTTTTTTTTTTGGAATTGTTTGTTGTTTTTTGGCAATCTAGGGTGTGGCCTGTGTCCCACCCACCACAACCTTACAGGACACACCCTAGTCCTAACTCCAAGTGTTTACTTGGGGTGAACTACCAGATTCGCCTATATATCAGACTGGCCAGAATGGCAAAGCGTAGAGTGGGCTCTTGTTTGACTGCGTTTCATTACAAACATAACTATATTTGGGATTTTAATTGACCTTTTTTTTTTTTTTTTTTTTATAATCGTTTGTCGTTTTTTGGCAATCTAGGGTGTGGCCTGTGTCCCACCCACCACAACCTTACAGGACACACCCTAGTCCTAACGCCAAGTGTTTACTTGGGGTGAAATTAATTAAAATAATGATATCTGGGTATTAGTTGCGCTTTGTCATTTGAAAATGTGTTTGACTTTGTTTCATTACAAACGTAACTATATTTCGGATTTCATTTGACCGTTTTTTTTTTTGAATTGTTTGTTGTTTTTTGGCAATCTAGGGTGTGGCCTGTGTCCCACCCACCACAACCTTACAGGACACACCCTAGTCCTAACTCCAAGTGTTTACTTGGGGTGAACTGCCAGCTTTGCCGAAGTTTCCAACTTGCCAAGGTATGCAATGCGCAGTGCGCTCTTTGTCCATTGCTAATTGCCCCGCACAGAGTACAGCACTACAACGTCCCTACTTCCCTGAACTGAAATGGCAGCTTTTCCGTAATTGTGAAGACGGATACAGGTTTCCTGGATGCAGACAACAACAGACTGTGCCATGGGCACATAACTGGTCAGTCCCACCCAGAGTGCTGCACCAGAGCTAGGAACCATTACGACAAAAAGGCAAATTAACCATAGATTTTGTATTTTAAAATAATTATATCTGGGTATTAGTTGCGCTTTGTCATTTGAAAATGTGTTTGACTTTGTTTCATTACAAACGTAACTAACTATATTTCGGATTTTATTTGACCTTTTTTATTTAATCGTTTGTTGTTTTTGGCAATCTAGGGTGTGGCCTGTGTCCCACCCACCACAACCTTACAGGACACACCCTAGTCCTAACGCCAAGTGTTTACTTGGGGTGAAATGAAATAAAATAATTATATCTGGGTATTAGTTGCGTTTTGTCATTTGAAAATGTGTTTGACTTTGTTTCATTACAAACGTAACTATATTTCGGATTTTATTTGACCTTTTTTATTTAATCGTTTGTTGTTTTTGGCAATCTAGGGTGTGGCCTGTGTCCCACCCACCACAACCTTACAGGACACACCCTAGTCCTAACGCCAAGTGTTTACTTGGGGTGAAATGAAATAAGATAATTATATCTGGGTATTAGTTGCGCTTTGTCATTTGAAAATGTGTTTGACTTTGTTTCATTACAAACGTAACTATATTTCGGATTTTATCTGACCTTTTTTTTAGAATTGTTTGTCGTTTTTTGGCAATCTAGGGTGTGGCCTGTGTCCCACCCACCACAACCCTACAGGACACACCCTAGTCCTAACTCCAAGTGTTTACTTGGGGTGAAATAAAATAAAATAATTATATCTGGGTATTAGTTGCGCTTTGTCATTTGAAAATGTGTTTGACTTTGTTTCATTACAAACGTAACTACATTTCGGATTTTATTTGACCTTTTTTTTTATTTTATTTTTTATTGTTTGTCGTTTTTTGGCAATCTAGGGTGTGGCCTGTGTCCCACCCACCACAACCTTACAGGACACACCCTAGTCCTAACTCCAAGTGTTTACTTGGGGTGAACTGCCAGCTTTGCCGAAGTTTCCAACTTGCCAAGGTATGCAATGCGCAGTGCGCTCTTTGTCCATTGCTAATTTCCCCGCACAGAGTACAGCATCACAACGTCCCTACTTCCCTGAACTGAAATGGCAGCTTTTCCGTAATTGTGAAGACGGATACAGGTTTCCTGGATGCAGACAACAACAGACTGTGCCATGGGCACATAACTGGTCAGTCCCACCCAGAGTGCTGCACCAGAGCTAGGAACCATTACGACAAAAAGGCAAACTAACCATAGATTTTGTATTTTAAAATAATTATATCTGGGTATTAGTTGCGCTTTGTCATTTGAAAATGTGTTTGACTTTGTTTCATTACAAACGTAACTATATTTCGGATTTTATCTGACCTTTTTTTTTTAGAATTGTTTGTTGTTTTTTGGCAATCTAGGGTGTGGCCTGTGTCCCACCCACCACAACCTTACAGGACACACCCTAGTCCTTATGCCAAGTGTTTACTTGGGGTGAAATGAAATAAGTAGGGCTGGGAAAAAATTAATCGTAATTAATCGCATCCAAAATAAAAGTTTTGTTTACATAATATATGTGTGTGTAGTGTGTATAATTATTTTGTATATATAAATACACACATATGCATGTATATATTTAAGAAATA
Organism: Rhinichthys klamathensis goyatoka; assembly: GCF_029890125.1. Taxonomy (NCBI): domain Eukaryota; kingdom Metazoa; phylum Chordata; class Actinopteri; order Cypriniformes; family Leuciscidae; genus Rhinichthys; species Rhinichthys klamathensis. Next base: position 1,600,067 of record NW_026606648.1, on the reverse strand, counting down.
TTTGCATGTATATACTGTATATATATTTATACATCATTTATATTATATATAAATATACATATTTTTATATTAATAACACATTTTTCTTAAATATATACATGCATGTGTGTGTATTTATATATACAAAATAATTATACATACTACACACACATATTTTATGTAAACAAAACTTTTATTTTGGATGCGATTAATCACGATTAATTTTTTCCCAGCCCTAGAAATAAGATAATTATATCTGGGTATTAGTTGCGTTTTGTCATTTGAAAATGTGTTTGACTTTGTTTCATTACAAACGTAACTATATTTCGGATTTTATTTGACCATTTTTTTTTTTTTTGAATTGTTTGTCGTTTTTTGGCAATCTAGGGTGTGGCCTGTGTCCCACCCACCACAACCTTACAGGACACACCCTAGTCCTAACGCCAAGTGTTTACTTGGGGTGAAATGAAATAAAATAATTATATCTGGGTATTAGTTGCGCTTTGTCATTTGAAAATGTGTTTGACTTTGTTTCATTACAAACGTAACTATATTTCGGATTTTATCTGACCTTTTTTTTTTAGAATTGTTTGTTGTTTTTTGGCAATCTAGGGTGTGGCCTGTGTCCCACCCACCACAACATTACAGGACACACCCTAGTCCTAACGCCAAGTGTTTACTTGGGGTGAAATGAAATAAAATAATTATATCTGGGTATTAGTTGCGCTTTGTCATTTGAAAATGTGTTTGACTTTGTTTCATTACAAACGTAACTATATTTCGGATTTTATTTGACCTTTTTTTTTTTTTTTTTGGAATTGTTTGTTGTTTTTTGGCAATCTAGGGTGTGGCCTGTGTCCCACCCACCACAACCTTACAGGACACACCCTAGTCCTAACTCCAAGTGTTTACTTGGGGTGAACTACCAGATTCGCCTATATATCAGACTGGCCAGAATGGCAAAGCGTAGAGTGGGCTCTTGTTTGACTGCGTTTCATTACAAACATAACTATATTTGGGATTTTAATTGACCTTTTTTTTATTTTTTTTTTTATAATTGTTTGTCGTTTTTTGGCAATCTAGGGTGTGGCCTGTGTCCCACCCACCACAACCTTACAGGACACACCCTAGTCCTAACGCCAAGTGTTTACTTGGGGTGAAATTAATTAAAATAATGATATCTGGGTATTAGTTGCGCTTTGTCATTTGAAAATGTGTTTGACTTTGTTTCATTACAAACGTAACTATATTTCGGATTTTATTTGACCGTTTTTTTTTTTGAATTGTTTGTTGTTTTTTGGCAATCTAGGGTGTGGCCTGTGTCCCACCCACCACAACCTTACAGGACACACCCTAGTCCTAACTCCAAGTGTTTACTTGGGGTGAACTGCCAGCTTTGCCGAAGTTTCCAACTTGCCAAGGTATGCAATGCGCAGTGCGCTCTTTGTCCATTGCTAATTGCCCCGCACAGAGTACAGCACCACAACGTCCCTACTTCCCTGAACTGAAATGGCAGCTTTTCCGTAATTGTGAAGACGGATACAGGTTTCCTGGATGCAGACAACAACAGACTGTGCCATGGGCACATAACTGGTCAGTCCCACCCAGAGTGCTGCACCAGAGCTAGGAACCATTACGACAAAAAGGCAAATTAACCATAGATTTTGTATTTTAAAATAATTATATCTGGGTATTAGTTGCGCTTTGTCATTTGAAAATGTGTTTGACTTTGTTTCATTACAAACGTAACTATATTTCGGATTTTATTTGACCTTTTTTTTTTTTATTGTTTGTTGTTTTTTGGCAATCTAGGGTGTGGCCTGTGTCCCACCCACCACAACCTTACAGGACACACCCTAGTCCTAACGCCAAGTGTTTACTTGGGGTGAAATGAAATAAAATAATTATATCTGGGTATTAGTTGCGCTTTTTCATTTGAAAATGTGTTTGACTTTGTTTCATTACAAACGTAACTATATTTCGGATTTTATCTGACCTTTTTTTTTTTTATTGTTTGTTGTTTTTTGGCAATCTAGGGTGTGGCCTGTGTCCCACCCACCACAACCTTACAGGACACACCCTAGTCCTTATGCCAAGTGTTTACTTGGGGTGAAATGAAATAAAATAATTATATCTGGGTAATAGTTGCGTTTTTGTCATTTGAAAATGTGTTTGACTTTGTTTCATTACAAACGTAACTACATTTCGGATTTTATTTGACCTTTTTTTTTTTTTTTGAATTGTTTGTCGTTTTTTGGCAATCTAGGGTGTGGCCTGTGTCCCACCCACCACAACCTTACAGGACACACCCTAGTCCTAACTCCAAGTGTTTACTTGGGGTGAACTGCCAGCTTTGCCGAAGTTTCCAACTTGCCAAGGTATGCAATGCGCAGTGCGCTCTTTGTCCATTGCTAATTGCCCCGCACAGAGTACAGCATCACAACGTCCCTACTTCCCTGAACTAAAATGGCAGCTTTTCTGTAATTGTGAAGACGGATACAGGTTTCCTGGATGCAGACAACAACAGACTGTGCCATGGGCACATAACTGGTCAGTCCCACCCAGAGTGCTGCACCAGAGCTAGGAACCATTACGACAAAAAGGCAAATTAACCATAGATTTTGTATTTTAAAATAATTATATCTGGGTACTAGTTGCGCTTTGTCATTTGAGAATGTGTTTGACTTTGTTTCATTACAAACGTAACTATATTTCGGATTTTATTTGACCATTTTTTTTTTTTGAATTGTTTGTCGTTTTTTGGCAATCTAGGGTGTGGCCTGTGTCCCACCCACCACAACCTTACAGGACACACCCTAGTCCTAACGCCAAGTGTTTACTTGGGGTGAAACGAAATAAAATAATTATATCTGGGTATTAGTTGCGCTTTGTCATTTGAAAATGTGTTTGACTTTGTTTCATTACAAACGTAACTATATTTCGGATTTTATCTGACCTTTTTTTTTTAGAATTGTTTGTCGTTTTTTGGCAATCTAGGGTGTGGCCTGTGTCCCACCCACCACAACCTTACAGGACACACCCTAGTCCTAACGCCAAGTGTTTACTTGGGGTGAAATGAAATAAGTTAATTATATCTGGGTATTAGTTGCGTTTTGTCATTTGAAAATGTGTTTGACTTTGTTTCATTACAAACGTAACTATATTTCGGATTTTATTTGACCATTTTTTTTTTTTTTGAATTGTTTGTTGTTTTTTGGCAATCTAGGGTGTGGCCTGTGTCCCACCCACCACAACCTTACAGGACACACCCTAGTCCTAACGCCAAGTGTTTACTTGGGGTGAAATGAAATAAAATAATTATATCTGGGTATTAGTTGCGTTTTGTCATTTGAAAATGTGTTTGACTTTGTTTCATTACAAACGTAACTATATTTCCGATTTTATTTGACCATTTTTTTTTTTTTTAGAATTGTTTGTCGTTTTTTGGCAATCTAGGGTGTGGCCTGTGTCCCACCCACCACAACCTTACAGGACACACCCTAGTCCTAACTCCAAGTGTTTACTTGGGGTGAACTGCCAGCTTTGCCGAAGTTTCCAACTTGCCAAGGTATGCAATGCGCAGTGCGCTCTTTGTCCATTGCTAATTGCCCCGCACAGAGTACAGCATCACAACGTCCCTACTTCCCTGAACTGAAATGGCAGCTTTTCCGTAATTGTGAAGACGGATACAAGTTTCCTGGATGCAGACAACAACAGACTGTGCCATGGGCACATAACTGGTCAGTCCCACCCAGAGTGCTGCACCAGAGCTAGGAACCATTACGACAAAAAGGCAAACTAACCATAGATTTTGTATTTTAAAATAATTATATCTGGGTATTAGTTGCGCTTTGTCATTTGAAAATGTGTTTGACTTTGTTTCATTACAAACGTAACTATATTTCGGATTTTATTTGACCTTTTTTTTTTTTTTTTTTAGAATTGTTTGTCGTTTTTTTGGCAATCTAGGGTGTGGCCTGTGTCCCACCCACCACAACCTTACAGGACACACCCTAGTCCTAACTCCAAGTGTTTACTTGGGGTGAACTGCCAGCTTTGCCGAAGTTTCCAACTTGCCAAGGTATGCAATGCGCAGTGCGCTCTTTGTCCATTGCTAATTTCCCCGCACAGAGTACAGCACCACAACGTCCCTACTTCCCTGAACTGAAATGGCAGCTTTTCCGTAATTGTGAAGACGGATACAGGTTTCCTGGATGCAGACAACAACAGACTGTGCCATGGGCACATAACTGGTCAGTCCCACCCAGAGTGCTGCACCAGAGCTAGGAACCATTACGACAAAAAGGCAAACTAACCATAGATTTTGTATTTTAAAATAATTATATCTGGGTATTAGTTGCGCTTTGTCATTTGAAAATGTGTTTGACTTTGTTTCATTACAAACGTAACTATATTTCGGATTTTATCTGACCTTTTTTTTTTTAATTGTTTGTTGTTTTTTGGCAAACTAGGGTGTGGCCTGTGTCCCACCCACCACAACCTTACAGGACACACCCTAGTCCTAACGCCAAGTGTTTACTTGGGGTGAAATGAAATAAAATAATTATATCTGGGTATTAGTTGCGCTTTTTCATTTGAAAATGTGTTTGGCTTTGTTTCATTACAAACGTAACTATATTTCGGATTTTATCTGACCTTTTTTTTTTAAATCGTTTGTTGTTTTTGGCAATCTAGGGTGTGGCCTGTGTCCCACCCACCACAACCTTACAGGACACACCCTAGTCCTAACGCCAAGTGTTTACTTGGGGTGAAATGAAATAAAATAATTATATCTGGGTATTAGTTGCGTTTTGTCATTTGAAAATGTGTTTGACTTTGTTTCATTACAAACGTAACTATATTTCGGATTTTATCTGACCTTTTTTTTTTTAGAATTGTTTGTTGTTTTTGGCAATCTAGGGTGTGGCCTGTGTCCCACCCACCACAACCTTACAGGACACACCCTAGTCCTAACTCCAAGTGTTTACTTGGGGTGAACTGCCAGCTTTGCCGAAGTTTCCAACTTGCCAAGGTATGCAATGCGCAGTGCGCTCTTTGTCCATTGCTATTTGACCCCGCACAGAGTACAGCACCACAACGTCCCTACTTCCCTGAACTGAAATGGCAGCTTTTCCGTAATTGTGAAGACGGATACAGGTTTCCTGGATGCAGACAACAACAGACTGTGCCATGGGCACATAACTGGTCAGTCCCACCCAGAGTGCTGCACCAGAGCTAGGAACCATTACGACAAAAAGGCAAACTAACCATATATTTTGTATTTTAAAATAATTATATCTGGGTATTAGTTGTGCTTTGTCATTTGAAAATGTGTTTGACTTTGTTTCATTACAAACGTAACTATATTTCGGATTTTATTTGACCTTTTTTTTTTTAATTGTTTGTCGTTTTTTGGCAATCTAGGGTGTGGCCTGTGTCCCACCCACCACAACCTTACAGGACACACCCTAGTCCTAACGCCAAGTGTTTACTTGGGGTGAAATGAAATAAAATAATTATATCTGGGTATTAGTTGCGCTTTTTCATTTGAAAATGTGTTTGACTTTGTTTCATTACAAACGTAACTATATTTCGGATTTTATCTGACCTTTTTTTTTTTAATTGTTTGTTGTTTTTTGGCAATCTAGGGTGTGGCCTGTGTCCCACCCACCAGAACCCTACAGGACACACCCTAGTCCTAACGCCAAGTGTTTACTTGGGGTGAAATGAAATAAAATAATTATATCTGGGTATTAGTTGCGTTTTGTCATTTGAAAATGTGTTTGACTTTGTTTCATTACAAACGTAACTATATTTCGGATTTTATCTGACCTTTTTTTTTTTAATCGTTTGTTGTTTTTGGCAATCTAGGGTGTGGCCTGTGTCCCACCCACCACAACCTTACAGGACACACCCTAGTCCTAACGCCAAGTGTTTACTTGGGGTGAAATGAAATAAGATAATTATATCTGGGTATTAGTTGCGTTTTGTCATTTGAAAATGTGTTTGACTTTGTTTCATTACAAACGTAATTATATTTCGGATTTTATTTGACCATTTTTTTTTTTTTTTTGAATTGTTTGTCGTTTTTTGGCAATCTAGGGTGTGGCCTGTGTCCCACCCACCACAACCTTACAGGACACACTCTAGTCCTAACGCCAAGTGTTTACTTGGGGTGAAATGAAATAAAATAATTATATCTGGGTATTAGTTGCGTTTTGTCATTTGAAAATGTGTTTGACTTTGTTTCATTACAAACATAACTATATTTCGGATTTTATCTGACCTTTTTTTTTTTAGAATTGTTTGTCGTTTTTTGGCAATCTAGGGTGTGGCCTGTGTCCCACCCACCACAACCTTACAGGACACACCCTAGTCCTAACTCCAAGTGTTTACTTGGGGTGAACTGCCAGCTTTGCCAAAGTTTCCAACTTGCCAAGGTATGCAATGCGGAGTGCGCTCTTTGTCCATTGCTAATTGACCCCGCACAGAGTACAGCATCACAACGTCCCTACTTCCCTGAACTGAAATGGCAGCTTTTCCGTAATTGTGAAGACGGATACAGGTTTCCTGGATGCAGACAACAACAGACTGTGCCATGGGCACATAACTGGTCAGTCCCACCCAGAGTGCTGCACCAGAGCTAGGAACCATTACGACAAAAAGGCAAACTAACCATAGATTTTGTTTTTTTTAAATAATTATATCTGGGTATTAGTTGCGCTTTGTCATTTGAAAATGTGTTTGACTTTGTTTCATTACAAACGTAACTATATTTCGGATTTTATTTGACCTTTTTTTTTTTTATTGTTTGTCGTTTTTTGGCAATCTAGGGTGTGGCCTGTGTCCCACCCACCACAACCTTACAGGACACACCCTAGTCCTAACGCCAAGTGTTTACTTGGGGTGAAATGAAATAAAATAATTATATCTGGGTATTAGTTGCGCTTTTTCATTTGAAAATGTGTTTGACTTTGTTTCATTACAAACGTAACTATATTTCGGATTTTATCTGACCTTTTTTTTTTTAATTGTTTGTTGTTTTTTGGCAAACTAGGGTGTGGCCTGTGTCCCACCCACCACAACCCTACAGGACACACCCTAGTCCCAACGCCAAGTGTTTACTTGGGGTGAAATAAAATAAAATAATTATATCTGGGTATTAGTTGCGTTTTGTCATTTGAAAATGCGTTTGACTTTGTTTCATTACAAACGTAACTATATTTCGGATTTTATCTGACCTTTTTTTTTTTAATCGTTTGTTGTTTTTGGCAATCTAGGGTGTGGCCTGTGTCCCACCCACCACAACCTTACAGGACACACCCTAGTCCTAACGCCAAGTGTTTACTTAGGGTGAAATGAAATAAGATAATTATATCTGGGTATTAGTTGCGTTTTGTCATTTGAAAATGTGTTTGACTTTGTTTCATTACAAACGTAACTATATTTCGGATTTTATTTGACAATTTTTTTTTTTTTTTTAGAATTGTTTGTTGTTTTTTGGCAATCTAGGGTGTGGCCTGTGTCCCACCCACCACAACCTTACAGGACACACCCTAGTCATAACGCCAAGTGTTTACTTGGGGTGAAATGAAATAAAATAATTATATCTGGGTATTAGTTGCGTTTTGTCATTTGAAAATGTGTTTGACTTTGTTTCATTACAAACGTAACTATATTTCGGATTTTATCTGACCTTTTTTTTTTTAGAATTGTTTGTCGTTTTTTGGCAATCTAGGGTGTGGCCTGTGTCCCACCCACCACAACCTTACAGGACACACCCTAGTCCTAACTCCAAGTGTTTACTTGGGGTGAACTGCCAGCTTTGCCGAAGTTTCCAACTTGCCAAGGTATGCAATGCGCAGTGCGCTCTTTGTCCATTGCTAATTTCCCCGCACAGAGTACAGCATCACAACGTCCCTACTTCCCTGAACTGAAATGGCAGCTTTTCCGTAATTGTGAAGACGGATACAGGTTTCCTGGATGCAGACAACAACAGACTGTGCCATGGGCACATAACTGGTCAGTCCCACCCAGAGTGCTGCACCAGAGCTAGGAACCATTACGACAAAAAGGCAAATTAACCATAGATTTTGTATTTTAAAATAATTATATCTAGGTATTAGTTGCGCTTTGTCATTTGAAAATGTGTTTGACTTTGTTTCATTACAAACGTAACTATATTTCGGATTTTATTTGACCTTTTTTTTATTTTTTTTAGAATTGTTTGTCGTTTTTTTGGCAATCTAGGGTGTGGCCTGTGTCCCACCCACCACAACCTTACAGGACACACCCTAGTCCTAACGCCAAGTGTTTACTTGGGGTGAAATGAAATAAAATAATTATATCTGGGTATTAGTTGCGCTTTTTCATTTGAAAATGTGTTTGACTTTGTTTCATTACAAACGTAACTATATTTCGGATTTTATCTGACCTTTTTTTTTTTTATTGTTTGTTGTTTTTTGGCAATCTAGGGTGTGGCCTGTGTCCCACCCACCACAACCCTACAGGACACACCCTAGTCCTAACGCCAAGTGTTTACTTGGGGTGAAATTAAATAAAATAATTATATCTGGGTATTAGTTGCGTTTTGTCATTTGAAAATGTGTTTGACTTTGTTTCATTACAAACGTAACTATATTTCGGATTTTATCTGACCTTTTTTTTTTTAGAATTGTTTGTCGTTTTTTGGCAATCTAGGGTGTGGCCTGTGTCCCACCCACCACAACCTTACAGGACACAACCTAGTCCTAACTCCAAGTGTTTACTTGGGGTGAACTGCCAGCTTTGCCGAAGTTTCCAACTTGCCAAGGTATGCAATGCGCAGTGCGCTCTTTGTCCATTGCTAATTGACCCCGCACAGAGTACAGCACCACAACGTCCCTACTTCCCTGAACTGAAATGGCAGCTTTTCCGTAATTGTGAAGACGGATACAGGTTTCCTGGATGCAGACAACAACAGACTGTGCCATGGGCACATAACTGGTCAGTCCCACCCAGAGTGCTGCACCAGAGCTAGGAACCATTACGACAAAAAGGCAAACTAACCATAGATTTTGTATTTTAAAATAATTATATCTGGGTATTAGTTGCGCTTTGTCATTTGAAAATGTGTTTGACTTTGTTTCATTACAAACGTAACTATATTTCGGATTTTATCTGACCTTTTTTTTTTAGAATTGTTTGTTGTTTCTTGGCAATCTAGGGTGTGGCCTGTGTCCCACCCACCGCAACCCTACAGGACACACCCTAGTCCTAACTCCAAGTGTTTACTTGGGGTGAAATAAAAATAAAATAATTATATCTGGGTATTAGTTGCGTTTTGTTATTTGAAAATGTGTTTGACTTTGTTTCATTACAAACGTAACTACATTTCGGATTTTATTTGACCTTTTTTTTTTTTTTTGAATTGTTTGTCGTTTTTTGGCAATCTAGGGTGTGGCCTGTGTCCCACCCACCACAACCCTACAGGACACACCCTAGTCCTAACGCCAAGTGTTTACTTGGGGTGAAATGAAATAAAATAATTATATCTGGGTATTAGTTGCGCTTTGTCATTTGAAAATGTGTTTGACTTTGTTTCATTACAAACGTAACTATATTTCGGATTTTATCTGACCTTTTTTTTTTAGAATTGTTTGTTGTTTCTTGGCAATCTAGGGTGTGGCCTGTGTCCCACCCACCGCAACCCTACAGGACACACCCTAGTCCTAACTCCAAGTGTTTACTTGGGGTGAAATAAAAATAAAATAATTATATCTGGGTATTAGTTGCGTTTTGTTATTTGAAAATGTGTTTGACTTTGTTTCATTACAAACGTAACTACATTTCGGATTTTATTTGACCTTTTTTTTTTTTTTTGAATTGTTTGTCGTTTTTTGGCAATCTAGGGTGTGGCCTGTGTCCCACCCACCACAACCCTACAGGACACACCCTAGTCCTAACGCCAAGTGTTTACTTGGGGTGAAATGAAATAAAATAATTATATCTGGGTATTAGTTGCGTTTTGTCATTTGAAAATGTGTTTGACTTTGTTTCATTACAAACGTAACTATATTTCGGATTTTATTTGACCTTTTTTTTTTAATCATTTGTTGTTTTTGGCAATCTAGGGTGTGGCCTGTGTCCCACCCACCACAACCTTACAGGACACACCCTAGTCCTAACGCCAAGTGTTTACTTGGGGTGAAATGAAATAAGATAATTATATCTGGGTATTAGTTGCGTTTTGTCATTTGAAAATGTGTTTGACTTTGTTTCATTACAAACGTAACTATATTTCGGATTTTATTTGACCTTTTTTTTTTTTTTTAGAATTGTTTGTTGTTTTTTGGCAATCTAGGGTGTGGCCTGTGTCCCACCCACCACAACCTTACAGGACACACCCTAGTCCTAACGCCAAGTGTTTACTTGGGGTGAAATGAAATAAAATAATTATATCTGGGTATTAGTTGCGTTTTGTCATTTGAAAATGTGTTTGACTTTGTTTCATTACAAACGTAACTATATTTCGGATTTTATTTGACCATTTTTTTTTTTTTAGAATTGTTTGTCGTTTTTTGGCAATCTAGGGTGTGGCCTGTGTCCCACCCACCACAACCTTACAGGACACACCCTAGTCCTAACGCCAAGTGTTTACTTGGGGTGAACTGCCAGCTTTGCCGAAGTTTCCAACTTGCCAAGGTATGCAATGCGCAGTGCGCTCTTTGTCCATTGCTAATTGACCCCGCACAGAGTACAGCACCACAACGTCCCTACTTCCCTGAACTGAAATGGCAGCTTTTCCGTAATTGTGAAGACGGATACAGGTTTCCTGGATGCAGACAACAACAGACTGTGCCATGGGCACATAACTGGTCAGTCCCACCCAGAGTGCTGCACCAGAGCTAGGAACCATTACGACAAAAAGGCAAACTAACCATAGATTTTGTATTTTAAAATAATTATATCTGGGTATTAGTTGCGCTTTGTCATTTGAAAATGTGTTTGACTTTGTTTCATTACAAACGTAACTATATTTCGGATTTTATCTGACCTTTTTTTTTTAGAATTGTTTGTTGTTTTTTGGCAATCTAGGGTGTGGCCTGTGTCCCACCCACCACAACCCTACAGGACACACCCTAGTCCTAACTCCAAGTGTTTACTTGGGGTGAAATTAAATAAAATAATTATATCTGGGTATTAGTTGCGTTTTGTTATTTGAAAATGTGTTTGACTTTGTTTCATTACAAACGTAACTATATTTCGGATTTTATTTGACCTTTTTTTTTTAGAATTGTTTGTTGTTTTTTGGCAATCTAGGGTGTGGCCTGTGTCCCACCCACCACAACCTTACAGGACACACCCTAGTCCTAACGCCAAGTGTTTACTTGGGGTGAAATGAAATAAAATAATTATATCTGGGTAATAGTTGCGTTTTTGTCATTTGAAAATGTGTTTGACTTTGTTTCATTACAAACGTAACTACATTTCGGATTTTATTTGACCTTTTTTTTTATTTTTTTTTATTGTTTGTCGTTTTTTGGCAATCTAGGGTGTGGCCTGTGTCCCACCCACCACAACCTTACAGGACACACCCTAGTCCTAACTCCAAGTGTTTACTTGGGGTGAACTGCCAGCTTTGCCGAAGTTTCCAACTTGCCAAGGTATGCAATGCGCAGTGCGCTCTTTGTCCATTGCTAATTGCCCCGCACAGAGTACAGCATCACAACGTCCCTACTTCCCTGAACTAAAATGGCAGCTTTTCCGTAATTGTGAAGACGGATACAGGTTTCCTGGATGCAGACAACAACAGACTGTGCCATGGGCACATAACTGGTCAGTCCCACCCAGAGTGCTGCACCAGAGCTAGGAACCATTACGACAAAAAGGCAAACTAACCATAGATTTTGTATTTTAAAATAATTATATCTGGGTATTAGTTGCGCTTTGTCATTTGAAAATGTGTTTGACTTTGTTTCATTACAAACGTAACTATATTTCGGATTTTATTTGACCATTTTTTTTTTTTGAATTGTTTGTCGTTTTTTGGCAATCTAGGGTGTGGCCTGTGTCCCACCCACCACAACCTTACAGGACACACCCTAGTCCTAACGCCAAGTGTTTACTTGGGGTGAAATGAAATAAAATAATTATATCTGGGTATTAGTTGCGCTTTGTCATTTGAAAATGTGTTTGACTTTGTTTCATTACAAACGTAACTATATTTCGGATTTTATCTGACCTTTTTTTTTTTAATTGTTTGTTGTTTTTTGGCAATTTAGGGTGTGGCCTGTGTCCCACCCACCACAACCCTACAGGACACACCCTAGTCCTAACGCCAAGTGTTTACTTGGGGTGAAATGAAATAAAATAATTATATCTGGGTATTAGTTGCGTTTTGTCATTTGAAAATGTGTTTGACTTTGTTTCATTACAAACGTAACTATATTTCGGATTTTATTTGACCTTTTTTTTTAAATCATTTGTTGTTTTTGGCAATCTAGGGTGTGGCCTGTGTCCCACCCACCACAACCTTACAGGACACACCCTAGTCCTAACGCCAAGTGTTTACTTGGGGTGAAATTAAATAAGATAATTATATCTGGGTATTAGTTGCGTTTTGTCATTTGAAAATGTGTTTGACTTTGTTTCATTACAAACGTAATTATATTTCGGATTTTATTTGACCATTTTTTTTTTTTTTTAGAATTGTTTGTCGTTTTTTGGCAATCTAGGGTGTGGCCTGTGTCCCACCCACCACAACCTTACAGGACACACCCTAGTCCTAACGCCAAGTGTTTACTTGGGGTGAAATGAAATAAAATAATTATATCTGGGTATTAGTTGCGTTTTGTCATTTGAAAATGTGTTTGACTTTGTTTCATTTCAAACGTAACTATATTTCGGATTTTATCTGACCTTTTTTTTTTTAGAATTGTTTGTCGTTTTTTGGCAATCTAGGGTGTGGCCTGTGTCCCACCCACCACAACCTTACAGGACACACCCTAGTCCTAACGCCAAGTGTTTACTTGGGGTGAACTGCCAGCTTTGCCGAAGTTTCCAACTTGCCAAGGTATGCAATGCGCAGTGCGCTCTTTGTCCATTGCTAATTGACCCCGCACAGAGTACAGCACCACAACGTCCCTACTTCCCTGAACTGAAATGGCAGCTTTTCCGTAATTGTGAAGACGGATACAGGTTTCCTGGATGCAGACAACAACAGACTGTGCCATGGGCACATAACTGGTCAGTCCCACCCAGAGTGCTGCACCAGAGCTAGGAACCATTACGACAAAAAGGCAAACTAACCATAGATTTTGTATTTTAAAATAATTATATCTGGGTATTAGTTGCGCTTTGTCATTTGAAAATGTGTTTGACTTTGTTTCATTACAAACGTAACTAACTATATTTCGGATTTTATTTGACCTTTTTTATTTAATCGTTTGTTGTTTTTGGCAATCTAGGGTGTGGCCTGTGTCCCACCCACCACAACCTTACAGGACACACCCTAGTCCTAACGCCAAGTGTTTACTTGGGGTGAAATGAAATAAAATAATTATATCTGGGTATTAGTTGCGTTTTGTCATTTGAAAATGTGTTTGACTTTGTTTCATTACAAACGTAACTATATTTCGGATTTTATTTGACCTTTTTTATTTAATCGTTTGTTGTTTTTGGCAATCTAGGGTGTGGCCTGTGTCCCACCCACCACAACCTTACAGGACACACCCTAGTCCTAACGCCAAGTGTTTACTTGGGGTGAAATGAAATAAGATAATTATATCTGGGTATTAGTTGCGCTTTGTCATTTGAAAATGTGTTTGACTTTGTTTCATTACAAACGTAACTATATTTCGGATTTTATCTGACCTTTTTTTTAGAATTGTTTGTCGTTTTTTGGCAATCTAGGGTGTGGCCTGTGTCCCACCCACCACAACCTTACAGGACACACCCTAGTCCTAACGCCAAGTGTTTACTTGGGGTGAAATGAAATAAAATAATTATATCTGGGTATTAGTTGCGCTTTGTCATTTGAAAATGTGTTTGACTTTGTTTCATTACAAACGTAACTATATTTCGGATTTTATCTGACCTTTTTTTTTTTAGAATTGTTTGTCGTTTTTTGGCAATCTAGGGTGTGGCCTGTGTCCCACCCACCACAACCTTACAGGACACACCCCAGTCCTTATGCCAAGTGTTTACTTGGGGTGAAATGAAATAAAATAATTATATCTGGGTAATAGTTGCGTTTTTGTCATTTGAAAATGTGTTTGACTTTGTTTCATTACAAACGTAACTACATTTCGGATTTTATTTGACCTTTTTTTTTTTTTTTTTTAGAATTGTTTGTCGTTTTTTGGCAATCTAGGGTGTGGCCTGTGTCCCACCCACCACAACCTTACAGGACACACCCTAGTCCTAACTCCAAGTGTTTACTTGGGGTGAACTGCCAGCTTTGCCGAAGTTTCCAACTTGCCAAGGTATGCAATGCGCAGTGCGCTCTTTGTCCATTGCTAATTGCCCCGCACAGAGTACAGCACCACAACGTCCCTACTTCCCTGAACTGAAATGGCAGCTTTTCCGTAATTGTGAAGACGGATACAGGTTTCCTGGATGCAGACAACAACAGACTGTGCCATGGGCACATAACTGGTCAGTCCCACCCAGAGTGCTGCACCAGAGCTAGGAACCATTACGACAAAAAGGCAAATTAACCATAGATTTTGTATTTTAAAATAATTATATCTGGGTATTAGTTGCGCTTTGTCATTTGAAAATGTGTTTGACTTTGTTTCATTACAAACGTAACTATATTTCGGATTTTATCTGACCTTTTTTTTTTTAGAATTGTTTGTCGTTTTTTGGCAATCTAGGGTGTGGCCTGTGTCCCACCCACCACAACCTTACAGGACACACCCTAGTCCTAACGCCAAGTGTTTACTTGGGGTGAAATGAAATAAAATAATTATATCTGGGTATTAGTTGCGCTTTGTCATTTGAAAATGTGTTTGACTTTGTTTCATTACAAACGTAACTATATTTCGGATTTTATTTGACCTTTTTTTTTTTTTTTTTTGGAATTGTTTGTTGTTTTTTGGCAATCTAGGGTGTGGCCTGTGTCCCACCCACCACAACCTTACAGGACACACCCTAGTCCTAACTCCAAGTGTTTACTTGGGGTGAACTACCAGATTCGCCTATATATCAGACTGGCCAGAATGGCAAAGCGTAGAGTGGGCTCTTGTTTGACTGCGTTTCATTACAAACATAACTATATTTGGGATTTTAATTGACCTTTGTTTTTTTTTTTTTTTTATAATTGTTTGTCGTTTTTTGGCAATCTAGGGTGTGGCCTGTGTCCCACCCACCACAACCTTACAGGACACACCCTAGTCCTAACGCCAAGTGTTTACTTGGGGTGAAATTAATTAAAATAATGATATCTGGGTATTAGTTGCGCTTTGTCATTTGAAAATGTGTTTGACTTTGTTTCATTACAAACGTAACTATATTTCGGATTTTATTTGACCGGTTTTTTTTTTGAATTGTTTGTTGTTTTTTGGCAATCTAGGGTGTGGCCTGTGTCCCACCCACCACTACCTTACAGGACACACCCTAGTCCTAACTCCAAGTGTTTACTTGGGGTGAACTGCAAGCTTTGCCGAAGTTTCCAACTTGCCAAGGTATGCAATGCGCAGTGCGCTCTTTGTCCATTGCTAATTGCCCCGCACAGAGTACAGCACCACAACGTCCCTACTTCCCTGAACTGAAATGGCAGCTTTTCCGTAATTGTGAAGACGGATACAGGTTTCCTGGATGCAGACAACAACAGACTGTGCCATGGGCACATAACTGGTCAGTCCCACCCAGAGTGCTGCACCAGAGCTAGGAACCATTACGACAAAAAGGCAAATTAACCATAGATTTTGTATTTTAAAATAATTATATCTGGGTATTAGTTGCGCTTTGTCATTTGAAAATGTGTTTGACTTTGTTTCATTACAAACGTAACTAACTATATTTCGGATTTTATTTGACCTTTTTTATTTAATCGTTTGTTGTTTTTGGCAATCTAGGGTGTGGCCTGTGTCCCACCCACCACAACCTTACAGGACACACCCTAGTCCTAACGCCAAGTGTTTACTTGGGGTGAAATGAAATAAAATAATTATATCTGGGTATTAGTTGCGTTTTGTCATTTGAAAATGTGTTTGACTTTGTTTCATTACAAACATAACTATATTTCGGATTTTATTTGACCTTTTTTATTTAATCGTTTGTTGTTTTTGGCAATCTAGGGTGTGGCCTGTGTCCCACCCACCACAACCTTACAGGACACACCCTAGTCCTAACGCCAAGTGTTTACTTGGGGTGAAATGAAATAAGATAATTATATCTGGGTATTAGTTGCGCTTTGTCATTTGAAAATGTGTTTGACTTTGTTTCATTACAAACGTAACTATATTTCGGATTTTATCTGACCTTTTTTTTAGAATTGTTTGTCGTTTTTTGGCAATCTAGGGTGTGGCCTGTGTCCCACCCACCACAACCCTACAGGACACACCCTAGTCCTAACTCCAAGTGTTTACTTGGGGTGAAATTAAATAAAATAATTATATCTGGGTATTAGTTGCGCTTTGTCATTTGAAAATGTGTTTGACTTTGTTTCATTACAAACGTAACTATATTTCGGATTTTATCTGACCTTTTTTTTTTTTGAATTGTTTGTCGTTTTTTGGCAATCTAGGGTGTGGCCTGTGTCCCACCCACCACAACCTTACAGGACACACCCCAGTCCTTACGCCAAGTGTTTACTTGGGGTGAAATGAAATAAAATAATTATATCTGGGTAATAGTTGCGTTTTTGTCATTTGAAAATGTGTTTGACTTTGTTTCATTACAAACGTAACTACATTTCGGATTTTATTTGACCTTTTTTTTTTTTTTTTTTTGAATTGTTTGTCGTTTTTTGGCAATCTAGGGTGTGGCCTGTGTCCCACCCACCACAACCTTACAGGACACACCCTAGTCCTAACTCCAAGTGTTTACTTGGGGTGAACTGCCAGCTTTGCCGAAGTTTCCAACTTGCCAAGGTATGCAATGCGCAGTGCGCTCTTTGTCCATTGCTAATTGCCCCGCACAGAGTACAGCACCACAACGTCCCTACTTCCCTGAACTGAAATGGCAGCTTTTCCGTAATTGTGAAGACGGATACAGGTTTCCTGGATGCAGACAACAACAGACTGTGCCATGGGCACATAACTGGTCAGTCCCACCCAGAGTGCTGCACCAGAGCTAGGAACCATTACGACAAAAAGGCAAACTAACCATAGATTTTGTATTTTAAAATAATTATATCTGGGTATAAGTTGCGCTTTGTCATTTGAAAATGTGTTTGACTTTGTTTCATTACAAACGTAACTATATTTCGGATTTTATCTGACCTTTTTTTTTTAGAATTGTTTGTTGTTTTTTGGCAATCTAGGGTGTGGCCTGTGTCCCACCCACCACAACCTTACAGGACACACCCTAGTCCTTATGCCAAGTGTTTACTTGGGGTGAAATGAAATAAGATAATTATATCTGGGTATTAGTTGCGCTTTGTCATTTGAAAATGTGTTTGACTTTGTTTCATTACAAACGTAACTATATTTCGGATTTTATCTGACCTTTTTTTTTTTAGAATTGTTTGTCGTTTTTTGGCAATCTAGGGTGTGGCCTGTGTCCCACCCACCACAACCTTACAGGACACACCCCAGTTCTTATGCCAAGTGTTTACTTGGGGTGAAATGAAATAAAATAATTATATCTGGGTAATAGTTGCGTTTTTGTCATTTAAAAATGTGTTTGACTTTGTTTCATTACAAACGTAACTACATTTCGGATTTTATTTGACCTTTTTTTTTTTTTTTTTTTTGAATTGTTTGTCGTTTTTTGGCAATCTAGGGTGTGGCCTGTGTCCCACCCACCACAACCTTACAGGACACACCCTAGTCCTAACTCCAAGTGTTTACTTGGGGTGAACTGCCAGCTTTGCCGAAGTTTCCAACTTGCCAAGGTATGCAATGCGCAGTGCGCTCTTTGTCCATTGCTAATTGCCCCGCACAGAGTACAGCACCACAACGTCCCTACTTCCCTGAACTGAAATGGCAGCTTTTCCGTAATTGTGAAGACGGATACAGGTTTCCTGGATGCAGACAACAACAGACTGTGCCATGGGCACATAACTGGTCAGTCCCACCCAGAGTGCTGCACCAGAGCTAGGAACCATTACGACAAAAAGGCAAACTAACCATAGATTTTGTATTTTAAAATAATTATATCTGGGTATAAGTTGCG
The DNA here is from genome assembly GCF_029890125.1 of Rhinichthys klamathensis goyatoka. Taxonomy (NCBI): domain Eukaryota; kingdom Metazoa; phylum Chordata; class Actinopteri; order Cypriniformes; family Leuciscidae; genus Rhinichthys; species Rhinichthys klamathensis. The sequence continues at coordinate 1,581,764 of NW_026606648.1, read as the reverse complement.
CTTTGTCATTTGAAAATGTGTTTGACTTTGTTTCATTACAAACGTAACTATATTTCGGATTTTATCTGACCTTTTTTTTTTTGAATTGTTTGTTGTTTTTTGGCAATCTAGGGTGTGGCCTGTGTCCCACCCACCACAACCTTACAGGACACACCCTAGTCCTTATGCCAAGTGTTTACTTGGGGTGAAATGAAATAAGATAATTATATCTGGGTATTAGTTGCGTTTTGTCATTTGAAAATGTGTTTGACTTTGTTTCATTACAAACGTAACTATATTTCGGATTTTATTTGACCATTTTTTTTTTTTTAGAATTGTTTGTCGTTTTTTGGCAATCTAGGGTGTGGCCTGTGTCCCACCCACCACAACCTTACAGGACACACCCTAGTCCTAACGCCAAGTGTTTACTTGGGGTGAAATGAAATAAAATAATTATATCTGGGTATTAGTTGCGCTTTGTCATTTGAAAATGTGTTTGACTTTGTTTCATTACAAACGTAACTATATTTCGGATTTTATCTGACCTTTTTTTTTTAGAATTGTTTGTTGTTTTTTGGCAATCTAGGGTGTGGCCTGTGTCCCACCCACCACAACATTACAGGACACACCCTAGTCCTAACGCCAAGTGTTTACTTGGGGTGAAATGAAATAAAATAATTATATCTGGGTATTAGTTGCGCTTTGTCATTTGAAAATGTGTTTGACTTTGTTTCATTAAAAACGTAACTATATTTCGGATTTTATTTGACCATTTTTTTTTTTTTTTTTAATTGTTTGTCGTTTTTTGGCAATCTAGGGTGTGGCCTGTGTCCCACCCACCACAACCTTACAGGACACACTCTAGTCCTAACGCCAAGTGTTTACTTGGGGTGAAATGAAATAAAATAATTATATCTGGGTATTAGTTGCGTTTTGTCATTTGAAAATGTGTTTGACTTTGTTTCATTACAAACATAACTATATTTCGGATTTTATCTGACCTTTTTTTTTTTTAGAATTGTTTGTCGTTTTTTGGCAATCTAGGGTGTGGCCTGTGTCCCACCCACCACAACCTTACAGGACACACCCTAGTCCTAACTCCAAGTGTTTACTTGGGGTGAACTGCCAGCTTTGCCGAAGTTTCCAACTTGCCAAGGTATGCAATGCGCAGTGCGCTCTTTGTCCATTGCTAATTGACCCCGCACAGAGTACAGCATCACAACGTCCCTACTTCCCTGAACTGAAATGGCAGCTTTTCCGTAATTGTGAAGACGGATACAGGTTTCCTGGATGCAGACAACAACAGACTGTGCCATGGGCACATAACTGGTCAGTCCCACCCAGAGTGCTGCACCAGAGCTAGGAACCATTACGACAAAAAGGCAAACTAACCATAGATTTTGTTTTTTTTAAATAATTATATCTGGGTATTAGTTGCGCTTTGTCATTTGAAAATGTGTTTGACTTTGTTTCATTACAAACGTAACTATATTTCGGATTTTATTTGACCTTTTTTTTTTTTAATTGTTTGTCGTTTTTTGGCAATCTAGGGTGTGGCCTGTGTCCCACCCACCACAACCTTACAGGACACACCCTAGTCCTAACGCCAAGTGTTTACTTGGGGTGAAATGAAATAAAATAATTATATCTGGGTATTAGTTGCGCTTTTTCATTTGAAAATGTGTTTGACTTTGTTTCATTACAAACGTAACTATATTTCGGATTTTATCTGACCTTTTTTTTTTTTATTGTTTGTTGTTTTTTGGCAAACTAGGGTGTGGCCTGTGTCCCACCCACCACAACCCTACAGGACACACCCTAGTCCTAACGCCAAGTGTTTACTTGGGGTGAAATGAAATAAAATAATTATATCTGGGTATTAGTTGCGTTTTGTCATTTGAAAATGTGTTTGACTTTGTTTCATTACAAACGTAACTATATTTCGGATTTTATCTGACCTTTTTTTTTTTAATCGTTTGTTGTTTTTGGCAATCTAGGGTGTGGCCTGTGTCCCACCCACCACAACCTTACAGGACACACCCTAGTCCTAACGCCAAGTGTTTACTTGGGGTGAAATGAAATAAAATAATTATATCTGGGTATTAGTTGCGTTTTGTCATTTGAAAATGTGTTTGACTTTGTTTCATTACAAACGTAACTATATTTCAGATTTTATCTGACCTTTTTTTTTTTAATCGTTTGTTGTTTTTGGCAATCTAGGGTGTGGCCTGTGTCCCACCCACCACAACCTTACAGGACACACCCTAGTCCTAACGCCAAGTGTTTACTTGGGGTGAAATGAAATAAGATAATTATATCTGGGTATTAGTTGCGTTTTGTCATTTGAAAATGTGTTTGACTTTGTTTCATTACAAACGTAATTATATTTTGGAATTTATTTGACCATTTTTTTTTTTTTTTGAATTGTTTGTCGTTTTTTGGCAATCTAGGGTGTGGCCTGTGTCCCACCCACCACAACCTTACAGGACACACCCTAGTCCTAACTCCAAGTGTTTACTTGGGGTGAACTGCCAGCTTTGCCGAAGTTTCCAACTTGCCAAGGTATGCAATGCGCAGTGCGCTCTTTGTCCATTGCTAATTGACCCCGCACAGAGTACAGCACCACAGCGTCCCTACTTCCCTGAACTGAAATGGCAGCTTTTCCGTAATTGTGAAGACGGATACAGGTTTCCTGGATGCAGACAACAACAGACTGTTCCATGGGCACATAACTGGTCAGCCCCACCCAGAGTGCTGCACCAGAGCTAGGAACCATTACGACAAAAAGGCAAACTAACCATAGATTTTGTTTTTTTTAAATAATTATATCTGGGTATTAGTTGCGCTTTGTCATTTGAAAATGTGTTTGACTTTGTTTCATTACAAACGTAACTATATTTCGGATTTTATTTGACCTTTTTTTTTTTTATTGTTTGTCGTTTTTTGGCAATCTAGGGTGTGGCCTGTGTCCCACCCACCACAACCTTACAGGACACACCCTAGTCCTAACGCCAAGTGTTTACTTGGGGTGAAATGAAATAAAATAATTATATCTGGGTATTAGTTGCGCTTTTTCATTTGAAAATGTGTTTGACTTTGTTTCATTACAAACGTAACTATATTTCGGATTTTATCTGACCTTTTTTTTTTTAATTGTTTGTTGTTTTTTGGCAAACTAGGGTGTGGCCTGTGTCCCACCCACCACAACCCTACAGGACACACCCTAGTCCCAACGCCAAGTGTTTACTTGGGGTGAAATAAAATAAAATAATTATATCTGGGTATTAGTTGCGTTTTGTCATTTGAAAATGTGTTTGACTTTGTTTCATTACAAACGTAACTATATTTCGGATTTTATTTGACCATTTTTTTTTTTTTTAGAATTGTTTGTTGTTTTTTGGCAATCTAGGGTGTGGCCTGTGTCCCACCCACCACAACCTTACAGGACACACCCTAGTCCTAACGCCAAGTGTTTACTTGGGGTGAAATGAAATAAAATAATTATATCTGGGTATTAGTTGCGTTTTGTCATTTGAAAATGTGTTTGACTTTGTTTCATTACAAACGTAACTATATTTCCGATTTTATTTGACCATTTTTTTTTTTTTTAGAATTGTTTGTCGTTTTTTGGCAATCTAGGGTGTGGCCTGTGTCCCACCCACCACAACCTTACAGGACACACCCTAGTCCTAACGCCAAGTGTTTACTTGGGGTGAACTGCCAGCTTTGCCGAAGTTTCCAACTTGCCAAGGTATGCAATGCGCAGTGCGCTCTTTGTCCATTGCTAATTGCCCCGCACAGAGTACAGCATCACAACGTCCCTACTTCCCTGAACTGAAATGGCAGCTTTTCCGTAATTGTGAAGACGGATACAGGTTTCCTGGATGCAGACAACAACAGACTGTGCCATGGGCACATAACTGGTCAGTCCCACCCAGAGTGCTGCACCAGAGCTAGGAACCATTACGACAAAAAGGCAAACTAACCATAGATTTTGTATTTTAAAATAATTATATCTGGGTATTAGTTGCGCTTTGTCATTTGAAAATGTGTTTGACTTTGTTTCATTACAAACGTAACTATATTTCGGATTTTATTTGACCTTTTTTTTTTTTTTTTTAGAATTGTATGTCGTTTTTTTGGCAATCTAGGGTGTGGCCTGTGTCCCACCCACCACAACCTTACAGGACACACCCTAGTCCTAACTCCAAGTGTTTACTTGGGGTGAACTGCCAGCTTTGCCGAAGTTTCCAACTTGCCAAGGTATGCAATGCGCAGTGCGCTCTTTGTCCATTGCTAATTGCCCCGCACAGAGTACAGCATCACAACGTCCCTACTTCCCTGAACTGAAATGGCAGCTTTTCCGTAATTGTGAAGACGGATACAGGTTTCCTGGATGCAGACAACAACAGACTGTGCCATGGGCACATAACTGGTCAGTCCCACCCAGAGTGCTGCACCAGAGCTAGGAACCATTACGACAAAAAGGCAAACTAACCATAGATTTTGTATTTTAAAATAATTATATCTGGGTATTAGTTGCGCTTTGTCATTTGAAAATGTGTTTGACTTTGTTTCATTACAAACGTAACTATATTTCGGATTTTATTTGACCATTTTTTTTTTTTTTAGAATTGTTTGTTGTTTTTTGGCAATCTAGGGTGTGGCCTGTGTCCCACCCACCACAACCTTACAGGACACACCCTAGTCCTAACGCCAAGTGTTTACTTGGGGTGAAATGAAATAAAATAATTATATCTGGGTATTAGTTGCGTTTTGTCATTTGAAAATGTGTTTGACTTTGTTTCATTACAAACGTAACTATATTTCGGATTTTATCTGACCTTTTTTTTTTAAATTGTTTGTTGTTTTTTGGCAAACTAGGGTGTGGCCTGTGTCCCACCCACCACAACCCTACAGGACACACCCTAGTCCTAACGCCAAGTGTTTACTTGGGGTGAAATGAAATAAAATAATTATATCTGGGTATTAGTTGCGTTTTGTCATTTGAAAATGTGTTTGACTTTGTTTCATTACAAACGTAACTATATTTCGGATTTTATCTGACCTTTTTTTTTTTAGAATTGTTTGTCGTTTTTTGGCAATCTAGGGTGTGGCCTGTGTCCCACCCACCACAACCTTACAGGACACACCCTAGTCCTAACGCCAAGTGTTTACTTGGGGTGAAATGAAATAAAATAATTATATCTGGGTATTAGTTGCGCTTTTTCATTTGAAAATGTGTTTGACTTTGTTTCATTACAAACGTAACTATATTTCGGATTTTATCTGACCTTTTTTTTTTTTATCGTTTGTTGTTTTTGGCAATCTAGGGTGTGGCCTGTGTCCCACCCACCACAACCTTACAGGACACACCCTAGTCCTAACGCCAAGTGTTTACTTGGGGTGAAATGAAATAAAATAATTATATCTGGGTATTAGTTGCGTTTTGTCATTTGAAAATGTGTTTGACTTTGTTTCATTACAAACGTAACTATATTTCGGATTTTATCTGACCTTTTTTTTTTTAGAATTGTTTGTCGTTTTTTGGCAATCTAGGGTGTGGCCTGTGTCCCACCCACCACAACCCTACAGGACACACCCTAGTCCTAACGCCAAGTGTTTACTTGGGGTGAAATGAAATAAAATAATTATATCTGGGTATTAGTTGCGCTTTTTCATTTGAAAATGTGTTTGACTTTGTTTCATTACAAACGTAACTATATTTCGGATTTTATCTGACCTTTTTTTTTTTAATTGTTTGTTGTTTTTTGGCAATCTAGGGTGTGGCCTGTGTCCCACCCACCAGAACCCTACAGGACACACCCTAGTCCTAACGCCAAGTGTTTACTTGGGGTGAAATGAAATAAAATAATTATATCTGGGTATTAGTTGCGTTTTGTCATTTGAAAATGTGTTTGACTTTGTTTCATTACAAACGTAACTATATTTCGGATTTTATCTGACCTTTTTTTTTTTTATCGTTTGTTGTTTTTGGCAATCTAGGGTGTGGCCTGTGTCCCACCCACCACAACCTTACAGGACACACCCTAGTCCTAACGCCAAGTGTTTACTTGGGGTGAAATGAAATAAGATAATTATATCTGGGTATTAGTTGCGTTTTGTCATTTGAAAATGTGTTTGACTTTGTTTCATTACAAACGTAATTATATTTCGGATTTTATTTGACCATTTTTTTTTTTTTTTGAATTGTTTGTCGTTTTTTGGCAATCTAGGGTGTGGCCTGTGTCCCACCCACCACAACCTTACAGGACACACCCTAGTCCTAACGCCAAGTGTTTACTTGGGGTGAAATGAAATAAAATAATTATATCTGGGTATTAGTTGCGTTTTGTCATTTGAAAATGTGTTTGACTTTGTTTCATTACAAACATAACTATATTTCGGATTTTATCTGACCTTTTTTTTTTTAGAATTGTTTGTCGTTTTTTGGCAATCTAGGGTGTGGCCTGTGTCCCACCCACCACAACCTTACAGGACACACCCTAGTCCTAACTCCAAGTGTTTACTTGGGGTGAACTGCCAGCTTTGCCGAAGTTTCCAACTTGCCAAGGTATGCAATGCGCAGTGCGCTCTTTGTCCATTGCTAATTGACCCCGCACAGAGTACAGCACCACAGCGTCCCTACTTCCCTGAACTGAAATGGCAGCTTTTCCGTAATTGTGAAGACGGATACAGGTTTCCTGGATGCAGACAACAACAGACTGTGCCATGGGCACATAACTGGTCAGCCCCACCCAGAGTGCTGCACCAGAGCTAGGAACCATTACGACAAAAAGGCAAACTAACCATAGATTTTGTTTTTTTTAAATAATTATATCTGGGTATTAGTTGCGCTTTGTCATTTGAAAATGTGTTTGACTTTGTTTCATTACAAACGTAACTATATTTCGGATTTTATTTGACCTTTTTTTTTTTTATTGTTTGTCGTTTTTTGGCAATCTAGGGTGTGGCCTGTGTCCCACCCACCACAACCTTACAGGACACACCCTAGTCCTAACGCCAAGTGTTTACTTGGGGTGAAATGAAATAAAATAATTATATCTGGGTATTAGTTGCGCTTTTTCATTTGAAAATGTGTTTGACTTTGTTTCATTACAAACGTAACTATATTTCGGATTTTATCTGACCTTTTTTTTTTTAATTGTTTGTTGTTTTTTGGCAAACTAGGGTGTGGCCTGTGTCCCACCCACCACAACCCTACAGGACACACCCTAGTCCCAACGCCAAGTGTTTACTTGGGGTGAAATAAAATAAAATAATTATATCTGGGTATTAGTTGCGTTTTGTCATTTGAAAATGCGTTTGACTTTGTTTCATTACAAACGTAACTATATTTCGGATTTTATCTGACCTTTTTTTTTTTTATCGTTTGTTGTTTTTGGCAATCTAGGGTGTGGCCTGTGTCCCACCCACCACAACCTTACAGGACACACCCTAGTCATAACGCCAAGTGTTTACTTGGGGTGAAATGAAATAAAATAATTATATCTGGGTATTAGTTGCGTTTTGTCATTTGAAAATGTGTTTGACTTTGTTTCATTACAAACGTAACTATATTTCGGATTTTATCTGACCTTTTTTTTTTTAGAATTGTTTGTCGTTTTTTGGCAATCTAGGGTGTGGCCTGTGTCCCACCCACCACAACCTTACAGGACACACCCTAGTCCTAACTCCAAGTGTTTACTTGGGGTGAACTGCCAGCTTTGCCGAAGTTTCCAACTTGCCAAGGTATGCAATGCGCAGTGCGCTCTTTGTCCATTGCTAATTTCCCCGCACAGAGTACAGCATCACAACGTCCCTACTTCCCTGAACTGAAATGGCAGCTTTTCCGTAATTGTGAAGACGGATACAGGTTTCCTGGATGCAGACAACAACAGACTGTGCCATGGGCACATAACTGGTCAGTCCCACCCAGAGTGCTGCACCAGAGCTAGGAACCATTACGACAAAAAGGCAAATTAACCATAGATTTTGTATTTTAAAATAATTATATCTAGGTATTAGTTGCGCTTTGTCATTTGAAAATGTGTTTGACTTTGTTTCATTACAAACGTAACTATATTTCGGATTTTATTTGACCTTTTTTTTTTTTTTTTTTAGAATTGTTTGTCGTTTTTTTGGCAATCTAGGGTGTGGCCTGTGTCCCACCCACCACAACCTTACAGGACACACCCTAGTCCTAACGCCAAGTGTTTACTTGGGGTGAAATGAAATAAAATAATTATATCTGGGTATTAGTTGCGCTTTTTCATTTGAAAATGTGTTTGACTTTGTTTCATTACAAACGTAACTATATTTCGGATTTTATCTGACCTTTTTTATTTTTATTGTTTGTTGTTTTTTGGCAATCTAGGGTGTGGCCTGTGTCCCACCCACCACAACCCTACAGGACACACCCTAGTCCTAACGCCAAGTGTTTACTTGGGGTGAAATGAAATAAAATAATTATATCTGGGTATTAGTTGCGTTTTGTCATTTGAAAATGTGTTTGACTTTGTTTCATTACAAACGTAACTATATTTCGGATTTTATCTGACCTTTTTTTTTTTAGAATTGTTTGTCGTTTTTTGGCAATCTAGGGTGTGGCCTGTGTCCCACCCACCACAACCTTACAGGACACAACCTAGTCCTAACTCCAAGTGTTTACTTGGGGTGAACTGCCAGCTTTGCCGAAGTTTCCAACTTGCCAAGGTATGCAATGCGCAGTGCGCTCTTTGTCCATTGCTAATTGACCCCGCACAGAGTACAGCACCACAACGTCCCTACTTCCCTGAACTGAAATGGCAGCTTTTCCGTAATTGTGAAGACGGATACAGGTTTCCTGGATGCAGACAACAACAGACTGTGCCATGGGCACATAACTGGTCAGTCCCACCCAGAGTGCTGCACCAGAGCTAGGAACCATTACGACAAAAAGGCAAACTAACCATAGATTTTGTATTTTAAAATAATTATATCTGGGTATTAGTTGCGCTTTGTCATTTGAAAATGTGTTTGACTTTGTTTCATTACAAACGTAACTATATTTCGGATTTTATCTGACCTTTTTTTTTTAGAATTGTTTGTTGTTTCTTGGCAATCTAGGGTGTGGCCTGTGTCCCACCCACCACAACCCTACAGGACACACCCTAGTCCTAACTCCAAGTGTTTACTTGGGGTGAAATGAAATAAAATAATTATATCTGGGTATTAGTTGCGTTTTGTTATTTGAAAATGTGTTTGACTTTGTTTCATTACAAACGTAACTATATTTCGGATTTTATTTGACCTTTTTTTTTTAGAATTGTTTGTTGTTTTTTGGCAATCTAGGGTGTGGCCTGTGTCCCACCCACCACAACCTTACAGGACACACCCTAGTCCTTATGCCAAGTGTTTACTTGGGGTGAAATGAAATAAAATAATTATATCTGGGTAATAGTTGCGTTTTTGTCATTTGAAAATGTGTTTGACTTTGTTTCATTACAAACGTAACTACATTTCGGATTTTATTTGACCTTTTTTTTTTTTTTGAATTGTTTGTCGTTTTTTGGCAATCTAGGGTGTGGCCTGTGTCCCACCCACCACAACCTTACAGGACACACCCTAGTCCTAACGCCAAGTGTTTACTTGGGGTGAAATGAAATAAAATAATTATATCTGGGTATTAGTTGCGTTTTGTCATTTGAAAATGTGTTTGACTTTGTTTCATTACAAACGTAACTATATTTCGGATTTTATTTGACCTTTTTTTTTTAATCATTTGTTGTTTTTGGCAATCTAGGGTGTGGCCTGTGTCCCACCCACCACAACCCTACAGGACACACCCTAGTCCTAACGCCAAGTGTTTACTTGGGGTGAAATGAAATAAGATAATTATATCTGGGTATTAGTTGCGTTTTGTCATTTGAAAATGTGTTTGACTTTGTTTCATTACAAACGTAACTATATTTCGGATTTTATTTGACCTTTTTTTTTTTTTTTTGAATTGTTTGTTGTTTTTTGGCAATCTAGGGTGTGGCCTGTGTCCCACCCACCACAACCTTACAGGACACACCCTAGTCCTAACGCCAAGTGTTTACTTGGGGTGAAATGAAATAAAATAATTATATCTGGGTATTAGTTGCGTTTTGTCATTTGAAAATGTGTTTGACTTTGTTTCATTACAAACGTAACTATATTTCGGATTTTATTTGACCATTTTTTTTTTTTTTTGAATTGTTTGTCGTTTTTTGGCAATCTAGGGTGTGGCCTGTGTCCCACCCACCACAACCTTACAGGACACACCCTAGTCCTAACGCCAAGTGTTTACTTGGGGTGAACTGCCAGCTTTGCCGAAGTTTCCAACTTGCCAAGGTATGCAATGCGCAGTGCGCTCTTTGTCCATTGCTAATTGACCCCGCACAGAGTACAGCACCACAACGTCCCTACTTCCCTGAACTGAAATGGCAGCTTTTCCGTAATTGTGAAGACGGATACAGGTTTCCTGGATGCAGACAACAACAGACTGTGCCATGGGCACATAACTGGTCAGTCCCACCCAGAGTGCTGCACCAGAGCTAGGAACCATTACGACAAAAAGGCAAACTAACCATAGATTTTGTATTTTAAAATAATTATATCTGGGTATTAGTTGCGCTTTGTCATTTGAAAATGTGTTTGACTTTGTTTCATTACAAACGTAACTATATTTCGGATTTTATCTGACCTTTTTTTTTTAGAATTGTTTGTTGTTTTTTGGCAATCTAGGGTGTGGCCTGTGTCCCACCCACCACAACCCTACAGGACACACCCTAGTCCTAACTCCAAGTGTTTACTTGGGGTGAAATTAAATAAAATAATTATATCTGGGTATTAGTTGCGTTTTGTTATTTGAAAATGTGTTTGACTTTGTTTCATTACAAACGTAACTATATTTCGGATTTTATTTGACCTTTTTTTTTTAGAATTGTTTGTTGTTTTTTGGCAATCTAGGGTGTGGCCTGTGTCCCACCCACCACAACCTTACAGGACACACCCTAGTCCTAACGCCAAGTGTTTACTTGGGGTGAAATGAAATAAAATAATTATATCTGGGTAATAGTTGCGTTTTTGTCATTTGAAAATGTGTTTGACTTTGTTTCATTACAAACGTAACTACATTTCGGATTTTATTTGACCTTTTTTTTTATTTTTTTTTATTGTTTGTCGTTTTTTGGCAATCTAGGGTGTGGCCTGTGTCCCACCCACCACAACCTTACAGGACACACCCTAGTCCTAACTCCAAGTGTTTACTTGGGGTGAACTGCCAGCTTTGCCGAAGTTTCCAACTTGCCAAGGTATGCAATGCGCAGTGCGCTCTTTGTCCATTGCTAATTGCCCCGCACAGAGTACAGCATCACAACGTCCCTACTTCCCTGAACTAAAATGGCAGCTTTTCCGTAATTGTGAAGACGGATACAGGTTTCCTGGATGCAGACAACAACAGACTGTGCCATGGGCACATAACTGGTCAGTCCCACCCAGAGTGCTGCACCAGAGCTAGGAACCATTACGACAAAAAGGCAAACTAACCATAGATTTTGTATTTTAAAATAATTATATCTGGGTATTAGTTGCGCTTTGTCATTTGAAAATGTGTTTGACTTTGTTTCATTACAAACGTAACTATATTTCGGATTTTATCTGACCTTTTTTTTTTTAATTGTTTGTTGTTTTTTGGCAATTTAGGGTGTGGCCTGTGTCCCACCCACCACAACCCTACAGGACACACCCTAGTCCTAACGCCAAGTGTTTACTTAGGGTGAAATGAAATAAAATAATTATATCTGGGTATTAGTTGCGTTTTGTCATTTGAAAATGTGTTTGACTTTGTTTCATTACAAACGTAACTATATTTCGGATTTTATTTGACCTTTTTTTTTAAATCATTTGTTGTTTTTGGCAATCTAGGGTGTGGCCTGTGTCCCACCCACCACAACCTTACAGGACACACCCTAGTCCTAACGCCAAGTGTTTACTTGGGGTGAAATTAAATAAGATAATTATATCTGGGTATTAGTTGCGTTTTGTCATTTGAAAATGTGTTTGACTTTGTTTCATTACAAACGTAATTATATTTCGGATTTTATTTGACCATTTTTTTTTTTTTTTAGAATTGTTTGTCGTTTTTTGGCAATCTAGGGTGTGGCCTGTGTCCCACCCACCACAACCTTACAGGACACACCCTAGTCCTAACGCCAAGTGTTTACTTGGGGTGAAATGAAATAAAATAATTATATCTGGGTATTAGTTGCGTTTTGTCATTTGAAAATGTGTTTGACTTTGTTTCATTTCAAACGTAACTATATTTCGGATTTTATCTGACCTTTTTTTTTTTAGAATTGTTTGTCGTTTTTTGGCAATCTAGGGTGTGGCCTGTGTCCCACCCACCACAACCTTACAGGACACACCCTAGTCCTAACGCCAAGTGTTTACTTGGGGTGAACTGCCAGCTTTGCCGAAGTTTCCAACTTGCCAAGGTATGCAATGCGCAGTGCGCTCTTTGTCCATTGCTAATTGACCCCGCACAGAGTACAGCACCACAACGTCCCTACTTTCCTGAACTGAAATGGCAGCTTTTCCGTAATTGTGAAGACGGATACAGGTTTCCTGGATGCAGACAACAACAGACTGTGCCATGGGCACATAACTGGTCAGTCCCACCCAGAGTGCTGCACCAGAGCTAGGAACCATTACGACAAAAAGGCAAACTAACCATAGATTTTGTATTTTAAAATAATTATATCTGGGTATTAGTTGCGCTTTGTCATTTGAAAATGTGTTTGACTTTGTTTCATTACAAACGTAACTATATTTCGGATTTTATTTGACCTTTTTTTTTTTTTTTAGAATTGTTTGTCGTTTTTTTGGCAATCTAGGGTGTGGCCTGTGTCCCACCCACCACAACCTTACAGGACACACCCTAGTCCTAACTCCAAGTGTTTACTTGGGGTGAACTGCCAGCTTTGCCGAAGTTTCCAACTTGCCAAGGTATGCAATGCGCAGTGCACTCTTTGTCCATTGCTAATTGCCCCGCACAGAGTACAGCATCACAACGTCCCTACTTCCCTGAACTGAAATGGCAGCTTTTCCGTAATTGTGAAGACGGATACAGGTTTCCTGGATGCAGACAACAACAGACTGTGCCATGGGCACATAACTGGTCAGTCCCACCCAGAGTGCTGCACCAGAGCTAGGAACCATTACGACAAAAAGGCAAACTAACCATAGATTTTGTATTTTAAAATAATTATATCTGGGTATTAGTTGCGCTTTGTCATTTGAAAATGTGTTTGACTTTGTTTCATTACAAACGTAACTATATTTCGGATTTTATCTGACCTTTTTTTTTTAGAATTGTTTGTTGTTTTTTGGCAATCTAGGGTGTGGCCTGTGTCCCACCCACCACAACCCTACAGGACACACCCTAGTCCTAACTCCAAGTGTTTACTTGGGGTGAAATTAAATAAAATAATTATATCTGGGTATTAGTTGCGTTTTGTTATTTGAAAATGTGTTTGACTGTTTCATTACAAACGTAACTATATTTCGGATTTTATTTGACCTTTTTTTTTTAGAATTGTTTGTTGTTTTTTGGCAATCTAGGGTGTGGCCTGTGTCCCACCCACCACAACCTTACAGGACACACCCTAGTCCTAACGCCAAGTGTTTACTTGGGGTGAAATGAAATAAAATAATTATATCTGGGTAATAGTTGCGTTTTTGTCATTTGAAAATGTGTTTGACTTTGTTTCATTACAAACGTAACTACATTTCGGATTTTATTTGACCTTTTTTTTTATTTTTTTTTATTGTTTGTCGTTTTTTGGCAATCTAGGGTGTGGCCTGTGTCCCACCCACCACAACCTTACAGGACACACCCTAGTCCTAACTCCAAGTGTTTACTTGGGGTGAACTGCCAGCTTTGCCGAAGTTTCCAACTTGCCAAGGTATGCAATGCGCAGTGCGCTCTTTGTCCATTGCTAATTGACCCCGCACAGAGTACAGCACCACAACGTCCCTACTTCCCTGAACTGAAATGGCAGCTTTTCCGTAATTGTGAAGACGGATACAGGTTTCCTGGATGCAGACAACAACAGACTGTGCCATGGGCACATAACTGGTCAGTCCCACCCAGAGTGCTGCACCAGAGCTAGGAACCATTACGACAAAAAGGCAAACTAACCATAGATTTTGTATTTTAAAATAATTATATCTGGGTATTAGTTGCGCTTTGTCATTTGAAAATGTGTTTGACTTTGTTTCATTACAAACGTAACTATATTTCGGATTTTATTTGACCATTTTTTTTTTTTGAATTGTTTGTCGTTTTTTGGCAATCTAGGGTGTGGCCTGTGTCCCACCCACCACAACCTTACAGGACACACCCTAGTCCTAACGCCAAGTGTTTACTTGGGGTGAAATGAAATAAAATAATTATATCTGGGTATTAGTTGCGCTTTGTCATTTGAAAATGTGTTTGACTTTGTTTCATTACAAACGTAACTATATTTCGGATTTTATCTGACCTTTTTTTTTTTAATTGTTTGTTGTTTTTTGGCAATTTAGGGTGTGGCCTGTGTCCCACCCACCACAACCCTACAGGACACACCCTAGTCCTAACGCCAAGTGTTTACTTGGGGTGAAATGAAATAAAATAATTATATCTGGGTATTAGTTGCGTTTTGTCATTTGAAAATGTGTTTGACTTTGTTTCATTACAAACGTAACTATATTTCGGATTTTATTTGACCTTTTTTTTTAAAATCATTTGTTGTTTTCGGCAATCTAGGGTGTGGCCTGTGTCCCACCCACCACAACCTTACAGGACACACCCTAGTCCTAACGCCAAGTGTTTACTTGGGGTGAAATGAAATAAAATAATTATATCTGGGTATTAGTTGCGTTTTGTCATTTGAAAATGTGTTTGACTTTGTTTCATTTCAAACGTAACTATATTTCGGATTTTATCTGACCTTTTTTTTTTAGAATTGTTTGTCGTTTTTTGGCAATCTAGGGTGTGGCCTGTGTCCCACCCACCACAACCTTACAGGACACACCCTAGTCCTAACGCCAAGTGTTTACTTGGGGTGAACTGCCAGCTTTGCCGAAGTTTCCAACTTGCCAAGGTATGCAATGCGCAGTGCGCTCTTTGTCCATTGCTAATTGACCCCGCACAGAGTACAGCACCACAACGTCCCTACTTCCCTGAACTGAAATGGCAGCTTTTCCGTAATTGTGAAGACGGATACAGGTTTCCTGGATGCAGACAACAACAGACTGTGCCATGGGCACATAACTGGTCAGTCCCACCCAGAGTGCTGCACCAGAGCTAGGAACCATTACGACAAAAAGGCAAACTAACCATAGATTTTGTATTTTAAAATAATTATATCTGGGTATTAGTTGCGCTTTGTCATTTGAAAATGTGTTTGACTTTGTTTCATTACAAACGTAACTATATTTCGGATTTTATCTGACCTTTTTTTTTTTTATCGTTTGTTGTTTTTGGCAATCTAGGGTGTGGCCTGTGTCCCACCCACCACAACCTTACAGGACACACCCTAGTCCTAACGCCAAGTGTTTACTTGGGGTGAAATGAAATAAGATAATTATATCTGGGTATTAGTTGCGTTTTGTCATTTGAAAATGTGTTTGACTTTGTTTCATTACAAACGTAACTATATTTCGGATTTTATCTGACCTTTTTTTTTTTTATCGTTTGTTGTTTTTGGCAATCTAGGGTGTGGCCTGTGTCCCACCCACCACAACCTTACAGGACACACCCTAGTCATAACGCCAAGTGTTTACTTGGGGTGAAATGAAATAAAATAATTATATCTGGGTATTAGTTACGTTTTGTCATTTGAAAATGTGTTTGACTTTGTTTCATTACAAACGTAACTATATTTCGGATTTTATCTGACCTTTTTTTTTTTAAAATTGTTTGTCGTTTTTTGGCAATCTAGGGTGTGGCCTGTGTCCCACCCACCACAACCTTACAGGACACACCCTAGTCCTAACTCCAAGTGTTTACTTGGGGTGAACTGCCAGCTTTGCCGAAGTTTCCAACTTGCCAAGGTATGCAATGCGCAGTGCGCTCTTTGTCCATTGCTAAATTCCCCGCACAGAGTACAGCACCACAACGTCCCTACTTCCCTGAACTGAAATGGCAGCTTTTCCGTAATTGTGAAGACGGATACAGGTTTCCTGGATGCAGACAACAACAGACTGTGCCATGGGCACATAACTGGTCAGTCCCACCCAGAGTGCTGCACCAGAGCTAGGAACCATTACGACAAAAAGGCAAATTAACCATAGATTTTGTATTTTAAAATAATTATATCTGGGTATTAGTTGCGCTTTGTCATTTGAAAATGTGTTTGACTTTGTTTCATTACAAACGTAACTATATTTCGGATTTTATTTGACCTTTTTTTTTTTTTTTTTTGAATTGTTTGTCGTATTTTTGGCAATCTAGGGTGTGGCCTGTGTCCCACCCACCACAACCTTACAGGACACACCCTAGTCCTAACTCCAAGTGTTTACTTGGGGTGAACTGCCAGCTTTGCCGAAGTTTCCAACTTGCCAAGGTATGCAATGCGCAGTGCGCTCTTTGTCCATTGCTAATTGCCCCGCACAGAGTACAGCATCACAACGTCCCTACTTCCCTGAACTGAAATGGCAGCTTTTCCGTAATTGTGAAGACGGATACAGGTTTCCTGGATGCAGACAACAACAGACTGTGCCATGGGCACATAACTGGTCAGTCCCACCCAGAGTGCTGCACCAGAGCTAGGAACCATTACGACAAAAAGGCAAACTAACCATAGATTTTGTATTTTAAAATAATTATATCTGGGTATTAGTTGCGCTTTGTCATTTGAAAATGTGTTTGACTTTGTTTCATTACAAACGTAACTATATTTCGGATTTTATTTGACCTTTTTTTTTTTTATTGTTTGTCGTTTTTTGGCAATCTAGGGTGTGGCCTGTGTCCCACCCACCACAACCTTACAGGACACACCCTAGTCCTAACGCCAAGTGTTTACTTGGGGTGAAATGAAATAAAATAATTATATCTGGGTATTAGTTGCGTTTTGTTATTTGAAAATGTGTTTGACTTTGTTTCATTACAAACGTAACTATATTTCGGATTTTATTTGACCTTTTTTTTTTTTAGAATTGTTTGTTGTTTTTTGGCAATCTAGGGTGTGGCCTGTGTCCCACCCACCACAACCTTAAACGACACACCCTAGTCCTAACGCCAAGTGTTTACTTGGGGTGAAATGAAATAAAATAATTATATCTGGGTATTAGTTGTGCTTTGTCATTTGAAAATGTGTTTGACTTTGTTTCATTACAAACGTAACTATATTTCGGATTTTATCTGACCTTTTTTTTTTTAGAATTGTTTGTCGTTTTTTGGCAATCTAGGGTGTGGCCTGTGTCCCACCCACCACAACCTTACAGGACACACCCTAGTCCTAACTCCAAGTGTTTACTTGGGGTGAACTGCCAGCTTTGCCGAAGTTTCCAACTTGCCAAGGTATGCAATGCGCAGTGCGCTCTTTGTCCATTGCTAATTGCCCCGCACAGAGTACAGCATCACAACGTCCCTACTTCCCTGAACTGAAATGGCAGCTTTTCCGTAATTGTGAAGACGGATACAGGTTTCCTGGATGCAGACAACAACAGACTGTGCCATGGGCACATAACTGGTCAGTCCCACCCAGAGTGCTGCACCAGAGCTAGGAACCATTACGACAAAAAGGCAAACTAACCATAGATTTTGTATTTTAAAATAATTATATCTGGGTATTAGTTGCGCTTTGTCATTTGAAAATGTGTTTGACTTTGTTTCATTACAAACGTAACTATATTTCGGATTTTATTTGACCTTTTTTTTTTTAATTGTTTGTCGTTTTTTGGCAATCTAGGGTGTGGCCTGTGTCCCACCCACCACAACCTTACAGGACACACCCTAGTCCTAACGCCAAGTGTTTACTTGGGGTGAAATGAAATAAAATAATTATATCTGGGTATTAGTTGCGCTTTTTCATTTGAAAATGTGTTTGACTTTGTTTCATTACAAACGTAACTATATTTCGGATTTTATCTGACCTTTTTTTTTTTAATTGTTTGTTGTTTTTTGGCAATCTAGGGTGTGGCCTGTGTCCCACCCACCACAACCCTACAGGACACACCCTAGTCCTAACGCCAAGTGTTTACTTGGGGTGAAATGAAATAAAATAATTATATCTGGGTATTAGTTGCGTTTTGTCATTTGAAAATGTGTTTGACTTTGTTTCATTACAAACGTAACTATATTTCGGATTTTATCTGACCTTTTTTTTTTTAGAATTGTTTGTCGTTTTTTGGCAATCTAGGGTGTGGCCTGTGTCCCACCCACCACAACCTTACAGGACACACCCTAGTCCTAACTCCAAGTGTTTACTTGGGGTGAACTGCCAGCTTTGCCGAAGTTTCCAACTTGCCAAGGTATGCAATGCGCAGTGCGCTCTTTGTCCATTGCTATTTGACCCCGCACAGAGTACAGCATCACAACGTCCCTACTTCCCTGAACTGAAATGGCAGCTTTTCCGTAATTGTGAAGACGGATACAGGTTTCCTGGATGCAGACAACAACAGACTGTGCCATGGGCACATAACTGGTCAGTCCCACCCAGAGTGCTGCACCAGAGCTAGGAACCATTACGACAAAAAGGCAAACTAACCATAGATTTTGTATTTTAAAATAATTATATCTGGGTATTAGTTGTGCTTTGTCATTTGAAAATGTGTTTGACTTTGTTTCATTACAAACGTAACTATATTTCGGATTTTATTTGACCTTTTTTTTTTTAATTGTTTGTCGTTTTTTGGCAATCTAGGGTGTGGCCTGTGTCCCACCCACCACAACCTTACAGGACACACCCTAGTCCTAACTCCAAGTGTTTACTTGGGGTGAAATGAAATGAAATAATTATATCTGGGTATTAGTTGCGCTTTTTCATTTGAAAATGTGTTTGACTTTGTTTCATTACAAACGTAACTATATTTCGGATTTTATCGGACCTTTTTTTTTTTAATTGTTTGTTGTTTTTTGGCAATCTAGGGTGTGGCCTGTGTCCCACCCACCACAACCTTACAGGACACACCCTAGTCCTAACGCCAAGTGTTTACTTGGGGTGAAATGAAATAAAATAATTATATCTGGGTATTAGTTGCGTTTTGTCATTTGAAAATGTGTTTGACTTTGTTTCATTACAAACGTAACTATATTTCGGATTTTATTTGACCATTTTTTTTTTTTTTTTAGAATTGTTTGTTGTTTTTTGGCAATCTAGGGTGTGGCCTGTGTCCCACCCACCACAACCTTACAGGACACACCCTAGTCCTAACGCCAAGTGTTTACTTGGGGTGAAATGAAATAAAATAATTATATCTGGGTATTAGTTGTGCTTTGTCATTTGAAAATGTGTTTGACTTTGTTTCATTACAAACGTAACTATATTTCGGATTTTATCTGACCTTTTTTCTTTTAGAATTGTTTGTCGTTTTTTGGCAATCTAGGGTGTGGCCTGTGTCCCACCCACCACAACCTTACAGGACACACCCTAGTCCTAACTCCAAGTGTTTACTTGGGGTGAACTGCCAGCTTTGCCGAAGTTTCCAACTTGCCAAGGTATGCAATGCGCAGTGCGCTCTTTGTCCATTGCTAATTGCCCCGCACAGAGTACAGCATCACAACGTCCCTACTTCCCTGAACTGAAATGGCAGCTTTTCCGTAATTGTGAAGACGGATACAGGTTTCCTGGATGCAGACAACAACAGACTGTGCCATGGGCACATAACTGGTCAGTCCCACCCAGAGTGCTGCACCAGAGCTAGGAACCATTACGACAAAAAGGCAAACTAACCATAGATTTTGTATTTTAAAATAATTATATCTGGGTATTAGTTGCGCTTTGTCATTTGAAAATGTGTTTGACTTTGTTTCATTACAAACGTAACTATATTTCGGATTTTATTTGACCTTTTTTTTTTTAATTGTTTGTCGTTTTTTGGCAATCTAGGGTGTGGCCTGTGTCCCACCCACCACAACCTTACAGGACACACCCTAGTCCTAACGCCAAGTGTTTACTTGGGGTGAAATGAAATAAAATAATTATATCTGGGTATTAGTTGCGTTTTGTTATTTGAAAATGTGTTTGACTTTGTTTCATTACAAACGTAACTATATTTCGGATTTTATTTGACCTTTTTTTTTTTAGAATTGTTTGTTGTTTTTTGGCAATCTAGGGTGTGGCCTGTGTCCCACCCACCACAACCTTACACGACACACCCTAGTCCTAACGCCAAGTGTTTACTTGGGGTGAAATGAAATAAAATAATTATATCTGGGTATTAGTTGTGCTTTGTCATTTGAAAATGTGTTTGACTTTGTTTCATTACAAACGTAACTATATTTCGGATTTTATCTGACCTTTTTTTTTTTAGAATTGTTTGTCGTTTTTTGGCAATCTAGGGTGTGGCCTGTGTCCCACCCACCACAACCTTACAGGACACACCCTAGTCCTAACTCCAAGTGTTTACTTGGGGTGAACTGCCAGCTTTGCCGAAGTTTCCAACTTGCCAAGGTATGCAATGCGCAGTGCGCTCTTTGTCCATTGCTAATTGCCCCGCACAGAGTACAGCATCACAACGTCCCTACTTCCCTGAACTGAAATGGCAGCTTTTCCGTAATTGTGAAGACGGATACAGGTTTCCTGGATGCAGACAACAACAGACTGTGCCATGGGCACATAACTGGTCAGTCCCACCCAGAGTGCTGCACCAGAGCTAGGAACCATTACGACAAAAAGGCAAACTAACCATAGATTTTGTATTTTAAAATAATTATATCTGGGTATTAGTTGCGCTTTGTCATTTGAAAATGTGTTTGACTTTGTTTCATTACAAACGTAACTATATTTCGGATTTTATTTGACCTTTTTTTTTTTAATTGTTTGTCGTTTTTTGGCAATCTAGGGTGTGGCCTGTGTCCCACCCACCACAACCTTACAGGACACACCCTAGTCCTAACGCCAAGTGTTTACTTGGGGTGAAATGAAATAAAATAATTATATCTGGGTATTAGTTGCGCTTTTTCATTTGAAAATGTGTTTGACTTTGTTTCATTACAAACGTAACTATATTTCGGATTTTATCTGACCTTTTTTTTTTTAATTGTTTGTTGTTTTTTGGCAATCTAGGGTGTGGCCTGTGTCCCACCCACCACAACCCTACAGGACACACCCTAGTCCTAACGCCAAGTGTTTACTTGGGGTGAAATGAAATAAAATAATTATATCTGGGTATTAGTTGCGTTTTGTCATTTGAAAAATGTGTTTGACTTTGTTTCATTACAAACGTAACTATATTTCGGATTTTATCTGACCTTTTTTTTTTTAGAATTGTTTGTCGTTTTTTGGCAATCTAGGGTGTGGCCTGTGTCCCACCCACCACAAACTTACAGGACACACCCTAGTCCTAACTCCAAGTGTTTACTTGGGGTGAACTGCCAGCTTTGCCGAAGTTTCCAACTTGCCAAGGTATGCAATGCGCAGTGCGCTCTTTGTCCATTGCTAATTGCCCCGCACAGAGTACAGCATCACAACGTCCCTACTTCCCTGAACTGAAATGGCAGCTTTTCCGTAATTGTGAAGACGGATACAGGTTTCCTGGATGCAGACAACAACAGACTGTGCCATGGGCACATAACTGGTCAGTCCCACCCAGAGTGCTGCACCAGAGCTAGGAACCATTACGACAAAAAGGCAAACTAACCATAGATTTTGTATTTTAAAATGATTATATCTGGGTATTAGTTGCGCTTTGTCATTTGAAAATGTGTTTGACTTTGTTTCATTACAAACGTAACTATATTTCGGATTTTATCTGACCTTTTTTTTTTTAGAATTGTTTGTTGTTTTTTGACAATCTAGGGTGTGGCCTGTGTCCCACCCACCACAACCTTACAGGACACACCCTAGTCCTTATGCCAAGTGTTTACTTGGGGTGAAATGAAATAAAATAATTATATCTGGGTAATAGTTGCGTTTTTGTCATTTGAAAATGTGTTTGACTTTGTTTCATTACAAACGTAACTATATTTCGGATTTTATCTGACCTTTTTTTTTAAAATTGTTTGTTGTTTTTTGGCAATCTAGGGTGTGGCCTGTGTCCCACCCACCACAACCTTACAGGACACACCCTAGTCCTAACGCCAAGTGTTTACTTGGGGTGAAATGAAATAAGATAATTATATCTGGGTATTAGTTGTGTTTTGTCATTTGAAAATGTGTTTGACTTTGTTTCATTACAAACGTAACTATATTTCGGATTTTATTTGACCATTTTTTTTTTTTTTTTTACAATTGTTTGTCGTTTTTTGGCAATCTAGGGTGTGGCCTGTGTCCCACCCACCACAACCTTACAGGACACACCCTAGTCCTAACGCCACGTGTTTACTTGGGGTGAAATGAAATAAAATAATTATATCTGGGTATTAGTTGCGTTTTGTCATTTGAAAATGTGTTTGACTTTGTTTCATTACAAACGTAACTATATTTCGGATTTTATCTGACCTTTTCTTTTTTAGAATTGTTTGTCGTTTTTTGGCAATCTAGGGTGTGGCCTGTGTCCCACCCACCACAACCTTACAGGACACACCCTAGTCCTAACTCCAAGTGTTTACTTGGGGTGAACTGCCAGCTTTGTCGAAGTTTCCAACTTGCCAAGGTATGCAATGCGCAGTGCGCTCTTTGTCCATTGCTAATTGACCCCGCACAGAGTACAGCATCACAACGTCCCTACTTCCCTGAACTGAAATGGCAGCTTTTCCGTAATTGTGAAGACGGATACAGGTTTCCTGGATGCAGACAACAACAGACTGTGCCATGGGCACATAACTGGTCAGTCCCACCCAGAGTGCTGCACCAGAGCTAGGAACCATTACGACAAAAAGGCAAACTAACCATAGATTTTGTTTTTTTTTAAATAATTATATCTGGGTATTAGTTGCGCTTTGTCATTTGAAAATGTGTTTGACTTTGTTTCATTACAAACGTAACTATATTTTGGATTTTATCTGACCTTTTTTTTTTAGAATTGTTTGTTGTTTTTTGGCAATCTAGGGTGTGGCCTGTGTGCCACCCACCACAACCTTACAGGACACACCCTAGTCCTAACTCCAAGTGTTTACTTGGGGTGAAATGAAATAAAATAATTATATCTGGGTATTAGTTGCGCATTGTCATTTGAAAATGTGTTTGACTTTGTTTCATTACAAACGTAACTATATTTCGGATTTTATTTGACCGTTTTTATTTTTTTGTGGAATATTTTGTTGTTTTTTGGCAATCTAGGGTGTGTCCTGTGTCCCACCCACCACAACCTTACAGGACACACCCTAGTCCTAACTCCAAGTGTTTACTTGGGGTGAACTACCAGATTCGCCTATATATCAGACTGGCCAGAATGGCAAAGCGTAGAGTGGGCTCTTGTTTGACTGCGTTTCATTACAAACATAACTATATTTGGGATTTTAATTTACCTTTTTTTTTTTTTTTTTTTTTATAATTGTTTGTCGTTTTTTGGCAATCTAGGGTGTGGCCTGTGTCCCACCCACCACAACCTTACAGGACACACCCTAGTCCTAACGCCAAGTGTTTACTTGGGGTGAAATTAATTAAAATAATTATATCTGGGTATTAGTTGCGCTTTGTCATTTGAAAATGTGTTTGACTTTGTTTCATTACAAACGTAACTATATTTCGGATTTTATTTGACCGTTTTTTTTTTAATTGTTTGTTGTTTTTTGGCAATCTAGGGTGTGGCCTGTGTCCCACCCACCACAACCTTACAGGACACACCCTAGTCCTAACTCCAAGTGTTTACTTGGGGTGAAATGAAATAAAATAATTATATCTGGGTATTAGTTGCGTTTTGTTATTTGAAAATGTGTTTGACTTTGTTTCATTACAAACGTAACTATATTTCGGATTTTATTTGACCTTTTTTTTTTTAGAATTGTTTGTTGTTTTTTGGCAATCTAGGGTGTGGCCTGTGTCCCACCCACCACAACCTTACACGACACACCCTAGTCCTAACGCCAAGTGTTTACTTGGGGTGAAATGAAATAAAATAATTATATCTGGGTATTAGTTGTGCTTTGTCATTTGAAAATGTGTTTGACTTTGTTTCATTACAAACGTAACTATATTTCGGATTTTATCTGACCTTTTTTTTTTTTGAATTGTTTGTCATTTTTTGGCAATCTAGGGTGTGGCCTGTGTCCCACCCACCACAACCTTACAGGACACACCCTAGTCCTAACTCCAAGTGTTTACTTGGGGTGAACTGCCAGCTTTGCCGAAGTTTCCAAATTGCCAAGGTATGCAATGCGCAGTGTGCTCTTTGTCCATTGCTAATTGACCCGCACAGAGTACAGCATCACAACGTCCCTACTTCCCTGAACTGAAATGGCAGCTTTTCCGTAATTGTGAAGACGGATACAGGTTTCCTGGATGCAGACAACAACAGACTGTGCCATGGGCACATAACTGGTCAGTCCCACCCAGAGTGCTGCACCAGAGCTAGGAACCATTACGACAAAAAGGCAAACTAACCATAGATTTTGTATTTTAAAATAATTATATCTGGGTATTAGTTGCGCTTTGTCATTTGAAAATGTGTTTGACTTTGTTTCATTACAAACGTAACTATATTTCGGATTTTATTTGACCTTTTTTTTTTTAATTGTTTGTCGTTTTTTGGCAATCTAGGGTGTGGCCTGTGTCCCACCCACCACAACCTTACAGGACACACCCTAGTCCTAACGCCAAGTGTTTACTTGGGGTGAAATGAAATAAAATAATTATATCTGGGTATTAGTTGCGCTTTTTCATTTGAAAATGTGTTTGACTTTGTTTCATTACAAACGTAACTATATTTCGGATTTTATCTGACCTTTTTTTTTTTAATTGTTTGTTGTTTTTTGGCAATCTAGGGTGTGGCCTGTGTCCCACCCACCACAACCCTACAGGACACACCCTAGTCCTAACGCCAAGTGTTTACTTGGGGTGAAATGAAATAAAATAATTATATCTGGGTATTAGTTGCGTTTTGTCATTTGAAAATGTGTTTGACTTTGTTTCATTACAAACGTAACTATATTTCGGATTTTATCTGACCTTTTTTTTTTTAGAATTGTTTGTCGTTTTTTGGCAATCTAGGGTGTGGCCTGTGTCCCACCCACCACAACCTTACAGGACACACCCTAGTCCTAACTCCAAGTGTTTACTTGGGGTGAACTGCCAGCTTTGCCGAAGTTTCCAACTTGCCAAGGTATGCAATGCGCAGTGCGCTCTTTGTCCATTGCTAATTGACCCCGCACAGAGTACAGCACCACAACGTCCCTACTTCCCTGAACTGAAATGGCAGCTTTTCCGTAATTGTGAAGACGGATACAGGTTTCCTGGATGCAGACAACAACAGACTGTGCCATGGGCACATAACTGGTCAGTCCCACCCAGAGTGCTGCACCAGAGCTAGGAACCATTACGACAAAAAGGCAAACTAACCATAGATTTTGTATTTTAAAATAATTATATCTGGGTATTAGTTGCGCTTTGTCATTTGAAAATGTGTTTGACTTTGTTTCATTACAAACGTAACTATATTTCGGATTTTATCTGACCTTTTTTTTTTTAGAATTGTTTGTCGTTTTTTGGCAATCTAGGGTGTGGCCTGTGTCCCACCCACCACAACCTTACAGGACACACCCTAGTCCTAACGCCAAGTGTTTACTTGGGGTGAAATGAAATAAAATAATTATATCTGGGTATTAGTTGCGTTTTGTCATTTGAAAATGTGTTTGACTTTGTTTCATTACAAACGTAACTATATTTCGGATTTTATTTGACCATTTTTTTTTTTAATTGTTTGTCGTTTTTTGGCAATCTAGGGTGTGGCCTGTGTCCCACCCACCACAACCTTACAGGACACACCCTAGTCCTAACGCCAAGTGTTTACTTGGGGTGAAATGAAATAAAATAATTATATCTGGGTATTAGTTGCGCTTTTTCATTTGAAAATGTGTTTGACTTTGTTTCATTACAAACGTAACTATATTTCGGATTTTATCTGACCTTTTTTTTTTTAATTGTTTGTTGTTTTTTGGCAATCTAGGGTGTGGCCTGTGTCCCACCCACCACAACCCTACAGGACACACCCTAGTCCTAACGCCAAGTGTTTACTTGGGGTGAAATGAAATAAGATAATTATATCTGGGTATTAGTTGCGTTTTGTCATTTGAAAATGTGTTTGACTTTGTTTCATTACAAACGTAACTATATTTCGGATTTTATTTGACCATTTTTTTTTTTTTGAATTGTTTGTTGTTTTTT
Source organism: Rhinichthys klamathensis goyatoka (assembly GCF_029890125.1). Classification (NCBI taxonomy): domain Eukaryota; kingdom Metazoa; phylum Chordata; class Actinopteri; order Cypriniformes; family Leuciscidae; genus Rhinichthys; species Rhinichthys klamathensis. The sequence goes on along the minus strand of NW_026606648.1, from coordinate 1,555,311 downwards.
GGCAATCTAGGGTGTGGCCTGTGTCCCACCCACCACAACCTTACAGGACACACCCTAGTCCTAACGCCAAGTGTTTACTTGGGGTGAAATGAAATAAAATAATTATATCTGGGTATTAGTTGCGTTTTGTCATTTGAAAATGTGTTTGACTTTGTTTCATTACAAACGTAACTATATTTCGGATTTTATCTGACCTTTTTTTTTTTAGAATTGTTTGTCGTTTTTTGGCAATCTAGGGTGTGGCCTGTGTCCCACCCACCACAACCTTACAGGACACACCCTAGTCCTAACTCCAAGTGTTTACTTGGGGTGAACTGCCAGCTTTGCCGAAGTTTCCAACTTGCCAAGGTATGCAATGCGCAGTGCGCTCTTTGTCCATTGCTAATTGACCCCGCACAGAGTACAGCACCACAACGTCCCTACTTCCCTGAACTGAAATGGCAGCTTTTCCGTAATTGTGAAGACGGATACAGGTTTCCTGGATGCAGACAACAACAGACTGTGCCATGGGCACATAACTGGTCAGTCCCACCCAGAGTGCTGCACCAGAGCTAGGAACCATTACGACAAAAAGGCAAACTAACCATAGATTTTGTATTTTAAAATAATTATATCTGGGTATTAGTTGCGCTTTGTCATTTGAAAATGTGTTTGACTTTGTTTCATTACAAACGTAACTATATTTCGGATTTTATTTGACCTTTTTTTTTTTTTTTTTGAATTGTTTGTCGTTTTTTTGGCAATCTAGGGTGTGGCCTGTGTCCCACCCACCACAACCTTACAGGACACACCCTAGTCCTAACTCCAAGTGTTTACTTGGGGTGAACTGCCAGCTTTGCCGAAGTTTCCAACTTGCCAAGGTATGCAATGCGCAGTGCGCTCTTTGTCCATTGCTAATTGCCCCGCACAGAGTACAGCATCACAACGTCCCTACTTCCCTGAACTGAAATGGCAGCTTTTCCGTAATTGTGAAGACGGATACAGGTTTCCTGGATGCAGACAACAACAGACTGTGCCATGGGCACATAACTGGTCAGTCCCACCCAGAGTGCTGCACCAGAGCTAGGAACCATTACGACAAAAAGGCAAACTAACCATAGATTTTGTATTTTAAAATAATTATATCTGGGTATTAGTTGCGTTTTGTCATTTGAAAATGTGTTTGACTTTGTTTCATTACAAACGTAACTATATTTCGGATTTTATCTGACCTTTTTTTTTTTAGAATTGTTTGTCGTTTTTTGGCAATCTAGGGTGTGGCCTGTGTCCCACCCACCACAACCTTACAGGACACACCCTAGTCCTAACTCCAAGTGTTTACTTGGGGTGAACTGCCAGCTTTGCCGAAGTTTCCAACTTGCCAAGGTATGCAATGCGCAGTGCGCTCTTTGTCCATTGCTAATTGACCCCGCACAGAGTACAGCATCACAACGTCCCTACTTCCCTGAACTGAAATGGCAGCTTTTCCGTAATTGTGAAGACGGATACAGGTTTCCTGGATGCAGACAACAACAGACTGTGCCATGGGCACATAACTGGTCAGTCCCACCCAGAGTGCTGCACCAGAGCTAGGAACCATTACGACAAAAAGGCAAACTAACCATAGATTTTGTTTTTTTTAAATAATTATATCTGGGTATTAGTTGCTCTTTGTCATTTGAAAATGTGTTTGACTTTGTTTCATTACAAACGTAACTATATTTCGGATTTTATCTGACCTTTTTTTTTTTGAATTGTTTGTTGTTTTTTGGCAATCTAGGGTGTGGCCTGTGTCCCACCCACCACAACCTTACAGGACACACCCTAGTCCTTATGCCAAGTGTTTACTTGGGGTGAAATGAAATAAAATAATTATATCTGGGTATTAGTTGCGTTTTGTCATTTGAAAATGTGTTTGACTTTGTTTCATTACAAACGTAACTATATTTCGGATTTTATCTGACCTTTTTTTTTTTAGAATTGTTTGTCGTTTTTTGGCAATCTAGGGTGTGGCCTGTGTCCCACCCACCACAACCTTACAGGACACACCCTAGTCCTAACGCCAAGTGTTTACTTGGGGTGAAATGAAATAAAATAATTATATCTGGGTATTAGTTGCGTTTTGTCATTTGAAAATGTGTTTGACTTTGTTTCATTACAAACGTAACTATATTTCGGATTTTATCTGACCTTTTTTTTTTTAATCGTTTGTTGTTTTTGGCAATCTAGGGTGTGGCCTGTGTCCCACCCACCACAACCTTACAGGACACACCCTAGTCCTAACGCCAAGTGTTTACATGGGGTGAAATGAAATAAGATAATTATATCTGGGTATTAGTTGCGTTTTGTCATTTGAAAATGTGTTTGACTTTGTTTCATTACAAACGTAACTATATTTCGGATTTTATTTGACCATTTTTTTTTTTGAATTGTTTGTTGTTTTTTGGCAATCTAGGGTGTGGCCTGTGTCCCACCCACCACAACCTTACAGGACACAACCTTACAGGACACACCCTAGTCCTAACGCCAAGTGTTTACTTGGGGTGAAATGAAATAAGATAATTATATCTGGGTATTAGTTGCGTTTTGTCATTTGAAAATGTGTTTGACTTTGTTTCATTACAAACGTAACTATATTTCGGATTTTAATTGACCATTTTTTTTTTTTTGAATTGTTTGTTGTTTTTTGGCAATCTAGGGTGTGGCCTGTGTCCCACCCACCACAACCTTACAGGACACACCCTAGTCCTAACTCCAAGTGTTTACTTGGGGTGAACTGCCAGCTTTGCCGAAGTTTCCAACTTGCCAAGGTATGCAATGCGCAGTGCGCTCTTTGTCCATTGCTAATTGACCCCGCACAGAGTACAGCACCACAACGTCCCTACTTCCCTGAACTGAAATGGCAGCTTTTCGGTAATTGTGAAGACGGATACAGGTTTCCTGGATGCAGACAACAACAGACTGTGCCATGGGCACATAACTGGTCAGTCCCACCCAGAGTGCTGCACCAGAGCTAGGAACCATTACGACAAAAAGGCAAACTAACCATAGATTTTGTATTTTAAAATAATTATATCTGGGTATTAGTTGCGCTTTGTCATTTGAAAATGTGTTTGACTTTGTTTCATTACAAACGTAACTATATTTCGGATTTTATCTGACCTTTTTTTTTTAGAATTGTTTGTTGTTTTTTGGCAATCTAGGGTGTGGCCTGTGTCCCACCCACCACAACCCTACAGGACACACCCTAGTCCTAACTCCAAGTGTTTACTTGGGGTGAAATGAAATAAGATAATTATATCTGGGTATTAGTTGCGCTTTGTCATTTGAAAATGTGTTTGACTTTGTTTCATTACAAACGTAACTACATTTCGGATTTTATTTGACCTTTTTTTTTCTTTTTTTAATTGTTTGTCGTTTTTTGGCAATCTAGGGTGTGGCCTTTGTCCCACCCACCACAACCTTACAGGACACACCCTAGTCCTTATGCCAAGTGTTTACTTGGGGTGAAATGAAATAAAATAATTATATCTGGGTAATAGTTGCGTTTTTGTCATTTGAAAATGTGTTTGACTTTGTTTCATTACAAACGTAACTATATTTCGGATTTTATTTGAACATTTTTTTTTTTTTTTTTTAATTGTTTGTCGTTTTTTGGCAATCTAGGGTGTGGCCTGTGTCCCACCCACCACAACCTTACAGGACACACCCTAGTCCTAACGCCAAGTGTTTACTTGGGGTGAAATGAAATAAGATAATTATATCTGGGTATTAGTTGCGCTTTGTCATTTGAAAATGTGTTTGACTTTGTTTCATTACAAACGTAACTATATTTCGGATTTTATCTGACCTTTTTTTTAGAATTGTTTGTCGTTTTTTGGCAATCTAGGGTGTGGCCTGTGTCCCACCCACCACAACCTTACAGGACACACCCTAGTCCTAACTCCAAGTGTTTACTTGGGGTGAAATTAAATAAAATAATTATATCTGGGTATTAGTTGCGCTTTGTCATTTGAAAATGTGTTTGACTTTGTTTCATTACAAACGTAACTATATTTCGGATTTTATCTGACCTTTTTTTTTTTAGAATTGTTTGTCGTTTTTTGGCAATCTAGGGTGTGGCCTGTGTCCCACCCACCACAACCTTAGGACACACCCCAGTCCTTATGCCAAGTGTTTACTTGGGGTGAAATGAAATAAAATAATTATATCTGGGTAATAGTTGCGTTTTTGTCATTTCAAAATGTGTTTGACTTTGTTTCATTACAAACGTAACTACATTTCGGATTTTATTTGACCTTTTTTTTTTTTTTTTTTTGAATTGTTTGTCGTTTTTTGGCAATCTAGGGTGTGGCCTGTGTCCCACCCACCACAACCTTACAGGACACACCCTAGTCCTAACTCCAAGTGTTTACTTGGGGTGAACTGCCAGCTTTGCCGAAGTTTCCAACTTGCCAAGGTATGCAATGCGCAGTGCGCTCTTTGTCCATTGCTAATTGCCCCGCACAGAGTACAGCACCACAACGTCCCTACTTCCCTGAACTGAAATGGCAGCTTTTCCGTAATTGTGAAGACGGATACAGGTTTCCTGGATGCAGACAACAACAGACTGTGCCATGGGCACATAACTGGTCAGTCCCACCCAGAGTGCTGCACCAGAGCTAGGAACCATTACGACAAAAAGGCAAACTAACCATAGATTTTGTATTTTAAAATAATTATATCTGGGTATTAGTTGCGCTTTGTCATTTGAAAATGTGTTTGACTTTGTTTCATTACAAACGTAACTATATTTCGGATTTTATCTGACCTTTTTTTTTTAGAATTGTTTGTTGTTTTTTGGCAATCTAGGGTGTGGCCTGTGTCCCACCCACGACAACCTTACAGGACACACCCTAGTCCTTATGCCAAGTGTTTACTTGGGGTGAAATGAAATAAGATAATTATATCTGGGTATTAGTTGCGTTTTGTCATTTGAAAATGTGTTTGACTTTGTTTCATTACAAACGTAACTATATTTCGGATTTTATTTGACCATTTTTTTTTTTTAGAATTGTTTGTCGTTTTTTGGCAATCTAGGGTGTGGCCTGTGTCCCACCCACCACAACCTTACAGGACACACCCTAGTCCTAACGCCAAGTGTTTACTTGGGGTGAAATGAAATAAAATAATTATATCTGGGTATTAGTTGCGCTTTGTCATTTGAAAATGTGTTTGACTTTGTTTCATTACAAACGTAACTATATTTCGGATTTTATCTGACCTTTTTTTTTTAGAATTGTTTGTTGTTTTTTGGCAATCTAGGGTGTGGCCTGTGTCCCACCCACCACAACCTTACAGGACACACCCTAGTCCTAACTCCAAGTGTTTACTTGGGGTGAACTACCAGATTCGCCTATATATCAGACTGGCCAGAATGGCAAAGCGTAGAGTGGGCTCTTGTTTGACTGCGTTTCATTACAAACATAACTATATTTGGGATTTTAATTGACCTTTTTTTTTTTTTTTTTTTATAATTGTTTGTCGTTTTTTGGCAATCTAGGGTGTGGCCTGTGTCCCACCCACCACAACCTTACAGGACACACCCTAGTCCTAACTCCAAGTGTTTACTTGGGGTGAACTACCAGATTCGCCTATATATCAGACTGGCCAGAATGGCAAAGCGTAGAGTGGGCTCTTGTTTGACTGCGTTTCATTACAAACATAACTATATTTGGGATTTTAATTGACCTTTTTTTTTTTTTTTTTTTTATAATTGTTTGTCGTTTTTTGGCAATCTAGGGTGTGGCCTGTGTCCCACCCACCACAACCTTACAGGACACACCCTAGTCCTAACGCCAAGTGTTTACTTGGGGTGAAATTAATTAAAATAATGATATCTGGGTATTAGTTGCGCTTTGTCATTTGAAAATGTGTTTGACTTTGTTTCATTACAAACGTAACTATATTTCGGATTTTATTTGACCGGTTTTTTTTTTTAATTGTTTGTTGTTTTTTGGCAATCTAGGGTGTGGCCTGTGTCCCACCCACCACAACCTTACAGGACACACCCTAGTCCTAACTCCAAGTGTTTACTTGGGGTGAACTGCCAGCTTTGCCGAAGTTTCCAACTTGCCAAGGTATGCAATGCGCAGTGCGCTCTTTGTCCATTGCTAATAGCCCCGCACAGAGTACAGCACCACAACGTCCCTACTTCCCTGAACTGAAATGGCAGCTTTTCCGTAATTGTGAAGACGGATACAGGTTTCCTGGATGCAGACAACAACAGACTGTGCCATGGGCACATAACTGGTCAGTCCCACCCAGAGTGCTGCACCAGAGCTAGGAACCATTACGACAAAAAGGCAAACTAACCATAGATTTTGTATTTTAAAATAATTATATCTGGGTATTAGTTGCGCTTTGTCATTTGAAAATGTGTTTGACTTTGTTTCATTACAAACGTAACTATATTTCGGATTTTATCTGACCTTTTTTTTTTTAGAATTGTTTGTTGTTTTTTGGCAATCTAGGGTGTGGCCTGTGTCCCACCCACCACAACCCTACAGGACACACCCTAGTCCTAACTCCAAGTGTTTACTTGGGGTGAAATTAAATAAAATAATTATATCTGGGTATTAGTTGCGTTTTGTTATTTGAAAATGTGTTTGACTTTGTTTCATTACAAACGTAACTATATTTCGGATTTTATCTGACCTTTTTTTTTTTTTATTGTTTGTTGTTTTTTGGCAAACTAGGGTGTGGCCTGTGTCCCACCCACCACAACCTTACAGGACACACCCTAGTCCTAACGCCAAGTGTTTACTTGGGGTGAAATGAAATAAGATAATTATATCTGGGTATTAGTTGCGCTTTGTCATTTGAAAATGTGTTTGACTTTGTTTCATTACAAACGTAACTATATTTCGGATTTTATCTGACCTTTTTTTTAGAATTGTTTGTCGTTTTTTGGCAATCTAGGGTGTGGCCTGTGTCCCACCCACCACAACCTTACAGGACACACCCTAGTCCTAACGCCAAGTGTTTACTTGGGGTGAAATGAAATAAAATAATTATATCTGGGTATTAGTTGCGTTTTGTTATTTAAAAATGTGTTTGACTTTGTTTCATTACAAACGTAACTATATTTCGGATTTTATTTGACCTTTTTTTTTTTTGAATTGTTTGTTGTTTTTTGGCAATCTAGGGTGTGGCCTGTGTCCCACCCACCACAACCTTACAGGACACACCCTAGTCCTTATGTCAAGTGTTTACTTGGGGTGAAATGAAATAAAATAATTATATCTGGGTAATAGTTGCGTTTTTGTCATTTGAAAATGTGTTTGACTTTGTTTCATTACAAACGTAACTATATTTCGGATTTTATTTGACCATTTTTTTTTTTTTTTGAATTGTTTGTTGTTTTTTGGCAATCTAGGGTGTGGCCTGTGTCCCACCCACCACAACCTTACAGGACACACCCTAGTCCTAACGCCAAGTGTTTACTTGGGGTGAAATGAAATAAAATAATTATATCTGGGTAATAGTTGCGTTTTTGTCATTTGAAAATGTGTTTGACTTTGTTTCATTACAAACGTAACTATATTTCGGATTTTATTTGACCATTTTTTTTTTTTTTTGAATTGTTTGTTGTTTTTTGGCAATCTAGGGTGTGGCCTGTGTCCCACCCACCACAACCTTACAGGACACACCCTAGTCCTAACTCCAAGTGTTTACTTGGGGTGAACTGCCAGCTTTGCCGAAGTTTCCAACTTGCCAAGGTATGCAATGCGCAGTGCGCTCTTTGTCCATTGCTAATTGACCCCGCACAGAGTACAGCACCACAACGTCCCTACTTCCCTGAACTGAAATGGCAGCTTTTCCGTAATTGTGAAGACGGATACAGGTTTCCTGGATGCAGACAACAACAGACTGTGCCATGGGCACATAACTGGTCAGTCCCACCCAGAGTGCTGCACCAGAGCTAGGAACCATTACGACAAAAAGGCAAACTAACCATAGATTTTGTATTTTAAAATAATTATATCTGGGTATTAGTTGCGCTTTGTCATTTGAAAATGTGTTTGACTTTGTTTCATTACAAACGTAACTATATTTCGGATTTTATCTGACCTTTTTTTTTTAGAATTGTTTGTTGTTTTTTGGCAATCTAGGGTGTGGCCTGTGTCCCACCCACCACAACATTACAGGACACACCCTAGTCCTAACGCCAAGTGTTTACTTGGGGTGAAATGAAATAAAATAATTATATCTGGGTATTAGTTGCGCTTTGTCATTTGAAAATGTGTTTGACTTTGTTTCATTACAAACGTAACTATATTTCGGATTTTATTTGACCGGTTTTTTTTTTTAATTGTTTGTTGTTTTTTGGCAATCTAGGGTGTGGCCTGTGTCCCACCCACCACAACCTTACAGGACACACCCTAGTCCTAACTCCAAGTGTTTACTTGGGGTGAACTGCCAGCTTTGCCGAAGTTTCCAACTTGCCAAGGTATGCAATGCGCAGTGCGCTCTTTGTCCATTGCTAATTGCCCCGCACAGAGTACAGCACCACAACGTCCCTACTTCCCTGAACTGAAATGGCAGCTTTTCCGTAATTGTGAAGACGGATACAGGTTTCCTGGATGCAGACAACAACAGACTGTGCCATGGGCACATAACTGGTCAGTCCCACCCAGAGTGCTGCACCAGAGCTAGGAACCATTACGACAAAAAGGCAAATTAACCATAGATTTTGTATTTTAAAATAATTATATCTGGGTATTAGTTGCGCTTTGTCATTTGAAAATGTGTTTGACTTTGTTTCATTACAAACGTAACTAACTATATTTCGGATTTTATTTGACCTTTTTTATTTAATCGTTTGTTGTTTTTGGCAATCTAGGGTGTGGCCTGTGTCCCACCCACCACAACCTTACAGGACACACCCTAGTCCTAACGCCAAGTGTTTACTTGGGGTGAAATGAAATAAAATAATTATATCTGGGTATTAGTTGCGTTTTGTCATTTGAAAATGTGTTTGACTTTGTTTCATTACAAACGTAACTATATTTCGGATTTTATTTGACCTTTTTTATTTAATCGTTTGTTGTTTTTGGCAATCTAGGGTGTGGCCTGTGTCCCACCCACCACAACCTTACAGGACACACCCTAGTCCTAACTCCAAGTGTTTACTTGGGGTGAAATTAAATAAAATAATTATATCTGGGTATTAGTTGCGCTTTGTCATTTGAAAATGTGTTTGACTTTGTTTCATTACAAACGTAACTATATTTCGGATTTTATCTGACCTTTTTTTTTTTAGAATTGTTTGTCGTTTTTTGGCAATCTAGGGTGTGGCCTGTGTCCCACCCACCACAACCTTACAGGACACACCCTAGTCCTAACTCCAAGTGTTTACTTGGGGTGAAATGAAATAAAATAATTATATCTGGGTAATAGTTGCGTTTTTGTCATTTGAAAATGTGTTTGACTTTGTTTCATTACAAACGTAACTACATTTCGGATTTTATTTGACCTTTTTTTTTTTTTTTTTTTATAATTGTTTGTCGTTTTTTGGCAATCTAGGGTGTGGCCTGTGTCCCACCCACCACAACCTTACAGGACACACCCTAGTCCTAACTCCAAGTGTTTACTTGGGGTGAACTGCCAGCTTTGCCGAAGTTTCCAACTTGCCAAGGTATGCAATGCGCAGTGCGCTCTTTGTCCATTGCTAATTGCCCCGCACAGAGTACAGCACCACAACGTCCCTACTTCCCTGAACTGAAATGGCAGCTTTTCCGTAATTGTGAAGACGGATACAGGTTTCCTGGATGCAGACAACAACAGACTGTGCCATGGGCACATAACTGGTCAGTCCCACCCAGAGTGCTGCACCAGAGCTAGGAACCATTACGACAAAAAGGCAAACTAACCATAGATTTTGTATTTTAAAATAATTATATCTGGGTATTAGTTGCGCTTTGTCATTTGAAAATGTGTTTGACTTTGTTTCATTACAAACGTAACTATATTTCGGATTTTATTTGACCATTTTTTTTTTTTTAGAATTGTTTGTCGTTTTTTGGCAATCTAGGGTGTGGCCTGTGTCCCACCCACCACAACCTTACAGGACACACCCTAGTCCTAACGCCAAGTGTTTACTTGGGGTGAAATGAAATAAAATAATTATATCTGGGTATTAGTTGCGCTTTGTCATTTGAAAATGTGTTTGACTTTGTTTCATTACAAACGTAACTATATTTCGGATTTTATCTGACCTTTTTTTTTTAGAATTGTTTGTTGTTTTTTGGCAATCTAGGGTGTGGCCTGTGTCCCACCCACCACAACATTACAGGACACACCCTAGTCCTAACGCCAAGTGTTTACTTGGGGTGAAATGAAATAAAATAATTATATCTGGGTATTAGTTGCGCTTTGTCATTTGAAAATGTGTTTGACTTTGTTTCATTACAAACGTAACTATATTTCGGATTTTATTTGACCTTTTTTTTTTTTGAATTGTTTGTTGTTTTTTGGCAATCTAGGGTGTGGCCTGTGTCCCACCCACCACAACCTTACAGGACACACCCTAGTCCTAACTCCAAGTGTTTACTTGGGGTGAACTGCCAGCTTTGCCGAAGTTTCCAACTTGCCAAGGTATGCAATGCGCAGTGCGCTCTTTGTCCATTGCTAATTGCCCCGCACAGAGTACAGCACCACAACGTCCCTACTTCCCTGAACTGAAATGGCAGCTTTTCCGTAATTGTGAAGACGGATACAGGTTTCCTGGATGCAGACAACAACAGACTGTGCCATGGGCACATAACTGGTCAGTCCCACCCAGAGTGCTGCACCAGAGCTAGGAACCATTACGACAAAAAGGCAAATGAACCATAGATTTTGTATTTTAAAATAATTATATCTGGGTATTAGTTGCGCTTTGTCATTTGAAAATGTGTTTGACTTTGTTTCATTACAAACGTAACTAACTATATTTCGGATTTTATTTGACCTTTTTTATTTAATCGTTTGTTGTTTTTGGCAATCTAGGGTGTGGCCTGTGTCCCACCCACCACAACCTTACAGGACACACCCTAGTCCTAACGCCAAGTGTTTACTTGGGGTGAAATGAAATAAGATAATTATATCTGGGTATTAGTTGCGCTTTGTCATTTGAAAATGTGTTTGACTTTGTTTCATTACAAACGTAACTATATTTCGGATTTTATCTGACCTTTTTTTTAGAATTGTTTGTCGTTTTTTGGCAATCTAGGGTGTGGCCTGTGTCCCACCCACCACAACCTTACAGGACACACCCTAGTCCTAACGCCAAGTGTTTACTTGGGGTGAAATTAAATAAATTAATTATATCTGGGTATTAGTTGCGCTTTGTCATTTGAAAATGTGTTTGACTTTGTTTCATTACAAACGTAACTATATTTCGGATTTTATTTGACCATTTTTTTTTTTGAATTGTTTGTCGTTTTTTGGCAATCTAGGGTGTGGCCTGTGTCCCACCCACCACAACCTTACAGGACACACCCTAGTCCTAACGCCAAGTGTTTACTTGGGGTGAAATTAAATAAATTAATTATATCTGGGTATTAGTTGCGCTTTGTCATTTGAAAATGTGTTTGACTTTGTTTCATTACAAACGTAACTATATTTCGGATTTTATCTGACCTTTTTTTTTTAGAATTGTTTGTTGTTTTTTGGCAATCTAGGGTGTGGCCTGTGTCCCATCCACCACAACCCTACAGGACACACCCTAGTCCTAACTCCAAGTGTTTACTTGGGGTGAAATGAAATAAAATAATTATATCTGGGTATTAGTTGCGTTTTTAAGTGTCACCCCCCTTTTTTTGAATATACATGAAAATGCACATTTCGAACTTAAATGGTTGTAATTCAAGAATGCTTTGGAATATAGACGTAAGATTGGTCTTGTTTTAAAGAAGACATTTGGCAGATTTTTGTAGAAGTGAAATAAATTAACAAAAAGAAACAGAAAAAAAGTTATAGAAGTTTGAGTTTATGAAAATGTACAATGTAAAAAATTTAATTATTCATATTTTATATAAAATATATATTTTCAAAACCTGGGCGACTCTAAAACTGCAAAAAAAATCAAAGCCAAAAATCTGAACAAGTTGTGTTTCAAATTTTAGGTTGATATCTCAAAAAATGAGCTTTCAGTAAGATTTTGTTTGGGCGCAGTACCAAACTTTTTCACTAGATGACAACCAGACTCCATCACTGCCCATATAAGGGCGCCTCCATTTCCATATGTGTTTTGAGTGATATGAACCATTATTTCCACAATTTTTATACAATTTATGAAGTAGACATCCTATTCAGAAGTAATATGAGAAGTTTGGCAGATTTTGATATGATTTCAACCTCTAAGAAACATAAAAAGAACACGCATGTGCGTTTTAGCTTCCTGCCACATCATATAATTTTTTTCTTTATATAAAAAAAAAAATTCAGACCTTTTTTTTTTAAATAATTGAATGGAGGCTATCTTTTGAACTCTTGGCATGAAAACAAACTGAGGTTTCTACCCTTCTTTCATGTTTTTTCATGTTCATCACTATTTCAAAATAAAGGTCTAAGAGAATGAAAATATTATTGTTGCAAATTGATAAATTACGGCTCCTCTGTAATTTATTTTGAAAATCAATCACCAAATATGGAAACTAGAGATTGTAAGCTTTCAAATGATATATAGTTTGTCAAGATTAGTTTAGGTTTAGTATAGGATATTACTGTTTTAAAAATGTAAAGGATTTGGGCCCACCGGTGGGCCCGTGACACTTAGGGGGTTAAAAATGTGTTTGACTTTGTTTCATTACAAACGTAACTATATTTCGGATTTTATTTGACCTTTTTTTTTTTTTGAATTGTTTGTTGTTTTTTGGCAATCTAGGGTGTGGCCTGTGTCCCACCCACCACAACCTTACAGGACACACCCTAGTCCTTATGCCAAGTGTTTACTTGGGGTGAAATGAAATAAAATAATTATATCTGGGTAATAGTTGCGTTTTTGTCATTTGAAAATGTGTTTGACTTTGTTTCATTACAAACGTAACTATATTTCGGATTTTATTTGACCATTTTTTTTTTTTTTTGAATTGTTTGTTGTTTTTTGGCAATCTAGGGTGTGGCCTGTGTCCCACCCACCACAACCTTACAGGACACACCCTAGTCCTAACTCCAAGTGTTTACTTGGGGTGAAATGAAATAAAATAATTATATCTGGGTAATAGTTGCGTTTTTGTCATTTGAAAATGTGTTTGACTTTGTTTCATTACAAACGTAACTATATTTCGGATTTTATTTGACCATTTTTTTTTTTTTTAGAATTGTTTGTTGTTTTTTGGCAATCTAGGGTGTGGCCTGTGTCCCACCCACCACAACCTTACAGGACACACCCTAGTCCTAACTCCAAGTGTTTACTTGGGGTGAACTGCCAGCTTTGCCGAAGTTTCCAACTTGCCAAGGTATGCAATGCGCAGTGCGCTCTTTGTCCATTGCTAATTGACCCCGCAAAGAGTACAGCACCACAACGTCCCTACTTCCCTGAACTGAAATGGCAGCTTTTCCGTAATTGTGAAGACGGATACAGGTTTCCTGGATGCAGACAACAACAGACTGTGCCATGGGCACATAACTGGTCAGTCCCACCCAGAGTGCTGCACCAGAGCTAGGAACCATTACGACAAAAAGGCAAACTAACCATAGATTTTGTATTTTAAAATAATTATATCTGGGTATTAGTTGCGCTTTGTCATTTGAAAATGTGTTTGACTTTGTTTCATTACAAACGTAACTATATTTCGGATTTTATCTGACCTTTTTTTTTTTGAATTGTTTGTTGTTTTTTGGCAATCTAGGGTGTGGCCTGTGTCCCACCCACCACAACCTTACAGGACACAACCTAGTCCTTATGCCAAGTGTTTACTTGGGGTGAAATGAAATAAAATAATTATATCTGGGTATTAGTTGCGCTTTTTCATTTGAAAATGTGTTTGACTTTGTTTCATTACAAACGTAACTATATTTCGGATTTTATCTGACCTTTTTTTTTTTAATTGTTTGTTGTTTTTTGGCAAACTAGGGTGTGGCCTGTGTCCCACCCACCACAACCCTACAGGACACACCCTAGTCCTAACGCCAAGTGTTTACTTGGGGTGAAATGAAATAAAATAATTATATCTGGGTATTAGTTGCGTTTTGTCATTTGAAAATGTGTTTGACTTTGTTTCATTACAAACGTAACTATATTTCGGATTTTATCTGACCTTTTTTTTTTTAATCGTTTGTTGTTTTTGGCAATCTAGGGTGTGGCCTGTGTCCCACCCACCACAACCCTACAGGACACACCCTAGTCCTAACGCCAAGTGTTTACTTGGGGTGAAATGAAATAAAATAATTATATCTGGGTATTAGTTGCGCTTTTTCATTTGAAAATGTGTTTGACTTTGTTTCATTACAAACGTAACTCTATTTCGGATTTTATCTGACCTTTTTTTTTTTAATCGTTTGTTGTTTTTGGCAATCTAGGGTGTGGCCTGTGTCCCACCCACCACAACCTTACAGGACACACCCTAGTCCTAACGCCAAGTGTTTACTTGGGGTGAAATGAAATAAGATAATTATATCTGGGTATTAGTTGCGTTTTGTCATTTGAAAATGTGTTTGACTTTGTTTCATTACAAACGTAACTATATTTCGGATTTTATCTGACCTTTTTTTTTTTTATTGTTTGTTGTTTTTTGGCAATCTAGGGTGTGGCCTGTGTCCCACCCACCACAACCCTACAGGACACACCCTAGTCCTAACGCCAAGTGTTTACTTGGGGTGAAATGAAATAAAATAATTATATCTGGGTATTAGTTGCGTTTTGTCATTTGAAAATGTGTTTGACTTTGTTTCATTACAAACGTAACTCTATTTCGGATTTTATCTGACCTTTTTTTTTTTAATCGTTTGTTGTTTTTGGCAATCTAGGGTGTGGCCTTTGTCCCACCCACCACAACCTTACAGGACACACCCTAGTCCTAACGCCAAGTGTTTACTTGGGGTGAAATGAAATAAGATAATTATATCTGGGTATTAGTTGCGTTTTGTCATTTGAAAATGTGTTTGACTTTGTTTCATTACAAACGTAACTATATTTCGGATTTTATTTGACCATTTTTTTTTTTTTTTAGATTTGTTTGTTGTTTTTTGGCAATCTAGGGTGTGGCCTGTGTCCCACCCACCACAACCTTACAGGACACACCCTAGTCCTAACGCCAAGTGTTTACTTGGGGTGAAATGAAATAAAATAATTATATCTGGGTATTAGTTGCGTTTTGTCATTTGAAAATGTGTTTGACTTTGTTTCATTACAAACGTAACTATATTTCGGATTTTATCTGACCTTTTTTTTTTTAATCGTTTGTTGTTTTTGGCAATCTAGGGTGTGGCCTGTGTCCCACCCACCACAACCTTACAGGACACACCCTAGTCCTAACGCCAAGTGTTTACTTGGGGTGAAATGAAATAAAATAATTATATCTGGGTATTAGTTGCGTTTTGTCATTTGAAAATGTGTTTGACTTTGTTTCATTACAAACGTAACTATATTTCGGATTTTATCTGACCTTTTTTTTTTCAGAATTGTTTGTCGTTTTTTGGCAATCTAGGGTGTGGCCTGTGTCCCACCCACCACAACCTTACAGGACACACCCTAGTCCTAACTCCAAGTGTTTACTTGGGGTGAACTGCCAGCTTTGCCGAAGTTTCCAACTTGCCAAGGTATGCAATGCGCAGTGCGCTCTTTGTCCATTGCTATTTGACCCCGCACAGAGTACAGCACCACAACGTCCCTACTTCCCTGAACTGAAATGGCAGCTTTTCCGTAATTGTGAAGACGGATACATGTTTCCTAGATGCAGACAACAACAGACTGTGCCTTGGGCACATAACTGGTCAGTCCCACCCAGAGTGCTGCACCAGAGCTAGGAACCATTACGACAAAAAGGCAAACTAACCATAGATTTTGTATTTTAAAATAATTATATCTGGGTATTAGTTGTGCTTTGTCATTTGAAAATGTGTTTGACTTTGTTTCATTACAAACGTAACTATATTTCGGATTTTATTTGACCTTTTTTTTTTTAATTGTTTGTCGTTTTTTGGCAATCTAGGGTGTGGCCTGTGTCCCACCCACCACAACCTTACAGGACACACCCTAGTCCTAACGCCAAGTGTTTACTTGGGGTGAAATGAAATAAAATAATTATATCTGGGTATTAGTTGCGCTTTTTCATTTGAAAATGTGTTTGACTTTGTTTCATTACAAACGTAACTATATTTCGGATTTTATCTGACCTTTTTTTTTTTTATTGTTTGTTGTTTTTTGGCAATCTAGGGTGTGGCCTGTGTCCCACCCACCACAACCCTACAGGACACACCCTAGTCCTAACGCCAAGTGTTTACTTGGGGTGAAATGAAATAAAATAATTATATCTGGGTATTAGTTGCGTTTTGTCATTTGAAAATGTGTTTGACTTTGTTTCATTACAAATGTAACTATATTTCGGATTTTATCTGACCTTTTTTTTTTTTAGAATTGTTTGTCGTTTTTTGGCAATCTAGGGTGTGGCCTGTGTCCCACCCACCACAACCTTACAGGACACACCCTAGTCCTAACTCCAAGTGTTTACTTGGGGTGAACTGCCAGCTTTGCCGAAGTTTCCAACTTGCCAAGGTATGCAATGCGCAGTGCGCTCTTTGTCCATTGCTAATTTCCCCGCACAGAGTACAGCACCACAACGTCCCTACTTCCCTGAACTGAAATGGCAGCTTTTCCGTAATTGTGAAGACGGATACAGGTTTCCTGGATGCAGACAACAACAGACTGTGCCATGGGCACATAACTGGTCAGTCCCACCCAGAGTGCTGCACCAGAGCTAGGAACCATTACGACAAAAAGGCAAACTAACCATAGATTTTGTATTTTAAAATAATTATATCTGGGTATTAGTTGCGCTTTGTCATTTGAAAATGTGTTTGACTTTGTTTCATTACAAACGTAACTATATTTCGGATTTTATCTGACCTTTTTTTTTTAGAATTGTTTGTTGTTTTTTGGCAATCTAGGGTGTGGCCTGTGTCCCACCCACCACAACCTTACAGGACACACCCTAGTCCTAACGCCAAGTGTTTACTTGGGGTGAAATGAAATAAAATAATTATATCTGGGTATTAGTTGCGCTTTTTCATTTGAAAATGTGTTTGACTTTGTTTCATTACAAACGTAACTATATTTCGGATTTTATCTGACCTTTTTTTTTTTTTATTGTTTGTTGTTTTTTGGCAAACTAGGGTGTGGCCTGTGTCCCACCCACCACAACCTTACAGGACACACCCTAGTCCTAACGCCAAGTGTTTACTTGGGGTGAAATGAAATAAAATAATTATATCTGGGTATTAGTTGCTTTTTGTCATTTGAAAATGTGTTTGACTTTGTTTCATTACAAACGTAACTATATTTCGGATTTTATCTGACCTTTTTTTTTTTAATCGTTTGTTGTTTTTGGCAATCTAGGGTGTGGCCTGTGTCCCACCCACCACAACCTTACAGGACACACCCTAGTCCTAACGCCAAGTGTTTACTTGGGGTGAAATGAAATAAAATAATTATATCTGGGTATTAGTTGCGTTTTGTCATTTGAAAATGTGTTTGACTTTGTTTCATTACAAACGTAACTATATTTCGGATTTTATCTGACCTTTTTTTTTTTAGAACTGTTTGTCGTTTTTTGGCAATCTAGGGTGTGGCCTGTGTCCCACCCACCACAACCTTACAGGACACACCCTAGTCCTAACTCCAAGTGTTTACTTGGGGTGAACTGCCAGCTTTGCCGAAGTTTCCAACTTGCCAAGGTATGCAATGCGCAGTGCGCTCTTTGTCCATTGCTATTTGACCCCGCACAGAGTACAGCATCACAACGTCCCTACTTCCCTGAACTGAAATGGCAGCTTTTCCGTAATTGTGAAGACGGATACAGGTTTCCTGGATGCAGACAACAACAGACTGTGCCATGGGCACATAACTGGTCAGTCCCACCCAGAGTGCTGCACCAGAGCTAGGAACCATTACGACAAAAAGGCAAACTAACCATATATTTTGTATTTTAAAATAATTATATCTGGGTATTAGTTGTGCTTTGTCATTTGAAAATGTGTTTGACTTTGTTTCATTACAAACGTAACTATATTTCGGATTTTATTTGACCTTTTTTTTTTTAATTGTTTGTCGTTTTTTGGCAATCTAGGGTGTGGCCTGTGTCCCACCCACCACAACCTTACAGGACACACCCTAGTCCTAACGCCAAGTGTTTACTTGGGGTGAAATGAAATAAAATAATTATATCTGGGTATTAGTTGCGTTTTGTTATTTAAAAATGTGTTTGACTTTGTTTCATTACAAACGTAACTATATTTCGGATTTTATTTGACCTTTTTTTTTTTTGAATTGTTTGTTGTTTTTTGGCAATCTAGGGTGTGGCCTGTGTCCCACCCACCACAACCTTACAGGACACACCCTAGTCCTTATGTCAAGTGTTTACTTGGGGTGAAATGAAATAAAATAATTATATCTGGGTAATAGTTGCGTTTTTGTCATTTGAAAATGTGTTTGACTTTGTTTCATTACAAACGTAACTATATTTCGGATTTTATTTGACCATTTTTTTTTTTTTTTGAATTGTTTGTTGTTTTTTGGCAATCTAGGGTGTGGCCTGTGTCCCACCCACCACAACCTTACAGGACACACCCTAGTCCTAACGCCAAGTGTTTACTTGGGGTGAAATGAAATAAAATAATTATATCTGGGTAATAGTTGCGTTTTTGTCATTTGAAAATGTGTTTGACTTTGTTTCATTACAAACGTAACTATATTTCGGATTTTATTTGACCATTTTTTTTTTTTTTTGAATTGTTTGTTGTTTTTTGGCAATCTAGGGTGTGGCCTGTGTCCCACCCACCACAACCTTACAGGACACACCCTAGTCCTAACTCCAAGTGTTTACTTGGGGTGAACTGCCAGCTTTGCCGAAGTTTCCAACTTGCCAAGGTATGCAATGCGCAGTGCGCTCTTTGTCCATTGCTAATTGACCCCGCACAGAGTACAGCACCACAACGTCCCTACTTCCCTGAACTGAAATGGCAGCTTTTCCGTAATTGTGAAGACGGATACAGGTTTCCTGGATGCAGACAACAACAGACTGTGCCATGGGCACATAACTGGTCAGTCCCACCCAGAGTGCTGCACCAGAGCTAGGAACCATTACGACAAAAAGGCAAACTAACCATAGATTTTGTATTTTAAAATAATTATATCTGGGTATTAGTTGCGCTTTGTCATTTGAAAATGTGTTTGACTTTGTTTCATTACAAACGTAACTATATTTCGGATTTTATCTGACCTTTTTTTTTTAGAATTGTTTGTTGTTTTTTGGCAATCTAGGGTGTGGCCTGTGTCCCACCCACCACAACCTTACAGGACACACCCTAGTCCTAACGCCAAGTGTTTACTTGGGGTGAAATGAAATAAAATAATTATATCTGGGTATTAGTTGCGCTTTTTCATTTGAAAATGTGTTTGACTTTGTTTCATTACAAACGTAACTATATTTCGGATTTTATCTGACCTTTTTTTTTTTAATTGTTTGTTGTTTTTTGGCAAACTAGGGTGTGGCCTGTGTCCCACCCACCACAACCCTACAGGACACACCCTAGTCCTAACGCCAAGTGTTTACTTGGGGTGAAATGAAATAAAATAATTATATCTGGGTATTAGTTGCGTTTTGTCATTTGAAAATGTGTTTGAATTTGTTTCATTACAAACGTAACTATATTTCGGATTTTATCTGACCTTTTTTTTTTTAATCGTTTGTTATTTTTGGCAATCTAGGGTGTGGCCTGTGTCCCACCCACCACAACCTTACAGGACACACCCTAGTCCTAACGCCAAGTGTTTACTTGGGGTGAAATGAAATAAAAAAATTATATCTGGGTATTAGTTGCGCTTTTTCATTTGAAAATGTGTTTGACTTTGTTTCATTACAAACGTAACTATATTTCGGATTTTATCTGACCTTTTTTTTTTTATTGTTTGTTGTTTTTTGGCAATCTAGGGTGTGGCCTGTGTCCCACCCACCACAACCCTACAGGACACACCCTAGTCCTAACGCCAAGTGTTTACTTGGGGTGAAATGAAATAAAATAATTATATCTGGGTATTAGTTGCGTTTTGTCATTTGAAAATGTGTTTGACTTTGTTTCATTACAAACGTAACTCTATTTCGGATTTTATCTGACCTTTTTTTTTTTAATCGTTTGTTGTTTTTGGCAATCTAGGGTGTGGCCTGTGTCCCACCCACCACAACCTTACAGGACACACCCTAGTCCTAACGCCAAGTGTTTACTTGGGGTGAAATGAAATAAGATAATTATATCTGGGTATTAGTTGCGTTTTGTCATTTGAAAATGTGTTTGACTTTGTTTCATTACAAATGTAACTATATTTCGGATTTTATCTGACCTTTTTTTTTTTTATTGTTTGTTGTTTTTTGGCAATCTAGGGTGTGGCCTGTGTCCCACCCACCACAACCCTACAGGACACACCCTAGTCCTAACGCCAAGTGTTTACTTGGGGTGAAATGAAATAAAATAATTATATCTGGGTATTAGTTGCGTTTTGTCATTTGAAAATGTGTTTGACTTTGTTTCATTACAAACGTAACTCTATTTCGGATTTTATCTGACCTTTTTTTTTTTAATCGTTTGTTGTTTTTGGCAATCTAGGGTGTGGCCTGTGTCCCACCCACCACAACCTTACAGGACACACCCTAGTCCTAACGCCAAGTGTTTACTTGGGGTGAAATGAAATAAGATAATTATATCTGGGTATTAGTTGCGTTTTGTCATTTGAAAATGTGTTTGACTTTGTTTCATTACAAACGTAACTATATTTCGGATTTTATTTGACCATTTTTTTTTTTTTTTAGATTTGTTTGTTGTTTTTTGGCAATCTAGGGTGTGGCCTGTGTCCCACCCACCACAACCTTACAGGACACACCCTAGTCATAACGCCAAGTGTTTACTTGGGGTGAAATGAAATAAAATAATTATATCTGGGTATTAGTTGCGTTTTGTCATTTGAAAATGTGTTTGACTTTGTTTCATTACAAACGTAACTATATTTCGGATTTTATCTGACCTTTTTTTTTTTAGAATTGTTTGTCGTTTTTTGGCAATCTAGGGTGTGGCCTGTGTCCCACCCACCACAACCTTACAGGACACACCCTAGTCCTAACTCCAAGTGTTTACTTGGGGTGAACTGCCAGCTTTGCCGAAGTTTCCAACTTGCCAAGGTATGCAATGCGCAGTGCGCTCTTTGTCCATTGCTAATTTCCCCGCACAGAGTACAGCACCACAACGTCCCTACTTCCCTGAACTGAAATGGCAGCTTTTCCGTAATTGTGAAGACGGATACAGGTTTCCTGGATGCAGACAACAACAGACTGTGCCATGGGCACATAACTGGTCAGTCCCACCCAGAGTGCTGCACCAGAGCTAGGAACCATTACGACAAAAAGGCAAATTAACCATAGATTTTGTATTTTAAAATAATTATATCTGGGTATTAGTTGCGCTTTGTCATTTGAAAATGTGTTTGACTTTGTTTCATTACAAACGTAACTATATTTCGGATTTTATTTGACCTTTTTTTTTTTTATTGTTTGTCGTTTTTTGGCAATCTAGGGTGTGGCCTGTGTCCCACCCACCACAACCTTACAGGACACACCCTAGTCCTAACGCCAAGTGTTTACTTGGGGTGAAATGAAATAAAATAATTATATCTGGGTATTAGTTGCGCTTTTTCATTTGAAAATGTGTTTGACTTTGTTTCATTACAAACGTAACTATATTTCGGATTTTATCTGACCTTTTTTTTTTTAATTGTTTGTTGTTTTTTGGCAAACTAGGGTGTGGCCTGTGTCCCACCCACCACAACCTTACAGGACACACCCTAGTCCTAACGCCAAGTGTTTACTTGGGGTGAAATGAAATAAAATAATTATATCTGGGTATTAGTTGCTTTTTGTCATTTGAAAATGTGTTTGACTTTGTTTCATTACAAACGTAACTATATTTCGGATTTTATCTGACCTTTTTTTTTTTAATCGTTTGTTGTTTTTGGCAATCTAGGGTGTGGCCTGTGTCCCACCCACCACAACCTTACAGGACACACCCTAGTCCTAACGCCAAGTGTTTACTTGGGGTGAAATGAAATAAAATAATTATATCTGGGTATTAGTTGCGTTTTGTCATTTGAAAATGTGTTTGACTTTGTTTCATTACAAACGTAACTATATTTCGGATTTTATCTGACCTTTTTTTTTTTAGAATTGTTTGTCGTTTTTTGGCAATCTAGGGTGTGGCCTGTGTCCCACCCACCACAACCTTACAGGACACACCCTAGTCCTAACTCCAAGTGTTTACTTGGGGTGAACTGCCAGCTTTGCCGAAGTTTCCAACTTGCCAAGGTATGCAATGCGCAGTGCGCTCTTTGTCCATTGCTATTTGACCCCGCACAGAGTACAGCACCACAACGTCCCTACTTCCCTGAACTGAAATGGCAGCTTTTCCGTAATTGTGAAGACGGATACAGGTTTCCTGGATGCAGACAACAACAGACTGTGCCATGGGCACATAACTGGTCAGTCCCACCCAGAGTGCTGCACCAGAGCTAGGAACCATTACGACAAAAAGGCAAACTAACCATATATTTTGTATTTTAAAATAATTATATCTGGGTATTAGTTGTGCTTTGTCATTTGAAAATGTGTTTGACTTTGTTTCATTACAAACGTAACTATATTTCGGATTTTATTTGACCTTTTTTTTTTTAATTGTTTGTCGTTTTTTGGCAATCTAGGGTGTGGCCTGTGTCCCACCCACCACAACCTTACAGGACACACCCTAGTCCTAACGCCAAGTGTTTACTTGGGGTGAAATGAAATAAAATAATTATATCTGGGTATTAGTTGCGCTTTTTCATTTGAAAATGTGTTTGACTTTGTTTCATTACAAACGTAACTATATTTCGGATTTTATCTGACCTTTTTTTTTTTAATTGTTTGTTGTTTTTTGGCAATCTAGGGTGTGGCCTGTGTCCCACCCACCAGAACCCTACAGGACACACCCTAGTCCTAACGCCAAGTGTTTACTTGGGGTGAAATGAAATAAAATAATTATATCTGGGTATTAGTTGCGTTTTGTCATTTGAAAATGTGTTTGACTTTGTTTCATTACAAACGTAACTATATTTCGGATTTTATCTGACCTTTTTTTTTTTTATCGTTTGTTGTTTTTGGCAATCTAGGGTGTGGCCTGTGTCCCACCCACCACAACCCTACAGGACACACCCTAGTCCTAACTCCAAGTGTTTACTTGGGGTGAACTGCCGGCTTTGCCGAAGTTTCCAACTTGCCAAGGTATGCAATGCGCAGTGCGCTCTTTGTCCATTGCTAATTTCCCCGCACAGAGTACAGCACCACAACGTCCCTACTTCCCTGAACTGAAATGGCAGCTTTTCCGTAATTGTGAAGACGGATACAGGTTTCCTGGATGCAGACAACAACAGACTGTGCCATGGGCACATAACTGGTCAGTCCCACCCAGAGTGCTGCACCAGAGCTAGGAACCATTACGACAAAAAGGCAAATTAACCATAGATTTTGTATTTTAAAATAATTATATCTGGGTATTAGTTGCGCTTTGTCATTTGAAAATGTGTTTGACTTTGTTTCATTACAAACGTAACTATATTTCGGATTTTATTTGACCTTTTTTTTTTTTATTGTTTGTCGTTTTTTGGCAATCTAGGGTGTGGCCTGTGTCCCACCCACCACAACCTTACAGCACACACCCTAGTCCTAACGCCAAGTGTTTACTTGGGGTGAAATGAAATAAAATAATTATATCTGGGTATTAGTTGCGCTTTTTCATTTGAAAATGTGTTTAACTTTGTTTCATTACAAACGTAACTATATTTCGGATTTTATCTGACCTTTTTTTTTTAATTGTTTGTTGTTTTTTGGCAAACTAGGGTGTGGCCTGTGTCCCACCCACCACAACCCTACAGGACACACCCTAGTCCTAACGCCAAGTGTTTACTTGGGGTGAAATGAAATAAAATAATTATATCTGGGTATTAGTTGCGTTTTGTCATTTGAAAATGTGTTTGACTTTGTTTCATTACAAACGTAACTATATTTCGGATTTTATCTGACCTTTTTTTTTTTAATCGTTTGTTGTTTTTGGCAATCTAGGGTGTGGCCTGTGTCCCACCCACCACAACCTTACAGGACACACCCTAGTCCTAACGCCAAGTGTTTACTTGGGGTGAAATGAAATAAGATAATTATATCTGGGTATTAGTTGCGTTTTGTCATTTGAAAATGTGTTTGACTTTGTTTCATTACAAACGTAACTATATTTCGGATTTTATTTGACCTTTTTTTTTATTTTTTTTTATTGTTTGTTGTTTTTTGGCCAACTCGGGTGTGGCCTGTGTCCCACCCACCACAACCTTACAGGACACACCCTAGTCCTAACGCCAAGTGTTTACTTGGGGTGAAATGAAATAAAATAATTATATCTGGGTATTAGTTGTGCTTTGTCATTTGAAAATGTGTTTGACTTTGTTTCATTACAAACGTAACTATATTTCGGATTTTATCTGACCTTTTTTTTTTTAGAATTGTTTGTCGTTTTTTGGCAATCTAGGGTGTGGCCTGTGTCCCACCCACCACAACCTTACAGGACACACCCTAGTCCTAACTCCAAGTGTTTACTTGGGGTGAACTGCCAGCTTTGCCGAAGTTTCCAACTTGCCAAGGTATGCAATGCGCAGTGCGCTCTTTGTCCATTGCTAATTGCCCCGCACAGAGTACAGCATCACAACGTCCCTACTTCCCTGAACTGAAATGGCAGCTTTTCCGTAATTGTGAAGACGGATACAGGTTTCCTGGATGCAGACAACAACAGACTGTGCCATGGGCACATAACTGGTCAGTCCCACCCAGAGTGCTGCACCAGAGCTAGGAACCATTACGACAAAAAGGCAAACTAACCATAGATTTTGTATTTTAAAATAATTATATCTGGGTATTAGTTGCGCTTTGTCATTTGAAAATGTGTTTGACTTTGTTTCATTACAAACGTAACTATATTTCGGATTTTATCTGACCTTTTTTTTTTTAGAATTGTTTGTTGTTTTTTGGCAATCTAGGGTGTGGCCTGTGTCCCACCCACCACAACCCTACAGGACACACCCTAGTCCTAACTCCAAGTGTTTACTTGGGGTGAAATTAAATAAAATAATTATATCTGGGTATTAGTTGCGTTTTGTTATTTGAAAATGTGTTTGACTTTGTTTCATTACAAACGTAACTATATTTCGGATTTTATTTGACCTTTTTTTTTTTGAATTGTTTGTTGTTTTTTTGGCAATCTAGGGTGTGGCCTGTGTCCCACCCACCACAACCTTACAGGACACACCCTAGTCCTAACGCCAAGTGTTTACTTGGGGTGAAATGAAATAAAATAATTATATCTGGGTAATAGTTGCGTTTTTGTCATTTGAAAATGTGTTTGACTTTGTTTCATTACAAACGTAACTACATTTCGGATTTTATTTGACCTTTTTTTTTTTTTTTTTGAATTGTTTGTCGTTTTTTGGCAATCTAGGGTGTGGCCTGTGTCCCACCCACCACAACCTTACAGGACACACCCTAGTCCTAACTCCAAGTGTTTACTTGGGGTGAACTGCCAGCTTTGCCGAAGTTTCCAACTTGCCAAGGTATGCAATGCGCAGTGCGCTCTTTGTCCATTGCTAATTGCCCCGCACAGAGTACAGCATCACAACGTCCCTACTTCCCTGAACTAAAAAGGCAGCTTTTCCGTAATTGTGAAGACGGATACAGGTTTCCTGGATGCAGACAACAACAGACTGTGCCATGGGCACATAACTGGTCAGTCCCACCCAGAGTGCTGCACCAGAGCTAGGAACCATTACGACAAAAAGGCAAACTAACCATAGATTTTGTATTTTAAAATAATTATATCTGGGTATTAGTTGCGCTTTGTCATTTGAAAATGTGTTTGACTTTGTTTCATTACAAACGTAACTATATTTCGGATTTTATTTGACCATTTTTTTTTTTTTGAATTGTTTGTCGTTTTTTGGCAATCTAGGGTGTGGCCTGTGTCCCACCCACCACAACCTTACAGGACACACCCTAGTCCTAACGCCAAGTGTTTACTTGGGGTGAAATGAAATAAAATAATTATATCTGGGTATTAGTTGCGTTTTGTCATTTGAAAATGTGTTTGACTTTGTTTCATTACAAACGTAACTATATTTCGGATTTTATTTGACCTTTTTTTTTTAATCATTTGTTGTTTTTGGCAATCTAGGGTGTGGCCTGTGTCCCACCCACCACAACCTTACAGGACACACCCTAGTCCTAACGCCAAGTGTTTACTTGGGGTGAAATTAAATAAGATAATTATATCTGGGTATTAGTTGCGTTTTGTCATTTGAAAATGTGTTTGACTTTGTTTCATTACAAACGTAATTATATTTCGGATTTTATTTGACCATTTTTTTTTTTTTTTAGAATTGTTTGTCGTTTTTTGGCAATCTAGGGTGTGGCCTGTGTCCCACCCACCACAACCTTACAGGACACACCCTAGTCCTAACGCCAAGTGTTTACTTGGGGTGAAATGAAATAAAATAATTATATCTGGGTATTAGTTGCGTTTTGTCATTTGAAAATGTGTTTGACTTTGTTTCATTTCAAACGTAACTATATTTCGGATTTTATCTGACCTTTTTTTTTTAGAATTGTTTGTCGTTTTTTGGCAATCTAGGGTGTGGCCTGTGTCCCACCCACCACAACCTTACAGGACACAACCTAGTCCTAACGCCAAGTGTTTACTTGGGGTGAACTGCCAGCTTTGCCGAAGTTTCCAACTTGCCAAGGTATCCAATGCGCAGTGCGCTCTTTGTCCATTGCTAATTTCCCCGCACAGAGTACAGCACCACAACGTCCCTACTTCCCTGAACTGAAATGGCAGCTTTTCCGTAATTGTGAAGACGGATACAGGTTTCCTGGATGCAGACAACAACAGACTGTGCCATGGGCACATAACTGGTCAGTCCCACCCAGAGTGCTGCACCACAGCTAGGAACCATTACGACAAAAAGGCAAATTAACCATAGATTTTGTATTTTAAAATAATTATATCTGGGTATTAGTTGCGCTTTGTCATTTGAAAATGTGTTTGACTTTGTTTCATTACAAACGTAACTATATTTCGGATTTTATTTGACCTTTTTTTTTTTAATTGTTTGTCGTTTTTTGGCAATCTAGGGTGTGGCCTGTGTCCCACCCACCACAACCTTACAGGACACACCCTAGTCCTAACGCCAAGTGTTTACTTGGGGTGAAATGAAATAAAATAATTATATCTGGGTATTAGTTGCGCTTTTTCATTTGAAAATGTGTTTGGCTTTGTTTCATTACAAACGTAACTATATTTCGGATTTATCTGACCTTTTTTTTTTTAATTGTTTGTTGTTTTTTGGCAAACTAGGGTGTGGCCTGTGTCCCACCCACCACAACCCTACAGGACACACCCTAGTCCTAACGCCAAGTGTTTACTTGGGGTGAAATGAAATAAAATAATTATATCTGGGTATTAGTTGCGTTTTGTCATTTGAAAATGTGTTTGACTTTGTTTCATTACAAACGTAACTATATTTCGGATTTTATCTGACCTTTTTTTTTTTAGAATTGTTTGTCGTTTTTTGGCAATCTAGGGTGTGGCCTGTGTCCCACCCACCACAACCTTACAGGACACACCCTAGTCCTAACTCCAAGTGTTTACTTGGGGTGAACTGCCAGCTTTGCCGAAGTTTCCAACTTGCCAAGGTATGCAATGCGCAGTGCGCTCTTTGTCCATTGCTATTTGACCCCGCACAGAGTACAGCATCACAACGTCCCTACTTCCCTGAACTGAAATGGCAGCTTTTCCGTAATTGTGAAGACGGATACAGGTTTCCTGGATGCAGACAACAACAGACTGTGCCATGGGCACATAACTGGTCAGTCCCACCCAGAGTGCTGCACCAGAGCTAGGAACCATTACGACAAAAAGGCAAACTAACCATAGATTTTGTATTTTAAAATAATTATATCTGGGTATTAGTTGTGCTTTGTCATTTGAAAATGTGTTTGACTTTGTTTCATTACAAACGTAACTATATTTCGGATTTTATTTGACCTTTTTTTTTTTAATTGTTTGTCGTTTTTTGGCAATCTAGGGTGTGGCCTGTGTCCCACCCACCACAACCTTACAGGACACACCCTAGTCCTAACTCCAAGTGTTTACTTGGGGTGAAATGAAATAAAATAATTATATCTGGGTATTAGTTGCGCTTTTTCATTTGAAAATGTGTTTGACTTTGTTTCATTACAAACGTAACTATATTTCGGATTTTATCGGACCTTTTTTTTTTTAATTGTTTGTTGTTTTTTGGCAATCTAGGGTGTGGCCTGTGTCCCACCCACCACAACCCTACAGGACACACCCTAGTCCTAACGCCAAGTGTTTACTTGGGGTGAAATGAAATAAAATAATTATATCTGGGTATTAGTTGCGTTTTGTCATTTGAAAATGTGTTTGACTTTGTTTCATTACAAACGTAACTATATTTCGGATTTTATCTGACCTTTTTTTTTTTAATCGTTTGTTGTTTTTGGCAATCTAGGGTGTGGCCTGTGTCCCACCCACCACAACCTTACAGGACACACCCTAGTCCTAACGCCAAGTGTTTACTTGGGGTGAAATGAAATAAGATAATTATATCTGGGTATTAGTTGCGTTTTGTCATTTGAAAATGTGTTTGACTTTGTTTCATTACAAACGTAACTATATTTCGGAATTTATTTGACCTTTTTTTTTTTTTTTTTGAATTGTTTGTCGTTTTTTTGGCAATCTAGGGTGTGGCCTGTGTCCCACCCACCACAACCTTACAGGACACACCCTAGTCCTAACTCCAAGTGTTTACTTGGGGTGAACTGCCAGCTTTGCCGAAGTTTCCAACTTGCCAAGGTATGCAATGCGCAGTGCGCTCTTTGTCCATTGCTAATTGCCCCGCACAGAGTACAGCATCACAACGTCCCTACTTCCCTGAATTGAAATGGCAGCTTTTCCGTAATTGTGAAGACGGATACAGGTTTCCTGGATGCAGACAACAACAGACTGTGCCATGGGCACATAACTGGTCAGTCCCACCCAGAGTGCTGCACCAGAGCTAGGAACCATTACGACAAAAAGGCAAACTAACCATAGATTTTGTATTTTAAAATGATTATATCTGGGTATTAGTTGCGCTTTGTCATTTGAAAATGTGTTTGACTTTGTTTCATTACAAACGTAACTATATTTCGGATTTTATCTGACCTTTTTTTTTTTTAATTGTTTGTTGTTTTTTGGCAATCTAGGGTGTGGCCTGTGTCCCACCCACCACAACCCTACAGGACACACCCTAGTCCTAACTCCAAGTGTTTACTTGGGGTGAAATGAAATAAAATAATTATATCTGGGTATTAGTTGCGTTTTGTTATTTGAAAATGTGTTTGACTTTGTTTCATTACAAACGTAACTATATTTCGGATTTTATCTGACCTTTTTTTTTTTAATTGTTTGTTGTTTTTTGGCAATCTAGGGTGTGGCCTGTGTCCCACCCACCACAACCCTACAGGACACACCCTAGTCCTAACGCCAAGTGTTTACTTGGGGTGAAATGAAATAAGATAATTATATCTGGGTATTAGTTGTGTTTTGTCATTTGAAAATGTGTTTGACTTTGTTTCATTACAAACGTAACTATATTTCGGATTTTATTTGACCATTTTTTTTTTTTTTTTACAATTGTTTGTCGTTTTTTGGCAATCTAGGGTGTGGCCTGTGTCCCACCCACCACAACCTTACAGGACACACCCTAGTCCTAACGCCACGTGTTTACTTGGGGTGAAATGAAATAAAATAATTATATCTGGGTATTAGTTGCGTTTTGTCATTTGAAAATGTGTTTGACTTTGTTTCATTACAAACGTAACTATATTTCGGATTTTATCTGACCTTTTTTTTTTTAGAATTGTTTGTCGTTTTTTGGCAATCTAGGGTGTGGCCTGTGTCCCACCCACCACAACCTTACAGGACACACCCTAGTCCTAACTCCAAGTGTTTACTTGGGGTGAACTGCCAGCTTTGCCGAAGTTTCCAACTTGCCAAGGTATGCAATGCGCAGTGCGCTCTTTGTCCATTGCTAATTGACCCCGCACAGAGTACAGCATCACAACGTCCCTACTTCCCTGAACTGAAATGGCAGCTTTTCCGTAATTGTGAAGACGGATACAGGTTTCCTGGATGCAGACAACAACAGACTGTGCCATGGGCACATAACTGGTCAGTCCCACCCAGAGTGCTGCACCAGAGCTAGGAACCATTACGACAAAAATGCAAACTAACCATAGATTTTTTTTTTTTTTAAATAATTATATCTGGGTATTAGTTGCGCTTTGTCATTTGAAAATGTGTTTGACTTTGTTTCATTACAAACGTAACTATATTTCGGATTTTATCTGACCTTTTTTTTTTTGAATTGTTTGTTGTTTTTTGGCAATCTAGGGTGTGGCCTGTGTCCCACCCACCACAACCTTACAGGACACACCCTAGTCCTTATGCCAAGTGTTTACTTGGGGTGAAATGAAATAAGATAATTATATCTGGGTATTAGTTGCGTTTTGTCATTTGAAAATGTGTTTGACTTTGTTTCATTACAAACGTAACTATATTTCGGATTTTATCTGACCTTTTTTTTTTTAGAATTGTTTGTCGTTTTTTGGCAATCTAGGGTGTGGCCTGTGTCCCACCCACCACAACCTTACAGGACACACCCTAGTCCTAACGCCAAGTGTTTACTTGGGGTGAAATGAAATAAAATAATTATATCTGGGTATTAGTTGCGTTTTGTCATTTGAAAATGTGTTTAACTTTGTTTCATTACAAACGTAACTATATTTCGGATTTTATCTGACCTTTTTTTTTTAGAATTGTTTGTTGTTTTTTTACAATCTAGGGTGTGGCCTGTGTCCCACCCACCACAACCTTACAGGACACACCCTAGTCCTAACGCCAAGTGTTTACTTGGGGTGAAATGAAATAAAATAATTATATCTGGGTATTAGTTGCGCATTGTCATTTGAAAATGTGTTTGACTTTGTTTCATTACAAATGTAACTATATTTCGGATTTTATTTGA
Organism: Rhinichthys klamathensis goyatoka; assembly: GCF_029890125.1. Classification (NCBI taxonomy): domain Eukaryota; kingdom Metazoa; phylum Chordata; class Actinopteri; order Cypriniformes; family Leuciscidae; genus Rhinichthys; species Rhinichthys klamathensis. The sequence goes on along the minus strand of NW_026606648.1, from coordinate 1,523,888 downwards.
CCGTTTTTTTTTTTTTTTTGGAATATTTTGTTGTTTTTTGGCAATCTAGGGTGTGTCCTGTGTCCCACCCACCACAACCTTACAGGACACACCCTAGTCCTAACTCCAAGTGTTTACTTGGGGTGAACTACCAGATTCGCCTATATATCAGACTGGCCAGAATGGCAAAGCGTAGAGTGGGCTCTTGTTTGACTGCGTTTCATTACAAACATAACTATATTTGGGATTTTAATTTACCTTTTTTTTTATTTTTTTCTTATAATTGTTTGTCGTTTTTTGGCAATCTAGGGTGTGGCCTGTGTCCCACCCACCACAACCTTACAGGACACACCCTAGTCCTAACGCCAAGTGTTTACTTGGGGTGAAATTAATTAAAATAATTATATCTGGGTATTAGTTGCGCTTTGTCATTTGAAAATGTGTTTGACTTTGTTTCATTACAAACGTAACTATATTTCGGATTTTATTTGACCGTTTTTTTTTTAATTGTTTGTTGTTTTTTGGCAATCTAGGGTGTGGCCTGTGTCCCACCCACCACAACCTTACAGGACACACCCTAGTCCTAACGCCAAGTGTTTACTTGGGGTGAACTGCCAGCTTTGCCGAAGTTTCCAACTTGCCAAGGTATGCAATGCGCAGTGCGCTCTTTGTCCATTGCTAATTGACCCCGCACAGAGTACAGCACCACAACGTCCCTACTTCCCTGAACTGAAATGGCAGCTTTTCCGTAATTGTGAAGACGGATACAGGTTTCCTGGATGCAGACAACAACAGACTGTGCCATGGGCACATAACTGGTCAGTCCCACCCAGAGTGCTGCACCAGAGCTAGGAACCATTACGACAAAAAGGCAAATTAACCATCGATTTTGTATTTTAAAATAATTATATCTGGGTATTAGTTGCGCTTTGTCATTTGAAAATGTGTTTGACTTTGTTTCATTACAAACGTAACTATATTTCGGATTTTATTTGTTCTTTTTTTTTTTAATTGTTTGTCGTTTTTTGGCAATCTAGGGTGTGGCCTGTGTCCCACCCACCACAACCTTACAGGACACACCCTAGTCCTAACGCCAAGTGTTTACTTGGGGTGAAATGAAATAAAATAATTATATCTGGGTATTAGTTGCGCTTTTTCATTTGAAAATGTGTTTGACTTTGTTTCATTACAAACGTAACTATATTTCGGATTTTATCTGACCTTTTTTTTTTTAATTGTTTGTTGTTTTTTGGCAAACTAGGGTGTGGCCTGTGTCCCACCCACCACAACCCTACAGGACACACCCTAGTCCTAACGCCAAGTGTTTACTTGGGGTGAAATGAAATAAAATAATTATATCTGGGTATTAGTTGCGTTTTGTCATTTGAAAATGTGTTTGACTTTGTTTCATTACAAACGTAACTATATTTCGGATTTTATCTGACCTTTTTTTTTTTAATCGTTTGTTGTTTTTGGCAATCTAGGGTGTGGCCTGTGTCCCACCCACCACAACCTTACAGGACACACCCTAGTCCTAACGCCAAGTGTTTACTTGGGGTGAAATGAAATAAGATAATTATATCTGGGTATTAGTTGCGTTTTGTCATTTGAAAATGTGTTTGACTTTGTTTCATTACAAACGTAACTATATTTCGGATTTTATTTGACCATTTTTTTTTTTTTTAGAATTGTTTGTTGTTTTTTGGCAATCTAGGGTGTGGCCTGTGTCCCACCCACCACAACCTTACAGGACACACCCTAGTCCTAACGCCAAGTGTTTACTTGGGGTGAAATGAAATAAAATAATTATATCTGGGTATTAGTTGTGCTTTGTCATTTGAAAATGTGTTTGACTTTGTTTCATTACAAACGTAACTATATTTCGGATTTTATCTGACCTTTTTTTTTTTAGAATTGTTTGTCGTTTTTTGGCAATCTAGGGTGTGGCCTGTGTCCCACCCACCACAACCTTACAGGACACACCCTAGTCCTAACTCCAAGTGTTTACTTGGGGTGAACTGCCAGCTTTGCCGAAGTTTCCAACTTGCCAAGGTATGCAATGCGCAGTGCGCTCTTTGTCCATTGCTAATTGCCCCGCACAGAGTACAGCATCACAACGTCCCTACTTCCCTGAACTAAAATGGCAGCTTTTCCGTAATTGTGAAGACGGATACAGGTTTCCTGGATGCAGACAACAACAGACTGTGCCATGGGCACATAACTGGTCAGTCCCACCCAGAGTGCTGCACCAGAGCTAGGAACCATTACGACAAAAAGGCAAACTAACCATAGATTTTGTATTTTAAAATAATTATATCTGGGTATTAGTTGCGCTTTGTCATTTGAAAATGTGTTTGACTTTGTTTCATTACAAACGTTACTATATTTCGGATTTTATTTGACCTTTTTTTTTTTTTTTTTTTAACTGTTTGTCGTATTTTTGGCAATCTAGGGTGTGGCCTGTGTCCCACCCACCACAACCTTACAGGACACACCCTAGTCCTAACTCCAAGTGTTTACTTGGGGTGAACTGCCAGCTTTGCCGAAGTTTCCAACTTGACAAGGTATGCAATGCGCAGTGCGCTCTTTGTCCATTGCTAATTGCCCCGCACAGAGTACAGCATCACAACGTCCCTACTTCCCTGAACTGAAATGGCAGCTTTTCCGTAATTGTGAAGACGGATACAGGTTTCCTGGATGCAGACAACAACAGACTGTGCCATGGGCACATAACTGGTCAGTCCCACCCAGAGTGCTGCACCAGAGCTAGGAACCATTACGACAAAAAGGCAAACTTACCATAGATTTTGTATTTTAAAATAATTATATCTGGGTATTAGTTGCGCTTTGTCATTTGAAAATGTGTTTGACTTTGTTTCATTACAAACGTAACTATATTTCGGATTTTATCTGACCTTTTTTTTTTTGAATTGTTTGTTGTTTTTTGGCAATCTAGGGTGTGGCCTGTGTCCCACCCACCACAACCCTACAGGACACACCCTAGTCCTAACTCCAAGTGTTTACTTGGGGTGAAATGAAATAAAATAATTATATCTGGGTATTAGTTGCGTTTTGTTATTTGAAAATGTGTTTGACTTTGTTTCATTACAAACGTAACTATATTTCGGATTTTATTTGACCTTTTTTTTTTTAGAATTGTTTGTTGTTTTTTGGCAATCTAGGGTGTGGCCTGTGTCCCACCCACCACAACCTTACAGGACACACCCTAGTCCTTATGCCAAGTGTTTACTTGGGGTGAAATGAAATAAAATAATTATATCTGGGTAATAGTTGCGTTTTTGTCATTTGAAAATGTGTTTGACTTTGTTTCATTACAAACGTAACTATATTTCGGATTTTATCTGACCTTTTTTTTTTTAATTGTTTGTTGTTTTTTGGCAATCTAGGGTGTGGCCTGTGTCCCACCCACCACAACCCTACAGGACACACCCTAGTCCTAACGCCAAGTGTTTACTTGGGGTGAAATGAAATAAGATAATTATATCTGGGTATTAGTTGTGTTTTGTCATTTGAAAATGTGTTTGACTTTGTTTCATTACAAACGTAACTATATTTCGGATTTTATTTGACCATTTTTTTTTTTTTTTACAATTGTTTGTCGTTTTTTGGCAATCTAGGGTGTGGCCTGTGTCCCACCCACCACAACCTTACAGGACACACCCTAGTCCTAACGCCACGTGTTTACTTGGGGTGAAATGAAATAAAATAATTATATCTGGGTATTAGTTGCGTTTTGTCATTTGAAAATGTGTTTGACTTTGTTTTATTACAAACGTAACTATATTTCGGATTTTATCTGACCTTTTTTTTTTAGAATTGTTTGTCGTTTTTTGGCAATCTAGGGTGTGGCCTGTGTCCCACCCACCACAACCTTACAGGACACACCCTAGTCCTAACTCCAAGTGTTTACTTGGGGTGAACTGCCAGCTTTGCCGAAGTTTCCAACTTGCCAAGGTATGCAATGCGCAGTGCGCTCTTTGTCCATTGCTAATTGACCCCGCACAGAGTACAGCATCACAACGTCCCTACTTCCCTGAACTGAAATGGCAGCTTTTCCGTAATTGTGAAGACGGATACAGGTTTCCTGGATGCAGACAACAACAGACTGTGCCATGGGCGCATAACTGGTCAGTCCCACCCAGAGTGCTGCACCAGAGCTAGGAACCATTACGACAAAAAGGCAAACTAACCATAGATTTTTTTTTTTTTTAAATAATTATATCTGGGTATTAGTTGCGCTTTGTCATTTGAAAATGTGTTTGACTTTGTTTCATTACAAACGTAACTATATTTCGGATTTTATCTGACCTTTTTTTTTTTTGAATTGTTTGTTGTTTTTTGGCAATCTAGGGTGTGGCCTGTGTCCCACCCACCACAACCTTACAGGACACACCCTAGTCCTTATGCCAAGTGTTTACTTGGGGTGAAATGAAATAAGATAATTATATCTGGGTATTAGTTGCGTTTTGTCATTTGAAAATGTGTTTGACTTTGTTTCATTACAAACGTAACTATATTTCGGATTTTATCTGACCTTTTTTTTTTTAGAATTGTTTGTCGTTTTTTGGCAATCTAGGGTGTGGCCTGTGTCCCACCCACCACAACCTTACAGGACACACCCTAGTCCTAACGCCAAGTGTTTACTTGGGGTGAAATGAAATAAAATAATTATATCTGGGTATTAGTTGCGTTTTGTCATTTGAAAATGTGTTTAACTTTGTTTCATTACAAACGTAACTATATTTCGGATTTTATCTGACCTTTTTTTTTTAGAATTGTTTGTTGTTTTTTTACAATCTAGGGTGTGGCCTGTGTCCCACCCACCACAACCTTACAGGACACACCCTAGTCCTAACTCCAAGTGTTTACTTGGGGTGAACTACCAGATTCGCCTATATATCAGACTGGCCAGAATGGCAAAGCGTAGAGTGGGCTCTTGTTTGACTGCGTTTCATTACAAACATAACTATATTTGGGATTTTAATTTACCTTTTTTTTTATTTTTTTCTTATAATTGTTTGTCGTTTTTTGGCAATCTAGGGTGTGGCCTGTGTCCCACCCACCACAACCTTACAGGACACACCCTAGTCCTAACGCCAAGTGTTTACTTGGGGTGAAATTAATTAAAATAATTATATCTGGGTATTAGTTGCGCTTTGTCATTTGAAAATGTGTTTGACTTTGTTTCATTACAAACGTAACTATATTTCGGATTTTATTTGACCGTTTTTTTTTTAATTGTTTGTTGTTTTTTGGCAATCTAGGGTGTGGCCTGTGTCCCACCCACCACAACCTTACAGGACACACCCTAGTCCTAACGCCAAGTGTTTACTTGGGGTGAACTGCCAGCTTTGCCGAAGTTTCCAACTTGCCAAGGTATGCAATGCGCAGTGCGCTCTTTGTCCATTGCTAATTGACCCCGCACAGAGTACAGCACCACAACGTCCCTACTTCCCTGAACTGAAATGGCAGCTTTTCCGTAATTGTGAAGACGGATACAGGTTTCCTGGATGCAGACAACAACAGACTGTGCCATGGGCACATAACTGGTCAGTCCCACCCAGAGTGCTGCACCAGAGCTAGGAACCATTACGACAAAAAGGCAAATTAACCATCGATTTTGTATTTTAAAATAATTATATCTGGGTATTAGTTGCGCTTTGTCATTTGAAAATGTGTTTGACTTTGTTTCATTACAAACGTAACTATATTTCGGATTTTATTTGTTCTTTTTTTTTTTAATTGTTTGTCGTTTTTTGGCAATCTAGGGTGTGGCCTGTGTCCCACCCACCACAACCTTACAGGACACACCCTAGTCCTAACGCCAAGTGTTTACTTGGGGTGAAATGAAATAAAATAATTATATCTGGGTATTAGTTGCGCTTTTTCATTTGAAAATGTGTTTGACTTTGTTTCATTACAAACGTAACTATATTTCGGATTTTATCTGACCTTTTTTTTTTTAATTGTTTGTTGTTTTTTGGCAAACTAGGGTGTGGCCTGTGTCCCACCCACCACAACCCTACAGGACACACCCTAGTCCTAACGCCAAGTGTTTACTTGGGGTGAAATGAAATAAAATAATTATATCTGGGTATTAGTTGCGTTTTGTCATTTGAAAATGTGTTTGACTTTGTTTCATTACAAACGTAACTATATTTCGGATTTTATCTGACCTTTTTTTTTTTAATCGTTTGTTGTTTTTGGCAATCTAGGGTGTGGCCTGTGTCCCACCCACCACAACCTTACAGGACACACCCTAGTCCTAACGCCAAGTGTTTACTTGGGGTGAAATGAAATAAGATAATTATATCTGGGTATTAGTTGCGTTTTGTCATTTGAAAATGTGTTTGACTTTGTTTCATTACAAACGTAACTATATTTCGGATTTTATTTGACCATTTTTTTTTTTTTTTAGAATTGTTTGTTGTTTTTTGGCAATCTAGGGTGTGGCCTGTGTCCCACCCACCACAACCTTACAGGACACACCCTAGTCCTAACACCAAGTGTTTACTTGGGGTGAAATGAAATAAAATAATTATATCTGGGTATTAGTTGTGCTTTGTCATTTGAAAATGTGTTTGACTTTGTTTCATTACAAACGTAATTATATTTCGGATTTTATCTGACCTTTTTTTTTTTAGAATTGTTTGTCGTTTTTTGGCAATCTAGGGTGTGGCCTGTGTCCCACCCACCACAACCTTACAGGACACACCCTAGTCCTAACTCCAAGTGTTTACTTGGGGTGAACTGCCAGCTTTGCCGAAGTTTCCAACTTGCCAAGGTATGCAATGCGCAGTGCACTCTTTGTCCATTGCTAATTGCCCCGCACAGAGTACAGCATCACAACGTCCCTACTTCCCTGAACTAAAATGGCAGCTTTTCCGTAATTGTGAAGACGGATACAGGTTTCCTGGATGCAGACAACAACAGACTGTGCCATGGGCACATAACTGGTCAGTCCCACCCAGAGTGCTGCACCAGAGCTAGGAACCATTACGACAAAAAGGCAAACTAACCATAGATTTTGTATTTTAAAATAATTATATCTGGGTATTAGTTGCGCTTTGTCATTTGAAAATGTGTTTGACTTTGTTTCATTACAAACGTAACTATATTTCGGATTTTATTTGACCTTTTTTTTTTTTTTTTTTTTACTGTTTGTCGTATTTTTGGCAATCTAGGGTGTGGCCTGTGTCCCACCCACCACAACCTTACAGGACACACCCTAGTCCTAACTCCAAGTGTTTACTTGGGGTGAACTGCCAGCTTTGCCGAAGTTTCCAACTTGCCAAGGTATGCAATGCGCAGTGCGGTCTTTGTCCATTGCTAATTGCCCCGCACAGAGTACAGCATCACAACGTCCCTACTTCCCTGAACTGAAATGGCAGCTTTTCCGTAATTGTGAAGACGGATACAGGTTTCCTGGATGCAGACAACAACAGACTGTGCCATGGGCACATAACTGGTCAGTCCCACCCAGAGTGCTGCACCAGAGCTAGGAACCATTACGACAAAAAGGCAAACTTACCATAGATTTTGTATTTTAAAATAATTATATCTGGGTATTAGTTGCGCTTTGTCATTTGAAAATGTGTTTGACTTTGTTTCATTACAAACGTAACTATATTTCGGAATTTATTTGACCTTTTTTTTTTTAGAATTGTTTGTTGTTTTTTGGCAATCTAGGGTGTGGCCTGTGTCCCACCCACCACAACCTTACACGACACACCCTAGTCCTAACGCCAAGTGTTTACTTGGGGTGAAATGAAATAAAATAATTATATCTGGGTATTAGTTGTGCTTTGTCATTTGAAAATGTGTTTGACTTTGTTTCATTACAAACGTAACTATATTTCGGATTTTATCTGACCTTTTTTTTTTTAGAATTGTTTGTCGTTTTTTGGCAATCTAGGGTGTGGCCTGTGTCCCACCCACCACAACCTTACAGGACACACCCTAGTCCTAACTCCAAGTGTTTACCTGGGGTGAACTGCCAGCTTTGCCGAAGTTTCCAACTTGCCAAGGTATGCAATGCGCAGTGCGCTCTTTGTCCATTGCTAATTGCCCCGCACAGAGTACAGCATCACAACGTCCCTACTTCCCTAAACTGAAATGGCAGCTTTTCCGTAATTGTGAAGACGGATACAGGTTTCCTGGATGCAGACAACAACAGACTGTGCCATGGGCACATAACTGGTCAGTCCCACCCAGAGTGCTGCACCAGAGCTAGGAACCATTACGACAAAAAGGCAAACTAACCATAGATTTTGTATTTTAAAATACACTCACTGGCCACTTTATTAGGTACACCTGTCCAACTGCTCGTTAACACTTAATTTCTAAGCAGCCAATCACATGGCAGCAACTCAGTGCATTTAGGCATGTAGACATGGTCAAGACAATCTCCTGCAGTTCAAACCGAGCATCAGTATGGGGAAGAAAGTTGATTTGAGTGACTTTGAACGTGGCATGATTGTTGGTGCCAGAAGGGCTGGTCTGAGTATTTCAGAAACTGCTAATCTACTGGGATTTTCACGCACAACCATCTCTAGGGTTTACAGAGAATGGTCCGAAAAAGAAAAAACATCCAGTGAGCGGCAGTTCTGTGGGCGGAAATGCCTTGTTGATGCCAGAGGTCAGAGGAGAATGGCCAGACTGGTTCGAGCTGATAGAAGGGCAACAGTGACTGAAATAACCACTCGTTACAACCGAGGTATGCAGCAAAGCATTTGTGAAGCCACAACACGCACAACCTTGAGGCGGATGGGCTACAACAGCAGAAGACTCCACCGGGTACCACTCATCTCCACTACAAATAGGAAAAAGAGGCTACAATTTGCAAGAGCTCACCAAAATTGAACAGTTGAAGACTGGAAAAATGTTGCCTGGTCTGATGAGTCTCAATTTCTGTTGAGACATTCAGATGTTAGAGTCAGAATTAGGCGTAAACAGAATGAGAACATGGAACCATCATGCCTTGTTACCACTGTGCAGGCTGGTGGTGGTGGTGTAATGGTGTGGGGGATGTTTTCCTGGCACACTTTAGGCCCCTTAGTGCCAATTGGGCATCGTTTAAATGCCACGGCCTACCTGAGCATTGTTTCTGACCATGTCCATCCCTTTATGGCCACCATGTACCCATCCTCTGATGGCTACTTCCACCATGTCACAAAGCTCTAATCATTTCAAATTGGTTTCTTGAACATGACAATGAGTTCACTGTACTAAAATGGCCTCCACAGTCACCAGATCTCAACCCAATAGAGCATCTTTGGGATGTGGTGGAACGGGAGATTCGCATCATGGATGTGCAGCCGACAAATCTGCGGCAACTGTGTGATGCCATCATGTCAATATGGACCAAACTCCCTGAGGAATGCTTCCAGCACCTTGTTGAATCTATGCCACGAAGAATTGAGGCAGTTCTGAAGGCAAAAGGGGGTCCAACCCGTTACTAGCATGGGGTACCTAATAAAGTGGCCGGTGAGTGTAATTATATCTGGGTATTAGTTGCGCTTTGTCATTTGAAAATGTGTTTGACTTTGTTTCATTACAAACGTAACTATATTTCGGATTTTATTTGACCTTTTTTTTTTTTATTGTTTGTCGTTTTTTGGCAATCTAGGGTGTGGCCTGTGTCCCACCCACCACAACCTTACAGGACACACCCTAGTCCTAACGCCAAGTGTTTACTTGGGGTGAAATTAAATAAAATAATTATATCTGGGCATTAGTTGCGCTTTTTCATTTGAAAATGTGTTTGACTTTGTTTCATTACAAACGTAACTATATTTCGGATTTTATCTGACCTTTTTTTTTTTAATTGTTTGTTGTTTTTTGGCAATCTAGGGTGTGGCCTGTGTCCCACCCACCACAACCCTACAGGACACACCCTAGTCCTAACGCCAAGTGTTTACTTGGGGTGAAATGAAATAAAATAATTATATCTGGGTATTAGTTGCGTTTTGTCATTTGAAAATGTGTTTGACTTTGTTTCATTACAAACGTAACTATATTTCGGATTTTATCTGACCTTTTTTTTTTTAGAATTGTTTGTCGTTTTTTGGCAATCTAGGGTGTGGCCTGTGTCCCACCCACCACAACCTTACAGGACACACCCTAGTCCTAACTCCAAGTGTTTACTTGGGGTGAACTGCCAGCTTTGCCGAAGTTTCCAACTTGCCAAGGTATGCAATGCGCAGTGCGCTCTTTGTCCATTGCTAATTGACCCCGCACAGAGTACAGCACCACAACGTCCCTACTTCCCTGAACTGAAATGGCAGCTTTTCCGTAATTGTGAAGACGGATACAGGTTTCCTGGATGCAGACAACAACAGACTGTGCCATGGGCACATAACTGGTCAGTCCCACCCAGAGTGCTGCACCAGAGCTAGGAACCATTACGACAAAAAGGCAAACTAACCATAGATTTTGTATTTTAAAATAATTATATCTGGGTATTAGTTGCGCTTTGTCATTTGAAAATGTGTTTGACTTTGTTTCATTACAAACGTAACTATATTTCGGAATTTATTTGACCTTTTTTTTTTTTTTTTTTATTGTTTGTCGTTTTTTTGGCAATCTAGGGTGTGGCCTGTGTCCCACCCACCACAACCTTACAGGACACACCCTAGTCCTAACTCCAAGTGTTTACTTGGGGTGAACTGCCAGCTTTGCCGAAGTTTCCAACTTGCCAAGGTATGCAATGCGCAGTGCGCTCTTTGTCCATTGCTAATTGCCCCGCACAAAGTACAGCATCACAACGTCCCTACTTCCCTGAACTGAAATGGCAGCTTTTCCGTAATTGTGAAGACGGATACAGGTTTCCTGGATGCAGACAACAACAGACTGTGCCATGGGCACATAACTGGTCAGTCCCACCCAGAGTGCTGCACCAGAGCTAGGAACCATTACGACAAAAAGGCAAACTAACCATAGATTTTGTATTTTAAAATGATTATATCTGGGTATTAGTTGCGCTTTGTCATTTGAAAATGTGTTTGACTTTGTTTCATTACAAACGTAACTATATTTCGGATTTTATCTGACCTTTTTTTTTTTGAATTGTTTGTTGTTTTTTGGCAATCTAGGGTGTGGCCTGTGTCCCACCCACCACAACCCTACAGGACACACCCTAGTCCTAACTCCAAGTGTTTACTTGGGGTGAAATGAAATAAAATAATTATATCTGGGTATTAGTTGCGTTTTGTTATTTTAAAATGTGTTTGACTTTGTTTCATTACAAACGTAACTATATTTCGGATTTTATCTGACCTTTTATTTTTTTGAATTGTTTGTTGTTTTTTGGCAATCTAGGGTGTGGCCTGTGTCCCACCCACCACAACCTTACAGGACACACCCTAGTCCTTATGCCAAGTGTTTACTTGGGGTGAAATGAAATAAGATAATTATATCTGGGTAATAGTTGCGTTTTTGTCATTTGAAAATGTGTTTGACTTTGTTTCATTACAAACGTAACTATATTTCGGATTTTATCTGACCTTTTTTTTTTTAATTGTTTGTTGTTTTTTGGCAATCTAGGGTGTGGCCTGTGTCCCACCCACCACAACCTTACAGGACACACCCTAGTCCTAACTCCAAGTGTTTACTTGGGGTGAACTGCCAGCTTTGCCGAAGTTTCCAACTTGCCAAGGTATGCAATGCGCAGTGCGCTCTTTGTCCATTGCTAATTGACCCCGCACAGAGTACAGCATCACAACGTCCCTACTTCCCTGAACTGAAATGGCAGCTTTTCCGTAATTGTGAAGACGGATACAGGTTTCCTGGATGCAGACAACAACAGACTGTGCCATGGGCACATAACTGGTCAGTCCCACCCAGAGTGCTGCACCAGAGCTAGGAACCATTACGACAAAAAGGCAAACTAACCATAGATTTTGTTTTTTTTTAAATAATTATATCTGGGTATTAGTTGCGCTTTGTCATTTGAAAATGTGTTTGACTTTGTTTCATTACAAACGTAACTATATTTCGGATTTTATCTGACCTTTTTTTTTTTTGAATTGTTTGTTGTTTTTTGGCAATCTAGGGTGTGGCCTGTGTCCCACCCACCACAACCTTACAGGAGACACCCTAGTCCTTATGCCAAGTGTTTACTTGGGGTGAAATGAAATAAGATAATTATATCTGGGTATTAGTTGCGTTTTGTCATTTGAAAATGTGTTTGACTTTGTTTCATTACAAACGTAACTATATTTCGGATTTTATCTGACCTTTTTTTTTTTAGAATTGTTTGTCGTTTTTTGGCAATCTAGGGTGTGGCCTGTGTCCCACCCACCACAACCTTACAGGACACACCCTAGTCCTAACGCCAAGTGTTTACTTGGGGTGAAATGAAATAAAATAATTATATCTGGGTATTAGTTGCGTTTTGTCATTTGAAAATGTGTTTGACTTTGTTTCATTACAAACGTAACTATATTTCGGATTTTATCTGACCTTTTTTTTTTAGAATTGTTTGTTGTTTTTTGGCAATCTAGGGTGTGGCCTGTGTCCCACCCACCACAAACTTCCAGGACACACCCTAGTCCTAACGCCAAGTGTTTACTTGGGGTGAAATGAAATAAAATAATTATATCTGGGTATTAGTTGCGTTTTGTCATTTGAAAATGTGTTTGACTTTGTTTCATTACAAACGTAACTATATTTCGGATTTTATCTGACCTTTTTTTTTTTTAGAATTGTTTGTCGTTTTTTGGCAATCTAGGGTGTGGCCTGTGTCCCACCCACCACAACCTTACAGGACACACCCTAGTCCTAACTCCAAGTGTTTACTTGGGGTGAACTGCCAGCTTTGCCGAAGTTTCCAACTTGCCAAGGTATGCAATGCGCAGTGCGCTCTTTGTCCATTGCTAATTGCCCCGCACAGAGTACAGCACCACAACGTCCCTACTTCCCTGAACTGAAATGGCAGCTTTTCCGTAATTGTGAAGACGGATACAGGTTTCCTGGATGCAGACAACAACAGACTTTGCCATGGGCACATAACTGGTCAGTCCCACCCAGAGTGCTGCACCAGAGCTAGGAACCATTACGACAAAAAGGCAAATTAACCATAGATTTTGTATTTTAAAATAATTATATCTGGGTATTAGTTGCGCTTTGTCATTTGAAAATGTGTTTGACTTTGTTTCATTACAAACGTAACTATATTTCGGATTTTATTTGACCATTTTTTTTTTTAATTGTTTGTCTTTTTTTGGCAATCTAGGGTGTGGCCTGTGTCCCACCCACCACAACCTTACAGGACACACCCTAGTCCTAACGCCAAGTGTTTACTTGGGGTGAAATGAAATAAAATAATTATATCTGGGTATAAGTTGAGTTTTGTCATTTGAAAATGTGTTTGACTTTTTTTCATTACAAACGTAACTATATTTCGGATTTTATCTGACCTTTTTTTTTTTAGAATTGTTTGTCTTTTTTTGGCAATCTAGGGTGTGGCCTGTGTCCCACCCACCACAACCTTACAGGACACACCCTAGTCCTAACTCCAAGTGTTTACTTGGGGTGAACTGCCAGCTTTGCCGAAGTTTCCAACTTGCCAAGGTATGCAATGCGCAGTGCGCTCTTTGTCCATTGCTAATTGACCCCGCACAGAGTACAGCACCACAACGTCCCTACTTCCCTGAACTGAAATGGCAGCTTTTCCGTAATTGTGAAGACGGATACAGGTTTCCTGGATGCAGACAACAACAGACTGTGCCATGGGCACATAACTGGTCAGTCCCACCCAGAGTGCTGCACCAGAGCTAGGAACCATTACGACAAAAAGGCAAACTAACCATAGATTTTGTATTTTAAAATAATTATATCTGGGTATTAGTTGCGCTTTGTCATTTGAAAATGTGTTTGACTTTGTTTCATTACAAACGTAACTATATTTCGGATTTTATCTGACCTTTTTTTTTTTAGAATTGTTTGTCGTTTTTTGGCAATCTAGGGTGTGGCCTGTGTCCCACCCACCACAACCTTACAGGACACACCCTAGTCCTAACTCCAAGTGTTTACTTAGGGTGAAATTAAATAAAATAATGATATCTGGGTATTAGTTGCGTTTTGTTATTTGAAAATGTGTTTGACTTTGTTTCATTACAAACGTAACTATATTTCGGATTTTATTTGACCTTTTTTTTTTAGAATTGTTTGTTGTTTTTTGGCAATCTAGGGTGTGGCCTGTGTCCCACCCACCACAACCTTACAGGACACACCCTAGTCCTAACGCCAAGTGTTTACTTGGGGTGAAATGAAATAAAATAATTATATCTGGGTATTAGTTGCGTTTTGTCATTTGAAAATGTGTTTGACTTTGTTTCATTACAAACGTAACTATATTTCGGATTTTATTTGACCTTTTTTTTTTTTTTTAGAATTGTTTGTCGTTTTTTTGGCAATCTAGGGTGTGGCCTGTGTCCCACCCACCACAACCTTACAGGACACACCCTAGTCCTAACTCCAAGTGTTTACTTGGGGTGAACTGCCAGCTTTGCCGAAGTTTCCAACTTGCCAAGGTATGCAATGCGCAGTGCGCTCTTTGTCCATTGCTAATTGCCCCGCACAGAGTACAGCATCACAACGTCCCTACTTCCCTGAACTGAAATGGCAGCTTTTCCGTAATTGTGAAGACGGATACAGGTTTCCTGGATGCAGACAACAACAGACTGTGCCATGGGCACATAACTGGTCAGTCCCACCCAAAGTGCTGCACCAGAGCTAGGAACCATTACGACAAAAAGGCAAACTAACCATAGATTTTGTATTTTAAAATAATTATATCTGGGTATTAGTTGCGCTTTGTCATTTGAAAATGTGTTTGACTTTGTTTCATTACAAACGTAACTATATTTCGGATTTTATCTGACCTTTTTTTTTTTGAATTGTTTGTTGTTTTTTGGCAATCTAGGGTGTGTCCTGTAGGGTTGTGGTGGGTGGGACACACCCTAGGGTGTGGCCTGTGTCCCACCCACCACAACCCTACAGGACACACCCTAGTCCTTATGCCAAGTGTTTACTTGGGGTGAAATGAAATAAAATAATTATATCTGGGTATTAGTTGCGTTTTGTTATTTGAAAATGTGTTTGACTTTGTTTCATTACAAACGTAACTATATTTCGGATTTTATTTGACCTTTTTTTTTTAGAATTGTTTGTTGTTTTTTGGCAATCTAGGGTGTGGCCTGTGTCCCACCCACCACAACCTTACAGGACACACCCTAGTCCTTATGCCAAGTGTTTACTTGGGGTGAAATGAAATAAAATAATTATATCTGGGTAATAGTTGCATTTTTGTCATTTGAAAATGTGTTTGACTTTGTTTCATTACAAACGTAACTACATTTCGGATTTTATTTGACCTTTTTTTTTTCTTTTTTTTTAATTGTTTGTCGTTTTTTGGCAATCTAGGGTGTGGCCTGTGTCCCACCCACCACAACCTTACAGGACACACCCTAGTCCTAACTCCAAGTGTTTACTTGGGGTGAACTGCCAGCTTTGCCGAAGTTTCCAACTTGCCAAGGTATGCAATGCGCAGTGCGCTCTTTGTCCATTGCTAATTGCCCCGCACAGAGTACAGCATCACAACGTCCCTACTTCCCTGAACTAAAATGGCAGCTTTTCCGTAATTGTGAAGACGGATACAGGTTTCCTGGATGCAGACAACAACAGACTGTGCCATGGGCACATAACTGGTCAGTCCCACCCAGAGTGCTGCACCAGAGCTAGGAACCATTACGACAAAAAGGCAAACTAACCATAGATTTTGTATTTTAAAATCATTATATCTGGGTATTAGTTGCGCTTTGTCATTTGAAAATGTGTTTGACTTTGTTTCATTACAAACGTAACTATATTTCGGATTTTATCTGACCTTTTTTTTTTTAGAATTGTTTGTTGTTTTTTTGGCAATCTAGGGTGTGGCCTGTGTCCCACCCACCACAACCTTACAGGACACCCCCTAGTCCTTATGCCAAGTGTTTACTTGGGGTGAAATGAAATAAGATAATTATATCTGGGTATTAGTTGCGTTTTGTCATTTGAAAATGTGTTTGACTTTGTTTCATTACAAACGTAACTATATTTCGGATTTTATCTGACCTTATTTTTTTTAGAATTGTTTGTCGTTTTTTGGCAATCTAGGGTGTGGCCTGTGTCCCACCCACCACAACCTTACAGGACACACCCTAGTCCTAACGCCAAGTGTTTACTTGGGGTGAAATGAAATAAAATAATTATATCTGGGTATTAGTTGCGTTTTGTCATTTGAAAATGTGTTTGACTTTGTTTCATTACAAACGTAACTATATTTCGGATTTTATTTGACCGTTTTTTTTTTTTTTTTGGAATTGTTTGTTGTTTTTTGGCAATCTAAGGTGTGTCCTGTGTCCCACCCACCACAACCTTACAGGACACACCCTAGTCCTTATGCTAAGTGTTTACTTGGGGTGAAATGAAATAAAATAATTATATCTGGGTAATAGTTGCGTTTTTGTCATTTGAAAATGTGTTTGACTTTGTTTCATTACAAACGTAACTATATTTCGGATTTTATCTGACCTTTTTTTTTTTAATTGTTTGTTGTTTTTTGGCAATCTAGGGTGTGGCCTGTGTCCCACCCACCACAACCCTACAGGACACACCCTAGTCCTAACGCCAAGTGTTTACTTGGGGTGAAATGAAATAAGATAATTATATCTGGGTATTAGTTGTGTTTTGTCATTTGAAAATGTGTTTGACTTTGTTTCATTACAAACGTAACTATATTTCGGATTTTATTTGACCATTTTTTTTTTTTTTTTTACAATTGTTTGTCGTTTTTTGGCAATCTAGGGTGTGGCCTGTGTCCCACCCACCACAACCTTACAGGACACACCCTAGTCCTAACGCCACGTGTTTACTTGGGGTGAAATGAAATAAAATAATTATATCTGGGTATTAGTTGCGTTTTGTCATTTGAAAATGTGTTTGACTTTGTTTCATTACAAACGTAACTATATTTCGGATTTTATCTGACCTTTTTTTTTTTAGAATTGTTTGTCGTTTTTTGGCAATCTAGGGTGTGGCCTGTGTCCCACCCACCACAACCTTACAGGACACACCCTAGTCCTAACTCCAAGTGTTTACTTGGGGTGAACTGCCAGCTTTGCCGAAGTTTCCAACTTGCCAAGGTATGCAATGCGCAGTGCGCTCTTTGTCCATTGCTAATTGACCCCGCACAGAGTACAGCATCACAACGTCCCTACTTCCCTGAACTGAAATGGCAGCTTTTCCGTAATTGTGAAGACGGATACAGGTTTCCTGGATGCAGACAACAACAGACTGTGCCATGGGCACATAACTGGTCAGTCCCACCCAGAGTGCTGCACCAGAGCTAGGAACCATTACGACAAAAAGGCAAACTAACCATAGATTTTGTTTTTTTTAAATAATTATATCTGGGTATTAGTTGCGCTTTGTCATTTGAAAATGTGTTTGACTTTGTTTCATTACAAACGTAACTATATTTCGGATTTTATCTGACCTTTTTTTTTTTTGAATTGTTTGTTGTTTTTTGGCAATCTAGGGTGTGGCCTGTGTCCCACCCACCACAACCTTACAGGACACACCCTAGTCCTTATGCCAAGTGTTTACTTGGGGTGAAATGAAATAAAATAATTATATCTGGGTATTAGTTGCGTTTTGTCATTTGAAAATGTGTTTGACTTTGTTTCATTACAAACGTAACTATATTTCGGATTTTATCTGACCTTTTTTTTTTTAGAATTGTTTGTCGTTTTTTGGCAATCTAGGGTGTGGCCTGTGTCCCACCCACCACAACCTTACAGGACACACCCTAGTCCTAACGCCAAGTGTTTACTTGGGGTGAAATGAAATAAAATAATTATATCTGGGTATTAGTTGCGTTTTGTCATTTGAAAATGTGTTTGACTTTGTTTCATTACAAACGTAACTATATTTCGGATTTTATCTGACCTTTTTTTTTTTAATCGTTTGTTGTTTTTGGCAATCTAGGGTGTGGCCTGTGTCCCACCCACCACAACCTTACAGGACACACCCTAGTCCTAAGGCCAAGTGTTTACATGGGGTGAAATGAAATAAGATAATTATATCTGGGTATTAGTTGCGTTTTGTCATTTGAAAATGTGTTTGACTTTGTTTCATTACAAACGTAACTATATTTCGGATTTTATTTGACCATTTTTTTTTTTTTGAATTGTTTGTTGTTTTTTGGCAATCTAGGGTGTGGCCTGTGTCCCACCCACCACAACCTTACAGGACACACCCTAGTCCTAACTCCAAGTGTTTACTTGGGGTGAACTGCCAGCTTTGCCGAAGTTTCCAACTTGCCAAGGTATGCAATGCGCAGTGCGCTCTTTGTCCATTGCTAATTGACCCCGCACAGAGTACAGCACCACAACGTCCCTACTTCCCTGAACTGAAATGGCAGCTTTTCCGTAATTGTGAAGACGGATACAGGTTTCCTGGATGCAGACAACAACAGACTGTGCCATGGGCACATAACTGGTCAGTCCCACCCAGAGTGCTGCACCAGAGCTAGGAACCATTACGACAAAAAGGCAAACTAACCATAGATTTTGTATTTTAAAATAATTATATCTGGGTATTAGTTGCGCTTTGTCATTTGAAAATGTGTTTGACTTTGTTTCATTACAAACGTAACTATATTTCGGATTTTATTTAACCTTTTTTTTTTTTTTTTAGAATTGTTTGTCGTTTTTTTGGCAATCTAGGGTGTGGCCTGTGTCCCACCCACCACAACCTTACAGGACACACCCTAGTCCTAACTCCAAGTGTTTACTTGGGGTGAACTGCCAGCTTTGCCGAAGTTTCCAACTTGCCAAGGTATGCAATGCGCAGTGCGCTCTTTGTCCATTGCTAATTGCCCCGCACAGAGTACAGCATCACAACGTCCCTACTTCCCTGAACTGAAATGGCAGCTTTTCCGTAATTGTGAAGACGGATACAGGTTTCCTGGATGCAGACAACAACAGACTGTGCCATGGGCACATAACTGGTCAGTCCCACCCAGAGTGCTGCACCAGAGCTAGGAACCATTACGACAAAAAGGCAAACTAACCATAGATTTTGTATTTTAAAATAATTATATCTGGGTATTAGTTGCGCTTTGTCATTTGAAAATGTGTTTGACTTTGTTTCATTACAAACGTAACTATATTTCGGATTTTATTTGACCTTTTTTTTTTAGAATTGTTTGTTGTTTTTTGGCAATCTAGGGTGTGGCCTGTGTCCCACCCACCACAACCTTACAGGACACACCCTAGTCCTTATGCCAAGTGTTTACTTGGGGTGAAATGAAATAAAATAATTATATCTGGGTAATAGTTGCGTTTTTGTCATTTGAAAATGTGTTTGACTTTGTTTCATTACAAACGTAACTACATTTCGGATTTTATTTGACCTTTTTTTTTCTTTTTTTTGAATTGTTTGTCGTTTTTTGGCAATCTAGGGTGTGGCCTGTGTCCCACCCACCACAACCTTACAGGACACACCCTAGTCCTAACTCCAAGTGTTTACTTGGGGTGAACTGCCAGCTTTGCCGAAGTTTCCAACTTGCCAAGGTATGCAATGCGCAGTGCGCTCTTTGTCCATTGCTAATTGCCCCGCACAGAGTACAGCATCACAACGTCCCTACTTCCCTGAACTAAAATGGCAGCTTTTTAGTAATTGTGAAGACGGATACAGGTTTCCTGGATGCAGACAACAACAGACTGTGCCATGGGCACATAACTGGTCAGTCCCACCCAGAGTGCTGCACCAGAGCTAGGAACCATTACGACAAAAAGGCAAACTAACCATAGATTTTGTCTTTTAAAATAATTATATCTGGGTATTAGTTGCGCTTTGTCATTTGAAAATGTGTTTGACTTTGTTTCATTACAAACGTAACTATATTTCGGATTTTATTTGACCTTTTTTTTTTAGAATTGTTTGTTGTTTTTTGGCAATCTAGGGTGTGGCCTGTGTCCCACCCACCACAACCTTACAGGACACACCCTAGTCCTCATGCCAAGTGTTTACTTGGGGTGAAATGAAATAAAATAATTATATCTGGGTAATAGTTGCGTTTTTGTCATTTGAAAATGTGTTTGACTTTGTTTCATTACAAACGTAACTACATTTCGGATTTTATTTGACTTTTTTTTTTTTTTAGAATTGTTTGTCGTTTTTTGGCAATCTAGGGTGTGGCCTGTGTCCCACCCACCACAACCTTACAGGACACACCCTAGTCCTAACTCCAAGTGTTTACTTGGGGTGAACTGCCAGCTTTGCCGAAGTTTCCAACTTGCCAAGGTATGCAATGCGCAGTGCGCTCTTTGTCCATTGCTAATTGCCCCGCACAGAGTACAGCATCACAACGTCCCTACTTCCCTGAACTAAAATGGCAGCTTTTCCGTAATTGTGAAGACGGATACAGGTTTCCTGGATGCAGACAACAACAGACTGTGCCATGGGCACATAACTGGTCAGTCCCACCCAGAGTGCTGCACCAGAGCTAGGAACCATTACGACAAAAAGGCAAATTAACCATAGATTTTGTATTTTAAAATAATTATATCTGGGTACTAGTTGCGCTTTGTCATTTGAAAATGTGTTTGACTTTGTTTCATTACAAACGTAACTATATTTCGGATTTTATTTGACAATTTTTTTTTTTTTGAATTGTTTGTCGTTTTTTGGCAATCTAGGGTGTGGCCTGTGTCCCACCCACCACAACCTTACAGGACACACCCTAGTCCTAACGCCAAGTGTTTACTTGGGGTGAAATGAAATAAAATAATTATATCTGGGTATTAGTTGCGTTTTGTCATTTGAAAATGTGTTTGACTTTGTTTCATTACAAACGTAACTATATTTCGGATTTTATCTGACCTTTTTTTTTTTAATTGTTTGTTGTTTTTTGGCAATCTAGGGTGTGGCCTGTGTCCCACCCACCACAACCCTACAGGACACACCCTAGTCCTAACGCCAAGTGTTTACTTGGGGTGAAATGAAATAAAATAATTATATCTGGGTATTAGTTGCGTTTTGTCATTTGAAAATGTGTTTGACTTTGTTTCATTACAAACGTAACTATATTTCGGATTTTATTTGACCTTTTTTTTTTTATCATTTGTTGTTTTTGGCAATCTAGGGTGTGGCCTGTGTCCCACCCACCACAACCTTACAGGACAAACCCTAGTCCTAACGCCAAGTGTTTACTTGGGGTGAAATGAAATAAGATAATTATATCTGGGTATTAGTTGCGTTTTGTCATTTGAAAATGTGTTTGACTTTGTTTCATTACAAACGTAACTATATTTCGGATTTTATTTGACCATTTTTTTTTTTTTAGAATTGTTTGTCGTTTTTTGGCAATCTAGGGTGTGGCCTGTGTCCCACCCACCACAACCTTACAGGACACACCCTAGTCCTAACGCCAAGTGTTTACTTGGGGTGAAATGAAATAAAATAATTATATCTGGGTATTAGTTGCGTTTTGTCATTTGAAAATGTGTTTGACTTTGTTTCATTACAAACGTAACTATATTTCGGATTTTATCTGACCTTTTTTTTTTAGAATTGTTTGTCGTTTTTTGGCAATCTAGGGTGTGGCCTGTGTCCCACCCACCACAACCTTACAGGACACACCCTAGTCCTAACTCCAAGTGTTTACTTGGGGTGAACTGCCAGCTTTGCCGAAGTTTCCAACTTGCCTAGTTTTGCAATGCGCAGTGCGCTCTTTGTCCATTGCTAATTGACCCCGCACAGAGTACAGCACCACAACGTCCCTACTTCCCTGAACTGAAATGGCAGCTTTTCCGTAATTGTGAAGACGGATACAGGTTTCCTGGATGCAGACAACAACAGACTGTGCCATGGGCACATAACTGGTCAGTCCCACCCAGAGTGCTGCACCAGAGCTAGGAACCATTACGACAAAAAGGCAAACTAACCATAAATTTTGTTTTTTTTTTAATAATTATATCTGGGTATTAGTTGCGCTTTGTCATTTGAAAATGTGTTTGACTTTGTTTCATTACAAACGTAACTATATTTCGGATTTTATTTGACCGTTTTTTTTTTTTAATTGTTTGTTGTTTTTTGGCAATCTAGGGTGTGGCCTGTGTCCCACCCACCACAACCTTACAGGACACACCCTAGTCCTAACTCCAAGTGTTTACTTGGGGTGAAATGAAATAAAATAATTATATCTGGGTATTAGTTGCGTTTTGTCATTTGAAAATGTGTTTGACTTTGTTTCATTACAAACGTAACTATATTTCGGATTTTATCTGACCTTTTTTTTTTTTAGAATTGTTTGTCGTTTTTTGGCAATCTAGGGTGTGGCCTGTGTCCCACCCACCACAACCTTACAGGACACAACCTAGTCCTAACTCCAAGTGTTTACTTGGGGTGAACTGCCAGCTTTGCCGAAGTTTCCAACTTGCCAAGGTATGCAATGCGCAGTGCGCTCTTTGTCCATTGCTAATTGACCCCGCACAGAGTACAGCACCACAACGTCCCTACGTCCCTGAACTGAAATGGCAGCTTTTCCGTAATTGTGAAGACGGATACAGGTTTCCTGGATGCAGACAACAACAGACTGTGCCATGGGCACATAACTGGTCAGTCCCACCCAGAGTGCTGCACCAGAGCTAGGAACCATTACGACAAAAAGGCAAACTAACCATAGATTTTGTATTTTAAAATAATTATATCTGGGTATTAGTTGCGCTTTGTCATTTGAAAATGTGTTTGACTTTGTTTCATTACAAACGTAACTATATTTCGGATTTTATCTGACCTTTTTTTTTTAGAATTGTTTGTTGTTTCTTGGCAATCTAGGGTGTGGCCTGTGTCCCACCCACCACAACCCTACAGGACACACCCTAGTCCTAACTCCAAGTGTTTACTTGGGGTGAAATGAAATAAAATAATTATATCTGGGTAATAGTTGCGTTTTTGTCATTTGAAAATGTGTTTGACTTTGTTTCATTACAAACGTAACTACATTTCGGATTTTATTTGACCTTTTTTTTTTTTTTTTTTATTGTTTGTCGTTTTTTGGCAATCTAGGGTGTGGCCTGTGTCCCACCCACCACAACCTTACAGGACACACCCTAGTCCTAACTCCAAGTGTTTACTTGGGGTGAACTGCCAGCTTTGCCGAAGTTTCCAACTTGCCAAGGTATGCAATGCGCAGTGCGCTCTTTGTCCATTGCTAATTGCCCCGCACAGAGTACAGCATCACAACGTCCCTACTTCCCTGAACTAAAATGGCAGCTTTTCCGTAATTGTGAAGACGGATACAGGCTTCCTGGATGCAGACAACAACAGACTGTGCCATGGGCACATAACTGGTCAGTCCCACCCAGAGTGCTGCACCAGAGCTAGGAACCATTACGACAAAAAGGCAAATTAACCATAGATTTTGTATTTTAAAATAATTATATCTGGGTATAAGTTGCGCTTTGTCATTTGAAAATGTGTTTGACTTTGTTTCATTACAAACGTAACTATATTTCGGATTTTATCTGACCTTTTTTTTTTTAATTGTTTGTTGTTTTTTGGCAATCTAGGGTGTGGCCTGTGTCCCACCCACCACAACCCTACAGGACACACCCTAGTCCTAACGCCAAGTGTTTACTTGGGGTGAAATGAAATAAAATAATTATATCTGGGTATTAGTTGCGTTTTGTCATTTGAAAATGTGTTTGACTTTGTTTCATTACAAACGTAACTATATTTCGGATTTTATCTGACCTTTTTTTTTTTAGAATTGTTTGTCGTTTTTTGGCAATCTAGGGTGTGGCCTGTGTCCCACCCACCACAACCTTACAGGACACACCCTAGTCCTAACGCCAAGTGTTTACTTGGGGTGAAATGAAATAAAATAATTATATCTGGGTATTAGTTGCGTTTTGTCATTTGAAAATGTGTTTGACTTTGTTTCATTACAAACGTAACTATATTTCGGATTTTATCTGACCTTTTTTTTTTTAATTGTTTGTTGTTTTTTGGCAATCTAGGGTGTGGCCTGTGTCCCACCCACCACAACCCTACAGGACACACCCTAGTCCTAACGCCAAGTGTTTACTTGGGGTGAAATGAAATAAAATAATTATATCTGGGTATTAGTTGCGTTTTGTCATTTGAAAATGTGTTTGACTTTGTTTCATTACAAACGTAACTATATTTCGGATTTTATCTGACCTTTTTTTTTTTAGAATTGTTTGTCGTTTTTTGGCAATCTAGGGTGTGGCCTGTGTCCCACCCACCACAACCTTACAGGACACACCCTAGTCCTAACGCCAAGTGTTTACTTGGGGTGAAATGAAATAAAATAATTATATCTGGGTATTAGTTGCGTTTTGTCATTTGAAAATGTGTTTGACTTTGTTTCATTACAAACGTAACTATATTTCGGATTTTATCTGACCTTTTTTTTTTTTAGAATTGTTTGTCGTTTTTTGGCAATCTAGGGTGTGGCCTGTGTCCCACCCACCACAACCTTACAGGACACACCCTAGTCCTAACGCCAAGTGTTTACTTGGGGTGAAATGAAATAAAATAATTATATCTGGGTATAAGTTGAGTTTTGTCATTTGAAAATGTGTTTGACTTTTTTTCATTACAAACGTAACTATATTTCGGATTTTATCTGACCTTTTTTTTTTTAGAATTGTTTGTCTTTTTTTGGCAATCTAGGGTGTGGCCTGTGTCCCACCCACCACAACCTTACAGGACACACCCTAGTCCTAACTCCAAGTGTTTACTTGGGGTGAACTGCCAGCTTTGCCGAAGTTTCCAACTTGCCAAGGTATGCAATGCGCAGTGCGCTCTTTGTCCATTGCTAATTGCCCCGCACAGAGTACAGCATCACAACGTCCCTACTTCCCTGAACTGAAATGGCAGCTTTTCCGTAATTGTGAAGACGGATACAGGTTTCCTGGATGCAGACAACAACAGACTGTGCCATGGGCACATAACTGGTCAGTCCCACCCAGAGTGCTGCACCAGAGCTAGGAACCATTACGACAAAAAGGCAAACTAACCATAGATTTTGTATTTTAAAATAATTATATCTGGGTATTAGTTGCGCTTTGTCATTTGAAAATGTGTTTGACTTTGTTTCATTACAAACGTAACTATATTTCGGATTTTATCTGACCTTTTTTTTTTTAGAATTGTTTGTCGTTTTTTGGCAATCTAGGGTGTGGCCTGTGTCCCACCCACCACAACCTTACAGGACACACCCTAGTCCTAACTCCAAGTGTTTACTTGGGGTGAACTGCCAGCTTTGCCGAAGTTTCCAACTTGCCAAGGTATGCAATGCGCAGTGCGCTCTTTGTCCATTGCTAATTGACCCCGCACAGAGTACAGCATCACAACGTCCCTACTTCCCTGAACTGAAATGGCAGCTTTTCCGTAATTGTGAAGACGGATACAGGTTTCCTGGATGCAGACAACAACAGACTGTGCCATGGGCACATAACTGGTCAGTCCCACCCAGAGTGCTGCACCAGAGCTAGGAACCATTACGACAAAAAGGCAAACTAACCATAGATTTTGTTTTTTTTTAAATAATTATATCTGGGTATTAGTTGCGCTTTGTCATTTGAAAATGTGTTTGACTTTGTTTCATTACAAACGTAACTATATTTCGGATTTTATCTGACCTTTTTTTTTTTTGAATTGTTTGTTGTTTTTTGGCAATCTAGGGTGTGGCCTGTGTCCCACCCACCACAACCTTACAGGACACACCCTAGTCCTTATGCCAAGTGTTTACTTGGGGTGAAATGAAATAAGATAATTATATCTGGGTATTAGTTGCGTTTTGTCATTTGAAAATGTGTTTGACTTTGTTTCATTACAAACGTAACTATATTTCGGATTTTATCTGACCTTTTTTTTTTTAGAATTGTTTGTCGTTTTTTGGCAATCTAGGGTGTGGCCTGTGTCCCACCCACCACAACCTTACAGGACACACCCTAGTCCTAACGCCAAGTGTTTACTTGGGGTGAAATGAAATAAAATAATTATATCTGGGTATTAGTTGCGTTTTGTCATTTGAAAATGTGTTTGACTTTGTTTCATTACAAACGTAACTATATTTCGGATTTTATCTGACCTTTTTTTTTTAGAATTGTTTGTTGTTTTTTGGCAATCTAGGGTGTGGCCTGTGTCCCACCCACCACAAACTTACAGGACACACCCTAGTCCTAACGCCAAGTGTTTACTTGGGGTGAAATGAAATAAAATAATTATATCTGGGTATTAGTTGCGTTTTGTCATTTGAAAATGTGTTTGACTTTGTTTCATTACAAACGTAACTATATTTCGGATTTTATCTGACCTTTTTTTTTTTTGAATTGTTTGTCGTTTTTTGGCAATCTAGGGTGTGGCCTGTGTCCCACCCACCACAACCTTACAGGACACACCCTAGTCCTAACTCCAAGTGTTTACTTGGGGTGAACTGCCAGCTTTGCCGAAGTTTCCAACTTGCCAAGGTATGCAATGCGCAGTGCGCTCTTTGTCCATTGCTAATTGCCCCGCACAGAGTACAGCACCACAACGTCCCTACTTCCCTGAACTGAAATGGCAGCTTTTCCGTAATTGTGAAGACGGATACAGGTTTCCTGGATGCAGACAACAACAGACTTTGCCATGGGCACATAACTGGTCAGTCCCACCCAGAGTGCTGCACCAGAGCTAGGAACCATTACGACAAAAAGGCAAATTAACCATAGATTTTGTATTTTAAAATAATTATATCTGGGTATTAGTTGCGCTTTGTCATTTGAAAATGTGTTTGACTTTGTTTCATTACAAACGTAACTATATTTCGGATTTTATTTGACCATTTTTTTTTTTAATTGTTTGTCGTTTTTTGGCAATCTAGGGTGTGGCCTGTGTCCCACCCACCACAACCTTACAGGACACACCCTAGTCCTAACGCCAAGTGTTTACTTGGGGTGAAATGAAATAAAATAATTATATCTGGGTATTAGTTGCGCTTTTTCATTTGAAAATGTGTTTGACTTTGTTTCATTACAAACGTAACTATATTTCGGATTTTATCTGACCTTTTTTTTTTTAATTGTTTGTTGTTTTTTGGCAATCTAGGGTGTGGCCTGTGTCCCACCCACCACAACCCTACAGGACACACCCTAGTCCTAACGCCAAGTGTTTACTTGGGGTGAAATGAAATAAGATAATTATATCTGGGTATTAGTTGCGTTTTGTCATTTGAAAATGTGTTTGACTTTGTTTCATTACAAACGTAACTATATTTCGGATTTTATCTGACCTTTTTTTTTTTAGAATTGTTTGTCGTTTTTTGGCAATCTAGGGTGTGGCCTGTGTCCCACCCACCACAACCTTACAGGACACACCCTAGTCCTAACTCCAAGTGTTTACTTGGGGTGAACTGCCAGCTTTGCCGAAGTTTCCAACTTGCCAAGGTATGCAATGCGCAGTGCGCTCTTTGTCCATTGCTAATTGACCCCGCACAGAGTACAGCACCACAACGTCCCTACTTCCCTGAACTGAAATGGCAGCTTTTCCGTAATTGTGAAGACGGATACAGGTTTCCTGGATGCAGACAACAACAGACTGTGCCATGGGCACATAACTGGTCAGTCCCACCCAGAGTGCTGCACCAGAGCTAGGAACCATTACGACAAAAAGGCAAACTAACCATAGATTTTGTATTTTAAAATAATTATATCTGGGTATTAGTTGCGCTTTGTCATTTGAAAATGTGTTTGACTTTGTTTCATTACAAACGTAACTATATTTCGGATTTTATCTGACCTTTTTTTTTTTAGAATTGTGTGTCGTTTTTTGGCAATCTAGGGTGTGGCCTGTGTCCCACCCACCACAACCTTACAGGACACACCCTAGTCCTAACTCCAAGTGTTTACTTGGGGTGAACTGCCAGCTTTGCCGAAGTTTCCAACTTGCCAAGGTATGCAATGCGCAGTGCGCTCTTTGTCCATTGCTAATTGACCCCGCACAGAGTACAGCATCACAACGTCCCTACTTCCCTGAACTGAAATGGCAGCTTTTCCGTAATTGTGAAGACGGATACAGGTTTCCTGGATGCAGACAACAACAGACTGTGCCATGGGCACATAACTGGTCAGTCCCACCCAGAGTGCTGCACCAGAGCTAGGAACCATTACGACAAAAAGGCAAACTAACCATAGATTTTGTATTTTAAAATAATTATATCTGGGTATTAGTTGCGCTTTGTCATTTGAAAATGTGTTTGACTTTGTTTCATTACAAACGTAACTATATTTCGGATTTTATCTGACCTTTTTTTTTTAGAGTTGTTTGTTGTTTTTTGGCAATCTAGGGTGTGGCCTGTGTCCCACCCACCACAACCCTACAGGACACACCCTAGTCCTAACTCCAAGTGTTTACTTGGGGTGAAATTAAATAAAATAATGATATCTGGGTATTAGTTGCGTTTTGTTATTTGAAAATGTGTTTGACTTTGTTTCATTACAAACGTAACTATATTTCGGATTTTATTTGACCTTTTTTTTTTAGAATTGTTTGTTGTTTTTTGGCAATCTAGGGTGTGGCCTGTGTCCCACCCACCACAACCTTACAGGACACACCCTAGTCCTAACGCCAAGTGTTTACTTGGGGTGAAATGAAATAAAATAATTATATCTGGGTATTAGTTGCGTTTTGTCATTTGAAAATGTGTTTGACTTTGTTTCATTACAAACGTAACTATATTTCGGATTTTATTTGACCTTTTTTTTTTTTTTTAGAATTGTTTGTCGTTTTTTTGGCAATCTAGGGTGTGGCCTGTGTCCCACCCACCACAACCTTACAGGACACACCCTAGTCCTAACTCCAAGTGTTTACTTGGGGTGAACTGCCAGCTTTGCCGAAGTTTCCAACTTGCCAAGGTATGCAATGCGCAGTGCGCTCTTTGTCCATTGCTAATTGCCCCGCACAGAGTACAGCATCACAACGTCCCTACTTCCCTGAACTGAAATGGCAGCTTTTCCGTAATTGTGAAGACGGATACAGGTTTCCTGGATGCAGACAACAACAGACTGTGCCATGGGCACATAACTGGTCAGTCCCACCCAAAGTGCTGCACCAGAGCTAGGAACCATTACGACAAAAAGGCAAACTAACCATAGATTTTGTATTTTAAAATAATTATATCTGGGTATTAGTTGCGCTTTGTCATTTGAAAATGTGTTTGACTTTGTTTCATTACAAACGTAACTATATTTCGGATTTTATCTGACCTTTTTTTTTTTTAATTGTTTGTTGTTTTTTGGCAATCTAGGGTGTGTCCTGTAGGGTTGTGGTGGGTGGGACACACCCTAGGGTGTGGCCTGTGTCCCACCCACCACAACCCTACAGGACACACCCTAGTCCTTATGCCAAGTGTTTACTTGGGGTGAAATGAAATAAAATAATTATATCTGGGTATTAGTTGCGTTTTGTTATTTGAAAATGTGTTTGACTTTGTTTCATTACAAACGTAACTATATTTCGGATTTTATTTGACCTTTTTTTTTTAGAATTGTTTGTTGTTTTTTGGCAATCTAGGGTGTGGCCTGTGTCCCACCCACCACAACCTTACAGGACACACCCTAGTCCTTATGCCAAGTGTTTACTTGGGGTGAAATGAAATAAAATAATTATATCTGGGTAATAGTTGCGTTTTTGTCATTTGAAAATGTGTTTGACTTTGTTTCATTACAAACGTAACTACATTTCGGATTTTATTTGACCTTTTTTTTTTCTTTTTTTTGAATTGTTTGTCGTTTTTTGGCAATCTAGGGTGTGGCCTGTGTCCCACCCACCACAACCTTACAGGACACACCCTAGTCCTAACTCCAAGTGTTTACTTGGGGTGAACTGCCAGCTTTGCCGAAGTTTCCAACTTGCCAAGGTATGCAATGCGCAGTGCGCTCTTTGTCCATTGCTAATTGCCCCGCACAGAGTACAGCATCACAACGTCCCTACTTCCCTGAACTAAAATGGCAGCTTTTCCGTAATTGTGAAGACGGATACAGGTTTCCTGGATGCAGACAACAACAGACTGTGCCATGGGCACATAACTGGTCAGTCCCACCCAGAGTGCTGCACCAGAGCTAGGAACCATTACGACAAAAAGGCAAACTAACCATAGATTTTGTATTTTAAAATCATTATATCTGGGTATTAGTTGCGCTTTGTCATTTGAAAATGTGTTTGACTTTGTTTCATTACAAACGTAACTATATTTCGGATTTTATCTGACCTTTTTTTTTTTAGAATTGTTTGTTGTTTTTTTGGCAATCTAGGGTGTGGCCTGTGTCCCACCCACCACAACCTTACAGGACACCCCCTAGTCCTTATGCCAAGTGTTTACTTGGGGTGAAATGAAATAAGATAATTATATCTGGGTATTAGTTGCGTTTTGTCATTTGAAAATGTGTTTGACTTTGTTTCATTACAAACGTAACAAATTTCGGATTTTATCTGACCTTTTTTTTTAGAATTGTTTGTTGTTTTTTGGCAATCTAGGGTGTGGCCTGTGTGCCACCCACCACAACCTTACAGGACACACCCTAGTCCTAACGCCAAGTGTTTACTTGGGGTGAAATGAAATAAAATAATTATATCTTGGTATTAGTTGCGTTTTGTCATTTGAAAATGTGTTTGACTTTGTTTCATTACAAACGTAACTATATTTCGGATTTTATCTGACCTTTTTTTTTAGAATTGTTTGTTGTTTTTTGGCAATCTAGGGTGTGGCCTGTGTGCCACCCACCACAACCTTACAGGACACACCCTAGTCCTAACGCCAAGTGTTTACTTGGGGTGAAATGAAATAAAATAATTATATCTGGGTATTAGTTGCGCATTGTCATTTGAAAATGTGTTTGACTTTGTTTCATTACAAACGTAACTATATTTCGGATTTTATTTGACCGTTTTTTTTTTTTTTTTGGAATTGTTTGTCGTTTTTTGGCAATCTAGGGTGTGGCCTGTGTCCCACCCACCACAACCCTACAGGACACACCCTAGTCCTAACGCCAAGTGTTTACTTGGGGTGAAATGAAATAAGATAATTATATCTGGGTATTAGTTGTGTTTTGTCATTTGAAAATGTGTTTGACTTTGTTTCATTACAAACGTAACTATATTTCGGATTTTATTTGACCATTTTTTTTTTTTTTTTTACAATTGTTTGTCGTTTTTTGGCAATCTAGGGTGTGGCCTGTGTCCCACCCACCACAACCTTACAGGACACACCCTAGTCCTAACGCCACGTGTTTACTTGGGGTGAAATGAAATAAAATAATTATATCTGGGTATTAGTTGCGTTTTGTCATTTGAAAATGTGTTTGACTTTGTTTCATTACAAACGTAACTATATTTCGGATTTTATCTGACCTTTTTTTTTTTAGAATTGTTTGTCGTTTTTTGGCAATCTAGGGTGTGGCCTGTGTCCCACCCACCACAACCTTACAGGACACACCCTAGTCCTAACTCCAAGTGTTTACTTGGGGTGAACTGCCAGCTTTGCCGAAGTTTCCAACTTGCCAAGGTATGCAATGCGCAGTGCGCTCTTTGTCCATTGCTAATTGACCCCGCACAGAGTACAGCATCACAACGTCCCTACTTCCCTGAACTGAAATGGCAGCTTTTCCGTAATTGTGAAGACGGATACAGGTTTCCTGGATGCAGACAACAACAGACTGTGCCATGGGCACATAACTGGTCAGTCCCACCCAGAGTGCTGCACCAGAGCTAGGAACCATTACGACAAAAAGGCAAACTAACCATAGATTTTGTATTTTAAAATAATTATATCTGGGTATTAGTTGCGCTTTGTCATTTGAAAATGTGTTTGACTTTGTTTCATTACAAACGTAACTATATTTCGGATTTTATCTGACCTTTTTTTTTTTTTTATTGTTTGTTGTTTTTTGGCAATCTAGGGTGTGGCCTGTGTCCCACCCACCACAACCTTACAGGACACACCCTAGTCCTTATGCCAAGTGTTTACTTGGGGTGAAATGAAATAAAATAATTATATCTGGGTATTAGTTGCGTTTTGTCATTTGAAAATGTGTTTGACTTTGTTTCATTACAAACGTAACTATATTTCGGATTTTATCTGACCTTTTTTTTTTTTAGAATTGTTTGTCGTTTTTTGGCAATCTAGGGTGTGGCCTGTGTCCCACCCACCACAACCTTACAGGACACACCCTAGTCCTAACGCCAAGTGTTTACTTGGGGTGAAATGAAATAAAATAATTATATCTGGGTATTAGTTGCGTTTTGTCATTTGAAAATGTGTTTGACTTTGTTTCATTACAAACGTAACTATATTTCGGATTTTATCTGACCTTTTTTTTTTTTATCGTTTGTTGTTTTTGGCAATCTAGGGTGTGGCCTGTGTCCCACCCACCACAACCTTACAGGACACACCCTAGTCCTAACGCCAAGTGTTTACATGGGGTGAAATGAAATAAGATAATTATATCTGGGTATTAGTTGCGTTTTGTCATTTGAAAATGTGTTTGACTTTGTTTCATTACAAACGTAACTATATTTCGGATTTTATTTGACCATTTTTTTTTTTTTTTATTGTTTGTTGTTTTTTGGCAATCTAGGGTGTGGCCTGTGTCCCACCCACCACAACCTTACAGGACACACCCTAGTCCTAACTCCAAGTGTTTACTTGGGGTGAACTGCCAGCTTTGCCGAAGTTTCCAACTTGCCAAGGTATGCAATGCGCAGTGCGCTCTTTGTCCATTGCTAATTGACCCCGCACAGAGTACAGCACCACAACGTCCCTACTTCCCTGAACTGAAATGGCAGCTTTTCCGTAATTGTGAAGACGGATACAGGTTTCCTGGATGCAGACAACAACAGACTGTGCCATGGGCACATAACTGGTCAGTCCCACCCAGAGTGCTGCACCAGAGCTAGGAACCATTACGACAAAAAGGCAAACTAACCATAGATTTTGTATTTTAAAATAATTATATCTGGGTATTAGTTGCGCTTTGTCATTTGAAAATGTGTTTGACTTTGTTTCATTACAAACGTAACTATATTTCGGATTTTATTTAACCTTTTTTTTTTTTTTTTAGAATTGTTTGTCGTTTTTTTGGCAATCTAGGGTGTGGCCTGTGTCCCACCCACCACAACCTTACAGGACACACCCTAGTCCTAACTCCAAGTGTTTACTTGGGGTGAACTGCCAGCTTTGCCGAAGTTTCCAACTTGCCAAGGTATGCAATGCGCAGTGCGCTCTTTGTCCATTGCTAATTGCCCCGCACAGAGTACAGCATCACAACGTCCCTACTTCCCTGAACTGAAATGGCAGCTTTTCCGTAATTGTGAAGACGGATACAGGTTTCCTGGATGCAGACAACAACAGACTGTGCCATGGGCACATAACTGGTCAGTCCCACCCAAAGTGCTGCACCAGAGCTAGGAACCATTACGACAAAAAGGCAAACTAACCATAGATTTTGTATTTTAAAATAATTATATCTGGGTATTAGTTGCGCTTTGTCATTTGAAAATGTGTTTGACTTTGTTTCATTACAAACGTAACTATATTTCGGATTTTATCTGACCTTTTTTTTTTAGAATTGTTTGTTGTTTTTTGGCAATCTAGGGTGTGGCCTGTGTCCCACCCACCACAACCCTACAGGACACACCCTAGTCCTAACTCCAAGTGTTTACTTGGGGTGAAATTAAATAAAATAATTATATCTGGGTATTAGTTGCGTTTTGTTATTTGAAAATGTGTTTGACTTTGTTTCATTACAAACGTAACTATATTTCGGATTTTATTTGACCTTTTTTTTTTAGAATTGTTTGTTGTTTTTTGGCAATCTAGGGTGTGGCCTGTGTCCCACCCACCACAACCTTACAGGACACACCCTAGTCCTTATGCCAAGTGTTTACTTGGGGTGAAATGAAATAAAATAATTATATCTGGGTAATAATTGCGTTTTTGTCATTTGAAAATGTGTTTGACTTTGTTTCATTACAAACGTAACTACATTTCGGATTTTATTTGACCTTTTTTTTTCTTTTTTTTGAATTGTTTGTCGTTTTTTTGGCAATCTAGGGTGTGGCCTGTGTCCCACCCACCACAACCTTACAGGACACACCCTAGTCCTAACTCCAAGTGTTTACTTGGGGTGAACTGCCAGCTTTGCCGAAGTTTCCAACTTGCCAAGGTATGCAATGCGCAGTGCGCTCTTTGTCCATTGCTAATTGCCCCGCACAGAGTACAGCATCACAACGTCCCTACTTCCCTGAACTAAAATGGCAGCTTTTTAGTAATTGTGAAGACGGATACAGGTTTCCTGGATGCAGACAACAACAGACTGTGCCATGGGCACATAACTGGTCAGTCCCACCCAGAGTGCTGCACCAGAGCTAGGAACCATTACGACAAAAAGGCAAACTAACCATAGATTTTGTCTTTTAAAATAATTATATCTGGGTATTAGTTGCGCTTTGTCATTTGAAAATGTGTTTGACTTTGTTTCATTACAAACGTAACTATATTTTGGATTTTATTTGATCTTTTTTTTTTAGAATTGTTTGTTGTTTTTTGGCAATCTAGGGTGTGGCCTGTGTCCCACCCACCACAACCTTACAGGACACACCCTAGTCCTTATGCCAAGTGTTTACTTGGGGTGAAATGAAATAAAATAATTATATCTGGGTAATAGTTGCGTTTTTGTCATTTGAAAATGTGTTTGACTTTGTTTCATTACAAACGTAACTACATTTCGGATTTTATTTGACCTTTTTTTTTTTTTTTGAATTGTTTGTCGTTTTTTGGCAATCTAGGGTGTGGCCTGTGTCCCACCCACCACAACCTTACAGGACACACCCTAGTCCTAACTCCAAGTGTTTACTTGGGGTGAACTGCCAGCTTTGCCGAAGTTTCCAACTTGCCAAGGTATGCAATGCGCAGTGCGCTCTTTGTCCATTGCTAATTGCCCCGCACAGAGTACAGCATCACAACGTCCCTACTTCCCTGAACTAAAATGGCAGCTTTTCCGTAATTGTGAAGACGGATACAGGTTTCCTGGATGCACACAACAACAGACTGTGCCATGGGCACATAACTGGTCAGTCCCACCCAGAGTGCTGCACCAGAGCTAGGAACCATTACGACAAAAAGGCAAATTAACCATAGATTTTGTATTTTAAAATAATTATATCTGGGTACTAGTTGCGCTTTGTCATTTGAAAATGTGTTTGACTTTGTTTCATTACAAACGTAACTATATTTCGGATTTTATTTGACAATTTTTTTTTTTTTGAATTGTTTGTCGTTTTTTGGCAATCTAGGGTGTGGCCTTTGTCCCACCCACCACAACCTTACAGGACACACCCTAGTCCTAACGCCAAGTGTTTACTTGGGGTGAAATGAAATAAAATAATTATATCTGGGTATTCGTTGCGCTTTGTCATTTGAAAATGTGTTTGACTTTGTTTCATTACAAACGTAACTATATTTCGGATTTTATCTGACCTTTTTTTTTTTAATTGTTTGTTGTTTTTTGGCAATCTAGGGTGTGGCCTGTGTCCCACCCACCACAACCCTACAGGACACACCCTAGTCCTAACGCCAAGTGTTTACTTGGGGTGAAATGAAATAAAATAATTATATCTGGGTATTAGTTGCGTTTTGTCATTTGAAAATGTGTTTGACTTTGTTTCATTACAAACGTAACTATATTTCGGATTTTATTTGACCTTTTTTTTTTTATCATTTGTTGTTTTTGGCAATCTAGGGTGTGGCCTGTGTCCCACCCACCACAACCTTACAGGACACACCCTAGTCCTAACGCCAAGTGTTTACTTGGGGTGAAATGAAATAAGATAATTATATCTGGGTATTAGTTGCGTTTTGTCATTTGAAAATGTGTTTGACTTTGTTTCATTACAAACGTAACTATATTTCGGATTTTATTTGACCATTTTTTTTTTTTTAGAATTGTTTGTCGTTTTTTGGCAATCTAGGGTGTGGCCTGTGTCCCACCCACCACAACCTTACAGGACACACCCTAGTCCTAACGCCAAGTGTTTACTTGGGGTGAAATGAAATAAAATAATTATATCTGGGTATTAGTTGCGTTTTGTCATTTGAAAATGTGTTTGACTTTGTTTCATTACAAACGTAACTATATTTCGGATTTTATCTGACCTTTTTTTTTTAGAATTGTTTGTCGTTTTTTGGCAATCTAGGGTGTGGCCTGTGTCCCACCCACCACAACCTTACAGGACACACCCTAGTCCTAACTCCAAGTGTTTACTTGGGGTGAACTGCCAGCTTTGCCGAAGTTTCCAACTTGCCTAGTTTTGCAATGCGCAGTGCGCTCTTTGTCCATTGCTAATTGACCCCGCACAGAGTACAGCACCACAACGTCCCTACTTCCCTGAACTGAAATGGCAGCTTTTCCGTAATTGTGAAGACGGATACAGGTTTCCTGGATGCAGACAACAACAGACTGTGCCATGGGCACATAACTGGTCAGTCCCACCCAGAGTGCTGCACCAGAGCTAGGAACCATTACGACAAAAAGGCAAACTAACCATAAATTTTTTTTTTTTTTTTATAATTATATCTGGGTATTAGTTGCGCTTTGTCATTTGAAAATGTGTTTGACTTTGTTTCATTACAAACGTAACTATATTTCGGATTTTATTTGACCGGTTTTTTTTTTTAATTGTTTGTTGTTTTTTGGCAATCTAGGGTGTGGCCTGTGTCCCACCCACCACAACCTTACAGGACACACCCTAGTCCTAACGCCAAGTGTTTACTTGGGGTGAAATGAAATAAAATAATTATATCTGGGTATTAGTTGCGTTTTGTCATTTGAAAATGTGTTTGACTTTGTTTCATTACAAACGTAACTATATTTCGGATTTTATCTGACCTTTTTTTTTAGAATTGTTTGTTGTTTTTTGGCAATCTAGGGTGTGTCCTTTATCCCACCCACCACAACCTTACAGGACACACCCTAGTCCTAACTCCAAGTGTTTACTTGGGGTGAACTACCAGATTCGCCTATATATCAGACTGGCCAGAATGGCAAAGCGTAAAGTGGGCTCTTGTTTGACTGCGTTTCATTACAAACATAACTATATTTGGGATTTTAATTGACCTTTTTTTTTATTTTATTTTTTTTATTGTTTGTCGTTTTTTGGCAATCTAGGGTGTGGCCTGTGTCCCACCCACCACAACCTTACAGGACACACCCTAGTCCTAACGCCAAGTGTTTACTTGGGGTGAACTGCCAGCTTTGCCGAAGTTTCCAACTTGCCAAGGTATGCAATGCGCAGTGCGCTCTTTGTCCATTGCTAATTGCCCCGCACAGAGTACAGCATCACAACGTCCCTACTTCCCTGAACTGAAATGGCAGCTTTTCCGTAATTGTGAAGACGGATACAGGTTTCCTGGATGCAGACAACAACAGATTGTGCCATGGGCACATAACTGGTCAGTCCCACCCAGAGTGCTGCACCAGAGCTAGGAACCATTACGACAAAAAGGCAAATTAACCATAGATTTTGTATTTTAAAATAATTATATCTGGGTATTAGTTGCGCTTTGTCATTTGAAAATGTGTTTGACTTTGTTTCATTACAAACGTAACTATATTTCGGATTTTATCTGACCTTTTTTTTTTTAATTGTTTGTTGTTTTTTGGCAATCTAGGGTGTGGCCTGTGTCCCACCCACCACAACCCTACAGGACACACCCTAGTCCTAACTCCAAGTGTTTACTTGGGGTGAAATTAAATAAAATAATGATATCTGGGTATTAGTTGCGTTTTGTTATTTGAAAATGTGTTTGACTTTGTTTCATTACAAACGTAACTATATTTCGGATTTTATTTGACCTTTTTTTTTTAGAATTGTTTGTTGTTTTTTGGCAATCTAGGGTGTGGCCTGTGTCCCACCCACCACAACCTTACAGGACACACCCTAGTCCTAACGCCAAGTGTTTACTTGGGGTGAAATGAAATAAGATAATTATATCTGGGTATTAGTTGCGTTTTGTCATTTGAAAATGTGTTTGACTTTGTTTCATTACAAACGTAACTATATTTCGGAGTTTATTTGACCATTTTTTTTTTTTTCAGAATTGTTAGTCGTTTTTTGGCAATCTAGGGTGTGGCCTGTGTCCCACCCACCACAACCTTACAGGACACACCCTAGTCCTAACGCCAAGTGTTTACTTGGGGTGAAATGAAATAAAATAATTATATCTGGGTATTAGTTGCGTTTTGTCATTTGAAAATGTGTTTGACTTTGTTTCATTACAAACGTAACTATATTTCGGATTTTATCTGACCTTTTTTTTTTAGAATTGTTTGTCGTTTTTTGGCAATCTAGGGTGTGGCCTGTGTCCCACCCACCACAACCTTACAGGACACACCCTAGTCCTAACTCCAAGTGTTTACTTGGGGTGAACTGCCAGCTTTGCCGAAGTTTCCAACTTGCCAAGGTATGCAATGCGCAGTGCGCTCTTTGTCCATTGCTAATTGACCCCGCACAGAGTACAGCATCACAACGTCCCTACTTCCCTGAACTGAAATGGCAGCTTTTCCGTAATTGTGAAGACGGATACAGGTTTCCTGGATGCAGACAACAACAGACTGTGCCATGGGCACATAACTGGTCAGTCCCACCCAGAGTGCTGCACCAGAGCTAGGAACCATTACGACAAAAAGGCAAACTAACCATAGATTTTGTTTTTTTTAAATAATTATATCTGGGTATTAGTTGCGCTTTGTCATTTGAAAATGTGTTTGACTTTGTTTCATTACAAACGTAACTATATTTCGGATTTTATTTGACCGGTTTTTTTTTTTAATTGTTTGTTGTTTTTTGGCAATCTAGGGTGTGGCCTGTGTCCCACCCACCACAACCTTACAGGACACACCCTAGTCCTAACGCCAAGTGTTTACTTGGGGTGAAATGAAATAAAATAATTATATCTGGGTATTAGTTGCGCTTTGTCATTTGAAAATGTGTTTGACTTTGTTTCATTACAAACGTAACTATATTTCGGATTTTATTTGACCTTTTTTTTTTTAATCGTTTGTTGTTTTTGGCAATCTAGGGTGTGGCCTGTGTCCCACCCACCACAACCTTACAGGACACACCCTAGTCCTAACGCCAAGTGTTTACTTGGGGTGAAATGAAATAAGATAATTATATCTGGGTATTAGTTGCGTTTTGTCATTTGAAAATGTGTTTGACTTTGTTTCATTACAAACGTAACTATATTTCGGATTTTATTTGACCATTTTTTTTTTTTTTTTTGAATTGTTTGTCGTTTTTTGGCAATCTAGGGTGTGGCCTGTGTCCCACCCACCACAACCTTACAGGACACACCCTAGTCCTAACGCCAAGTGTTTACTTGGGGTGAAATGAAATAAAATAATTATATCTGGGTATTAGTTGCGTTTTGTCATTTGAAAATGTGTTTGACTTTGTTTCATTACAAACGTAACTATATTTCGGATTTTATCTGACCTTTTTTTTTTAGAATTGTTTGTCGTTTTTTGGCAATCTAGGGTGTGGCCTGTGTCCCACCCACCACAACCTTACAGGACACACCCTAGTCCTAACTCCAAGTGTTTACTTGGGGTGAACTGCCAGCTTTGCCGAAGTTTCCAACTTGCCAAGGTATGCAATGCGCAGTGCGCTCTTTGTCCATTGCTAATTGCCCCGCACAGAGTACAGCATCACAACGTCCCTACTTCCCTGAACTGAAATGGCAGCTTTTCCGTAATTGTGAAGACGGATACAGGTTTCCTGGATGCAGACAACAACAGACTGTGCCATGGGCACATAACTGGTCAGTCCCACCCAGAGTGCTGCACCAGAGCTAGGAACCATTACGACAAAAAGGCAAACTAACCATAGATTTTGTATTTTAAAATAATTATATCTGGGTATTAGTTGCGCTTTGTCATTTGAAAATGTGTTTGACTTTGTTTCATTACAAACGTAACTATATTTCGGATTTTATCTGACCTTTTTTTTTTAGAATTGTTTGTCGTTTTTTGGCAATCTAGGGTGTGGCCTGTGTCCCACCCACCACAACCCTACAGGACACACCCTAGTCCTAACTCCAAGTGTTTACTTGGGGTGAAATGAAATAAAATAATTATATCTGGGTATTAGTTGCGTTTTGTCATTTGAAAATGTGTTTGACTTTGTTTCATTACAAACGTAACTATATTTCGGATTTTATCTGACCTTTTTTTTTAGAATTGTTTGTTGTTTTTTGGCAATCTAGGGTGTGGCCTGTGTCCCACCCACCACAACCTTACAGGACACACCCTAGTCCTTACGCCAAGTGTTTATTTGGGGTGAAATGAAATAAAATAATTATATCTGGGTATTAGTTGCGCTTTGTCATTTGAAAATGTGTTTGACTTTGTTTCATTACAAACGTAACTACATTTCGGATTTTATTTGACCTTTTTTTTTTCTTTTTTTTTTGAATTGTTTGTCGTTTTTTGGCAAAATAGGGTGTGGCCTGTGTCCCACCCACCACAACCTTACAGGACACACCCTAGTCCTAACTCCAAGTGTTTACTTGGGGTGAACTACCAGATTCGCCTATATATCAGACTGGCCAGAATGGCAAAGCGTAGAGTGGGCTCTTGTTTGACTGCGTTTCATTACAAACATAACTATATTTGGGATTTTAATTGACCTTTTTTTTATTTTTTTATTATAATTGTTTGTCGTTTTTTGGCAATCTAGGGTGTGGCCTGTGTCCCACCCACCACAACCTTACAGGACACACCCTAGTCCTAACGCCAAGTGTTTACTTGGGGTGAAATTAATTAAAATAATTATATCTGGGTATTAGTTGCGCTTTGTCATTTGAAAATGTGTTTGACTTTGTTTCATTACAAACGTAACTATATTTCGGATTTTATTTGACCGTTTTTTTTTTAATTGTTTGTTGTTTTTTGGCAATCTAGGGTGTGGCCTGTGTCCCACCCACCACAACCTTACAGGACACACCCTAGTCCTAACTCCAAGTGTTTACTTGGGGTGAACTGCCAGCTTTGCCGAAGTTTCCAACTTGCCAAGGTATGCAATGCGCAGTGCGCTCTTTGTCCATTGCTAATTGACCCCGCACAGAGTACAGCACCACAACGTCCCTACTTCCCTGAACTGAAATGGCAGCTTTTCCGTAATTGTGAAGACGGATACAGGTTTCCTGGATGCAGACAACAACAGACTGTGCCATGGGCACATAACTGGTCAGTCCCACCCAGAGTGCTGCACCAGAGCTAGGAACCATTACGACAAAAAGGCAAATTAACCATAGATTTTGTATTTTAAAATAATTATATCTGGGTATTAGTTGCGCTTTGTCATTTGAAAATGTGTTTGACTTTGTTTCATTACAAACGTAACTATATTTCGGATTTTATTTGACCATTTTTTTTTTTGAATTGTTTGTCGTTTTTTGGCAATCTAGGGTGTGGCCTGTGTCCCACCCACCACAACCTTACAGGACACACCCTAGTCCTAACGCCAAGTGTTTACTTGGGGTGAAATGAAATAAAATAATTATATCTGGGTATTAGTTGCGCTTTGTCATTTGAAAATGTGTTTGACTTTGTTTCATTACAAACGTAACTATATTTCGGATTTTATTTGACCATTTTTTTTTTTGAATTGTTTGTCGTTTTTTGGCAATCTAGGGTGTGGCCTGTGTCCCACCCACCACAACCTTACAGGACACACCCTAGTCCTAACGCCAAGTGTTTACTTGGGGTGAAATGAAATAAAATAATTATATCTGGGTATTAGTTGCGTTTTGTCATTTGAAAATGTGTTTGACTTTGTTTCATTACAAACGTAACTTTATTTCGGATTTTATTTGACTTTTTTTTTTTAATCGTTTGTTGTTTTTGGCAATCTAGGGTGTGGCCTGTGTCCCACCCACCACAACCTTACAGGACACACCCTAGTCCTAACGCCAAGTGTTTACTTGGGGTGAAATGAAATAAGATAATTATATCTGGGTATTAGTAGCGTTTTGTCATGTGAAAATGTGTTTGACTTTGTTTCATTACAAACGTAACTATATTTCGGATTTTATTTGACCATTTTTTTTTTTTTTAGAATTGTTTGTTGTTTTTTGGCAATCTAGGGTGTGGCCTGTGTCCCACCCACCACAACCTTACAGGACACACCCTAGTCCTAACTCCAAGTGTTTACTTGGGGTGAACTGCCAGCTTTGCCGAAGTTTCCAACTTGCCAAGGTATGCAATGCGCAGTGCGCTCTTTGTCCATTGCTAATTGCCCCGCACAGAGTACAGCATCACAACGTCCCTACTTCCCTGAACTGAAATGGCAGCTTTTCCGTAATTGTGAAGACGGATACAGGTTTCCTGGATGCAGACAACAACAGACTGTGCCATGGGCACATAACTGGTCAGTCCCACCCAGAGTGCTGCACCAGAGCTAGGAACCATTACGACAAAAAGGCAAACTAACCATAGATTTTGTATTTTAAAATAATTATATCTGGGTATTAGTTGCGCTTTGTCATTTGAAAATGTGTTTGACTTTGTTTCATTACAAACGTAACTTTATTTCGGATTTTATTTGACTTTTTTTTTTTAATCGTTTGTTGTTTTTGGCAATCTAGGGTGTGGCCTGTGTCCCACCCACCACAACCTTACAGGACACACCCTAGTCCTAACGCCAAGTGTTTACTTGGGGTGAAATGAAATAAAATAATTATATCTGGGTATTAGTTGCGCTTTTTCATTTGAAAATCTGTTTGACTTTGTTTCATTACAAACGTAACTATATTTCGGATTTTATCTGACCTTTTTTTTTTTAGAATTGTTTGTCGTTTTTTGGCAATCTAGGGTGTGGCCTGTGTCCCACCCACCACAACCTTACAGGACACACCCTAGTCCTTATGCCAAGTGTTTACTTGGGGTGAAATGAAATAAAAGAATTATATCTGGGTAATAGTTGCGTTTTTGTCATTTGAAAATGTGTTTGACTTTGTTTCATTACAAACGTAACTACATTTCGGATTTTATTTGACCTTTTTTTTTTTTTTTTTTTGAATTGTTTGTCGTTTTTTGGCAATCTAGGGTGTGGCCTGTGTCCCACCCACCACAACCTTACAGGACACACCCTAGTCCTAACTCCAAGTAATTACTTGGGGTGAACTGCCAGCTTTGCCGAAGTTTCCAACTTGCCAAG
Source organism: Rhinichthys klamathensis goyatoka (assembly GCF_029890125.1). NCBI lineage: Eukaryota > Metazoa > Chordata > Actinopteri > Cypriniformes > Leuciscidae > Rhinichthys > Rhinichthys klamathensis. Next base: position 1,480,556 of record NW_026606648.1, on the reverse strand, counting down.
GTATGCAATGCGCAGTGCGCTCTTTGTCCATTGCTAATTGCCCCGCACAGAGTACAGCACCACAACGTCCCTACTTCCCTGAACTGAAATGGCAGCTTTTCCGTAATTGTGAAGACGGATACAGGTTTCCTGGATGCAGACAACAACAGACTGTGCCATGGGCACATAACTGGTCAGTCCCACCCAGAGTGCTGCACCAGAGCTAGGAACCATTACGACAAAAAGGCAAACTAACCATAGATTTTGTATTTTAAAATAATTATATCTGGGTATTAGTTGCGCTTTGTCATTTGAAAATGTGTTTGACTTTGTTTCATTACAAACGTAACGCCGGTTACTGGTGTAACCTTGGTTCTATGAATAGTGGAAGACCGCCAGAGACGGTCGAACATAGTGGAAGGAGTCGCGTCTCGCGAGCCATATCGAGAATCTCGCATTGATTTGTCACCTGTGACCCTGACCGATGACGTGTCAGCAGCTATATCCGCTCCGTTCACGTCACGGTCGTTCTCTGCAGTCATTCTCAGTCCGAGTGACCAGAGACTCTGGCGGTCTTCCACTATTCATAGAACCAAGGTTACACCAGTAACCGGCGTTCTATTTCACTGTTACAGACCGCCAGAGACGGTCGAACATAGTGGAAGACGAATACAACCAAGTCACGAGGGCCGCTCACCTAGATACTGTCCGCTAACACAGCAGAACTGACCAAAGGAATAGGTGCCACATTAATCCTGTAGAATCTTGTGAACGTGCAAGGTGACGACCATGTAGCCGCTGCACATATATCAGAAAGGGGCACTCCCCGTAGTGCTGCCCAAGAAGTAGCCACTGATCGGGTTGAATGGCATTTAATAGATGCTGGAACTGTCTGACCAGCCGAATCATATGCCTGTATAATGGTATCCACCACCCAATGAGACAACCTTTGCTTCGACAAGGGTGAGCCCCTCTGACAGGCATCAAAACGGACAAACAGCTGATCAGTGGTGCGCCATGAAGCAGTCTTCAACACATACTGTCGCAATACTCTCACTGGACACACAGCTGTCTGGGAAGCCTCTTGATTAAATGCCGCAAGCTGAATGGGCTGGTTCACAAAGCGGTCAGACAACACTTTAGGTCGGAAAGCTGGATTCGGCCAGAGTGTAACCTGATTGTACTCGGGCCCCCATCTGAGACACTGTGGACTCACCGAGAGAGCATGAAGCTCACCTACTCTTCTGGTTGACGTTATAGCCAAGAGAAAAGCAGTCTTCATCGAAAGACTCTTAATATCAGCTTGTTCAAGTGGTTCATAAGGTGGTAAACGCAGGCTGTTAAGCACCATCTGAAGATCCCACTGGGTATGCATTATCCGTACCGGTGGATTAAGACGTACTGCTCCCTTAAGGAAAGCCACCACCAACTTTTCCGCACCAATTGATTTCCCCCCCCAGGGGTTCCGATGTGCTGACAAGGCTGCCACGAATACCCTTAGAGTCGCTGGGGACCGCCCAGTGTCCAATAAATGTTGTAAGAATTCCAACACTGAACTGATGGAACAAGTGACTGGGTTAACAGACCGATCTGTACACCATGAAACAAAGATTCTCCATTTACTGGCATAAGTGCGACGTGTTGATGGGGCTCTTGCATTCATGACAGTGTTCCTCACATCTGCGGAACACAGTGAGAGCTCTTGCTCAACCCCAGGGGCCATACACATAGACTCAACCTGCCCGGTGAGGGGTGCCAAAGCTCCCCGTTCATTTGTGACAGTAGGTCCCTCCGAACTGGCAATGGTTGTGGTGGACCGGTCGTAAGGGCCATCAGCAGACTGAACCATGGTCTCGCTGGCCAGCAGGGTGCCACTAGAATAAGCCTGTGTCGTCTCATCTGCACACGCCTCAGCACAGGCCAGAGAAGTGGAATTGGAGGGAAAGCATAGAGGAGGAGGTCTGGCCAGTCGTGGGCCAGGGCATCCTGGCCTAGTGATCCCTGCTCCTCCTGCTCTGCAAACCACAGCGGGCAATGTGTTGTATTCCTGCTGGCAAAGAGGTCGACTGCTGCGGTCCCATAAAGTCCCCAAACTGACTGAACTACCGCCTTGTGCAGACACCAGTCCCCTGGCTTCGGACCCGATCGAGAGAGTGAGTCTGCCACACTGTTGCAGTGACCGGGAATGTGTGCCGCTCTGATCGACAGGAAGTGCTGGTTTGCCCACAACAACAGCACTCGTGAAAGTCGAAGGCAAGGTAGAGACCTCGTGCCCCCTTGGTGATTGATTAAAAACACCACTGTGGTGTTGTCGGTCCGCACTAGGATGTGCCTCCCTGATAACTCCTGTCTGAAGTGTCTTAGGGTGAAAAGCACTGCCCATAGCTCTAGGATGTTGATGTGAGATGTCTCCTGCTGCAAGGTCCAACTCCCCTGCACGCCCTGGTGTTGCCACAGCCCTCCCCATCCGGAGAGAGAGGCATCTGTTGTCACTACTTCTCTGCGTGCTGGGGGTGGTCCCATTGGTACACCCCCTTGTAGAAATTGTTCCCGTCTCCAAAGCCTCAGGGAGACAGAGCAACTGGTTGTCACCACAACAAGGGTCTGTCGGTTGTGGACTGCTGACAACCGTCTGGCTATCAACCAACGCTGAAAAGGACGAAGGTGTAAAAGTCCTAAGTGAATGGCCGATGAGGCTGCCGTGAGAAGGCCCGCTAGCCGTAAGAAGTGAAGATAAGGTAGCTTGCGTCGAACCTGGAACCTCGCTATGGCTCCTTGTATAGCCTGCCTCCTGCGCGCTGTGAGGGTAGCCCTCATTATTCTGGAGTCCAGATGTAATCCCAGAAAACATATTGACTGGCATGGAGTAAGGCAGCTTTTCTCCAGGTTTACCCTCAGTCCTAAAGCAGTAACATGCTCCAGTAGGCGCTGTGTGTTGTTGGCTACCTGCTGAGGTGATCTGGCACAAAGCAGCCAATCGTCCAGGTAAGGGAGAATCAACATGCCCTCCCGTTGTAGAGGTTCTAGTGCCACTTGCATACACCGTGTGAATACACGGGGAGAGAGGGAGAGGCCAAATGGTAGGACTCGATATTGGTATGTCCTGCCCTGGAATGTGAACCGAAGAAACCTTCTGTGATGAGGTGCAATGGGGATGTGGAAATATGCATCCTTCAGATCCACAGAGGTAAACCACATGCCGGGTTCGACCGCTTGTAGGACATCCTTGACACGCAGCATGCGGAAAGGAAGGTGTTTGAGACTCCTGTTCAAGCGTCTGAGGTCCAAGATTGGCCTGAAGCTTCCATCCTTCTTGCGAACTAGGAAGTACTTTGAATGAAATCCCCCCGGTTGGACCTGGGGGTTTACTAGCTCTACCGCACCCTTTTCCAGTAGCTTCCGGACCTCGAGAGATAGAGCAAGAGCCTGACGAGGGTCCCGAACCACTGTGGGCCGAGTGTGTGTGCATAATTGGGGTCTGTGACGGAACTGAAGACAGTAGCCCCTGTCGAGTGTGTCGAGGAGCCACTTGTTGTTCGTAATCCCTCTCCAAAGTTGTAGTTGAGAGGTTGAAAAGTGTCCCATCACAGACCCTGGACCATCACCGACGATGAGGAGCGGTCTCCCTACCCCTGGGGGGACGACGATAAGTAGCCACAGGGCGAGCAGGTGGTCTACGAGCACGGGATGCCTCCCTTCTCGAGTCATACCCAGGTCGAGTTGCCTGCTGTACAGGCCTGTAAGACTGTCCCTGCCTGCACTGGAATGGATTTGCATGACGAACAGGTATTTGATGTGAGGATGGTCCATAATTCACACTGCGCTCAAAGTGCTGGGACCGAGACTCCACTGCACGAACTCTGCGCTCAAGAGCTTCTTGAGCGGCTGGACCAAAAATCTGCCCAGGTACCAGAGGTAGTTGACGAAGATTGCTACGGCAAGCCTCTGGAAGTTTAGACTGTGCTAGCCAAACCTGCCGCCTAGCCTGAGTAGTAAGCCCAAGAGCCTTTCCGCTAGAAAATGCGATTGAACCCAAGGCTTGTAAGGAAGCCTCAAGTAACTCAGATGTGGTATTATCTGGTGGGTTAGTACTCAAAGTAGAATGAAGTGCCAGCAGAAGATGAGCCATGGAATTCCCCACACGACTCAAGCCTGAGACAGTATTATAAATCCTGACCAACAGATCATCTGTACGTCTACACTCTGGGTTGGGACAGCGAAGATTGTGTCTAAGAGCCTCATCTGGTGACACTACCAGTGAAGAAATGCATGGCTCCACTGGGGGCATGTTACCAAGGCCCTTTTCGTCTGCATCAGCCATTGCCGCTAGCGTACGAGCCACACGATCAGGTCTGGATAAGGGAGCTGACCGAAACGCTGAAGAAACCACATCTGTGAAGTCAGGACAACTCGGCATTAGGAAATCCTCCTGCTGGGAAACTGGGCGACGCAAGAGGTTTGACTGGCCTGATAGGGGAGGAGGTGGATCCAAATTCCGCTTAGCGAGCGCCATCCTGAGTGTGTCCTGCAGAGAGAAAACCACTGAAGGCGGCGCATCCTGAAGGCCAGAACCGTCGTCGCTATGGGAACATTGGACCTGGGAATGTGAGGGTCTCGTCTCCTCCATTGGCGTATAATACTCCTGTTCCTCCCGGTCTAAGGAGTCAGAAGCCGCAATAGATAAAGTGTCTGGTTCTCTCCTGGACAACCTGGATGCCAGCTCACACCTGGGCAAGGGAGGAGCTAAACCACCCCCCCCTGTCCCCTCACTCACATTCTGACGAGTGGGGGGAACAGATAATAAGTCTCTAATACCCTGAACTGCGTTCGCAAGTTCAGCTACTTGCTGGGTCAATGTACTTGACTCCGAGGAGGTTCGCATCCTCTTTGAAGGCCTTCCAGTCCCACTGGCCACACGCTTGCTACTCACATGTGACTCTGTCCCAGCTGATGGAGCAGAATTCTCAAACTCAGGGTCTAATTCAGCCAGTCGATGCTGTCTCATCTCCAAGGACATCAAACCACATTCAGGACATGGGTCTACTAAAGCCTCTCGGAGGTGATCAATGCCTAGGCAAGTAGGACATTGAATATGAGCATCCATGAGATCCATTGGACCGAAGCAGAGGGAACATGAAGCTGCCATCACTTCCAGCCCAGTTAGTTGAAAAAACCCCTGGTCAACCAATGGGGTTATCCACAATAAGGTTTATCAATGTATCACTCTGGTTAACCAATGAGCATAACCTAAAGTAGCAGTTTCTGACAATATACAATACCACACGCAGTATAACAGAACCCTGGTTAACCACTGAGTTCACATGAGTACTCACCTCAACACTGCTAGTAGCGATCGGTTCCAAACAAACCCTGGACAACCAGTGGGTATATGGTCCGATGCACGTCAAAATATATCCAAATATATACAAATATTTCTCCCGAGACACAGCTGTAGCGGGGAGCAGTTGCTCACCAAAAACGCTGTGCACGCTCGAGCGAGATCTCTTCGCGAGAATGACAAAGAGAACGACCGTGACGTGAACGGAGCGGATATAGCTGCTGACACGTCATCGGTCAGGGTCACAGGTGACAAATCAATGCGAGATTCTCGATATGGCTCGCGAGACGCGACTCCTTCCACTATGTTCGACCGTCTCTGGCGGTCTGTAACAGTGAAATAGAACTATATTTCGGATTTTATCTGACCTTTTTTTTTTAGAATTGTTTGTTGTTTTTTGGCAATCTAGGGTGTGGCCTGTGTCCCACCCACCACAACCTTACAGGACACACCCTAGTCCTTATGCCAAGTGTTTACTTGGGGTGAAATGAAATAAGATAATTATATCTGGGTATTAGTTGCGTTTTGTCATTTGAAAATGTGTTTGACTTTGTTTCATTACAAACGTAACTATATTTCGGATTTTATTTGACCATTTTTTTTTTAATTGTTTGTCGTTTTTTGGCAATCTAGGGTGTGGCCTGTGTCCCACCCACCACAACCTTACAGGACACACCCTAGTCCTAACGCCAAGTGTTTACTTGGGGTGAAATGAAATAAAATAATTATATCTGGGTATTAGTTGCGTTTTGTCATTTGAAAATGTGTTTGACTTTGTTTCATTACAAACGTAACTATATTTCGGATTTTATCTGACCTTTTTTTTTTAGAATTGTTTGTTGTTTTTTGGCAATCTAGGGTGTGGCCTGTGTCCCACCCACCACAACCTTACAGGACACACCCTAGTCCTAACGCCAAGTGTTTACTTGGGGTGAAATGAAATAAAATAATTATATCTGGGTATTAGTTGCGCTTTGTCATTTGAAAATGTGTTTGACTTTGTTTCATTACAAACGTAACTATATTTCGGATTTTATTTGACCGTTTTTTTTTTTAATTGTTTGTTGTTTTTTGGCAATCTAGGGTGTGGCCTGTGTCCCACCCACCACAACCTTACAGGACACACCCTAGTCCTAACTCCAAGTGTTTACTTGGGGTGAACTGCCAGCTTTGCCGAAGTTTCCAACTTGCCAAGGTATGCAATGCGCAGTGCGCTCTTTGTCCATTGCTAATTGCCCCGCACAGAGTACAGCATCACAACGTCCCAACTTCCCTGAACTGAAATGGCAGCTTTTCCGTAATTGTGAAGACGGATACAGGTTTCCTGGATGCAGACAACAACAGACTGTGCCATGGGCACATAACTGGTCAGTCCCACCCAGAGTGCTGCACCAGAGCTAGGAACCATTACGACAAAAAGGCAAACTAACCATAGATTTTGTATTTTAAAATAATTATATCTGGGTATTAGTTGCGCTTTGTCATTTGAAAATGTGTTTGACTTTGTTTCATTACAAACGTAACTATATTTCGGATTTTATTTGACCTTTTTTTTTTTTTTTTTTTAGAATTGTTTGTTGTTTTTTGGCAATCTAGGGTGTGGCCTGTGTCCCACCCACCACAACCTTACAGGACACACCCTAGTCCTAACTCCAAGTGTTTACTTGTGGTGAACTGCCAGCTTTGCCGAAGTGTCTAATTTGCCAAGGTGTGCAATGCGCAGAGTACATATTTGCTATGTACGCTCTTGGTACATTTGCTAGTTGCCCCGCAGTGTGTTTGTCAATGTCATCAGTGGCTGCGTTTACATGGACAACTTATTTCATGAATCATTCAGATTGATGAATCTGAACATAGTATAGTATTTATACATGAATGGTAAATAAATAGTGATCGAGTTGATGTTCGCATTCAAATCAGAATTGAGCTTTTGATATGCGCACACTGCACAAATATACAATCCGATCAAGTGTTTACATGTCCTATCGAATGGATTAGAAAAGGTTTCCTTTACAATTCCGAAGACCTTTTAATTGGATTTGGCTAATTTTTTGTATTTTTATAATACCTTTATTTAACCAGGAGGTCCCATTGAGATTCAGAATCTCTTTTACAAAAGAGACCTGGCCAAGGTAGCAGCCAAATCACAACAAATGCATACATAACAAACACCAAATTACATTTTCATGATAAAAGAAGTACAAAAAGAACACAATGAGACTCCTAAGAAAAACAAGAACATGTCTCCATCACAACACTCTTTCCAGTAGTTTTAAATTCATTAATGGACATAAGGGTTTCTAACCTTAGCTCTATACGCTGATTTCACGCAGCCGCTATTTTGAAATGGCTCCGGTGGGAAGAAAACCGGAAGTGTCGCCTTTAATCATAGGAGAGTCGCGAATGCGATGGCGTATTGTTGTGTTTAATGTAGAAATTAGTTATTCTAAAAATGTACATACATTTCTTTCATACTTTAGACTATATACAGTGAATTTAATTTATAAATAATATTTTTTTTTATATATATAATTCAGAACGTAAAAAAAGAAGCAGGAACGAACTATATACATTTCCTATATTGGATATTAACATCTAATAGTGTAAATCAGGTTGGTAGTCCAAGGCATTGTTGTCTATCTGTACTTCCGGGGTTCTTCCCACCGGAGCCTCGCTTTCGATTTCAAAATGGAGGCTGCGTGAAATCAGCGTATACATTCCGATTGATGTGGTCATGCTAGTCCAGCTACAAACTGATTATTAGGGTCCATGTAAATGCAGCTAATGTGTTCAATTTATTGTTGTTTACATTATATTTACATATAAATGTAAATAATGTTTCAAATGTAAAGGTACACCATGTAACTTTTGTTGCTATAGTGGTTATTAAACAAAATCGCATGTGTCTTGTGGAAGAACATAGTAGCCGGAGCTACTTCTCTCTGTTTATGTGAGTCACACTGGTACTGGGCTTCTCCGATATTAAAGGTGCTCTAAGAGCACGCATTTTTTTTAGGCCAAACTAATTTTTTTGTCACATACAGCAAACATCTCCTCACTATCCGCTAGCTGCCTGTCCCCTGAACACACTGTAAAAATACATGGTCTCTGTAGACAGCCCAGGCTCCACAAACAGCAACAAAAAAAAAAAAAAACTGGGGCAACCCGCTCCACGAAACAAAACAAACAGTGTTTCAGCCAATAACCGACAAGAGAGATTTGGGGGGTTAGTGCACGTACACATGAAGGGGGGTGTGAAGGAGAGAGAAACATGAAGAGGGAAGTTAGAATTATATTCTCTTTAAGTTTGATATGGCCGACACACGACCAAAGAGATGACGTTCCGATGAACAAATTGCAAAGAAGAGGGAAAAGGAGAAGGAATGCGCGAAGTCCCGAATTTACATTGGAAAAGCCTTTGAAAGGGTGGCGATATCTCCGCCGACAGAAAGGCTTCCAATCCGACATTCAGGTAGCTCTGTTTTTGCTGGACAGGTGGGTAAATCCACTTTTTTTTTTTTTTTTTAAATGGACGTTCATGTTCGCCTAACCAACACAAGGGAGGGGGAGGAGACGGGATGAGGAGGAGGGAGGGTCTAGCTAGCCTCCGTTTTGTTTGACAATAGTTCGAACGTCAACAAGAAGTGACGACACCCAACATCGCTTAGAGCACCTTTAAACACTTATTACACGGCTGTGTGGAATACTTGATTCTGATTGGTCAATATCGCCATCCAGCGGTAAGTTATTCCCAAATAACAACCGCTCAAAACAGATAACGCAGGCTCATCCGGGTTACTGAATTCAGCAGTGCTATACGCCTGCTAGGAACAGTTTTTCTTCCTGGAGTTTTGTATTTGGTAAGCTAATAAAGTATTAAAACTCAGTCGAATCAATATTTTGTGTACAGTTATTTAATTACGCCATCCAGTATTGTGGATTCGCTCTCTCTTGTTTCATACAAACACAGCATGCTGCCATTTTGTGACTATTGTTTGGTACACTGTTGGAAAATAAGATACAAACAGGTACGTATTTAAAACAGTTTAATCTGAAATCAATGTAACTTATCCCCATAATTATTTATGTGGCGAAATGCTGTGTAATAAGTGTACCGTATCTCTTAAATGTCCGTCTAGTTTGAACTTGCCACGCTACAACTGTTCTCTGCCGAAGCTTTGCGTTTTAACACCTAATAAAATATTTCAACTCAGATCAATATTTTGTGTCTAATTATTTACTTATGTGGCAAGTACCCGTGTAATAACCAGGATAATGTACATCCAGCCGGTGGTTCTCTCAAAATAGGCTTATGACATCCAGACTTTTGTCAAACGATCATCACACGCAACTGGTCGCATGCACACACACATCAACACAGCGTTCAGTCAGTTCGTGAGTGTGCATGGCCGATATAAAGAAAAAATAATCTTCATGATTAAGGGACACGGTGTAACTACTAGCAGGGCTGCCCTTATGTCACGTCATATCACAACTATCTTTCCAGAGTTAATTCTATGTTTTAATTAAATTAATCATGCCATGAAAGAAAGCAGGAGATGTGTTTGTGGGAATAATCTGGAAAATAAAGACCTGTAGGCCTATACTTGTTTCAGGTGGACATATCTCCAGTTACTCAGAGCTACCAGAGCTTCATGATGATAATTATTGAGTCAGAGCTCTGAGGAAATGCTGATGCAAAACAAACAATCCAAAGTCCCCAAAACTGTCATATAGGCCTATATAAAGTTGTAATCCTGTTGCCTTAATTGTGGATTTTTTCTTAGAAAAAATTATTTATTCTTTGCTTGTTGTTTCTACTGCAGGTAATTATTCTACTCTGTATTACAGTATTTACTGCTGTAAAAACAACAACAACGATGCAGCACTTTTATTAAGAAGCTATTTTATGTGTTTATCTTAATAGACAACATGTTTTCAAAAAAGGAGCTTTACAACATTATCAGAGCTACTGATAATATTAGTACATTTTAAGCCCCATTGTCAACTTTAATCATATAAAACGTAATTTTCCAACAACAGAAATGTGGCTAGTAAAAATGCTGCGTGGCTAGTAATTTTGGAAAACCACTAGCCTCATTGGCTAGTGAGCAAAAAATTTAATGTCAAGGCAAGCCCTGATTACCGGTAATTAAGTATAAGACGGTGGCATTTTTTTCCACCTGAGCATGTACTATTGCAGTGATTCAGGATAAGACAAAAACATGATTTGGAAGATGGATTCATGATGTACTCACTCATTATATGAATTTTGCAAATTCTGAACAAAACCGTTACATAGTGTACCTTTAACAAACCTTTAACTAGCCTATAACTTATAATACCAAGTTATTTATCACATCTTACTGGTTGATGACTTCTTGGCATCTGTTGTAGACTCCTGCCTGCTTGTCTTGTTGCTGTTGGTGACTCTTCTGGCATCTGTCCTCACTCCTGCTTGTCTTGTTGGTGATGACTCCTATGATGTTCTTTTTTGTGCAAAAATATGTGAATAAAACGCCAGTTTTGAACACTTTTGAATGTAATCCATTTACACAGTATCAAGAAACCTTCTCGAAAGTGAAGAGCGAGACATATGTTTTCTACTGTGACGTCACACTGAGACATTCCGCGGCTGACGCACATATCAGTGGTCTGACGACAGAAACCATAAGCTCCTCCCCTGAGCGCGTGGAACATAGTCCGCCATGTTTATCTCCTCGCTAGTGCATATTTGGGTAAGAAATTGGTTATTTAAAAAGCTACTAAAGTTATCCAGGCAAGAGCAGTGAGTGATTTTCTGTTTTTATTCTCATTAACAGAATAGACAGCAGCAGGTTCTGTACATTAAGCTGCTGTCGCTTTAATACACAGATATAATACAGGTGAATTCGTCGCCAGTTGTTTACATTCACAGATAATCGACAATATTGTGAACTTTGTGTGGTTTAACCTTGTGTGTATTGACAGTTAAGGCCAATAATATGTGAAAGAAAACTTAGTTTAGTACTTACGACATGAGTCTTGTGACAACAGGGGAGTATTCCAGAAACCATCAAACATACACTAAACTCTTGGTTGATTAAATGAAATCTTGCTTGCTCGAGGTAACGTTATGCTGGTTCCTAAATCGCGTAAGTAAGTTCAGCCAAGCCAACCCAGACCATGGTGTCGGTTAACACCAGGTTAACACACAAGACATTCTCGTCGATCTTCCCAACAGAGGGACGAGTCACCATGGAAACAAAAAGCGCTACTTTCTTCTTTAGCACAATGCCGGTTTACATACCTGGTGAATATCGCCACCTATTTGGTGGTAGTGCAATCATTTTTCAATGTTTTGTTTAATAATCTTTAACCCGTGAATAAGAACTATATTGTTTGTTTTATGCTAATTATATGTATAAAAAAAGACTGATTCAACTAAATATCTATCTATCTATGATCTATCTATCTTTCTATATATATCACTTTGAAGTCCGCTCCAAGAAAAAAGTGATGGACAATTTTTTTGTTTGCATTTCTTATCTCCTTATGTCGCTAGTAACCACACTCAATCAATGTATTTTTTTTTCCCAACACATCCCATAATTTTTTTAATATCGGCCTCTACCAAACAGAGATGGGGACTCGAGTTTAAGACTCGGACTCGAGTGCGACTTAAGTCCCACACACAGTGACTTCAGACTCGACTTGAGACTCGTCCTCGAAAGACTTCGGACTCGAGCTGCGGGACTCGTGAACAATGTTTATTTTTAGGAAACGTCTGATGAGCTAGCTGTTATCCCCCTCCCTCCGTTACCTATAACCTGCCTACGTAACCACGTACTACGTGGCCTATTGCTGGCAGCGCGCGCGCGACTGCACATGAGAGGATAACAAACAAAAAGTTCGACTGCACCGGCCGCTGCTGTGCCATTCATCGTTAGCTTTGGGTTCAAAAACTTCAAACAAGACGCGCTCAAAAGAAGCGCTCAATGCAAAATATGCAGTATCACGATAAAAGATTCTGGCTCAACCACATCTAATTTTATCAGGCATCTGAAAACGCACCCTGATAGGTGAGTAAACATGTTTAGCTCAGCATTGACCATCTACCGTTAGCTTGCTTATTGCTTTAGCTACCTAACGTTACGAGAGGTTAACTCCGACTGTCTTCCTTATGAAATATGAATGAGCGTTTGTTTAATTGCCAAACTTGTGGTGGTCGATTAACGTAACGTTAATCATTTACGTGCCGCTGGCTGCCCGTTGTCTACAAACAGGTTTATTGTTGATCATGTAACGTTACTGTTTCATTTAGTTATAACGTTACACTGGTTTGAGAGTCTGGGATGTGTTGGCTTACAGTATATAAGCTATGATTAGTTGCATAGGCAGTGCAGCCAGAAGAAGCCAGAAATGTTTTGTGGCCCATACCTAGTGTGTTGAGAGAAGAGAAGGTTAACCAGTCTGATCTCACCCTTTGGATTTTTTTTATTTCTAAACATTTTGTTCTTAACAAGTTACATGCCATAAGTTGGTCAGTTGCTTCACATTTACACTAAAGATTTTGAGCATTTTAATGTTTTGGAAGTGCACTGTAGTGTTAATTTCATTTGGATGCAATAGTTTATTTGCATTTAGCTACACTGATGTTTTGCACTAAATAGGAGTGTGTCAATTTTAGTGTTGCGAGTTATATCATTTTCTATATTTGGTCTTATGTCTTGGTATGTTCAAGCTACAAGGCAAAATAAAGAAATTAACTAAAAGTAAAGCATTCTTGCTGTTTTTGTCATGTTGCAATAGCCTGTTTACACTGATTATATACCAAAATCAAAGCTGATACTGTATGCTAATAGATAGTCATATCTATTAGCATAATAACTATCTAGAGTCATAATATGGTACCACTTTATTTTGATAGTCCACTTTATACATTCTACTAACTAGGGCTGCAACGATTAGTCGACGTTGTCGACAACGTCGACAATAAATATTTGTCGACAAATATCTTTGTTGTCGAGTAGTCGTTTGATCTCACGTGACCTAATGTAAGGGCCTGCAATCCCGAGATTTGACCGCTACGGCGCTGTAGCGCTAGAGTGTAGTGCAGCCCTTACAAATGCTATTGCGGTAGAAGAAAACACAGCGCGAATTATGACAGTGCAAACGAATCCGAACTAGCAAGGTTTAGGTTTGGGAAAGTTTCACAAAACTTCAAATCAAGAATGCTGTCGTGTTCAATACATGCAAGGCGGAACTTGCTTTTCACGGGAGCACAACATTCATGTTGGAGTGCAAGAGGAAACATCCCGGCAAAAGAGGAGCCGGTGAGAAGTGAGTGTTCTCCAGCTGGAGCTTAACGTTACTAACCAGCGGTAAATCTCTCTTTATTAGAGAATGCAATACTACTAATAATAGTAATAATATTATCAATAGTAATATAATTACAGTAATGTGATGACTTATTTTGCATAGAATAAAGCTTGATAGAGCTTAGGAGTCAGGGCTGTTTTTATTATTGTAACACTATTAGTATATTAGGTATTATTATAGTCTTATCACTTGCCTGTATTTTGTTCAATAATCATGAAGACTTACAAAACGAGATGTTATATCCTTCCTATGATATAGGAAGAATATCATGGCAGTAACTTTATCATACTATAAATTAAAAGGTGAATGAGAACATCTCTGTCAGCTCAATTGTCATGTAAAAAAAGATTGTAATTTTATTCTTATAATAATTGTTTGCAGATTAATATTTTACCATTCTTTGTGTCCTGAAGTAAATGTCCCTTTTTCTGTTTCAGTTCTAAGAAAAGCAGTGGGCCTATTAAACAATGCTTAGAGAGCATTTGTGTGTGATTTGAGTTGGACCGAAATCTGAAAACTTAAAGAGAATGACCTGTTTAGTTGGCTCAAAGTTCATTAAAACAACTATTTCAAAAGCTGAAGTGATTTTTTTTATTTTTTATTATAGTTAGAATATGTATAACTCAATGTTTTAACTAATTGGAAAAGCTGAATAATCGTTCCAAACTTACTGATTAGTCTGCGAAATAATCGACGATTAGTCGATTAATCGTTCTAATAATCGTTAGATTAATCGATTATCAAAATAATCGTTTGTTGCAGCCCTACTACTAACTATAAGTAACTTTGCAGCTGCATGTCAACTAACTCTCATTAGAGTATTAGTAGGCTGTCTGCTTAATATCTGCTAATTATATATTATAATATCTTATTTTGTTGGTTCCCCAACAGATATTCTACTGACTATAAGTAACTTGGCAACTACAAGTCAACTTGTTCTCCAAACCCGAACCCACATCATAACCTGACAGTCTACTACAGTCTACTAATACTCTAATGTATGTATTTTAATAGTGCATTGTAATGTCCATTCTCAAAAAGGGGGATGACAGTTAACCGTTATGTGTCAAATCAACCGTTTGGTTGAGCATGTTTTTGAAAAATTATTAAAAACATACTAAAGTTTTTTTAATGGCACCAAGTAACATAATTTTGTAAAGTTAGGGCTCTTACAGTGTAATATGTAAAAAAAAAAAAAAATGCTTAGCTTGCAAAATTTCACCAAAAACAGTTCACATGGTTGGGGTGATTTATTTGTTTCTGACATCCATGTTAGAAGAAGTGTTGTGACAAGTGCTGTTGATTGACACTGTGACATCTAGTGAATTTTTTTGGCATAACATACCTCAACCAGATGGTACGAGAGATGGCTCAATCAGTTTGAGTTAAGTTAGGTACTCCTCTAAATAAAATATAGTGACTCAAAATGTGCTCAACCGTTTGGTTGAGCAGACAGTTAAAGGGATATAACTAAGTAAACGAACCCTGGAGCAGGTTATGTAATATACTTATATACATATTTTTTAATATATATATATATATTTATATATTGTCCTCTGTATTGTTCATTGTTGTCTGTTGAGTGTTGTCTTTCTCTCTGTCTATTTGTGGTCAAAGATAGATGATCTTGTCTTTTGAAGGAAGATTTAATAGACTGATTTGTCTGGGGACTCTGGGCGAACACTCCAGGTTTGCTCAGACACAATTTTGTCCGAAACAGTTTTGCCCAACAACATTTTCATAGACGAAAAAAAAAAATGAAACAGTATATGACTGTATGAGACTCTGGTTGTTTGGATTATTGACTTATAAGTTTAAATGACTTGTATCTTTTGTTGTTTTATAGGCTATACTTTATATTTTGCAGGCAGAAATTCTATGAAAGAAATAGCTTTGACATTTCACGTGATATGCTGGAATGCCAATCATGAATGAAAACCACTTGGCTATTGGCATTCTGCTCTTCTGTTTACCCTATCAAACAAATGCTCTACTATCAGCCTTTAATGCCACTGCCTCTTCATCTCTGCCAGCAACCAATTTCACTGATACTGGCTCCACTCCTCCAAAATATCTCACTGACGCTGCTAACCTTCTCAGAACGTACATTTTATGATAAGCAAGAAATTCTTGATTTCTATAACACAAACATGAAATGTATGGTAAGTCACTACAGTAATCACCGTTTTAATGTATGATGCAGTCAGAAACACTTTATGACATAAAAACTGATTAAATAAATGTATTTGAATTGTTGTTGAACTGAAATACTTTGCCGTTTCAGTAGTTATAGGAAATTAGGATCTAAGAGTCAGTGAACGATCCATTGTGTGTCTTTCCCCAGACTTTCTTTAGTTTCTTTAGTCATTTACAGAATCAAAAATTTGCACTTTGTGGTACTCTTTGGGATATTAAAACTTTCTAATAAAATGAACAAATTTACTAAATTAATTTTGAACAGAAATTTTAGTCAGAGGACTGATAACAGTGTATTTTGTTTTTCAGCTCTGGGTCGACTATGTAGCAAAGACAGCTGAGCAATATCCACTTTTATTGAGGGACACACTCGCCCCAGTCTGCATGGGTCTTTGGGTCAGAAGTCACAGTTGGTTTATCAAGGTTTGTACCTTAATGTTTGTCATATGACCAGCTATGCCATGCATTTGTTACTCATTATATAATAAAAAATAGGATTTTTTATTCTTTGGACCATTTCTTATCCCACAATTTTGAACACAAACTGGTTTGAAATCTTTTCTAGCATTATACTGTAAATTAGTTTACTGTCATTTTTTATCCCTTTTTTTGTATCTTTGCTGAATAAAAGTATTAATTTCTTTTAAAAAAGAATCTTGTCATGTCAAAGGAAATTTCAAATTGTATATTTAGTTCATATCTGGCAACCAGTTCTCAATGTCAACTTTCAGGCATTAACCCTCAATGAGTTTTGTCCCGGTATGAAGCTGATTTTAAAGGGGTACTTCACCACTGACAAAATGGGCTTTCAATAAAACTTAGCTGCCTATATAGTAGAAAGGTGAAAAAAATGGAAATCTGCTCTATCTGATTAGAGAAAACAGAGAAAAAAGACTTGTCTTCCCTTTTGCCAAATAGGTAGGAAAACTTCAACACCCACGATGCACTGGGCGTGTTGCCATCCAAGGCCACTCCCACCAGTCTGCTATGTATACGCTTACCAGAGTCAAATACTGCCTTGCTTAGTAGGAAATACTTCTTAGCAAACTTTTAGTCATAATGGTGTCGACTTCCTGGGTGCAAGAATTCAAAGAGTAAATGTTTAGCATGAGTGAGTTAGTTCGGTTTCCAGTGAAGGATCCAGCGCGTTGTAGGCAGCGGCTAAAGGCTGCAAACAATCATAAATATATAGAGAACACTGCAACGGAAAATCTGAAAAACCTCCATGTTTGTAATCATCATTTCAAACTGGATGAACACAAGTGTTTTAGGCCAAACGAAGGGGGAAAAAAAACAAAATGCTGTTGCTTCCAGGCAAAGTCTGTTCACTCGGTGGCCATATTTGCAACGCCTCCGGGCAGCTATTCCGGACATCCAAGACCAAGTCCTATCTATTTGAATGGGGAAATCCTGAAATCTCAAAAACTGCTTGCTGAACTCAGAATTAAATAACATGTTTTAAATCAGAAATATGTTAACAAAACCTGACACTAACTGACCCATAAATGTTGTTTCTTATGCTCAAATAGCGTTAAAAAAGCGTATTTTTCAGACTAGACCAGCCAGTGCGCATGTGTGTCCTAAGCGCGAGTTTCAGGTTTATAGAGGAACCAGAGCTTCTAACAGCAGCTGCAGTGACATAATGACTTTACCAATCAAAGATTGGCTCTTTTATTCAGAAGGCTATTATAAGGTATTCCGACATATTGCGCAATGCAGTTTCTCCCATTCATAAGTAATAGGAGTGCAGTGTCTTTGTATATCTATAGACATTGTACAATACAATTTTCAGTGATAAACAAACCCGACATGTTCAGGCAGTCCTGACATGTTCAGGACTGCTGCTACCTACAGCGGCCATACGGACATTGATGAGTACGCCACGTCGGTGTTAGCTTACATCAGCAAATGTACAGAGGACGTTAGCGTCATGAAGACCATCATTACCAGAGCTAATCAGAAACCCTGGGTTAATGCAGAAGTACGCAAGATGTTAAAAGCACGCAACACTGCTTTTAAGTCTGGCGACGTAGAGGCTGTGAGAACAGCGAGAGCCAATCTAAACCGTGCCATCAGGCTGGCAAAGCGTTCTCATAGTGAGAAAATCCAGGACCTGTTCCAGGACCCAACCAACACCAGCAACATGTGGAAAGGTATAAGGACCATCACTAACCATAAGGTAACACCTCCTCCGGGAGGTGAGGCTGACACTGACTTTCTAAATGAACTAAATATTTTCTTTGCGAGGTTTGAGGCACTGAACAGCACTTGTGCAAAAAAAGCAGTGTCTGAACAGCAAGAAAAAGCACTGTGCCTGGACATAGCTGATGTACAAAGGTCTTTGAGGAGGGTAAATACCCGGAAAGCCCCAGGCCCTGATAACATTCAGGGGCGAGTGCTCAAGGATTGTGCAGATCAGCTGGCCTGTGTTCTGACGGATATTTTTAACATCTCGCTAGACCAAGCCATAGTGCCAACGTGCTTAAAGACTGCCACCATCATCCCAGTGCCAAAAAAATCTCAAATCATCTCACTAAATGACTACCGACCCATCGCACTGACTTCCGTTGTAATGAAGTGCTTTGAAAGGCTGGTTAAAGACTATATTATCTCCAGACTCCCTCCCATGTTTGATCCCTTCCAGTTTGCCTACCGGCCAAATAGCTGCACTGCGGATGCCATCTCCTCCGTCCTGCATCCGAGTCTTGTACACCTAGAGGAGAAGAACACGCATGTTAGGCTGCTGTTCCTGGACTTCAGTTCAGCTTTTAATTCCATCATTCCTCAACATCTGGTAGACAAACTGGGACCCATGGGTTTCAGTACACCCTTGCGGAACTGGCTGCTTGATTTCCTCACTGACAGACCTCAATCAGTGAGAGTTGGACAAAATACGTCTAGTGTCATTACTCTCAGTACTGGCTCCCCCCAGGGCTGTGTCCTGAGTCCGCTGTTGTTCACTTTGATGACACATGACTGCGTCCCTAGGCATGCCACAAATCACATCGTAAAATTTGCGGATGACACAACGGTGGTAGGCCTAATAAAGGATGACAAGGAACTGGCCTACAGAGAGGAGGTGGAGCAGTTGGTGGGCTGGTGCAGAGAAAACAGTCTGATCCTGAACGTCGAAAAGACCAAAGAACTCATTGTCGACTTCAGGAAGAACCAGCCCAGCCATTCTCCACTACTCATCAACAACATAAACGTGGAGGTGGTTAGCAGTATAAAGTTTCTGGGTGTGTTCATTACTCACGATCTTACCTGGTCTGTAAACACAGCATCACTGGTGAAGAGGGCACAGCAGAGGATGTACTTCCTACGGAGGATGAGAAGAGCCCATCTGCCCCCGCCTACCCTCACCACTTTTTACAGAAGCACCATAGAGAGCATCTTGACCAGCTGTATCTCAGTGTGGTGTGGAGGCTGTAGGGCCTCTGACTGGAAGGATGTAAGAAGGGTGGTGAAGACAGCGGAGAGAATCATCGGCACCTCTCTTCCCTCCATTCAGGACATTGCAGAGAACCGCTGTGCCTCTCGGGCCAGGAAAATTTGCGGGGACCCCTCTCACCCCCACTACGGTCTGTTTAGTCTGCTGGCCTCCAGAAAGAGGTTTCGCAGCATTCGGTGTCGGACCTCCAGGTTTTACAACAGCTTTGTACCCCAAGCCATCAGACTGTTAAATACTAATAAATAATCCTTAGTACTGCTGGTTTTATACTTGACTACTGTCAAATATTGAGTTAGATGTTTAGAGGGCTAAATTATTTATACTCTGCTATTTATATATTTATTATAAACTGTTTGTACAAATTTTTGGGATGAACATTTACACTGTAAAATTGAAACTGTAAGAAATTTGTGGCCTATGCAAACGAAATTTCGTTCTGTATGCACTTGTTGTATTCTGAATGACAATAAAGTCTGTCAAAGTCAAAGTCAAACCCTTGTTAATAACCCTCTGTCGATCCAACTGCCCGTGGGTGGGGATACAAAAATGTGGAAGTATAATCACTGGAGTTGTCAAAAGTCTGCCACATGACACATTTTGCGTCAACTGGCGGACTTTTGCTGACAAATAAACGTGAATTACTCGGCCCAGGTATACACGGAAAATGAGTTAACGTTGTTCATTTACATATACTAACGACACTGTAACAATACTAAACAGGTTGAAAATTGGCAAAGTTACGCTTTAAGAGTATTATCAAGAAACTTAAACCAGCCCAAGCAATAAACAAAGCAGCACTTTTGACTAATGCTGTAGCTGTTTATTGGGGGAACAGTGTAGGACGTGATCTATAAAAATATAAATAAGGCGCTCCTTGTTCCACGTGCCCTCCCAACTATTCAGAAAGATTTCCAGTGCTTTCCTGCTGTGAAATCATTAGCTGTGCTGGTTGGAAATTGGAATGAACACACAAAAATGATTTTTACTACTTGTACCGGTACTTAAATGTATCATACATCTAATTAGAATCTCTGGAGGAACATGCATGACAACAGATCTCTGTTTGGGAATTGTACATTGCATTGTCTTATTTACTTTTTGAACATTATTGCAGAGGCATTGGCAGAACCTTCCTGGCACCACTCATCAGGGATGTGAACATAAGGGCCATTCCACTCTTTTCCCTCTGCAGATTCAGCATAAGATATCAGAGTCACCAAATTAGGTACTTCCCTTTTTTATTTTTTTAACTTTTTTTGCATAGTATTTATTTTTTTCTTTGCTGCATAGTGCAGACCCGACTAAGGCTGCGTTCACACTGCAGGGGCTTAATGCTCAATTCCGATTTTTTGAAAAAATTTGATTTTTTTGCAAGGCCGTTCACATTTCCAATTAAATGCGACCTTTTGTGATCTCCTGTGTGAACGTGAAATGACCCAGAAGTGACCCGCATGTGCAGAAGAGTACTCAACAGCCAATTCCCGCCTACTTCAACGCAGAATTATGACGTTTGTCGCATATCAATGACGTGCGGGTCGGATACATGTGACCTGGCCGTTCAGATTGAAGTCGCATTTCAAAAGATCGGATACGGATACATATCGGATTTGGACCACATACCCAAGTGGCCTGGGTCGCATTTGAAAAGATCGGATCTGTGTCGTTCAGACTGTCATGAAAAGATCAGATACAGGTCGCATAGGGGCAAACAAATCGGAATTGGGTCGTTTCAGCCTGCAGTGTGAACGTAGCCTAATTAATCATTAAATGCATTGAGTGTTTTCAATCATATATTTTATTATTTGCTCGTTGTATCCCTAGTGCATATTAAAATCCGCTGCATTAAAATGTGTTGCACAAGGTTTTTACGTCAAAAAGCTTTGCATGATTATTAGCAAAGTGGAGCTGCTTTAGGACAAACATTTGATAAGATTGCCATCTTCTGGTGATTCATCACAGTCAATAAAAAGCTAATTTGAAAAAGATTTACACTCTCCAACCATGCAAGAACAGGTTAAGTTAGAAGTTGAAACCCTGTGCAGCACTTCTTTGATACTTATGACTGTAGTGTAGATTATGGTACTTAATGTAACAATGGTTATTAAATATGCAATTTAGAAAAATTATAGTCGTGGCCAAAAGTATTGTCAGGGACATCAATTTTGTGTTTCACAATGTTTGGTCTTAGTCCTAAACGACAGTGATGTGGTTATGTCTATTAAACTATGTCTATTAAACCTTTGACAGCGATGTGGCTATGTCTATTAAACCTTTGATAAGTACGATCACGGTGGAATATTCAGATCTGCGTTGGTGCCGCCGCTGACCCAGAGAGAGTTGTCATGTATAGGTATGAAACAGCTTCACAAACATTTTCAACCACACAATATCGTTATTTCTGTCTTAGAATCATTCAAATTATAACAGAAGTACTGGGATAAAAGTTTATAGTTTGGATATAAACACTGATGTCTATGGTAGCGATCAAATAATGATTCTTTCTTATATGATTCTTTCAGGTGCAGTATTTTCTTGGCCATTTTGATGCAAAGCCATGGCTGCGCGTCTTTCTGAGGTAACCATTGCTAACCATTCTGAGGTAACCATTGCAGGAGCTCAATGATTGGAAGCACCTCTTTCCTCTTTTATAGCAATCAGTCTGCTCTTATAATCCAATCAGAATAATGGAGTGATTTCTCCTGACTAGTACTTGTTCACACTTTTCCATGTGTTGATATGATTATTTAAATTTTAAATGATGTTAGCAGGTCATTTTCGATCAGGGCCGCAAACTGTGAAATTTGTGTTTTTGTAAAAGGATCTTTTTTTTTTGTCCAATGAAGCTTTATGCAATTATTGAAATATGTAATAATGGTGCTACTATCAAATCAATAAATACATTATTGTGGTACACTTGAGCCTGATAGAATTAAGAAGTTTGCTCAAAACCTGATGATCGTGTTTTGCAGCATAATTTGAAAAAGGATCCTAAAGGAAGCAAGAAAATGTGACTTTTTGTACAAAGGAATTCACATGATCAGTCACAAATATGCGTATTTAATTAGTGACCTTGTGCACAATCCTAAATACTTAAATGTGTCATATTTAAATAATTAAACATAGTAATTTTTTTAGTTCAAATTACAACTTTACACCTGTACACTATAGAGTTGAAACCTTGTAGAGTCTTGACTGTACATTAGGGTACTTGCTGTAACAATGATAAACAATGTATCGTATATGGTTAATGTGTAAATGGTTATAAATGTATCAAAGCCAGAAAACAATAACATTATTATGGTGATACACTGGTGCATGATAGAAATAACACCAACATTTGAACCATAGACTTTAGATTTGAACTTGTGTAGGTAAAATTCCACCAAGAAAACGGTAGAGGGAGACATTGAACTGTTTTTTGGTCTTGTATTTATGGGTTCATCCAGTTTATTGGAAAGTAAAAATAAACAGGACACTAACTTATACTTATGTGTCTCATCAGCCTTAAAGTACATGTACACTCAGGAAGTAAGGGGGGATTTGACTGTTTAACAGGGAGCCAAATATGAAAAAAGTGCAAACAGACTTCCAACTTGGAAGAACCGATAATCACCATAATGTTCTGCCATGTTCATTTTCAATTAATAACATATCTGCATATTATGTTAAAGACATACTTTTGAAGCTTATGATGAATATGCAATGAAAAGTTCAGTTATTAATAAATTACTTAATGCAATGAGTGTATATACCTTATTTAAATATCATCCCCCACTTCAAACTGTATGTCGTTTCATGTACCATGCATAAACATATTTTGAATTTTATATCTGATTGAATTTTTATGTCTTAGCAGCCCATGTATTATAGTTAAACTCAGAGCAGCTGTCACTCTGTACTATGGCTTATGAATTAATGTAGTGTTTTGTGGTGGGCTCCTGCTGGCACTCAAAGCACGTTGGCATTTCTATTTCAGTTGTGGACAGTCCTGGTCTCTTCACACAGCTATCTATTCTGATGGCTGCGGTCACAGCCCCACGCCACTGACCTACACAACCAGCTGCAAACTCTGGTTCATTGCTGTTTCAGATGTGGTAGGTCATGCTGTAGAGGCTCATTATAACATGTAAGTGCAAAGTAAAGCTGAACTCCAAAAATCACAGCTTCTGGTTTGGACAGGACAGGGATGCTAAATATAGATTTTGAGAGTCAGCAATAAAACTGGATTGAGTTCAAATGTATACACATGAGGGATACCATAGAACAGTGATTTACATTAAGATAAATACAAGGTGAGCTGCAAAATATAGCAAATAGGGAAAATTCATATTCTGGCAAGTTCATTTACCAAATATCTAAATATAAATGGCAGTGTTGGTTAGGTCAAATAATGAAGGTCATATATGATTTTGTATGGAAACTTTGTATGTAGCAGTTAATTATATTTCTTGTTTATTTTTAAGATGCAGTGGGGTCCAAAAGTCTAAATTAAATGCAAGGGAAAGGCTAAACTAAAATTAACATGAAGTTTGCTCAAGACCTGATGATCGAGCTATTCAGCATAATTTCATAATCCAAATGGAAGCAAGAAAAAGTAACTTTTTGTGCAAAAGAGTTAGCATACTCAGTGTCACAAATTTGCTTGTTTGATTAGTGACCTAGAGCATAATCTTCTTCATTTTATGTCATAGATTTAATCATAAAAAAGGGACATGCCCAAAATCCTAAACACGGTAACTTTACAATACGGTTCATTACATTAATGTTTTTACTAACATGAACTAACAATGAGCAATACATTTGCTAGAGTATTTATTAATCTTTGTTAATGTTAGTTAATAAAAATCCAGCGGTCCATTGTTTGTTCATGATAGTTCACAGTGCATTAACTAATGTTAACAAATACAACCTTTGATTTTAATAATGTGTCAGTAAATGTTGAAATTAATATTAACTAATTAATGCTGTAGAAGTATTGTTCATGCTTAGTTCATGTTAACTAAGGTATGTTAACTAATTAACCTTATTGTAAAGTGTTACCCACTAAACTTTCAATTGTCTTAACCACAAATTAGGTCAGGAAATTAGCACAATTTAAGCAAATGCACAACATAAAAAGTAATTGCTGTCTCAGAAACACATCAGAGACAGAATTAAGTTTTTTGGCAGGATATGGTAAGTTGTGTGTGAAATGATGAATCATAATGAAACACGAGTTGCATGGTGATGCTCCAGAGCGCTGTCTTCGAAAATCTGGCAAGAAATATAACAAATTCATCTCTACCACAGTGGAGCATTAAGGAAGAGGAGTCATTGTGTCGGTAACCTTTTTAGCTGCTCGTATTGGTGAGCTACTTTACTGTGAAAAGTCATTTAATGCTTTGAAAGACAGGGGAATATTGCAGAATGGCTTGCTTCCCACAAATGAAACGTTTTTATCTAAAGAGAAATGATCAGATGCCCAAATTGCAAAGACAACCAAGAAGTGGCTTGAGAACAAGTCCACCATCAGGCTCATGTTTTGGCCTATAGTCAGTGTCCAGATTTAGATTTCCACTATAGTGAATATTTGGTCTCACATAAACTTAAACTACCTGGGAAACATTTTTAAACTACTCATGAACTGTTTGAAGCCATCAACATTGAGTAAAACAAAACACAGACTCTTCTTCCTGTAAAAATCTGTAAGTTTATCCACATGGCAAACTTTTAAAGAAAACGAAAGGGAAGGCTATTCCAAGTTATTTTACCTACAGTATTTGTGCAATTCTTGGTAATTTCCTGAGTGATTTGTGATTTAAATGGTTAAGACCACGAAAAGACCACTAAATATTTACGTCTGTAGACTTTTAAAGCATGCTGATAATGTCAAGATGCTCTGTTGTTCAAATCAAAATGTGGAAGAAATGTGATCTGTGACTGATACTGAATGATTTATAGTGCCACAACTGCTGATCTTCTGGGATTTTCATGCACATCAGGCTCTATATCGAGGATGCAGACACAAAATAACAACTAGTAAGTGGTATTTTTGTGGGGGGATGCTGTATTAATGAGAGAGGTGAGAGTAGGATGACCAGGCTGGTGCAATCCGACAGAAAGGCAGCAGTGTGTGAAATAGCCACATGTTACAACAGTGCTGTGCTGAAGAACATCTCTGAACACACAATGAACATTGAAGTAAAGCACATTAGACGGCAGCAGAAAACCATTTCTTTCCAGGTTCCTAGACCCAGGTTCCAGGCTGGGCACCTGCTGAAAACTATACTACAGATGTTCCCTGGTATGATCTTCTTCCACAAACAATGAGTTTGAACCCAAATGGCATCTAGACTTCAATCCAACAAGTAATTTTGGGATGTTTCGTAACAGATCTGATACAAATGATGCTATCATATCAACATCAGGAATGTTTCTACCCCTTGTTAACTTCATGCCACTGAAAGTTGATGCATGCTTAAGTGGATAGCAATAAGGTGCATATTGATGATACATTTTGCATTAGCCTCTCCCACACAAATGCGCACAATAATGTGTTTACAGTTTGAAAATATATTCATTTGAATCCATGTTTAACGGGTGGGTCGACTGAAACAGGGGAGGCGTGGTTTGCAAAGAAATTCGATACTGTCAAAGAAGTTGAGTTTGGATTTAAAGAGATGTTGCACTCTGTCCCACATAAGGGGAACCGAGTCTCCTCTGCACATTTATGATCGTTAAATTGTATTTATGAGCATGCTTACAGATGCTTTTGGATCTATGGATGAGCATTCGCAAAACACTACGGTCAGAAGACAAGCAGTTCTCAGTAGGCTAGCCTGCTGAAATTTACAGCAAGTCTGCAGAAAATCTGAGTGATCGTTAATTCGCTGGATACAGTAGCTCAGGTAATCAGTATTAAAATAGTTTTTCTCTAAAAAAAACTTGGTTCAAAGTCTAATTAATGATTGCTTTATTATTGTTCTCTGGCAGTGTCAAATCTCATCAAAGACTATAAATACATATTAGGCCTACTTAATTTATTTTATGCAGCAGCAAAGATTTTTTTCTTTTATATTTTGCAAGCCTAATGTTTTGTGTTTGTCATCGTATGTAGTCTACATCTTATAACGCGCGTTTTTGCATTATGTTTAATTGTTAGTGTAGGCGTAGATATGTAAGACAGAAATTATGGCGTTGCGTTTTATGATAAAAACTTTAAAAATGATTTAAATTCCGTTGCTTTCCGTTTGACACTTTTTCATAGAGGTATACTATTCGTGAACAGTTCTTTTTAGTCGAATCTTTTTAATGACTCAGGTGAACCGGTTCAAAGAACTGATCTGAATCATTCGTTCACGATCGGTAATCAATCAACAACTCTCCGAAAAGTAAGTTGCTTTTAAGCTAAATATCAGAAATGTTATAAATAAAACGTAGTGGAAATATGTTTAGGCCTATAACTATTACTAAACATTCGAAACATCCAAAAAATGTTTGCCGACAAGAGATGTTAATACATTTTTTATTGTTTAACATGCAAGTAAAATATTTAGGTTTGAGTTAAACTTTTATAAGCCGAATCGTGGTTGCAACAAACTGAATGTGGATACATAGAAATACAACAGCCTTAAAATAAAACATAACTGAAATAAACATATAAACAGTCAGGGACAATGTGACAGCGTAATTACATAGTTATGTAGGCTAAAATAAGTTCTGAATTGATTCAGTTCTTTGAAATTAAGTTTGTTCATTAGACTTTCCTTTAATAGTTTTTAAACTTAAGAAAGTGTGCTCTTTGTACACTCTGTAAAACATTATTCAGCAGAATGATGTTGAATATGTAAACAAGAGCTGGGTTGAATTTTCAGAATTTTCTTCACAAGCCCTTGCCCATCTCTTTCTCTTTCTTGTACCTGTTTTATTTCTCAGCTTTACTGCCTGAAAGCTCTTCCTCTTCTCAACAGTTACCTGAAGACCCTCTGACGTCATCATCAGAAGTCATCCACCATGGGTCACTTAACCTCTGCATTACTGAGGGGGATTTCTCTCCTGCTGGTGACCCAGCGTGTGTTTGCTATGGTGTTGTTTAATGCCACAGATCTTGGCATTCTTTTGGATAAGTACCTGGAAGATGATGATGGAGACTGGATGGTGGAGAGACAGCGAGGCAAGAGGGCCATCACTGCCAGTGACATGCAGGCTATCCTAAACCTTCACAACAAACTTCGAGGGCAGGTCTACCCACCAGCTTCAAATATGGAATACATGGTAAAACATCCCTTCTCTGCTTCAAATGATCAAATTTGGTGAATAACATGTATTAGGAAGAATTATCCACTCAAATTTTGCTTTAGTTTAGTGGTAAGTGTACACATAGAACTTTGCAATCTATTTTGCATTAATTTGTTTTGCAGTCAGCTGTTACCTTTGTGGTTGTGGTATTGCATAGAAAACTATAATTTCAAATTCACAGCTTCTTCATGACGGTCTAATCCTGGCTTAATCTAAGCCCTGTCTGTGAAACCGTCTCTGGTTACTTACGTAACCTATGTTCTCTGAATAGGGAACGAGACGCTGCGGAAAGCGCAGTGGGATATCCTCTGGATGTGCCGATTGTCTGAAGCCCTATAGAATCACGCCAATCCATTGGCTGATGGCGCTCGCGCAAAGCTGGCTCCGCCCCGACGCTCTTACGTCGTAGCATGATGTACGCGCGCGCGCCATCTTCTCCTCAGATTTCTCTGCCGAAAAGAAAAACTGTCGGCAGCGCGAGGAGCTTGGCAGCGAACGCAGCGTCTCGTTCCCTATTCAGAGAACATAGGTTACGTAAGTAACCAGAGACATTCTCTTTCATAGGTTCACTCAACGCTGCGGAAAGCGCAGTGGGAACGAAATACCAAACTCGCCAAGCTAAGCGCTGCCATAACCGGTACCAGACCAAATAATAACAACCATGATAGGTTCAAGCAGATAGAACCTGGGAACCTGGAGTCATGTCAAGATCCAAATTATAGAACCTCACAAAGGTCTGCGGAGAGGACCAACCTGCCGCCACACAAATGTCTTCCAAGAGGGCCCCTCTAAAGAGAGCTTGAGAGGAAGCCACACTTCTGGTGGAATGCGCTCTGATGCTAAGAGGTGAAGGCAAACCACGCACCTCATAAGCCAGCGAAATAGCGTCCGTTACCCAGTGGGAAATCCTCTGCTTTGATGCTGCAAGCCCGCGGCGGCCAGCACCAAAACATACCAAGAGCTGGTTTGATTTCCTCCAACCGCTTGAGCGATCTACATACAACTTCAAAGAACGGACCGGGCAGAGCAAGTTAAGTTTCCTTTCTTCCTCAGAGGCAAAAGGAGGAGGGTGGAAAGCATTAAGGTTAACAACCTGAGAGCGGAACGCCGTGGAAAGAACCTTGGGTACATACCCCGACCTCGGCCTCAAGGTAACCCTAACCAGGCCAGGAGCGAAGTCCAAGCATGACTCACTAATAGAGAGAGCCTGCAAATCCCCTATCCGCTTCAGTGAAGATAAAGCTAACAAAAGAGCAACCTTAAGAGTCAGAATCCGCTCAGGAGCTGACTCCAAGGGCTCGAAGGGAGCCTCTGTCAAACCCTCCAGGACGACTGACAGGTCCCACGAGGGAACACTAGGGGGGCGAGCCGGTTTCAGGCGCCTAACCCCACGCATGAAGGCCGAAACTAACCTCAGTTTCCCCAAGGGAATCTCATCCGATTCTCTATGAGCAGCAATAGCTGCGACATACACTCTGAGAGTGGTAGCGGCCGCTCCGGAAGCAAACTTTTCCTGCAGGAATTCCAGCACTGAGCCTACTGGGCAGCTAACTGGGTTCCTATCATGTGCTAAGCACCACGCCTCGAACACCCTCCACTTGGAGGAGTATAGCCTCCTCGTCGAAGGGGCTCTAGCATTCGCAATAGTCTCCTGAACGTCGGTTGGGAGATCAAAGCTTAAAGCTAACGGCCTCTGATAGGCCAAACGTACAGCTTCCAAATGTCGGGGCGAGGATGCCATATCCTGCCCTGAAGCTGGGAAAGCAGGTCCTCCCTGACCGGTATCTCCCAGGGGGAGGATTCCAACAGAGGGATCAGCTCCGAAAACCATGGCTGGGACGGCCAGAATGGGGCTACCAGAAGGAGGCGGACTCCGCTCTCCCTCACTCTGGACAGAACCGCCTGGATCAGCTTGATGGGCGGGAAGGCATAGAGTTTCTGCATCGGCCAAGGGTGGGCGAACGCATCTATCCCCAATGGAGCTGGAGGGCTCAGAGAGAACCAAAGCGGGCATTGGGACGACTCCTGAGATGCAAAGAGGTCCACTTCCGCTTTTCCGAACACCTCCCAGATCAGGGCCACCGACTGGCGGTTCAACATCCATTCCCCAGACCTGAGCTTCTGCCTCGACAGAAAATCTGCTGCGAGGTTCAGAATCCCTGGGACATGAACTGCTCTCAGAGAGAGGAACTTGTCCTGGGACCACAGGAGAAGGTGACGCGCATGCCTGTCTAGGGTGCGCGATCGTGAACCCCCCTGTCTGTTTACATGGGACACTACTGCCATATTGTCCGTTCTGACAATGACATGGTGTCCTTCGAGGAAAGGGAGAAAGTGGCAAAGAGCCAGGAAGACAGCCCTCAGCTCCAAGCTGTTTATGTGCCACGAGAGGGTCTCGCCAGTCCAAACCCCACACGCTGGCCTGCCCTCGAAAACCGCTCCCCAGCCGGTCAGAGAGGCATCCGTCGTAACCATCTGGCGACGGAATACCGCACCCATACCGACTCCTTTCTGAAGGAAGAGGGGGTCCCGCCAGATTGACAGGGCGCGAAAGCAACTGCGCGACACCTTCAATAGGCGAAAGGCTGGCCCCGTGGGCCGAGCCCCTGAGAGCTTCATCCACCACAGAAAAGGTCTCATGTGGAGCAGCCCCAGAGGTAGCACAGGGGAGGCCGCGGCCATAAGGCCCAGAAGTCTGCGGCAGGTGCTCACGGAAACATGCTGGCCTAGTGCGAAACGGGACAGACATGTCACCAGACTGGAAATCCGTGCAGGAGCCAAACGGGCCTGCATAAGAACGGAGTCCATGCATACCCCCAAGAAAACCGTGTTCTGAGCTGGAGTAAGAACGCTCTTCTCCGTATTCAGCCTCAAACCGAGAGACTGAATATGACGGAGGACAATGTCCCTGTGGTGAGTCACCAACTCTCTGGAGTGGGCTAAAAGGAGCCAATCGTCCAGGTAGTTGAGTATATGGATGCCCTGGAGCCGCAGCGGGGCCAGAGCAGCATCCATACACTTTGTGAACGTCCTTGGCGCTAGAGCGAGGCCAAAGGGGAGGACCCTGTACTGGTACGCTTTCCCTCCAAAGGCGAACCTGAGGAACTTCCTGTGTCGCCGTACGACCTGGATGTGGAAATAAGCATCCTTGAGGTCTACCGTCACGAACCAGTCCCCCCGCCGGATATGAGATATGATGGCCTTCAGCGTCAACATTTTGAATTTTCCTTTGTAAAGAGAGAAATTCAACCGGCGAAGATCTAGTATCGGCCGCAGGCCGCCCCCCTTCTTCGGGACCAGGAAGTAACGGCTGTAGAAGCCCTGTTCGACTTCCCCCGAAGGAATCTCTTCTATCGCCCCCTTCAGCAGAAGGGATGAAATCTCCTGCTGTAGCACAGAAGCCTGAGCTGCGCTGTCGACTACAGTAGGAAAGACCCCGTTGAAGCAGGGGGGGTTGCGACAAAACTGAAGCGTGTAGCCGAGCCGAACTGTGCGAAGGATCCAAGGCGATACCCCTGGTAAACGCTCCCATTCTTGAACGAAATGTGATAGAGGCAGAGGAGTGTTGCAGTGCAAGGGACATACCTGAGGTAGGGTGTCGCGCTGGTTTCCATGGGGAGGCGCGGTTGACCGTGGAGGAGAGCGCTTGGCGTCCTGACACGTATTGGGGGGTACCACCACCTGGATAGAAGTAACTGGGTCCGCCTGCTCCAGAGGAAAAAGAACTGTGCCTCTGAGGAAGCGATTGGCGGGTGTAACGTGCACCGGGAGCGAGGGGAGAAAGCAAGATGCGTCTCCTTCCTCCTGCGCCGGACTGGGTGAAGAGAGTGAAACAGGACCTGCACTTCGAAACACGCTGGGTGGCGAAGGTGACAGGGTTGGATGAGGAGAGCCGGCTGGAGGAGGGCAGAAACGCTTGCGCGGTCTGTCCCAACCTCGTAGATCTGATGAGGCTCTCCTCCTCCTGCCCTGCGGGTCAGGAACGGCTCGAGGAGGCTGGAGCGGCCGATTTGTTGGACCGCTTCAGCTGAAGGCGCTTGTGAGGGCGCTGGCGAGGAAATGGACGACCTCGGGCTCCCCAGACAGTAGTTGGTGGGTGGCGAGCCGGGTCACTCCTGCTAGTAGGGAACTCAGCCCTATGAGCAGAGCGTTCTCGGGTTTGAGAAGGGGGAGGGTTGGAGTCACTGGGCCCTCTGACCCTCCTGGGCATAAACTGCCTGAACGCGGCCGACTGAGACTTAGCGGCGCGGAACTTGTCAACCACCGTGTTGACCGCCTCCCCGAAAAGACCTGAGTGGGAGATAGGGGCATCCAGGAGGAAACTCTTATCCTTGTCTCGGATCTCCGTGAGATTCAACCAGAGGTGGCGCTCTGCAGCAACCGAGCCCGCCATAGAGCGACCTACAGCCCGAGCAGTGTGCTTGGTGGCTCTTAGGGCCAGATCTGTGGCTTTGCGAAGCTCTTTGACAGCTTCGGGCGTCAGTCCCTCTCCTTCATCCATGTCCTTCAAGACGTCCGCTTGGTAGGCTTGAAGGATGGCCATGGTATGCAGGGCCATGCCTGCCTGACCAGCCGCCATGTAAGACTTCCCAATAAGGGAGGAAGTAGTCCTACAAGCCTTGGAAGGAAGAAGGGGACGCGCCTTCCAAGACGGTGCAGACGACGGGGCGAGGTGGTTAGCCAGCGTGTCCTCGACCGCTGGAATAGCGGAATAACCCTGCTCCACAAAACCAACAAGGTTGGTGAAGTCAGCGGCTGCCGCATTAGTTAGGCGTGCGGAGAATGGCTGCTTCCAGGATCTGGAGATCTCGTGATGCAGATCGCTGAAAAAGGGCAGCTTTCTTCGCTCTGGCCTAGAATTAGGGCCACGTAGGAACCTCTCGTCGAGTTTGGACGATTGAGACTCGCGGGGCTCATCAGGCCAGTCAATAGAGAGCTTCTCTGTAGCGCGCGACAGCACCTCAATAAGCTCAGTGTAGGCCGGAGTAGGCCGCGCGTCCTGGCCGCTAGGCGGGATAACGTCATCAGCCAAAGCAGGCCCGAAATCCTCGGAGTCGGAGGCTGCAGTGTAAATAACGTCATCCAGACCGAAAGAAACCGATTCGCGGGCTCCCGGGCTGGGACATAAATAATCATGCGCGAATTCAACCGCGCCGCGTGCGTGCTCGGGAGAGGGAGGGAGAGAAAGGGCGAGGCCCGTCTGCTCATACTCAATATCCTCGAGCTCAACATCCGAACCCCAGGCCGCGGATCCACGAGAGGCCTCAGCAGTCTCGGGAGCGCGACGGGGGGAAACGAATGTCTCCTTCTCAAAAACCGCGAGTCTAGAGCGGAGGGTTTTGAGAAGGAGATTGTCACAAAATTTACATTTCGACAATCCTAATACAGCCTCACGCGCATGCGAAAAACCCATACATTTAACACACTTACTGTGAGGGTCGTCGTTCGAGATAAAACGAACGCATGGCGGAGAGCAGCGTCGATAATCCATGACACTTCACTGTAAGGAGAACAGAGTTCCACTTATACCAGTCGCTGAAGTGTCGAGACGAAAGCTGAAGTTGAATTGAAGAATTCGGGCTCAGAAAAACGGCACGAAGGGCGAGATGTGACCGCTTCGTGAAGGCAGAGAAATCTGAGGAGAAGATGGCGCGCGCGCGTACATCATGCTACGACGTAAGAGCGTCGGGGCGGAGCCAGCTTTGCGCGAGCGCCATCAGCCAATGGATTGGCTTGATTCTATAGGGCTTCAGACAATCGGCACATCCAGAGGATATCCCACTGCGCTTTCCGCAGCGTTGAGTGAACCTATGAAAGAGAACAGGCCTTAGAGTATCTGATTTTACTTGTACTGAATTTAGGCTCTAATATGCACTAGTCCTCAACACCTAAGATACATGCCAGTGAAAATAAGAAACAGATGATTTGTAACTAGAGAAATCATAAAACTGAACACCTCAAAATTGCAATAAATCAAGGTCAACACAACACCCTCTTAACATCTACAACACTTAACACTGAATTAATCTCAAGTGCTCAACAAGGCCATAAGTAAACCAATATCCTTCAAAAAGGTCTCTTCAGTATAACATAAATAATATAATGTTAAGTAAAATTAGTCAAAGTGTACTTGCACTGGACCCAGCTGGTTTCGGCCTCATCACCGACTGCAGTCATGACCTCATCCCATAAATCAAACACCTGTGATTCACAACTACCTGCTAATGCATTCAAATTCATGTAAGTAAGGGCAAAACACACAAGATACAGTACCTTCAATGCCTTATAGATGGCGACATCGCTTCTTTATAGCAGAAATAAACTGCTGCAGAGAAAGTTAGGTGCCATGGAAAATGTAACAAGTAATTTCATTACTCAATACTCATCACAAATGTATTGGAGTAAAGAGTACATACTGTATACTTATTCAAAAATGTAGTCAAGTAGAGTGTACAAGTTGCTAATATCTTTGATACTCAGTAAAACTACAAAGTAGCCAAAACGATACTTAAGTACAGTAACTAATTACATTTACTCAAATACTTTACACCACTGCCAAAAAGTAAGAGGAAATTTTGATAGCTTGTAATGTAAATCAATGAGCTTTTGGAAACAGCAAACTACTTAAAACTACAGTACATAAAATGCATAAATATATCAGTTGTCACTCTATATCTTCCAATAATATGTTTTAGTAATATGAGGGGGGGGAATAAAAAGGTATGAGATTATTACAGACAAGTGTGGTGTCATTGCAGAATAGAAATAAGGTAACAAAATAAGAACATTGAAACATTAGTACAGCTTCACTGAGCTTATTGCTTTGTCTAAACTACCGGTAGTAACTAATACGTTTTTGATGTCTTTGCTCAAGCACTGCTCACTTTTCAATGAGCTGTTTTAGACTAGAGGACCACATACTTGCAGACACTCACCAACAACCTTACTTTAGTCTAGATAAAGAAGATACGGTAAATTATTATTCCCATATTGTTCTTCCAGTCTGTCTGTGAAACTGACAAATAACCTTCATCAGAATGTTGACTCATGGATGTAAACCAGCAAAATGTCAGTATCTTAAGTGTTGTAAAACAAATGCCGTTAAATATTGTTTCAGAAGCAGGGTTTCCTCATGCTTCTTCACGAAAGAGTCATAGTTCATTCAAAAACGAACATTTTGTCATCATTTACACCCTCATGTTGTTGGCATGTTCTTCAAAATATCTCCTTTTGTGTTCCCCTGAAGAAAGAAAGAAACGTGTTTGGAACAACATGAAAAATTTTTTGTTTGGAGAAACTATCCATTTAAGGTGTGTCTAAATTTGCTCTGTTTTACACTACTGGTCAGAAGATTAGCATTTTTATAAAATATATTTATGAAAGTCATCTCTCATACTCACCAAGGCTGCATTCATTTGATTTAAAAAAAAATACAGTTATAATGTGAAATATTACAATTTAAATATAACTCTGGTTTCCATTGTAATACATTTTAAAATGTAATTTATTCCTGTGATGACAAAGCTGAATTTTCAGCATCATTAGTCTTCAGTGTCACCTGATCCTTCAGAAATCATTCTAATATGATGAGTTGGTGCCCAAGGAACATTTATTATTATTATCAATGTTGAAAACACTTGTGCTGTTTAATATTTTTCCTCTCCAGGATTCTTTGATGAATAAAACGTTCAAAAGAGCAACAGCTATTTTAAATAGTTATTTTGCAACATTTATTAATTTCATAAATGTCTATACTGTAATTTTTTTAATCAATTTAATGTGCTTTTGCTGGATAAAAGAAATATTTTTTTAATCTTACTAACCCCAACCTTTTGAATGGCGGTATTTCATGATCTCCACAAAAATAAAACAAAATAAAATAAAATATTAAGAAGCAAAAACTGTTTATTCAACGTTGATAATAATAAGAAGAAATGATCTTAGAATGATTCCTGAAGGATCATATGACACTAAAGACTGGAGTAATGATGCTGGAAATGCAGCTTTTTGCTATTACAGGAATAAAGTACATTTTAAATTATTTTCAGTTATAAAACAGTTATTTTAAATTGTAATAATATTTGACAATATTGCTGTTTTACTATTTTATTTTATTTTGTATTAATTTTTTTTAAATAAATGCAGCCTTGGTGAGATCAAGAGACTACTTTCAAAAAGATTTAAAAAATGAATGATTTCAAACTTTTGACCAGTAGTGTAGTGTAGAAGAACCAAACCAAAATTAGGATAGAATTTGAAGCTGGATTTCCTTGCATGTTAAAGGGATAGTTCACTTTGAAATTAATTTTTGATATGTTTTAGCTTACTTTAAGGGCATCCAAGATGTAGGTGTCTTTGTTTCCGCAGTAGTTTCAATTTTGATATTTTTAGGTCAAACCGTTCTTGTCTGTCAGTCATATAATGCAGATCTATGGTCACCACCTCAAAGAGCATGCACAGAGAAGTCCAAACTAAACATGATTTAATGACTCGTAAATGTAAGTACACATTGATGGCCTAAGACACGAAACGAGCGGTTTGTGTGAGAGAACGAACAGTATTTATATCGTTTTTACCTCTTGTAACGCACAGACCGAAGCGCCCGCGCCCTCAGATCACTTGGACGTGGCTGTGTTTACAAGAGGTAAAAACGATATAAATACTTTTCGTTTTCTCACACAAACCGCTCGTTTCGTGTCTTAGGCCATCAATGTGTACATACATTTACGAGTCATTAAATCATGTTTAATTTGGACTTCTCTGTGCATGCTCTTTGAGGTGGTGACCATAGACCTGCATTATATGACTGACAGACAAGAACGGTTTGACCTAAAAATATCAAAATTGAAACTACTGCGGAAACAAAGACACCTACATCTTGGATGGCCTTGAGGTAAGCTAAAACATATCAAAAATTAATTTCAAAGTGAACTATCCCTTTAAACAAAACAGGACCATGAGACTGACCCAGCTTAGACCTTTACTTCAGAAAATGAATAAATAAATAAATAGGTGCATGCAGCATGAGCAGTCTTGAGCAGTAAGAGCCCATTTATATTGCAGCTTTTCAGAAAGACAGGCAGCGGTTTGAGAGATTGTTAACTGGCTGTCGGGAGTGGAGTTTGGGCAGCTCAGCAGAGTGAGAGTAATAGGAAAGGTGTGATGGATGTGGAGACATGGAATGTGATGATGCGCTGCTCCTGCCCTCCACAGCCTCTTACAATAACCGATTCTGAATTCTAGGCAAAACAGCAGAATTCCAGACTGCAGCAGGGAAATCCAGCAATCAACAGACCCACATTTCAACAGGAACCCAGTCTTATTCCCACACACATACGCTGTACAGCGGCTACATTTACTCTACGTTTCTCATTTGATACTTTAACTGAGGCTCTTTTGCCACTCAACAGAAAAAAATGAGCTCGTGAGGGACATTGGAAATTTTTCATTTTCTTGGAATGTGACCAGATGATAAAAAACGTGCAGCTGATGAGGTGTCAAAAGATGTAAACAATGGTGTGTGAAAGAGTGTGTGTCTGCACTGACGGGACGTGTTTTCCTTTACTGGTCCTGTCAAAGTGCGGATTCTTTAGGGCCTCCCATACTGAGAACGCTGTGTAAACAGAATCAGTTTACCCTCTTTTTTTCAGTTTACAGATTTTTCAGGATGGACCATTCACTGAAAGAAATACAGTACAAGCTGGCATTCGGTTTTGGGCAGCTGAACAATCTATTTGTGGTTTTGAAGTGTTTGATTTTGTTGGTACACCATAACACCTTGGATCATTAATATACACATGCTAAATGGAATACTGAAAAAAATATCTCCATTGATGTCAGTTGGTTAATATAGATATTAGACACCTATCCTTCTGCTTAAAGGAATATTCTGTTCAAAACAAGTTAAGATCAGTTGACAGTACTTGTGGCATGATGTTGATTACCACAAGAAAATATTTTGACTGGTCCTTCCTTCCTTTCCCTAATTCTGGGATCCGATGAGGTACTTAGGTTATGCTTTATTTTATAGTGACAATGTTACAGTGTAATTACACAAATATGTACTGAGTAATATTAATTAACTACATGAACTTACTATAGGGTTAAGGATTTGGTTTATGGTTAGTTACTTGAAATAATGTATAATTTACTGTTATAACTATAGGAACTACATGTAACGTGTAACTATGTCACCTTAAAATTAAAGTGTAACTGGTACTTACAATGGAAGTGAATGAAGCCAATCCGCAAATGTTAAATTACGCACTGTTTCAATAGTACAGGCAAGACATACTACAAAATGTGTGTTAAATTATTTTAATGTGAAAACATTGCTTAAATGCCAAAAATGTACAGTGCTTAGCATAAGTGAACACACCCATGCTAAAGTTGACTAAAAAGAGGAATAAAAAATCATCTTTTGGAAATTGATCTTAATGGCTTAATTTAAAAAATGAGGAAAACTCCAATCTTTAAGGACACCAATTTTCTTTGTGAATGAATAATGTATCATAAATAAATAAATGTTCTTCCTTAAAATACAGGGTGCATAAGTCAGGACACCCCTTTGTTAATTTCCCATAGTGGCAGGCAGATTTTTATTTTTAAAGGCCAGTTATTTTATGGATCCAGGATACTATGCATCCTGATAAAGTTCCCTTGGCCTTTTGGAATTAAAATAGCCCCACATCATCACATACCCTTTACCATGCCTAGAGATTGGCATGGGGTGCTTTCCATAAGATTATCTCTCAATGCAAATCGTACCAGCTATTAGGCTAACTGAAATAAAACCATGCCAATCTCTAGGTATGGTGAAGGGTATGTGAGAGCGTGGGGCTATTTTAATTCCAAAAGCCGAGAGGACTTCTTACAATGCATTATTCATTCACAAAGAAAATTGGTGTCCTTAAAGGTTGGAGTTTTCCTCTTTTTTTTTTAATTAAGGCATTAAGATCAATTTCTAAAAGGTGATTTTTATTCCTCTTTTTAGTCAACTTTAGCATGGGTGTGTTCACTTATGCTAAGCACTGTATCTTGTTACGTAATGTTTTTAAGGTAACACTTTATTTTGATACTTCACTTTAGACATTCTTCTAACTATAAGTAACTGTGCAACTACATGTCAACTACCAGCCATTAGAGTATTAGTAGACTGTCTGCTTAATATCTGCTAACAATTTATTTAGATTGTTCACTTTAGACATTCTACTGACTATAAGTAACTTTACAAGTACTGCATTTTTTGTATAAAAGGTGCTAGATTTTTTTACAACTTTGTTATCATGACAATGTAATGCCTAAAACTTAAATGAAAAGAACAACTTTAGAGCTTCTTGTATTAAATGCCGAATATACCTTTAACTCTACAGTATAAAGGCCTACTTTGATGGGTGGCTTAGCAAACCAAGCCGACATCCTGTTGGCAGGTGCTCACTTCAAGGATTAATGTCTCAGGCAATTGTTTCAGCTATTTTGGGGACCTTTTTGGGCCAGATTTACCACTGGACTGTGCTTGGGAGTTCCTAGGGGAAAAGTGTAACATGTATGGGCAGTGACAGGCCAGATAACTCCCTGGTCACCCCCGCCTCAATTCTGGCTCCAACCTTGAGTTTTGTATGCTTTCCATTCAAGGTGAAAGTGCCATTTTCCCTTTCCATGTGGGTCAGATAGACATAGAAATGCTTAGATTTGTGAGTAGCCTTGAACGGTGTAGTGTGCAACCAAATCTAGGAACAGAGCAGGAAATACAGAAGACAAAGGCATATGGAGAACATTACTGTAGTCCAGTGGTTCTCAAATTTTTTTTGGTCATGCCTCCCCTTTAAATCCCCTGCAGTACCTGTGTGCCTTAACCCCCAGTCAGCCGCGCCCCACACTTTGAGAGCCACTTCTGTATCCAAAAAAATTATTGTGCCTTTTGAATCAGTGCACAAGAAAAACAAACCAAGAGGTGGACCAGAGAGAAACCTGGTTCTTTGTACAGCCTGCAAGCACTCATTGTATTGAAGGCTTGCTAAAGTCAACTGAATCTATAAAAACTATCATACTGAATGTCACACTGACTAAAACAGCCATTGACTTTAGTAGAATTACACAATTTTTTTTATGTTAACAACCTTATAACCAGGTCATAATTACAACTACGCATACAAAAGATTAGGGATTTGTTTCTGTAATGCTCTGCTTCCCACCAACTTTGTCTGAATCTCAGCCCTGTATCTGTATTTTTTTTAGGTGTGGGACACTGAACTGGAGCGGAGCGCTGAGGAATGGGCCGAGACCTGCCTGTGGGAACATGGCCCAGCTGGTCTGCTGCCTCAGATTGGTCAGAACCTGGGAGTGCACTGGGGAAGGTCTGATTGTGCTTTGTTGCTTTATTGGCATGTGAGCTTAATAGTCAACACATTGTGATATCTAAACTACTCTATTAAAAACCCTTTAAAAACTAAAAAAAAATCTTTCCCAAACTCTTGAATGGTAGTGTACATGTCAGTCTGAAAATCTTCCTGTCTACGTGGACAGTTCTTTGCTAGAGTAAATTGTGGACAACCAACCCATATGATGTTTTGTCTAAGACCTGGCTATGCTAAGCATGAATTTTAAGTTATTATTAATTATGCTTTTTTAATGTTCACCCCAGGTATCGTCCACCTACTTCTCATGTACAAGCCTGGTATGATGAGGTCAAAGACTACTCGTTCCCATACCCCCAGGAATGTAGCCCTCACTGTCCTTTTAGGTGCAGTGGTCCAGTCTGTACCCACTACACTCAGGTTAGATATAATGACTGGAACATACCTCATAAGCATATCATGTGGGTAATTAGGTGCAAAATAAATTTGACAGATCTGAAAACGATTCTGAAATCGGCAGTGAAGGAATTTTAATACCAATGTAATATGTGCTCTCGTTCTGGTTGTCAACACTTCAGCTGCAGCCTTTTTAAATAGTTTGGAGTTTAACCCTCTGGGGTCTGAGGTGTTTTCGGGGTCCTTGAGATGTTTTGGCATGCTCTGACATTTGTGCATTTTTCAGTTGCTTATAAACATATTAATGGCACAGGTGAAATTACACTCTATATAGCACACACAGGGCTACCATTATATGTGAGCAACATGTATGTACATGTTTGTATTTTTGAGAGAATATTGTTTATGCGTGGTTATTGAAAAAACTAAAAAATAAATTTTCTAATATATGGCCACAAATAACATACTAAATATCTGTCCACAAGACTTTTGACTAGTGGATGTTGTCGCCTAGAGTATTTGCTTCAAATTGATCTGAAAATCATTCTGGCTAATCATTCACATAAAACAATAGATTGTTTTAAATTGTGAAAAACATTTTTTTGTTTGCAAAGGCAATATGCGGATGGGCGGATCGGCCCAACCCCCTCATGAATAATTAGGCAGTTCTCACCTGAGCAGACTGCATACTAATGAGCCTTTCATTCAGGGGTGTCACACAAGAAAGAATGCAAGGACAATATATATATATAAATAAATAAATATTTATATACACACACACACACACACACACACACACACACATATATATATATATATATATATATGTGTGTGTGTGTGTGTGTGTGTGTGTATATAAATATTTATTTATTTATATATATATATATATTGTCCTTGCATTCTTTCTT
The DNA here is from genome assembly GCF_029890125.1 of Rhinichthys klamathensis goyatoka. NCBI lineage: Eukaryota > Metazoa > Chordata > Actinopteri > Cypriniformes > Leuciscidae > Rhinichthys > Rhinichthys klamathensis. Next base: position 1,439,294 of record NW_026606648.1, on the reverse strand, counting down.
GTGTGACACCCCTGAATGAAAGGCTCATTATATATATATATATATATATATATATATATATATATATATATATATATATATATATATATATATATATATATATATATATATACATATATATACATATATATATATATATATATATATATATATATATATACATATACATATATATATATATATATATATATATATACAAACAATCAAAATATAAATGAAAGCCAAAAGCACATTTTTAGTCACACATTTTAGCCATCCACATACCATTTTTAGCCATCCACCGCGGTAAAAATAAACCAGTCGCATTTCAAAGTCGTACGCGAAATGACCGCCAGGTGGCGCAAAGGGACATTTAGCAAAACGTAAGTGGGGCTAATGTCTATTAACAGTAGCCTAAGGATGAAATACTACAAGTTATGGTAATTTCCAAATAAGCCTACAACAAATTGTTGGTCATACAGATAAGATATAATCTTTTAAAACTGTAAAAGGTTAAAGTAGGCCTACACTCACAGGCTAAAGACAAAACGTTTTCTCGCTCATGTGAGAATCAAACGTTTGGTTATTTCTCAGTAACAAAATTCATAGCCGAGCGGTAGAACTGATGGTTCATCATCAAGATGACACAGGTTCAAATCCCGCACAAACATGGTCTGCTGTATATTTTATATTTATTATTGCAGAGAGATTTGTCTAGCTCTAAAACTCTGTTACACCATACAGTTTTGTTTTATATAGGCTATATATATTTTTTTATTTATTTATTCCAGGCTCTCACGCCACCCCCCCGATTTCTCACGCTGAAGTGTCAACCCGGTCGGTCAAATTCCTGAAAGATATAGTTTATCTATAGATCTACCTGTTGAGCCACTCGTGATCGACTAGTTATACCGTAAATTAGTTAAAATATCCCGTAATCTATTTAGAGCGAGCGTGCATGCGAGACAGATATTGTGCTCCAAACCGTGCGCGCGCATGGCAGAGAGGTCTGTTCCCTACAACCTAGAGTTTTTAAAAACATGGTTTTAAGTAAAGTGTGATTTGCCAGGGGGGACTGGGATTTCCTTCTGGTCTAAACATCCCTACTTCTGCTGAATTATTTTAATCCCCACACCCCTCCCTCCACAGCTAATCAATGCTATAGGCTACTTCACCAATATCAAATATATAAAATAGAGATATGCAACAGGCACGTTTAAACGAAAAACAATAAAATCAAAACCAGCGTTTCAGTTGTTCATTAGTTCCAGTGGCCTTAATGCATGCACGGCTTTTCAAAATTTCACAAAGCGTGTTGAGATTATTTTGAATGAAATATTGAAGTTTATAATTAAGTGTTTTGGCACACCACGCCGAGTGACCCTATGCATTTTTCTAAAGTCGGGTTTTATTCTGGCATCGTGAGTTAGTGTTCGACAAACGCGGCGGCGCGTTCATTTAGATTAATTTATTTATCTCATTATTACAGCTAAAATAACTTAATAGGCGACTCCGTAATTTTTTGTCATACAGATAAGAGTAGAGTAGCTTACATCGTTCAAAACTGTAAACTTGTATTCATATTAGGCTAACGACAAAAACAGTATATCTGTCCTCTCTGTCTCCGGGAACTGCGCGTCACAAAAATGAACCGAAAGCCACTTCAGCTCAGTCACGATAAGAAATCGGCTATGTCTAAAGCCTTTAAATGTCTAAATATTTAGGCTAATAAATGTTATCTGATTATGTAGGCTAATCCATATGAAAACGAGAGGTACAGAGGATCTACTCAAACATGCGCTTCCCAATGAGAAAATGACAAGACATGGGTGAAAATCTCGCTCTAATTAAATGTAGGCTAAATCGCCCTGAATTAAAATGTAAAAACATAATAATGTATTTGTCGAAATGTTGCGATATTGTTTCATTTAAGTTCATAATTATTCTATAAATGTTATTTAATTTAGCAGCATTACCACGAAGCACCGTGTTTCGATATTTATTTGAATAATACAAAATAAAATAAAAACTTAATTCACAAATTGCATGCCTGGTTGTAAGGATCCAAAGATCCCTGTAGACTTTAATATTAAGTGACAACAAATTCACAAGCGTTTTTTCAGATTATATTTAGTTTTGCTTGGAAAAAGCTGCCCCAAACCAGTTTTATTTCATCAATTATTGAAATAATGAAATATTTAGTAATAAACTTTTATGACAGAAATATCACTAGGCTACATGTAACTTAAATCATTTAATTCCTTCATTATCAACACTGTCTAGAATGGCGATTTAAGTGTGAATTGCGACTTCTCTTTGTGTTAAGTCAGCCTCAGACTCCGATAGCCTGTGGGGGGTTGGAGGGACAGTTGCTGGACAAAGGTGTTAATGTTCCTCTTTCATATGGAGAGTGTCGGATAGCCAGCCTGATGAGCAGGCAAAATTATTGTAAGGATAAATCTGTGTCCAAATGTAGGCCCCATATCTTATTAAATTATAAATATTGTAGTTTATTTATTGTAGCCTATTTAAAGTTTTTTTTTCACACAAAATTTCAATTGAAGTTATTGTAAGGTGAATTCAACAAGGCATGCTGTGTCTTTGAAGCAACAATTAAAGGTTAAATAATTTTTTCGTGATTTGTATGGCTGACACGCAGCGACATATACAGTATTATCAGCTGTATGATGTGTTTTTACCCTGAAATGATTAATTTCGAGAGAGAGACCCGCGCGCGCAGCGAGGGAGACTAAATAAACTTGTTAAAAAGAGATCCAGCGCGAGAGAGGCAAAGAGAAACGCATGTTTTTAATTTAATTATGTTTCTTTGGACAATTTTCGTTTTGTAGGCCTACTGTTTTAATTGTTTAATTTAGCTGTAATTTCTTTGGCAATACAAATTTAAAATGTCGCAAGAATAAGATTAGCCTAGTGTTTCTTATTTTGCATCGCAAAAGAAATAAACTCTAAACAAGATGCAACCCTGTTTTAAATTAAACAATTTAAACCTTGAAATGTTCGAACTTGGTTTCAAACTTAAGTAATTTTAGTGTTCTTTTACATTACACAATAATTTAGCAGACTAAAGACGAGCTTCTTCATTTTCATTTTCTGATCGGCTGACAATCTTCATCAGTTTTTGTCGTTTGTGCAGCGGCTGCGGTTCTACAGGAATGTAGCAAATTTATGTTGTAATGATAATCAAACAAAACTCTTGACTTTAAATAAGTAAACAGATATAAACAGTTACCTATTTAAGCATCAAGGTGGGAAAATATAAACGTAGGACAACATCGGTTAACAACATCTATGCTACATTGAGATTCGATCTCGGGTCTGTTGAAGCTCCTCGAAGCTCGTGTCGTTGCGTTGATCACTGAGCTATCGTCTGTACGCTGTTAAAGTTGTAAAGCCTCGTTCATGTAGCCTAAATGTTTTTATTGCAATGTTTTATGTTGAAATGTTTTCATTATTTATTCAATTACATTTCAGTAGCCTAATTTCAGTATTGTGATTATGAATTATTTTAACTACGTTTCACTTGTTGAATTCTTCTGCTACCAGCTTTCAATCGCTCTGAATCAGCGCGGTGCGGCAGCAGATTACGCATTAGAGAGAATAAACCGGAATAAACGAACACTTTTCAGAGTCTATGATTGTAGCGCCTCTTAGCGGTAAAAGGCAGCAAATACACCACACATTTTACCGCCGCGGTGGAACAGCTGATGTGGGCGTTGTCATGGCTTGCCTCGACATTTGCGTTTGAATAGCGCGCGTCGTCCGTGGGCGTGTCAGATTAACGCGTAATGAAGTGTAATGAGCTGGGGGAAAAAATACTGACAGCACTCTCTTTTCATACAGATTGCATAAACTGAGAATATTTGTTTTTTATATAAATTACTTCATTTAAAAGAAGAGAATTCAAGCTTCATAAAGAAAAACCTCTCGTGCCTGTGTGACAAGTAATCGCGGAGTTACAGTTAATCTTAGGACGCGTTTCAGAATGGACTTCACTGACAGAGAGAACGCAAAACTCGCATCATGTTTGTTTTTCTTTATTTGGTGAAAAGCACAACACTTTGTTTTTATTGTGAGTATCCACAAAAAAAATAGAAACTTAACAGGATCTAATGATGTACAACACTTATATGTAAGATCAAAATTAACAGAGTAATTTGAGTCTCTTTTGCACTGATAAGGAAAAAAGTGAGCTGGTATCGCCGGCGAGACCGCCGACCCCAGAGAGTTAACCAAAGTTTTTTGAGAACACCAGACAGGAGGGCATTAAAGCGTTTCTGTCTGCAACCATTGAACATATGAGTGCCAATATCTGTGTGCCTCTTTGACGGCGATTCTTAGATGTTATAAGGCAGTTGTGAATTTTGAAGTGATTGAACTAAATAGGTTTTAAGATAGAACCTTGAAGAACATCACAAGTTTAGCTGAGCCGCTGTCACGGTTATCTGGACTCATTCATCTTTAGTTTCACTTTCATGGAATTTCAGTTTGTTTTCATCAGTCACATGTGTTCCTTTGTTTGAGTTTTCTCTTCAGTTCTCATGGACACTCATCAGATCATCACACCTGTTCGTCATCTCTGGTTGTCTTGTTGGTTGTTGTTTGTGTGTGCGTGTTACACACACTGTTATGTTGCCTTCCTCTTCATGGAATACCTGAGTTTGTTTTCATTAAAAGACCCTTTTGTTCATTCAAACCTTTGTGAACTCTTCTTCATCCTCATCATCTTCATCGTGTGACAGAACAACCAACCTAAATGGAATATGCTGCACGATCTGGCTCGTGAGAGCCAGGTTTTTTTAACCTGCACTGGACAATTCTGCCTCCTTGCCGTCACCAGCCCCTTTGATGACGAGACCCTGAAGTCATTGTTCTGGATCAGGGCAAATTACCATCACCCCGTAGACCTCCCAGACACCTCTGGAGGCTGATCTGAAGGGACGCTATCATTGACTTCAGTGCCGAGGTATCGTCTCCCACCCTATCCCACCCCATTTCGGATTTTTCATCGCTGTTCCTAGACTGCACTATGGCCTGTATGAACTTTCTTCCTGTTCCCACTGACCCTTCATTGCTGTTTCTAGACAGCAGAGACACCTGCATGGAAAATTTATTGTTACCTTCAACCCTGTCTAGCCATCATCTGCCTCCGTGACCGTCCTGCTCAGCCAGTCCTCCAGCCCCGCCTCTGCTGGAGGTTGTCAGCACTTCGCCATCTCCTGCAATGCCAAGCACTCACATCGAGCCTCAGGTCCTGCAACCACCATCAGCGACTGAACGGATAGATCCAGTAGCTCCGCCTCCGGCCTCAGATTGTCTTGCTCTGTCGACCTGACGGCTCAACCTTGCCCCCTCCCACCTTCGTCCCACCAGCTCCTCCTTGGTCAGTCGTCACTCCTCCTCCACCAAAGACTTGCGGACCTTCCACTACGCTCCGTTCCTCCACCCCTCCACCCCTACAAAAGCGGTTGTACAGCACTTTGGTCAGCAGTGGCTGTTTTAAGTGTGCTCTAGAAATAAAAGTGCGTTGCCTTGCCCTACGGCTGCTCTTTTTAAGGCCCTCTTTCCCTTTGGGTACGCCTCAGTCCTCCATCACACAGGCATCGCCTCAGTCCTCTGGCAATCTGGCTCCTCGTCAGATGATCGTCGCCGCGGCATCACCTAGGCTTTCTGTGCCAGCGATGTCACTCTTCTCCATTGGCTCACCGTCTGCGCCCTGGGATCCATCTGCTCAGTCTCCGTCGGTCGTCCCGGAGGTGAGGTCAGCCTCTACGCCACATTGGCTCCTCCCTGCCTCATCTCCACCGTGGGCTGTCATCGCTGGGCTCTGGGTCTGTGCCGTCGGTCGCCCTTTATTATCACCATCGGGGTCACCATCCCCTCATCATAACCTGTCTCCTTCACTGTGTCATTGCCTCGGCCACCTCCTAAGTCCCCTCCTTGTTTTCATTTAAAGACCCTTTTGTTCATTGAAACCTTTTTGAACTCTCCTTCATCCTCATCATCTTCATCGTGTGACAGCCGCGCCCAAATGGCAACAAAAAAAAACAGTTAAAGCCTACCAAAACTACCAAATGATTAAAGTGTAATTTAAAGTAAAAATTCACCCAAAATTTAAAATCTGTAATTAACACTTTTTTAAGAATCTTCACTCAACTCTTGTCCATACAATGACAATTAATAGCAACCATTATCCTAGTCTGTTAAACTCCAAATAGAAGAATGGACAGTAATACAGTAGACAACCTAAATTCAATATTTTTCTCACACAAAGCTATCTTATGGTTTCAAAAGACTTTATAGTGGGAAAAATAGCAAATCGTATGGATATAAAAGCTACAGACTGCTTGAGGTTATTGTATAGACAAGAGTAACCCATGCAAATAGATTTGAATATAGAACAAATTCAAATTCATTGTGCTGATGATAATGCCTAAGGTCATTAAATGATACCAACCAGATTACTTATAGTCAGATATAAGTGATTGACTGTTTTGCTTCCTTACTTATTCCAGCTTGTTTGGGCAACTAGTAGTCGAATTGGCTGTGCGATCAATGTGTGCTACAACATGAATGTGTGGGGCCAGATTTGGACAAAAGCAGTTTATCTTGTGTGCAACTACTCACCAAAGTGAGTTACTTATTCATTATTCTTCATACATTATTAAATACTGTACTCATTCTCTGTCATTTGTATTATGATAGCTTGTCATTGTTGTCTCTCCTTCTCTGTGTTTTGTTCTGTGTAGAGGTAACTGGTGGGGATATGCCCCATATAAACATGGCACCCCTTGCTCTGCCTGCCCACCTAGCTATGGAGGAGTTTGCAGAGAAAACCTCTGTTATAAAGGTTTGGAGCTTATATTACAGTAGCTTCCAACTTTGCCCATACATACACTACTGTTCAAAAGTTTAGGATCAGTAAAATGTGTTAACATTTAAATTGTTACAAAAAAAGTTATTTTTCAAATGGTAGTGTATATACATTGTGTTTAATTAATCATTTATTGATTTCTTGATGATTAGGATCAGTTTTTCAAATACACCATAACTTGATCCAGGCAAAATGGAAGACTCATTTATTTGTTTCATTTATAGGTGATGGAACAAATAGACAAAGCCCACGTGAGGAAACAGACGAAAGAAATTCTATAGAACCTGAGGCCCCTCATAGTTCTGGACCCCATTTACGGGCCCCAAGTCCTACCAGACGCCCAAATGCAGTTGTGAGCAAAGAGCAGATGTGTAAGCTGTGGTTCACTGATTATACTTTTTAGAGTCATGGGGGAACCACTTTCAGAAATAAAAGTTGTGCTTGAAAAACAATTTCTGTTTCATCTAAAAAATAAAATTTCTGAAAGTGTCTGCACCCAAAAATTGCTGGCTCTTAAACGTATTTCTGTTTAACTCAGATTGTTTTGATGTTCACCAGGCATGGATCTGTCAATTAAATCTTTTTTTTTTTTTTTTTTAACGTATATTTAATGTTGGAAGTGCAGCAGGGAGGTTTTTTTGTTCTCATAATGGTGATCCCCCTGCTGAGTATGTTTGCTTTGGGGACGATGAATACTTGTGGGTTTTAAATTGCTTCCTTTGCTGAAAGGGGGTTTGGACTGAAAGCTGAGATCTCCTGCTGTTGGCCACCATGAACTCCTGCTGGAATTCCACAGCTTGCTTTTACAGAACTGCAGGAACAGAGCTGTACATTTCTGCAGTGCTGCTAAACTATACAGCATGTCTAAACACAAATGAACCACCTGTGTTTCTTTTCTCCTTTGTGCAGCACAGATTGTGACATGTGACACAAAGCTAAGAGACCAGTGTAAAGGCACCACATGTAATAGGTGAGATAAAATATTTCATTTAAATATATATATACCTTAAAACGTCATTTTGGCCATTTTCTTGCCACTATTAATAACAGGTCCTGACTACACACGATCTATGTACCATAATTCTAAAGATCTGTATGCAATATTATCTTTAATTTCTGCAAAGGTACGAGTGTCCTGCTGGTTGTTTAGACAGCATGGCAAAAGTGATTGGAACAGTGTATTATGACATGGTAAGTGTGGCATACAGATGATTTTTTTTTTCAGTTTATCATGTCTTGTGTAGTTCATGCTAACAACATCTTCGCCCTCAGCAATCCAGTATTTGCCGGGCAGGCATTCATTACGGTGTCATTGACAATGATGGAGGCTGGATGGATGTCACAAGACAGGGCAGGAAAGACTTCTTCATCAAATCATACAAAAATGGACTTCAGTCCTTTGGGTGAGCAATCTGTTCAAGATTGAATTACATGCGCATTAGAAACAACTCCATCTAACATAATGAAAATGTTACAGGAAGTACCAGAGTGCCAATGCCTTCACAGTATCCAAAGTGATAAGTAAGTTTTAAATTAGTTTTTCAGTTTTAAATATATATATATATATATATATATATATATATATTACACTCTGCAATACTTAATTTTGATTGGTCAGCTGCAGCATTCAGAGGTAAATTATTTCATATAATGGCTTCGGTCTTAAAATGTTTTTTCAGCGTTATTACTTCACTATCACATGATCCTTCTGAAATCATTTTCATATGCTGATTTGGTGCTCAAGAAAAAAAATCTTATTATTATCAATTTTGTAAACGGTTGTTCTGCTTAATATGTTTGTGGATATATATTCTTTTGATGAACAAAGTTCAAAAGAACAGCATTTATTTGAAATAGAAATCTTTGGTTATTTTATAAATGTCTTTACTGTCACTTTCGATCAATGCATCCTTTCTAAATAAGCCCATACTTTTAAACAGTAGTGTAAATATTTGCTAAGTAGCTGAGTAAGAAGCACAACAATGACCAGCCAGTCAGTTATTACCGCAAAATAAACCCTGACATAAGTGATCAGGACCGCAATGCGAAACGGGGGGTCTTTTATCACCCTGGAAGGGTTTCATAAAGTACCTTTACTATTAATTTCACAATCTTTCCTTTGTTGCAGTAAAAGTTATCACATGTGAGACTACAGTTTCTGTGCTGTGCCCTTACCACAAGCCTGCAAGACACTGTCCTAGGTACAAATCTGTAATGAACCAAACCTCCAGCTGAAATGTTATTTGATCTTAACAGTTTTGAAATAAAACCTCCAAATAGCATTTGAAACTTCATTTGAAAAAAGAAAACTTTCCAACCTGTGCTGTCTTTCCACAAGGATTTACTGTCCTCGCAACTGCCAGCAAGAAAATCCCCACCTTTCTCGAGTCATTGGCACCGGAATTTATTCAGATGTAAGCTTTTTCATTTTTCAAAATCAAATTTAAAGGGACAGTTCACCCAAAAATGAAAATTCTGTCATGATTTACTCACCCTCAAGTTGTTCCAAACCTGTATGAATTTATTTCTTCTGCTGAACACAAAAGAAGATATTTTGACGAATATGGGTAACCAACCAGTCCCAGGGCCCATTATGGAAGTCAAAGGGGCCTATCAACTGCTTGGTTACCAACATTCTTCAAAATATTTTCTTTTGTGTTCATACAAAATTCATACAGATTTGGAACAACATGAGGGTGAGTAAATGATGACAGAATTTTCATTTTGGGGTGAATTATCCCTTTAAAGCACAAAGATTGCTGTCCCACTAAAGACTATGTATTTGTTTTTCAGAAATCTAGTATATGCAGGTCTGCAATTCATGCCGGCGTATTAAGCAACGGGTCAGGTGGTTACATTGACGTGATGCCCACAGACAACAGGAAGCTGTACATTTCCTCATACCAGAATGGCATAGTCTCAGAAAGGTAGGTTTTATCCCCAAACTGGCCCATGTGCACTTGGTGTAAGGCAGAGTATGGGGCAGCCTGTCTCTCCTTAAGCTTTTAAAATCACAGGCCTTTTTTGAGAAAGCTGATTAGGGTAGAGCCGTACCAGTGGTTCCACTCCAAGCGTGATAGAGTAAACTTTGTTAGTCACTTTGAAGGTATGCTTGCTAATGGTAGACAAAATCATGGATGAATGGACATGTGACAATTATGCTACTTCACAATGGCTTGTAATGACAAAATGAACATATCTATCCCACCAAATCAACACCAAGGATTTTTATCATAAACATCTTGCACTAAATAAGCTTTTCACCAAAAGTGGTCATTATGAACACAATTATGTTTAAGGGTTGGGAAGCATTGCTTATTTAACCTCTGTGTCCTCTCACAGCCTGCAGAACCCCGCGGGAGGCAAAGCATTCAGAGTATTTGCAGTTGTTTGAAATTGCGGCCACTCATCAACTTGTTCTGTTGATTAGGCTGTAATAGTGGCCATTGCAAGACCTTTTTTGCTCTAACCAGCCTATACTGTATTTCCTTTCACACAAATGTTGCCTGAACTAAGAATTTGCTGTATAGACTGAGACCCTCTCCAATGCATCAAGCTGATTAGCCATTGTATTACCTAAAAAGCATGTAATTAGAGGATCGACAGGGAATATGGTGTCTGTATTGCAGAGAAAAAGCACTTAATTTAAGTTTTAGTCTTCCATTATTTTCATAAAGAACATTTCAGAGACCATTATACCATATCTACGATATATTTTAGATAGAAACATGTTAAGTTGTCTTGTTATGTTGTCATGTTAATTTTTCCACTGTATTTATATATATATATATATGTGTGTGTGTGTGTGTAAGGGCAAGAAAGGACTGCTGATAAAGTTTTAGGGTTTTTGCTGATTATTTTGATGATAATAAAGAATGTGGATATAATCCTGCAGGGCAGGAGTTTACATCTAAAAACATCCAACAAAATGTTATATGAAACGTCCACATTATTAAACACTGTAAATAGCTTGTTTTGAATAGCTTTGTCTTAATAGTATTAATTGTAATGAGGTGCTGTATTCATATGTGCTGTGTACTGTATCATAAAACAACTTTAATATCATTTAATGTTTTTTATAGGTTACTAAAAAAATCTAGCGTTTATATGATGTCCAAATTAATTTGAGGTGCTTTTTTGTTTGGAATTTTTTTTGGAACTTTACATTTCCTTAAAGTCAAATTGAAACGGAAGTTGCGATAGTCGTTTCTTCCCTATTGTGATGTACTGTATATCTGAGTGAAACTGCTTCTCGAACAAGAAAATAATGTAGGGCAGGACTTAAGTTTGTCAATCGGGAATTAATTGGATCGTTGTGGTTTGTTATTGCTGTAATGTGAGTGACAGGTTGTGCCATCCTTACGCCAGTAAATTGGATTTTCATGGAGGCTTTAATGCAGTGGTTCTCAACTGGTCGGTCACACCCCAAAAATTTGTCGCAGATCTGTTCCAATGGGAAAAAAATCTAACCACATAATTAAGTGAACGCGATTTAACCAAGTACAACATGTCCCGGGATCAACATTCCAATCAACCAATCAAATTTGAGAAACCAGTTGTTAACCACTGTCTTAAAGTGGGGATACATTAGTGAAATTTAATGGTCAAAATGTCCTTTGTCTTTTGTGTAGCAATTTATGAAGCACCGCTCAAAGTCACTTTCCATGTGGAAAGAGAGAAATCTCCAAAACTGTCCAGTGGCGATTGGCACTTTACATAGTCCTCCCCTTACAATGTCTATTATAATGGCCTTGTGTAATGTATGCATATGGTTGTACAAATTATTTGTTTTCTACCTCACATTGTTTAAGAAACATTTTACAATAAACTCAATCAATCTCTTGTATGCCTTTTTAACCGAAAACATAGTGTTTTCAGCTCACAATGGGAATTTTTGTTGTTGTATACACTGGACTAGCACAATGCATGGAATAGAGAAATGATTGAGGCCATCTGTCTGTAACGAAAACCAGATGGAATAATTTTCAGTGTTTACTGCTCTCTCGCCCTCAAAGTAACAGCTGAAACAAATCCCTTATGGATTATAGAATAATTTTATTGAGGAACACACTTCCACATTACTTTCATTCATTCAGGTTGAAAGATGCTGTAGATCTAATTTGGTAGAAGAATTAAATGTCTTCTCAGTAAGAAGGATGGTAAATTTGGGTAAATAACTACTAAACCGGGTGCTATTGAATATTAAACGCCTGCAGACACCTCAAGTTTTCTTTTAAATAACTTGTTTATTAGTTAGAAGTCCACTTTGTCAGTGCTACCTGACTATTTTCAGACGTGCCGCAGTCGCAGCCTGCTGAGCCGTAGAAAGCCAGTATTTATGGCTAATGTCCAAAACATCATTCTCCATCCAGGTCATGTTCCACCTGAATGCCTGCAGTCCAGAAACACAACTCAAGTGTAATTACCAGCCACCACACTGACATCATAACAAAACAGAGTAATGCAGGGTGACTGCCACACTAACATATGTTTATAATATAAAGTGCCACTAACATATAATGACATGATTTCAACACCTTGATAAATAACTTTGCCTGTTTATTGGAGTTAGGTGCCTTTGGATGGAAATCACTCAAAAAAGCAATAACATTGGACATGGAAATATTAGTGTTACCACTGCTTTCTTACATCATAATCAACAAAATGTACACACACACAAAAAAAAACAGATACCCACTTTATTAAAGGAAAATGAAATACGTACATTTATGCTCAATTGCTCTTTTTCAGCTAAGTGAGAACAGACAAAGAACAACCCTGTGAGCATGTCAGAATTATTATGGCCATTGGACCAAATGGAGCTATAGTTGAATGACAATGTTCTATTCTAATGTATTATTGAACATGCATTTAAATGTCTACTGTATAAATTTGCTTGTAAAGTTAAATGTGTGAACAATGCCATATTTATTTACAATCAAATGTTGCTTAGAAGGATTGTGAACAAGCAAATGACTACTCTGTTCATTTGGTGCTATTTCTTTAAATTGGTCTTTATGTATTTGTGGGTTTTATTCCATGTCTATAGCTTTAAAGCCTCTATATATAATGTAGTAAAATGGGCCAAAAATATTGATGACTTATCCTGTACTTTTTGTCCAATCAAAATGTCTCTAGAATAAGAATGCCCGCCCCCACATACCATTTGCAATCAACTAGCACTTAGGTCCATAGCTCTGATGTAATTAAAGCCCATTAAGTGCAACAGACACTTTCTGGAAGTAAAAATACACTGCTCAAAAAAATAAAGGGAACACTTAAACAACACAATGTAACTCCAAGTCAATCACACTTCTGTGAAATCAAACTGTCCACTTAGGAAGCAACACTGATTGACAATCAATTTCACATGCTGTTGTGCAAATGGAATAGACAACAGGTCGAAATTATAGGCAATTAGCAAGACACCCCCAATAAAGGAGTGGTTCTGCAGGTGGTGACCACAGACCACTTCTCAGTTCCTATGCTTTCTGGCTGATGTTTTGGTCACTTTTGTATGCTGGCGGTGCTTTCACTCTAGTAGTAGCATGAGACGGAGTCTACAACCCACACAAGTGGCTCAGGTAGTGCAGCTCATCCAGGATGGCACATCAATGTGAGCTGTGGCAAGAAGGTTTGCTGTGTCTGTCAGCGTAGTGTCCAGAGCATGGAGGCGCTACCAGGAGACAGGCCAGTACATCAGGAGACGTGGAGGAGGCAGTAGGAGGGCAACAACCCAGCAGCAGGACCGCTACCTCAACCTTTGTGCAAGGAGGAGCACTGCCAGAGCCCTGCAAAATGACCTCCAGCAGGCCACAAATGTGCATGTGTCTGCTCAAATGGTCAGAAACAGACTCCATGAGGGTGGTATGAAGGCCCGACGTCCACAGGTGGGGGTTGTGCTTACAGCCCAACACCGTGCAGGACGTTTGGCATTTGCCAGAGAACACCAAGATTGGCAAATTGCTGAAAAGCAGCAGTGCTCTTCACTGATGAAAGCAGGCAGCAGAATGTTCTCCACGGCGTCTCAAGACTCTGACACGTCTGTCACGTGCTTAGAGTGAACCTGCTTTCATCTGTGAAGAGCACAGGGCGCCAGTGGCTAATTTGCCAATCTTGGTGTTCTCTGGCAAATGCCAAACGTCCTGCACGGTGTTGGGCTGTAAGCACAACCCCCACCTGTGGACGTCGGGCCTTCATACCACCCTCATGGAGTCTGTTTCTGACCATTTGAGCAGACACATGCACATTTGTGGCCTGCTGGAGGTCATTTTGCAGGGCTCTGGCAGTGCTCCTCCTGCTCCTCCTTGCACAAAGGTGGAGGTAGCGGTCCTGCTGCTGGGTTGTTGCCCTCCTACTGCCTCCTCCACGTCTCCTGATGTACTGGCCTGTCTCCTGGTAGCGCCTCCATGCTCTGGACACTACGCTGACAGACACAGCAAACCTTCTTGCCACAGCTCACATTGATGTGCCATCCTGGATGAGCTGCACTACCTGAGCCACTTGTGTGGGTTGTAGACTCCGTCTCATGCTACTACTAGAGTGAAAGCACCGCCAGCATACAAAAGTGACCAAAACATCAGCCAGAAAGCATAGGAACTGAGAAGTGGTCTGTGGTCACCACCTGCAGAACCACTCCTTTATTGGGGGTGTCTTGCTAATTGCCTATAATTTCGACCTGTTGTCTATTCCATTTGCACAACAGCATGTGAAATTGATTGTCAATCAGTGTTGCTTCCTAAGTGGACAGTTTGATTTCACAGAAGTGTGATTGACTTGGAGTTACATTGTGTTGTTTAAGTGTTCCCTTTCTTTTTTTGAGCAGTGTACATTTTCTCCATAGAGAAATTATTTTAATGATAACTTATAAACCATTAAAGGGGCTATATGGAACTTTTTCCCCGAAATAAACGTAACAATAGCCTTTTTATTTTATCATTTATGACTTAAACATCTCCTGATGAGCATACTGACACCTTGTCCGCTCACATTGGGTGCACCCATAAGCCTGTATCCTATTTTTCCTATTTTCTGTCGGGTCGGATTTTCCCCGCGCTGTCTGCGGATGTGACGTCAAGCGTGTTCATGTTAAACGTTTCAGATCACTCTGCCACCACCGCTAGTCAGCAAGTAGCCTACACTCGCAAGCAGTGCAATTGCGAATACACAGAAGAGAACCAGGACAACTCGGACACCAACAGTAACTCCACAGAAGACTAAAAAAGTTAAACCCCTGACAAGTGGCCGAAAAAGATCGAAGATTGAGAGCGACCGGCGCCGAGCAAGGCGTGACCCAGAAATGGCTTTTTTTTCCTGAAAAGGTAATACGTGATAAAACTGTTCATTGAAATAGCACTGTTATTTTCAGTTCACTTGTAAATGCTGTTAGTGAAGTGTGCACGTACGAGCGCGCGCTGCGAGAGTGAGCAGAAAGGAAGAGCAGTTCTGCTTTTTTGGCCACAGGTGTCAGTCGCGAGTTTAAATTTCAGAAAAACGCATATAGCCTCCTTTGAGTTCATTGAAATAAAAAAAAATTGAGTTAATACAGGCAACCAGGTAACTTGCTTTTTTAAGTTAAACCAACTTTTTTTTTTCTTTTTTTTTTACAGGAAAAGGGTATTTCTTTCTTTATTTAGACCAAATAAAAGGTCTTCTTTATCTGGTAGATAGTACTTTTCGTCTCACACCAAACTCAAACTTCTCCTATAAGCCCAAACAGAAGGTTGTGCAGTTAATTTGACTAAATAGAGCATAAAGGACTGCCTTTGGACAGCAAGGCATGCAGAGGTTCATGCAGGACAAATGAGGCTGGGAGTTGCCGCAACTTTCCATCGACACGTGCAGTGGTTGGCAGCAGCAGATTGAAGACTGAAGATGTTTGTGCGTATGATGAAAGACAAACCTTAAGACTTATGTTTTCTGAGAGTCATTTGAAATAACAGTCACCATTAATAACTTTCTAAGCTGCAGTTTGATGAACTGAACTGAAAGCAGCATATATTCATCGCCTGGCAAGGGAATGTTAGCCTTTTCTCTTTCAGTCTTTTGGAACATCTTCAACAATCTTACTCATTCGTTTTTCTATTTACATGTGGCATTTTCCAAAACCTTTGAAAACGATTCAGTCTGGCATTCACAAGGTTGTTGATGATGAATTGAAATATTATAGTGACCAGAGGTAATGTCTGCCTTTCTACGCCCACCTTTTCCTTGGCATCAGAATTGAATTTACAGATGAAGGAAAGCACTAAAAATATGACACACAAATTGAATACATTTTGAGTGGAAGGAGCTTTTTAGACTTCTCTTGACCTGCCAAGTGAGTCTTAAAATGAGCTATTTCAGTTCTTTAGACAAAAGAAAACCCCTATATAAATATAATAAGTGATTTTAAATATTATTTAATTACTATCTGGGCTACAGAAACACAAGCTTCTGCTCGTTTCTGCATGTTTTTTTGGATTAATATGAATGTGAAATGCACTTGTATGAGTGATATGATTTATTACTTCTGTCACATTAACAGGTCCCACTCTATAAGCACAGTCAGCATCCCATTTGTTCATATAAAAACAACAACTCTGTTCCCTATGCAATTTTCACAAAATTTCACATTTTGATATTTGTAGGTCTTAAAGTAACAATTTAAGAACCACAAATATCTTAAAGTAACCAGTCAGAAAAACATGTTTTTCTGACTGGTTACTTTAAGATATTTGTGGTTCTTAAATGGTTACTTTACAGTTTCAATTGTGCAATTTGAAGTATTTTAAAATACTTCAAATTGCACAAAAGAGAGCAATCTGAACATTAGACCACACTGAACATCATTACAGCAGATGAGATGTCAGATGGATCTGGAACATGTGCTCCAGTACAGGCAGTATTGAATAAATAAAGCTGTCTTGTTTCCACACTAATACAGTCATTTTGTGCTGAGTGAAACTTTTCCTTTAAACATGCATTCTGTGCCATGGTTAGTTTTTGGACGACATTTTACTCAAATATACTATCACTGGTTGAAATAAAAAGATTGCTATTGTTATCTTCATACACACAATAATTTTTGCTTGAAATTTGCACCTAGAAAAAAACGTAATTGCATGCCATTCATTGTATGCCAAAACTCCATCAACAAAAGCCCAAGAAAAACATTTGCTCATTTGACCAATGTAACATTCTCTTATGAGATGTCAGGAAAACCATAACAAAGTTTTTCTTCAGGTGTGTACCATATGTAGAAGGTTTTTAAAGCAAGCTCACAAGTATCAATAACATCAAATATGCAAGATATTCTCCAGAGATTACTGGAAAACTGCTGGTATTTGTGCATTAAAAATCAAATTCAAGGAAAGATTTATGATGAAAGTCTTGGAATATGCATGGTGTAGCCTTTCTAATACAGATTATTATTATGATTATTATGTACAGATTTTTATTACGGTGGAATATGCATGGTATACTTTTCTAATATGTACGGATTATTATTATGATCCTGTAAGTCCCACTGTTTTAGTTTACTGAAACAACACCACATTAGTGAAATGAGGAAATACCTTTAAATACAGGAACTACCACAGACGTTGTAGCGCTGTCTATTTTGGCATTCCTGTGAGAAGGAATCTAGGTCAAATAGGATGATGAAGAATACTGTTATTTTTTTCTAATCAAATTTAGAAAGAATTAAGCTGAGAATGAGTGAATCCAAAATATTAATTTATGAAGGTAAAATGGGATCTTGTCAGGCAAGACAAGATAGACTACACAATATATGTATGGTATATAGTCCATTTGAGTGTGAACTCATAGCCATGGTCAAGAAACCAGTTTGAAATGATTTGAGCTTTATGACATGGCATGTTGTTCTGCTGGAAGTAGCCATCAGAAGATGTGTATACTGTGGTTATAAAGGGATAGATGTTCAGCAACAAAACTCAGGTAGGCTGTGGTGTTTAAACGATGCTCAATTGGTACTAAAGGGCTCAAAGTGTGCCAAGAATATATCCTACACCATTACATACCAGCACCAACCTGAACCGTTGATACAAGGCAGGATGGATCCATGCTTTCATGCTGTTTAAGCCAAATTCTGACCCTGAATGTCGCAGAATTCGAGACTCATCAGACCAGGCAATGTTTTTCCAATATTCTGTTGTTCAATTTTGTTGAGCCTGTGTGAATTGTAGCCTCAGTTTCCTGATCTTAGCTGACAGGAGCGGCACCCGGTGTGTCTTCTGCTGCTGTAGCTCATCTCTGCTTCAAGATTCAACGTGTTGTGAGTTCAGAGATGCTCTTCTGCAGACCTCGGTTGTAAAGAGTGGTTATTTGTGTTACTGTTGCCTTTCTAACAGCCAGTGGTGGAAAGAGTACTAACAAATTGTACTTAAGTAAAAGTATTGGGTAACACTTTACAATAAGTTTCATTAGTTAACTTAGTTAACATTAACTAAGAATGAACAATACTTCTTCAGCATTTGTTAATCTTTGTTAATGTTAATTTCACTATTTACTAATACTTTATTAAAATCTTGTTAACATTAGTTAATGCACTGTGAACTAACTTGAACAAACAACAGCTGGATTTGTATTAACTAACGTTAACAAAGATTAACAAAAACAGTAACAAATGTATTGCTCATGGTTAGTTCATGTTAGTTAATACATTAACTAATGTTTAATAAATGAACCTTATTGTAAAGTGTTACCAAGTATTGCTTAAGTAATAATTTACTTGAGTACAAGTAGAAGTACTGAAAAATAATATGAGTAGTTTGCTAGTAACTACGTTACAAAGTAGGCTACTTTAGTATTATTTTTCTATTTTTACTCAAAATGGGAAGATGATAGCGATATGGAGCACTAAACACTCAACCCTTTAATGCAATGCGAATCAACATAGCTTGTATCATATAATTTAATAAAATAATATATTCTCACTCTGTGTTAAGAAGCAACATGAAACCAATTTCAAACACGACTGACATGTATTGTGATTTTGAAAAGCATAGTCCAGGAAAGATCATTTGAATGTTTCATTTGAATCATTTCAAAATTGAAAGCAAAGGTTAAGAGGACCCATAAAAAAGAGAGATTTACAACAGTAGCCTAGGAATAAAAAAGTGCCAGTAAAAAAAAAAAAAAAAAAAAAAAAAATTAAGTTGGGTACGGGTTAACATTAATTAAATACTCTCTTTTTTCCCGCTCTACCGATAATGTGCTGGGAGGCCATTGTTGCTATTGTAAAGAACTACACTTTTACATGCCTCTGATTGACAGATAAATGATGCGATCTTATTTCACTGTTGTTGAGGTTTTTTCAGCTTTGTACAACGTTTGCTTCGTACATTTAGTTTAACTGTATTGTTAAAGAGGGCGAGCTTTACCATTTAATTGAGCTGTGCAGTTTTAGACACTTACATTGTTCTTGCTCCGTCAGTGCAATAACTGCGTCCATGTTATGAGCCGAGTTTTTTATTTTCTTTAACTGCTCAGTGCTCTGGTATTATACGTATTTCAGGAGTTGCTAATAATTCAAATTTAAAATCAGAATAGTAGCATAGCTCACTTACATTCACTGAAATATTGAAACATTAGCTACTGATTCAAAACACGAGCGCCAGTGATTGAATGTCAAAGCGCGGTTTGAACGCCCCGCCCCCCAGCCGAACTGAAAGTTTTGATTGGTTTTGCACCCGAGTCAGACCTGTCAGTTATTGGCTGAAGCGCAGGGCTCCACCGCAGTAGTTTTGAAAAGTGTCTGTCAAATGTCAGCTTGCCCTGTTGCTCCGTTGGCACCTTTGACAAAGTAGTACCATAGTAGGCCTACTTTGTACTTTTGGTGAAAAATAAATTTAGCGAAGTTGAATGCTTTATTTTTATTCTACTCAAGTAAGAGTAAAAGTACCACATTTTAATTATACTCAAGAAAGTAGAAAAAATCGAAAAATGTACTCAAGTACTGTAACGAAATTATTTGTAATTAGTTACTTTCTACCTCTGCTAACAGCTCGAACCAGTCTGGCCATTCTCCTCTGACCTCTGGAATCAACAAGGCATTTCCACCCACAGAACTGCTGCTCACTGGATATTTTCTCTTTTTCGGACCAGTCTCTGCAAACTACGGTGGCCCAGTAGTGCACAACACAACGAAATTTAAAAAGCAAACATAAGTTCACAACACAACGAAATTAAGCCACAACACAACGAAATTAAGCCACAACACAACGGAAAATGTACAACACAACGGAAATAAGCCACAACACAACGGAAAATGTACAACACAACGAAATAAGGCCGCAACACAACGGAAATGCTCCCAACCACTGGGTTCTCGGAGCGCGATAAAGTAGTTTTCCTTGCCACTGTTCTATAGAGTCAGCACTCATTCAGCAGTCTAAAAAATATCAACACCACGATTAGTTTTAACAGTATAGCTAAACATTGTAACTACATTTATTAATTCAAAATCACCTACGTGCATTATAGCTGCATATTTACAATCTAATGCTTTGACGCGCTACCACAGCGTAACCCTAAGGGAACATCTGCCAATTCCTTCAAATTGTTTAAACGTATAATTTGTATGAATTAAAATTACTTTTAACATTCAAAAACATACATGTTCAAAATCCAAAGCTTGATTGTATTGGTAGTAGACTGACTTACTACAGCTGACTGTTTGTCCAATACCTCCCTTCATGTATATAGCCTACAGTAAACAAATATATTTTTAGGAAATTTCTGTAAAAGTTTTTTTTTTTTTTTTTTTATCAGGTTTCAAAGGTTGTAGTTCCTATTAACCTTAAAACAGGTGAAATTTTGTCAATAGCTCCCTGCATGCACAGTACACAATTTTTTTTTATAGAAACATTAGGCCTACTGTAATGTCCCAAAGCTTGTGTTAGGTTCCTAGTGACCTGACTGACTTATTACTGGTGAAATTGTGCCAATGCCTTCCTGTAATTCTGCAATTCACCTAATGTTTTATATTTTTATTCATCAAATTTTATTATAATAAATCATACGTTTTAACCACTTGGTGGAATTGCCAGACGTTCCCTTAGGGATCATGCGCTGTGGTAGCGCGTCAAAGCATTCTCTGAGTATAAATACGCTTGTGTAGGTGATTTTGAAGTATATTTTATGTCGATTTACAATGGTTACATACTGTTAAAACTAATCACGGTATTGATATATTAAGACTGCTAACTCTATAACAATGGCAAAGAAAACTAACTTTATCGCGCTCCGAGAGCCCTCTGGTGAGGAGCATTTCCGTTGTGTTGCGGCTTTATTTCGTTGTGTTGTACATTTTCCGCTGTGTTGTGGCTTATTTCCGTTGTGTTGTACATTTTTCGTTGTGTTGTGGCTAATTTCCGTTGTGTTGCGGCTTTATTTCGTTGTGTTGTACATTTTCCGTTGTGTTGTGGCTTATTTCCGTTGTGTTGTGGCTCATTTCCGTTGTGTTGTGGCTTCATTTCATTGTGTTGTGAACTTATGTTTGCTTTTTAAATTTCGTTGTGTTGTGCACTACTGGGCCACCGTAGCAAACCCCTGTAGTACGGTGGCCCAGTAGTGCACAACACAACGACATTTAAAAAGCAAACATAAGTTCACAACACAACGGAATTAAGCCACAACACAACGGAAAATGAGCCACAACACAACGGAAAATCTACAACACAACGAAATAAAGCCGCAACACAACGGAAATGCTCCCGACCACTAGAGGGCTCTCGGGCGCGATAAAGTTAGTTTTCCTTGCCATTGTTCAATAGAGTCAGCAGTCTATAAAAAATATATCAACACCACGATTAGTTTTAACAGTATGTATAGCTAACCATCATTCAAAATCACCTACGTGCATTATAGCTGCATATTTATATTTTTTATATTTATAGAAAGCTTTGACGCGCTACCACAGCGCATGATCCCTAAGGGAACGTCTGTCAATTCCTCCAAGTTGTTAAAACATGTTAAATGTCACAAAGCGTGTGGTTCCTATTGTGGCCAGACTGACTTATTACAGGTGGAATTGTGCCATTACTTTCCTGTAATTCTGCAATTCGCCAAATGGTTTTTATTTGAATTTATCAAATTATATTATAATAAATTATACGTTTTAACCACTTGGTGGAATTGGCAGACGTTCCTTTACAGATTTCTGTGCGTGAAAATCCCAGTAGATTTTCAATAATAACGCAGTGCTACTGCACAGCCAGCATAGTGCTGAGACTTACTCGCACACTATTGGCTGGTCAGTGGTAACTGCAAACCTACACTGTAAAAATTTTCCAGGATTTCACAAGATATAACCGTAATATTTCACAGTTAATTACATTATTACCACTTCACAGGCTTTAATTGTGATAATTCACAATATAATACCGTATTTAGACTTTTACTGTGAAAATAATGCAGGCGCGGGGCTTTTACAAGAAACTACTGTGAATTCCGTCTTTTTCGAGTGGCAACTGCGTCAGCGTCATCAGAGCTCTCTGATCTACGCGGTCTCCATTCGGTGGATTCAGCGGTAAGTGTTTAAATGTCATACTTTATCAATTTGGTGACTGTTTTTTATATGATAGTGCATGTTATTTAAAGGTATGAACCAAATTAGCGTTAGTTATAGGTTCTGTTGTCAATTTTGTAACTTTTTGTAAGCTGGAGCAGACTGGCGTCTAGGTTTAAGCGCGCAAATTTGAATGAACAGACGTTGGTTGTAGTGTTAGCTGCTAATTATACCGAATTAATTTAGTAGCTAACTGTGAGATGTCTGGTTAGATACACCGTCCAACATTTAACTTTAGCTTTGCTTAAAGCTTATCTTAGTTACTCTAACAGCGTTCTCTCTTTTTCCACAGCATTTTTCTACGTTGACCGACGATAAATAAAGTTATAAGGTAAGATGTGGCCTTAATAGTGGGTATTATGACAGTTATTATCAACTAGATAAATTATGGTGTTGTGGATTTGGGCAAAGCTGGATTAAATTCATCTCAAATTAGTAACGTTAACTATAGTTTTCTTCCCTGCTGTGTGTGTGAAACGGAGCAACCGTTGTCTGTCTCGTCAAAAGAAAAATGAAGTGCGCATGTCAATATATATAAGTTATATATTTTAATTATCTTGTCTCTGGAATTTTCCACTGCCAAAATAAATGTTTTGTGCGGCCGTTTTCCCGCTGTTAGACCAAGGTGCACTCATCTGTGTTTTGCAAGAACATTAATGTTGGTTAGATGAACCCCATAATTATTAAAATACCAGATAATTAATGTAACGTTACATTCTACTCAGAGGAAGGCATGAGTGGTGCTGAGAGAGCTGAACCTCTGATGGAGAACACCTATCATCCAGCGACGCTATCTTTATAGTGTACCTGCGCCAGCCATTGCAGTTGTTAAGGAGGAATGGCCTTTTCTCTTTTCACCAAGAGGTATTTTTTCCCTATTCCATCTTGTGAAGCACATGGCTCTTTGCATGGGTGGAGTATAGTCTCAATAATCTGAAATGTAAAATGCACATCTCTTTCAAAAACAATCCAAAGCTATACAAATTCCCTTATTTTACATGGCAGTATGTAACAGACTAACGGGTTGCGACAAACACAGGTCTTTCTTCAAGGTCATTGTCCACAATATCTTTCATTTGTTTTGTTACAATAATGAGTTAAAGGGGTCATATTATGTAAAATTCACTGTTATAAGTTGTTTGAACAGCAACGTGAGAACAATGAGCCTATACTGGCAAAAATCCACTCGCTCGTTTTTGCGGCTATATTCCAACCATGCAACACACACAATGTACCTGAAGCATCCAAAGAGCACCTGTATATAATTACAACAAAGATTCAGCAGCACTTCTACTCCATTATCTTCAGGTGTTCCCACTTTACTCTACTGACCGATGTCTCCATCCTCGTGAAGTTTCGTGAGGCCCTGGAGAACAAATTCAACACCATTCTGAAGTTCTGCCAAGAAGTCAACTGTCATCAAGGCGTGAAAGATGTTTTGGCTTGTTTTGAACCGGAGGCTTCAGACAAGGCTACATGCATTCTTCTCCTTCTGATGGCGTACTTCAAAGAGCCCAAGGATGCCATTGTGCTTGATGTTGATGTAAGTATATTTTCACTCTCACATTAACATAAGCATTAGGCCTATTGTTTTTTGTAAATGGTAATAGGACTGTACTTATATTGCATCTTTCTAGTTTTCTGACCACACAAAGCGCTTCACTCTACACTTCACCATTCATACAGGTGCCAACTGCTCATCAGTCCAAAGAAACCTGTCACATTGTCATGATCACATTCTAAACTTTACCAAATGTGTACTGCCTAATCTAAGATAAATTAATGGGGGCCAAGGGAAGATTTGTTCGCAAGTTGACTATAGCTACTATAGGTACAGATTATTAACATTTGAATCTTATTCTACTCTTATTTTTGCAGCCTTGTGCCACAGCCATTGATGTAGAAGGGACCGTGATGCTACCAAGCACCCCTCGCTTGATTGTTCAAGGTAATGTTAATGTCTTCCTCATTTTGAATGTATTCTGTCAAGTCATCCACAGATTTGTTGTGAACAGTTTCATGTAATAACTATTTTCTTTCAACCGATAGTTCCTACATGAAACTGCTCACAATAAGGTCTGGATTATCTTAAGTAAACCAGGTCATGATTTCTGGAAAGAGACATTGCTGTTGAGTTTTTCAAATGTGTTTTTTTGCACTTTGAGCACCACAAACAAAGTTCCATATAGTCCCTTTATATACAAAAAAATTCTGTTAAAAATATAACCTGAGAGTGAGTAGTGTTCTGAGTATGATGTTCATGTATTAATTTCACAGGCTTCAACTTGAATTAAACTAACAGGTTTCTTCTGTCTTTTTGTTTATAGGTGCTTCTTGGGCATCAACCCAGAGACGGGCACAAAATCTAAGAGGCAGAGAGGTCACATGAACCAGCAAGTCTGCACTCTGATTAGGAAGCTCATTGACTTCGAATGGATGTCAATCTAATGTAAGCTGTGTTCCAACTTCAGAACGGACGAACGAAACACTGTATCTGTGTTAAAGGAACACGCTGACTTTTTGGGACTTTATCTTATTCACCGTATCCCCCAGAGTTAGATAAGCCCATACATACTCTTTTCATCTCTGTGCGTGCCATAACTCTGTCTGACTAGTCACTGCTAGCCTAGCTTAACAAAGACTGGAAGTAAATGGCTCCAGCTTTTGTCTTTTCTTCCCTCTCTCTCCCTCTTTCTCTTTTGACACACATTCCTGTTACCCAGTGTTTTATTCCTGTAGTTAAATTGTATTTTACTTCTAAAAAATAAAAGTTAAATTACTGTTTGTATCAGTTTTGTTTGTTCCATCATTTATGCTAAATCACAGTAATAGATAGACATTCACAGTTATGTACAGTGATTCTACAGCTGCTTACTGCTAAATTACAGTAATACATGGACACCAACTGTAATTTCACAGTTAAATACATTAATTCTACAGCAGCTTACTGCTAAATCACAGTAATGCGATGGCATAATTACTGTGAAGTCACAGTATACAACTGTCATTTCACAATAATTTACTGTAAAAATAATACAGTAACTTACTGTGAAAGTCATGCAACTGGTAACCTGCAATTTATTGTAAATTTACAGCCAAATAATTAACAGTGTATGGCAGAGCGGCGTAACTGCGCGAAACAATCGGTGCGAAGCCCGCCATGCTGAGCGCAGAGCCCGCCAGAATGGGCGGGGCATCTGCCTATAAAAGATGCTCGATTTTGCCATGGATTCAGATTTATCTCCTTCAGCGACGATCTTCGGACCTTCGCTGAACTCCCTTCTACGAAGCCTTTGCCTTCTTCGCGAGACAAGTGGAGCCAGCAGTTGAACAGCGAGCGAGCCAGCGGACTGACTGATCCAGTGCGCTCAATTCGCCGGCGATCCTCAGCAAGCTGTCGCGCTGTTTCCCTGCGCTCTCCGGCGATTTTCAGGCGTACCCTTTTTCTCTTTTTCATTATTTGTCTGAAAGAGCAGCGACGTTGTTGCAAATGTCGCGCCACGGCTGTGGCAAATGCAGAGCCCCTCTGCAAGACAAGGACGGTCACAGCGAGTGCGTCGCCTGCCTGGGCAAGGCCCACACGGACACCGCTCTCACAGAGTCGAGCCGCTCTCTCTGCGAGAGTATGCCGCTCTCTTCTCTCCGCTCTCAGATCGCTCTCGGACTAGTGAGCTTATGCCGTTTCATACCCCACATGCCTCACTGTCTCCGCACAGAGAGATCTCGCCTGTGATGTTCTCACGTACGGCTGGCAGGGCCGGAGTGGGACTAATTTTCAGCCCTGGAGTTTCATACATTAGACCGGCCCACTTTAGTTCCCGACCGACTATATTAAAATAATGTAATTAAACCCTCAGTATATAAGTCTGCAATAGTGCACTGTTCTGTACAGCCTTGTAATTCATTGTATTTTTCAAAAATATAATTTTCTATTCAGTGCAATAGCCGTACACAGGGTTTTATAAATACAAAGGTCCCAAAAGTGATCTGGGTTCGGGGGCATATTATTTTTCCACTGTCATTGGCAAAGAACATGTATATCTGTGTTAAATAGGAATCCATTGTAATAAAGTTATTCTCATTCTGGGCACAATATGCATTAGGCTATTGCTCTTCCTGCTCTCCTCTCTCATCTCCTTCTCTCATTCTTCTTCTCTCAGTCTCTTTATCTTTAGGTTACCGTTGATTGATACAGTCTTTGCAAACTGATTATTTATGTCGGTCGTTTAATACTTCTATGGTAAAACAGCTGTTTAGTTTAGGCACTTGCATCTTATCTCGTGAAGCGCCGCGTTGGGATTCGCGCGCGGCCGCGGCTCGCGCTTCTGTGAACATAAATCCCGCTTGCTTTGATCGGTCATCTCAAACATTTTGCCATTGCCGACGAGCGGTGTTGAGTAGCTACTGAAGCAGCTCAGATTATGAGGTCGGTTATCGTCGCAATATGCGAATCATTGCAGCACCAAATTAGAGTATTAGGCAATTATTTCTCAAAGTTCATTATACACTCGAGGACCGAGGTCCGGACCTCAGAGACTTCAATGGTACGGCCCTGAGGCTATTTGGCCGCTTGAGTTTCTAGAGATTTTATATTATTCTGGCCTTTTCAGCGCCGCCTTTGCGCCTATTATCCATGTTTTGTATCTCTTATTTTTTGTTCGCACATCTCTAACAACTGACTTTTTTTTTGTGGGGCTGTGAGAAAATAACAATAAAAAATAGTGGGGCTGCGCTGTGACTGGAGCATTCAACCCAGTGCCATGACAACACCGGCCCTCCTGGCCAATAAAACAGACCGGCCAACCGGGAATTCTCCCGGTGCTCCCGATTAGCCAATCCGGGCCTGACGGCTGGAATTGGAATTGGAGTTCTCACATAGGGCTGCAATTGACGCCGAGCTGATCCGCTTCCTTTCCAGAGCAGTCGACGAGCTCGGTCTCGACTGGGCCTCGCCTGAGGAGCCCACACACAGCCGACTGGATGCGCCTGTAGCTACTCAGCCTCACCCAGCACCTGCGCAACGGCAGCGCTCCAGTCAGGCAAAACGCTTCCCACCTAAGCGTCAGGGACCCCGGCCTAGAATTACGATGGACCCTGAACCAAAGAAGCAGTCCTGATCCTCAAAGCAGGAAGAGGGAAGGGCTAAGTCTCGCCGAGGCCGGACCACCCTTCAAAAAGCCAAGAGTGTTCCTCCAAATGCCCTGTTCAGTTCTGGCCAATGGACCAAATGTTGCTATTGCAAGCAGTGGGCCTGTTCAAGTTCACGCCCCCTTGCAATCTACCGCTATTATAGCGAACACAATAAAAAACAAAAATAGTTGGCAAAAGAGCACTTTTCCTATTCCACACCACACGAGGGTCAGCTCCCTGGTCAAATGTAGCGCGCTGCCACTCGAAACTATAAAACCCATAGTCAAGGGCATGGAAAGACATCCCTGGTGTGTCACGATGGGTTATGAACACAGTAGAACAAGGTTACTCACTCCAATTCGATCGCAATCCACCCCGCTTCGCGGGCATAATCCACACTTCGGGGAAGTGCAACATATCTCACGTCCTCAATGCCAAAGTGATGAGCTTACTGGAAAAAGGGGCTATAGAGGCAGTGCCACCAGCCCACAGCGAGTCAGGCTTTTACAGTCGCTACTTCCTTGTTCCCAAAAAAGACGGTGACCTCAGGCCCATCCTAGATCTCAGATATCTGAACAAAGCCCTTATCAAACGGCCTTTCAAGATGTTAACTCTAAAACAAATCCTTGCGCAGGTTCGCCCGATGGATTGGTTCTTCTCAGTGGATCTGAAAGATGCTTACTTTCATATCCAAATAATCCCCCATCACAGACCGTTCTTGAGATTCACGTTTGAGGGTGCGGCTTACCAGTATACAGTCCTACCGTTCGGGAAGGAGCCCTCCACCTCCACTGTACTTCAGCAACTTTGACTGAAATAACCACTCGTTACAACCGAGGTATGCAGCAAAGCATTTGTGAAGCCACAACACGCACAACCTTGAGGCGGATGGGCTACAACAGCAGAAGACCCCACCGGGTACCACTCATCTCCACCACAAATAGGAAAAAGAGGCTACAATTTGCAAGAGCTCACCAAAATTGGACAGTTGAAGACTGGAAAAATGTTGCCTGGTCTGATGAGTCTCGATTTCTGTTGAGACATTCAGATGGTAGAGTCAGAATTTGGCGTAAACAGAATGAGAACATAGATCCATCATGCCTTGTTACCACTGTGCAGGCTGGTGGTGGTGGTGTAATGGTGTGGGGGATGTTTTCTTGGCACACTTTAGGCCCCTTAGTGCCAATTGGGCATCGTTTAAATGCCACGGCCTACCTGAGCATTGTTTCTGACCATGTCCATCCCTTTATGGCCACCATGTACCCATCCTCTGATGGTTACTTCCAGCAGGATAATGCACCATGTCACAAAGCTCGAATCATTTCAAATTGGTTTCTTGAACACGACAATGAGTTCACTGTACTAAAATGGCCCCCACAGTCACCAGATCTCAACCCAATAGAGCATCTTTGGGATGTGGTGGAACGGGAGCTTCGTGCCCTGGATATGCATCCCACAAATCTCCATCAACTGCAAGATGCTATCCTATCAATATGGGCCAACATTTCTAAAGAATGCTTTCAGCACCTTGTTGAATCAATGCCACGTAGAATTAAGGCAGTTCTGAAGGCGAAAGGGGGTCAAACACAGTATTAGTGTGGTGTTCCTAATAATCCTTTAGGTGAGTGTATATATATATATATATATACACACACATATACACATATATATATATATATATATATACAGTTGTAATCAAAATTATTCAACCTCCATTACAAATCAGTTTTATTGGCAACATTTACAGACTTTCTGATTTAAGTAATTAAAATAGCTCAACACAACAAATGTTTCAAGTGGTGTCCCCAAATTCAACTGAAAATGCCACTTTTAATGACTTCTGCAGTCTCAAAATTATTCAACCCCTTCATGGCAAGCATCTTTAGTAATACTTGAATACTCTTTTTCTGATCTGACCTGCTGCAAACGAGATGTACAACCAGACACCAGCTTCTGGCAGCGTTTCTGAGGAATTCATGAGCAATGGATCTGAATAATTTCGATTACAAATATATATATATATATATATTGCTCAGTTTATATGGTTCACATCCGTTGCAGCAACATACAGGACACAGTTAAGGTTACAAACTGTGGTGAGCACTAGGGTTGCGCCACTCATCCACGTCACCACTGACCTTTCTCTGTTTATAAAATGGATTTAATTTCGCTTCTTTTTCCATGTTCACACATGAGCCGTTGTCAGTACCCAAGGTGAGGTAAAAGAGTCGCTTTGTCTTAATGAAATGGCAGTGGCGGCCACACATGTTTCTGCCAAAACCAGCCAAGATTCAGAGCTCCACAAACTTCAACTGTTTTATATTAAATCCGTCAGATTAAATGAGTGAGCCGATAAACTTATGAATGCAGTGTGAGCCAAAATACACGCCTCTACCCCCTCACTGGCCCTAGTTTCCAGCTGATCCCATGAATGATTCTGTACAGCTCACTTGCAGTGACAGCTCGTGTAATGAAATCTGGTCTGAAGTTAACAACAGTTGCTTCTTAATCAATTAATTTCCTGTCCAGTTTAATAACTTATACAGCAATAAACATACCGGATAATCAGTATTTAACCGAGTCTTACAATCACTTGTTGCATGCAATAATAATAATAATAATAATAAATTACAACAGTAAATCAAATTACCTCAAATAATATTAAAAACAATACCCAAATACAAATGTTATTTGACTATAATTTATTTTTACTTTAAAACCAACCTTTATATAGGGAATGAAAACTCTTGATTCTTTTAAAGCACATAAAACCATACCAAAATATGTGTACAGCATCAGTGCAGCCTTAAACTTATAATTTTCTTTTAATATTTATTTAGAATTTGATGTGTTATCAAGTATATAAAAATATTCAAAACATTAAAGGAAGAATTCATGTTCATAAATTAAAATTATGTCATCATCTTACCATCATGTCCTTTTAAATCCATTTTAAATCCACAATTTTTCAATTGCTCTTTTTCATGAGATTACAGTGAATAAGGACTGAAACTGAAAAATCTTGCAATTGTGACTAAAATCAGTATTACAAGAACGAGAGTTTTACAGTAGTGGCCAAAAGTGATGGAAAATCACTTGGAAAATTGACATTCAATTATCAAAATGTTCACCCTTTACTGAAATATTATAAAAACTGGTTAAAGATTTTTTTAAGCATATTGTTGTGCTTGAAGTCAGTTGTTTAATCTGTGATAACACAATAAAACATGTCAAATTGTGCAGACTTACAAAAAATTATGAACATGCAAAAAAAAAAGACAGAACCAACGTGTGTAGTCAATGTACTATATGCTTTTTCCTGTGAGATTTTTTTGTTTTTCTGTGTTTTTCTGATTTTGTTTTGTTTTGCGTAGTAAAATAAAACCTGTAGCTGTTTTTGCCAAATAATTTCATCAGATAAATAGCTTAACCAAGTCTTCCCTCATATTTAAAATATTAAATTAATATATTTGACGTAAATACGTTTAATCGAACTTGTAGGGTCATTAATAACAAATATCCCCTCAGGACATTATTTGTTCCCCACTACTGTACATTTTATTATAATAGTTCTAATTTAGTCACTTTCAACACATCATTATAAACTCTGAGTCATGTTTAAAAAAAAAAAAAAAATCTAAGTACAAACTGAAGTCAAGACATATTCTGCTATAAACAAAATTAACAAAATAATAACCAAGCCAATTTCATCCACTTTTTTCATCCACAGTTGAGAATGCACCATCCAGCCTAAGAGAATAATTGATCAACTATAAAAGAATTGACGTCATAAGTGCCCTGTCCTTGGCTTAAACACAGTGCGCCCTGATTGTTTGTTGAATACAAGGTGAGTAGAGGATGCAGACAATTGATGAATTCTTGATTCTTATCTGAGGCCCATGAGGACCAAACTCTCCACATCAGGCCCAGCAGAACAAAACAGCCCAGCATCATCCTTAACAAAGGACAGCAGAGAAACAAGATCTAGCAGTTATCCACATCACACCACCTGCAAAACGTTTGCCTGTGATGACGTCAGACACCCAAACTGAGAACAGCAGAACTTGTGTGTGATAGAGAATGATGCCGGTAAGTGGTTTTCTATAATTAGCACAGGCATTGCAGCATTAATACCCTGATGGTTTATTCTTGCATGACTTATTTTGATGACCAATTTTGAAGCCTTACTGTTTTAATTCATAATTGATTCCAGTCTTCAAAACAATTCATTAGCCAGAGCATTGTTAATTGCATATAAATATTTATGACTCCAAAAAAGCAAACAAATTGTGTCTCTGGAGAGGGTTGTTTTATTGAAATGACATTGCACTCTCTGAACACTCTCTGTACTCAGTTACACTGCTCCAGTGTTGCCTAAATAGAGTTTGGATTTTTATTTCAAGGTCAAAAATTAATGTGCAAAGGAAACCAATGTAATCATTGTTATGCTGGATTTCATAACTGTGCATATTGTAATTCTGGATCAAATCTGCATACACACATACTGTAATTCTGCATAAAATCTGCATATACACACATACTGTAATTTTGGATAAAATCTGCATACACACATACTGTAATTCTGCATAAAATCTGCAAACGATTTCATGCAGAAATCCTGATTCATCAAAAGGTTGACATGTTGTTTTTAGTGTGCATATATGCACATGTGGACAAATTTTAGTGGATGAAGCTCATTGTCACATGAACATAACTTCAGTAGTTTTATTTATTTCCTTTCAGATTGATTAGCTCTTATATTGAGATATTTCACACAAACCAATATCATCTGCAATACTATTATTGTTTTTAAATATTTTGAATTATTCAAAGTTTGTGTTTTTGTCATTTTATTAGTTATTATTTTTGTAAAAAAAATCTATATAGACATTTAATATCTTCAATAAGTCGTTCAATGATTCAATAAGTCGTTTTCAATTTTAGTTTTAGCTATCAGTCATTCTAATGTAATTTAAGTTTAACTGACTTTTCAGGAATCATAAGGCAGCAACTTTTTTTACAGTGTAACTAAAATAAAATAAGTTTATATTTTATTTCAGTTAAGGTTTATTTAATTTCAAATAAAGCATATATATATATATATATATGCTTTATTTGAAATTAAATAAAATATAAAATAAAATATAAAGGTTGTCATATATATATATATATATATATATGTTTTAGTTTTAGTTAACAATGATAACCCTGTGGTAGCCTACATTTTGCTCATGGTTCTGAAAACCAGGATCAGGAAACATTTCACGAAAGAAAAATGACAATTCTATTTTCAAATATTTTCTTTTGTAAGAGACTCAAGTATATAAAGTAAGCATCCAAATGAAAGCATATGAAATTTCCTCAGATATAAATAGTCAGGTGATCCAAGGGAAGGACTGACATTTTGGCAGGAGCTCAGCTTAATGACCATGTGACAAGTACTGGCATGCACTAACTGGACCCTTAGGTTTCTTACTACATGCATCAAATGTAACATTGCCATCTAATGGACAATAGCTGCTGTGACAGCTGACAGTGCATGTGTTTGTCACCTCAGTCATGTTTCTAGAGCACAGGAGATATTTTGATGATTTATGATATTTTGATTTAAGAATTTCTCACCAGCTAATGTTAATAGCCAAAAGCAGCAGGTATTTATTTATTGCCAAAGTTCATATTAAAGAATAATCTTTAAAGTCGATATGAAACGGAAGTTGCGAAAGTATTTTCTTCCCTATTGTGACCTGAGTTGTGATGTGATCTGAGTGAAACAGCTTCTCGAAACAAGAAAAATTTTTGCGCAGGACTTGATCTTCTCCATCGGGAATTGATTGGATTGTCGGATTGTTGTGGTTTGCTATTGCTGTGATGTCATGTGAGTGACAGGTTGTCCCGCCCTCGCGCCAGTGAACACATCATCAGAGAAGAGAAGAGATGTCACTGCTAGAGGAAGTTAAGTTAAAGTTATTTTGATTAAAGTTTACGAGGGCACGTTAATTAAGAAAAAATAATTATGGGAAAAGATAAAATCCTGTATAATATGCAATAGTTAATTAAAAACAAGAATTGCCCATTTTGATTTCATGGTGATTTCAAAGGAATAGTTCACCCAAAAAGGAACATTCTGTCATCATTTACTCACCCCCATGTTGTTCCAAACCTGTATGAGTTTCTTTCTTCTGATGAACACAAAAGAAGATATTTTGAAGAATGCAGACAGTTGATTGTAGCCATTGACTTCCATAGTATTTTTTTTTTTTTCATATGGAAGTCAATGGTGTCCAGCAAGTCCGGTCTTACTCTGGTTTTGCCCACAGTCCAAAGACATGCAGGTTAGGTGAATTGAACAGTCAAATTTTTTTTTGCCTGTATGTGTGTGAGAGCCCTGTGATGGACTGGCCATCTGTCCAGGGAGCTTTCTTCTGCCTCTGGCCTTACAAGAAACTGGAATAGGTTCCAGCCCTATGACTTGGAAAGGTCATATAAGGAATAGAAAGAGAGAGAACCATTCGATGGCCTTCATTTACAGCAAGAAATCGTTTTATCGTAAAAAATAAAATACTAGATGTTGAATGAAAATAGTCATCTGTTTAGAATGTGCTTTCAGCTGAGTTATCAAGCATGATCAAACATGCAGTGGCAGCGAGATTGTGACACTTCACATGCACAGTGTGTATTTGTGTTCATGTGTGAATGAGTGTGACAGTTAGAAGTGTGACAAGGCACACATTTTTTGACAATAAATCTCAATATAGCACAGCCAGCCTGTGATTAATAGTTTGGAGTTCACACTTCACACACGGCACAATGAAATGTGTGAAGTTTATTCCAGTGGAAGGCTTTGTTCCATCTTCGAGTGAACACTTTATTGTCACCTTCAGTGACAGCAGCTCTCAGACTCCTCATGCCCGGTACGCATTGTACGATTTTGGACTGTCCCAGACGAAAGATGACCAATCAATTTCTGTGGCTGTGGCTCCTAAACGGTTGTCCTACGTCGTACAGTGAGAGAGGTTCAACAATGGCTGTGTCACGGTCTTGCGACCAAAGATAGCCTGATAGTGTCAGAAATTTGGCATGATCATCTCGGTGTGTTTGCTGCTACGACCTACGTCTACTGAGTAGTTAATACAAATGCAACACGAAATGGCAGAATGATCAACGCGACATGGCGCTAAAACTTAAAACTACCTCAAGCTACATTTGCAAAACTCGCATCCCAAGTTGGCTTCTTTTCCCTGGCCATGGCCGCGTCCATATTCTCCTCTTTCGCTTCCTCCTCTTTTTTTCAAAACCACAACTGCCAAAGTGTGATTCATCTATTTGTTTACCACTAGTGCATGCTGATTATGTTTTATTCTTCTATACTAACTGGCGTCATAGCCTACGATTTAAGAGGTGTCATCATCGTACAGTCTAGTTTATTAGATCCATGTTGTACAGTGTGATTTGTAATGATCTTATATGATTGCTGAAACCACACAGTCTGTAGCAGGCATTATACATCAAGGGTTACATTGTGTAGAGCTTTCATTTATAGGTGAGTTATCTATGTCATCAGCACGGGTAAATTACTTCAAAGGCAGCTGGGCTGCTAAAGTATGTTACCTCAAAAGTGAAGGTCAAGGAAGCCCTCAAACCATTTCCTAACTGTTATGAATAAATCATAACCATGATACCAGACTCCTCAGGGTGGACGGTGGAGATTTCTTTTTTATGCATTACAGTAAGTGGAAGGCTTGCAAATAAAGTTGCTGCGAAAGGTACTTCATCTAAGGGTTGCGTGTCTGTTTAAAAAAAAGAAAGATGAAATGTTGGTTGTGAGACTTGAATGCAAAATGATCTGCTTTCTTAACACATAATGAATAACCTGTTTTGCTGAGGTCAAGGTATTGGTGCTTTATTCTACCAATATAACTCACTGGAGGTTCACCTGTTCAACTGCTCGTTAATGCAAATATCTAATCAGCCAATCACATGGCCGCCACTCAATGCATTTAGGCATGAAGACATGGTCAAGACCTGCTGACGTTCAAACTGAGCATCAGAATGGGGAAGAAAGGTGATTTAAGGGACTTTGAATGTGGCATGGGTGTTGACCCAGACGGATTTTCTAGGATTTACAAAGAATATCGAGTGAGCGGCAGTTCTGTGGGCGAAAATGCCTTGTTGATGCCAAGAGGAGAATGGCCAGACTGGTTCGAGCTAGAATTCGAATAACCACTCTTTACAACTGAGGTCTGCAGAAGAGCATCTCTGAACTCACAACACATTGAATCTTGAAGCAGAGATGAGCTACAGCAGCAGAAGACACACCGGGTGCCGCTCCTGTCAGCTAAGATCAGGAAACGGAGGCTACAATTCACACAGGCTCAACAAAATTGGAGAATAGAAGATTTAAAAACCGTCCCCTGGTCTGATGAGTGTCGATTTCTGCTACGACATTCAGATGGTATGGTTATAATTTGGAATAAACAGCATGAAAGCATGGATCCATCCTGCCTTGTATCAACGGTTCAGGTTGGTGCTGGTATGTAATGGTGTAGGATATTTTCTTGGCACACTTTGAGCCCTTTAGTACCAAGTGAGCATCGAACACCACAGCCTTATTGTTGCTGATCATGTCTATCCCTTTAACCACAGTGCGTCCATCTTCTGATGGCTACTTCCAGCAGGATAACACGCCATGTCACAAAGCTCAAATCATCTCGA
Source organism: Rhinichthys klamathensis goyatoka (assembly GCF_029890125.1). Classification (NCBI taxonomy): domain Eukaryota; kingdom Metazoa; phylum Chordata; class Actinopteri; order Cypriniformes; family Leuciscidae; genus Rhinichthys; species Rhinichthys klamathensis. The sequence goes on along the minus strand of NW_026606648.1, from coordinate 1,403,010 downwards.
AAGGGTTTCATGACAATGAGTTAACTATACTCAAATGGCCTCCAGAGTCGTCATGGATTTGCAGCCGCCAAATCTGTAGCAACTGCGTAATGCTATCATATCAATAAAATCTCTGAGGAATGTTTCCAGCACCATGTAGGAACTATTCCCTTAAGAATTAAGGAAGTTCTGAATTTGACTACCTCTAAAAAAAACAAATTTAATCTTGTAACAATCAAGTAGAAAGTACTTACATACTTTCCATACATGTTGGATCCATGTCAGTGCACACGTCTTATTCATCATTCTCAATAATATTTTTATATTTTTTAAGGTAATATATTATGCCACCTCAAAAAATGACTTCAATTCAGGAAGGTTAAGCATGTTCTTCGAGAGGTGTTTTCAAGTCATTGTATATGCATGAAATGTTTAATGTTTTATGAATGCTTAATGATTTAATTAAAAAATAATGTTTTATAATTCAATAATGGTTCAAAAAATGAGGGTCATGTCATTGGACAACTTTTGTTTCACTCATTGTCTCATATAAACTTCGGTGCATAGATAACATAGATTTGCAACATATTCTCTAGCTATGTTTATGTCTTTCATTTTAATGAAATGATTGAATGAATTTAATGTAATTTTCATGGCCAAGATGGTATAATGTTGTGCCTAAAAACAAATTAAACAAATGAAAAATGATAGCTCTCAAAATAACTCTCGTTCTTCTTCTTTCTACTATTTTTTTTTCACTTCAGTCTTAGTGGAATGGATGTATGACAAGACGGTAAGATAGACAGAGAGCCAAACTAATATATATATACTTTACTGAAAAGATCAAATTATGTGATCACCCATGTGGATTGTATGTCTGATCCATTTTACCATTTGACTTCAGTAATGTGAGAGATCTTTATTCACGTAACATCTTTCATTGTCATGAGAGATGCAGAAAACCCTCTCACACGTGTAACTGTGTCATCAACTGTATCAAATTGGTTTTGCCATTTTTCCACAGGCAGGGCGTCTCTATAAAGTAGGATTAAAGGAGGAGGCTTTTTCAGGCATTTTCAGCATTTGTGTCAGTGGAGGTTCAGCACGCTCTAATATAGCATCCCATCCATTTCTGTACTTTTTTTTCTCATTTGCTTTTGATCTGCTTTGATCTTTTAATCCCAAGGATCCAATCAACAAAACAAATCTCCCATCCACTAGTTATCACCACCCTTTTATAGTAGGATAATTCTCATATGAAAGTAAAACTGTATTTTGCTAATGAATAAAAATGTATTCTCTAAATGTTTAAAGATATCACATGTAGTTAGTTAGATTTAAATCAATAGCAGCACTTTTTTAATTACTTAATGTGTTATGCTTGAGGCATGCTTATAATAACATGCAACCTAGAAAACTCATATTTCACATAACATAAAAAAAATACTTTAAAATAATTTTTTATTTTCATATTTTGCTTACAGAAAATAAGGCCTGTTTTAGGATAATTAAGGATTTTTGCATTGTGACATTAGTTTCAATGCAGAATTCCCCCTCCCCGAATGAATGAATGAATGAATGAATGAATCAATCAATCAATGATTTTTGTGGAGCTTAAACATCACATAATTACATAAAATAAAATCACAAGGATTATGAATTAAAACAGAGTAATAGACTAGAAGCCTATAAAAAAATATATGATCAATAAGTTATGACAACATATGTTTTGACAATCAAAATAAGTTAAACAATAAAAAAAAAAATGTGTTACCGTATACAAGATTCAACTCATCTTACATTCAGTGTAATGTAAATTAAGTTGAAATGACTTCAACATCCAAGTTGATTGTACTTAAAAATTTAAGGCAATCTTTTTTCGCGTTTTAGATAGAGAACTGTTCTTGATCATAATCATCATAATGAATAAATTGTGGCCAAATTTTATGATTTTGTTTTTTCTTTAGTAGGCCTAAATTACCTTTTATACAGGTGTTCATTTTTGATATCCACATCAAAATGAAATTTCTTGTGCCTGTGTGACAGTGAAATAAAAAAAAAAGTCTTAGCTTATATGGCTTTATTATAATATAGGCTACAGCTGTTAAAATTTTGAAATCCACAGTAGAGAAAAATTCCTGTGCCTGTGTATGAAACTGAAATTTAACATCTTTCCAAAAAATCCTAATACTACTGAGTAAGTAAGTAAGTAAATAAATAAATGGTTCCATTTTACGCAAGTAGTTCACTGCATCCACCCCTCTGACAGCCCTCTCATGGTGCATTCCAGGAAGCTGCACTCTTCTTTACTGAATTAAATCATCTGACGCGCGCAGCGCGCTGTCTCCCTATTCTCGTGTGGAATGAGCCGTTCGAGCCGGTTCGGTTGCCCGAGCAGCAGCAACAGCAGCAGCGGCACTGAGGCACTGAGACACTGAGGCAGGTTGTTTGAGGACTGAATGTCGTGGTGACTTCTGAGGGGACTCGCAGCCGAGGACAGAGAGGCTGTTAGGATGGCTTCAAACTTCAACGATATAGTGAAGCAGGGTTACGTGAGGATTCGGAGTAAGAAATTGGGGGTGAGTATAGTCAATATCTGCTGGACGTTTCAGTGTAGTCAGTAATTTTGGGGTATCTATTTTAAAAAAGGGCTTTAAGGAGCGCGCGCTTATCAAGAACATATCAATAACATATCAATGTGCACGAGGAACTCCACTTTATGTTGTATTCTTAATAACCAGTTGTTTCATTTTCACCATATGTATTTATCATTCAGTGTATAGCCTATAGTTTAAATCCTGGTCTGATGTTATCTATCTGAACAAGTTGTATTCAATAGTCATTCATTGATCTATTGCTTGTGCTTTGAGAAATTATGGGTTGTTTAAACAAAACTTGTCACCTTGTTTTACCATAAACATAATATTTGCTTTAAGCATGATTATTTATTTATTCAAATATGGTTTATTTTTAAAGTTATAATTGCAATGACTGTTAAAAAGATTAAGTTTATGACATTTTAAAGAGTTAATCAGGAAACTGCTGTCTTCAGTAGTTTCTTTGCCTATGAGAAGATACATTTGTCAAGTCTACAGATGCAGCATCATCTGTTTATTGTCCTCCTGATTCTGCAGCTGTGAATAGAGTGAGTACTGTAGGTCATCAGGTCTGTGTGATACAGCAGGTGAAGTCATCCAACCAAGATTTCACTTTCTTATATGGTATGATATGATGAAATCTATGGTGATTAGTTTAATAGCAGTAAGGGGTTTAATGAGGATTTTACCGCTGAATAAGTATCTATTGAAGTTCATTGGCTAAAATTTATGATTTTTTTTTTAATATGTTTTGTGAATTGTTGCTATCTATGCAGTATACAATGCAATACGATATAAATTTCAAAATACAAGACAGTGCAGTGGAGTACATTATGCACAATATATATACACGTAGGCCTATATAGACAATAGTGTATATATTGTGTATAATATATATATTATACACAAAATTATAATACACAAATTTATATACAAGTATATAATTGTAACTTTCAATGCTTAATTTTGTTCAGTCTGTGGTGTTAAAAGGTCGCATTAGCAATTAAAGAAAAAAACACGTAAGCAAAACATGGTCAGGTCAAAGTGTCTGAATAATTTTTTGGTCCCAAATTTTTATAAATTTGACTGGTAATCCACTATATGAATAATTTTTGGGTATGTCACCGTTTATTTTATTTTGCTATCCTCACCTACATAAATTAACTATAGTGTCTTGCACCCACTAGTAAAAAAATATCAAATTATATCTGGTGTCTGAATAATTTTCTTTATAGAATAAATGAAGAAATGTATATATCATTTCTGTATTTATTATTGATTTATTTTACTTAAAAATAAGGGTAAAGTATGTGGTAACAGTTTTTATTCTGCTACTATATTGTATATTGTTTACGTAATTAATCTAATATATTATTATACTGTAAATTCAATTCAAATTTATTTGTATAGCGGTTTTCACAATACATATGGTTTCAAAGCAGCTTTACAGAAAGTGCATTTCAGAAATGTACATAGAAAAATACAGTTAGTTAATCATGTATTAATTTAGGGCATAACATATCGCCGGCGTTGAGTCGTCTCTTCACAGTCGTTTAAATAAATTAACAAATAATGAACATTGTTTTTGTCTTAAGTTTGAGACCTCTATTTTAGCAATAAAACATAAATACTTAGTTCTATTCCATATTTAGTTCTATTTGATGTCTCAGGGATGTTTGACCAAGATGGTTTGTTTTTGCCCCTAGACATGGGATACGAGACATGAGATAAAGTGTATTTCCACAGATATTGCTTCCATAGTGTGGGCTTACTCTAAATGCATTTTTTGAAGAAGCAGCTTCATATTGCTTTTTGATTTTTATTGGTCACATATAAACTTACCAGCTACATTTCAGATTCAAATACAGTGGTCACATCTCATTGAAACTAAAATAAAGGAAACTGCTCAGTATTGCTACATCTACTGCATTGTTCTTGCTTGTAGAGCATAGAATTAGCATCTAATAGTACTGTGAGAAAAAATATATAATCTCATTATTTTTCCATTATGTGCGGTACATCTTTATGGCTGCATTTGCCATTAATTGGACAGAATGAATGTTTAAAAAAAGTGTAAAAGCGGGTTAGTAAAGTTGCTTTGATATCCATGTAAAATATTAATTTACAGTTCAACGCACCTGACATTAACTGACCTTCTCACATTGACACCATGCCCTTTGAACTCATGGTCTTCTGCACCTTTGGCATTTTCCCATTTGACACACATCTGTGTAATAACCTTTATCTATTATATAAATATTAGTATACATGTTGATGATAACCTTCTGATAGAAAACAGCAGAAAAGTAAGGTTTAAAATGCTTTTACTCATATTCAAAAAGCCTCTATTACTGGTCTTTATCAGCCATTTGTATCTATTTGAGTGGAATCTGATCATTGGATAAAATATGCTGATGAAACGGGCAGCTGCTCTTTTGAAGACTGCTTTAAAGGGAAGGACTACTTGTCTCATCAGTGCTGGCACAGTCTTTTTTTTTAGTGCGAGTATCATGTTTTGAACAACAGGATCAGCTTAGGGTTTCCCTCTGATCTCTCTCCCTCTCTCTCTCTCTCTGTTCCTCTTGTTTTCCCTCTCCTCTCTTTCTCAATCTTCTGAGACCTAGAAATGTAATGCAAATTAAAAAACGAAATGGGGTAAAAAGGTAAAAATTAAGTCACTTTTTCAACACTTTCCACAAATAAGGTACGAAATAGGGCCTGACAAAAAAAAAATTCTGTCTCTTTCAGTAAGGACATGCTTAACCTCTAGAAAATGTTGATCGTACAACCACAGGAGGTCAATATTATACAAGCTGTGTTATTTTCTATTTACTTTAATCATCTAAATTAAGCTGTCACTCAGTAGGGGTGAGCTGGGACCAAATATTTGTTTGATTATATATATATATATATATATATATATATTGCAATAACAATGGTTGAATGCTTGAACTTGACGAATTCAGATTTCACTGCTTGAGTGTCACAATTTAAAGTATTTTTTAATGAGTATTTTTTAATATACAATAGCATTCAAAAGTTGAACTGTTACAACTGTAAGATGTTTTAATGTTTTTGAAATAAGTCTGTTAGCTCACCAAGGCTGCATTTATTTAATCAAAAGTAAAAACATTAATAATGTGAAATATTATTACCATTTAAAATAGCAGTTTTCTATTTTAATCTATTTTAAAATAATAATTTATTAATGTGATGGCAACGCTGAGTTCTTTTAGTCTTTAGTGTCACATGATCTTTCAGAAATAAATTTAATATGCTGATTTGGTGCTCAAGAAATATTTTAATGATATTAATAATAATTAAACAATAATATTTGTTATTATGATCAATGTTGAAAACAGTTGTGCTGCTTAATTATTCTGTGGAAACCTTATACATTTTTTGTCAGGATTCTTTGATGAATAGAAAGTTAAAAAGAACAGCATTTATTAAAAATATAAATATAAATGTCCTTATTGTAATTTTTGATCAATTTAATGCATCCTTGCTGAATAAATGTATTACTTTCTTTAAAAAAAAAATCTTAGATGGGATGGCCAAAATCACTGTTTTAAGGGGGTTTCAGACATTTAGGCCTGGTTTCACAGACCGGGTTTAGATTAAAGGTTCTCTAAGCGATCCTGGGTGACGTCACTTCTTGTTGACGTTCGAACTATTGTCAAACAAAACGGAGGCTAGCTAGACCCTCCCTCCTCCTCATCCGCACACTAACCCCCCAAACCACACCCCCAAACCCTTCTTGTCGGTCATTGGCTGGAACAGTTTGTTATGTTTTGGGGAGCGGGTCGCTGCAGTTTGTTTTTGGTGCTGTTTGTGAAGCATGGGCTGTCTACAGAGATCGCGTTTCTTTACAGTGTGTTCAGGGGACAGGCAGCCAGCGGATAGTGAGGAGATGTTTGCTGTATGTGACAAAAAATGTTTTGGCCTAAAAAACACATGACATCGCTTAGAGCACCTTTAAGCAAGGATTATGCCTTAGTTAAAATGGGTAATTTAAGTAGCTTTTATAAATGTTTATCTTGAGACAAAACAATGGCATTGACAGATTTTAAGATGTGTCAGTGCAATTGCTTTCAAGACAACTCAAACATGCATTTTAGTTTGAGACTAGGCTTAAGCCTTGTCTGTGGAACCGGGCATTAAAGGAATCACTTTGAAATTAATTTTTGGTATGTTTTAGCTTACCGGTACCTCAAGGGCATCCAAGATGTAGGTGTCTTTGTTTCCGCGGTAGTTTCAATTTTGATATTTTTAGGTCAAACCGTTCTTGTCTGTCAGTCATATAATGCAGGTCTATGGTAACTTCCTCAAAGAGCATGCACAGAGAAGTCCAAATTAAACATGATTTAATGACTCGTAAATGTATGTACACATTGATGGCCTAAGACACGAAACGAGCGGTTTGTGTGAGAAAACGAACAGTATTTATATCGTTTTTACCTCTTGTAACAAGCCACGTCCAAGTCATCTGAGGATGCGGGCGCTTCGGTCTGCGCAAGCGCCGGAAAGCGCCGGAAGTGATCTGATCTCTCGCGCTTGTACGTCACTCATTGTTTACACAGAACAGAGATTGTAGGTAAGACGGCTAATTAAAAGTACTAATTTGCGTTTATCCGGGATGTTTAAACCGTCGTAAAAGAAAACAATTACGTATGGTCGCGTGAACTCATCCGGGAGTAGTGAGTTTTCACAAATTCCCAATTTATAGCCTTCTCCCTTGAAGTTATGGTTGATCGCGCTTGCGCAGACCGAAGCGCCCGCGCCCTCAGAACACTTGGACGTGGCTGTGGTTACAAGAGGTAAAATACTAATACTAATACAAAATAAAATAACAATGTAAATACTGTTCGTTTTCTCACACAAACCGCTCGTTTCGTGTCTTAGGCCATCAATGTGTACATACATTTACGAGTCATTAAATCATGTTTAATTTGGACTTCTCTGTGCATGCTCTTTGAGGAAGTTACCATAGACCTGCATTATATGACTGACAGACAAGAACGGTTTGACCTAAAAATATCCAAATTGAAACTACTGCGGAAACAAAGACACCTACATCTTGGATGCCCTTGAGGTAAGCTAAAACATACCAAAAATTTATTTCAAAGTGAACTATCCCTTTAATGTGTTTAAAACTGGGTACTTTTCATGTCAGGTTAATGTTATAATATATAAAGGTTTATTGAACATATCTAATGGTTCTCCCAAAAACAACATTGGATTTGTGCCTACAATGCTCCACAAAAGGCCAAACTGTACCATATTTAGGGAATGTGATTTTTATACCACCTATTTCTATGATTTGTATCAGTTTAATTTCTCTCTGCCCAGTAGACAGTGAATGGTATTCCTTGTCCATGGAAACTCTGTCCTTACTGAAATGCCCTTTAACCTTGGATATGTTGTCTCTGTTGGCCCTGACAGCCACTGTTTATGACAATTACAAACAGCCTTATAATGCATTGTGAATCCATAGAGAATCAACCAGGCTTACCCTGGAGCGGTCGACTTAAAGCGGCCTTCCTCTCAAACACTTTCAGCAGAACTGTAATCTTATTTAAGCTGTTGTTGCAAGCCAGTACTTGACCCATATTTGACAACTGTGTTTTGTCATCTGTCTCTAAACGTACAGGCAGTTTAGTAATGCGAGAGATTAATGTTTAACAGAGATCAGCCTAACATGATGTTCTGGACAATGAAAGTGTCTTCTAGCTGTAAAGCCCATCTAGGTATACATGGTCTCACTCCATGTTAAGACATGTCATGTCAAACAGCTGGCAATTTGCAATTTGATATAGGCCTACATTTTAAATATTTTTAAAGTGTTAAATAACGATTTTGAGAGTAAATTTAACAGCAAATTATGAGTGAAAATTCTTGACCAAATCTAAATTTTCAGTGTAGGAGAATTTCTCCATTTAAAAAAGGATTATTTCATGTCATTTATAGTGGCCCATTATTCTTTTTCAGATATTACCTTTCATGAAGTGTGTAATAACTGTTTGTGAATGTAAAAGATATTGTCTTCCAAAAGAAAGAAACGATTCTGAACTGTCTGAAGCGAATCGTCAGTAATTCCAGTCTTACTTCCTGCACGAACCTACAGTTTGTAACAAATCTGCATAATGCCAGCCTATGGTTTTCATTGGCTGCACGAAAAAAAAAAAAGGAGTCTACTTTGATCCGTCCTCAAACACTGTAGTTGTGTAGCTGAAGCCTGGAAGAGTTTGGTTTGCGTTGTCTACATGTCAAGAAGATGCTGTCATCTGCGCTGTGAAAACAAAACCACTTTGCATGCACTTCCAAAGGATGAGGACTCAGCCTTGATTTGATACGATAAAATCGATGTCATTATTACTGTTCGTATCACTGTGTATCATGTGCTGAGGAAGCCTCTGAAGTTGAAATTCAGATACTGTATAGTTATGGACATTTATTTTCCGATACGTGCTGCAAAAGACTGGGCCGTCTGACCAATCAGAGCAAAGTATAGGCTCTCAGAAAGAAGGGGTTTAGAATATTTATCAAACCGTTTTAAAGTGTTTTTTGACCTTAGATGCATGCAAACCTATAACCTCCAAAACAAAATGAGTAACCTTTAAAATAGCATAATAGTGGCACTTTAAACGATAACACATAATTGTAAAAAACTTAAAACTGCTGTAAATGTCACATCAGTGTCACCTATTTACTTATATGATTAGTGACCTAGAAATAATGCAGAATCTTAAATATTTCGTACTTGTTTAAAACGTATTCAAAATACTTACATTTTATTTAAGGTATATTTACCATTAGGTAATTATATTGTCCACATAGGCAAAACATTTGGTTTGGGTCATTTCACTATGGAACTATACCTTAAATATTCAAACCCACACTTTTGCAAATATTTTATTTCAGCTATGTGCTGACTAAACCAATTCTTAACTGACCACTGATGTACTGTGTGGATGCTTATTATCTGACAGCAGGTTTTCATAATTCTTTTTAGTGTCTCTTGTGTGCACACAGCTATGTTACGTTACTATGCCATACCAATGCTGTTTTCATGTTCATGCTAATAGTGTTTATCCAGCTTTCATCAAATTGATTCAAACAAAGAGCGGAAGACAAATTGGAGGCTCTTATTAGGGCTGATGAATTGCCCCCCACAGCAGCAGAAGCAGCAAATGTTATTCAGAGTGAATAATGCTGCACTATTGTGCCATTTCTCTGGCAGATAAATCTCCTCTCAGTCTTCACTCCAACATTTTACATCATCGATCCCTGCTGTTTTTAATTACAAAACACACTTTTGTTTTGAACAGGAGTAAACATTACTATTAGCTGTCATGGATGTGTGATTGTGCAGGCTCTTCAATGTTGAGTGAGCAAGTGCTGTTTGTGTCATTTCATGTTCTCGTTCACTCATTTGCTTTCTTTATATCTTGAAAGAGCAAAAGGGAAAAAGTGAGGAAAAGCTTTATGTTCTCCTGCTGATGATAGTCAGAAGTCTTTCATCCAAGGTCATTTGAGAGCTGCCATTAAGCCAATCATCAGACTGAAAAGTCATGTTGAATCTGAAAAGAGCCCTTTATCTTTGATTTTTGCCAACTTCTTAGCTGAGTGCAGACTACTTGACTGAAGCTTGTCATCTTTTCATGTTATAAAGAAAGGGTTCACACAGAGTTTCTGTCAATATTTACCCACCCTCATGTCATTTCAAGCTTCTTTTTTGTTGAACACAAAAGTGAATATTTGAAGAATATCCTAGACAGTAGGATATCCAGGATACCCCATTTTCACTATAATGAATGTGAATGAGAACTGGTGATGTCAAGCTCCAAAATTACAAAAAATCTCCACCATAAAAGTACTATATAAAGTCTTAGAGACTACTAAAGCTATAAAGTAGCTTTATATGAGGAACATAATGACATTTCTAAGTCACTATTCACTGAAAGTCTCGACAATCTTAACAACTCATTGACTATTTAACAACCCACACTGAAGGTGAAGGTTTTTACTGAACGATGAATTTAATTTTGGTCTGTTTGTTGTACTACCAATGTGGCAAAAAGTACTGTATATGTTTTCAGATATACACTCACTGGCCACTTTGGTACACTTTCCTAGTACTGTGTTGGACCCTCTTTTGCTTTGAACTGTCTTAATTCTTTGTGACATAGATTCAACAAGGTGCTGGAAAAATTCCTCAGATCATATTAGCATGATAGCATCACGCAGTTGCTGCAGATTTGCACATCCATGATGCAAATCTTTCATTCCACCACATCCCAAAGGTCCTCTGGAGGCCAATTGATTAAAGTGAACTCATTTACATGTTCAAGAAACCAGTTTGAAATGATTTGACCTTTGTGGCATGGTGTGTTATCCTGCTGGAAGTTGCCATCCGAAGATGGACGCACTGTGGTTATAAAAGGATGGACATGGTCAGCAACATTACTCATGTAGGCTGTGGTGTTTAAACGATGCTCACTTGGTCCTAAAGGGCTCAAAGTGTGCCAAGAAAATATCCTACACCATTACATACCAGCACCAACCTGAACCGTTGATACAAGGCAGGATGGATCCATGCTTTCATGCGGTTTACGCCAAATTCTGACCCTAGCATCTGAATGTTGCAGCAGAAATCAAGACTTATCAGACTAGGCAACTTTTTTTCAAATCTTATATTGTCCAATTTTGTTGAGCCTGTGTGAATTGTAGCCTCAGTTTCCTGATCTTAGCTGACAGGAGCGGCACCTGGTGTGTCTTCTGCTGCTGTAGCTCATCTCTGCTTCAAGATTCAATGTGTTGTGAGTTCAGAGATGCTCTTCTGCAGACCTCGGTTGTAAAGAGTTGTTATGTGTGTTACTTTTGCCTTTCTATCAGCTCAAACCAGTCTGGCCATTCTCCTCTGACCTCTGGAATCAACAAGGCATTTTTGCCCACAGAACTGCCGCTCACTGGATATTTTCTCTTTTCTCTGTAAACCTTATATATTCCTTATAGATGCATGAAAATCCCAGTAGATCAGCAGTTTCTGAAATACTCAGACCAGCCTGTCTGGCACCAACAATCATAAGTCACTTAATTCACCTTTCATCCCTGTTCTGATGCTCAGTTTGAACTTCTGCAGATTGTCTTGACCATGTCTATGCCTAAATGCATGTAGTTGCTGCCATATGATTGGCTGATTAGATCATTTGCATTGAGCTGTTGAACATGTATCTGGCCCACAGTGATGCTATCATGTCAATATGGACCAGAATCTCTGAGGAATGTTTCCAGCACATTGTTGAATCTATTCCATGAAGAATTCAGGCAGTTCTGAAGGCAAAAATAACAATTACAATTTTAACAATATTATTTCAAGTGTAGTTTATGAGATTTGTTGTATTTTGAATTCTTTGTAAAATAAATAGTTAATCATACTGATATCAAAGTTAAGAATTCTTTAGTTTGAATATACATTGAACCAAACACTATATTATACACTATAACCAAACACATCTTATTTGATAATTCAATGCTTCAATACTTTTTTTTTTGGCAAAACATCCCATGTTTCGGTCATGCCTGCACATTTTCGGTAGTGACAGTAATGTTTTGGTAGCGGCCACATCACATTACAGAATTGTAACTCTCATACTAAAACTCTACAAAAAGTTCCTTAAAGTTACACACGTATTTTCAGACTTTTTAACACATTTACCTCAAAATGATGGGACCTACAGTATCTACTTGCCATGTAGCTATGAGAGAGAGGGACACATGAATATTTTCTGATCTAAATTGTAGGGTGTAGTTAAAATCAGTCTCAGCCAATGGACTAAAACATACACTGTTTCGGTAGTGACATGAAAATGCGGGACATGTTTTTTTTTAACATTAAGTTTCATGATTTACAAAGAAATTATAAAATTTCTTTTTTTTTAAGGTTTTGGTTTTTATCTGAAATAAATTTTGGCCAAAAAAAGTGCATTGGCAAAAGTGCCAAGTCTTTCTTTTTTGAGTAGCATACCCTGTAAACAGTTGTATGATTTCAGTCTTCAGAGACTTTTTCCATTTGTATGGAAAATTTTCACCTCTGAATGAATCTACCATAGGTCCATTCACCCAGCCGCTGTCTCTTCTAATCATTTGGCACACATTAATCATGTCTGTGTCTCCTGGGTCTTGCTAATCTCTAGTCATTCTGCTGTCTAGTGTCTCTGAGCACAGAACAGTACAGTATGTGCTTTGGTTAAAGCAACAGCACCCAATCTGGCCAACCCAGCCCCAGTCACACTAGCATGGCCCATTGAACACATTTTTGGGGTTTTGTTTTCTGCAGGACAATTTTACTTCACTGTTCTATCACTCTCTTTCCCACAGAACATCTCAGTTTCCTTTTTATACCACCTCCTTCTCTCTCAAGCTGAGAAAGTTCTTGATCCTTCAGGCCTCTGAGAATTTGCTATGTGGACATGCTATCTGCTTTCCTTTGCCAAAAGCGAAAATGTGTTTTTCATGCACCCTCAGATAAACCACAATCCATAGTATAGCTAGGCTTTATTCTTTTCCTCATAATTTCGTAGACCATGTACAGTTATGTTTACTTATGACCCTAGTTTAAGGACACTATGTGCCTCTGGACTGCTTCAAAGTTTAGCTTATAATATGTCTCTGTATTACAAGATAAAATGCGTTAGGCCAGTGATATTTTTCCCCCCACTTTTCTTATTTTGACTACAATGTTTTCATATTGTTATGTCATACTCATTAGTTTTAGTCTGTTTTACACCAAATGAAATTTACAGACTGAAATATTTCTCTTTCACATTGAGTGACTTTATCAGGGCCTGATTCATTTTTGCCAAAAGCATGTGATCTATGACATCTATTGATCTGAGAACCACGTGAACACTTCAATGTCTGGTTTGAAAGGAGCGAAACCCAGTGCAGTTTTCCTTCCTCTTATTCTTTGTATTTTGTTGTTTTGTTTTTAACAATAAATACTGTAATTTACATATGAAGAGTTCAATGTTCAATTTATTATGGAATTACAGTTGAACTGGGCTGGGTTATGGTTAAAAACAGACAGATCGCAGATTTTATCTATGTATTTGTTTCGTTTATTTTAGTGCTAGTACACGGACACAAATCTTTCACTTTGACAGTCATTTTTTCAACAAAAAGAAGAAGAAAAAAAGAATCAGCCACAGGTCACAATGTAGACTCTGCTGAAAAGCTTCGAGTAATGAACCTTTTTATGATAAAAAGGTTGAGAGGAGGTTGTTTGGCAAAGCCTCATTTAACCTTAGAAACTTAGCTTGTCACTTGCCTGGAGTTGGCTGCAAGTGACTGTCTTCATGAAAGTCATCAAATCATTCAATCAACCGATTTGTTCAAAAACGCTGATTCATTCAGGAATTAAACAAGTGAGTGATCCTTTCTGGAACGCCATTACTGTGTGTTGCACTGAGACACATAATGGTTCTTGCTGTGGCTTTGTTTGGAACTTCATCTGCAGACAGAAACATTGTATTGACAGAGTAACTGGCAAATATACTGCTTAAAATGCTTAACTTCTTATTTATTGAACTTCTTATTTATTGATGTAGCGTGTAGTCAGCACACGCAAAGATGAAGAAGATACAAATAGACAATCTTTATTTATAATGCAGATCACAGGAACAACATATGAGAAATGCTAATGACATAAATCATAAATGAGAACCGACATGGGACTGAATATTACAAGGTGTATAAATACAAGGTGAACATAATGAAAGACAGGTGCAAATTATTAGTAACGAAACAAATGAGGACATACTCAGGAACCCAGGAAACTGAAACTAAACAGACCAGGGAAACAGGAACTAAAGGAAACATAACAATACCAAAGTAGAAGTCCATAATTGTGACAATTAAAGCATTCATGCTGTTTCCCCATGCTGACTTTCAGGAACAACAGCCCTCTTGCTTGTTTGATACTACTACAAAAATTAACTTCTGTATTATAGAGACTGTTATTGATAATGCGTTACATGCTGCCCGTTGTTCGAACAACGGCATCTTCAAAAGGTGACCAGATTTCTGAAATTGAAACCGGAGACATTTCCTAGTTCAGTGGTCAAAATATCACTGAGATATATATATATGCATATGCACTGGCCAGCTGTAATTCTTTCTTCATTTTTTTCCTTTTTACTTCTAAAAAGCACATTATTAATATCATGCTGTTATTTTTTTCCTCTCATATTTTTGTCAACAGTATGTTTTAATTGGTAGTTTAATTATCATCGTATTAACTTCATAAAAAAACCTTCATCATTAACTGCAGAAGTCTAATATCTTGCTCCAAGTGCAAAACTCAGTTGAGCGAACTGTAGTTTATCTGACCGAGTGTACAGTACGTGGGAGTTTTCATGCTCTGTTTTAATTGGAGAGCCACTCACTAAGCACCTGATCCCTGCAGTAAGTTATGCAAACAGCTTTCCATGAATGCTGTCATTCTTTGGTTTGAATTTTCTCTAAAGCTAAGGATTAGTAGAAGACCAAATAATCTGTGAAGTGTTGTTCGGCTACTTAATAATAAGTTATTTACAAGCAGAAATTAGTTTTGTGATAATTTTTTTTCAGACCCCACAATGGCTTATTTTGGAGATTTGCTGCCCGCTCTGTCCCATCAAATCTAGTTTACTTAATGGTTGCCCATTCTGCTTTGTCATATCTGCCAGAATGATGAACAGTCCCTCACACATAAATGCCATAGGCATTATGTTGAGAAATAGCAGTCACCCGCAATATAAGTACAATAGACTATAATGAGCAAAGAGATGGCTGCTGAGCCAAATCTTTTTTTGATGAATATAAAGCGTTTTATTGCACAGCAGAATGAATTCTGCCTTTTATTAGGCACAATTTTCATTTTGGCAAAAAAAAAAAAAAATATATATATTCCAGGGAAATATATTGGCAATGGTAGGAGATGTAGGGAAGACAAATGGCCTGGACAATAAAGACAACATGCAATTTATGGGAACATTGCCTGGAACAAAATTATATGTCATGAATATGATGAAATATATTCCCTGGAATGGAGATTCATATAAGATTGTGAATTTGTAGGCTACTGTGGTTCTTGATAAAAGCATCCTTTCAGGTTTGCATGACCTTTCTATTCCATTAAGGGTTTTTGAGCCGTACACTTTTGACCACAGTCCTCCGTTTACAGTATAACAATTGAATGATTGCAGTGAATGATCTCCTTTTGTCATTCACTGGTTACTTTTCAGAATGTTTCTGTAGACACTTGGCTTTGATTTCCTTTTGAAACCAGGCTGTTATGCATGAGTTATCCTGAATCATGAATCAAATTCATTCTTTTAGAGAAAAGCGAGTATAAAAATAAGCATGTAATGACACAGAATATATATTTTCCTTGTGCACTGGTGCATTTAAGTTTTCAGGTCTCTGCTAATCTGTGTCACATGGGTTTCATAGATTAATACTTTTACCAGAAATGTATATAGACATGCACCTGACTCTCTGGAAGGACCTCAGTGATTTCTTGGAACAATCTTCAAACAATAACCCTGCATTAATCCTGGTTGTTACCAATGCAGATGCTTGAGTGCACATGCTTAGCCTTGGTGATTAGTCCAAAAATAGCAAACCAACAGTGTCCCCAAACTCCACTTCATTATTCTCCACTGATCATGTTGTCATGTGGGAGATGGTTGTCACGGTGGCGTGAAGGTAAACAAGTTAAACTGACAGAAAATCAAAGCATCCTTGAGTTTCTCAACCATGTGTCTAAATAAGATAGAGCTTTTCTCATGAATAACTCACAGAGCCTTTGAAAATGCAATCAGACCCTAAACCAATTCTTTTATTTTATTACAAACCGTCATTCTATTTTATTTCAAAAACATTGACTCAAAAATGACTTGTGTTTAGCATTTTCATGTAAGAAAATATCCAAAATTAAATAAATATTTGAAATGTTGTTTCTATTTGTGTGTGGGACATGGCGAAGAAAAAAAAAGAGATGGGAGGAAAAATTATATTTCAGTGCTTTTGCGTTCTCTTGCAAAACGTTTGCATTGCCCCAAACGACTTTTTGTTCGATTTTACTTTTTTTTTTTTGTGTGTTCCCCCAATAATACTTTTGCGTTACCCAAAGAAACTTTGTGTTGTCTTGCAAAACATTTGCATGTCCCCAAGAAACCTTTAATTTGCTCTCTAATTTTTGCATTCCTCTGAGAAACTTTGTTCTTTTGCCAAACTTTTGCGTACCCCCAAGAAACTTTGCGTTTGGTCACAAAATTATTGCGACAAAAACACAAATGCATTAAAAAATCATTTATTTAATGTAAATATAATGGCCCTCATTTATCAAAAGTGCGTACACCATATTTCCAGCGTACTCCTGGCGTACACCCAAAACCACGGTGACTTTGAGATTTATCAATATAGACGTTGGCGTACGGCACGCTCAAATCCTACGCCAGCTCAGGAGGTGGTGTACATGTACGCACGTTTTGAGTTAGTGCGGAAATGCGCTGAAAAACAATTCCTAACACCACAAAACGCACTGACAAACTAAAAGATATGATATATTATGACCAACAACAACAACATAGTAATTATAAACTTCAGTGTTTATTTTTGTGCAACATGGACTTCAATGTTTAATTTGTGTGACTTTACCAAAGCATTTGATTTGTAGCCATATGTATTCCTTCAGTTGCGAGCCTGTGCGCTTTACCCTGACGTTTCATGGTTAGGCCCGGCAGGTGCGCACGGACTGGGTTCGGTAATGAAAGGCTTTCAATGACCAAAAAATAATTCAGACTGACAAAATAACAAAAAATACATTCTTCTTCTTTTAAATAATAATAATAATAATACAAATAATAATAACGACGTTCTTCTTCTAAATAACAATAAGCGTCATTAATAATAAAAATCATAATAATAAGAAGAATATTACAAATTGTCATGCAATTATTAATGTGAATGAATGGTACTGCACATCACATCATCATCATCATCACTATTGTACACCCCAATACATGTGACGTGATTCGAAATTGAATGCTAATTGTTTCGAAAGACGTGCTTTAAAATATTGCATTGTGATAGGTCATTTCGGCTCCACGTCGGAGAAGTTTCTCTTCTATGCCGTCTTCCGTGTGTACATGGCGTAAAATGAGGGCGTGGGGGAAGCGGAGACTAGAATATATAGGGGCGTGTTATTCTAATGACGATCGTTTTCAGCCGCGGGATTTATCAAGGGCAGGTATTGCGTACACCTAGATTTCAAAGGTACGCACAGCTTCATAAATCAGGCGGTGAGAGGAGTGTAAGCATAATCTTACGCCAACATATACACCCGTTTCTACGCAAGAATGATAAATGAGGGCCAATGTATTTTACCATACAAACTAACTAACAGCACACTGTCAGCATTCAAATAAATTTCAGCAGCTAATATCAACAGTGATTTGACCATTATGACCCAACGACAACAATACTACATTTTGTCAGACATTGCCTGTGGGTCATACTTTCTGTCAAAATTTTGATTGGTTTATGCAATTAATTTATTGTTCATTTATGTCCACCCTCACAGTGCACTACAGAACGCTTGATACGCTTCACGCATCACGGATACGCCTTCACTTCCTCCTCAGCTACTGAACTCTTTAGCTCCTTCAAAGTGATTGTTGGCCTCTCTATGGCATCTCTCACAAATCTCCTACTTGTTCGGTTGGAGGGCTTTGACAGATGACCTTTTATAGATGGTTTCTGGGTGGTTTGCTGTATCTGCCATTTGATAATTGACAATTCAACCAACAGTGTCCACTGAAATTGGTGAAATCCTGTATGCATCCCTGTCCCACCCCCAGGTTATTCATGCATGGTATGCATCTCTAAAAAAAAAAAAAAAAATTGAGGTGGCGTGTTTGTTTGTTTGATTATTCCCTTGTTGATATTTTATTATGGCATATAGATCATCCAGCTTGACAGTTCTGTGCATAGCATAGTGTTTCCTGGTTTGTATTTGTCCCTGGGCAGATTTATAAATTGCACAGCTTTTGTATGAGAGCCCCATAATAGAAGCAGTGGATAAAAGAAAAGATTCCATAGGCAAGCGACCGTACATGATTAAAAAAAATGAAATTCCCCATTAGAGAGATGGGATGAGAGTATATATGGTAGTTATCCGCCTTATAGTCTCAGACAGCACACCCACAGACTGTTCACAGACTGTCTGATACATCTTGCTCACAAAAATACCTAGAACTGCCTGTAATAGTTTGATTAGTTGACTTCTATTCAGTTTCAGGGTGCACAAAGAAAAGGAAACAGAGTGATAAAGTTCCCAGACTGCTAGTGAATGCTTCTGAGTCGAGAAAGAGCTAGTGACTGGAAAGTTTGAGAGGTTTGTGGTATTGAATCGTTGGACTCGCAAGCAAAAATGTATGCATCTTTAAATACATTTTAGCTATCCTTGGCATGTCCATTTCACAAGCAAATTGTTGAATCGGTTGCTTAGAGTTTACGAAGTGATTCTCTCTGAATGATATTTCACAAATCCAGATTTAATAATTCTTTCACAAATCAAGCTGATCTTAGGATCAACTTACTGACTTTGATCAAGTTTCAGTAGTTAACAGCCCACTGGAGTGGAAAATTATCAGTGAAATATAATTACAATTTTGGTCTCTCCATCATTATATTGCTATTGAGTCATAAGGACTATACTTTTATGGGGGTTTGAAGCTTGAAAGCTCCAGTGCCCATTGTAATTGTATTAAAAACACTGTAATAAATCTCCTTTTGTGTTCTTTGTAGGAAAGAAAGTAAAAAAGGTGTGTATATAATTACAGAATATATATATATTCTGTAATTATTTACACATCTTTTTATGAATCTTTAATAAGATTACCTTTTTAAATATTTTATATATATATATATATATATATATATATATATATATATATATATATATATATATATATATATTTTGGTGAGCTGTACCTTTAAGGAAACATTGTGGGACTTCTGCTGTTATAGATCAGATGTTTAGGGTCAGTAAGATTTTGTTTCTTTTTTCAAAAATTTGTAGTTTTTTTCAGCAAGGATGCATTAAATTAAATAAAAGTGGCAGTAAAGGCATTTATATTAGAAAAGATTTCTAACTCGTATAAATACTGTTCTTACTATTAATCAAAGAATCCAAAAAAAGTATCACAGTCCCCCTGTGGTGAAAATCAAGCTTTTAATATTGTTTATATGTCTATGTGGTTTTTTAATACGCTTTATGACAAACCATGTCCAAATTCATAAGTCAACACCATTGCTGAATATTTTCTCCTTAAAACTGCAGTGAACTAAAGACGGTCTCGAAAACGCGGTTTGAAATCGCTGGTGTTTCTGACATCACAAACCACATCAACGTGTGATCGTCAACGAGTGGATCTCTGAGCTGGTGTAAGTGAGTGGAGGCGGGGCTAATTTGCATATTCATAGAACTGCGTAGGCTATACTTAATGAGGCAAGGGTGAGTTACATTCAAGCTATTTTAAGGTATGAAGAAACGTTTAAATATGTTTTAGTGATCAAAGGTGAGTTTTAAGGGAGAACATCATTGGCTATTGGTGGACTTTAAGCTGCATAGCTGATTTCAACATTAATAATAAAGTTTCTTGAAAATTAAATATAGCCTTGGAGCTTATATACTTTCAAAAGCATTAAAAACCATTACCGACTCAAAAAAAAAAATGTACTTGAACTAAACATGCTGGTAAAACCAAAGATTTGGTACCAAACTTGAAAATGAATTAAAAAGCTTCTAACCTCAATATTTAATAACTGTAGATTTGAACGCTTGCGTAGGTTTTTAGTATCCGAATGATCCCCGCTGCCACTGCTTCACTTTAAGATGAGAAAACTTGACCTACATATTGTTTCAACATTATTTTGCAGCTATTTTGGTAATGTACTAGTATATGTGCAGAGCTGAGGCAGGCGGTTAGACCTGCCTCAAACCTGACATTTTAACTAATGTTCTTCACAAAAGGTTAGAGTGACCTACATGCTCCATGTGGAGTTTTCTCTCTCCCCTCCTCTTTCTCCTTGCACCTGAATGAAATGATGCCTTAAGTGTTAGAACGCATGCACAAAATAAGAAGTGTTAATTATTCAGGATTTAAATTATGCGACTGACGTTAAAGAAATAATAACTTGATGTTGATATCAACAGTATAATTAGTCCTATAGAGAGAACATCTGAACTGTGTTACCGAACTTTCTGTTCCTGATACGAAACAGGGATGTGGCGGCTCTGATAACCCAAATGTTTGTGAGTCATCAGCACCTGCTGAATGTCACCTGAATTCTATTTCCTCCTGCAGCTTTCAGATCTGGCTGCAGTAACAGGGAAAGAGGCATGGGTGCTCTGTTGGACCGAATTTGTGCAAGAGAAATAAGTAAATAGTGTTATGCTAATGCTATAAGCCAAGAATGTCTCTCTCTGTCCCTCCTGCGCTATGCTGGACATTGGTTCTTGCTGGCAGTGTTATCATCCATGCAGATCTTTGAAAGGCTAGGCTTTGGATTAGCCCTATGCTGACACAGCTTGACCTTGTTGGGTTGTGTGTGCGTGCATCTCTTTGATATGTGAAAGTGTGTGGCGCTGTGTGTGTGTGTGTGCGCCAGCGGTGCTTTCTTCTAGGAGGTAAGGAAGGCAAAAATTGACAACAGAATGCTTGAAATGTTTGGTTGGTTTGACTTCTAGTTTTTATGGACTTTTAGTATATTATATTTGCTTGTTAATACTGTCAGGCAAACGGTTTTCCAAGGCTTTAACCTGGAATTTACATTGGACTAAAAAAAGAGATTTAGCCCAGAGAAGAGACTTTGCCTCCTCATTTCACAAGGCAACCACTGGTTTGTCACTTTGCTGTATGTCATTAACTCCATATTACATTTCTGGACTTGGGTGGAAGCCCATGGATATTTTATTAAAGAGTGTCCGTGCATGGGAAATGAGCCGGCGCTATACTGTGATTACTTGCTACTGGGGCAACGGTGTGTTTCACTTTCGGAATGCCCCAGATAGTGTAATCTATGATTAACCAGGAAGAAGTTTCACTTTCCGGAGCAGTTGTTGGCTGCGTCCAAAAACTTTGTTGCCTCGCTGCCCTATCAGGCAGTGTGACTTTGCAGGGAGCGTTTGCGCATGAAGGTAACTCACAAAACTGATTTCGGAGAGAGTTCGAAGGCAGCGTAATTGTTTAATGATCTATAGCAAACTAGAGAGAGCTTTGGTGAAAACTAAGCTAATATTTAATTGCCAGTAATATCTCGCTAGAAATGACATTAAATGTGGAAAACGTTGTTTAAAAATAGAAATTTACACACAAACTGAACACCAACTGCAACTTTCAGACACCATCTTTCCTTTTTAGCTTAACTGTCACAGAGTGGAACGCACAAGATTGTGGGGTATCAAAGGCAGAGAAAGATACATCTATGCTACCTTCAAAATCGATCAGATGAAGTTATCTCAGGAGACAGGAAGTTAAGCTAACATTGGATTCAAATGTGCCTTGATGCCTTCCTACCTTGCAATGCATCCTGCGAAGGCAGCATTTTAAAGATTTTGGATGCAGCCCTAGTCACTGAGCAAATTAATAAATTAAATGATGTCTACACCTGATATGCATCAACCTAAAGTTGGGATTGCAGCCAGTGGGAGTGAAATCGAACCCAGGGCCCAACATTAAACTTGTACACGTAAAGTGTACTTTACATTAAACTTGGCAAAGTAAAACTGACGGTTTTCCTACCTAACAGCTATAAAGAGCTAGTTCACCCAAGAGAACTCATTTACTCAGCCCATATACAGTATACTGTATATATGAATAAATACTATATAGCAGCTTGCCCTGATATCTAATATGCTACCAATTTGAGTGTAAGGGTTAAATAAAAGCTTGATCAGGATGCAAACCGAAGTCTGGATGTGATTGCAGTAATGATGGCCTTAGCAACCGCTCGTCCAGATAACAAATCAAATCACAGCATCCTCTACAGCTCTGTCCCAACTCCCAAAACAGCTTGGCAATCATGTCAAAACAGCCCTTTTTTTGTTTGTATGGAAAATGGTACTCACAGTGTCAGGATATTCCCAAACAACATCAGTACTCATTATTCTTGCAGCTTCATTCTTTACGGCTTCTCAAAATCAGCAGAAATTGCTTTTTGTGTGTGTATTTAGCAATTCTCTTGTAGCTTTAATGTGTATTTGTGCATCATTGCAGATGACCTGTAATTGCACTGGATTCATATACAGTTTACAGTTTACATTCACAGTTATTATCATATTAGCATAACGTCTGTGGTTTATGTACTTGCAGATGAGATTAAGATCTTTGTCGTTATTAAAAAAGTGGGAGTGTATGTGGGCGTTATAGAAAGTCATCCGTGCAGCATGAAACCCATTGAAATGAACAAAACGTATACAGTGTACACTATACTGTTCAAAAGTTTGGGATTGTTTTATTTTTAAAGAAAGTAGTATGTTTATTCAGCAAGGACGCATTGAATTTACCAACAGTGACAGTAAAGACATTTATAATGTTACCAAACATTTAATTTTCCAAATAAATAACTTTCAATTCATCAAAGAATTCTTAAAAAAGCATGATTTCCATAAATTATTAAGCAGCACAACTATTTTCAATACTGGTAATAATAAGAAATGTTTCTTCAGGACCAAATCTGCATATTAGACTGACTTCTGAAGAATCATGTGACACTGAAGACTGGAGTAGTTGCTGCTGAAAATTCAGCTTTGTCATTTTAAGAATTAGTCACATTTTTAAAAAAATTATTAGAAAAAAGCTATTTTGAATTGTAATATTTCTCAGTATTACTGTTTTTACTGTATTTTATCAAATAAATACAGCTTTGGTAATTATAGAAAGACTTAGAAAAAAAAACCCATTTAAAATATTTTACCAACCCCAAACTTTTAAACAGTAGTAGTGTAGAAAAATCAAAAAGCCCTCAACGGTAGTCTACCAAGTATAAAAAGATGTGTTGCACGTGTTGTTTTCTTAGAGCCCCACTTCTGTCACTTTCTGTGGACCTACTATTACTGTAAATATTTTTTTCTTCATCTAGACACATCTGATGACAACCTAAGGGAGTTTTCTACAAATGTTTGCATTGAAAACTGATTATCATTTGTTTACAAGTCACACGGTAGCGTTCAGTGTATTTAATCAGTGTATTCAGTCTGCTCAGATCTATCTGGGCTTACAGAGAAATCAAGTAACGGAAGTGTTGATTCTCTCTGTCTTTTGCCCTCTCTGGATGCAGAGTGAGTATGATTGCTGTGGCTTATAAGTAATCAGATAACTTTCTCTGCTAGCAGCGGGTGGTTTGTGGATCACCGCAGACATAGATTTTATTAGAGAGGTGAAACGTCAGACAGTGGAGCCTCCAAGGTGGCTCACATCATCTTGCTGGCACATGAAAAGGTCAGCCATCTCTCTGACTGAGCTGCATTGTCTTTTGATAAGCCAATGTCATGAACAGACATTCCTGCATGCTTACAGGGTTATGGTAGCATTCATTTGCTTTGGATCATATCTGAATTCTCTTGATTCAGTTCATAGTTTCATATTTTTGTTGGCTACATTAGTACATGCATAACAGGTGTGATTCTCGAATCCTCTCATGCACACAACAGCTGCAGAAGTGATTTTTTTTTTCTTTTATGAAATTGTGTACAAATGGATGTGTACCACATGAGTGTGGTATATTGAAATGTGTATATAATGTGGATTGAAATGTGTATATATACTGTGTATATACACTCACCTAAAGGATTATTAGGAACACCTGTTCAATTTCTCATTAATGCAATTATCTAATCAACCAATCACATGGCAGTTGCTTCAATGCATTTAGGGGTGTGGTCCTGGTCAAGAAAATCTCCTGAACTCCAAACTGAATGTCAGAATGGGAAAGAAAGGTGATTTAAGCAATTTTGAGCGTGGCATGGTTGTTGGTGCCAGACGGGCCGCTCTGAGTATTTCACAATCTGCTCAGTTACTGGAATTTTCACGCACAACCATTTCTAGGGTTTACAAAGAATGGTGTGAAAAGGGAAAAACATCCAGTATGCGACAGTCCTGTGGGCGAAAATGCCTTGTTGATGCTAGAGGTCAGAGGAGAATGGGCCGACTAATTCAAGCTGATAGAAGAGCAACTTTGACTGAAATAACCACTCGTTACAACCGAGGTATGCAGCAAAGCATTTGTGAAGCCACAACACGCACAACCTTGAGGCGGATGGGCTACAACAGCAGAAGACCCCACCGGGTACCACTCATCTCCACTACAAATAGGAAAAAGAGGCTACAATTTGCAAGAGCTCACCAAAATTGGACAGTTGAAGACTGGAAAAATGTTGCCTGGTCTAATGAGTCTCGATTTCTGTCGAGACATTCAGATGGTAGAGTCAGAATTTGGCGTAAACAGAATGAGAACATGGATCCATCATGCCTTGTTACCACTGTGCAGGTTAGTGGTGGTGGTGTAATGGTGTGGGGGATGTTTTCTTGGCACACTTTAGGCCCCTTAGTGCCAATTGGGCATCGTTTAAATGCCACGGCCTACCTGAGCATTGTTTCTGACCATGTCCATCCCTTGATGGCCACCATGTACACATCCTCTGATGGCTACTTCCAGCAGGATAATGCACCATGTCACAAAGCTCGCATCATTTCAAATTGGTTTCTTGAACATGACAATGAGTTCACTGTACTAAAATGGCCCCCACAGTCACCAGATCTCAACCCAATAGAGCATCTTTGGGATGTGGTGGAACGGGAGCTTCGTGCCCAATAGAGCATCTTTGGGATGTGGTGGAACGGGAGCTTCGTGCCCTGGATGTGCATCCCACAAATCTCCATCAACTGCAAGATGCTATCCTATCAATATGGGCCAACATTTCCAAAGAATGCTTTCAGCACCTTGTTGAATCAATGCCACGTAGAATTAAGGCAGTTCTGAAGGCGAAAGGAGGTCAAACACAGTATTAGTGTGGTGTTCCTAATAATCCTTTAGGTGAGTGTATAATTGAAATGTATATATATACTGTAGAGTGTACAAAGAGTGCTGGTGTTTTGTTCCTGAATAAATAAGTGTTTTAAATAAGTGTTTTAAACAAATCTGTTGAATGAGTGATTCAATGACTCACTCATTAAGACAATCACTTGTTTTGTTTCTGGATGAATCTGTGGCTTTAAACAAATGTTGAATGAATGATTTAATGATTCACTCATTTTAAGCCACTTGTCATAACAATATAACCTGCAGAAAGAGTTACTAAAACAGTCTGTCTAAAACTTGCAATGCAAAGTCACTGAAAAGGTGAAAAGTATGAATGCTGTTTGAGGACCATAGCTTAAGCTGGGCACTACAAGATAATCGGGCAGATTTTGGGCCCAACATGTTGAATATTTACGATCAGAAATCCTGTAGTGATCCCCTTGGACAGACAAGCACACACTCTATAGAGTGTCACGTGGAACGAAACAATACCCAAACAGAAAGCAAGCTGACAGAAGACACACAGTCAAACCAAAAAATTTATACCAGATATAATTTTTGATATTTTTTTACAAGTGGGTGCAGGACACTATAGTTCATTTATGTAAGTGCACGGATAGCAAGGTAAAGTAAACTGTGACATATTATACCCCAAAATTATTCATACAGTCTACCAGTCAAATTTATAAAAAATTTGTTACCAAAAATTATTCAGACACATTAACCTAACCATGTTTTGCTTAAGTGTTTTTTCTTTAATTGCTAATGCGACCTTTTAACACCACAGACTGAACAAAATTAGCATTGCTTGGTAATTGCTTGACCTAAATTGATATTATCTAATTGTGTACTTAAATTTAACAGCTGACAGCTATTCAACCTAATTCATTTGTGAGACAGTCTAACAGAAGGATGGCCAAAACCAGTGAAATATCAACTGATTTGATAACTTTGAGTTCCTGACATTTTTTATTACCATTTTCTAAACTATAGTGAATATACATGTGATAATGTGAGAAATGTTGAAGGTGTCTGAATAAATTTAGGTTTGTCTGCACCTCCAGCTCGATCTGTAACATGTAAGGTCTGTTGGCTCGACGACTTCATTAAAACCTAAAACAAATCCGTAAATATTCCGTTAAAAGCAGTCCAAACACTATTATCTCCATTTCTTTTTACCCGTCGTCCGCCATGTTTGTTTACTCTATAGTCACATTTGACCATGAGAGATTTTGCTAGATTTCCCCATGTTCACAGTCGGGACTCGGGTTGTTTGTGAATGGAATCTGCTAGTAGGTGGTGTGTTGTGCTGTCTTGGTCACATCACGGCACTCCACACACTATAGGAACAAAGCTGTTAAATCTATGATTTTTTTATTGTCATGTTTGTGGTATCTCGTGTGTGGGCCGTCCTTAACTGTAGTATACATTTTACATTTATTTGTATATATATATTTTACATAGGCTATTTTAATAAAAAATTAACCACTTTTCAACAATATTAAAAATGTAATGGGTAGATTATAAAAGTACATTGACAATAACTTAAATCACAATGCAATATTATTCATATATATATATATATATATATATATATATATATATTGTAAAGAATGTAGAATCATATGAAAATGTTTATTTTGTTTATTTTACACTTTTGGGGTGAATACTGCCCTGTTGCATGATTCAAATGTAACAATTACCATTTTGGCTTATTTCAACCTAGTAATTTAAGCGGTGGTTTTCATTGGAGGATCGTGTACAAGGATCTACAGTGAATTATTTGCTCTATTGAATCTTATATTGCATGCATCAATTCTAATCAAACTCTGCAGAATTTTTTATATACACTTGTTTACGGTTGGTTCTTAATGAAGTGGCTAAATTTACCTGGCTGTGTTTCCACTGAAGAGCCCTTGTGTGTGTACATATAATTTTGACGGTTTGGAGGGTACACAGTGTCCTGATTCATAATTAAACAATTCAATTCAGAGACAGAAGACTTGTTCATTAATCAGCCTTTGAAATTTCGGTTTGCAATCAGAGAGCTCAGAGAGATACTGTCTGCCTGGAACTCCTACCGTCCATTGAGCTGCACTAAGTGATGGAGAGGGTGGCTGATTGCAAATTCATTTATGTCAGTCATAGTTAGGGTTGATGACTTTGGCCATGGTTGCATTAAAGTGAAAATTGGCTAAGAGTAGTGTGTTTATTTGGGGATAATACTGTGAAAAAATCTAAATGCCATGGTCAGAATTAGCATTTATATAAAGCTATTACACACTCAAGTTGCATTTACTTACCCGTATCAACCTTTAAAAAAATCAGTGGGCACCTATTTGGATTGTTGCAGAAAATCAGCAGCTTTTTTGAAAAAAAAAAAAAACATCAGTCAGTTTTACTGAATCGTGTTTGGATGAACTTTAAGAGATATTGGCGGCTTACTGACAAGTTTGGTTTGATTTCGGAACTACTTGTAATGTGACAAAACAAAGTTAGACAGACGTCAGTGCAAGCACTGCAACTGAAACAGCAGCCATCTTTTACAGTTCCAACTGAACCAAAACAATGAGCTTATACTGCATTCACGCCATAATAACTACTGTAATTTGGAAGAGATGGAAACCCTGACTTTATACTCAGAGCGGTTCGTGACTCAAATTTATGTGCTTCAATGGCAACACTATCAATGGCGAAAGGAATCTGCTGCAGTCAGCTGGTACAGGTCACTGATCTTTAAGTCGTTTTTTGATCAAAATTATTGTAACGTTATTTTTTGAGACCTGAGGTAGTTTAATACCGTCTCTTTGCTCCCTGCTGTACGCGTTCATGTGTTTTGAAGGAGGCGTGGCTTTGGAGATGCTCTGAAGGGAGGGTGGGATCTTGTGCTTTCAAAGCTAGCTCGCTATTACTAGCCTCTTCGAACATTTCCCACCCTACCTTTAAGTTTCAATTACCACCATTTTTACCTTAGTCGTAGATGTTTTTCTTAAATTCCATGTAAATTAAAAAATAGAAGCAAAAAAACACTACAAAACACTTTTTACCATCTATTTACTTTAACTATTTGCTAATTATTATACTACAACTATTTACTTATATAATAAATAGTAATATAATATATAATTTACTTATATAATGCAACTATTTATTATAGAAATATATAATAGGGCATGGCACATCCACTTGGCTGCTTTCTAGGACTCAGCTAAAAGTTTGTCATAAAAACAAAGTGTTGGTGTGAGAAGAATCTGAAAGTTTGCTTCTAGAAGGTCAAGAGGCAGCTGAATGTCATAATGTCGAAACAATTCATTCGAAATGAATGGTTGATGCCGGGTTCTTCTAGCTGGCTCTGCTTAAAATTGAATTCCTAGACTAAAATCAATAAAAAGATGAGATTATAGATGGCTTATGCTGTTGTAAAACATAAATGAAAATGAATATTAGTGAATTGTCAGAGGGTGCATGCGTGTTAATATGAATGGACATGAATAAGCAGCACCCCCGTCTATCACAACAGTCGGCATCCCAAAAGTCCTGCAAATAGCAGAGAACGTACTGGGCTTGTGAATCTCAAATTCCCATAACCACATTTGATAACAGATGGCATGCGTGCACAGTGTTTCATTATTTTTGATTGTCTCATTTGCAACAATGTGGATGAAATGGAGCTATTTTGCTTGTAACCTTTTGGGTCGACACACATCGCAGGTATCAGGAGCACCAGGCGTTGTACAGGAATGCACCCAGATCAATTATGTTGAGTGCCAAATTAAGCATTGTTCTTTTTCCATGCACTACATCAGTGGAGTAAACAAATTAATCTCGCCCATGGATATGAATCCCAACAGGATTTCACATACATCAACAGATGAATATTGGCTGCCTGAAACAGGATATGCAGTATCCCTTCCGTAAAATGATCCTCCTAACCTTAAAAAGCATGCTGGGTCTTATGTTTTTAAGTGTGATGGGGTTGCACTTAATTCTCTGTTCGGCCCCAAACAGAATGTACAGTCTAATTTTTTTCCTGTTGCTCATGTCACTTCCTAAAGGTATTATGTTGTGAATGAACTTACCATCAAATAAAATTATTTGATTTAAACTGTTTAATGTCCATTCATTTCCTAAATTACCAATATATATATAACTAAGTAGATTTATATATAAGTAAATATATAAATAACATTCGCTGCAAGGAAATTGAAATAATAACTATTTATTGGGTAAAATTAGCCCATTTTAGTCAATATGAGCAGAAGGTGTGTTCAAGTGTGCAACCTACTTTAACCCATGTGTTCTGTCCAATATTTACCCAGTGCTGGGTTGCCAGTTGGGTTGTTTTTAACCCAGCCTTTTTTAGAGTGTAGGTGGCAGAATTTCTTTTTGAAAGCTAGACTTCGGGATAGTATGATATTAAGAAAATAAACACTCTAAAAAATGCTGTGTTGTTTCAACCCATGTTTGGGTCAAATATGGACAAACCAAACCGTTTGGTTAAAAAGATTCATTTAAACAATTTAAATCAACTGTTGGGTTTCAACATGGTTGAAACAGCCCAGCATTTTTTTCAGCCCAGAGTGAACCTTGGCGCTGATATAGGTGGACTCTTAAGCCTCAGTAAATATCCATCGTAAAAGGTTCAACTACATTTGAAGAGAGTATGTTTTATTATGTGAATAAATCAGAGATATTAAACAGATGTGGAGGGTCCCGCTGAGAAAAGGCCATTCAAACCTCATTTGTTAATTATGGAACTGCTGGGTTATTGATTGGGCAAAGCTATGATTTTCCCCATGCCCTTTGTGGAGAGAACTGTGTCTGTTTTGGGGCAGTATAAGAAAATAAACACAGGTGTCAGGGGAAATGGATTGAAATAAGTATGTGTGTGTGTTTGTGGATTCTTTTTGTAATAGAGATTGTGCACATTCTCTCACACTCTCTTTTCTGTTGACCTTGAAACGCTGTCAGGGGAATGTGAGTGTTTAATCTGTGAAAGTCTCAGACGTTGCTTGGAGGAATGTTTCAGAGAGAATTTTAGTCCTTTATTTCTTTAAATAGTATGCAGGGGCAAACTCGGACGAATGGACACTGAAACGAGTGCTGAAATTGAGATCTAGAGGCTCTTTCATGGTTTTTATGGCTCAGCGGTACATTGTGTAACATCACAAAGTATGGCCAGAGTGTTTTATTTGTCTGAAAACCTTTTATGGAAATGTTTTCTATATTGTATGCATTATAAGCGGCGGGTAGATGCTGTCAATAATAAACTGCCTGTCATTTTTTTTGTAGAATTTGTGGTTACACTTTATTGTAAGGTGTCCTTGTTACGGTGTAATTATACATTTAAGTTCTGAGTTATAATAATTAACAACACTACTAGGATTAGTGTGAGGTGCATGTAATTATGAATAATTTACTGTTATTACTATAGTAAGTACATGAACTTGAACTAACTTGAAACAAGGACACTAAAGTATATTAAAGTGTTACCAAATGTTATGAACTTATTTTAAAGAAATTTGTATAATATAATATATAGACAGCACACATGTATGTGCAGCATATTACAGTAATACGTTTTATTTTTATATATATATGTGTGTGTGCGCTGTCTATATTTATTATATTATTTAAATGCTATTTTTTTCATAAATGTGTTGTATTTAAATAATACAATAATAGATGGCACACATAGTATTGTTCTTGTAATTCGGCTTGTCACGTAATGCAGTTTTTTAATTTAATTCGATTTAAAAAAAAAAAAAAAATTATGAATTGTTGTTTTGTGGTACATTGCAGTAAATACAAATGCATCTTTCTGTAACAGATCTTCAGAAGATGCTGGCTTGTATTCAAGAAGGCGTCCAGTAAAGGACCACGGCGATTAGAGAAATATCCAGATGAAAAAGCTGCTTACTTCAGAAGCTTTCACAAGGTAAATGTGACTTCCATGTTTCATCTTGATTGAAAACTTCATTTTGATCACGTTTACAAATCACTAAATTAAGAGACACATTGGGTCCATTCTGTTTAACATGCTAACCCTCGGTTCATTCCAGACTCAAGGATAGCTCTATTCATTACCTGCATCATTTATTTGCACAGCGTCCCTTTTGAGAAGTTCCTCTGACAGTGAGGGCTCTGGCTCAAGGGTTCATGCTGGGAAAGGATCTCTGAGTCTAATTATTTAGTTAGCAGGGGTCATAGGCATTCCGGAGCGATCACTGTGTGATACTTTTGGAGCTGACAGTAGCTCAGGTTAAAGGTGTAATCGTAAGCACATGTCTGTTTATTTGTGTTGTGTCAGTTGATAATATGATGTGTTCTCTGTGGAGTGTTGGTCAGAGACTTGTATCTGACATTGACATCGCTCCGATGACTTTGAAAGTCACTGCGATTTAAGGATTTGATCAGATGGTCTAGAGAGCGTAGAGTACCTCCTCCCAACCCGCTCTGAAATTGCTCACAAGAGTTTGAGATTTCCTCAGGTGGTTGACAAATGGATCACAAAAATTATAGATAATTTCTTACTGTATTTCTTAAGAAATATTTCTGTCTGTCTGTCTCTGTCCATCTGTCTGTCTGTCTGTCTATCTATCCATCCGTCTGTCTGTTTATCCATCTGTCTGTCTGTTCATCCATCCGTCCATCCATCCGTCCATCCATCCGTCCATCCGTCCGTCCATCCATCCGTCCGTCCGTCCGTCCGTCCGTCCGTCCGTCCGTCCATCCATCCATCCATCCATCCATCCGTCAGTCCGTCCGTCCGTCCGTCCGTCCGTCCGTCCATCCATCCATCCATCCATCCATCCATCCATCCATCCATCCATCCATCCATCCATCCATCCATCCATCCATCCATCCATCCATCCATCCATCCATCCATCTTGCTTTTAATGACCCTGCAAGTTTTGATCAAACATTCAAAATATTAAGAAATTATTGTATATCTTTTTAAATATGAGGGAAGAACATGGATGTTTTTGCATGTGTTCATTATTTCTTTGTATGGCAGTCTGCTCTGGTCAAATATTATTTCCGCACAATTTGGCATCATTGCATTATCACAAATAAAACCCTTGACTCCAAGCTTAACTATGCGATATATATATATATATATATATATATATATATATATATATATATATATATATAATTATATATATATATATATATATAAAAGGGTTTATAAAATATTTTAAGGGTGTAATAAAGGGTGAAGGTCAATTTTCCTAGTCTGGACATCACTTACAGTATTATTTAGATAAATATGCAAATATATTTACTTTATTTATTTGATCAAAAATACTGTAAAAAAATAATATTGTTAGATCTTATTACTGTTTAAAAATTAACCTATTTATGTGATGCAAAGCTGAATTTTCTGCATCATTACTCCAGTCTTCAGTGTCACATGATCCTTCAGAAATCATTCTTATATGCTGATATGCTCCTCAAGAAACATTACAAAAAAATTATTGTTGATACTTTTTTCAGGATTATTTGAATAAAACAAAAAAAACAGTGTTTATTTGAGATAGAAATTTTTGTAATATTATAAATGTCTTTGTCACTTTTGAATTTAATGCTTGCTGAATTAAGTGTTAATTCCTTTAAAAAACAAACAAAAATCATACTGAGCCCAAACTTTTGAATGGTTATTTGATAATGCCTGATAGTTTTAGACCATTTTTATAGTCTACCTAATATACCCTCAGAGAATTTTAGAGATTTTTTTTTCTAATTATCAGAATGTTTTTTCCTAATTGCAGTATCAGAATTAGTTTTATAACGTATACAGCCAAATTAAAATCCATAAAGGGCATTTTGCAATTGCACCAGCTTTCCGCCCAGGAACCAGACCCTCTTTTAAAGTGAAT
This sequence comes from Rhinichthys klamathensis goyatoka, assembly GCF_029890125.1. NCBI lineage: Eukaryota > Metazoa > Chordata > Actinopteri > Cypriniformes > Leuciscidae > Rhinichthys > Rhinichthys klamathensis. The sequence goes on along the minus strand of NW_026606648.1, from coordinate 1,369,418 downwards.
AATTTCGAGAATTACATCCCTTTCCTGTCCTCAAGCCCTTTTGAAAATATTCCAATTAGGGCTCATTATCAGGGCGATGGCTGATGATCTTATGCGGCGAACATGCAGAACATTCTAGAATAATGAGCACAGATGCGGTTGTAGATTATGGCCGTGACACCGCGGTTTGATGTCGCTGCATTGTGGGAACGTGCCTTTATCAGCTCTAACAAGCCTGCTAATAAGATTACACATTAGACATGAGGGAGATGAGTGAATGTGGTACAAAGCAACAGCCCGGCTTTTCAGTATGTGTGATGAAGACGCTGTAACAGGCAGATCTGGTGTAGGTGTGCAACTCTCATGTCTCTGCACTAGTTCAGATTTGGTTTTGCTATTGAAGTTTAGATTTAATGATAGAATGATTAAGCTAATTTTCTATTATACTCGATGTATACTTGACATACGTTAGCTCTAAGTGAATGAAAACATCCTGCAAAGTTTTAAATCTGAAAGTGCACCGTATATAATGTTAGTGTCTTTCAAGAGTAAGAGAGTCAATGAAATGAATCGTTTTTCAAATGAGTCATAAGCCGTTTTGTTGTGACGTCAAGACGAAACATTAGCATATTGCCCGCCCACTTATTGTGCGCGCAGACACCAGGGAAAACTTGAACCTCAAACACTGCAGCTGATTCCTGTGGATACTGGACAGCATCATGTTGAGAAGACGCTGTGCTCTAAAATGTGACGGTAAAGAGAGTTTTTTTTTCACTGCCCAAGGACGAGCATGTGAAGAATCAGTGGTTAAAATTCATCTTTACCACGATACCACTGCAGTATAATCCTAAACATTTGCTGTGTTCCCTGCTTTTCAACTGCAACTGCTTTTCAAATCTCTGAGTTCAATGTAGGATTCGCAAACCGCTTGCTCTTGAAAGATGGTGTTCAAAATACTTCGTTTTGAGTTTGATATTGTGTTGGTCTCCTGCTAACATTATTACTGTCTTACTGAAATACTTCTGCTAATCAGTTGTGGGCCACTATTATCTAAAACTCTGTATATTAATGCAGATTGTCTGTCGTTCTCACTACTTTGAGGAAAGATTAAGCATGGAGCACGATTTGTTTGACCAACGTTTATGTTTCATCAGTCATTCACGCTAGAGCTCGACTAATGTATGCATTGTTATTGATACAGTTTCCGCATGTTTACCGCAATAAATCAGAAAAATACTCGGTAAATAAATAAGTACAAGTAAAATAATCGGTTTGTTGATGGACATGCACTTGTTAATGCTGATAGTGAGGAATTACAGTTGCAACATCTCAATGTACCTCAAACTAAGTAGCGCATCACTGAGAAACGTCCTGCTCGAGTCGTCCTTGCGATGGAGTTTCGGGTTGAACAACTGGTTCTTCCAGTGTTTCATCATCGGACTCGCGCTCAGATTGATATGGTAAAATCGACGTCATTGTTATTTACTGTGTTTAGTTTACGGTGCAGGACACCTCTGGACAGCTGACGCTGTTATGGCAATGGCCGTTTTTGTTTTCAACGCCTGCGCTGCACACTGTAGACCAATCACAACAGACTGAGCCATCTGGCCAATCAGAGCAAAGTAGCTCACGGAAAGGAGGGATTTAGAGAGATGGATTTATCTGACGAGTCGTTTGAGAATCATTGAAAATGTGGTGATGTGCAAATATTATGAGAAAATGAAAATGCATGCCTTAAATGCATGTAAACATGTTGTTGGAGACTCCAAAACAACATTAGGAAACTTTAAAATAGCATAATAGGGGCACTTTAAATAATTTAATAGCATGAAATGGTATGAAGTTAATAGCATGAAGAGGTAGTGACCTCAATAAGCCAACCTTTTTCAAAGCAAATAAACAGTTGTTACTGTTATTGTAACTCTTATTTGGAGCCAATTTCATGTTCAGTTTTTGAGAAATTGTGATCAAGTGTTGCTGTTAAACACTGTTCCAGATTTGTGCTATTTGATAAGCTGTTCAACACTATTTATCTGGTGATGAAACTGGGTATTTATTGACAATCATTTTAAAATTTAGAGATTAATAAATTGATTGCAACCTGATATATTTTTTAAAGCAGTATTCTGTATTTAAAAAATAGATATCATGAATATCTGCAGCTAGTGCATAACACTTTTTGACAAAACTGTTTTTGACTAAATGTGTGGTGTTTAGGTGAGAGATTCATCTTGTTTAATACTTTATTGGAAGACTTCAGATATGTATAAGAAAACACCGAAAACTTGATTTAATAGCATCACTTTATTTAACAGTGTGATATATATATATATATATATATATATATATATATATATATATTATACAGTATAAACATGCAAATATTTTTTAAATATATATACATGTATGTCTGTGTGTATGTATATATATATATATATACACAAAATAATTCTAATTCTACTAATAATCGTTGCCCAGCACTAGTTCAGTTTTATTTCAGTTACCGAAAACCATTTTTAATAGTTAACAACAACAACAACACCATTGTATAAACATTCTTTAGACTGTACATTACTAGTCTCATCATCAGGCGTCATGGACCGACTGCTTGGCCAGAATAAGATGCAGTGTGGGTCTGACTGTTTGATGTCTAATCAAAGGTCTGGCTTTGCGAGGCTAGCACATTGCTGAAAGCTAAGAAGTTTTCAGAAGATGCTTCAACACACCCATCATCAGCGCGTCATCCATTCACTGTGATACTCTCAAGCTGGAGAAGTTCTTTCAAAGCCTTGGCTTGAGCAAACCCTTCATCAGACTGAAAAATCTTCAACCCACACTCAAGCACAACACAAACACATTCAGATTCAAACAACTTCCCTGTTGCCACAGGCAAATCATATACTCTGCCACCGGCAAAGCTGAGAGATGAGGTGTAGCGTCTGCTGTCTCGACTACATTTTAACTATTTTAACAGAGCTCGGAAGAAGTGTTGGTAAACTTCGTGTAAAAACTTCGGGTTTTTTTGAGGAGTGTGATGCTAGAAGATGAAGTGAAATGTACCATGAAGAGCATTTTAAATATAGACTGTGCTTATTTTGCACTGTCAGTAAGGAGGCTGCTTTTCTCTGAGGTAATGGTGTTTGTCAAGGATGTGAAAATATTTTAAATCATGAATGAAAAATCATATTCAAATTCACATCCCTGCTAGCTTAATTTATTAAAGCGCAAGCAATCACAAAACAATATCAGCATTCATTCTTTCTAATTGCAGTATGGTGACAGCTTAGTCATATCACTAATTATCTCATTATCTTGACTCCAAATTTTGACTCCAGGAACCCCCATTATCCAAAAACAATTATTCAAAGGTCCCATGATTTTTACAGTTTTTCGTGTTAAGGATATGGATTTTTAAAAATATTTTTACTTACACAATTTCTACCTCATAGATTATTTTAGAGCTTGGCTTGACTAAACAAGTATATTCATTATAAAAATGCCCACCTAGTTGTAAGATATAAAATACTACTATAATAGATACTTTTTGGAAATCACACTTTTAAGATTAGGCTTATATTCTGATGGGTGAATTAAAATATGAAGCATCTTGATTTTTTATTGTTTTGGCTCATTTTGCTGATTGTTTTGTCTTATTTTAAATAATTTTAAGTCATCTTGAGGCCATTTTCCAATCTCTTTAAGTATAATAAAGCATTGGGTGAAGAAATATAAATATGTGTCTGTGTTGACATTTCTGCAAAATTATATTACTGGTCTTGCACGTTTTGCAACACTTTCAAAGTGAAATGTCCAGTCAGCGGCACTAAAAGTGGGTAGGTTGTTGTACGTAACGTGTCAGTGTGGAAATGAAATGTTTGGTGAGTGGCATTAAAAGGTTGATGCTCTATCATGTTTGAAAATAACATTCCACCAGGGCTTGACATTAACATCCACCAACCCGCCAAATGCAGGTGGATTTCAGCAGTGGCGTGTAATGCAGTCACTCCTACTAGCCACTTTGGCAGGTTGAATTTTTTATATAATATATAGGCTACATTTTTCAATTGTAGTCTTTTAAAAAGGCATTTGAAATAATAAACCATTGCTCCATAAATCCAGGCACAGCAGTAGTTTCAAATCATTTCATTTTCAGATAATAGTTACTACATTACCTCAATGTCATCCTCCTTTCTTCGTTTCCTCCTCCTCCTGAGTTTGTTAATTTTGGTAATGAGTTTTGTCTTTTTCTTCCGCAGATTACTGAGCTCCACAACATTAAGAACATTACGCGAATGCCACGAGAGACCAAGAAACACGCAGTGGCAATTATTTTCTGTGATGAGACGTCAAAGACATTTGCCTGTGAGTCAGGTAAGCATTGTCTCCAGCTATAAGAAAAGTCTTTGTTGTAGTGCTGGATTGTATCCAAAATGACTTCATTTATTCTATATTTCAAGACGCGCAAGTATTGATTTTCACATATCAGGGATAATCGTTTATTCTTTGAGTTATTCCATTTATACCTTGAAACTGGAGAAGGTGCTGAAAAACATTAAGGCTAGTAAGTGTTAGAAGAACCCATTGGGATATACAGGGATTTTTTTTTAAAATTGTGTCATAAGCTTGTGTCTAAGTGAATGAATATGGCCAAAGGCAACAGACAGATCTGCAGTTAGAAAACAAAACAACAAAAGAAAGGCTTAAAACACAAACACGCATTTGAAATATGAATGAGATGCTTTACTCACCATTAGCTTGGCAGCAGAAAGTGTCTTTTCCCATGTGTTTTCTCTCCTCTCACACTGAAAATCTTGTAGTGGAAAGATGGCAATGTCAAAACTGATCAAAGTTTTCTCGCAGGGAAAAAAAGAAATACATCCAGAATACAAAGATGAGTTAGCACTAACTTGGTTGCGAAATGCTTTTAGAATAGTTTTAATATTCAGTTCTGGGGTTTACCACAATCGTCATTTTACCGGACCGAATAAAGCATGATTATCCCTAATTAAATGTAACATTTTGTTTGTTTGAGAGAAATTGTTGAACTACCGTTTAAAAGTTTGGGGTCAATTTAGAATTAGAAGAATTAGAATTAGTGTTAGAATTAAAAATGTATGCTCTAGTTATGTGAAAAACACAATGGGAGTGCCTCAGGGATCTGTATTAGGTCCTTTACTTTTTAGTCTTTATATTAATGATCTTCCACAACACTGTAATGGAGTTGACATACAATTAAATGCCGATGACACTGTTTTGTACACACATGCAAAAAATGCTAAGCTAGCAGCAGAGAAATTAACTTATGCCATGCAAGGTGTTGTTGAATGGCTTGAACAATCTTGTCTTACTTTAAATATTAGTAAGACAAAGGGTATGTTCTTTAGTAAAAATAAGGGGCAGACTCAAACTGCAGATATTTTAATTAAAAACGAAGCAATTGACATAGTTACTGAATTTAAATATCTTGGATTGATCTTAGATTCAAATTTTTATTTTAAGAAACACATTAAGAAAATGACAAAAACTATCAAATACAATTTGGCAAACTTTAGACAGATTAGATCGTTCCTCCCTATGGATGTAGCCAAAATATTTATGCATGCTTTAATTTTTTCACACATCTCATATTGTATCACCTGTTGGGGACAAGCCAAGTGAGTCTGCCATTAAACCTCTAGAATCACTATACAAGCAAGCTATAAAAAATACTTGATAAAAAGCCATTTCGCTATCACCATTGCAAGATCCTATAGAGAAACATAATTTATTGAGTTTTGAAAATTTTAGACTCTTTTCGAACTTGACTCTAGTGTATAAGATTCTACACGGCCTGGCCCCTCCTTGTTTATTGGTTTTTATTTGCAATCGCCCCGTAACTTCAGTAAAATCTACCAGAATAGCATCCATTTTTGATTGTAATATTACCTTTCTGTCGTTCAACCTTTAGACAATCTGCTTTTTCTTACAAAGCCACTACACAGTGGAATGCAATAGCGAATGATTTAAAGAGCTGCAATTCCATTAGAAGTTTTAAGTCAGAACTAAAATCCTTTCTGAAGACTACTCAAATCTGTACTCACTGAAGCTGATGTGGTGTTGATCAAATGTGTTTTTTTATTTTTTTGGGGGGGTGGTGTGAGATTGTTTTTATTTGTACCCTGCCAGGGGACTGCAGATGTAAAATAGCCTAGGGCTAACTCTGGTACAATGCATCAAATGGCAACATTTATGTTATAGATTGTACATGGTCCCTAATAAAAATAAAATAAAAAAAAATAAAAAATTTTTTAGGAAATTAATGGTTTTATTCAGTAAGGGCTCATTACAATGATCAAATGTGACAGGAAAGACAATATTACAAATTATTTCTATTTCAAATAAATGCTATTCTTTTGATCACAGTTTCCTCAAAATTATTAAGCAGACAACTGTTTTCTACATTGCTAATAATAAGAAATATTCCTTGAGCAGCAAATCAGAATATTAGATAATGATTTCTGAAGGATCATATGACACTGAAGACTGGAGTAATGATGCTGAAAAGAGACAAGACAAGCATAAGAGATAATACATTAAAAGAAAACATAAAAAAAACTTGAACGATAAAAAAAAAAATAGCGTATAGCTCCTATGGCATTTGAAATACACATGCTCATGTATGAATGAATAAATGTAAATGGTTAAATATGCTTTATCCGCTTTTCCACATCATATTTTGAACCGATAACCTGCATCTAGTTTAACGTAGTACTAAATGCACAGATACAATGCTGAATAATGAGTATTTAAATTACGTCATTCACATCAGAAAACACCTCCTTTTTATGTAAATAGCTTTATTTAAATATATTTATAATGAGCCTAATTCGCAAAGCTCAGCACTATTGAATGGCATTTAATTGAAATAAAACTTGTCTTAATGTAGCACTGAATTTGTCCTTTGCCTTCACATTTTCCTGTCGAGCAAAATTCCCAGGTAGGATAGGAGAGGAGAGAGAAGGAGAGAAGGGGAAGACGGGAAGGAGAGGCAGTGGAGTGGATGTGCAGGGTGAGCAGTACGGTGGACCCGCTGGGATATCATTAGCACCTCTGGGGTCTTCCGCACTGCCAGGGGGAGGCGAGGAATGTTCTCCTGAATCCATTTACCACAATAACCTCCCCACCCCCAGCTCTGCCTCGACTCTCTTCCACTCCCTTCAGAGCCAGGATATTAATGGGAAACGGGTAGTGCGGGCATAGGGCATAAATGAAGAGCTGTGCGAGATATGGGCGTACACCAAGGGTTTGCCTTGAGGCCGTTTAAATGAAGTCTTCAGTCCTTCGGTGTTGCATCTGTGACACTTTCAAAGACTTTTCTGTGCTTGTTTGTTTGTGATGTGTCCTGCTGTATTAGATCACCTTGTTGTCCTTGGGAGTAAATCACCTTTGTGTCAATGTGGACCTCATGCGCCTGTGTGAGTGTGCTAAACTCTCCTTGTGGCTCCTTTAATTTTGGCACAGGTACATGTCCACAAGCCGCCCCCTCTCGAACTTCCCCTTTCCCACTAACTCCGGCCATATGGAGCTTGTGTCCCTCACATGTCCGCCACATGTAGGAACTCGACCTCCCTTGATCCTTCACTTCCACTTCCTCACCTCCCTCTGAGTCTGTCGGGTTACGCTTGTGCTGGTCCGACCCTTTTCTTCTCTCTCACTTTCTCTCTCTCTCTTAGAATTATCATGTCTGACTATGAGGGCTGTGATTTATAACTAATTTAAATCAAGATTTCACATTTTGCTCAATGTTTTCTCAATGTGCAAATTTAATTGTTTTATAATGTATACATTTTGCACCCAAAAACAAATGAGCCATAAAATAAAATATAAAAATATATAAGTATAATAATAAACCGTTCAAAGGTTTTGGGGTTGTTATGATTTTCTTTATTTTTAAATGAATGCATTAAATTGATCAAAAGTGACAGTAAAGTATATTTTACATTGTTACAAAATATTTCTATTTAAAATAAATGCTGTTCTTTTGAACTTCATTTAAGAATCATAAAGATTGGAGTAATGATGCTTTGCCATCACAGGTATAAATTACATTTTTAATATATATTATATATATATATATATATATATATATTTATATTGTCTATATATAACTATATTGTATAATCATATATAGAAATCCATTAATAAACCAATATTACTATTGTGCAAATAAATGCGGCCTTGTTAAGCATATTAGATTTCTTTCAAAAACATTACCAAATCTTACTGACCCCAAACTTTTAAATGGTAGTGTAGATATTCCTAATATAAAAATTCAGTAGAGCATGACATTAGCAATGCCAAGGTCTTGAATTTGTTTTCAGGGACTGCATGAAAAAAAAAAAGTATACCTTCTATAAGATGGTTAGTCATGCATAAATGTAAATCAAATGTTAATTTAAAACTTACATTTGATGTTTAACAATGAATATTGCTTTCTTGCTTTTAAGATGCTCTACTTAGCTAAATGAAAATGCTCACCGTCCTTATAAAAATAAAGCAGCAAAATGTAATTAAAATGTCCCCTCCCATGTAAATGCATTTTTCAGTGCTTTAAAGTGGCTTCATCTTCTCAGTGCAGGGCCCAGAGACCCTACAGATCGATGAAATTCATCGATGATTATTTTCATTATCAATTTGATGTTGCCACATTAATCTATTTTCATCCATCCTGACCCGTTTTCTCTCTCCTGACTATTCATCATGTAGTTCTTCTCATTTCCTGTGCTCTGAGTGAACCATTAAGCATGTGAAGATGTTGTGCTGTAAAGTGCTGTGATTCCACCGGGCATCTTTGTGTTTGTGCACATAGCTGCCTGAGCACTTGAGAGTTTGCCATGCTGATGAAGTATTTGTTTATCCAATTTTCCACTCAGTGGGCCCAAAAGTGTGTGTGAATTTAGACACACTTAAAGGTCACCGTCTCAGGAGAGAGGCCATGCAAAAACTCCAACAAAAAGCTTGTATAAAAAAAGGAGACAATGTAGACAATGATTTTTTTTTGTGATTGAATAAAGTTAGATATAGATAATCCAAGGCATTGTGGTTTTATTTCCAGCTTTTGGATCTGTGTGCACAACTTATCTGAACTTATTTGATAGGACTTTATTGTCTTATTCACTGATGCATTTGGCACTAAAACAAATTCTAGTATTTTTTTTTTCTGATTGAATATTTTGAATGGTGCCTGCTCACATTACTCAATCAAGCTAAATTTAAATGTGAATAGACATACAGTATTAATTTTAGGCTTCAATTTCTACAGCAGAAATATACTTAGGGAAACATCAAGCAGACAGCCATTGTTATTCAAACAAGCTCCGCTGAATACGCAAACTCGACCAGGTCACGAACTACTTGGCGCATAATTAGACAAATCTAATCTCATAATGTTGAGCTTTCAAACGCATGTCACAAGGAGAAGTTGTGTGTAAGGAGCTCATTTTGTAGTTGCCGTAGTCATAATTTGTGTTCCTTTTGTGTCATTGTGCTTAACTGCATTAGGTGCTTCTGAGTGGATGTTCATTTGCAAGGTTTATTCATTAGAAAGATTCTGTTCAGAGTCTGCTGTAGATTAGCCAGGAGCTTTTCAAGAATTCCATAAACTAACTGCCAAGAAAAAAAAAACAAGAAGTCACATAAATACATGCAAGTGGCTTACTCAACATGCTCAACTCCTACAGAATGCTATTTGTGTTTTTCTTTTGTGTGCAAACAGGGGCCAAAATAACTATTGCAACACCTGCCAATAATGTGTAAACTGAGAAAATGTGCCACCCATAAATATTCTTTTTACTGTGCATTGAGCTCTGCATTATTTATATAACTATAAATATATCACTCTATACACTAGCAGTTAAAAGTTTGGAAGAATTACGATTTTTGTGTTTTTTTTTTTTCGAAAGAAATCACTAAGACGTTATGCTCACCAAGATTGCATTTTTAATAAAAAAAAAAAAATACAGTAAAACAGTAATATTGTAAAATATTATTACAATTTAAAATAACTGTTTTTTATTTGAATATATTGTTTATATATATATTGAATATGTATTTTATTCCTGTGATTGAAAGTTGAATTTTCAGCATCATTAGCCCAATCATGATTATTCAGAAATCATAATCTATTATGCTGATTTGGTGCTCAAGCAAGATTTTTTATTCATTTATTATTATCATCCTTGTTGAACACAGTTTTTGCTGCTTAATATTTTGTTCACAGCACCAATTAAAAGTTTGGGGTAAGAAGAAGATTTAAAACTTTTATTCAGCAAGGACATATTAAATTAATCAAAAGTGACGGTAAAAACATTTATAATGTTACAAAAGGTTTATATTTCAAATAATTCCATTTCAAATGTTCATTGAAAAAAATGTATCATGGTTATCGCAAAAAATATTAGGCAACAAAGAAACATTTTTCAACATTATAATAATAAGAAACTATATTAAAAATAACTAATAATAATTGAGTACCAAATCAGCATTTTATTGATTTGAAGAATCATTTGACTCTGGAGTGATGGCTGCAAAAAAGATTCAGCTTGGCCATCAAAGAAATAAATTACATTTTAAAATATATTAAAATAAAACAGTTAATTTAAACTGTAATAATATTATACAATATAACTGTTTATTACTGTATTTTTGATCAAATAAATGCAGCCTTGATGAGCATAAGAGACTTCTTCCAAAAACATTAAAACAATTGTATTATTCCAAACTTTTGACCAATAGTATATAACATTACTATATATAATATCATTTATATATGAGTGTAAGTGTAATAAATAGTAAAGTTCCCCTAAAAAAAGAAAACCTGTCATCATTTTCCCTCATGTTGTTGCAAACCTGTATGAATTTCTTTCTTCCATCATTGTGCTTCCTAAAAATGGCCAATAATTCTGTCTTCTTTCTTGACAGCCGGTTTTTCCTCACATTTTGCACTTGCCGAGTATTTTTAGACTGTGTCCAAACCTATAAACTTGCCTGTCTGTCTGTCACTTCTGTATGTCTGTCTGTTTGGACATGACTACTGGCTATTTTAGTTTTAAAACACAAATCTCTTGTAACATTAAACATTGAATAAATATTCATAGAAAGGCTAAGCTGGTTGATGACTAGAAAAATAACATTCATCACCAATGTAGCCTTTTGTGCATTAGTGCTATATCTGTAAATGCGTTTTCTTCTTCTTGTTCCCTGTTTGCCGCTGTCTCTTCAGTAGCTGCTCCTGTATGTTTGCATATAAACATGATGATATGGATGTGTGTGTCCACAGAGCTGGAGGCTGAAGAGTGGTGGAAGTTATTGTGTTTGGAGTGTCTGGGCAGCAGACTTAATGACATCAGCCTGGGAGAACCGGACTTGTTAGCAGCAGGGGTGCAGAGGGAACAGAACGGTCAGTATCCAATTAGAGCCCAGCTTTTTGGGTGATTTTTACTCTTGTACTCCCTAAATGATTCTATTACAAGGACCAAATGTGTTTGTTAAACACAGTCCCTCCAGGTCTGTTCTCATGTTTATAAATGATCTGCTCGGGCCAAGGATCTTTACTAAGCACTAATGGGTACTGCCGTGCATCAGAGCATCGGCCCATAATGAAGCTTGTCATAGAGATGGATGAGATTATGACGCAGAAGAAAGCTGGATGAATACGTATAGCACCTCTGAAAAAAAAAAAAAAAAACACAAGAGAACTATGTTTTAAGGAACATTAAATTACTAAGATTATTACATTGCATGTTTTAATTTGATTGTGTCCTGCTCTTAGCTGCCAGCAAGGCCTTATTTACACCTGGTATTAAGATTAAAAAAAGGAGTAAAATGTTTTGAGCTTGTCCAGAGGTAGTGGAAAACTCCTTTGACCGGATTGCTTTCGTTGTGTAAACGTTCATGTGATCGAATGCGTTCGAACATCCACAAAAGACCGCCTACTGACCAACATTATGGGAAGCGCGCTAACCAGACGGGATTTAAACTTTGTTGGCTGATGACCCAAGTTTAGTTTGATGACACAAAAAACCTACCAAGCACAATGTTGTCTTATCCATTCTTGATTTCTAACACGCGTTCTGCGTGGTCTTGCGGCTTTCAGTGCAGAAACGAAAGCTGATGCTCTCTCTGTATTTTTCCACTGTCTCTGGGCACGTTCATATGTAAATTGCAGGAGCTTATTTCATCCATTAGATCGAAAGATCTGGACAAGCTCATCCATTTACCTGCCTATAGAAATCAGGACAGAAGTGTAATCCCTATTATGCTATTTTAAAGTTTCCTAATGTTGTTGTGGAGTCTCCAACAACAGGTTTACATGCATCAAAGGTCAAATTTTTTTCATTTTCTCATAATATTCATTTGCCCATCACCACATTTTCAATGATTCTCAAACGACTTGTCAGATGAATCAATCTCTCTAAATCCCTCCTTTCCGTGAGCAACTCTGCTCTGATTGGCCAGATGGCTCACTCTGTTGTGATTGGTCTACCGTGTGCAGCGTGTGTGTCGAAAACAAAACCGCCCATTGCCATAACAATGTCAGCTCTGCTTGTCCTGAGGCTTCCTACACCGTAAATTAAAGCAGCACTCAGTAAGAATTCCGTTTTTGTCAAACAGCGACCCCTAGAGTCGCTGTGGAGTACTTGTACTGTCGTGAATAGCACTCACGCAGAGATATCTCGCACTCACGGCCGGATCCCCTCCCCCTGTACACCGGTACCTGTTCAGTAGGATGGACGCTGTAACGAGTGGAAATAAGGTATGGCCCCTTTAAGAGCTGCGCGCGCCCAACACCACATGTATATGCCGCCGGGTTATTTCTGTTTGATGCTCATTTTATCAGAATTTGATCAGATCTGTTTTTTTGCCGTAAAGCAATTCGTTACCTCGCGAGACCTGATATCACACGATACTTCTTAACACTCAGGCCGGCGACACGCCGGCCCAAAGTTGCAAGGGTGGTTTTGCGGCTCACAGGCACCAGGGGAGTGCGAGACGACCACCATTCAACACGAAATCAGTAATATAAACATTACAGTGACTCCAAAGCTGTTCGGTTAAGGTACAAAAGTTACTTAGTTCACCTTTAAACACAGTAACTGTGTGTTCGCTCTCGCCGTCCTGCCAACGACGCCGTAGAAAGATTCGTGGACGCTCTGATGTAGATCGAATGCTTGGTCTTTTTTTCAACTTTATTTAAAGGGGCCGCAAAGCAAACAAGCATGTTGATCATTATTTTTGCAGACTGACCAAGTTGGGTATAAGTTAACCGCATGGAATATTTTAAATGTGAATGTAAGAAATTAATCGATGGAAAGAACTTAACAATTATAGTGAAATGTTTGCAAACAAAATAAACCAATTAAAAGCCATTTATGTGGTGTGTTTTTTGTGTTCATAAGTGCTAATCTAATTTGCATTCCTGCTGAAAAACAAGCGTTCTAGCACGAACATGTTGCCTATAAATAGTGTTGCGCGCCTTCTTATCAAATTCACATAATCAACCCCTCCTCTATTTTGCCTGGGAACTAATGTGGTCAGAACCAAAGTTTACTTGACTGCGTTCTCTGGAATCCTCTCAAGCGGAGGACTTCTACATTCCGATCGTCAGCTGTCCAGAGGTGTCCTACACCGTAAACTAAACACAGTAACAAACAATGGCGTTGATTTTACCATTTCAATCTGAGCGCGAGTCCGATGCGCTACTTAGTTTGAGGTACATTAAGATGTTGCAACTGTAATTCCTCACTATCAGCATTAACAAGTGCATGTCCATCAACAAACAGATTATTTTACTTGTACTTATTTATTTACCGAGTATTTTTATGATTTATTGCGGTAAACATGCGGAAACTGTATCAATAACAGTGCATACATTACCCGAGCTCTTGCGTGAATGACTGATGAAACATACACGTTGGTCAAAGAAATCTTGCTCCATGCTTAATCTTTCCTCAAAGTAGTGAGAACGACAGACAATCTGCGTTAATATACAGAGTTTTAGATAATAGTGGCCCACAACTGATTAGCAGAAGTATTTCAGTAAGACAGTAATAATGTGAGTTAACCAGTTAGCATGAGACCAACACAATATAAAACTCAAAACTAAGTATTTTGAACACCATCTTTCAAGAGCAAGCGGTTTGCGAATCCTACATTGAACTCCGAGATTTGAGAAGCAGTTGTCAGGAAAATAAAGGGAACACAGCAAATGTTTAGGATTATACTGCTGTGGTATCGTGGTAAAGATGAATTTTAACCACTGATTCTTCACATGCTCGTCCTTGGGCAGTGAAATAAAAACTGTCTTTACCGTCACATTTTAGAGCACAGCGTCTTCTCAACATGATGCTGTCCAGTATCCACAGGAATCAGCTGCAGTGTTTGAGGTTCAAGTTTTCCCTGGTGTCGGCGCGCACAATAAGTGGGCGGGCAAAATGCTAATGTTTCGTCTTTATGTCACAAAAAAAAACGGCCTATGACTCATTTGAAAAACGATTCATTTCATTGACTCAAGAGTCGACTCTTACTCTTGGGACACTAACATTATATACGGTGCACTTTCAGATTTAAAACTTTGCAGGATGTTTTCATTCACTTAGAGCTATGTTACACACTACATGAAAGGTCATTTTCAGAAAAACATAATAGGGGCACTTTAAAAATACATATTTCACTCATAGTTATACGGTTAGCTTTAGTTTTGTAATTATATTTTCATTTTATTTTTATCTATATATTATTATTATTATCATTATTATCTATATTATTTTATATATATATATATATATATATATATATATATATATATATATATTACAAATAAAATTATCATTAAAAAATTATAAAGGCTGTCAAGCAATTACAATTTTTAGCGAAATAATTGCATGATGTGCTGATAAATTAATCGCACATCAAATGTGGCTGAGAAATGACCCCCACAAGATAATTTAAAGTCATTAATGTGTTAAATGAGAAGCATGAAATAGACAAAAAGTAGCTTTAGAAAGAGACATTTTATTTGATTCAACATGGAATTTATTATATGTAAACTTTTAGGCTACAGCGACCATGGTTTTTCTTTAGAAGCTGCATCTGAATTGGTATTTAGATTATAATGGGGTGAGATTAATGGATATTAAAGGGATAGTTCTAAAAAGAAACTTCTGTCATCATTTACTTACCCTCATGTCTTTTCAAACCCGGATGACATCTTTCTTTCTTCTGTAGAACATTAAAGAAGATGTCTATTTGTCTAATGTCTATTTGTTTCATACAATTGAAGTCAATAGTAACCAACACAGTTTGGTTACCAACATTCTTCAAAATATCTTCTTTTTATGTTCCACTGACTGCTTTTTAAGGCAACTTCATCTCCTCTTAGATCAGACTGTTTCAGTCTGAGATGGTCTGAGTTGTGTCTGTGTTTATGTGAGTGTTTTTTTAAGCATAATTCCGAAAATCAATATCAGTTTATCTCCTAGTGCTGCTGAAGCATTCAAGCATTACGCTGCGTCAGACACCGTGCCGTGATCATCACATTTTTTTTCAATCAAATGACAGGCAAATATTGATTTGTTTTCATAACGACAGCGCAATATGTATATGATTATATCAGCTGGAGGTCAGCGAAATGATCGTTTCTGCGCTATTCGACAGCTGAGGAATAACGAGCAGAGAGTTTGCCATTTTGCGCTTCAATTAGACCCTCTAACGGCGGGCTGCGATAATTAAATCAGAGTTAATTTTCACAATCCCTAAAATAGACCCCACATTACATTGCCTCTTCCTCCGGAGAGACACATAGCTTATTTTGAAGCATTAGGTATAATTAGGCACTATTAATTTGGATTATGAAGTGCACCCTTGTCTTTTCGAAGCTAATTGAGATGGTGTGGTTACTCCAGCCACGGTTGGCTCGGCTGCGGCTCTATGGCAACAATCTGTTGACCTTTGTGCACTGCAAGAGCTGCATCTGCAAGAAGGGAAAATAGTCCGTTGGAAAAATAATAATCTTGCTAGATGGCTCTGTTAAGATGTTCTCTCGCTCTCCAGCCGTACCCTTTAATTCTCTGTCATCTTTAGGCAGAGCAGGATCTGTCAGCTGCGCAAATAAAAGCTGCATTTACCCAAGCTGTTTTAGATGTCTGTAAATATGACAGCTGAATGGACTGTACCGCCACAGTGGTTGCCCTTTTTTAAGCAAATGTAATTATTATTAAAAGAAATGTCAATCAAACCGCAGTCGGCAACCTTTTCATATCTGTTAAAGAAACTGTTTACCCTGTTATGAATTTTCTTCCACACAAATCATGATGAACTTCTATGAGTCATTTACTTAAAGAAAGCACTTAGTTTTGTCAACCTACTTAATATAAATCCCTAGGTTTGTTGGGTGAGCTTCATCTGTGCTTGTATCGAAATATATTAAAGAACATTTCTGCAAAATAGTGGAACATTTTTTGACAACCCCAACCCCTTCAGCTTCAGCTTCATGGCTCCATTCTGGCATATAACGCCCACTTTTAGTGATTTAATCAATTCCCAATGAAAACAAAGTCAGGTCCTATTCTACTTTTGTTCGCATTAAATATCCTGTTTTAGCCTACTTGGTAATACTAATGGAAGTAAAATGAGCTGTGAACACAATTTCGATAAATATTATATTATATAAAATGTATAATATTATATAATACATATAATGTAACATATAATGTATTATAATCTTGTAAATAATATTATCTTGTCACATTATTTGCATGTGGTTATTAGCTAAATAATTAAAGCATATATAAATCATTTTTATAAGAGGAAATTAAGTATTTTATTTAAATAGTTAAAAAAAATTAATTGATTTTATGTTTTTTTTATTTGATTTTATTTATCAACAATCCCCCAGTCTTGTCACATTATTTGCATGCTGTTAATGCACAATTATTAAAACGTATATAAACCCTTTTTATAAAATCTAATTAAGTTTTTTTAAGTCTAAAATGTATCTTTTAATGGTTTTAATTGTTTGTTTGTTTGTTTATTTATTTATTAATTTATTCAATTTATTATACATACTTTTTGATCAAATCAACAATCCCCCAGTCTTGTCAATTTGCATGTTGTTAATGCAAAATAATTCAAACGTATATAAATCCTTTTTATAAGATCAAAAGAAGTGTTCTTTTTTAATGTTTTTAATTTTTTAATTTTTTTTTTAAATTAAATTATTATTATTATTATTATTTTATTTTTTTATCAACAAACCCCCAGTCTTGTCACATTATTTGGATGTTAATGCAAATTAATTGAAACGTGTATAAAGCCTATTTATAAGATCAAATAAAATAAAAATGTCTAAAATGTATATTTTAATGGTTATATAATGATTTATTTTTTTTGTATTCATAATCGACAAACCCCCAGTCTGGTCACATTATTTGCATGTTATTAATGCAAAATAATTAAAACATATATATAAATAATTTTGTATAAGAACAAATTAAGTTTTGTTAAGTCTAACATTTCCTGTTTGTTTAATAAGTAAAACATTAATTGTTTATTTTTATTTATTTATTTACTTATTTATCAAATCAACAAACAGTCTTGTGGCATTATTTGCTTTTAATTGTGGTTTTTAATTGTTTATTTTATTTTAATTTTATTGTTATCTCAACAAACCCCCAATCTGCAGTACTTATGACTTTTAATTATTTTTATTTCTTTTTTCCAGAGAGATTTAATGTTTACTTGATGCCTACCCCAAACCTGGATATCTATGGAGAGTGCACAATGCAGATCACCCATGAAAACATCTATCTTTGGGACGTCCATAATGCCAGAGTCAAGCTGGTCATGTGGCCGCTCAACTCCCTGAGGAGATACGGCAGAGACTCAACCTGGTTCACATTTGAGTCCGGGAGGTGTGTGAACACCATTCGATTCTAGTTGGGTGTGCTTTTGTCTGAGAAGATGTTTTCATCCTAAATCCAATAGTCCTGATTCTGCTGCTCTGCATATTGATTCGCTGATTCATGAAGGTGCTCCACATTTAACATAAGCTTTCCCTTACAGGCTGCCCTTAAAGTGTACTCCTACTGTTCAGCCTATTACAAGAAGTGTGTGAGTGTACTGAAATCTAATAGAAGCAATAATGCTTAGGGGTGTGTGTGTGTGTGCATGTGTGTTGTGCTTTTACAGGATGTGTGATACAGGGGAGGGTTTGTTCACGTTCCAGACCAGAGAAGGTGAGATGATCTATCAGAGAGTTCACTCTGCCACACTGTCCATCGCTGAGCAACATGAACGCATGATGATGGAGATGGAGAAGAGCTCACAGGTATAGTAAAACTTCACATCTCAAAACTCTATAGGGCACACTGGGGCAAAAAGGCATTTATTATTTAGTATTTTATAACAAAGGGTTAAAAAATCCTTTATGATGGAGTGAAAACCGAGGACCGTGACGTTGCACGGCATGGCGCAGCCGGGGCCCCATCCTGGAGCCAGGGCCGGGGTTGGGGCTCATATGCGAGCGCCTGGTGGCCGGGCCTCCCCTCATGGTGTCCGGCTGGGCTCAGCCCGAAGGAGCGACGTGGGGCCGCCTTCCCGTGGGCTCACCACCTGCAGGAGGGACCATAAGGGGCCGGTGCTTAGTGGATCGGGCGGAAGTCAAAGGCGGGGGCCTCGACAACCCGATCCCTGGACACGGAAACGAGCTCTAGGGATGTGGAACGTCACCTCGCTGGCGGGGAAGGAGCCTGAGATTGTGCGTAAGATTGAGAGGTAACGACTAGAGATAGTCGGGATCACCTCCGCGCACGGCTTGAGCTCTGGAACCACACATCCTTGAGAGAGGATGGACTCTTTACCACTCTGGAGTTGTCCATGGTGAGAGGCGGCGGGCTGGTGTGGGTTTGCTTATAGCCCCCCAGCTCAGCCGCCATGTGTTGGAGTTCATCCCGGTGAACGAGAGGGTTGCTTCCCTGCGCCTTCGGGTTGGGTATACGTCTCTCACTGTCATGTGCGCCTACGGGCCAAACGGCAGTGCAGAGTACCCGGCCTTCTTGGGGTCTCTGGAAGTGGTGCTGGAAAGTGATCCGACTGGGGACTCTGTCGTTCTACTGGGGGACTTCAACGCCCACGTGGGCAGCGACAGTGACACCTGGAGGGGCGTGATTGGGAGGAACAGCCCCCCTGATCTGAACCCGAGCGGTGTTCTGTTATTGGACTTCTGTGCTAGTTACAGCTTGTCCATAACGAACACCATGTTCAAGCATAAGGGTGTCTATCAGTGCACGTGGCATCAGGACACCCTAGGCT
Organism: Rhinichthys klamathensis goyatoka; assembly: GCF_029890125.1. NCBI lineage: Eukaryota > Metazoa > Chordata > Actinopteri > Cypriniformes > Leuciscidae > Rhinichthys > Rhinichthys klamathensis. The sequence goes on along the minus strand of NW_026606648.1, from coordinate 1,350,092 downwards.
GGAGGTCGATGATTGACTTTGTGGTCATTTCATCCGACCTCCGGCCGTATGTCTTGGACACTCGGATGAAGAGAGGGGCGGTGCTGTCAACTGATCACCACCTGGTGGTGAGTTGGATCCAATGGTGGGGGAGGAAGCTGGACAGACTCGGCAGACCCAAATGTACTGTGAGGGTCTGCTGGGAACGTTTGGCTGAGTCCCCGGTCAGAGAGATCTTCAACTCCCACCTCCGGCGGAGCTTCGACCGGATCCCGAGGGAGTCTGGAGAAATTGAGTCCGAGTGGACCATGTTCTCCACCTCCATTGTCGACGCGGCCGCTCTGAGCTGTGGCCGTAAGCTAGGGCTGCACAATTGATCTTATTTTAATCACGATCACGATTTTGGCTTCCCACGATCAAATTCGCGTGATTGAGCGATATTTAATCATTCCGTTCATAGAATGTTCTGTATCAAAGTTTTTTTTTTTTTTAAGCCAATCTAGCGCTCTTTAAACCACTGTCCGATCACGTGCCTCCATGAACCAATCAGAATTGTTCCCTGCACCGCGCAGCTTAGTTAGACTATGTTAGACTATGAGGCGCCGGACTGGACAAAAGCGAATCGAACTGCGCGAGCTAGCAACACTGCGCGAGAGACCGAGTGACACTACGCGAGAGAGACTGAGTGTGTCCGAGCATTAGTAAATTGCATTAGTAAATTGGTACATACTACATAGTAATATATAATTATTATATAAGAGGCATAGAATTAATCATGATCTCAATATTGATCAAAATAATTTTGATTATCATTTTGGCCATAATCGTGCAGCCCTACCGTAAGGTCTCTGGTGCCTGTCGAGGCGGCAATCCCCGAACCCGATGGTGGACACCGGAAGTAAGGGATGCCGTCAAGCTGAAGAAGGAGTCCTATCGGGCCTGGGTGGCTTGTGGGACTCCTGAGGCAGCTGACGGGTAGCGGCAGGCCAAGCGGACTACAGTCTGGGTGGTTGGGGAGGCAAAAAATCGGGCCTAGGAAGAGTTTGGTGAGGCCATGGAGAAGGACTACCGGTTGGCTTCGAAGAGATTCTGGCAAACTGTCCGGCGCCTCAGGAGAGGGAATCAGTGCCCTACCAACGCTTTTTACAGTGGAGGTGGGCAGCTGTTGACCTCAACTAGGGATGCCGTCGGACGGTGGAAGGAATACTTCGAGGATCTCCTCAATCCCACCGACACGTCTTCCATTGAGGAAGCAGAGGCTGAGAGCTTGGAGGTGGACTCATCCATCTCCCAAGCTGAAGTCACCGAGGTAGTCAAGAAACTCCTCGGTGGCAAGGATGAGATCCGCCCCTGAGTACCTCAAGTCTCTGGATGTTGTGGGGCTGTCTTGGCTGACACGCCTCTGCAGCATCGCGTGGCGGTCGTGGACCGTACCTTTGGGCTGGCAGACCGGGGTGGTGGTCCCTCTTTTTAAGAAGGGGGACCGGAGGGTGTGTTCCAACTACAGGGGGATCACACTTCTCAGCCTCCCCGGGAAAGTCTATGCTAGGGTACTGGAGAGGAGAATACGGCCGATAGTAGAACCTCGGATTCAGGAGGAACAGTGTGGTTTTCGTCCCGGTTGTGGAACACTGGACCAGCTCTATACCCTCTTCAGGGTGCTGGAGGGTTCATGGGAGTTTGCCTAACTGATCCACATGTGCTTTGTGGATTTGGAGAAGGCATTCGACTGTGTCCCTCGTGGAGGGTGCTCTGGGAGTATGGGGTCCCTGTACGACCGGAGCAGGAGCTTGGTTCGCATTGCCGGCAGTATGTGCAGCTTCTGCAGTAATCCGGTCAATGTACCGGTCTGTCGTGGTGAAGAAAGCACTGAGCTGCAAGGCGAAGCTCTCGATTTACCGGTCAATCTACGTTCCTACTCTCACCTATGGTCATGAGCTGTGGGTCATGACCGAAAGGACAAGATCCCGGATACAGGCGGCCGAAATGAGCTTTCTTTGCAGGGTGGCTGGGCGATCCCTTAGAGATGGGGTGAGAAGCTCGGTCATTCAGGAGGAGCTCAGAGTAGAGCCGCTACTCCTCCACATTCAAGAGGGGCCAGCTGAGGTGGCTCGGGCATCTGTTTCGGATGCCTCCTGGACGCCTTCCCGGGGAGGTGTTCCGGGAGCGTCCCTCCCGGAAGGAGACCCCGCGGAAGACCTAGGACACGCTGGAGGGACTTGGCTGGCCTGGGAACACCTCTGTGTCCCCCCGGAAGAGCTGGAGGAAGTGTCTAGGGAGAAGGAAGTCTGGGCATCTCTGCTTAGACTGCTGCCCCCGCGACCCGGCCCCGGATAAGCGGAAGAAGATGGATAGATTGACATTTTATAACAATTTGCTGTGTGTATTATTGTGTAATATTAGTACAAGCATATTTCACAACTGAGTCTTAATTGTAGTGTTCAAATTGGAGGGATTCTGGGGTTCTTTATTCATTTAGCATTGATAAAATTGATAAAATAATAATAATAACCTCCATGTGCACATAAAATGCAGAGTATTACTTCTTATCTTTTTAACTTTTGACAGTTACTGGAAAAACTATGGATTCAATCACCTAATAGAAAATTTAAAAAGATTTTTTTAAATACTTAAAATTAATTACTGTTTTAAATGTGGGGGTCAGTAAGACTTTTATTTAGAAAGGATATATTAAATTGATAAAAGTGAAATTTTTTATGTTACAAAAGGTTTTTATTTCAAATAAATGCTGTATCACGGTTTCCAAAATAAATAAATAATTATAATTAAGCAGCACAACTGTTTTTAACATTGATAATAAGAAATGTTTCTTAGAATTAGAATGATTTCCGAAGGATCATGTAATACTGAAGACTGGAGTAATGATGCTGAAAATTCAGCTATCACAGGAATAAATTACTTTTCAAAATATATAAAAAATAAAAAACAGGTGTTTTAAATTGAAATAATATTTTACAATATTACTGTTTTAAATGCAAAAACAAATGCAGACTTGATAGGCACAAGAGGCTTTCAAAAACATCAAGAAAGCAAAAAACAAAAGTTTGTTTAGGACGGAGGGGGGGCACACAAGGTCTCTTGCTCTACACTCATTGTGACAATGAATTATTTGATATACTTAAAATAATGGAATTAATAAAAATGTATATTATTATTCAGTCTCATAATCAATTATGAAATATAATAGAAATTAATATTTCTAGTTTTATAAATAGATAAACATATTATTATTAAGTTTTATCAATCTGTTTTATTTTTATTTCTGTATCTTTTTACAATATTTCATCTGACATTCTTGGGTATTGAAATAGTCAATAATTTATATTATTTAGTATAGTTCACATTCATATGTGGTTGAAAAATTATGATATACCTCCATATCATCGCTCTACTCCTTGTCCATTCCGGATTAAATGAGGTCTGACGTTTCGGCATTTTAACGTTATGATATGACGTAGGCGTAGTAGGCAGCACATCGAGGCTTGTTTACGTTTTTAAACCAATGATATATCAGATATTTATTTGACACCGCTTTCAGCCAATCATTTGTTTGACCAGAGATCTTACAGCATTAGACGCTATGCTGCTGCGTCTCAATAAAGATTCAAGAGCGTTTTTTTTTTTTTGGGCCGATTCAGCGCAACTCCAAAAAGGAGGACAAATGAGTGTCCGGCTTGAGGCTGCGCCGGACACGGGGCTTAAAATCCGGACGTATGGCCACCCTACCAAGAACACACATACTGATAAAATAGAAACCTTCAGCTGCTACTGAAGTCGCTTTGGATAAAAGCGTCTACCAAATATGTACATGTAAATGGATTAGAGATGCAATATAACAACAGAAATAACAGCCTCAAGAGTTTTTCATGGTTCAAAGCTTTCTGCATCTAAACAGTGATGCCTTGAAATGTGATCTTGACATTTTTATTGTCAGCATATCACTGAAAGCACATTTTGGTTATTTCTCTGTAACCTCCTGAAGCTAGCGAGGTTGATGAATCGTTCAGTCGCCTGGTGCGGATGGTCTTTCCTGCACTATTTAAATCTGGCTGGCAGTGAATCTATGCTGTCATCTCTAAGGCCTTCAGTGGAGGCTGATGAGACTTGACCATATGGCCCTCCGCTCAGATCTCGCATTCAGGACCCCTGCCAAAAAATGCTGCTTGCTCTGAAATCTTGATCTAGACTCCCGCTACGAGTATTATTTGTTCGAATTTACGAAATTCTCTTAAAATGCTGCGATAAAAGGCTGTAATGACATCACACTCCACCTGTCATCTTTAATGATCAAAACAGCCTAATGCTGTTTACTGTGAGTCTCGGTCTTTGAAATCCTCTCAGTGTAAGGCCTTTCCGAGTAATTTGACTGGAAATATAACCAATGTAACCCAATGATTTTCTGCTCTGCCTCACAGACTCTTTCAAACGAGAGCACATTAACAAAGTCGATATCTCTCCCGCGAAGCGCTTACTGGCACCACATCACGCGTCAGAACAGCGTGGGAGACATCTGCAATTACCAAGGTAAGACAGAGCTCTTTCCCACTCCACAGCTCAGTTAAAACAGCATCTTTAAATGTTTGCCGTACTTACGAAGGTGACGATTTCATCTGAAGCTCAATTTGGTACATTTATAAATCGATGAGCAACCCTGGCCCTTTCACTTGGGTAAAGTAAATCAATCTGGCGATTGAGTAAAGCAATAATATGGCAACACATTTGTTGTGCATGTACTAGCGCTACGTGCTCTTTTATATCCCGCTGCCCTTTCTCGAGTAGTGTTTTGTTAGCCGGTTTGAATGTGGTGCTGCATTAGTCTAGCTGGGAATCAGACTGGTGGATTTAATTCAATACTTTAAGTGAACATAAATTAAGCATGGAAGGTTTCCATAGTGATTTTGAATTACCAGTAAAGCTGTGTTCCGCATAGGGAGCGGATTTGCATAAAGTAGCTGATGAACATGAATTCATCTTATTAAAACAATTGTGTCAGCAAAACCTTACTGTATTTGTTTATTAAAACATGTTGATGCTTCTCCTGTTATGCCAACAAATAAATTAATACTGCATTTTAAAGTGAAATATGCTTACAGCACATTTATTCTTTAAAATAAACAATGCACATTAATTAACATGATGAGCACTCAAGTCCATGATGTAAATGTGCCAGATTTAGCAATACAGACTAATTTTCATCTGTAGTTCCTGGCAGGTTAATGGTAAAGAAAAGTGCACACAAACATGAAAAATCATGTAAAAACACGAAAAATCATGTAAAAACACATTCCAGCAAATATAGCCATAACCAGAGCATATTAACACAAAATTACTTTAAATATAAGGAGACAGAAACAAGCCACTATTCCAAATTATGAAGGCATGTTTGATTATTCAATAACCACTGTTTGTTTTATCGATGCAGAAAAATATTTCTTAATTATGTAGGTATAGTATTCCAGGTATGTGCAGCTCTATAGCAAAAGGCTGACTGCCGGAAAGCACTTTTACTATGTGTTATTGTACAATCCCCTCCAGTAGTGGTTCTAGTAGATGAGTTAGGATTTTGTCTAATAAAGTAATTAAGTGGAGGTGGGGCCATACCGTGCACAATTTTTTACACAAGTAAAATATCTGCAAATGTAATCATATTTTCCTAGTTTAAAAAGTCTTTCTGTTGATTGTAATGTAGTCCTACCTTGTCTGCGTCAAGCTGGTAAGGCAGTAATTCATATGTGAAAAGATCATGGCATTGATGTATAATTTTGAGGCCTCAGTGGTTAAATTATTTCTAATATGTATCAAATTTACCAGATTAAATACAATTTTATTCACAAGTTTTTTTAAACTTGTTTTTTAAATGTAAGTTGTAAATCTATAGCTATAACTAAACATTTATACTCATGGACTACTGAGACTATAACATCTGGATCTGGATCTCTACAGTATTTGTAGACTTTGATAAAAACATACAGTTTTACTAACATTAAGATGTAAACATGAATTTATTAACCGACTTGCTTTTTGCTTTTAGCATGCATATGTATTACCGTATCATCAGCATACATGTAGCAATTAACAGCAGATGCACAAACGTAGGTAGGTCATTAATAAACAAACTGAATAACAAAGGACCCAATATTGAACCTTGAGGTACGCCAACAGAATTAGTAACTATTTGTGAAGTCTTATGGCCTACCCGGACACACTGTTTTCTATCAGCAAAGTATGATCTTATCCATTTAATTACCTCTCGTGAGAAATGATAATTTGATAATTTATTAATTCAAATCTCACGATTTACTCTGTATCAAAGTCTTTCTTTAAATCTAGATAGACAGCTCCCACCACACCTCATTTGTCCAATTTATATTTTATATTTTATAAAAGAAAACAATTAGCAGTTTCTGTAGAATGATTTTCAGTTTTGTAGAATGACTTTCGAAACCCAAATTGCATTGGATGTAATGAGAAATCAATTTTTCTGCAGGATACTAATTGGTCTATAATTGATACTAGCCATGTGATCACCTGATTTAAACACTGGTGTAATTATTGCAGTTTTCCAAGCACTTGGAAACACTCCATCATTTATAGACCAATTAACAATTTTGAAAATAGGAGGAAAGAGTGCCTCTGCACTGCAGTATATAGGTTTAAAAGAATATTGTATCCATCCCATATACATAATTTGCCCTTGAAATATTAATAGAGGAAATAATCACGTACTTTAGAATTAGTCAGTTCTCTAAAATTCAAAATAGGAGCATTAAAAGATAAAGTTTTGCTGCATGGACAAAATGCACCATAAAATTATCATAAAAGTAGTTTGTTTGACTTTTTTCTAAGTCTTCAGAAGCTCTTTAATAGCTTTGTGTGAGGAAAAGACCACATTTAAGTTAAAATTCACTAAAACTTTCAGTGTATGGAAAAAAGCTAAATGTCTTGGACATTCTGCTCTACAGTAAATACTCATTTTTGTTTAACTGAAAACTACCATACAGATTGAGGGAATATTTACAGATTTAATTTTTGTTTTTGAACTATTCTTTTAAACATACCATTATACCATACCATTTGTATTACTCATGTAAACCACTCACTGATGCACATTTAAATCAATGTTACAAAAATACATTTTGCATCTTGCTATTTGGGCACCATTGATTTTCTTTTTCTTTTTCCACGGCTCCTTTTTAGCAAATGCTTTTGAGGGTTTGATTGAAAGCGTGTGTGTAGGTCCATGTGGTCCGGAGACATGTAGCATTAGGGAAATGATGTGTCCATCTGCTGGGAGAGAGATGAGTTAATCTGCCTGGACGCCACATGGGTTTGGTGCTTCGGTCTCTGTCAAGCTGTCAAAATCGTCCGTTGTCATATGCGAATAACCTGTGTTTTTACTGTTACGCAATTTCACAAGACACAAGCAGGACATTTGAACATATGAACGCACACAAAAAGATTATTGGCTATAATGGCAAGATATTTGCGTCCCTAATCAGTGAAAAAATTTTTTGAGGCATCTCCAGATGCTGATGTATCTGGCTCTGAGGCAGCCAGCCTTAAAACCTCTGTCTCGTTCATCATTGTGGCATTCCCATTGTTGAGATGTTAGCCTGATATAGTGAATGTTCCCCCTCCTCATCAGCTTCCCTCAGAAATACAAATTCAGCAGAATGCTGCTTTTTTTTTTTTTTCAATGAATAAATTGAGTGCATCACCATGTTGAAGGACGGTGTTTAGGTTGAAGAGTCAATGAGAGCGCGCGCCTTCCGTGAGAGGAAAATGGAAATATTATAAAGATCTCTGCCGTGCAACAGCACACTCCTTACGAATTGTGCTGAATAGAGGACTTTGCCACCTGCGTAAGATGGCATGTACAGCATAACATGCTTTTTTTAATCAATCAGCATGCATATGAACAACCCACCGCACTGCTGTGTACGTTAATATACAGTTCATGGCATAAATCGAATCATTCACACCTGAAGAATGGACACTAAATCAATGAACAAAGATGAATCGGTGACAGCTGGTCATAAACAAACAATATGTAATGTTCAGTATGTTCATTTAACTGCTCATTAGATTGTGTACATTTAAATATTACATTGAAAAGCATTTTAAAAACGTTTCAATCAAATAAGTTTTATAAAAAAAACTTTTTTCAAATGTTTATTAATTAAATGTTTATTGATTTTTTTTGTGTATAGTTGTTAATTATTATTTAATAATAATGTTTAATTTCTTTATAAGTATTTATTAAGTAATAAATAATAAAAAATGTACACTACTGTTCAAGAGTTTGGGATCAGAAAAGATTTTAAAGGATGCATTTAATTGATCAAAAGTGACCGTAAAGACATTTTATAATGTTACAAAAATATATTTATTTAAAATAAATGCTGTTCTTTTGAACTTTATCAAAGAATCCTGAAAAAAATGTATCATGGTTTTCACAAAAATATTAAGCGAAACTGATTTGACATAATATGCAATTATTGAACACAAAATCAGCATATTAGAATGATTTCTGAAGGATCATGTGACTCTAAAGCCATGAATTAATCACATTTTAAAATACAGTATATTAAAATAGATTTTTAAATTAACTCAATTAACTTTTACTGTATTTTTGATCAAATAATTGCAGTCTTGTTGAGCATATCATTTTCAAAAATATTTTAAAATCCGGGATGGTCCAGCAACAGACATCCTATAAGTAACTTTGCAACTACATGTCAACTAACTCTCATTAGAGTATCAGTAGACTGTTAGGCTAGAATAAGTTGACAGTTGCAAAGTTACTTTTAGTAAGTAGAATGTATGTTTGTGGACCATCAAAATAAAGAGTTAGCAGATATTAAGCAGACAGTCTAATACTCTAATGACAGTTGACATGTAGTTGCACAGTTACTTATAGTTAGTAGAATGACTAAAGTGAACCATCAATTAATCTTACTGTTCCCAGACGTTTGCACTGTAGTGTGTAAATCAGTTTAATTTCTAACTATTAGAATCTACATCAACTCGTTTACATTGTTCAACCAGAAATGAAAATGAAAAAAATATATATCTGATGATATTATTAATGAAGGTTATTATAATGTAATGCGTTATAAGACATTGAAATAATGTGTTTTCCCCTCATACTGATGTATGAACCACAATATTAAGATGAATATCTGCTCTTTAATTGTTTACAGTTCTCCAGCTAATATCCACATCTGGCAGGAAAGAACATGACTTCCTGTCACTTTGTGAATGAGAAATAATGCCTGGAAAGTGTTGTGCTGATGTTCATTCAGTCACAGCTCAGGTGAAAGATAGAAAACAGGGACCAAACTGGCAGCGTACATTTGGTCACAAGATACATTTTTAGTCGGCAGCTATGGATTTGCTGACTCACATAATATGAGTCATACTGTATCTATTCTGTTAAAAATGGATCACCTCCTTCCGCTCCTTCCAAGACATTATAATTAACCTGTTACAAATAGCCTTGCAGTTCTTGTATATGACTTTAAACTACCTTAGAGTAGGTGAAATAATAATGGCATAATAATGTCTTTGAATTTATTTGGGTTTTTTCAGCATATTTTGATATGTGCAAGTACTTGATGATAATTTGATTGAAATATTTTTTTTTTTCATTAATTGACAGCTCTATTTAGAGTCATACTTAGGGCCCTATGATTTTGCGATGTGGAAAACACATGAACTTCAACTCCAGAGCTGATCTGAGACACTTCACCAGCATTTGACCATTTCATCTAATAAAACTATCATCATATACACACACAGAAACTCGCAGGTATTCACTACAATCCACCAAATTATGACAGAAATATATTACTATTGTATAGTAGAATGTACTTTTCAATGTAATAATGATAATAATCATAATAAAATAAAAATATTATTTGACACTTTTTCATCCATGTTATAAACCGTAAAACTGTTGTGCAGCACTTTCAACGATTTTATGAATTCAGTTAATTTGACATGCTTTTTGATTGATTAAAATTGAATTAAAGCTTTAAAATGGAAAACATTTGGAATTCAAAAAATGTGTATGCTAAATTTTTTTTTTTTTTTGTGTGTTTGTAAAAATGAAAACATGGATGTAAAGGTATTTTTATTTTCAAGTAAATTTTTACTGTGCTGTGTCACATACTATATACGCTATACATCAGGTATCCTCAAATAGCGGTCCGTTTCCGGTTCCAACCGGACAACGAGACATAATGACAACAGCAACACCGGATTACCATTTCTACAGTTTAATGTCATTTATGATAATGATCTTTCAGCACTATATCCTCTTATTAATTTGAATCTAGAGCCAAACGTGCTTCATTCAAACCTTGCGCATTGCTTCTCTCTCCCGCTAAAGACACTAAAGCGGCACATTAAAGATTTTTGGGATAGTTTCTGTCATAATTTACTATCACTCAACGTGTATGAGTTTCTTTCTTCTGTTGAACATAAAAGAAGATGTTTAGAAGATAACCAAGACAGTTGACGGTAGCCATTTACTTCCATTTATTCCCCTACTATGGACGTCAATGGCTACTGTCAACTATAAACATACTGTACTATTCTATTGTGTAGCTTTAAATTACACCACTATAGAAAGCTCCCCATGTATCATGATTATATACTGTAGAATAGCATAATTACAGTTACAATGAACTGTGAGCAGAGAGCAAATGCACACACACGCACGCACACACTCACACATTGGGTTTTTGTGAAGACATGATTCTTCTACTATACAAACTTTACATGATATCCCTTACCTGGAACACGCACGCATACACACACACACACACTTTGGTTCCACACTTTCTCCAGGACACCTGCACTAAACACATTGTCTGGGTTGGAGCTGAGTGAGTCCAGTCCATATACAGACTCAAAAATGCCCATCTTCGCATTCCTCACCATCTCGCTAATCTGAAATCAATACACAACAGACCCAATCTGTGTGCCTCCCTGCCAGACAGCACGTTCCCAGCACCTCCAACCTAGCAGTGCTGATATAAAGAGGCTTTTCTGGAAGATTCAGACAAGGGTAGAACTGAGAGAGCTTTTCTTATTATATAAACATGCTCACATGCTGCGCTCAGGTCTTGGGGACGCTCTGGAGTGGTTTGATAAGCCTGGTGATCAGTTCCATGTGTGTCCCTTTGACCAGCTGCACCTTGCTTTTCTACTGATTGGGCCTCTTCTGTTCCCTGTCAAAGATTGTGCTATAGTATGTATATATGTGTGTGTGTGTGTGTGTGTGTGTGTGTGTTGAATCTTTCCTTCAGCAAAATATGAGTAGGCGTACTTTTGCAGAGAAGTATTGTTCTGTTGCTCTAATGGACAACAGCTACAGCTGTTCTTGTTAACTAGTATTACTTATTCCTTTTCTGATAATGGCCATACCTGTATTGGCCATAGACTTATATATCATGTAAACAATGTATAAAGCCAATGAGTTTACATGCTGACATTAAATTAGTCTAGTGACAACAGTGTGGCATGCTATACTCCAACTAGAACTATTTTATAATTTTTTATTATACATTATTACTCATATTAGTTGAGAGATGAAATTGAATATTTGTCCTTTTAACAATGCATCTGTTGCACCACATGGTTATTTAAATAAACTGAGTCAACAAATTAATAAATGGATTAAATCTAAAATATGCATATCATCTAGAAGATATAAACATATAACATCTATAAGTCGGGGGGGGGGGGGGGGTGTTGGGGGGGGATTCATGGACCTGTTATTTGTCAAATACCCAATTATAGACTTTTGAAAATGGAGGCTTTTGCTTAAAACCTTTTCCTCTGCCTTCATTAGTTTGGCTCATTTACTTTGGCCTTTCGGTTTGTAATCACCTTGCGGAGAGTGGTTGTCTGGTGATGGCAGGTTATATGTGAGCAGCAGATTGGGCTTGATGTAAATTAACTTTCAGAGCAGGAAAATGGGAGTTTACTAATGCATATACTGTATATACATAGTGGAAAAATGTTTTTCCCAGTCAAATTGATTTCATTCATTCATATATATATATATATATATGCACCCAGTAGCAGCTCCTGACAGTGAATGTATCTTGGGTGGATTTTTCGGCTAGTTTATGATAAACATTTTGTAAGCTTTATTTTCTAATCGCTGAACACATGCAGAACACTTTTGGGAGAGGTTGCGTTATTCCGCCTTCTCTCATTTTGATTGACAGGCTTTAAGGACACATGACGCACGCATATAATGCTATTTAAAATTAGGTATTTATTGCCAGTACAGAGCATTCACATGGGCAAATTTAAACTAAAAGGGTTTATACTTTCATTAATTTGATACGCTATACTCCACTTAGGAAGAACAGACATGCCAACTAAGTTATTGACCTGATTCAGACTAATATACACATAGCTGAAGCAAATTGATATCGTCTTGGACTGGAGCGAAGCTTGCGTAAGGTAATGTGAAAACAAGCAAGGCAGCCTGAAATCCTGAAAACATTTTTTGGAAAGAAATTCTAGCAGTTTTTTGTCAGCAGGTCAATCCAAAAACACATTAAATAAACTCTCATAGCCTCGCTTTCATTCCTGTTAAAAGAAGCAATCGGCAACCTTGCACTATCAGTGCCATTTTTTTTTTATTTTTTTTTTTGTCTCAAGATTCACACCAGCAATGTTTTTTTCTAAGGCACGTTAATACAATTTGCTTAAATGCCCTAATTGAACTAAGGCCTAATCTCACAATTCTGAAATTTATATCTTTCTGCCTTTTTTTTCCCCCTCACAGTTCCAAATTTCTCTCACAATTCTACGAAACAGGTCAGAATTGCGAGTTATAAATTTGGAATTGCGCAAAATAAAATCAGAATTGTGAGATATAAAACTTTCTTGTTGTATATTTCTTGTTTCTCTTGCAAGTTTATATCTCGCAATTCTATTTCTCACAATTGTAAGATACAAACTTGCAATTACTAGTTACAAAGTATGAATTGCGGATATAAACTCACAATTCTGAGGGGGAAAAAAAACTTCATAATTATGAGTCGCAATTACCGATTACCGCAATTACGTTTTATTCCATGGCGGAAACAAGCTTTCATGGTCTGTCAGTCTGACAGAACAATAAAACTATATTTGAATGTGAAGGATTACAAAATGTTCAAAGTACAATAAAAACATTTACACAATGAATACAACAGGTTAAAGCAAGTACAACTCTAGTTTCTGCTCTTTATTCTCTAGTCAGACTGGTGTGGCCTTCTTGCTTTAATGTCAAGCCAATGACAAATCATCTTTGTCCCACCAGGTTAGATAAGTGTATTGCAGCCTCGTGCGCGCGAGTGTGTGTGTGTGTGTGACAGCTGTGGTCTAACCCGGAGCCCTGGCGCTGCAGGAGCTGTCTTGCACACAACAAATATGCGTGTTTACCATCCCGGACGATAATTCTTTCTTCTTTCTTTTTTTCCCTACCAAGCTGAAACAGGGCCAGAACTTTGAGCAACAGATCTGCAGTATAATGGCTTTTTTCTAAAGGCTGGCTTGTTTCAAGTGAGGTACGAAAGGCATGTTTGGCTTCTGTCATAGGAACCAAGGAAGAAGAATCGAGAGGTTGTCACTTAGTTTTCTTCTCTGGTTGTTGTTAGTCCGAGCCCCTGCGGTGGGATCTGATGGTGTTCGCCAATTGGCTGCTTGCAGTCAAAATATGGGAGTCAAACACAGCAGCACTTCTGTTGATGTCATTAGCTAGAATACATGTAACGCCATGCCAGTGTTTGAAAATAAATCACCACACATTTTATGTGCATGTTACTCCTTAAAATGACATAAATATAAAGAGGAGATGGCCTCATGTCCTTCTCATTTAGCGTTTGGTGTTTAAAATTAAAATTTTGTTTTGCTTTTAGTGATTTTGTTATGTGCTGTTTGATTCATTTTGATTTTTTAAAAGTATTTCTATTTAGCTTTATTTTTATTAAAATGTTCCTAATTTTATACTTATACAAGATAACATTTCTAATTTTTAAGGTTTCTGTTTACTAACTGTAGTTTAACTACAACTTAAAAGTAAACATGTATTCGAAAATGAAGCTGAAATAAAATAAATAATTTTAATAGTTAATTTTAATTTAAAAAAAAAAAAAAAAACATTTTAATAGTTTTAGTTAACAATAGTAAAACTGTCACATTAAATAACCAGTTTTACTAATATAAATGTTAACTAATAGCTAGTGAAAATGTATTGCCATTTACTGAAAATCTGCACTGGGATTTTTTTTTTTTTTTTCATTTTAAAAAAAGAAAAATGTTTAATCTTTATTATTAAATTGTTTTTTGTTTTTGAAATGAAGCTGAAATAAAATAAATCATTTAATTTTTATTTCAAATACAAAAAAAAATGTTAATAGTTTATATTTAGGTAACAACAACTATAGTGTCTCTTTAAAGGTGCTATATGTATTTTTAGCGGCCTCTATCGGTGATGTTTCAGATTGCAACCAATTTTTTCAAGAGCGCTCGTGCTCTTGCGCGTGCTCGAACACAAGAGCGAGCACTCATGGTACCTGCCGGCCACACACAGACTTTCAACACACCGGAGAAAGCATCACACAACGTGCTGGAAACTCATGTAAACTCCCACTGCAACGTTATAATAAGACTACTTTTATCAGTTTGACGTTGAACTAATGCTCCATGCTCGTACCATGATAACGTTACCTTGACTGCATTTAGCCGACATGCGGTGTTAGCATAAGGCATTTCACTAACTATTCGTGTATCTTTCACAATCAGCAATGTCAACATAGGTGAATATGATAACGAAAACGGTTAGTGACCTAGACTGAACAATTTCAGTGTAACAGTAAGATCGTAGGAAGTAACATTACTGTACTGAACATGTCTGAAAATTATAAACAATATGATAGTACTTGGAAGAGTGACGTTAGACAGTAGATCTAGTACATAAAATAAAAGTTACATCCTAAAGGACCTACTTTTTGTTATCCTGGAACAGTCTTTTGTATTAATTTCATGTCTCATGTATGTTGTAGTTTACCTTGCCATTTCATTACAGTTTACCATTATTTATTTCAGCATATCTGAAAACTTGAAATTGATCACAATAAAAATAGCGGAGGTCTCTCCATAATTCAAACGCTCTGCCGATGTTGATCCGTGTTTTCGTCCTGAGTCGATCAGAATCACGTTTGGCCTGACGAGCTTCAGCAGATACATTTTTTTGTTTTGTTTTTTATATTTATGTGGAGTTAGTGTTGGAGTGTGTGTTGTGCTGGAGGCAGGTCGTTTTTTGGTGTTATCAGACTCCATGTCGTCAGCTGCAGTGCCGTCGCATAGACTGTATATAAAAAGGATAGAGGTTCGGGAGCGCGCATGCACGTCACATCCGATGGATTTCGCAGAAAATCCGACCCGGAGACTTCACATAGAAATAGGAATACTGGCCTTCAGAGGTAATAGCAAAACCCGACAAGTGGATCATTGTAATGTGTGATTACAACCCCTCACACAGGCAATAAAAAAAGGATTCATTTTAGAAGAAAAGTTACATATAGCACCTTTAAATAACCGTT
The DNA here is from genome assembly GCF_029890125.1 of Rhinichthys klamathensis goyatoka. Classification (NCBI taxonomy): domain Eukaryota; kingdom Metazoa; phylum Chordata; class Actinopteri; order Cypriniformes; family Leuciscidae; genus Rhinichthys; species Rhinichthys klamathensis. The sequence goes on along the minus strand of NW_026606648.1, from coordinate 1,334,478 downwards.
TTTACTAATATAAATGTTAGCCAGGGAAAATAAAAGTTGCGATTTACTAAAAATCTGTTGGGATTTTTTTCATTAAAAAAATCCTATCATTTTGAAAAGTTTTGGAAAAGAAACAATTTAAAATGAACATAAAGACAAATAAAATACTAAGAAATTTGTTTAATTAATTTTTTTGTTACACAATAATAAATATTAAATATATACATATTTAATCTATAAAAATATTCGTTTTTTTGTCATGGATTTCACGGGAAACAAATTTGTGCTCATGTAAATAACATTTTTGCATGTCATATTGCTGTATTTTTGTCTGTTGAAATGAATAATGGATTCATACTGCAGACTACAGTCACAGTCGGATTTTTCATTATGGTTTGACTCAGTATTTGATCAAGATATAGTTTCCTGGTTGTTCAGGTACACTGTATTGCCTTTGTTATAAGAAAGTGATACAGCTTGTAGACTCTGGACATGGCAAATATTGAGGTTTGGTGTGTATGTGTGTGTGTTATCATCCAAGTCTGTTTATCTGGACGTTGCTTCATTTCCTCCATCCTGTAGAGCTCACTGGCAGCTCAGATCATCTGTGGCGCAGAACCCTGACTGCAATTTCCTAAGGTGATGGAAACACGCATGTGGATGGTGTGTGTAGGCAGGTCGCAGGGGCCGCAGAGGCATAACATGTTTACCAAGCATGCAGGACAAGCGGCGCTCCAACTGCCCTTGGGTTCATATGGCTCCCGCAAATCCGCTTACATCAAAAGTGTGACATCTGGATGAGAGGACACCCTCTGTGCTGTGTGAATCATGTACCAGAGCGAGAGTGTTCAGTTCTGCTACAGGATCCCACAATGCAGAGGTTAGATTCGGACACACCTGCCTGTAGTGTTCGGGAAAACCCATTCAGATGAGGAGGGCTGGAACTAAACTGCACCTAGTTCACACAGTTGAAGATGCAGACACTTTAAGCATGAGGAATTATGTCAGATTACACAACGAATATGGGCAACGGGACACGATGTCATGGTTTAGAGCCAGGGCTGTTATAGTTGACTAAAACTAAAACCAAAACGATAACAAAACAAACATTTCTGCTGCTTAAAATAAATCGAACGTTAACTGAACTTTTAACTTATTTTATTGCAGTTAGTTGGCAAGGGAAGATTTCTTCTTTTCATTTAGTGTAACTTGATGTACTAAAATGACTAAAACTGAAATGAAAATGAATAAAAACTATACAGACTTATTTTTAAAAAAAAGAAGCTAAATATCAAAAACATACAATAAAGTGACTGAACATTTAACTACATTTAAAATGAATCCAGATACCAAAATAACACTCTATGGGGCTTCTGGTTTGGTAATAAATAAGTAATATTAATTAATAATAATACTAGTTTTGGGTCAGTAAGATGTTCTCTTAAATCTCTTATGCTCACCAAGGCTACATTTATTTGATCAAAAGTACGGTTTTCTATTTGAATATAGTTTCAAATGTATTTTATTCCTGTGATGCAAAGCTGAATTTTCAGCATCATTACTCCAGTCTTCAGTGTCACATGATCCTCCAGGAATCATTCTAATATGCTGATTTAATGCTCAAGAAACATTTATTATTATCAATGTTGAGAACAGTTGTGCTGCTTAATATTTTTGTAGAATTAATTTTTATTCAGGATTTTGTGATGAATAGAAGTTCAAAAGAACAGCATTTATGTTTTATAGATTTTTTGTAACATTACAAATGCATTTAGTTTCATCATCCTTGCTGAATAAAATAACTTTTTTTTTTTTTTTTTTTTTTAAGCCTTGCTTACTTTTTAACAGTAGTATAAATAAATAAATAAATAAATAAAGCATCTATTTCACTTTCATCTTTAAAGATTCTATTATTCATAATTAGTCAAAACTCTATAGACTGTATTGATCAGATCTTAGGCTTAGAATCTCAAATCATGTTAGTGATGTTTTACTTCGCTAAGCAAAGCGGAAGTTAGATCAAGGATAATAAAATTAAGTATAAATAAAATCAATGCGTTTCACTCAGATATCTGCATATCATCCCTTAAATTAACACAGTATCCGCTGAAAATCAGCATATTAACAAACACTTCGTTGTCAGTCTGTATCAGTTATACACACAAAGAAATGTTCTAGCAATAGTATAAAAAGTAAACTGTCTTCACACATGTGTATGTTCAAATAAAACTTATGCTTAAGGTATGTTTGCTATGAATTTAAAATATTTTTTTACCTTTTAAAAATGACAGAGCTTTGATCATAAAGTATTTAGATAGTTTTTGGAGATGTTTGGTCAAATATAACAACATCTGCACCAAATTGCATATTTTTGGCTCAGTTTGGGCCTGAGGGGTTTTTGTCCTCCTTGATTTTGAGCTCCATATCATACTAGATGACCCATAAAAACACAATATCAGCTTTACAGAGAAAATGATTGGAGAAATCTGGCATTTCAGCAGTATGACATTTTGATTAAACATTGCATGTACAAAAAAATAAAATATATGGATGATTTGTTCACAATAAGATAACCTGCATTTATAAAAATAGATTAGGTGAATTTATTTTATGCCAACTGTGGATTCTTCCTCACAGTCCTCACCAAACAAGATTACATTCTCGTGTCCTGAGTCTGACTGTTGGTCCTTTTTGCCAAATGTTGTGGGGTGATATAGATGAAATGTATGAATCCAGTGGAAAAGTAGACATACTATTCTCAACACGCTTTAATTTGGGACGCATTATTATTTATGACGGATAGTAGGCCTATGCGAATTAGGACACAGCACCGGAGCAGGATTCAGCACTCCTGTTTAGCTCAAAAAATGCATTTGATTTCTATAAACCTGAAGAAATATTTTTACCAAAACACCCTCCCATCACCTGTAAGATTAAGTTACGAAGTGACAGTCTTCAATGCAATACCTGCGTTCCTCAGAAGCGGCTCGCTTGGTTTCTAAATAAGGTGTGTGTCGTGCGCTCGGTGTGAGACTGTATTTGAGTCAGTGCTCTATATATGTGCTCGCTGTTGTTAAGAAACAAGTTGTGTGTGTGATTCGCCTACTTGGAGAGCAGGTATCCTCGTCTCACCCTGGGTATTCTACTCCTCCTCATCCATAATTGATCACACAATCACCTCTAGAAAATCGAGTTAAGCCATCTACCTCTCCCGCGAGCGTGCCAAACACTGATAGGTTGAGAGTTGCCAAAATCTCTTTTTCCTAAATCCCTTCTAGTTTGAGGAACAGTAGTGTTATTAATGCACAAAGTCGATCAATGCTGCGTTCAAAAAGCGCAAGTTAATCAATGCGCAGGAATGTGTTTTGCTGTACAGTTCTTATGTCTTCACTCGAATGCCTTTTCGAATCAGCGCCGTGTCAATAACATGCGTAATGATCTCTCTGGCTCTTTCAAGGTACGAGTTTGACTATGACACTCATTCCACGGGCTCAGACGTTTCAAAGCTTCCTTTCCGAGCAGACTGAGCAGGAGCAGGAGCAGAACCAGGAGCAAGCAACAGCGGCCTCTAGTGGCCACGATAGGAACTGCAGCGCCTCGCCGCTCCGTTGACATGCACTGTCATGGCTTGACGAAAGCCACGACTCCCGGACATTCCAAAGCTTAGGAAGCTCATAGACACATGAACAGTATGAACTCTCTTTTTCTCTCTCTCTCTCTATATATGTATGACTTAATAATTATTTGTAGAACAGGGTGTATACTAAGAACTCTAGGAGCCTCTTTTTGTACGTTAAAAAAAAAAAAAAAAATGCCAAAAAGTTGTACCATAAACTTTATTTTCCTTGTGTAGTTTAAGACAAATGGACTTTTCGCAGTTATTTTTCAGATATACTGTAAATATTAAAGCGCTGTAGCGCTTACATCCATAGTTTCTTGCATTTTTGTCTGTCTTTGTAATGGGATACCCACTTAGCTTCTGTCAAACAAGGAATATGTTTGTGTTTAGCACCCTGCACTTTTAAATTAGAGCTTGTTTTGCACTTTTGTCGTTTTCTTTGGGTTTCATTATGCCATGATATCTGTAAGTGCTGTGTGGTGTTTTGGGGATAATGAAAACAAAGCTTACTTTTATAGGGATAGTTCACCCAAAAATGGATATTCTGTCACTGTTTACTCACTTTCCAAACTCGTATGTTTTTGTTTCTTCTGTGGAACACAAAATAAGATATTTCAAAGACTGTGCTGGTTGCTCTTTTCCATGAAATCTGGAAAAGCTTCAAAAAAGACTTGTTTAGACTGTCAGTCCAAATCTGATCATATTTTACAAGTGTGAACGGCAAAAAACAACAACAACATGAAATATCCGATATTTACAAATCCGCTTTGAGCTACATTCAAATGTGATTTGAAATCCTATTCAAGTCTCATTTCTGGAAATCGGTTTCAGTCTGGCCGCTCTGATCGTAGCATTTAAAAAAAAAAAAAAAATTTACTTTCTCACACCACGTAAACACATATCATACTATATATAAAAAATGCATAATCATATTCTATATAATATTGCAATGCAACACTGCAAACCCTTCCATGCTGTTTTTGCCGTATGCGGACCAACGCAACGCAACAAAGCATAAACCAATGCAGATATTCCAGAAAATGAAAGTGCGCCATGTGACACACAAATCATATCTGAACAGTTTCGATACACATTGTGGACAGTCAATTCAGTTTAGATCAGATTCCAATCACGTCTAAACCATGAACAAATGATTGTTTTGAATCAGATCTTTTCAATGAATCAGTTACGCCATAGTCACACTAGACTTGGAGCAAATTTCTACGGACACTGCAACGATCGCAATATGACGTCACACTCTGCGGCGTCTTTTTAAGTACATATTCTACATCAAATATGCAATCTTACTCCAATGTACTACAACAGTGCAGTCCTGTAGATTCAAAGTTTGCGTTCTTTTGATTCAGCTAAGAGCGTATCAATCTTCTATTGGTCAATACGAATTTGATTGGATACGATACGAGTTTGCCTTGTCCACTAATACATTTTCATTTGAAAACGCATCTTTTTCTCTCCGGTTTGGCCTTCCGTCCACACTGAGATGGCATTTTTGTCCTGCAAAAACAGCTTTTTGAAAACGCTTTCCAAAGTGGATAAATTTGAAAACGCCATTTTCGCATTGTAGTGTTAGTGTTTCGCATTGAAACCAGAGGCATTTGAAAACGCTGACGCATCTTTAGCCATGTGACTCATTAAACCGATATATATGTATGTTTATACTGCTTAGTGTGCCTGTAATGTGCTATTCACTTTCACACAGTTGCTAAAATATGTTACTTTATACACACTTCAATTTCGAGTAAATTTTCCGTCATCTTTGCAGGACTGTGATATGCTGTCCTGCGGCAAAACACGAGAGCAGTTGCGTTTTAGACCAAACATAATGGTGAGAGAGTGCGACCTGGACGCATCAGTGAATGGTAAGATATTTTGCACAAAAAAAAAGATCCTGCCTGAAGAATAGCATGAGAACTTCATTATATTATATATAAATGTATACGTCCGAATTTGTGTGCGTAAACACTATTATTATATGACGTTTTGTAGTATAAATAGTGGCAAGTAGTGTGTTAACACTGAAAATTCCAAATAGAAAAAGTTCACTTAAAATAGGTATCAGGCATAGACAGTATAAGAAGTGGACAGAGCCATCTCATTGGAACTCAGTTGAGACAGTTGAAGCCCATTTTTAGCGATTTTTGAGCACTTCCGCTCCTGACGCGCAGACTCAAACCGACTCGAACTAAGCTTGATGACGTGAGCAACCTGTCTGACAGACGTTAATCTTCTAGTAGCTGTGCGTGAAAATTGCCAACGTTAATCTTGCAGAGACGGGGAACTTGAGCAAAGAGTTATTTGGCGTGAGTGAGCAGGAGTAAGTATTCCGTTGCTTTTATGGACTCATTATCTATGGGCTTCTCCCTTGACGGGACGTCACCCCGATTGCCTGCGAGCTTCTCCTCCTGTCTGTACGGTAATTTCTGTACAGCGCGACAGAGAGTCGAGTGGTTATGACGCAATCGTTAGCCTATTTTTACAAAAACTGTTTCTACGGGGCCATAATGTAACATAGAAGGTAATGGAGCCCTTTATACATTGTCGTGTTTCTTTAGAAATAAATAATGGACAAATGGAGTCTTTAAACGCCTCAGATGTAAAGTTATTCGCTGTCAAAGTGACGCCAAAATGAATGGGAGTCAATGGAATGCTAACGCAAGTGAAGTTCTGCTACAAGATGGCGGCACCCGGCCGGCTTCAACTTCCGGTCGATGGATTACCCCCTTGGGATCAGGCTTCCCGGATGATGCACTTAATCAACCGAAAAAACGAAGTGTGGAATGTTGGACACTTCATGCACTCAACTGTCACAGACTCCCATGTTGAATGGCAAGATAACCTTATAGAATTCGTACACTACACGGTTGAGTACATAGTCATTTGGGATGCAACTTTTGTCTGTTCCGTCTGTATCATCTCAGTGAGTTTTTATGAGGTTTTACGTAGGCCTATGCGTAGTAAGGTGAATTTAGCGTTTTCCGACGTTTCAGTGTGGATGAGAAACTTTTGGATAACGCTAGAGTGGACGGAGAGCTTTTTTTTAAACGAAAAACACAGTTTTCAAACGTATCCGGATTAATGTAGACGTAGCCTAAACTTGAACTTTGGAACGCGACAAAATGTGAAACTAGCGTTTCCGGACTCCAGCATTCGCATGCTTATGAATAGAAATCAATTTAATGAAAAATGTCGCGTGACCGTCCCTTTAGTTGAAAAACGCAGTCTGACTGATTAATTTACTAATCTGAGTGATCTGGAGTCAATTATCTGGTCACAGCGGTTAAGACGACGACAGTCATGCAGGTTTGGAATAACACGGAGCAGAAAAATGGTCAGTTGCATTTTTGGATGAACTATTCTATTCTCCAAAAACAACCTTATTTTCTATGAATTCTATGTATTAATTTCTGAAAAGTGTCTACACACTGGATGGGAGGTTCAGTTCATCTGAAGCCTCTCACACTGCAGAAGAAGTGCCTTCAGACTCTGCTAGACTGAGACTCTGGCTGGAACGCTGATTCAATTAGCATCCCTCCAACCATCCAACATGTGTATAACCGAATTACGTTTATCTGTTGACGCTGCATTTGTCTAAAAGCAGAACAAAATATCTGTTCTCTCCCCGCACAGGAAAATGCTTAACTCTTCTGAATGTCTTTGGGTTTTTTCAAATGGTCTTGTATAGATAGGATGATAAAAGTGTGCACAGAAACAATAATGCATTCAGTGAGACAATCAATTTACTTTATAACTTGACCATAAAATACCTTTAAATGACTGTTGATCTTTTGTCTCATCGTGGTAGAACAACCTGATTTCACCAGAATAATAACATATGTCATGATGTGGAGCTAAATGTTTTAAAGCACATTATGAATTGTCATTCCCCCCCCTCCCCCCTTTTTCCACATGTAATTATTTGCTGATACTCAGAATTCATTCTAGGCAGCGTTTAGTAGCACTTGAATGTGAATCAAACCTCTGTTTTCTTACAGTATGCATTGTACATCATTTAAAAATGTCTTTAAAAAGGGAATGTCCTTTCCTAAGGAGATTTCTAAGGGATGTTTGGTCAAACACTGTGTTGTTTAATACCATGATATTCCATTGCTCGGGACTTTCCCTTTGGGATTTTCCAGAAATCATTTCTTGTAAGATGTCTTTCTGGTTGTGTTATAGCATTTACACCAGTTTTAGTTTGTGTGTGTATGCTTATTTGTAATTGTATGTTGTTTTTAATCCATGTTTTATTTTAAGGCATTAAGTAGATTTTGTCCTGTGTGGATGTGTCAATGTTTACTGAGTAAAATAAAATGGACTTTACAGAAACCCCTGAATACAGTATATGCGTCTGTGACAGAAATAATTCACAAATATATATGTGTGTGAATACTGTATATATATTTCTTAAATACAGTGAGAACAGTAATATTGTGAAATTATATTCCTGTGATGGCAACGCTGAGTTTTCAGCATCACATTATCCCTCAGAAATCATCTAATATTCAGATTTTTGTGCTCTAGTAACATTTCTTATTATCAATATTGAAAAAAGTGCTTTTTTTGATGAATAGAAAATTCTAAAGAACAGAGTTTATTTGAAATGAAATAAATTATTTTATTCATTATATATAAATTAAAGTAAAATAAATCTTACTAACCCCAAACTTTAGAAAAAATGTAGATGTGATCTTTCCATTCATACTTGATATTTAAATGAGCATATAAAAATAAGAAAAGCAAAAAGTCTACATTTAAAAGGTTAATATCTTTATATAAGTCTTAAAGAACACCATCATTCATGCATAATACAGTCTCATGAAGCCAAATCCCATGTCTTTTCAGAGTACCAAGCCTAATTTTTGATTCATAATCAAATACAGATCGATTTGTGAGATCAAGGACAGAATAGGAGCATCAAAATGTGATTCATTTTCTTCCTGTACTTGTTAAGTGCCCTGTGCTCAAACACCAAATCTGAACTCTTGAATGATCCGAATCATTTAAAGTCATTATTCCTCACAATGCAAATCCTATTCCGCCTGTAAGCTGAGCATTGTCAGTTCGACCTATGAGTAATGAAGCCTTCGTATCCTCGTTTTCATTCGTGAGGCTGGTACGTCCATTTCTGCAGAGAGAAAGCATTCAGGCTCAAACTGAGACAAGGATGTGATTCTGAGAAGATTCATCCACTCAAAAGCTCTCTGAGATCCAATCATTTGATAATTAGAGTCACTCAAGCTAAAGCGTCGCTTCGGTGTCTGTTCAGAGTGACCGTGCTTGGCTTATATCTGGCTTTGACACAGTCCAGAAAGCTTCTTAAGCAGATTACCTGTCAAACAGACTCCACCGAGGAGCAGAGAGGACGTTTTTTCCACAATGTGTACATGAGCAGCAAACATCCAGCACCATTATGCAATGAAATGCCATGAAATGTGAGTTCTGGGCCAGGCTTGAATGGTTAATGCACTGATGAAGATGACGATGATGGTGGTAGTGGTTCATCAAATGACAAATTATACGCACAGCTCCATTAATCTTCTGCATTATTAGGAATTTCCCCTCTGATCCATCCATTAGTATTCAGGTGCGAAAGCATTTCTTGGCACTGATGTTTGGTTTGTGTTTTATGATTTCTGCTCTTCAGCCAAAGCTAGTTCTTCCACGTAGACGCCAATTTATCAGTTCGAACTCTATTGAGTGGTGGTGTCTCATCTCTTTTGTTTTTGTTTTTTATGAGCCCTCACTATCTGAAAGTTAACATATATTTCTTTATCTCTCGCCCCACTTTTGGTCCCCTTTTTCATCCTGTCATAGACACAGCCATGATCATATGGGTTACGCTGCCACAGAAAGAAAACATTCAGTTTGAGTTATGAATAAAAGAAGCATTAGTACTACTGCAAAACATCTGTGTGAAGGGATTTTCATTAGTAAAGGAGAAAGCGGCAGCTAAGCAAAGATATGTTTATTGAAGGCTGCTGCAAGGACATGACACCGCTTTTCAATACAATATAATAAACTATTTAATAGAGAATATAAAGTGCAGATTTTCTCAGAACTGTGTTTTGTCAAGTGAAAATGGATTCAGGAGAGATTGGATACTGATATAAGTATAAGAATTGCTATCTTTACTTTGCCTTGTGTTTTTACAGTGGACACACTGGAATTGAGGCATGATGTGTTGATCCCAACAATGAAAAATGTCCCATGAACAGCCGTATGTTTATATACTGCATAATATACTGTTGCAGGGTGAATTTTTATGAAATATGTCCAGGTGTTGTTATTGTCAACTAAAAGTAAGACTATTAAAAATATTTTTTGTTCATTTAAATATATGAACAAAAAATATTTGTAATAGTTTTAGTTTATATATACACACACATATATATATATAAAATAAGTATTTACATTTCATGGTAATATTTGTTGTATTGAATTTAATTTGTTGACTAATAAAATGTTTAGTATGGGCACTGACGATGATTCATTACTGCCATAGTAATAAAAAAGAGGGTTTTTAAATCACTATAATTTTGGAAGAGTAATGTGATTCATTGTGATGAAAATAAATCATAAAATCATAATTTTTGAACTTTTGATTTTGGAGTGAAATATGATCGTGGACATTTCTCCATGAGATTCGACAACACATGGTCAGCTGTGTGGAGCAAAACTGATTGACATATTTACCTGTCTTTTGGCAGGGTGCAGTTTGATTCTGTAGTCCTCTCTCTTCCTTTTCATCCTGTGAAAACCAGTTTAGAAATTGAGTGACGGTTTACTCTAGATGACAGACATTAAAGGCCACTTAATCATTTTATTAAGGAGCAGCAAAGCAAACACTGCCGTATGGAGATAGGCTCGCTTCACTGCAAAATAACAAACTGCACACTCAGTATAAAACTTCGTGAGGCTGGCAGCAAGTGTGCTGGACATATGGTGAAGGCGAGGAGGGGACGGGATTTCACAGCCAATTATCTGAGAGACCTCTTCACAAAGCAGATGCTTATATCTTCATACCTAATGAAAGCTATGGGAACTGCATTGTTCTTCAACCTTCACAACATGAACGGAACACAAGTCTGCGCTATTATACCAGCAATGAATCTGTTCATACTTACTATTTAGTTATGTAACCTCTAATTACTTCCATTTAAAAAAATAAGAAATTATGCTTTTGGCTGTGTTTATCACTTGCTAAAGCAAATCCTCACGAGGTGGATTGAACCTGAAGTGAAAAAACATCTTTATGATTAATAAAGTAAGATGACATATACCTGTTCAGCCACGTCACTAATAAAATCATCAGAAGAGCGACAGCAACCAGCCCTCCTCCAATATACACATACAGCATGTAATGAAGACCCTGCAAATCTGAAATGAGAGACACATTTAAAGGGTCGCTGAATCCTAAAACACATTTTTTGATATGTACAGGTTGCACATCAATGAAAACAACAATAGCGCTCATTATGGGAAAAGTGTTTTTTTTTGGAGCCATTTCGTTCTGGTTTGAAAAGCAAAGTTGAACCAACTTCACGAAAAATGAAGATATGCCTATGCGTTAATTCTAAGTGGTGATTGGCTGCTTCGGCTGGAGAGTAGCCTACATCATCAGTTTCAGAGCATTTCTCAGCATTTATTCATTAGAATTAACTTTTTAATTCAATCACTGCGCTGTATTATTATGCCTGAGATCGCATCAATTCAAAAGACAAAATACTGTTTTAGCGCTGTTCGTTCACACAACTGTTCAAGTTCGGACACACGTGTAGTGTTCCTTTCCTCAGTACTGCAACACAAAAGTGTTGTTGGCATTCTCCCCACGATGCCGTTAAAGTTAAATTTGAGTACCATTTTAATAAAAGCTGGACGACTTGTGTTGCTAAATGTCATGCAATTACTTTACAAATATATTGTATGGTGGAGAAAATGCTGTATTACTTTTACCATACTATATAACAATGATTCGTTTTCTGTTGATAAAGGTATCCAAAAAGTTGCTCGCATGTTTAATAAAACAAAGCATCTTTGGTGTTTTCATGGTTTCTATGGAAGTAAAACCAGAAATCGAGGGTAGCGGGGATATGACATCATTGACAGGCGACGCAATGACACGGGACGTTACACTGGTTAAAATTGCTGATTTCTCTGCATTTTAACATTATTGATTAAACATTTGGGATCATGTAGGTACAAAATTCATCAAAATATATAACATTGTTCTAGTGGTTTTTGGATATTTTAATCCAAAAATCTTACATATTGTGCCTTTAATGAAAATAAATCTGCGTCTCAACTCAAGCTACTGCTACTGTCAACTCAAGCTAAATGTGCATTTCCAAGAGACAAAATATGTAATATTACACATGTAGTGTGGTGCTACCAAACCAGGTGCTGGTGACACTGCTCTCAAATTGACAGAAATTTTGCTAATGACCGTACCTTAAAGGAGAACTCTGGCGCAAAATGAACCTTTGGTCTAATAACACATTGGTACCTAGTCAACCGTTCTCTGAGATTTGTTTTCATGATAATCGAATGTAAAGAGTTGTATCTCTATAAACTGTTTAGCATATAACGCTAGTATATAGGGCATAGAGTAATGAAAAATAAGAATCGCTTGTTAATACCGCTAACAAGGCTCAAAATAGCCCCACACTAACACGGTAGCATAATGAGGGTCCCTACATTCACAAAAACTCGATGGATTACCCACCATTTTGGTTTAGGACAGTCAGTTTCATATTTTGTGCTGCTAACCCTTAAATGCATGAATGTTTCGCCAATCATTATTACATATTCTGGACTTTAGCGACCCGGACTCTATCTAACACGGATGACTCTCTCTGCTGTAATAGTACAAAACTCTCCTGATATTTTAATAAAATTGACAAAGGAATAAAATAAAGCATATTTCGTTACCTTTTGGAACTTCTAAGAGTTCAATTTGAGCAGATGTTTTATACCATCATCATCACAGTCATCGTCAGAGCTCATTTCCCAGTACATTCAGCATCTGGCTCATATTGATTGTGTTCAGTACTTGCTCTGCAGTAAATCGCTCAGCCATTTCAAGTTTTGCTGATGATTCTTGTTATATTATTTAAATTTTAATTTGAAAATTTCGTTAAAAGACCTGAGGTATGCGTTTATGGGTTTAAACAATTTTTGTCTGTAAAAATTCATAACATTTTAGTATGGCAGTGGTTCTTAAACAGAGGGCCGGGGCCCACTAGGGGGCCTCAAGATAAGCTAAATGTTACAAATAACAAAACAAGCATTAAAATAAGCTATAACTAAGCTAAATATTAAGATATATCTTATTTCAATTCAGCGCCAAACGTTTTGATTATAATTATTTTGTTTTATTATTATTTAAGAGGGCAATGGGGGGCTTTCAGTCAAAATGCTTGAGATCTGTTTATTTTTTTTTTTTTTAAATAATTATCATCCTTTTTTAACAGAAAATGATTGCATGATAGGGTTTTTACTTACAAACACTACCATTCAAAAGTTTGGACACATGAATGCCCTTTGACTGGTACTGGTCATTCTGTGTGGACAAAAAGGTGCGGAAAGGAAAGACAGATTTTGTAACAGTCCCATCCTTGTCCTACCTTGAGCAGGTAGAGTGGTCAGCAGGACTGTGGTGGACTGCACGCCGGCGTCTGTGCTGAAGTTGCAGCGGTAGAATCCTGCGTCTTCTTTAATGATGTTGGTGAGGTGTAGACTGACCTCCATAGCATCACTGCAGTTCACTCGTCCTCTACTGTCGAACTCATTCAGCTCCACTCCTTCGCTCAGCATCTGACACGTTGCTATGATATTGCTACTGCCCTCCTCAATGTTCAGTTTCTCTATGCTCACTTGTAAAACCTCACCGTTGTGGACAAGGTCACATTTAATGGTCAGGTTGTCGTTCTCTGCCACCACCAACTTAGTGTCCGGTTGAATAGAGATGGTGGTGGTGATTGCTAGGAAAAAAGTAGGAGAAATGTTATACAAGATCAATAAACCTTATGTATGTTACGTGTTCTGTCTTCCGGTTTGTTTTTCCACAGCATGAAGTTAAAATTGTACGGATTTATGAATGAACCGCTCATTTTCAACATCCTTTTGACATCCTCTTCAAACATTACAATGCTCATAACTTTCATTAACTCTACCATTAGTAAATCCACTAAACCAGCTACAGTACATACTCTTCGATCTATCGCAAAAACAGAATATCAAGGTTATACCTATTGAATTTAGTGCTTGACCAATATGGATTTTTTTTTATGGCTGATATCTTAGAGAGCAGGGTGGTCGACATAAAGCCGATTGGCTATATATGATATCACGCGATTTCATTTAAAGACAGTAAATAATACATGGATAACAATTGCTGCAATAAAAATGCATTTACATTTATTTAACACATTTACTAAATTAGAAAAATGTATATCCATACGCAAAAAAAACGGATAAAAAGTAAATCTGTAAAATAAACAGATTTATATGTTTTACAGAACGTCTTAATTCTGTGATCCTATTTGGATTCACCAAAGATTGGGGTTCGTGAAATTAAATGTTTATTACATATTCTAAGACTTGTTTAGATGATATACATGTATATGTATGTGAGAAAGTGTTGTAGCGTTTGTTTTTTTATTACTGACGATAGAATAATAATATACCATTCGATTTCTTTAAAGTTACCATGAAATCAAAATGAACAATTTCAGGGTTTTTTATGGAATATTGCAGTATTTACTATAAATGATTTATCTGTGCATATAATTTTTTTAATTCATGTGCCCTCATAATTTTTAATCAAAACAACTTCCCCTCTCTCAAGCAACGACATCTCTTCTCTGATGATGTGTTTACTGGCACGAGGGCGGGGCAACCTGTCAATCACATGACATCACAGCAATAGAAACCCAAGCAATCCAACAAATTCCTGATGGACAAAATCAAATCCCACCCTACATTTTTCTTGTTCGAGTAGCCGTTTCACTCGGAAATACGTTACAATAGGAAAGAAAAGACTATCGCAACTTGCTTCTCATGAAGAATATTCTAGATAGAACTGTTAAACAAAACTAACGCAGGCGGATAATGGGTGCTGCGGATCTGTAATGCTGAAGATGGCAAAAGTGAAATGGTTTCAATCACCTGTATTTTCGACAAATGTGTCTTTTGTCCATGAACCCTGAGGATATGTCTGCAGAGAGCAATGATACTGGCCGATGTCATCCTCGGTGACGTTACTTATGGAAATGCTGCCATCCATCTGGGTGGTTTTCAGAAACTCCACTCTACCGTCATAAGATGATTCGAAGTTGGTGCCATACTGAGGGTGATAAATAGCTAAAGGTTGTGAAAGAGACTTTTTAGTCCAAGAGACCATAGTGAGCTGGCCAGTCCACGGACACAGGCAGTCCAATATCATTCCCTCCTGCAGTATGACTGTTGATTCTGGGGCTTTCATCTGAACAGAGTCTAGAAGATCATTGCGGAAATGTGGGAAGGCAGACACAGATTAAAAAAAAAAAAAAAAAACACAATAGGGGGAATATTAAGTAGGAATATTGTATTACTTACACAAATGCCAATAAAGCTATTGTGAATTTGGAATACAAAACCATCTCAAAGATACATAATTCCACATTGTTTTTTTGTTATAATAGATTTCAAAACTAATTTGTTAGAGATTTTGCAAAGAAGTCAATGAAATACACTACCATACAAAAGTTTGAGGTTGGCAAGAATTTTTGTTTTTGCACAAAACAAAAACACACCCTGGGCTCATTTATTTGATCAAAAATACAGTAAAACGTTGATATTGTGAAAGATTATTAATTTAAATATATATTAAAATGGCACATCTGTGTTTTCAGCATTATTACTCGCATGATCCTTCAGAAGTCAGTCTAATATGCGGATTTGCTGCTCAAGAAATATTTCTTATTATTATCAGTGTTGAAAAGAGTGCGGTGTTAATATTTTTGCTAAAACTGACTTTAAGATTATTTGAAAAAGTTGAATAGAATTTTCTGTAACATTCTAAAAGGATATAAAAATATTTCAAAGGTGACAGTAGACACTTATATTATTATATAAATATTACATCAAGTACAATGATTTTTTTTCAGATTTGTATAAATTTAAAATTACCATTCTAACTCTTTTATATACTGCATATGTGTGTATTATAAATGAATAATATATTATTAATATATGTATATACATTTCCAGGCTAAATCAACAAAAAATTGTTGGTTAAATAAGTATTTTTTTAGTTTTATAAGGGTACAAAATATAATGTAACCAACAACCACAAGTACAAATGAAAGTTACTTTCAATGTAACCACATATCCTCCTTTCCAAACTAAGCAAAATCAGTTACTGCAGACGTTTCCTTCAATAAGTCTATGAAAACTTTTTTTTTAATTTATATTCGTCATCAATAAACAGTCAATTCAACTCGTACGTAAACAGGAACACTGTTTATAATGCAAGAGAACAGCCATTCATGCTTACGCGTCCTTAAATATAGATATAAATTACCAATGCACAAACAATTGCTTATAACAAACCATTTAACTACAGCCGAAAGTTCCTACCTTTGCTAAAAAACTACATTACCTTTCAGAAAACAGAGCGGCATCATGAGTACCAAGAAGTACCAGTAATCCTTTTGTACTGCCACCATCTTGCTCCTCTGAGACAGAATGAATACAGCATTGACAGGACTGAGGCGACCACAGGCACTATCTGTGTTCAGCTGCAAGAGTCTGCAATCACCTCCTCAACCAGCGGTTAAACACTGTTACAGAGGAGGTGTTAAGTTCACCAAAATACAATGACCCGAATTCTAGCCCACAGTTTTTTTTTGTTCTACTGAAACTGAAAGAGCGGATTTGAAACCAATCTCTGAATTCCCCTATGATAAGAATACATCAAAATAAAAGTAAAACAAAAATAACGACCTTACGTGATTCATCCATAATTGGATAGTACACCCAAAAATGAAATAAACTTTGGATGTACTAGTCCTTTACAGTGCAAGTGATAAATAATTATTGAGATTTCATCATCCAGTTATACCGATCTGACAGCTAGAAAATGGAGAGGCGTCTACTGTAAAACCAGTCCATTTATTGATTTGCTACAAAACAAAAATATACAAAAACTGTTTCATAGTATGTACCAAAACATAAATATACATTCACATTATTAGGTGACTTCAATGACCTCCATCACCAGTGAGGCACTTAAGAGTTGAAGATGTGTGTGAGATTTTTCAGGCACTTCAGAAGATAGATGTTCAGGGGTTTGTCACTTCTGTGCTCTTCTTCTACACGAACAAATAAACAGACAGACAGACAGACAATTACCACACACTCACAGAAAACGATCCAATCCTGATGTATCTACTGCAGTAGTATCATCTGAAGAGTAAAAACGAGAGGCTCTCCTATGATCAAACTGAATATATTCGCACCTTTCCTGGCGGACACGTACGCCTCTTCAACTTTCAGTCTGATGGAAGGACACTTCAAAGTGGCCTTTGCCTTTGCAAGAGGAGACATGCAGGATGGGAAGATAAAGGGTGAGACAGATCTCCAAGTGTGTGACTCACATGTAATTTGTGTTTATAAAAATGATCATGAATAGTGTCTTATTTCTTTGAATCTAGTACAACTATTATTCCCAATAATAAATTGAAGGGATAGTTCACCCAAAAGTGAAAATTCTGTCATGTCGTTCCAAACCCGTTTCTGTGGCTTAAAACTGGTAGTTGCATAGGCTGTCAATGGAGGGCCAGAAAGCTCTCAGATTTCATTTAAAAAAAATCTTTATTTGTGTTCAAAAGATGAACGAAAGACTTACGGGTTTGGAACAATATGAGGGTGAGTAAATGATGACAAAATTTTCATTTTTGGGTGAACTAACCCTTTAACTGTTTGTAAAAAGCATTATATAACAACTGAATGCCACTGAATAAATGATGTTACCTTCTGATTGTTGTGCAATAAAGCCCAAAGTGCTGAAGCTCCTATGGTACGTATATCTGATGAGCTACTACTCAAACAAGAGACTAATAGCTCAACAGCTTTATCTGAAATACAAAGACATTTTTATATATACATATATGTAAATGTAAATATGACACACAAACATATATACACACACATATATATATATATATATATATATATATATATATATATATAAACACACACCACATACATACTGTACATACATACATATATCAATGTTTAATAAAAAAAAAGTAATAAAAATGGCATTATTGGTGGTGTGGATTTGCACAGTTTCACACTGTTTTATGAGTACATTCACATCATGTCAAGTCAATCATCTCATTTCCTTCGCTTTCTATAAAAAGGAATTGGGCGGAAATGTTGGTGTAATGTGTAAAAATATTATCACGCCGTTGCAGCTATTGTGACACATCTGTAATTCAGTGTTTATGTGTGTGTATGTGTTGCCATATCATCATCGTACACGATGAACAGCTAAGAGAGATGAGTGTTTGTGTGTGGTGGATCACTTTTACACAGGGAGTGTTAAATTCATCTTAACAGGCTGGAGTCAGTCACAGACCAAAAAAAAATATATATATATATATATATGTTATATATATTATATGTTATTATATAATATATATATATAAATATATATATATATATATATATATATATATTATATTTAATAAAATTATTAATTACACCTAACATTATTCCTATTTTGGTAACACTTTACAATAATGTTTAATTTGTTAACATTAGTTAAACTAATAACGAAAAATACTTCTAATGCAGTGTAACGTAGTTCGTTGTTATGGGAAGGAGGAGGCGGGAACTGGCGAACATTTAAAGAATAATAAATAAATAACTTTAATAAATAAATACTAGTAAACTAGTTTATTTATATCCCCTCACGGTCGATATAAATAAACAATAAAATAAAAAATAAAACTAGCCACACAGAATAAAACAAAACCTCAAATAAAACAGTCCAGACGTCATTCCTCCTTTTATGCTTCCGCTCCTCCGTGAGAGATACGAGACTGATGCGTCACGCAGGTGATGCTCATCATTAATCACGACACCGGCCTCGCGCCGCTCTCTCACGGCCCTCGGCCTCGTCCTGCTCGCCACATGCAGTTTTTAACAAAAAGTAAAAACTGCATTAGAAGTATTTTTCGTTATTGGTTTATAATGTTAATATATAACATATATATATTAGTGAACAAAATATTTTATAAAAAAAAAAAGAAAAAAAATGTGTGTATTATTTTTATTTTTGGTCTATGACAGACTCCAGCATGTTAAGATGAATTTAACACTCCCTGTGTAAAAGTGATCCACCACACAAACACTTATGGCAACACATACACACACACATATACACACACTGAAGTACGGATGTGTCACAACAGCCGCAATGGAGTGATAATATTTTTACACATTACACCAATGTTTCCGCCCAATTTCTTTTTATAGAAAGCAAAAGAAATGAGATGATTGACTTGACATGATGTGAATGTACTCATAAAAAAGTGTGAAACTGTAAATCCACACTACCAATAATGTCATTTTTATTACTTAGAA
Source organism: Rhinichthys klamathensis goyatoka (assembly GCF_029890125.1). Taxonomy (NCBI): domain Eukaryota; kingdom Metazoa; phylum Chordata; class Actinopteri; order Cypriniformes; family Leuciscidae; genus Rhinichthys; species Rhinichthys klamathensis. The sequence goes on along the minus strand of NW_026606648.1, from coordinate 1,315,226 downwards.
TTAATTATTGATATATGTACTGTATGTGTGTGTGTATATATGCTGGGACGCACACACACACGCCCAATTTGACATGTCCAATCCACCTAACCTGCATGTCTTTGGACTGTGGGAGGGAAACCAGAGCACCCGCAGAAAACCCACACTGACACAGGGAGAACATTCAAACTCCACACAGAAAGGACTTAAACCAGGGACCTTCATGCTGTGAGCTGACAGTGCTACCCACTGAGCCACCGTTCAATATTCACGAATACATTATTAAAAACAAAAGTTGTATCTGTTAAAGGGATAGTTCACCCAAAAATGAAAATTCTGTCATTATTTACTCAACCTCATTGGTCCAAACCTGTAAGACTTTCGTTCATCTTCAGAACACAAATGAAGATCTTTTTGATGAAATCTGAGAGCTTTCTGTCCTACGCACATTTGAGCTTCAGAAAGAACCAATGAGGTTTATTCTCGCGTGTCAAGCAGGTTCGGTTGAGCTTCTGTTTATGTTCACTGATCAATGTTAATATGTGAATAAAAGTCTAAATAAATTTGTATCATATAAAGCGGACTAAACCGCTTAATTCATGTGGATTAGTTTTATGATCTCTTTATGAACTTTTTGAACCATCAAAGTGGTAGTTGCATAGCTGTCTATGGAGAGTACAGAAAGCTCTCATCAAAAAGATGACCAAAAGTCTTATGGGTTTGTACGACATGAGGGGGAGTAACTAATGACAGAATTTTCATTTTTGGGTGAACTATCCCTTTAATATTTAATATTGAGCTTATATGAACAATGAACAGTATTTTTTATTAACTAACATTAATAAAGATGAATAAAAACAGTAACAAATGTATTGCTCATTGTTCGTTAATGCATTAACGTGAACTAATAATGCCTTATTGTAAGTGTTACTATAATGTTTATGTTACTTTTGGGGAAAAAACAGGTTGATGTATCAGCTAGGCCAATTATTCAGACAACATTTGGCTATTTTGTAAACCATGCCTGCTGAGCCTTATTAGAGACTGGCATTGGCATCAACCACTCAAAAAGAAACATGTTGGTCGACCATTAACATCTAAAACCCTGTTAATCCAGCGCTCATACCGTTGGCTAAGACTTTGGGCTTGTTAGCGGAGCAGAAGCAGATGTTGTGGAGAATGAGCAGGATGGTGGGTTTAGTGCTCGAGTGTTTGGACTGGGCCAGTTCGACCAGCAGCTCCAAAGCCCCTCGGAGCCTGAGGATCATCTGCTGTCCGTCCTCCCCGAACGACACGTTCAGCAGCAGCCTGAGCCACAGGGACAGAGGATCCCCTGTCGAAACGCCACCTCGACCACCTGCCTTAGGCATGGGGAGAGACAGGAAGTTCTGCAGGAAGTTACTCTAGGGAAAGAGCAAGAAATAAGCTTTTGTTGACACTTCTCTTTGTGAATTTCTCTATGAAACTATAAAGTGGATTTGCAACCAGAAGTTCTCAACTCTATTATTTACTGTATAGACTGAAGTGGTTCTATTTATTTCTCCCCTGAATTGTCTTGTTCAAACATTAGCCAGTGAGTTACCTTCAGCAGTGCCCCTTTGCAGTCCCTCGAGATGGCCAGGTTGGCCAGCAATGAGAAAGCCAGACTGTGGATGCTGCTGTTGTCAGGGGCAACCTGGGAGGCCAGTTTCATCACCCCATGCATCAGTGAATTTGTGACCGCAGTCTTAGGAAGAACAGCCTGAACTGAGCCAGAGCTACAACTGCTGCTGCTACATAAAGCACTGCATGCTGAAAGAGAATGAGGGACAGACAGACAGAGAACTGTTGATAAGTGTTTCTTATCAGAAACCATCCAAAACCCTAAAGATTAGGCCAAACCCCTTGCATACATTTTTTTAGCTTTAAACACGTTGCCACACACAGACACGGTCCCATATTCAGCAAGGATGCATTAATTCAGTCAAAAGTGACAGTAAAGACTTTTATATTGTTACAGAAAAAAGAAAAAAGAAATTCAACTGTTGATGATAATAAGAAATGTTTGATGAGCCAAATCAGCATATTAGAATAGATGTGGCACTGAAGACACAAGTAAATTCAGCTTTGCCATCACAGGAATAAATTACATTTTTTATATTTCACAATATTACTGTATTTTTTATCAATATATATATATATATGTATATGTATATATATATATATATATATATATATATATATATATATATATATATATTGGTGCTGCAGTGCCCTTGGTGCTGCAGAATAGTGCTACAGGAAACACGGCTGGTGATATAAAACCACACAACCCTTTTTCACCTTTTTTTTAATCTATGCATCTTTACTGCCTCAAAATATCACTGCGCAGTTGTGTAACAATGAGCTTGGAAACTCAATGGAAACTTACATTGTATTTTAATTCTTAATATATCTAGATAAAAATGTATTTCCTCCAGATCTAACAATGCTGCATTTAGTACAGTGTCAAAACCACTAAATGTCTCACTTCTGGGTAAGTTGACAGACATATTTTTAAGAATAGAATGGCTGCAGGTGAATCATTTAACATTATTCTACTGGATTATTGAGAGAACTCAGCAGGGTTTTGCTTGCAGAATAAATCCAATATTAATCGGCCAGATGAAAGAATGAGGGTTGTGTGTTGCAGGTTAATGAATTATACAATAAAAAGTGACACAGGACAGAGTATGATGGGAAGGACAATTGCTGGAGGGCTGATTCCATAACTGATGAACCAAGCTCATGAACTTTAAACATCACCTGCTGTAAGCACAGACCTTGAGAAACACCACACATGAAGCACGCTATTGTAGCCTAGTGCTGTTAAACTATAGTGACAGCCTAAACGCACACACAAATATAGGCGAAAAAACACATGCGCACCCACACACAGACGTATACGTACAAACTGACTATACGCCCATGCATTGCTGGCTCTTCACAGGTGTGAAGCCACATCCTGTGCTTAAACACAGCTTTCCATGAGCTCAGATATGTGACATTGAGCAATCATTGTGTTTAGGCAAACACACTCACGAATAGACACTTTCATGTACAAAAGTAGTCTCTCTCACTCACACACACGTGCAAATGCTTTCATGTGTAACCGCCTTGCTCTCACACACACAATGCAGTTTTTTAAAGATTAACGTGTCGTACAGATTTATTTTTTTAGTGTCTGAAGGATGAATTTCTTCCTAGTTTTCTCCTAATACATAATATTTAAAGAAAAGGGAGGTACTACAGCTAACAATCATGTCTAATATAATCAACAGTGGTTGGTAATTGTCAGACCCTTTTCTTATGAGGTTGTTATAAATAAAAATGCTTCTAACTTAAGGCTAAATTCTAAAATGTTAAATGCTATTTTAATATTATATTTTCATCATTTTCATTAGAGGTAGTGTCCATTAATTTCAGATTTTGCTTTTTAAAGGGGTCATAAATGAATAAATGATGCATTTATATAGCGCTTTTCTTATGTACTACTGTACACCCAAAGTGCTTTACAATCAGGGGTCTCTCCTCACCCACCATCAATGTGCAGCATCCAACTGCACAACCGTGCCAATTGAAAGGATGCTGAATATTAGGAGACCATGATTGATAAGGGCTGAGAGAGGGAATTTGACCAAGACACCAGGGTTACACCCCTACTGTTTACGAGAAGTGCCACAGGATTTTAAATGACCACAGAGTGTCAGGACCTCGGTTTAACGTCTCATCCGAAGGACGGACCACAGGTCATGGCATGAGAAATCACATTTGCCTTGATGTTTTGACATATAAGAGGTCTTTGTAACATTAAAACATCTTCCAAGTTTAATATCTTAAAACGCCCTCATTATAAACAAAGCATTTATTTAATCAAGCTTCAAAAACGGCTAGTTTTGATATTGCTTGATCTGTGAAGTACATTTGCATATGACTGCCTCCAGAGCAAGACATTGACGAATCATCACACCATCATCGCCCGCCCACTGGTATTTAGTCGCTTAATGGCTTACATTTGCCTACACTGGATGTGAGCGTCGTATTGCGTCACGTCAAATGCAAATAGTACCCACTATAATCACTGACACAGTCTACACTGATACAGTATACAAATATACTATATATAGCTCCAAAAGTGCTTAATCCAGCGAAAATAAGCATTTACGACTGAAGAACCTCTCCTTAACACAAATGTTCCATCCTAGCTTCCCTTCCAGTAATCTGGCAGCAGACTTAAACTATGACACAATCCTTTCTGTAGCTGTCGGACTCATATCAGCCTTACATTTGGCACACAATGGCTCCCACTGTACCGGCACATGACTCATGAGAGGGTTACAGTGAGCACAAAGCTTATACATTATCTCAGCACCCTGTCTCTGACTTTCTAATGCTCATTCTCTGTCATTCCCCTTTTCTCACTCTCGTTCCTCTCCACCTCTCAGAAGACTGACCAGCTGTGCAGTTAGCAGTGTAGACACAGAGCAGTTCCAGGGCTGAAGTCATGGTGAGGTCGTCCAGCAGGAACCAGGGCCACAGGGCCAACAGCACCGCTGCCAGACGCAGCTCTGTAGCCACAGTCTGAGAGGAGAAAATGATTCATTCATTAATCAAATGAGACGACATTTGTCGTAATCAGTCAATATTGGATATTTAATTGTTCATGCTAATTTATAACATTTACATTACCTTTGCTGACAGCTAACACTCACTAAATCTTTAAAATCACTAAAAAGCCTGTTAAATGTAATCTAGTAAAACCCAAAATTAATTTGATTTGTAAATGAATTCATATGCTATTACACACAAAAAGTCACGTTTTGTATTTAAATGGGCAAATGCTTAAAGGTGCTATATGTAGGGGTGTGCCGGTTTCAGAATTGGTGATGACGGTTATGACGGGAGTCAAATGTGACGGTTCATAACATAACCGGGGGGGGGGGGGGGTTGGGGGGCGGGGTTGAATAACTGTTCATCTGTTATAGGACAACTTAGTTTGAATAAACAAGCAGACACTGATTAGCTACTGGCCTTACGTTTATTTAACATGAACAGCAAGACAACTAGAAGTGAATGTGCTTTCCATTAAATGTATCACACAGTAAACAAATCCTTAACTAACAAAACAAACAAACGTTGCAATGAACGTGCTTTTTTTTTAATAAGTCACACACAGTAACAAAACCTTAACGAAAAAACTTTGGAATGAACTTTGCAATTTAGACGCGCAAACTGCGTGCCGGTGCGGTGAGACGTGCATGCTCGGGCAGATTCGGCTTGAAGGCTATGATTCGGACGCGGCGCCGCGCGCGCTGTTACAAAAAAAAGCCGTGCACACAGCCCATAGATATAAACACACAGCCAAGCCAAATGGGGTCTTGCCGGTCTTGCGCACCGAACGCGTCATTTTTGCCGCACGCATTTTCGCGATCGTGCGGACGCGTCGAGTATAAACAAGGCTTTACTCCGTGTCAGCGCGCGCTCTGATCGGTAAAGGTGCACAGACCTCTCCCAAATCATCTCCAGCAGTAGCAGCCTCCGTTTCCCTCTTAAGCTGATATTAGTATTTCAACATTCTCTATGATAAAAAATGTTTGTAAAAAATATTTTAATAGCATGGTTTTGGCGGTTATAGAGTTCTAATGACGGTGTTCAACTATAACCGTCGGTCTCACGGTTATATAATAACCGTCACACCCCTAGCTATATGTAACCTTTTCACTCTATTAAAGCATAAAAATACCATAATGTTTGGAGATATTTAGGAAACATGCTGAGTTCACATACTCGTTTCTCTGAAAAACACTTCTACAGCCAGTTATTTTAGTTTGAAATGTACGTTCCATGTTGGAATGTCTGTTTTTGTTTTAGTCTGTGTGATCTCGCCCACTGCCAGTTCACCCAATAGTATTTTGACACCCCGGGATGCTAGCTGGCAGGAAACACAGCGTATTGTAGCAAGCAAACAAACTGGGTCAGAGATTGCAGATTCTACCCAACCTAAAAAGCCTCGGTATCCATCTAAAAATCTCTATGAACGAAAGCTTATTAAAACACTGATAAATCAACTCATCAACTTTCAGTGTGTAAGTCTCCTCGGCTTTTATTGTCAATTGCGCTCGTTCCTGTTGCGTGTCCTTAAACTGGCAACCTACGTGAGCGTCGAGTCTGAGGAGGAGGGGACGGGGGAAACAACGATCTCCGATATTTTGAATTTAGACTGCAGTACCCATTTCAACCACTAGCTATCATTCTTACAGACTGCACCTTTAAGAGTATGATTCAATCTTAACTGCAGTTATTATTATGTTTCTATAGCATGTTATATGTTTGGCAACAGTTCTTCAAATCAAATTGATGGAGTGTGTAGCTTTTCATTTCCTAAACAACCATGTAAGACATATCATGGCCATATTCCAGGATGACAATGTCAAGATTCATCAGGCTCAAATTGTGAAAAAATTACTGGGAGGGAGCATGAAGGAGTCCAGACCTTAAATTCAGTGAAAGTCTTTGGGAATGTGCTGGAAGAGACTTCACAGAGTACTTGGCTCTTATTTGTCTATACAAGATCTTGACCCAAAATTGATGCACCTCTTGATGGAAAGAATATCACAGCATTTATTTCCATCAAGAGGTACGTCAATTTTGGGTCAAGATCTTGTATCGACAATGCAAAAGTCAAGCACTCTGGATGAAATGGAAAGTTACACACTCCATCGAACTGTTTCCAAACTGTGCACTAACAGAGCAATCGCACCAGGGTTCGTTTTAATCAAAACGAACATGTTAAGTGTGAACACACCCCTTGAGTAGAAAAAGTTCATTACAAAAGTAGAAAAATATTACTGTGTTTTTCGAACATTCATTGAAAGGCTGTAAATTAGGCTGCTTAATTGGTAAAACAGTTATCCAACAGTCTCCGGTAGATTGACTTTCCTTTGTACTTCACAGAAATGATCACGACTCATTACACGCACGCAAGCATCTTGCTAGGTGTCATGCAGGTTTTCTTGTAAAGACTGCATCTCAGTCCTTACAAGAAAATCTGCATGCAAACCCACAGTGTTTCAAACCCACAAGACCCCTTTTGAGAAAGTCTGCGGATACTGTACGATGAATGCAACTACTTAAATAATAATCACGGGGAACATTATTTGATATGACGTACTTTGCATTCATTATGTTGATACAGGCAATTTCGCAGAATCTCTAGAATCATCTTAAGTTCTCTCATGCTGTTCTCCACCTGCTGACATTGAACAAAGACAGAGCGGTTAGAACAGGAGATCATGCTGATAATGGAAATTTTGATACCATCTTATTTGTAAATGCATACATTTATGTTGCATTTTCCCTGTTTGTATTACTTATAACTCTAACACGTCATAATAAGTTAATAAATCCTAACCAAAATTGCAGTACATTACAAATTCACAGAGCACACTGTGATTTACTGAAGTTTGGCATGTTCCTGGATCAGCATCTTTTGTTATTTCTAGAAATACATTCCTTTCAACCATCATAACGCTACCTCTAAATTTAGACAGCAGTGATTATTTTATAGTATTGTCGTTCCAGGATCAACAAAGGATGTCGATCCAGGAACGTCTTACTTCAAACAAATAGATTAGTTCCCATATTTTCTAATTTAAATAATGGTAAGAGACATGATAGTAATTATTGTCTGTATTTATACATAAAAAACCCAAACAAAACAAAACGGCCAAGGTGGTTTAACAGTCCTAAGATTACAAAGAAAGTATTATAAAAAGGGCTAAATTAAATAATAATCAAATGAAAGAATTATTTGGCATAATTACCATGATTATTTCTTAAAATAAAAATATATAAAATAAAACATGCAAAAACCATAAGTTTTACATCAGAGTGTTTTAAAAAGACCATTCTGGACATCTTTGTCACTGACCCATACATGAATCAAGTTTATATACATTTTAATGGAGTTCCACCAACGATCTGCATTATATAAGCAATAATGATTGTTGATGTTATTAATGAAAGTTATTATAAGTTATAATAAAGTGGAACCATGAGGAAATCAACTGGTTAAATCAACTGAACCAAAGGATTGTTTCAGTTTTGACATTTGTCGTCACATCTGTGACAGCACTATCTCCCCCTCTACCTCCCTCATAACAGGTTTTCAGTGTTTCTGATGTTGAATCTGTCTATAATGTTGCTGGAACCCTATGTACCTTCCTCCTGTGAGTGCTCTTGCCCGTTTTCACAGACTCCAGGTGAAGCTCTGCGTAAATGTGCTTCATGCGTTCCACACAGCTGTCAATCACGCCAGCTGAAGAGGGAGAAGAGACATGCATCAGTCTATGTACTCATCCATCAGACAGTGACATCAGGCATTAAACACAAATATAATGTCACCTGGGACTAAAATGAATGTTTGAATGCCAGATTTCCTCCTAGTTGAGGTTATAGCACCTTTTTAACTGCTATGCATTAAGGGGGCCATTTTCTACACTATGTCTCATCTTTCCCACCTGAAGTTTACTTTTTATGTTAGGCAAGTAAATGCGTAGTCAAATATATTTATATATATATATATATATATATATATATATATATATATAGCGCTCTTCACTATACAGATTGTATCAAAGCTGCTTCACAGTATCAATCAAAACAACTTAACAGTGTTTGTTTATTACTGGAAAAAGACATCCAAGTTTGGTAGAGCTGATCAGTGGTATGATGGGTCATTTAATTTGAATATCCCCCGTAGCAATTTATTATACATTATAATTTTCCACCCTTTTTGACTGAATAAAACAGGATGTTTATGCTACTGTACCTTTAAAGTGCTGATTACCGAATATGCATTAATATGTAAATGTAGGCAAACATATGCAAATGTTATGACATCAAAACTATGATGATTTCTCTGTTAAACAAAACAGTGTGGTTTCATTTCCATAAATGGTTTGAGTGGAATGGGGAGGGAGCTTTGCATTGTGAAAACTAGCGTATGCATATAGTTCCTCATTGTGTAATTATGTGTTGAAAAACAATGAAATGATCTTTACCTTTACATGCGTAACTCTGAGCACTGGAGCTACAGGCTAACAGAGACATGAACGTTTTGGCCATCACCTTTTTGAAGGGATCCTGGAACAGAATCTTCTCATATTGCTGTAAATGAAACAATAAATAAATAAATAATTGTACAATTAAATATAAATATATATAAATGTATAAATAATTTTGGATCCTAAAAAAAAAGAATCTGGAATAGTTTAGAAAAAAAAAAATCATATTCATTATTTAAAATAAAAAAATCAACAAAGATACCTTAATATAACTCATAAAATAATTATGTTTATTATAAAATGTATTAAAAATGTATCATTTATTCTAATTATCGGGCGACCGAGTTCGAGTCCCGGCTCTGGGACTTTTCCAGATCCCGAAAAATAAATTTTTAAATATCTTTTAATTAAAATAATGCTAAATATTTTCCAGAGGAACTTTGTGTACGAGTTATATCAGGAATCATCCACAATCTCAAATAAGCAGAGTCAGACTCTATGAATAGTTTTAAATAGTTACCAATCTAAAACAACTTCTACTATGCATACAAATCCAAATCAGAACAAATTATAAAGAATACATAAATGCTTGCCATCTCCGAGAGTAAGACAGAGAAATATCATGTAGCAGCTCGTGTCGTACAAGGTTTAAATAATTTAAATAGACATATCAAATAGTAGAAAATTCTGTAGTATAGAGTTGTCAAAAAGAACCGACTTCGGTACTGAAATTTAAAAACTGTGACACTGAGCGCTGTTGAGCGGAATCTAAACACCTCTGATTGCCCATTGTACTCACATGCTCATCGGATATGTCTGTGATTGGCTACAATGATCAGCGCTTCAAAAACAATATACATCAGTTAACTTAGCTAACAGCTAAATATACATCAGTGACGCTTTTCACAGAGCGCTTACACAGATACAGACAGGAGCGTTTGAATGCAGGCGTCTATCAGCAGAGCGTTTCGCTAATAGTGCTCTCAAACGCTCCCGCTTCAAAACACTTTCAAACACTTCCGTGTGTTGATCATTGTAGCCACTCATAGACGTATCCGATGAGCAAGTGAACACAATGGCCAATCAGAGGTGTTTACGATTCCACTTAAAATTTCAGTACCGACTTGGTACCGAATTCAGTCCTTTTTGACAACTCTAATGTAGTATTTTAGTTGATGTTACTCTTGCCAAGCTCTGATTTCTGAGACGCACTGAGACGGCAGCTTGATTTGTGCTCATGAGTTTACACTCATTCATTTCACACACTCATTATATTGTGTAGTGATGTATATAGCTATAATAAATATAAAATAATTATATAGCTATAATATCATACTATCCCCTGGCTCACCTGCTATCCAGCAAACTTGAGGAGTGACTAATATTTTTTCTATTATTCGGCAGAATTCGTTATTCGTTTCAAAGACATTATCCATTCTTTTGAGGAAAAGGTATTCAGCTTCGGGCACATCCCTAATACATACACACCTTTTTCAATCAGATTTGAGAACATAAATACATTTTCCCTTAAAAACATGAAAAACCATAAATAGACATTACAATTGCACTTGTCACATGTTTTATCATATTTCATATTGCCATTTTGGTAAAGTGCTTGCCAATTTTGTGCGCGAAACTTGTCTATGAACAGCCAACGGAAGGTGTATCTGCGACCATTCACAACCTAAACTAAATCGGTTACCTCTAATAATAGTTCACACATGACCTCTCCAGGCTCAAAAGACAGGACCGCTGTTAGTGAGGAGCTTGGGCCCTTGCTGGTCAGATCCTCAGTGTGGCCTCCCGATCTCCTCTTAGCCTCCTCTGTGAACAACACACACAGAAAGTGCAGGGTCGACGTGTAGAGAGAAGACTCTGCGCCCGATTGGTTCAAACACACTCGGATGGTATCTGTCACAAGAGAGGGCAAAGACTAAGCATAAAGAATGCTAATATTTCGTTTTCAGAGCTTTTCTCGAACTCCAACTTCGAGACAAGAAGATGCAAAATATACAAAACTTCACAACAAACAATCTTCACCACAAGGGAACATCTGATGTAAAGTCTCTCCAAACTCGCAGGCTTTTAAAAAGGGCTTCCAAAGCTTGGATACCTGCAGGCAAGTCAGCGAGTCTACTGCCCACCCACCTGTTTTAGGATTTTCTACCACATCCATCAGATCTAAAGCAGGCTGATTGTTCTTCCTGTCTCTGTCCCAGTCTGTCATATGCAGCAGGGACACCCATCCACATATACAAGCATAATGAGCTGGCCTCCCACTGCATCTGTCTCCATCTCCTCATCTGTCTCCTTCATTCTCAACATCTATCCAGCCCATCCTCTTCCATCTAAACTCCTCAATCTTTCTTTCCCCTCCGTCCCTATGCACTTTCATCAGGCTTGCCACCATTTTTTCTTTGTACTCTTCTGCCTTCCCTCTCCATTTGCCTGTCTCTACCCTTTGTAACACACTTCGGTTTGTGTGTGTGTGTGTGTGTGTCACCTGAAAAGCACTGCCAGTGTTTCCCCAGTGCCACACCGACAGATGGGCCGACCGCAGCTTGGTTCCTGCGCAGCAGAGTAGCCAGGAGCATCAACACATCCGCCCAGGTGTTGAGCACTGCACCCTGGGCCTGCGCATCTAAGGACCAAAACAACCACACACTCATCTAAAAACAATTTTCTTTCATTTGAAGGTCTTGTTTGGAAGGTTTTGGATTTGCTGAGGACGTTTTGTGTTACCCAAGTCAGCGACAGACAGCGTGAGGATGGAAATTAGGTTGTTCAGCAGGGGTTTGAAGAGCTCTCGGTGGAACGGCGCATCCTCACTGTGCATTGCTGCTGACTGCAGGAGCTTACACAAACTTTGCACATAATACAAGCTACTCAGCACCTGAGGGAGAAACAAGGGGGTGATGGGAGGGAAAGAGAGAGTCAGTGGTAACGAGCGCCGAGTTACCTGTGAAAAAAACACAAATGCAGCACTTTGGTTTCACAACCCTAAACGACAACAAATAGCCGACTAATTGGCACTGAGTGGAACTGAACCAGCAACCATGATGCCCTTGTATTGCACTTGAGGTAGAATAGCATTTTTCTAGTATGAGTGTGTGTACTTAAATTAAAAAGGTTATAATGGGCGTAAAGGGTTAGTTCACCCAAAACATTTCTGTCATCATTTACCCTCATAATGTTGTTCCAACCCCATAAGACTTTGGTTAATCTTCAAAACACAAATTAAGATATTTTAATGAAACCTGACAAGTTTATGCCCTTCCATTGAAAGTCAAGGTAATCAAAACTTAGAGGATCTAAAAAGGTCATAAAAGCTCTATGAATAGAACAGTTTAATCTAATTCTTGTGAAGAGATTTAATCGCTTTAAAAAACAGATTTAATTTAGGCTTTTTTTTATGTGCATCTTAATGAGACACGCATACATAAAGCACATCAAACCTGGTAAACACAGAAGCTCAAACGTTCGTGCTTGATGCACGAGAACCAATGAAGTTTGTTCTAGCACGTGACACGCATGTGTTTGTGTGAATAAAAGCCTAAATTAAATTGTCTTTATGACCTTTTTGGAAATAACAGAATTTTCCTTTTTTGATATACTATCCCTTTAAGCACAAGTGTGTGTGTGTGTGTGTGTGTGTGTGTGTGTGTGTGTGTGTGTGTGTGTGTGTGTGTGTGTGTGTGTGTGTGTGTGTGTGTGTGTGTGTGTGTGTGTGTGTGTGTGTGTGTGTTAGCAGCTCCGATTACCTCACGCAGACAAGCACTAGAATGTCAGAAACTGTTCAGCCTTTTATGTTTAAACTGGAGTCGGACAATGATGGAGAGACTCAAGAAGAAGTGACAACATGTAGAATGCAACAGGACGTTTCTGAATGGTTAGTTGATGAATTTATGTTGCTGATGTGGAGTTAACTATCTTCAATTAGCATATTCTGTCATGATAATCTATAAATCGCTAGTGTGGGAACCAGTGATGTGCGGGTTGATCCAAAATGAGCGGGTGCCGACGGTCACCCGCGGTTACGAGTCATCCAAAAATATTTTTAATGATATTCGGGTCGCGGTCGGTCAGGTCGTTTGAAATAAAGATGTCAATTAAACCTTTGTATTTATATAGACACAATTTTCTATGAAATACATAGGCCTACACTTTATTGGCTAAATAACTGGCACGAAGATGACGCACGAGCTCAGTCTGCAGGTAGAGATGGAGGCGGAGAGAGGAAATATTTGTAGCTGTAACAATATGCGATATGAAACCGAAATCACGACGCTCAGATCCACGAACCTAAAGAATCGCCACACACCCCTTCCAACTCCAAGAGTTATCCTTCCCGTCCAGATCCAATGCTAACACATCTTTAAATTATATATTACTTTAAATTTTGAAGTTAACATTATAAAATACGTAGACCAACACAACAAAACTAGTTGGGGATAAATTTTTCAAAATTGGAGAATTCCAGCGTTTTGGACGTGACATTTGCAGTCAAAACTTGAAATAGGCCTATAAATTCTCAGAAAATGCATTTAATAGGCTACCAATATATTGAAACGTCTGTTTATCCATACCCCCTTAAAGGAGTCCAGACATTAGAAACATATCAGTCTACACATGCGTTTTATATTTATATGAGGGAAATAGGCTACACACGCATTCATGCGTGACAAAACAAATATTAGGCTACACACGCATTCATGCGTGACAAAACAAATATTTAACTTTTAGGAGGCAAAATATTTTTTTTGAAATTCTGTGAATTACACTGCGCAAATAAAAATTAATACTACCCACCGGATGAAGAAGGGTTGGCTCTCCACAGAACGTAAAATATTCATTTTATTTTATTTTTCGTGTTCGCATTTATGAGGAAAAAACAATGTAAGGACGTGACCGCTCTGAAGCGGCACTAAAAGACTGTTTTAAAACTTTCACAGAGACCTCAAACAGAAGACACAAAGCCTTTCTTTAAAGTGAATTGCGATTTGTACTAATTGTATCTTATTTTTAATCAATGTTTCATCAACCAACTGCCTGGATTTAATAAATAAGAAGTAAATATAGCAGACAAGATAATCATGACGGAGGCACCGGCGCGTGAACTGGAGCGCGTCTCATAAATTAACGGAAACTCAGCGTATAAGGTAGCCTACTTCACAGACCTGAAAAATATATCTATATTGAAATGTCTACTTGTAAACAGAACAATTCAAAACGAAAGAAAACGGACTGCTCTCTGCTTATCTGTATGAAATGTGCATTTCTCTCTGGCGCATTCACTACTGCGAAGATTGCGAGTCAGCAACGTCAACTTCATGTTTATTAATAAACAATTAGCCTACTTCTTGCGATGCTATTTACACATTTGTGTTACACGTCTAATGGCCCAATGACGCTACGATGATCATTTACTACTTTTAAATAATGCGTGTCAGGAAACGGGTCGGGTACAATATTTTCTTTCTTTTTTTTTGCGGTCCGAGTTGCGGGCGGGTTAGTTGAACACGTTGGTCGGGTGCGGGTTGTTTATACATTGACCCGCGCATCACTGGTGGGAACTGTTGTAAGATGCCTACAGTGACATGCTATTGCATTTGAGTTAGGTACTGTATTTATTTATTTGTTTGTTTATATATCTATTCATCTATTTAGACTGGGAAAAAACCCTGTGAGCTCAGCTGCATGACTTTCCTGTTGGTTTTGTGCTAAAGACCAATTCACACTGCGCCAACAGAAGCAGACCAACGCCAACAGTCAGCAGATTACAGCACGTCACTTCTCAGACATTTTAATTCCGATTCAGCATGTTCATTCGGCGAAAGACAGACGGCAACAGACTCTGACAGGTACCACACTGATCCGACAAAACCTGATGAAGTGCCTGTTGCCATCTGTTGGGGCGGTGTGAATTGACCTTAACAGTACTACATTGTTAGTTAAAAGTATTCATCAAATAAAAAAATAAAAAAACAGGCATGTTGTGGAGGACGTATAAAAGTTTGTAAATGTGTTTGTGTTCCAATTTTGTGGAAATTTTCCGAGCTTTCAGTGGCGCTCTGCAGGCGCACATTCCCTTATGACAGATTGGTGTTTAAGTGGAGGTAGAAAATCCCATAATGCACCTGGTTCCTAGCATCTTCCATAGCAGCTGGCAGAAGAGGTGTCCTTAACTCACTGACACATTGAGATATGGTCGCCGCATCCACCACACTGAAACAGACAGCACAAAACCAACAGGAAAGTCATGCAACTGAGCTCACAGGGTTTTCTCCCAGTCTAAATAGATATATAAACAAACAAATAAATAAATAAATGGAATCTAACTTAAAACATGTTTTGTATCCCTTTTTTGTTTTTTGTTTACATTTTACGTGGGTCTTTCTGTTAGCCAACAGAGAAAACCACCACAATTTGGCATTTAGTAAGAGCGGGCAGATAAAGGCAGGCAGGATGTGGTTTTGTTAAAGTGTTGTTAGGTAAACCATGAGAATAAAGTTATACTTAATTATGAGTGTGCGTGAAAATGAGGTAAGAGGTGAGCACATCATTGTTATTTTAGTTTTATTAATGTTTTGAATTCGCATTTTTTAACATATATTTTTTGTTTTCATGTTCATTTTAGTTTCATTTTTAGTAATTTTGTTATGTGCTGCTTTTACACTGCTATTAAGGTTTAATTTAATTAGATTTCAGTTTTAGTTCATTTTAGTTTTTATTTATTTCCAGTTAATAATTTTAGTGCTTCAACGTAAACTGTAAATTTCAGTTTATTGCCAAAGCAACATTTCTAATTTTTGTTTTTCAACTACTATTTAGGTAGCACTTTATTTTACAGTCCTGTTCCCCATGTACATACTATGTGCTTATTATAGTAATTGCAATAACTGGGTAATAACTAGGTACTAACCCTGAACCTACACTGGATAATAACTAGGGACTAACCCTGAACCTACACATCAACCTTACCTTATATTACCCAGTATGTTCTGTAAGTACACTGTAAATGCATGTACTGAAAAATGAAGTGCAACTAATATTTATATCTTGTTTTATTTCAGCTTTATTTCAATAAACAGAAAGCTTTTAATAGTTTTAGTTAATGACAATAACCCTGGTGCACAGGTCTGCATTATGTCATACATGTGCAATGCGTGTCTGTGATTAACTGCTAATATTATCTATATTTTTTTAGTAAACATTATATAAGTGAAAATAAAGTCAATAATTTTACTGTTCTGTAGAGCTGCTTTTAATAGTTTTCCTGTCTATTACTGTAAAGCTGCTTTGAAACAATGCATATATAAATAAAGGTGACTTGACTAATAAAGCGTTAGTATAATGATTATATATAAATAATGCCAGATTTCTGCACAATATCTGTTTGTCTTCACATGTCTCTCTAACCTGGCCATGCTCTGAAGTATGTGGTTGTGCTTGAGGGCAGAGAGACTAAACTCAGGAAGCACAGCCAGCAGGTTGTCCAGTAGACCGCACACGGATAGCAACAGGTGAGGGGTTACTATAGCAACAGGCTCAGTCCTTCCCCCTGGGTGGGACTCTTGAGTGAGGGCGGAGTCTGAGCTGTCCGTGTCACTCTGACCTACAACACAAAGAATTAACAGCAGAAAGACTCAAATCACTAAAGACTGAAAGAAACATTCCTCTCAAGACCAAACTGTCAGTTAGTAAAATTTCCCCTCCCCCCTAAAAAAAGTCATACCCTGAGCAGTGAGTCTGTTAACTGGAGTGTCCTGGATTCCAGCAACACCTGAGGTTGGAACTGGAGAATGTGTCCCACTAGAGCTTCCTGATGGAATCTGAAGAACACAAACCGGCATCATAACAACTTGAAAACAGTTATGAATATAATATAATATAGTGATCAGGATATTAAATTATATATATATATATATATATAAACTAATAATAACTAGCCTATATTATTTTACATTACATTAGAACACAATATATTCCATTAAATACACTACTGCTCAAAAGTTTTGGTGGGTAGGTACAATTTTCTAATTTTTTTGAAAGTCTCTTATGATCACAAAGGCAGCATTTATTTATTAAAAAATTAAAACAGTAATATACTGAAATATTATTACAGTTTAACATAACTGTTTTCTATTTATTATTATATTTGAAAATCAAATTTAGTTTTATATTTTAAAAAAGTAATTTATTCCTGCGATGGCAAAGCTGGATTTACAGCATCATTACTCGTCTTCAGTGTCACATGATCCTTCAAAAATCATTCTAATATGCTGATTTGCTGCTCAAGAAACATTTCTTATAATCAATTTTGAAAAACAGTTGTGCAGCTTAATATTTTGTGTAACCTAATTATTTTTTTTCAGGATGCTTTGATGAATAGAAAGTACAACAAAACCGCATTTATTTGAGAAAGAAATCTTAAGATAATTAATATATTTACTGTCACTGTTGATATTAAATGCGTCCTTGTGAATAAAAGTATTAATTTCTTTCAAAAAGGAAATCTGACTGACCCCAAACTCAGTAGTGTATAATATATGGACATTAAATCAGCCTTCCTGTCATCCTGTTCAGGATATTCACTAGAAAAAGAAAAAAAACATTGGTCAACCACAAATGAAATGGTCTACTAACCAGAGTACTGGAGGTGGACATGGATCCTGAGCCTTGAGTTTGGTTTAGAGGAGCAAGCATCTCTCTCCAGTGCTTTAGAGAATCATTCAGATCTGTCTCTACACGAACAGAAAGAAACACAGACCGCTTCATTTACAAATAAAACAGTCATATTTACAACTAAATTATATGCACTGGAATAATTACCTCTAACAGCGTACTAACATGAACATTTTGTTATAACAAGAATGATAAATATAAACACCATCATCTAAAATATGTGGCACACCCGCCATGATCTCTAGTACAGAACAGTATTAATAAAGTGTGTAAGCATATGGATGCCAAAGAGTCAGACATCCACTAATAGCTGGCAGTGCTCTGGGCGCGTGGACGCCGTACCCTGGGTGACATTGGCTGGCGGAGGAGAGGGGCTGAGGGTGAAGGCATGTCTGCCCATGTAACAGCTCTTCACCATCTGGCCCACGCTTTCAAAAAACTGGCAGTGGTACAACAGAGCCTGCAGGGCAGGAAGCCCGACCAGACACAGTCCTGAATCCTCATCATGCACGCAGGGGCTCTGGGAGACACAAGAAAGGGACACAAGATAAAATGTTAAAAAAAGGGGGAAATTTAATACTGAGGAAACCAGAAATCACCATAGACAGATTTGTTATGTCTACAGAGCTTTTAAGACCGGCTGTGATATTGATATTCAGTTCTGAAAGTTTATTCTCATGTAAACATACCTGCCAGGCACACTCTTTGGCCTCTTCTGCATTAGCAGGCATTGGCATCACAAGGAGGTTTTGCAAAATAAACGCTGCCTATAGGGAAGGGAAACATAAAAGTCAGAAACACTGCCATCTTCTTGCAAATGAATGGAAATGCATGCTGGTTGAATTCTCAGTGGAATCGCAGAGAGCAAGCAAATTCCTTCAAAAGAGAGAAATGCAAACACTTTCCTTTTAAACTGTGACTGAGGAATAGTTAAGATTCTTTTCTGTGCAGTGCCACCATGTATATATGGGTTTAACCTCCCCCTCCCGGTCAAATACGCCTAGTTCGAAACCTGTACTAATAAAGAGACATTCAGAAATAGATCACAGATGTGAAATAACATGACTTCCGGAGCCTTTCTGACTTGCGACTAAGTCTAATCATCATTGCAGCTTATTCTAACGAAGAACCGCCCACTTATACAGGAAGTGGCCGTCTGATTGATTTGTAAAGCTAGTAAGCACACTTTATTACACAGCTCTCTGAAATGCTTGATTCTGATTGGTCAGGCGTGACATTCCCCAATAACTGGGTATCTGCAGGGTGTGTCAAATAGGGCGGGAGCCGAGAGCCGTGTAAAATTTTGTTGCATGTTCCCAGCTCGTTCTTCCCTAAACTTGAACTCATATTATAATGGGGGGGGGGGGGGGGGGGGGGTCCCTTGACATGAAATGTTCCCTTTCTGAGGTTTTTTAACATTAATATGAGTTCCCCCAGTCTGTATATGGTCCCCCGCGGCTAGAAATTTCAATCGGTGTAAACCGAGCTTTGGCTATCTTTCTCCGCCTTTGAGAAAATGAAAGGCCAGACGCGCAGATCTTGAATCTCCTCCGTATGACGTCATACGGAGGAAAGGTAACCTCCCCTTTCTCTGCTTTGCCCGCCCAGAGAATTTGGCTCGCCCATGAGAAAATGAGCTAGGAAGTATGAACGCGCGAGCGCGATTTGAGTTTTTCCTCGAGAGATATCTTGGCTTGCAAACGAGCGAAGCATGGCAGTTGATCAGTGTTCGGATGTACAAATGAACACAAAAGTATTTTTTAGTTCCTTCATCCGAGCCTCTGAAGAAACGATGGGTTAATTTTATTTTCTCTAGAAATGCGCCGACACAACTTCCCAAAGTTTTGTATGGTCCAAACATTTCACCGACGACTGTTTCCTCAACTTGGGCCAATACAGAGCTGGCCTCGATGAACGTCTGAAAATAAATCGATCGGGCTACCAAGCAACAATTTCTGATGTGTAAGTTAGCCTAATTGTTCAAGTTCAGACAGGTAATCTTTCTCTCAAAATCGTTCAATACTGTTTATGCATCAGTAAGTCAAGCCAGTGACTAAAATATCAACTTCACATCGTTTCTTTTAGTAGGATGAAAATAATCGTATTTAAATTGTGAACAAATAATACAGAAAGCGTTCAAAGAACAATCTTCCACACAGCGCGAGTTTATCTGGACAACTCGTTATGAAATCAATGACGCACGTTACACTGCACAACAAAGCTCTTACTGTATGTACATCATCGTGTTTGCATTGGTGAAAGCATTAGAGAGAGAGCAGAAACTGCGTTGCAATGATAAGATCTTCATTCTCGCGATCAACAGACTGTCATCTGCTTGCTCAATGCTCATCACGGCAACATTTTATGTACATTCATACTAACATTATAAGGGCAACCCAGGAAACATTATAAAATAACCCCATGTCAGGGGACCTTTAAACTGCGTCTGATAGAAGAGTCAACAGCTTTCACGCATGTCTTTCAAAATAAATGTCTCAATTCAGAAGTCTTGCGACCCACAAGTTGAGAAACACTGTCCTAAACCAAAGTTTTGACAAAAACAAGTTTTATAAAATTATAAACCTAACATTTCAGCCTTACATTCCAGTGTAAGCTGTGTAAAAATATGGGTCAATCTTCACATTGGACTCTGAACAAAAACAGCAGATGCTTTGAATGAAAATGCAAATTCACTCTTTGACAGATGGCCCTTATAGAGCAGTAAAAATGTAACTGTTACCCCTGTTAACAAAGCAGAACTGCTCTTATAAACACTACTTTATTAGGCATTATACGGATAAGATAATGCCATCAAAACTTCCCTCACTGAAATGCAAAGAGTCTGCAGGTTTGACAAACACCAAAAAGTAAACATTGTCTAATACATCCGAATATTAGAGGCCGGCGCTTCTTTCATGTCTCTAGTATCACACCACAGATGTGCTCTCTCTCGTTTCATTTCAACGCTTCTGGTGCCATCTTGCACCTCAGTTATAGAGTATCGACTGTATTTACTGTAAAATGAAACCAGAGGACTTCTGTACTAATAGTAGGCCAACGGTAATATTGTTGAAGCGATCTTCTTGTGATTGTTTTGCACACTGTAAAATCTTACCGGTTTATTATCTTATAATCCATTAAAGCAGTTTCTTCTCAAATCAATATTTCATGTCCCTGTCATCATTTATATGGTGAAAAGCTATATAATAAGTGGCATGACTGTACATTATCCCTTAAATGTCCATTTTGTTTGAACTTGTTCATTCATCTAGGCTCAAATCTGCTTGATAAGAAATGGTTTTCTTCGAGGAAGCTTTGCATTTAATGAGGCGAGCTAATAAAATATTTCAACTCAAATCAATATTTCATGTCTACTTATTCACTTATGAGTCAAGCAGCTGTGTAATAAGCGAGATAATGTACATCCAGTTGGTTGTAATAGCAAATTAAACCCTGACATGGTGATCAGGACACAAAGCGGAGTAACAACCGGCTGGATTTACATTAGCCCTTACTAATTTCATTATATGTGACCTAGGGCAGGTTTATCTGGAATAAATTGTACCACAAAGAAAAATTTGCCTGTCAGTTTTAAACTGGTGATTTCAACCAACACTCTCTGGAGTCTAATATGCATCAGATGGCCAGTGAACGGACAGAGTGCTGGTCCCTAGACTTTCAGTCTGAGGCAGTCTGGGTAAACACTCAGTTTTTTGTGTTGTGTTCAAGCTGAAGCTGGATGGACTCACCTCTCGGCGCACCATACTGCACTCCTGTCTCTCCAGCAGGATGTTGAGTACCGTGGCCCACAGGCCGCCTGAAATGTTCTGGCAACTCTCTGACAGCGCCACACACCCTCTCTCTAGCGAACTCAGAGCCGCACCCACAGCCAGGCTGGCACAGCGCACCTAGAGCCAGACAAATGCACACACACACACACACACACACTTGTGCTCAGACCCTGCACATGTGCTTGGCAGTGCTAACTGCCATGGGCTCTTTGGCGTGTAGCACTGGCACAAATTTGTGTTTACCATGCCCATTATATTTTCAGTGCTCAGCATCTGCTGATCTGAGGGAGGCCTGGACATGCACGGGTACTTGGGAAAACTATCAAAAATAGAAGGCCAAGGCACACAAATTGCTAGATAAGGTTTTCATCAAAATTACAGACACATTTAATAATTTTACATAGACTATGATTGCATTCAGCGCCAATGTACAGTGAATGTACATCTTTTAACACAACTCAGGAGAAAAACTTTAAGTTTAAGAAAATCTGTGGGTAGCTGACTCAACTTTCATGTATTTCATGTCCATGGACTTTTGTCAAAATAATAATATTTATATAAATGTATATGGGAAAATATATCATGTTCTTTAACTGGTAGTGTTGTTTATTGAATTTAAATTATGCTGTCATAGAAATTTGCCTTGGCAACTAACTGAAATAAGCTTAAGTTATGGTACCAAAATTACTAATACTAAAACGGAAATAAAAATAAATTAAAGCTAAATAGAAATTAAGAATGACAAAAGCACATACAATTACTAAAATGAAAAATGAAAATATAAAACTAAGCTAATTCAAAATGTGAATAAATAGAAAAAAAAATACAAAATAATACAAAAAAGTTAACTTCCCCATTAGTTCATTTTAAATGGTCCTAGGGTGTAAAAAAATAAAAATAATCAATGTAGTCTCTCAATTAACATGTACAGGAAAGCTGCATTCATAATGAGAATAAATTAATTAGCAAAAACTGCTTAAAACAGTTTTAGATTAAACTTAGCATGTAAGTTGTACATGCTACACAGGAGATGTAAACTTCAAAAAAGTATTTCATGTCAACTATTCAAAACAATAGTTCATGTTGAGTACCTACTGTATGTCCCAATGTTTATTTTAGACGTGAAGGTCTCACCTCAGGGTCTCGGTCCACCCACAGGGGAATTAACCAGGCCAAGCCAAGCTGGGCAGCACTCTGCTCATCAGAACTTTGCTCACGTCCCAAAGACCACAAGGATATCCAGTCCTTAGACAACACACAAAGCGTGGAGCGTAAAACTGCTGTACTAATGTAACCGATACTTAATTGGTAGTATAACGATCAAACTTAGCATTAAAGGGATAGTTCACCCAAAAATGAAAATTGATAATTTGAACATATTTTGAACATTTTGAAAATGAACATAAAAGAGGAGATATTTTGAAGAATTTGGTTACCAACATTCTTCAAAATATCTTCTTTTATGTTCATCAGAAGAAAGAAACTTGTACTGATTTGGAACAACATGAGGGGGAGTAAATGATGACAGAATTTTCATTTTTGGGTGAACTATCCCTTTAAACAGGTTTCTAGTGATAAACCAATATAATCGACCAATATCATGTTCACTAAATTGATTAGAAGAAGTGTTAGCACCCCCTTGTGTCAGTTTCAAAGCCTTATGATATCATTTCTGACCTCGTTTTTGGTTTCTTTCATCATCTCATGTGACAGGTGAAGCAGGCAGATAACAGCATTTTTTGTCACTCCTTTGCCCATGAAGGACATTGAATTTCCTCCCAAATCTACGTAGAATGAAGAGATGACCTGGGAAGAGCAGTCAAATAGGAACACGATCATAATTAGCTGTCTGGGAGACGAATAGGTATCATTTGTGCTTGAATTACATATTTTCATTTGCTATTTTTTTTACAAAACCACCTAGATATCAAGGTATATTCATAATGCCAAACAGTTGATGGACCCCGTTGACTTCCATAGTATTTTTTTTTTTTCCTACTATGGAAGTCAATGGGGTCCATCAACTGTCTGGTTACAGACATTCTTCAAAATATCTTCCTTTGTGTTTAGCAGAAGAAAGAAATTCATACAGGTTTGAAACAACTTGAGCGTGAGTAAATGATGACAGAATTCTCATTTTTAAGTGAACTATTCCTAGTTTAATTAGGTTATAGAGCAATATTGATGCAAAAAAAAATGAGATACAGCTGAGACTCGGCTGATTTGTATGAAGTGATTCATGCTCAAGTGTTTGGGAACATCTTGGACCCTACGTGTGAGTATGCGTTTAATGTGTTCTGTCTGGATGAGAGAAACAAGAACCTTGTATATAATCTGCGCAAAATATATTTTAGTGTGTAACCGAGGCACTTGAGAACATGTGTGTATGCATACTTCCAAGAGGCCACTGAGGTATTTGAGGCAGAGTGTGTTTGGCTCCATGCTGGGTGCGTGTGTGCTCCAGCCGGGCAGGGCGGTCACATGGGCCATGGTCCTGAGCGTGCGCTCAAGAGAGGGCAGGCCGTAGAAGCATGGAGCGTCGGACACGCGCAGGCACTGTAGCAGGCGCAGAGACAGCTCAGAAGCAAACGGTCCGGACAGAACCCCACACACCCTTCAAAGTAGACGAAAAATGCAAAGTGAGGAACAGAGTGATCATAATACAACCCCAAATCAAGAAAAGTTGGGAAATCAAATCAAGAAAAACCCCAATTAAGAATCTGTAATTTGTTCATTCTCTTTCAACCTTAACTGACAAAAGTGCAAAGATTGTCAGTGTTTTTACTGAACAACTTAATTGTATTTTGTAAATATAAACAAATTTTGATTTTGGTGGCTGATACACACTCCCAAAAAAAATTTCTGTTGCGTTGTGGCTTGATTCCATTGTGTTGTGGCTTGATCTGGTGTGTTGTGGCTTGATTCCTTTGTGTTGCGACATGATCATTTGTGTTGTGGCTTGATCCGTTGTGTTGCGGCTTGATCATTTGTGTTTTGGTTTGTTTCGTTGTTTTGTGGCTTGATTCCATTGTGTTGTGGCTTGATTCCGTTGTGTTGTGGCTTGATCCGTTGTGTTGTGGCTTGATCATTTGTGTTTTGGTTTGTTTCGTTGTGTTGTGGCTTGATTCCATTGTGTTGTGGCTTGATCCGTTGTGTTGTGGCTTGATCCGTTGTGTTGTGGCTTGATCATTTGTGTTTTGGTTTGTTTCGTTGTGTTGTGGCTTGATTCCATTGTGTTGTGGCTTGATCCGTTGTGTTGTGGCTTGATCATTTGTGTTTTGGTTTGTTTCGTTGTGTTGTGGCTTGATTCCATTGTGTTGTGGCTTGATCCGTTGTGTTGCGGCTTGATCCGTTGTGTTGTGGCTTGATTCCGTTATGTTGTGGCTTGATCCGTTGTGTTGTGGCTTGATCATTTGTGTTTTGGTTTGTTTCGTTGTGTTGTGGCTTGATTCCATTGTGTTGTGGCTTGATTCCATTGTGTTGTGGCTTGATCCGGTGTGTTGCGACATGATCATTTGTGTTGTGGTTTGTTTCGTTGTGTTGTGGCTTGATCCGGTGTGTTGCGGCTTGATTCTGTTATGTTGTGGCTTGATCCGGTGTGTTGTGGCTTGATTCCGTTACGTTGTAGCTTGATCTGTTGCGGTTTGACTTGATCCGTTGTGTTCTGGTTTGATTATGTTGTGTTGTGGCTTGATCCGGTGTGTTGTGGTTTGTTTCGTTGTGTTGTGGCTTGATCCGTTGTGTTCTGTTTTGATTATGTTGTGTTGTGGCTTGATTCCGTTGTGTTGTGGTTTGTTTCGTTGTGTTGTGGCTTGATTCCATTGTGTTGTGGCTTGATCCGGTGTGTTGTGGCTTGATTCCGTTATGTTGTGGCTTGATTCCATTGTGTTGTGGCTTGATCCGGTGTGTTGTGGCTTGATTCCATTATGTTGTGGCTTGATCCGGTGTGTTGTGGCTTGATTCTGTTATGTTGTGGCTTGATCCGGTGTGTTGTGGCTTGATCCGGTGTGTTGCGGCTTGATTCTGTTATGTTGTGGCTTGATCCGGTGTGTTGTGGCTTGATTCCGTTACGTTGTAGCTTGATCTGTTGCGGTTTGGCTTGATCCGTTGTGTTCTGGTTTGATTATGTTGTGTTGTGGCTTGTTTCCGTTGTGTTGTGGTTTGTTTCGTTGTGTTGTGGCTTGATCCGGTGTGTTGTGGCTTGATCCGGTGTGTTGTGGCTTGATCCGTTGTGTTGCGGCTTGATCTGTAGTGTTGTGGTTTGTTTCGTTGTGTTGTGGCTTGATTCCATTGTGTTGTGGCTTGATCCGTTGTGTTGCGGCTTGATCATTTGTGTTGTGGTTTGTTTCGTTGTGTTGTGGCTTGATTCCATTGTGTTGTGGCTTGATCCGGTGTGTTGCGACATGATCATTTGTGTTGTGGTTTGTTTCGTTGTGTTGTGGCTTGATCCGGTGTGTTGCGGCTTGATTCTGTTATGTTGTGGCTTGATCCGGTGTGTTGCGGCTTGATTCCGTTACGTTGTAGCTTGATCTGTTGCGGTTTGACTTGATCCGTTGTGTTCTGGTTTGATTATGTTGTGTTGTGGCTTGATCCGGTGTGTTGTGGTTTGTTTCGTTGTGTTGTGGCTTGATCCGTTGTGTTCTGTTTTGATTATGTTGTGTTGTGGCTTGATTCCGTTGTGTTGTGGTTTGTTTCGTTGTGTTGTGGCTTGATCCGTTGTGTTCTGTTTTGATTATGTTGTGTTGTGGCTTGATTCCATTGTGTTGTGGCTTGATCCGGTGTGTTGTGGCTTGATTCCGTTATGTTGTGGCTTGATTCCATTGTGTTGTGGCTTGATCCGGTGTGTTGTGGCTTGATTCCATTATGTTGTGGCTTGATCCGGTGTGTTGTGGCTTGATTCCATTATGTTGTGGCTTGATCCGGTGTGTTGTGGCTTGATCTGGTGTGTTGCGGCTTGATTCTGTTATGTTGTGGCTTGATCCGGTGTGTTGTGGCTTGATTCCGTTACGTTGTAGCTTGATCTGTTGCGGTTTGGCTTGATCCGTTGTGTTCTGGTTTGATTATGTTGTGGCTTGTTTCCGTTGTGTTGTGGTTTGTTTCGTTGTGTTGTGGCTTGATTCCATTGTGTTGTGGCTTGATCCGGTGTGTTGCGACATGATCATTTGTGTTGTGGTTTGTTTCGTTGTGTTGTGGCTTGATCCGGTGTGTTGCGGCTTGATTCTGTTATGTTGTGGCTTGATCCGGTGTGTTGCGGCTTGATTCCGTTACGTTGTAGCTTGATCTGTTGCGGTTTGGCTTGATCTGTTGCGGTTTGGCTTGATCCGTTGTGTTCTGGTTTGATTATGTTGTGTTGTGGCTTGATCCGTTGTGTTCTGGTTTGATTATGTTGTGTTGTGGCTTGTTTCCGTTGTGTTGTGGTTTGTTTCGTTGTGTTGTGGCTTGATCCGTTGTGTTCTGGTTTGATTATGTTGTGTTGTGGCTTGATTCCGTTGTGTTGTGGTTTGTTTCGTTGTGTTGTGGCTTGATTCCATTGTGTTGTGGCTTGATCCGGTGTGTTGTGGCTTGATTCCGTTATGTTGCGGCTTGATCCGTTGTGTTGCGGCTTGATCATGTGTTGTGGTTTGTTTTGTTGTGGCTTGATTCCATTGTGTTGTGGCTTGATCCGGTGTGTTGTGGCTTGATTCCGTTATGTTGCGGCTTGATCCGTTGTGTTGCGGCTTGATCATGTGTTGTGGTTTGTTTCGTTGTGTTGTGGCTTGATTCCATTGTGTTGTGGCTTGATCCGGTGTGTTGTGGCTTGATTCCATTATGTTGTGGCTTGATCCGGTGTGTTGTGGCTTGATTCCATTATGTTGTGGCATGATCCGGTGTGTTGTGGCTTGGATCCGGTGTGTTGTGGCTTGATCCGGTGTGTTGTGGCTTGATCCGTTGTGTTGTGGCTTGATCATGTGTTGTGGTTTGTTTCGTTGTGTTGTGGCTTGATTCCATTGTGTTGCGGCTTGATCCGGTGTGTTGCGACATGATCATTTGTGTTGTGGTTTGTTTCGTTGTGTTGTGGCTTGATCCGGTGTGTTGTGGCTTGATTCCGTTACGTTGTAGCTTGATCTGTTGCGGTTTGGCTTGATCCGTTGTGTTCTGGTTTGATTATGTTGTGTTGTGGCTTGTTTCCGTTGTGTTGAGGGCGGGGCTTGATTCCGCCATGTTGTCAACTTACGTTTGCGGTTTCAATTTTGTGACACTAATGGGTCACTGTTCATAAGTTTGGAGTCAATACGATTTTTTTTTTATGTAACAAGGATGCATTATATTGACCAAAAATGACAGTAAAGACATTTATAATGTAGCTTAGTAGTATGAGTAGTATCAGGGCTGGTAACCAAAAAGTTGCAGATTTTAAATGCCCTGATTGTGTTTTAATTTTAATTATCTATTAAAATGTTGCTTTTTTTATTATTAAAATAATTGATGCTTTCTATTCTTTTTGCAACATCAGACCACTCCTTTCATGTTTAAACCTATAGTATACTTTTTTCTTTTTTTTTGCAAAGAAACATATTCATGCCATTTTAAATTAAGTTTCTTGTATTATGAAGAATTACAAACTAAAACGATCATAACATAGAAGGACCATAAAAAGCACCCTGAACAAATGATACATGTTAGATTGCTGCTCATAAACTGAAAATGCATGCAGGGAAATGTCTTAGTAGATCAGATTTGCATTACAGGGCCTTGATACATCAACAACTAACAGTGGGAGTTTCCAATTTACGGATCCCTTAAGGTGTTTTCAGAAGAGTTATTCCATAAATAACAAAATTAAATCAAAAGCATCATTAGATTTGTACTTCCCCCCCAGATGGCAGGTAGAAGCAGAAGTCTCCTAATGAGGATAGTTAAACATTTTATGCATGTACAGGAGAGAGAAAAGGAAGAGTGTTTTAGGAATAACAAATCTGCCTTGTCGGTCTAAATGGTTTCAATGAGTGTGTTTTGGGGAGTAAACAGATGTGACAGAGTGTTTTAGCACCCTCACTAACCACAGGTGCATGCTAAACTCAATAGATGCTACGGCTCTTGAATACATTTGAAGATTTAATTAAAATACACAGCGGCCTGCAAACCAATCATTTTGATAGAAAAAAAGACCAGGATTCAAAAAGTGATATCTTGATTATACTTCATAAAAAAGTTTTTAGAAGCTTCTTGGGGCCATGGCTTAGGGGTCAGCGCACATGTTCTGGGCACATTGAGCTGCGGTGTGCATGTGGGTGACAGGTTCGAGCTCCACAAAATCTCTGTAACTACATAACTATCCAATGAAAGATGAAAGACATTTAGCTATAGTAACTGGAATACCCTGGTAAATACACTACTGTTCTGAAGATTGGGGTCAGTATTTTTTTTTTAGGAAATGAATACATTTATTCAGCAAGTATGTATTAAATTGATCCAAAGTGACAGTAAATATTATTCTATTACAACTTTCTATTCATAAAGTATTAATGAAAAAAGTATCTTTGTTAGGCCTGTCATTATTATTGATTAATCGTCTGATTGTGGTCATTTGATCAAATTGAAATTATTTCAGATAACCGCAATAATTTTCCCGTTAAAATTTCACTCACATTTTGCCAAAGAATATAAAAAACTGTTGTAAAGGACATCAAGAGATTTAAAGGCCTGTGGGTTTAATCAGACTGCATTATATATTATATTATATTATATTATATTATATTATATTATATTATATGGGCCAATTTTATAAACATTTTTATTATTATATTATATACGATTCCAAGTAAAAAGAAACTATTACAGAAAGTGATACAAATAATTGCGCTTGATGAATTAAGCTTTGCATCACATTTCAAATTTAGCCAAATAGAAAATGTTTCTTTTAAATTGTAATATTTCACAATATTACTGTTTTTTCTGTATTTTTACTGACCAGAAGAGACTTCTTTAAACAATAAAAATAAAATTACCGATCGGTATTTTTTGGTTGGTAGTGTATTAAGGCCTAGCAGTCAATAGCAGATACTGAAGAACTTTAATTTCTATAGTCTTCAAACAGGAAATAGGTCCAAGACAGTACTCAGGTGCCACAGTGTGTGTGGGTATGTTCTATAGATAGAGCGGTCTGATGGTTGACTCCATGTGTTAAAGAATATGAGTGAGTCAGTAAGTGTGGGTCTGTTGTTAAATGAGTCAAGTGAGTCAATTTTGTGTGTGAGTGACTCATTCAGTGTCCCTGAGTTTGTGAGTCACGTGTCACCCACCACTGTGTGTTACCTGTCAGGACTGTGTGTCATTCGAAGCAGCAGAGTGTTGAAGAGGCCTGTCAGTTCTCTCTGTAGCCGGTGACTGAGGTGGGCCTGAAGCTTGTCCGCTTCCCCCTGTGACTGGATCTGTGTGTGGGTCTGCAGTTCAGCACTCAGCAACAAGTTCAGCAGGGTGTGTGACTCCTACACACACGAATACACAGCTACTTAACAATGTGATCTGTCAATTACAGCCATCTTACACCTCCTGATTCAGCTGAACACAATTTGATGACTCCATCCTTATCCTCCACAGGAACGACTACTAAAAATAGCAGCTTTATTACAAAGTCCTCATTCAGCAACACTAGAAATCTTAATCCTGCATATAATTTACCTACAAGGGGGTTCTGTGTGATTTTTAAGGAGTTCTGGCTAGTTGCTTGTAGTTGTAAGGGTGCAATGGATCGCAGTTGATCTGTGATCTGTACGGACCAGGCCCCACGGTTCGTCACGCATGTGATTAGCGGATTAATTGCGGATTAGTTTAACCATCATAGAGTGAAAGTTTATCATTTGCAAGTCTTTTCTTGACAATTTAGACATTTAAGCGATTTTAAACCATTCAAACACAAGAGGCAAAAGAGAACTCAATTGCGTGCTGTTATCTGAGCAAACAGCTGCACACACCCGATGCACACACACACAGAGGCCTTCAGATTGATTCAAATTGATTCCTCTTTCACATCTTCTTGCGCTTGAACGGACACATACACACAAAATTATGGTAAAATACCCGTCTCTGCATGTATTCTCGTAAACACTATCGTTATGTCTTAAGTGAACATAAACAGTTGAGAAAGAAATCGGATGTGTATCATTATATTGGATTCGTTCATTGGGGCTTAAAAGGACAGCAACCTATAAATACCTGCTGCTAAGTCATTAAAGGGTTATTCACCCAAAAATTGTTCTTCTTTCAGCCAAACACAATCTGAGTTATATAACAAAAAAAATACCCTGGCTCTTCCAAGCTTTGTAATGGGAGTGAATAGTACCTGAGATTTTGAAGCCCCAAAAAAAAAAGCACATTCATCCATCATGAAAGTAATCCATATGGCTCCAGGGGGTTAATAACTGAGCAGTGCGTTTTTGTAAGAAAAATATCCATATTTATAACTTTATAAAGAGTACAAGAGTAGAGTTTCGGCGGAAGAGTAACCCCTGACCTGACACATGACATATTGACGAACGCAGAAGCGCAGGATAGAGCAAAACAAAACAATGGCCACGAATTAGAAGTCTAAAACGAGAATATTTTAAGAGAAATGTTGGAGGAGCTTGAGTTTGTTGCCCAGTCCTATTTTTTTAATCACGAGAGGCGTCTTCCCTCACCTAAGCTCACACTACTCCTACATCAAACGTCATGTGTCGGGTCAGATGTCACTCTTCCGCCGGAACTCTACTCACGTAAGGCCGTTACCGGAAGCAAATTATTATCATTTATAAAGTTAAATATGGTTGTTTTTTTGTTACAAAAACACATCACTTAAGATGGTCTTTCTTAACCCCCTGGAGCCGAATGGATTACTTTTATGATGGATGGATGGATGCGCTTTTTGGGGCTTCAAAATCTTAGTTACTATTCACTCCCATTATAAAGCTTGGAAGAGCCAGGTTATATTTTAATATAACTCCGATTGTGTTTGGCTGAAAGAAGAAAGTCATATACACCTAGGATGGCTGAGTAAATTATGAGATCATTTTCATTTTTCGGGTGAGCTAACCATTTAAATGTTAATAAAACAACTAAAGACATTTTAACAAAGATTAATCTAGATTTAATTTATACAGTGAACACTATATTACATTTAATGATCACATTTCTGTACCTGAATACTACTGTTAGACCTTACTTAACTTTGTTATATTGCATTTATCTATGGTTGTAATTTTTTTTTTTTTTTTTTTTTTTTGCTGATCTGAAAAATTGTCTGATCCGTGATTTAAAAAAAACGCCCTATGATCCGAACCGTGAGTTTAGTGATCCGTTGCACCACTAGTTGCTAGGATCACTGTGGAGATCGCTAGGGTGTTCTGAATGGTTGTTAGGCAGGTAAAAAAAAAGTGTGTGTGTGTGTGGGCGGGGGGGGGTGTTCTGGTTGGTGGTCTTGGTGGTTACTCAGGAACTGTTGGGAAGTTGCTGTTGGGTGTTCTGTGTGGTTGCTTAGCTGTTTTGGTTTGTATAGAAGAAAGGGGGTTTCTAAGGATCCTTGTGCATCGCTAGTCATTTGCAAGGGGGTTAGAGATGGTTGCTAAAGCATTGCTAGGTAGTTGCTATGGTGTTCGGTGTGGTTTTTAAGTGGTTGCTAAGACATGAGTGATTGCTTTTTAACCCAGCCGTAATTCTCTATGATATTCCTCTCCTTAGATATTTGTGTGGTCCCTTTTCAATGCAAGTCTATGGGATTTTTTTTTTTTTTTTGTAAGTAATCTCTCCTCCTCAGTAAGCCACACAATTTGAGCAATCATTCATGTCCAAAGCTCTAATGATGCAGCATACAAAATTTTTGTGCAAAAGAATATTAATAAGCATGTGCTTGTCTTAACAGGCACCACTGGAAAAAAAAAAAACACACGGTTGTGCCCGTTTCATTTAGACGGCACAGATGTTTGAGAAACACTCCAGCGACTGTGGATGCTCTCTGCATTTCACCACCTCCCCCACCAGGCGTTTCATCAAACCCAGCGTTCTCTGTCAAGCGTCAAGGCAGGTTTGTTTGCATACATACACATTAATGCGAGGTAAGTCAGGAATAGACTTTTAGTAAATAAAGCCATTCTTCCCCAGTGTGAAAAACAAAAACAATGACAGCTGAAGAACGTCTCTCCGCCACAAGCGTTAATTCAATATTAATGTATTTGTATTGCTCCGCAGTGTGATTTATTTCAGCTTCTCTTAATAAATACACCACACTGTGTTCATCTGAGGCAGGAGGGCAAGCTAATTTAATTATCAAGGTACAATAAGTCTCTTTATTGTTTTTATGAGGGCTCCAAAGATAAATAAAAGCACTCCATAAAGGATTCAACACGGCTGTGGTATGTGGCAAGGGTTTATTCAGAAATACCTGGTTTAGGAGTAATTCTAGGAGCCATTTTAGGTCCTGGTGATCCAACTCAGACTGATTCTGCTTAAAGAAGGTGTTGAGGAATGAGACAATGTCCACCAAGAGCCTCTCATCTTGACGGCAAGCTGGACGTACCATAATAAATCTGTTAATAAAAAAAGAAGTGTTTATGTTGGCATTCAAAAGTTTGGTGTTGGTAAGATTTTAAAATGTTTTTGAAAGAAGTCGTTATGCGCATTTCTAATGCATAATTGCATATATGTGTGTTTTTATGAAAAATACAGTAATTTCAGGAATATTGTAGAAAAACTGCAATTTAAAACAACTGTTTTCTTTAATATATTTTAAAATTGTACGTTATTGCTGTGATGTCAAATCTCCGGTCTTCAGTGTCACATGATCCCTCACAAATCATTAATTATCTCATTATTTCTTCTTATTATCAATGTTTAAACAGTTGTGATGCTAAATATTTTTGTGAATCATTTTTTCAGAATTATTTGATGAACAGGAAGTTCAAAAGAACAGCATTTATATTAGAAATATAATCTTTTGTAACAGTATAAATGCATTTACTGTCACTTTTGATCAACTGAATTCATCCTTGCTCAATAAGTATTGACAAAAATCTTACTGACCAGACATCTTGAACGGTAGTGTATATTTTACGTAACTTTTTAACAGGTTAGAAACAGGTTAGGACAGGTAGAACAGTTCACTTAAAAATTTAAATTCTGTCATCATTTACTCACCCTCAAGTTGTTTCAAACCTGTATGAATTTATTTCTTCTTTATTTTGAAGAATGTCAGCAACCAAACAGTTGATGGACCCCATTGACTTCCATAGTAGGAAAAAAAATACTATGGAAGTCAATGGGGTCCATCAACTGTCTGGTCACCGACATTCTTCAAAATAAAGAAGAAATAAATTCATACAGGTTTGAAACAACTTGAGGGTGAGTAAATGATGACAGAACTTTCATTTTTAAGTGAACAATTCCTTTAATCGATTTAATCTGTCTTTGCTGAATACATTTCTTTAAAAAAAAAAATCTTACTGACCCAAAACTTTTGAACGGTACTATATTTAGTTTCAGAGTCATTTCTAAGCTCTGTTTTGCCAAAGATAAAATATCGTTCTGCTTTGTGTCTGAAGGTGTCAGCTCATTCATTGTTTAAGGCTGTGTAATGCTGGCGCACTCCATCAAACTCATGCCTGGCGATCACAAATCACATACCTGGAGGTATACAGAAAACAAATGTATAGATCACACACACAGTGTGTTTACCTCTCTACAGCGTTGTGCCAGCTTAGGGTTTGCAGGATGTTCTTGCTGCTCTGGGCAGTGGATTTGAGTGCAAGGCGGTCAGCGAAAAGGTACAGGTGCATTCTGGTCAAGGCAAAGGTGACTGTGCTGTGGGAGCTTGCATCACGGACCCCGTGAATGCAGTCCCCTAACCCGGACCTTATATTGCTTATTCTTAACACCACCACCTGAGATTCGGACAGCACCAGATCACCATGAAACCTTAGGGTGAGGAGGAAGCAGAAAACGAGGGGTTACGAAAAAAGTTAAGCCTTTCAGCACTCTAACCCAATGTGCATGTTGAAGTCACTGAGACCAAAACATGTTCTTACATGTGTCGTAAGCAATTTAAAAAAAAATTCTGGATGCAAACATGTTATGAGCCTTGGTGATGATTATTAATGAATAACTATTTTAAATATTTAGGTTATCAAAAGAAGACTTGGAACAGTGCACAAATCAACTTTTATGGTACCTTGTTGTTGTTTTTTGAAGTTTGACACAGATGGTCACTATGTATCGGAAGCATAAAGCTTGAAAAATAAAAACAAAAATTTTCTTCCACAGATAAATTACAGCATAGAGGTTTGGAGCGACCGTAAATAATGACATTTTTTATTTTTTCATTTATTCCTTTAGGGAAGCCAGACAAGTTTACTGCCAGCAGATCAGCAGATCTGTAATCATTTTATACTTGGTAACAAATCAACAGCTTCTGTGTATTAAAATGACGTTAAGTTCTACTGCAAAAGTTTCCAAACAGTTCAGCAATAAAAAACTATCTATCTTAACTCTTAAGATGATACAGATTTACTGCCTAAAACTCCTAGTGCTCAATACAATTTGAGTGCTTGAAAACAAATAAAAGGCTTTGAGAATGTCAAAAGTGCACCTATTATGCTATTTTAAAGATTCCTATTCTTGTTTTGGAGGTCTACAACAGGTTTACATGCATCCAAGTCCAAAAACACTTTCATTTTCTCATAATATACATTGAAGCATCTCTCGCAGTGTCTGAAACCATTCAATCAAGGATTCGGTCCTAACATGTCAACAGCACAAACCAAGCTTTTCCAGGCTTCAGCTACAACTACAGATTTTTTTAGGTCAAATTAGATGTTGTTCACGGGCAACCAATGAAGACCAAAGGCTGGCATTATGCAAATATATTACAAACCTACTTAGGTTCGTACAGGAAGTACAGGCTGGAATTACTGACGGCTCGTTTCAGGCCGTTCTAAATCGGTTCAGTACCTCCATGCACTTTGATATTTGAAACTTCGCAGACATTTTACATTTGTAAACAGCTATATTACACACCACATGAAACGTAATATCAGGAAAAAAGCATAATAGGGGCACTTTAAATTAAATTGTACCTTAAAACGCTCACCACAATGAACTTATACAAGCATGCGAGTAAATTCTACTTACTCCAGTACATCACTCCTAAAACCCTTCAGATGCTCTAGCAGTCCATCAATCCCAGAATGCCATGCTGTGTTCCAGGTGATCTGCAGTGCCTCCCAGGCAGGTTTCAGACTCAGCAGGTCTGAATATGGAGGGAGAACTGAACAGTAGGGACTCACTGCATGGTGTGAGGGCGCTTGAAACGGAAGATTATACCTGTAAGAAAATACGAGATTTAACATTTCATATACAGTTAATCTGTCAAATAATAGTTAAATCACCATTTAATTTTCCCACGACACCTATAAAAGTCAGGTTATGGGGGAATTAAATGGCCGTTTCTTTTAATGCACAGCTAGAATGTCGTAATGGATGTGATTTACCTCCGTATAATGGCAGCAGGCAGTGAGAAGGAAGACAGGCCTGTGTCTGAGCCAGCTTTGTCAGTCCTGATCATGGCACAAAGAGGGTGAAATGTAACGTGAGCCAAAGCATTCTGGTTTTTACCATATTTCAACTGTTTTTTATCTACATAATGAAAGTCATTGGAGACCAAAACAACACTGGACCCCATTGACTTTCATTTTTGGGTGAAATATCCTTTTAAGTTAAACAAAACCCTTACTCATAATTATAAGAGTGTGATCACTATTAAGCCGCCTTTCCACTATCTCCGACAAGCGTCAGACCAGAAGTCATTCGTTTTCAATGCAGAGTAGTACGGGAGGTTCATGGAGTTCTGACCATATGCGTGGCAATTTCAGAACTGATTTGAGCTTCGGATGTGATTACCGGTATTCTAAAAAATATGAATGTGAGGTGATTTCATAATTATTTATGTCGATTAGAAAACCCACTATGTTTTTCTTTTGGATGTATGAATATACCCACACAAAATAAATTACCTCCAAATACATTTATTATATTCATTCAAATCCTTCATTTTACCGTGGTGTGTAAGCGGAGGGTAATGGTTGCTTCACGTTTAATTTGAAAGTTCCATGCGACTGCCACTAGAGGTTGAAATGTGACAATTGTATGTGAATGTCGAAGATTTACATCACTTTTACATTTATTCATTTAGCAGACGCTTTTATCAAAACAAACAACTACATGTTGAAGAATACAACAAGTGATTCATCTTAAAGTGACAAACTGCTAGTAATACAAAGTTTCAGACAACGGAGATAGTGGAAAGCTGGCTTTACAGGTTTTTTTTTTAACTGACAGGGTTTGATGAAACCAGCTGCAGATATTTTACATATCGACCAATGGAGTGTGAGATCATACAACAAAGAAAACTTACCAAACGTCCATTCGTGCGATTTCATCAAACAGCAGATTGCACATCAATGCGGCAGCCTCGCTCACATCACCCTGACTCTCCTTTATCAACAGAGATGCTTAAAAAGAAAAGACAATTTAAATGGCCAGGGAAGCAATCATTTAAATGTACAAATGTGTCGTAGCATGAATTATACAGCATGTGTTCGCATTAAAAATGGTTAATTGAGGCATAGTGGCAAACAGATTTTAAGGGCCGCATCCTGGGACCGAGGTGGAATAAAACATGAAAACAAAACTATAACAAGGAAAACAACACAACTCATCCATTATAGATGTGAAAGTAAAACAAAAAGGGCTCGAGTCAGAAAAAACTAATTTTACATCGCCGTACTCTAGACGATCACAAACATTTGCAAACAGCTTATCGGGGAGCTCTTCACTGGACGTTTCTAAATGTCTGGACATGCATAAAAATTACATTTGCCATTTGTGCATTGTCTAGAACTGGAAGGATCGTGTCAATAGCTCTTAATTTCCAGCAGTAAGTAAACAAAATGCAACTGCAAGCAGCAATTAAGTGGCCAAACACACCAGTGGATCTTGTGACGCCATGATCTTTTGATATTTTCTTTTTGGTTGAAAGGCTAGAAGAAGATATGTTATTTCTTGTAACAAATGACCAGTATGTGGTGCTGAATTCAAACTTTGCACATACCATAGGGAACTGTGAGAAATGACAGACTGTTGCCATTAACTTGTTTGTTTGTGTTGAAACAGTTTTGAAAATCAAGAGGTTTGGTGAGGTTTGGTCTACAGATGGTCTGAGCTAATTTTGTGAAAGATTACAGACCTTGAAAATAAAGCTATCAAGCCTTCACAAATATATGGTGAGAAGAACGAGTATAACCTATTTTCCAAAACTATATTTTTTAAAAACCTTTCACCGCCATCGTCTGAAGATCACTGACAAATAAATCAGCATGATTTATCAGCAAATTTAAGGAAAACTATTTTGTTTCTAAGCTGTAAAATTGTAACAATCCAAAAAGTTTGGGGTTAGTATGTTTTTTTAAATACTTTATTCAGCATGGACACATTACATGAAAAATAATTAAAATAATAAGAAATGTTTCTTTAGCACTAAATCAGCATAGTAGAATGATTTCTGAAGGATCATGTGACAGACACTGAAGAGAGGACTGAAGTAATGGCTGCTGAAAATTCAGCTTCGCATCACAGGAATAAAATACTGTTCACTTATATATAAAATTGAAAAGTTATTTTAAATTGTAATAATTTTTCACAATATTAACAGTTCTTACTGTATTTTTGATCAAATGAATGCAGCCTTGGTGAGCATAAGAGACTTCTTTATTTTTTGCTTGAACAGTAGTGTACATGCTATTGCAATGAACTATGCGCTAGAGGGATTGAGAAAAGGACCCCAAGACTGGCACCATGAACACCAAGGGCCTTCCCAATCACTGTGCCAAAGGGGCTGACATAAACTAACATCTAAAAAAGGTGTCTACAAAACTGGTTTTTGGGACTAATTAACCAACTATCTATGTGCCGTACCTCTGAGCAGCGTGACGAGAAGAGACGTCTGCTGAGCCAGACTGTGACGCAGAGAGGGGTCCGCAAACACCAGCTTCCTTAGCATGCATATGCTGGGCTCCAACATGCAATCCATGCCCTGGATAATGAATACAAAGCCTGAATGCAAAACCTTCTAAAGTAAATAGATGCAATAGCCCATAAAAATGCAAGCCCTAAAAATACAATGCATTAAAATGGAAGCATGGTTAATGCAATGCATATTTTTTTCAAGTAGTGCAATTTAACAGGCTTTTTTGTTTCAAAAACATTTGGCATTATTTTACTTCCATAGTTTCGACCGCAGGAACCAGGGTCTAAATGAAGTTCCGGGTAAAAATGTCCCCCTCAGAAAGTCCCTGCTTGCGAGGTAGTACTTTTTCAAAGTTCAGGAACTTTCGGGGGTGGGACTTGGGCGCTGAACATGCTGACTGGATGAGTTAATGCCGCATTTTGATTGGTTGATTGGTTTCATTTCACTGACCATTTTTAAAAATGCGGCTGCATGCAGTCCTAAGTGTAATTTATCTAATCTTAGACAGTGGTGGAAAAGCAGAACGCAACAGGTCTGGGGGGAAAAAGTTCCTGGGACAAATCTCCGGGTAATTTCGGTGGAAACGCAGCTAAAACAAGCCTAAGATTTATTAAATTAACACATATTATACAGAGACACTTCATATGTAATGGTATTAAATTATTTGTTGATTGCATTTAATAGATAACATACTTTCAATAAAACATTTGTAATTGGTTTGTAAAAGGTGTTTTTATGCATGTTTGGGTTGAGTTTTTGTTGCATTTTCACTATTCTGACCAGCAAGCATCACCCACATGAGCTGTTTCAAAAGATTTAAAAAAAAAAAAAAATCACTTTGCAAAGCAAGTGGTTCAACTGATTCAAAGATTTGAAAGGTTTTGTTTCTCCCATCTCTAGTAGACCCTAGGAAAAACCACACATCTGCGATAAACTACTGCACTGCTAAGCTGTTTGGAGTGGTGTTATGCCACAGCTTTAGAGGAAACAGTCATAATTCATCACAATTGAGTCTAGAAGTGTTTACACAAACAATCACAACCGCAGTCATAACATTCACAGTAAAACTACAACAACACAAAAAGTTAGACAAGTAGTCAAAACAAACAGGCAAAGCAGTGACGTAATTGACAGTAACAGCACTAACTAGGTATGGCAAATGTAGGAGACATATCGGATTCTGCTCATGGCGTAATTGCCAGACATTTCTGTGCATAATTCTCGCTAATTAGCCATATTAGCAGGCTGGAATACTTGACAAAGCTGGCAGCTTTCAGCCTAGGGATGCAGAGATCATGCAATAGATGCGAATTAAGACTGACTCACTCTTGACTGAAACCATTAACTCAAGCATCATGCCCAGGCACCAGTTTCCTGAATTCATTCAGGATAAAAGGCTCACTGAACAAAAGAGAATGTGAGGTTTACCGCCACATTGTTGTTGACGCACTCCGTGATGAAAGATATGAGCTTGTCTGATAAGCCCAAGGCCTTCAGTACCACATGCATTGATGAATCTATAAAGAACATAATTACAAATAAATCAAGACCAGCTTTGTTTCTAGAACATGTTGAAATATGTGTTATTTGCTTTGTCAATTTATGTTTCAAAGATCAAAAGCATTATTCAAAACAATTAAAATTGGTTTGTGAGGTGTTTCAAGAGAAATGGACCTCACTTTTGGATAGACAACGTGTTAATTTGATGAAGTTCACTCATTAGGTTATAATGTCTAAATTAATCTAAAGGACAAAAAAATCTGGAGTGTAAAAACCGGTAAAACAAATCTATTGAACATCGATAAATTAAATATGGTGTCTTCTCAGCCTAAGGTTAATTAGGATGAATGGATACACGAGTGTTATTTTAGTATAACTGATATAGTACTATAATAATTTTTGTTAAGATTTTGAATTAGATTACATTTTTTTGTATTCTGTTAAAGTGTTAATAAAAAAACGATTAAAAATGACAAACAAAATTACAACAAAATTACGAAGTTAATGATAAAATAATTTAGTTAATGATAAAAACAATGGGATGCACAGATGAATTCCTCACCTTGCAGAACAATAGCCAACTGATCAGCCGCAGATTTCCGCAAAACTAGATCTACCGTGTCCGACGTAAGGATATTGTACAATTTATTTACAGACTCCACCTGTTTAAACAAAAAAAAAAAACATTTACTGAAGATTTTGTCAAGGCCACTAAAAACAGAGCAAAATATTTGTACATGGTGTCAAAGCCAATAATAACAGTGGATTCAAAGCAACACAAGAGTGTATTATTAATAGGCTGCTTGAGTGAGGGAGCAGCGTTTTACCTTCACGTATGACTTTTCTGAATTGCTCAACTTTATGTCCACACTTTTATTAAGAACATAGAGATTTGGTAAACATGACAATGTGGAGCTGTCCAGGGTTGGTCTGGAGTTGCTGGCTCCCTCAGAGCTGGTCAGGTGTGGTAGCAGATGTTGGACTGCTTTATTCCTCACGCTAAAAGTTGCAAACAGAGACACAGCATTTACAAACTTTGGAAAGAAGTTATTAAGCTCAATGTCAAAGCTGCTCTTTTTCTTTCAATGAAAGTGAATGCTGATCACGACTGTCCAGCAATGTTTTCTGTGAATAACATAACTTTCAGTCTGTTAGCCTTTGTGATATAGCCTTTTTAAATTGAAATAATGTTAACACTTTACAATAAGGTTTCATTAGTTAACATTAATTAACTGCATTAGTTCAAATTAACTAATAATGAACTGCACTTCTACAACATTTATTAATCTTTGTTAATGTTAACTACTTCAACATTTACTAATACATTATTGAAATCAAAAGTTGTTTTGTTAACATTAGTTGATGCACTGTGAATAAACATGAACAGTTTATTTGTATTAACTAACATTAACAAAGATTAAAAAATACAGTAACATATGCATTGTGTTCATGTTAGTTAATACATCAACTAACGTTTACAAATCTTATTGTAAAGTGTTACCAATATAATATAGTTTAAAAGAATAATAATATAGTGCAAAATTAATGTATTTTTTCTGACAGTTAATTGAATGTTTACTGCAATTAAATAGTTTAACCTTATATTAAATGCAATTAGCTGACCTTGAGTGCTTTTTTATGTAATTTCATAATTAATTCTTCTGTCTTTTGAAAAAAATGTAATAATTTCACTGCTGAATGTACCAACAAGCATTAATGGTAAAATAAAATTCCTTTAATGTCATTTTTTATTAAAACTTGTATTTCAGGTATTTAAATGTTTGTAATTAAACATTTGTAATGATGAGGTTGCAATTTAATACATATAAAATATATTAACTTTAAATGTATTATCAAATACTAGTTAAATGATCAAGTACTTTACAAGTGCTTTAGTATGTTAGTCAACAGGTTTTTAAAGCACGACAAAAGATTATTAAAACAATGATTACAAAGTGCACTTTTTTATAGTGTGATTAATTGTGTAAGGAAACCGTCGTAAAAGCGTAAGTTAAGTAGACTTTTGT
Organism: Rhinichthys klamathensis goyatoka; assembly: GCF_029890125.1. NCBI lineage: Eukaryota > Metazoa > Chordata > Actinopteri > Cypriniformes > Leuciscidae > Rhinichthys > Rhinichthys klamathensis. The sequence goes on along the minus strand of NW_026606648.1, from coordinate 1,273,132 downwards.
TTCATTATATATTACATTATATTTATATTATTTCATGCAAGAACATTATTTAACATTTGTACACTACAAGTGCACATACATACAATACAATGTATGGCACTTCTTTTTCACTTGGGAAAGCTACTGTATAGTTTCAGAAGACTTGGAATATATCCATGTGGAACTACTTTTACAATGCTTATTAACCTTGACTTTCACAGTTCCAATTTCATTACGTTGTAAAAGAGCAGCGATAACATACTACAAACAATCTCCTGTTGTGTTTCACAGAAGAAAATGATATGGGTGAGTAAATGATGACAGAATTTTCATCTTTTGGTAATTATTGCCATAGAGAAGAAAATGGAAGAAATCCAAATCGATGTGCACTTTAAACTCACGTGTGATGCTTGGTGAACAGAAGCCGGAGGGCCATCCGTAGTCTGGTAGGCGGTGAACAAACCTCATCTTCCTTCTCAGCAGATGCTTCACTTAACAGCAAGATACAGTTTCCCAGGGCGTCATCAGTACTGGCGTAACTCTAATATACATAAACGCACAAAGCTTTAACACAGCATAAAATAGACTTCCAAAACCTAAATACAACTTGAAACAACAATAAATAAACACACAATTCCGACAGACTATTTCACCACTGCTTTATTGACAGCACAAACCAATTACTGAGGCTTCAGCTAAAATGAATCAAATGTGATGACCTTGACAAGATTTATGAATATTCAATGCCACTCCAACCCCACCCTTCAAAAACTGAAACGCAGCTTCTGTAGTTGAAAAGTACAAGATAACCATGTTTAAAATAGAATGCGGCGTAACATGGATATTACCATTCAGCCTCGGGCATCTTGCAAACACGTTAATATTACATTGGAAATTATTTTTTCAGCCAAGTTTGACGGTTATATTGCTGCTATGCGCTTGTGTGTGTGTGTGAAGAGAGATGTGGAGAAAGGAAAGAGTGTTTCCACCTGTAATATAGGAATGACCGGGTAAAGTGCCTCATTAAATCTGCTCCAACTTGCGGCTGTCATCATCAATCGTCCCTTCAGCAGATAGAGTAGTATATCCTTGGCAGCAGCGCTCACCTTTGGATCACACATAAAGTTAGTTGATGGCGCTATGATATTGCACTTACAACAAGCTACCTCATCCAAATCCACCAAACGTCACCTGCAGCAGTGTGACGGGGGCATTTCCAATGTCAATCATTAGTTTAGCATGACCTCAGTAACCCATTAAACATACAGAGTGGATACATTATTTATTAACAAACTGTGTATTGGTATATCAAAATATTTCTTCTTTGTGCATTACTTGGGGTCTCGCTGGAAACAGGAAGATGAATTATTCACCTCTCTTGCTTGGTCTTGAAGGCCAAACACACTGATCTCATACAGGACACGGGAGTGAAGCAAGAAATGCACTCCGCTGCAGATGGATGAGGCCGGTCTGGCCACATTCTGAACTCCCAAGCACTCCTGTGGGGTGAGAGCAGCAAGTTAGGGTGGGGATATTACCGTCTACAGGGTTCAAGGGTCACCAACACCCTATGTGGAGTGTAATAGAATTGCTAGGAAGTGTAATTGCAGGGGGTAAAAGTGCATTTTACCCCCTGGAAAAGGAAGAACTCTTAACTAAAATATTTCTGGCTGGAAGTACCAGGTCATCAGGTGGTCAAGCTTGCCAACTAGTCCAAAAGATGCTTTAGAATAAACAACATTTTTGTATAATTTTAAATATATGCACTATTGTTCAGAGGTTTGGGGTTGGTTAGGTTTTTTAATGTTTTTGAAAGATGTCTCTAAAGGTTATCAAGTAGGGCTGGGACAATAAATCGATTCATCGCGATTCCAATATTTTCCGAATGCATAGCTATTCTATCTCAAATCGATTCTGAGCTTAGTTTGTAACAGCAGATGGCCGTTCTAGGCTAGTTTTTAACCGCACGCTCAAATGCTCACGAAGAAGAGCGCTCGTGCGTTCTGCTGAGTCTGAGAATGTAGTTGCACTGAATGCTTTAATGACGCGAGATTAATGTAAACAGCCCACTGCAAACACCCTTAATACGCTTCAACCTTTTCGAACTTTATGATTGATTATTTCGTAGAAGGTTCAAGTGGTGTGTCTAAGGCATTGGAAGCCAGCAGAGTACGGCTGTTTCTAAAGCATGCAGTGACATCAGCTGTTAAAAACTAAGCTCAGAATCGATTCGAGAGAGAATCGCGATGCATTCGGAAAATCTCAGAATCAATCCAGAATAATTTCTCAATTCACGATCACGATTTATTGTCCCAGCCCTATTATCAAGGCTGCATTTATTTATTCAAAGATGCAGTAAAAACATTTACACAAACATTTGTGCTGCTTAATATTATTGTAGAAATTGTGTTCATCTTTCTTTTTTTTCAGGGTTCTTTGATGAATAGAAAGGACAGCATTTATTTGAAATATAAATATTTTGTAACATTATAAATGCATTTCTCTTTTGATTATGAATTTCTTTCAAATTATTTTTTAGTGAACCAAACCTACAGAACTTTTTGGTTCTGAAAATGTTAAATACTTACATCATTTTTTATTATAATATAATGTAATATAATATAATATAACAATGATATAATATATAAAAACTCTTTAACTCTATATTTTAATTGCATGAATCTTAAACACACAAAACAGTTTAAACTTAATTTCAAGTTGGACACATCTGATTGTGATTTGTTCCTGAATCTATAGTGGGCCATTCTTTTTTGAGAGTCAACATTGAACTGCGGTTCAGGAAACACTGGATTAATGGGTCAACTTTTGCCCTAGCAGGTACTAGTCCAGCAAATCAACCACCTAAAGAATGTTAGATAAGTTTGACCCTATAAAACCATATGCTTCCATCAAACAAATCAGATGGTTAAGCTGGAATTTTCAGTTCCAAACCTAGGTGAACTTTTTCCTTTTTCGTTTCTGTCACTCATCTACAGGAAGTGGTTAAAAATAAGCTCCCTAATTTTCACTGCACATCTTGTACCTTCAAAACACTCAGAGTGCAGGAGTAGGTTTCCACCTTCACTTGGGACAGAGGGTGAGACAAAAGCTTCAGAAATATCTTCTGACTCTCCGACTGCAGGAGCGGGCTTGCTTGTGCAAATTTCCACCTACGAAGAGACACGATTTTACAGATTTTTATACGATGACACTTCTTCCACAGTGCCAGACAAAACAGCAGATGTCAATGGTGTTTTTACGGTTGCTATAATTGTGACAAACTTACAGGTAGGAGCAAATTTGGACGCATTCCTTCACCATCGGTAGGTGCTGATGGTACGGAAAAGCATCTATTCCTTGGTCAGCAAGCTCCAAAAGCTCATGCCAATTCTTATCGCCCTGTAAAGCAAAATTTCCACTTGAAGCACTTCTACTTCCAATTCGACATAAGGCTGAGTAAATAATAATCTTTTAGTGGGCTAGTCCTTTAAAGTTGGCATGAAATGGAAGTTGTGATACACTTTTCTTCCTTAATGTGATGTATATATGAGTGAAATGGCTTCTCGAACAAGCAAAAAAAATGTAGGGTGGAGCTTGATTTTGTCCATTGGGAATTGAGTGAATTGTTGGATTGTTGTGGGTTACTATTTCTGTGATGTCATGTGAGTGACAGGTTGTCCCGCTCTCTCGGCAGTGAACATGTCATCAGAGAAGAGAAGACATGTGGTTTCAAGAGACAGGAGGTTGCTTTGGTTAAATTATTTAATTACTTTGATTTCATGCCCATTTCCTCTATTTTCATAATTAGATATTACCTTTCACTAATAATTTAATAACACTAATAAATTACATTTTTAGTAAATCTCAACTTGAGTCAATATTTCAATATATTTTAGTTTGTGTTTTCTTTTTAAATTATTTAGACATTAAGTGTTGAATTTTAATATTGACTATTATAACATAATAAAATAATTATCGGCTTATTGGTATAGAACAGTATTTTAATACCAGTGGATTCATTGAATAAGGCATGCACTGAAAGAAATTGTTCTAGCTACGAGTTTGTCATTCTTGAAAGATCCAATCATTACCTTGGCCTTTAGCAAATCACAAAATTGCTCAAAACAAAAAAGTTGCGGTAGCTTTTCTTTCCTTTTGTGAAGTATTTCCAAGTGAAACAGCTTCTTAAACAAGAACAAATGTAGAGGGCAAGTTATTTTGATTAAAAATTGCAAGGGCAAAATTTAATAAAATGTTTCTTATAAAAAAATAAGAGTTGTTCGTTTTGGATTTCATGGTGACTCATTTAGTAAGACAATAGTGCAGAGTTTAAATATTGACTACATGTCTTAATAATGAATCCAAATATATTCTTCAAGCAGATATCCTACATGTTAGTAGCTCTTGAAAATTCCCAATCATTACCTCAGCCTGTGCATCCTTTAAAAAGGCGCATGTAGCCTCCATGCAGTGAGAAACACGGTATACTCTACGATACAGACTGTATCTTTCAAAGCAAGCCTGCTCTAGGTACGCCACAGCTGACTCATGGATGAGGGGGTACGCCACACAGAAGGATGCGTCAAGACACAAGAGGAAAATGGCAGCCACTGTACTTTCCGGAAGGTTATCTTCAGCCTGTTTGTAAAGACAACACACATAAGGTAATAAACACACATATGTGCAGTAAACAAGCACACACCCTAATGAATTTGTCTATAATTACAGTGCTGTCCTTAGGTCTACAGCTTAACTGAACAATTGACCCTTTCACAGCGACTTCTGGTGTGTTTCACAATCTCATTTGTTTTAATAATGACCATGAAGGACACGGCCATATGTCCACGGTGGCACGGCTTATTAATGTCTAAGAATGGCACAGCCATATGCTCTCACCTTCTCCACAGGTAACAAGGTTTGCAGGAGACGTATTGTGAAAATGGCAGTGCCCGTGAAGACCAGTCGGTGGTGGATCACAGATGATTCTGGCTCTTCAGAGGAAGTCATGCCATGGTGGTGGCACATAATGTCTCCCAACGTCTCTATGCATGCCTGTAATTTCTCCCTCTTTTATGAGACAAAAAAAAAAAACTAAATTACAAAGAGACTTATTGATCTCATGTCTTTTTCCTGCCAGCAGGGGGCAGCAAGAGTCCTGTGCATTTCAAAGAAAGTTTTCAGATGACAGCAGTTTTTCAAGATAAAATGCCATGAGCGTGTATTAAAGATCAATGAGGGAGAGAGGCATGCCGTGAAATATGCATAATCATATGCGGCGGGGAACGTTCTCATAGGTGTGCGCACACACACTAAGCACAATGAGTTTGTTTAAAAAGATTTCTACAGGCAATAAACATCATTGGACGAGGCAAATTTGGATATCAGTGTAATGCGACCTACATAATCCTTTGTATGCAATGCACTGATGTAATTTTATGTAAAATACACATACACTGAATGAGATAAACTTTGCATAATGAGAATAGTAAAACTTTACAATAAGAACACAATATATGTTAACATTAGTTTTTGCATTATGACCTAACATGTATTTGAAAAGTGTTAATTCATGTAATGTAATATAATATAAAAATAAATTGCTGACAAAGATTGTAAGTTCATTAAACCTAAATGTTGACATATAGATGGTTATTGGGAAACGCTAAAAATAAGGCTAAAAAAACATTAACATTAGTTAATGCATTAAGTACAATGAATAAAAAATAAAATTACTAAAATAATCTATTCATCTAGGTTATTTTATACATATTGTATTTTTCCTTTTTAATGTTCATTCATAATACATTAATGTTAATCTATACAGCTTGAAATGTTAAAATGTATTAATACATTAACATTAAGACTAATAAATACACTAAAATGATTGTTCATTGTTATTCCATGTTAGCTATTGCATTACCTAATTTTGTTGAATAAAGCATTATTGAAGCGATTTACATCATATTGTATTTTTTTAACCAATACAAATTTTTTAGATTGAAAAAACAGATGTATTCAGGGACTTCTAAGTGGTGAACCTGGCCTAAAAAACAACAGTTGTGCCATGACTGATTTGCGCTGATAGCTTAACGTTCTACAATGAGCATCTGTCCCTCAGAGTAAGTGAAGTGGGTGAGACGGAGCGGACGACAGGTGTGTGTTTGTATGCACTAATGCAGACATCAGCCTCATGGCTGTTGATCTGCACCATGGAGGAGTGCTGTTGAAAACACTTGCCAGCTCTGTCGCAGTCGGGTTGTGCTCGTCCCACACCTCGGGGGCTACGCTGTCTCCCAGCAGGCCCTGCGCCTCTGCCAGCAGCTCTAGTACCCGTTGGAAAACCTTCAGGCTCTCTGAGAAAACAGGGATGAGAGAAAAAAGAAGAGAGGAATATGATGGGCGATGGAAGCGCACGTGTGAGGGAAACAGCAGCAGCTGGAAGCAGGAAAGAGGGTTTAAGAGGACTCTCACCTGTCCTGATGAGAGGGAGCGCGTGCTCCACGGCCGCCACGGCGAATCTAGCCAGGCTCCACTGCTGCAGCTGCAGCTCCAGCGAGTCCTCCGCTTCCATCTCCGGGGGGAGCTGCGGGAGCGGAGACTGGTGGGAAGGCCTGGGGGGAGCCCCTATCTGACTGCTGCTACCGCTGTAACACACATATCAAAAAGAATCCTTAATTGCGAACGACGTGAATGGTTGGGAGCAATATTTAAAATAAAAAAAAATGAAGAAAAAAAAATGAAAAAGCTTAAGGCAGTGACGAATACTTTCGCTATGTTTAGTTCTCATCTTTTCCAACATAAACCTAAATTTAGTCATTAAAAAGCCATATTGCACACTTGTGTATTATATATATATTAAATCCACTTAGATATATACTGTTCAAGTGTTTTTGTTTTTTTAACTATCTAATGCTCAGCAAGGCTGCATTTATTTGATCTAAAATGCAGTAAAAACAGTGTTTTAAAAAGTAATTTATTCCTGTGATGCAAAGCTAAATTTTCGGCAGCTATTACTTCAGTGTTCAGTGTCACATGATTCTTCAGAAATCATTCTAATATGCTGATTTCCTGCTCAAGAAACATTTCTTATTATTATCAATGATGAAAACAGTGCTGCTTAATATTGTTGTGGAAAAAACCTGAAAGAAATAGCTGAAAATGTAATCATTTATTGATTACATTTTTTGTGGCAATGTAAACGTTTTTACAGTCACTTTTGATCAATTTAATGCATCCTTGCAGAAAAAAGTATTAATTATAAAAAACATCTTACAGACCCCAAACAGTTGAACATTAAAGGTGCACTATGCAGGATTAAAAAAAAAAAAAAAAAAAGTATAGACTCATACAAAAGTAGTGCCTGTCATTTACTTATGGTCCATTAGAAGTGTGCAGTGATATTTGTGTCTTAAATTCCTGTGCTCTGAACATTTCTGGGCCGCAGCCTTTGGCCAGTGGGTGCAAGGCTATCCCGTCTGGTCCGAGCCAACAGAAGGTCTACTGTGGCAAAAGTCCAAAAATGTTTAATGATAGTCATGGGAGGAATGTGTCACAACACACAGTGCATTACACTGTGTATGTGGCTGCATAGCCGTAGAAGACCAATAAAGAGTGCCTATATGATGACCACTGTCCACCATCAAAAGCACCTACATTGTGCACCCAACCGTTGGAACTGAACCTTGGAGCAGTGGAAGAAGGTCGCCAGGTCAGATGAGTCCCGTTTTCTTTTACATCACGTGGGCAGCTGTGTACTTCTGCGCTGTTTACCTGTGAAAGTGATGGCATCAGGACGCACTATGGGATGGCAATTCGGTGGAGGGAGTGTGAAGCACTTGTAAATGTTCTGTTGGGAAACCCTGGGTATGCCATTCATGTGGACGTCTATTTGACTCCATGTTGCTTTAAGCGCATCATTCTGCACACGGGATGCGCATAAGCGCTTTGCCGCTCTATATTGCCAAGTTTGACTGTTGTGTTTACAAACAGTACCTGGAAATCCTGCATAGTGCACCTTGCATGTCTTGTACAAAAAAAAAAACAGATTTAGTTTAGCATGACTATTTCCACCCCCCTCTCTAAATCTCTTGAATTAAATGGGCTGTTTTTGATTTCTCTATGTAAAATAAAATAAATATATATAAAAATAAATTGTATGTTCAAAGAGCAATTTATCCAATTCAATATTTTATAGCTTTTACTAACTAGAAATTTCCCTGACTTTTCAAGGCCTGAAAACACAATTTCCAGGTGTTCCATGACCATGGGAGGGAGCTTTGTGTTATGAACATTATGTCTAACAGATCATCCAGAAAATCCTATTATCAATTTTATTTTAAAGGTAGAGAATAAAGCTTAGTAAGCACCTAGAAGAGGCAGCATCTCCGTCCTGGCCATCCCCGCGTGCCCGCTGAACGGGTCGGCCCACCACAGAGGGTCTGGGGGAACTTTCCTCTGGAGAAGAAACCCCAGACCGTTGGGTACCCCTCACCTCATGAGGGTAGGAGATAGAGGAGTTCTGAGAAACAGGGTCTAAAGGGGTTAAATAAAAAGACAGATAATGATTCAGCATTTAGAAAAGTATCTAAGTTTAAAATCACATTTAGAAGAACTGCTGAACCACTTCTGTTCAAAAGTTTGGGATCAGTAAGATTTTTTTAAAGAAACGTATAAAAACTTTTCTTCAGCAAGAATACATTAAATTAACTAAAATGTCAGTAAAGACATTTATAACGTTACAAAAGGTTTCATTATAAAATAAATTATGTTAGTATTTTAACTTTCCATTCATGAAAAAATCTCAGCTGTTTTCAATAATAATAAGATATGTTTCTTGAGCACCAAATCAGCATATTATAATGATTCCTGGAGGATCATGTGACACTGAAGACTGGAGTAATGATGCTGAAAATTCAGCTTTGCCATTAGGAATAAATTACATTTCAAACTATATTAAAATAGAAACGAGTTATTTTAAATTGTAAAATATATCACAGTATTACTGTTTTTACTGTATAAGGAGCATGAGAGACTTCTTTCAAAAACATACTAAAAAATCTTACTGATCCCACCCAAAATTGTATGTGGTATTGTATAACTGATTTTAATCATGTAAAAAATTGCATCAGATCAGCTCATAAGAGTGAACCTCTACATTAGGACAAGTTAACATATACATAAAAGATGGTGTTGGGTACCTACCTTGCTTGGCTGAGTAAAAGCTTGGATCTCTGTAGAAACGTAGGCGACTCCTCAAGTTCCTACAAAGCTGTTCCAGACAGGCCAATGCCTGCAACGTCAGGTAACTGACATCACCATCAACATTCAGGCCGAGAAGTGACAGCAGACTCTAGAGGGGAAAACAGCAATATATGAAAACAGAAGTTGATGTTGTCTTGTAAACCTAGCAGAACATGTGTAGAACTGTTATAACATTACAACTGATCCAAAATGGTGCCAGTGTTTTAAGAGCAGTGATTCGACATTCAATTAGGCACTAAATAAAAGGCCACCACCTGATACTGACTTTTATGTTGTGTAATTTGTACCAATTTAAAATTCACTACCCCTCCAGTGGTACCGAAGCAATGCCGATGAATCAGGGTGATTCGATAAACCTAATTGAACTGACCACGGAGTCAGAATCAGTGGCACTTTCAATTTTTAAACAATTAGACAAAAGATCAAGAGCATTAAGAACCAAAGAGAATGCTTGCAAAACAATTCAAAGCTTTACTCTAGCACATAAGAATTATGAATAATTTTCATTGAGGACATTGAGACATATCTCAGAAAAATTCTCTCAAACGCAGCCGTGCCAAAACATTTTTGACAGAAATACAGCAATGCTTGTCGCTTGGTTTTAAATGCTAGTACTAAAATGGCTAGTGTCAGCTTGCCAGCTAATCATCACGGTACGGTCCTAGACATAAGACATGATTTTCTACTGTCATTCCAATACTTTCAGGACTTGAACCTATTGTACGACCAATCAGATTCCGTGGCATTCAATTATAGAACGGAATGGGGATTACGGAGCCCACAATATCACTTTCATCACTGTCACTCAACTTATGAAGCTCCCATCAGGGGTTAAAACAACTGACAGATTGAAGACAGAAATTAAATTTAAATCTTACTTGAACTGTACTTGGCCTTTGCAGGAATATTTCAGCGGGGAAGTCTTGCATGATGACGTCCCGAAGCAACTCACATGTGGTTCGTACCAAGTTGTGGTTGCCGCTTCTAAGGGAACTAAAGATTGAGCAAGCAACAGGTCATTTTGGCAATACGACATACATTAGATGGTAACAGTGGTAAAATTACACAAAGCAGAGTGTACCATTACCTTTCATTTGATGACAAGATATGTCGATCTGTTGTGTTCAAAGACAGCCATGGAAAAACAGAGAACTTCAAGCATCTAACAGAAGTAATGACTGCGGGGTAAAGAAATAAAAGATATAAAGATCTTAAATAAGTGTAAAGACTTCAAACAAGGCCAAATTTCAACAAAAAGGATATTCCAGGCCCCGTTTGAAAGAGTTTTGGGCTAAGTGATGGAACTGTTACTTGGCCAATTAGACTGTCAGGTATGGTGCAGGTTTGGTAAAAACCTGTACGACTTGCTTTCTTCACAAAAGAAAATATTTTGAGGAACATTTAGGTCCAAACAACATTGGACCCCATTTACCCTCATTGTATGGACGAATAGAGCTTTTTGCTAATTCAATGAACATTTTTAAAAACGTCTTCTTTTGTGTTGCACAGACGAAAGAAAGTCATACATATTTGGAACGACATGAGGGTAAGTAAACGGTGACAGAATTTTAATTTTTGGTTGAAATAATGTGTTTGCCGATCATGCACATGCATTTTTATGCCTGGTTATTGAATAAAAATAAAATCTTAAAATACTCAAATATGTCAGCAGGGTTGTATGGCTAGATAACAGATTAGGATTGACAGAATAGCCAAAATGATTTGACATTTTTAAAAGCATCAGTTAGAATGCCTGAAAATTATAAATGAATTCCTGTTTTTTTAAACTAGAATGCTTAATTAAAAATATACTACCATTCAAACTTCAAAAGGTTGAGGGTCAATAAGATTTTATTTAAGAAATTAGTAGTTTTCTTCTTCAGCAATGATGCGTTAACTTGATTAAAATTGACAGTAACGCCTTTTAAATTGCTACCATAAAAAAGTATTTCAAATCAATGCTGTTCTTGTGAGCATTCTACTCATCCAAGAATCCTGGAAAAAAAAATCCACAAAATTTTAAGCAGCACAAATGTTTTAACATTTTTTGAGCAGCAATTCAGCATAAAAATGATTTTTGAAGGATCATGTTAAACTGAAGACTGGAGTAATGGCCGCTAAACATTAAACCTTTCCAACAAAAACTACATTTTAAAACATATTCAAATAGAAAACTATTTTTAAATTGTAAAAAAAAAAATCAAAAAAAAAAAAATCACAATATTAACTTTTGACAGTATTTTAAATGCAGCCTTGGTGAGCATTAGAGACTTTCAAAAGCATTAAAAAATCTTACCAACCCCAAACTTTTAAACAGTTAGGGTTAGTAGTGTATATATATATAATTTATTTCCTAATTTTACAAGACAGACATAAAGAAAAATTGCTCAAAATTATTCTACAAATCTGTACTACTGGTCCAACCTTGCCAGAAAAAAAAAAAAAAAGACTTGTTGCCAAGTCCTGACAATTCATACCGGTGTTGATATTAGATTATTTAACATACATTCTACAGTGAAGATTTAATGAGTTTAAGTTCTCCCTGAAAGTTAGTTAAACAAAAAGTAATTTGATGTTGATGTCACCTACATGATACTCTGGGGGTGGGAGCATCTGTCTGCTTGGGTTTACTGCACTGGAAATATCCCCTAGCCGACGAGTCCTCTTCTGAGAACACAAAAAGCATCTGTAGTTGAAAAGCAAATCAGAAACCAGCACTTTCAAGCTCTTCTCTGCTTTGAATCAGACAGTCTACTCATGTTCATTCCCGAAGCTGCTGCAGACAGCTATTCAAAAGGACCATGTGGCAACCTTGACATTGGTTGTAAAGACATCGATATCTACAGTAATCTGCAGAACAGACGGATATAAAATCAATGTAATGTTTTTATACCTGTCTGCAGTGCGGGAACAGAGTGTGGCTCGTAGGAGGTGGTGGGTGGACAACCAGGCAAGGCCTCTGGGAGGTGGAAGAGCTGATCGAAGATGCCGTCTACGGTTGTTCGGAGGCGAAGATCCACATTAGGCGAGAGCTGTGTTAGGAATTCGACAGCCCCTACCTCTCGTAGCATTTGGGCTGCGGTCGGGTGCTTTGACATGACAGGGAAACCAAAATTAGATATTACTCAAAACATGCCAGAGTAGAATAATCTGCCTGGTTCTTTGTGTGGATACTGACATCCCATGTACTTTATTTCCTCCCGAGCTGATTGGTAATGAATAGTGTCACTGCACTAGACCCATTAAAACATCACTTCCTTTCATGTCACTAAACGCAGCCTGACAATATAAAGACACTCGAGTCATTTTACATACATTCTGAACATTATCTACCTTGGACAGCATGCTGATCAAGTCCAGAACTTCTTCCTGCATTGGAACTTCTGGAAAATTAAACCATTCCAGAAGGAAAACAAACAGCATCTTTTCCTGGACCAGATCAGGAACAGCGATGAGATCATGATCCAGTTTACTTCTGATATTTTTAAGAGCCCGAACTCTGATTTCCACTAAGGAGTGTCCTTATGGAGAAAAAACAATGATGTATCAATAATGCTGTATAATAATACAATGCAACAAACTATGCAGAGCATCAACGTAGAAATATCTCAGTTGTGATATGCATTTTCATCATGCCACAAACACAGATTACAGATCAACTATCCAAGTTACAAAAAAAGTGCATTTGGATGTTATTGTCATAAACTAAACAACAATAAGAAGTTCGACAGATTATTCGCGAGCTCATAACAAAGCTATCAAAATGCACGCTCAACATCACAGTAACGTTAGCCTTTATATGACTTCAACAAGCTAAAACATGACGTTTTTGCGTGATACGACAACAATATTACCACGATGGATAATGATGCACACATGTTTATCTCAAATAACTGATCAAAACATATAGCTTCACTTGTTTAGCTTATCAAGCTACTTCAAAATCAGCTGTTTGTTGTTTAACTTCCGAAAGTCGTCTGTCTGTTGAACTAAGCGTCTTACCGATTTTCTTTATGAGTGATGATAACTCCATAGTTTATCTCACAGGTGGAAAACAAAAAAGACAACATTTACTGTGACCAACGGCGCTTTTCAGTTAACTTAAACGTCACATCCTCGTCATCATCGCTGGCAGCAGCGCGGGTCTGTTTTCAACTAGCGCGCCACTGTCAGGCACTTCCGGTTTATGTCAGTGAGATGTTGTGACCATAGACAGTATAAGAAAGGTTGTGACAAACTGAGTATGCTCAAACTTCACAACTGCTTGAAACAAAGATATGTTTTGCAAAATAAATAAGCACATCAATAATTGTCTTCTGTATATAATTTATCTGAATGTCCCCTTGTGAACAGTATTGTAGCTTCTGTAAAATTTGCCATAGTCTACCATGCTCTACTGTTTAACTTTTTCTGTTGTTGCAAGTTATAGATTACTAAATAATCTTCATGCAGTCTCTCATGTTGATCTAGCCACTACGAGGAGCATATTTTAGAGGACTAGGATGTGTGTTTAATTGATTTCTTAGGTGGCATTTGTACTGTGACTCTTTTCACCAGCTAGAAATGTCACTGTTTTGCAACACTGATACCTTTATCAACTACACTGTTTACACAGAAGAAAAATAATCTTATTTAATACAGTGAGATGAGTACAGTGATCTGTTTTCTTTTTCCAAACACAATGCATCAGTGCACATTTCCCCAACTTTCTTCCTAGCAAATTCACATTTTACCAAACATCAAAAATAGTGGATTAGGCCTATAAAGTATGCAAATACACTACATGTGTAGGCTATAAGGATTTTGCAGGTCATATTTATTTGGTGAGTCGGTGACTAACATTTTCACACTCTGGTTGGTGACATATGATAACACAGTGGGATCCTACAAAAGTGATAATTAAAAGACTAGATTGTGATATGGCTTGCAGGCACCATTTTACTTAAAAATGGTCTAATAATATAAGCGGTAGGTGACAGGAGACAGTGTGTTTCATCTGATTTTTAATACTGACCAAGATGTCCAGCACAATTATTTTTCAGGAATATTTTTGTATTATTATTATTATTATTTATTTATTTATTTTTTACAAATAATAGACATGCAGTTACATAACAGGCAGAGCATAATTTATCTTAATCTTAAGTAGATTTAAACATACGCCAAAAGGACATGCTCAGGAAAGATAAGGAGCGCAAGACATTGCTAGTTTTTACCAGAAAACTACCATAAAATTAAAAACTCCAAATGCGTTGGAATCAAAACAAGTCATACTGAAGGCTATATTTTTCAAAAAACAAATTTGAACCTGGAAATAAACAGTGTTTTAAAATTTTAAAATGGACAAATGGACATTCCAGATGGACAAAATCAAGTCCCGCCCTACATTTTTTGGTTCCAGAAGCCGTTTCACTCGGATCATCACAATATATTAGGGAAGAAAAGATCACAAACTCTGTTACATGTCGACTTTAAAAAAGAAAAATACAAAAGCCCTTTACTGTAGGCTATCTGTTATTTTAATCTATTTATATAAATCACTTATTTGTTATGCCATGTTTGTTATTATGTTGTCCTTAACAAACATTTCCAGTGTCATCCTTTATTATAATAAACTGAAACTGACGTTCTGTGTATCTGTGTTTCTTTATTAATAATCTTGAATCAATAGCACACAACCCGTTCTACAGTCTGATGAGCCTACAATCCACAAAAGATTGATTATAAAACAATTTCAGATGATTTCATAGACAGGTCTTCAGGATAGCTCTGGATGAGTTTTCTCTCCTCTTCCATCTGTCTTTATATCAGAACTAAAGGCCTGTATGTGGCGGATGAAATATGGTTTAAACACCTAAATGTTCACCATGTGCTCACTGTGATAGACCCTGCTGGTAATCAGTCTGGATCTGAGATCAGTCATTCAAAGCATTCCAGCCTGAGGAAACAGACTGCACCTTCAGATGAATGTGTCCTGGGTTCTGTATGATTCATCAACTCCTCTGGTATACCGAAGCTTCACTGTCCAAATCACTCTATTTGTCTAAAATACCACAGTGCTGCAGTCTCCTCCCTGAGCAGTCTGACCGGTTGATATGACTCTCAGCACATCCCTGACCTGGAGACCTTTGGACTGATTTCCCTGTTTTATTTTCCGCATGGCTGTCTCTTTCGGATATGCGAACCTGTGATTACGGAGAGGATCGCTTTGCGTCTTCTCCCACTGTGAGATAAAGTGCTTGGCTGATGAACCAAATCTATCGCCCTGGCTTGCACCCGTGCTCCCGGGCTCATCATGAATATTCCGCACTAAGAGTCCAATATGGAACATAACCCAAACACATTTGATATCGCAAAGACCTGGTAGAAACTTTGATTTTCTTATTTGGTTATTTTGAAACACTTGGCTGTCTATATGACAGTGAGTTTCAGGGTGTGTCTGGAAAAAATTGAATTTTGCTTTGTTAAAGTCAAGAAATAAAACTGTACAATTATTATTTATTATATTGCAGTTTATTATAAATCATTTATCTGTACATCATTATTTTTTAAATATGTAAAAACATTCAAATCGGCATGAAACGGACGTTGTGATAGTTTTTTCTATTGTGACCTATATCTGAGTGAAACGGCTTCTCGAACAAGAAAAAATGTAGGACTTGATTTTGTCCATCGGGAATTGGATCATTGTGGTTTGCTATTGCTGTGATGTCATGTGAGTGACAGGTTGACACGCCCTCGCATCAGTAAACACATCATCAGAGAAGAGAAGAGATGTTGCTGCAAGTGGGAGGGGAAGTTATTTCGATCAAAGAGGGGACATGAATTGAACAATAAAGATATAATGATGTGAATGGATAAATCATTTATAATAAATACTGCAATATTGCATAAAAAAACAAGAATTGTACATTTTTATTTCGATGATTTTAACTTCCCCCTCAGAGGCGAAATTTGCAATTCAGAGGCCCGTCTTAAAGAAACAATTGGAAAACATTGGCTATGTTCGAAATCGCTCTTCACTATTCCCTACATTACTCCACTAAAGTTTACTTGAGTGAGTGAATGAAAACCAGTGAGTGAATTCGGACACTGAGTGCGCCGTACTTTTGCATATTTTGTGCTTGGTGATTAATAATCGTTTAAAACTTAGAAAACTGGCAGCTCCAGTAGTAAAATGAAAAGATTTATCTTGAACTCTGTCATGTATAAACCTTAATTAAACAATTTCATAATCAAATACAAGGAATTTATCCCTGTATGATATTACGCTGTACCCACATTGGACCAGCGGTTTGGAAAACGGTTGGGTGGATGATTCAGCTGCGGGCGCCATCTTCTGGTCAGACATGGGAATTCATTCACTCTCACAGTGCATTATGGGTAATAATGCTCTGTATGCTTTCAAATCGTTTTCGCAGTACTTTTATGTCATAAACCGATCAGTCTGCACAGCGCCGCTTCAAGTCAAACACAGCATTTAATCTGCAGTGGTCAGGTGGTATCAGAAAATGACAAGTTTGCATGTAGTAATTTCAAGTTTTACAAGCACGTGAAGCCTTTTTACAGTTCAGAATTGTTACGGTAATTACGACATAGCGTGAACGCACCTCTATGCCATCCCATCGCGCAGTCACATTACTTTTTTGATGCGCATCAAGGAATTTATTCAGTAAATGTGTTTCCATCATAGTTCATGTGCATGTCTTCTTTTTGTTTTTTTTATGGACATTTTTTTTTTTATGTGCATCTTGGTGTTTCCATCCAGCATTTTTTTTATCCGATATCCCAAAATGCACATAAACATATTGTGGATGGAACATAGATTATGACACATGAATACAGTCTTTCCGACATGATGAACGCACCATAAATCATTTCAATTAAAGGCTATTTTAATGATCCTATATAATATCCAGCATAACATGAATGTAAAAACAGAAACATTTCTAGTTTGATGTCGATGAAGTGGGTCAATAAAGCTGGACAAAAAGGCTGAAGTAAAAACAGAAAGTGCATGTCAAAGTTACATAACAGACTCATGCCTCCAGCACATCATACTTTAACATTTCACAACCAGGCCATCATTATTATAAGCACGCTTATTCAAAGAGTTCATTCCCGACACAATCCTCAGACTTCTTCAAAGCACATTAACACCCAAACGACCCAAAAAGGATAGACTCAGTTTAAAGACAATGAGCAAAACATGTTTTACAAGCTAAAGTAGGTTAAATATCGATGGTGTTTTTTTTTTTTTTGGTAATTGCATTCAGCTCGAGTCGTACTATAGCCGACTCATTACATTCTGTGCGGCTCCAGCTGTTTCAGGTGCAATTAATGCAAACTCTCTCAGACCCTTTAAGGACTCTCCATGTAGAGCGAGCAGAGGTTTTGAAGGACTAGCTTGCGGATCACCTTTCTTGCATGCTAATGCATCCGGAGCATGCACTTGTTGACTTGAAAGGAAAGGAAGAAGGCATACGCTAAAGAGGTAAACATGATCAATCCAATAAATGACCCCGGACCGGAGAGCAAGAGCCAAGTAATCTCAGACAACAAAAACCCAAGTGGTCCCACTGGTACCATCACTGTCTGACATGTCTGTAATACACGTCTTCCGCTCCACTGCAAGTGTTGAAGATATTAGGGTGGGCACCGAGGGACCTCTGACAACCACCCCCCTAGCTAAAACAGTCAAGCTGAAGGACTAAATCAATGTGAAAGATGCTGCAGACATATTGAGCAAATCATTTCTGGCTCATGCAGCTTTCATACAAAATAGGGAAAAATCATATAAGATATGACAAATGATAATCTCCTGCTTTTGAAAAACATAGAAAGCATGCAATGTGCATAAAAAAATCTGTTTTATATAAAGATCCGGATTCGTCTTCTAAAACCACTTTATAAGCATGGCTGTGCTCTTTTAACGAAACAGGTTCTCTCCTCCTCTCTGGATATAATGTGGTTCAGCTTGATAAGCCTTAATAGGGGCATGTAATTAGACTCTTTGCTGAGGCTGTCTCTGCACAAAGAGCTCCAGCAGGTTCACCACTGCATTTTATTAACTTGACAGGTTAACTTAAAGGGAGGGGGAAACACAGCATCTCAGAGTGTGAGGCTCAAATTAGCCCAACAGCAATAAACACAATTACCCACTTTAAAACAATACTGACACTAATTAGGCCACCGATGAATTACTTAAAGTTCATGCTTTGTCTCTAATAACACTGCAGCATTTAGAAAAAGAAATAGCTATCTGACAAAATATTCATAAATATATAGGCTAAATAAATTATACAAATAATAATATTTAAAAAAAATGGTCAAACACTTAGAAACATAATCTGATTGTGTATGTGTTTTTAAAACCCACCCTCATAACATAACACAACACTACACTGTGGAAAAAACTATTAAATGAATTCAGTGAATAATTCAATGAAAAGGATTCTGTTTTCCATTTTTCTTCTAATAAAAAATATATATTTAAAAAATTTCAGAATTTCCCAAATAATTCACTCCCATAACATAATATAACAGTGTTAATGGTTAACACAATTTATTATGTGATTAGATCTTAATTTGAATAAGATTCTGTGATTATTCTTCTGTGAACTCTGTTGTAGACTTTGTTATCCACCAAATTTGCAGATGTGTATAACGATCCACTCTTTTTTAGCATATTTTACATAATACATAAATAATGGATACACAGTTTATTAATACACAGTTTAATAAATACTTGAATATAGGTAATAAATAATCTGCTGCAACCTATTCAAAGTGTCAAACTTAGTCAATTATATTATTATGTGATGGTTTGATGCACAACAAATGTAAATTTACATAGGTATTTAAGTTGGCTATATTTCACATTAAATAAATAGACAGCTAGCTAGATAGATGGATGGATGGACGGACGGACGTCCGTACTACGGACAGACAGACAGACAGACAGACTAAAAGACAGATAGATAGATCAATGGTTGTTTGTGCTTGATCTCTCAAACTTTACACCGTAGCCCCATTTGTCAACTACAAAATAAAACTCACTTGGACGAGTACTGCAACCACAGATTATGTGAGTAAATGTCAAATACAAAAGAGTTTAGTTGTTACAATCTATGTACCTCACTACAGGTGTGAGCAGTTGTAACACTAGTATGGGGATAGATGTAAGACTGAGAGGTACGTAAATTCTGAAAATGTGCACACAAAAAAGGATTCGCTCAAATGAGGCGAGATGAAACCAAGATGAAAGCACATTTACCACATACATCCCCAGATACGCAACAAAAAAACTCACGTGACTTTGCTTTAAAAGATTGTGATTGATAACTTGACTCATTGGAATCATTAGGCTATAAGAGGTTGGTTGTAACATTTTTAATGAACTGGCCACCCCAAAGAGCCATAACATAGCTACTGTTATACTGTAGCATGTGGTTTTGAAGTAAGCATGAATGCAAAGCATCAAATTAAACTAGAGAAACAGCTTATATTATGTAAATCAAATAATTTAATCTATAATACAAATGCAAGGCACAAAAAAAAAAAAAATCTTGATAGTAAATATTTACTGTCCTTTTTTTTTGGTCATAAAATGTACAATGTTGCTCACAGTCGCACGCCATCTCATATGAGCTCAAAAAGGTGATGCGAGTGTATGACATTGATGATATCACCATAGTTCTTTTCTGACTTGTAAAACTGACAGTGTAACGGACCCTGTGTTACAGCACAACCCTGACACTCTTCCCCTGCATATTTCACATATTATATATCACAATTAAGATATAATCCATAAGCACTTGAATATAAAGTAATAATCTGCTGCTGCATAGCCTATTCAATGTGTCAAACGTTGTAAAAGTCATGGTTTGTTGCACAACGAATGTGATTTACGTGTTTATGTTGGTTATTTCACAATCAACAAATAAATAAATAAATCTTAGTCCAGACCACTGATCTATATAAATTTATATAGATAAGTGGACCAGCAGACAACCTCCTCCCTCTTGTTATCCTTTCAGAGTGTTTTCCCATAATGCAACAGTCAACAAAGGAAGAGGGAGAGGAACAGGCTGTAGCCAAAGTGGCTAGCTAGCACAAAAAAGAGGAAGAAAGAAATGGAGCTGTCTTGAAAAATTAAAGGAATGTTTCTCTCATCAGACTGGCAAATCCCGATGAGGAGAAAACAGTCTCGGCTCCTTACGTGCATGAGATGATGACAGACAACGATTAGTGGGCTTTAATGTAGTAAAGCAGCTCTTGTTCGAGTGAGGGAGCTGTTGCTGTATTAGCTTAGCAGCTAGGAGTCTATTATTGGCACGCTAATGCTAAATGCAACCCTCGTCGTCAGATCTACGGACATGTTCGACCCAAATCCATCTTTCTGAAACGAGAGAGGGGAAGTAAACTCTGTTTAACGTGGTAAGTGGACGTAATTTGTTGAATGTACGTGCATATTTACACTCTCTATTTGTGTCCGACACGATGAATGTCCCGTAGCCTGCTAATTCAGCTCACTTCAGGCCTGTTTATTTTGCGAGACAAAGTTACAAAGATTTATCTGATTGTCCAAACGTATTTTTTTTTTATTATAATTAATTAAACTTCAGCCTTTTAGTGTTTGGTTCTATGTTGCTCTATAGTTATTAAGTTAGATGCTGCTGTAACTTATTTAGGCTAGCTTGTGTGTTGATAAAGGCCTGTGTCAGTTCTGCTGTAAACTGCTGATTTTGATGAACACCAAGGATGATTATAAGTATGTCTGGTTTTAAATGTTGGGAAGAATGTGTAAACTTATGTTATGGTTTTATATTTAAACAAATAGCCCTCATGTTGATTTGATCATAATAACTTACAATTTAAGTAAAACATTAAACATCTGACAGTATAACATTTTCCCCTGTTTCACAAACAAGGTTTAATTCTAGTCCTAGACTAAAATGCATGTTTGAGCTGTCTTATTCTGAAAGCAACTTGCAGTTACATCTTAAAATAATGTCAGAGCCATTGTTTTGTCTCTAGATGCACATCAGTTATGGTTTTTTTTTTCCCTAAAGCATGTTTATACAAGCTTAAAGCTACTTAAATGTCCTAATTCAACTAACGCCTAATCTTGGTTTAATCTAAGCTCTGTCTGTGAAACCAGGCCTTAATATAATAGCTTATACCATGGTCTGTCTGAATACTCGATTCTGACTGGCTGGAAGGTGTGCATTAAGACCGTAGTTCCAGTCAGTTTAATCACCGCTCTATATTAATGCACTGCTTTCATTTTGGGCTGTCACTAACAACTATTTTGGCAAACGCGTTATCGGTCTATTATTTTGTTTAGTTGGATAAAATTTTTGTCATAATAAAAGAGACCTAAGAAAACAATAGCCTTTAAAATGACTTAAAATACATAATAACAATGAGGCAATCATTTTTGGTTTAAATAAAGTATTAAAAGCAAGTAATGATATGCTTTTATAGAGTAACACTGTTATAATACATAATTTACATAAGTTGATTGTTTATATTATGACAAATGCCTGCAGAGGGCACCACCGGCCTGGTGTTTTTGTTGTTCCACTTTACAGCAGATCAAATCCTTGTTTAAAGTCCACGTGAACCGGAAGTTGCAACCGACTTTACTTCAGTGTTGTGACGTGTTTCCAAGTGAAACGGAACATTTTATAGAGGGAGGGGTTTATTTTAGCGCACCTCCTCTCCATCCCTCGCTCATAGCAGACTGACGGTTGGAGGAGAGTGGTTAAGGATATTCAACCCAAGCCGTTAAACTGACGTCAATAGAGACGGAACGCCATTCCAGAGCAGAAGCAACTTTTCAGATTTCGACTTGCACGGGTTAATTTTTCACCACAAGACTAGTAATGTGCGATAAAGTTAATTGTCAATTTTGGTTTCATGACAACTTTAATATTGGCCAAACAACATTTAATTCAAATGTTAACTTAATCTTTAATATTTGCCACTTCTTTACGATAGAAATGCTACAGCCACTATAATTTCTTGAACATTATGTGGACATCAAAACATGCAAAACTCAGAGCGAGGTTTTAAACTTTTATTTTGAAATTGCTATAAACACACATTGTGATGTATTCTCCTGTGTTGGCGTAGGTTTATAAATAATTTACATTACAAATCTGAAGGAATTGCCTTTCCGGATGAACATTATAAGCCAACCAAACTCTCAGCATATGCAGAGATGGAGTTTGAGACGCGCTCCACACATGTAAATAATAACAGTTCATGTGGAGCAGCATTTACTGTGGACGGAACGGCTCTTGAGACGCACGTAACCTACGTGCATGTAAATAATTAAAGCGCATTAAACACACAGGGCATATATTTATTTAATTAAATCACAGCCTTTGTGAATTCACAATAGCACTATGCTATAGTATGTTTTTTAAATGGTTTCAATACAACGTGCTGCTTTAGACAACAATCCAATAATGCGGTTCATGGATTATCGTCCGCGGAACGGAAATGATTAAATTTCAATATAAATGCGAATTTTCTGAATGTCAAACTCAAAGGTATATTAAATGGTTATAGAGTTTGCCTTTGTATTATTATACAGAACTCTTAAACAATGACCGAAGACTTAAAATGGGTGCTCATGTCATGTATCTGCGCTTTGGTGTTGGGTTCTCAGCACTGTCAAAATAAAAAAGTCCCGTTTACGTCACTTATTGGCCAAACTGGAAAAAAATGCCATTTATGGGTCAACCACTTTCACAGATGACTTTAAATGTCATGATAAATAAATAAAAAGTGAGTACTCTGCATGTTTAGTGGTTAGTTCACTTTTTCATGATATTTTTTCATCTCACCTTTTGCAGATGACAAAGGCTTGGCGTTCACATGATTGACGTTCCCAAGTCACATGGCCGGACTAGGTTAGCCTTCATCGGTCAGCAGATAAGACCGTCCCATGCCCTCACCTGGGGTGTACAAGGATGAAGAAGATCAGTCTGAAGACGATCAGAAAGTCACTGAACATAAAGGGCAAAGAAGATGGTGATTTCGTCATGCTTCAGCAGCCATCTTTAGCAGCTGAGTTTGCCAAGGATGACTCTCTCTTTGGAGGCTGTTA
Organism: Rhinichthys klamathensis goyatoka; assembly: GCF_029890125.1. Classification (NCBI taxonomy): domain Eukaryota; kingdom Metazoa; phylum Chordata; class Actinopteri; order Cypriniformes; family Leuciscidae; genus Rhinichthys; species Rhinichthys klamathensis. The sequence continues at coordinate 1,249,770 of NW_026606648.1, read as the reverse complement.
CACCAAAGGGCTGGTAGGTTGTGATCTTAATGGGGAGGATGAGAAGGGTCATAAGAACCGATCAAAGAGCGAGAGTCTTATGGGCACTCTAAAGAGGAGACTGTCTACCAAACAGAAAGCGAAAGTCAAAGGAGGTTCCACTGCGGTAGGCTCTGGAGATGATGATGACACGTTCTCTTCCTCGTCAGTCCCGATAAGCTTTAATGAAGTCAAAGCCCAGCGTCCCTTAAGATCCTCGTCCCTCCGAAGCCATCATTACAGCCCTTCTCCGTGGCCTTTCCGGGCTGTCAGCTCGGAGGAGGCTTGCATCAAGATGGAGGTGAAGGTCAAAGCTTTGGTCCACTCCCCCAACCCCAGTCCCTCCCTCAATGGCATCAGAAAGGAGTTCCATGACATCCAAATAGAAGGTCTGTTCCAGGATCAGAGCCAGTCTTTGAAGGACATGGAGACTCAGAGTGGTAGCTTGCATTTGAACATTGAGGATCACGTGCCTATTGGACTCACACCTCAGGACTACATCCAGTACACAATGCCTTTAGATGAGGGAATGTACCCAAATTCGTCCCAGTCCTTCTGCTTGGATGGCCCCTCGCCAATGGAAGTGGTCGATCAGGTCGAATCTGACTCTCTGCACGTGGACCAGTGCCCGGATGACCACAATCTCGTGCCGCCAGACATTCTCATGGAGCAGGCGGTGAACGGACACCTTCCTGGTACTCCGTCAATGGTCCTGTCCAATTCCAGAGCAGACACACCTTTATTTTCTCCCTCACTGTCACCTCTTTCCACCAACGATATTCCAAGAACCCTCTCTGGGTTCAGTGGTGCAGACTCTCATGTTGTCGAGAGAGTGAGGCATCACCTGAACTTTGACCCCAATTCCGCTCCTGGTGTTAGCAGGGTGTACGATTCTTTCCAAACCAGTGGACCCATGGTTGTAACAAGCCTTACGGAGGAACTTAAAAAACTGGCCAAGCAGGGTTGGTACTGGGGACCTATAACTCGATGGGAGGCAGAGGAGAAGCTCATCAACCTTCCAGATGGCTCTTTTTTGGTGAGGGACAGTTCAGACGATCGCTATCTCCTCAGTTTGAGCTTTCGGTCACAGGGAAAGACGCTTCACACCAGGATCGAACACTCGAATGGCAGATTTAGCTTTTATGAGCAGCCTGACGTAGAAGGTCACACTTCCATCGTAGATCTCATCGAGCACTCTATAAAAGACTCAGAAAATGGCGCTTTCTGTTACTCCAGATCCCGTCTGCCGGGGTCCGCCACGTACCCCGTTCGGTTGACCAATCCTGTTTCGCGGTTCATGCAAGTCCGTTCGCTGCAATATCTTTGTCGCTTCGTCATTCGACAGTACACACGGATAGATCTGATTCAGAAACTGCCTTTACCAAACAAAATGAAAGATTATTTGCAGGAGAAGCACTACTGAACGGACTGTGGTGGGAAATGGTAGTAAATTGCACTTTTTGTTTAGTGACGCATTCTTAAAACAGTTTACATGTATGGAGGTCAAGTGATAAGTTGCATAAGTTGATTATCCGATCTTCCCACAGAATTGAATAGTACATTTGTTGTTGCTCAGATTCAGTGTTTTACGTTTCGCAAGGTGATGTCCAAAAACCGGTCAGGATTTTTGATGCCATGCCTAATACACATATTCATATTGACTGCAGTAATGCTAATACTATTATCAAAGCTTGGATTTCGCCTGCAAAAATTTGCCGAACAATGGTAAATGCGATTGCACCTTTAAAAGGAACTTGCTCCTTTCTAGAAATATGATGTCAGCCACATTTTTGTCAGGTTTTGATAGTTTTTCTTCTACAAATCGGTACTTTTAATGAAATTTGTGAATATGCTGGTTGACAGAATTTTAGTGGAATACAGTTATCGTCAAATATCAGCCGACAACTTTTATAAGAGAATAAGTATTTATTTAGCATTAATATTCTACATTTATTGGAGGTTTACAGTAAATCATTTATTCGTCCATTAGACTTTTGTAGATCTGTGCAACAACAAATTCAGTCAGTCAGGTATGAGAAGGCCAGAAAGACAGGACTGTGAATCTAAAACAAATGTTATAGAAGAATACATGCAGAATGTTACAAATCTGTGATGTTATACAAAAAGGGAGCAGGTAAGAACAAAAGTTTTTTTTTTTTTTTTTTAAATTTATATTGTATAGTGTGGTTCACACAGTAGTCTGTTCTGTCTAAATCATTTTTGGCTCATTTACATTAAGTAAAGATTTGTAATCGTTCACAAACATCTTTTTTTTTTTTTTTTTTTAAACAGCATTTCAAGTATTTCATATTCTAGTGCTGGAATGATTGCCATCAGTCGTTGTTGTAGAAGCTCTGGTTGAGAGAAGAAAATAATGCCAAGAATTGTTCGCAACCACCTACCAAACCCAAAAGCACAGTTTTTTAGAAACATTTCACCTTAAATGGCTTGTTTACACTTGAACCATAACCAAACATTCAATTAATCTGCAAATATCCCTAAGGAATTATGCATTCATAAGTTCTTGAGTGATTATGGGAGATTTTCCCCCTTCGCAGAACCGACAGCAGGCTTTCCTCACCCTCTGCCCTCCATAAAAGCAGCATGACAGCCTGTCAATATTCCATAAACACTGCTTCAAGCCAAAAATGTTGCATTCAGATATTTTAGAATTCATCTGTTGTGCATTGTTTTCCCCACACCACCTATCCTCTTTTCTGTCACCTGAAAGGGAATTGTGTGTTGCTCATCTATCCTTTAAAGAGGGCTTTAATAGGGCTTCAGATAGGAGAAATCGTCAGTCATTGGAAGCTCATATTTTGTGAGAGTTGATGGTTTATGTGCATTACTTAAATGCTGGGATAAATTTGACATGAAATGGTTTTGCATGTGCACTGTCCTCATACAAGTCGACACCGGTTGGCTTTGTACTAGATTGGGATAATCAGCAAACGGGAGCTTATAAATGTCTCTTTAGTTGGCATATTGAATGTGTGTGAATCAGCCAGATCTTTCTATTTGCAGTTTTCACACCACACATGGTCCAAGGCTTTTAAGGGCCTTTTTTTTGTAAAGTGCCAAGTGGCGTTCACAGAAACTGGTGAACAATGCCGCGGAAAGTATTCGTGAGACACATTGGGGAGACTTTGAAGGTTAGCTGTCAAATAAACAGTTTGCCATCTTTAATATTTATTAGTGAAAACAGCCCATAGAGTTCATTCCTTCAGCGAAAAATGTTTTATGTGATGCGTATGAGGGAACAGTTTGAGATGTGAATCGCTTTATTACACAACTGAAAGGAGCTTATTTTAAATGCTGAATCTTGCTGTATTTGAATGGGCAAAAACTGCCATTTTCCCCATTAAATGAAGGTTGTTGTTTTTTCAAATCGGTTGTTGCATTTCAGAAGAATCGCCTAAATTGTGTGTGTTTGAGAGTGAGCGAGTGTGGACAAGTAAGCAACAAAAAGAGGAATGTCTTAGGCAAGGCACAAGATTTTCAATCCGTTGAAAATGCATTTACCAGAATGTGGAAGTCGACTAATGCAAAAAATAAATGTGAACTTGAGTGTTTGACCGCAATGTACATTGAATTTCTTTTGTTTTTCCCAGATGTGTGGCATAATTAGATAAACACTGAAAATGTTCAGTGTGTGTGAGCATGTTTCAAAAAAGGAAAAAAAGGTGCCGGGACTCCATCATGTTCAATATCATTTTCATGACCTTGTTTGTATGTCGTTAGATGTCTCTTTGTTCGGATTGCTGAAGTATTTTGAACCCATGACAGTTGAGCACTTAACAAGCTTCACTGAAATATCTATTTTTCTGATCCATGTTCTGTTGTCCTTGTGCTGCGAATGAAGGTGAATGTTTACATGATGTATTTAGTACAAATTAGTTTCTCTTTGTTTGTATCTCTTTCTTAAACATCTTGGTACAATTTTACAGATGTATTTCTTTAATGTGTCATACACATTTGTGCTGCTTTACGATTATGATTGCCTTTTTAATTACAAAATGGGGAAGATAGAATGTCACCTAGATATAGGCCTATGTATTCACAATGATTTTGGTATAGTCTTGAGAAAGTCAGATGCAAAAATTGTAGTCAACGTTTTAATCAGTGATGATAATGCTCTGAATTCAGTCCTTTTTGTTGAAAAGGGTCTGCTCGGTCCAGTTTACATGGTCAGTTTTCCAAAGTCCGTTCTTGTTTGTTGTTAATTTGAGTTAATGAAAGTACCAATAGTGTTTTCTTGCACATTTGGATACAGTTAACATTTTTGTATCTGCTGGTATAAATTATGAATAAAAAAACGTATTCAAATCTTTATTCTGTACTGTACTTCATTTATGTTTACACAACAATATTGCACTTAAAATGGAATTTTTTTTTTTTTTTTTTTTAGTTTTCACATACAGGTGACAACGTTGTCAAAACGATCCCCGTCCACACAGATCCACGAAAACGACTAAAAATACTGTTACACATGCCAGGCCAATAGTTGGCGATGTCACTTTTTAAAGAAACACTATAGACTGAACACGTAATATGCATGACGTCAACGTTTTCACAAATTCGCGTTTCGGCAAAATGGTTGGTATCGGTTTCAAAATCTTGCACTTTGAAACCCGTTTGCAAAAGTTTGCGTTTTCAGTCCTCAAAACACTGTTGTCATGTAAATGAATGGCCAAAACGCATAAAAAGTTTGTATCTGCTGGTAAAATTATAAATAAATTAAAACTATTAAAAGCTTTGTTCTCTACTGTATTCCATTTGGCTACGTTTTCACGATGACAGTGTACTGAAAACAAATGTTTCGCATCAGCAAAAATGACTAAAAACGCAGTATTTTGCTTAAAGTCCCCGTGAACCGGAAGTTGCAAACGACTTTTCTCCAGTGTTGTGACGTATTTCCGAGAGAAACGGAATACTAAATGAGGCAAAATAGTGGGCGTGGCTTTTTTCTAACTAGCACCTGATTGGATCTAGAAAAGTAGGTGATTTCACTCCGCCTGTCTACTGTCAGTTGGAGGGGCGTGGTTACGGATGTTAAGCAGACACCCAAACCGTCAAACCTACGTCATCAGGGAAGGTCCTCCAATGCAGAGGGGAGGGGAAATTTCAGATTTTGATTAAAGATTATGAAGTCAAAAAATTTTTTTGTGTGGATTGACTTGCATGGATGAATTGTTCACCACAAAACGATCAATTTAGGCAAACAAAGTAAGTATGGTCAATTTTGAATTCATGGGGACTTTAACGGCCAGTAGTTGGCAATGTCAATTTGTAAAGGAACACTATGCATCTATAGACTGAACACGTAATAAGTATATGCTTTGCTGTTTTCACAGATTAGCTTTTTTGTAGTTTACATGGAGACTATAACACTATTGTTTTCAAAAGCGTGAAATGAATGGCCAAAACGCATTAAAAGTTTTCCGTTTTTAGTTGGTGTTGTATAAACGCCCTTTTACACACACACACACACACACACACACTATATATATATATATATATATATATATATATATATATATATATATATATAGGCCTATAAGTAATTTATTTTTGTTTGTTTCTCAGGAAAAAAAAAATATCGTTGACATGATTTTGAACTCTGCTAACTTTTGTTCGGGGGTGTATTTGTACAGTTTGGGCTCCTAATCAGAAAAATATAGAATATTTAGTTCTTCAATACGGACTCTTAAGGAACAGGCACATATTTATTCTTTTTCTGGGTGCAAGATGTTTTATTCATGGTAAGGTGGTGATAACTTGTCACACTAGGATGCCACCCTCATGAAATAGCACGTCCTTTTAAATGTGCCAAACCAAGTGAGTCAAACTTTCTGTGTGAAAAGAAGAGTAGGTTTGTTTTGATATTCAGCTACATATTCTGCTTCAGGATACAGTTGGTTTTATGGATCTGTCATACTGTTTTTTCAAAGCCTCCGTCTGTTATCCTCCCATTGTTTAGGTAAGAACTTCAATACTGTTTAATATGCGTTTCACATACTGTTGGGTCAATTTTTGTCCTGAGTACAAAAACTGATTTAACTAAAAAATATTCATGACTTGGAGTTCATTAGCTATAGGCCTACTGTTGAGAAGGCCAAATTAAATTTGAATCGCTCCAGATTTGCTGGTGTTACGTCAGTTTCAATTAGAGAAAGGAATCGCTGTTCGGTTTGTTTTTTACTGGGAGTGTTTCTTTATCCCGTAAGTCATCAATCAAATGTCTTATTTCGTAGATTTATGACTTAGCCTCGCCATCTGGTCCTCTGCATGAAGTTCCATTTGTCAGCGGATGATGAAGACAACTCAAATTACCCAGTGAACACGCTTTAAAATGACACGGCAGAAGGAACTTTGGTCTGCAGCATAATGATGAGACCCAAAGTGCCTGCTGGCACCAGATGTTTTTATTTGTGGGGTACTAAAGGTTCACTTTTGAGAATAGCCTGTGATCCCATGCCAAAGGTCTAATCACCACTGAAGCTATAGGAAACCTGCTCTCATAACTTATTTACTGAGCATAATTAATTAATCAATTAATGCCATTTTATGTATTTTTTTGTTGACAATGGCTTGGTTCTGGGGTTACTGCCAGTTTGTTAATTGTTCAATATTTAATTTAGTCTCCGTCAGTTTTTATTGTAGGCCTATTTGATGCTTTTAAATGCACGGAGCCTATAAAGGGGCATGGTGATGGGAGGAAAAAATATATTTCAAAGCTTTTGCCTTCTTTCCGGTCTCTCAAGAAACTTTGCGTTTGCTCGCAAAACTTCAGTGTTCTTTGCAATTGAACGCAAAATTTTCTCTGGGTTTTTACGGGGAACGCAAACATTTTGCGAGCGAATGCAAAAGCATTGACATATTTTTTCTTCCCATCTCATCCCATGACCCTTTAGGCTCTGTAGATATGGGGTGTATATATTACAAGTACTTCACAATTATTTTTGGCCAGTTCTTTGTTATGGCCAATAACTGATAATTATTAAATCATATTAAAATTCTATAGGCTACTATTTTCGATAAATTCAAAATAGAACAAAAATAAATCAATTATTTCAAAGTCCCCATGTGGTGAAAATCAAGCTTTTATGTCTATGTGGTGTTTTAATATGCTTTAAGACAAACCATGTACAGATGCATAAGTCAACACCATTGCTATTTTCTCATTAAAACTGCAATGACCCAAAGACAGTCTCAAAAACGCGGTTTGAAATCGCTGGTGTTTCTGACATCACAACCTTGTAACCAATCACGTCAATGTGTTATTTGACAAGGAGTGGATCTCTGAACTGGTGTGAGTGGAGGCGGGGCTAATTTGCATACTCATAGAACCTCATATACTAAATGAGGCAAGGGTGTAGTTCAAGGTATTTTTTTAAGGATTTTTTTTCTTAAATGTGTCATTTTGGCGATCAAAGATTAGTTTTAAGGTATAAAATGATTGACTACAGGGGGACTTTAAATACTACAATTGAATTTATGAATCACAACATTATAAAAAAAAATGGAGAAAAAATATTTTGAGATTTGCTCCTTACAAAAGTGTGAATTGGTGTATTAGTGTAATTCAATGTGATATATTATAATTTCAATAAGCATTAGAGGTGAAGTCAACCTAAATTCAAAAGTGAGAATTTTTTTTTTGCATGATCAATTAAATATTAAGAAAAAATAATCATCAATAACTCACATGAAGCCAATATATTCCAAAGATTAGGATACCGATTGACATTTGCATGGAATATCTGCACCAAATGCCCCATTTTGAATGCCCCCTAAGAATTATTTCAGAAAGATAATTTTGTAAAATACTAAAATAAACTACATTTAATGAAAAAATATAATTGTAACTTGCAAAAGTCGCTGCCACAATCGGATGTTGTTATGTGGTTGCTAAGCGGGTTGTTTTTGTATGTTGCTAATATATGGTTGCTAGGCGGTTCTCGGTGGTTGCTAGGTGCTTGATTGTTTATCAAAAGAGTCCAAAGTCTCAAGTCTCTAGATATGGCTCGCTTCTTGTTTTAACTGCTTTTGTACATGCAATGAAAGTCAATGTGGTTCAAAACAACATTGGACCTCACAGATTCTCTTTTGTGTTCCACAGAAGAAAGAAAGGCATGAAGGTTTTGAACATCATGAGTAAACAATGAAAGAATTTTCATTTTTGGCGGGACTATCGTTTTAAGTATATGAGAAACTAAAGTCATTCAAGCTGGAATCCCGCCAGATAGACTCCTAGAATTTGGCCTTTATTGTACAAACAGTCACATCTGGTTCCTGAAGGACAACAGGTGACAGAGAATAAAGAGAGAGAGGAGGCTCCAGCAGTGTTATGTGACAATATTCTCTTCCCCCAATGATCCACAGATCCTCATGTGGCAAAGTGAACAGGTGGCGCCCATCAGGAAGTGGTTGGGGAGAACTCTCTGTAGCCATACTTCAAGGAAGAGCACCCCACTATTGGTCCTTTAAAATCCTAGCCATACTGTTAGAAGAGAAAGATAAAATCCTAGCAGGTGTTCCTTTGTCAAGTTAGTCTCTGATAGAGTCTCAGGAGCAGGTATCTTTGGCATATGTTCCCTTTGCACCAATCCAAAGAGTTTGTTTCTCACCACACCACTGATGGAAGCCAAGACTGTTTTTTTTTTATTGCGCGATCACTCGTAATCTATATGAAATGCCATGTCGCACTTGTTGACACTTTACATAGTACCCATATTAATCCAGTTAATAAAATGAATGTGAACAATTTAGTAGCAGTGCCAAATTAATTATATATTAGAGGGATAGACTTGAATTCTGTTATCATTTTCTCACCCTATGTCATTTCAAACCTTTTTCTTCTTTCTCAGTCTGTTCAGAAGACTTGGAATATAGCACACAAGTCATATATGGTCCACTTTCATGGCGCTTTTGTATCCTTTCTTTGAAGCTTCGGTGGTTATTTATTGTAATTGCATGGAAAAGGGTGACCAGTACACTGTAAAATAATAATAATAATTGCTGCCTTAAATTTTTAAGTACAATCAACTTGGATGTTTAAGTAATTTTAACTTAAATTACATAAAAAGAAATTAGTTGAATCTTGTATTACTTATTAAAAAAAGTTGAAAATTGATGCAAACAATGCAAACACATTTAAACAGTTTTTTATCATTATTTCGAAGACAATAAAAGGAATTCTGAATTTACACACACACATATATATATATATATATATATATATATATATATATATATACGCAAGTAAGTCTGTCAAAAAAGCACTAAATTTCAGCTAAATTAATTTAGTATAAATGTAAACTATACTACATTTTTTATTTAGTTGTAATTAATGACCAATTAAGTGTCTGAAATCACATTTCTTTTAAAGTATCTAATAATAAAACTCTTAAATACACCTTTTAAAACTATGCTAAAGTGTCATTCTTTTTCACAAGGGCAAACAGGTTTGAATGATAGGATTTTCATTTGTGTGTGAACTATCCCTTTAAAAGCATGTTCTTCACTTATAATATTTGATTTTTAATTCTATAACTTCAATGAATAAAAGGTTTATGTGTTTTCAGCTATCAAGTTTGTTCTGATTTTTCATCATAGCACTAAATAAAACACATCTATTAATGAAAATGCATAATTTATGACAACACTACCAAAAATCTTTTGATATAAGGTGGTTTGAAATTAATTGCAACACACTTTTATCCCTCACAATTTGGTACCACCTGCTTGTATCTCTCACAATTTTTGTGTCCCTATATTCCTTATCAGCATGTCACATACTTAACCAACAAAAGCCTTCACACCACAAAGTGTGCGTGAATCCTCTAGGCAGTGTTTCTCTTTATTACCTTTCTGCATCGTTGCTGCTTTGTCTCACCAGCGTTTACATGATCTGCAAATCTCTCAATCTTTTTACCAGCAATGCGGCTCTGATTAATGATGCTCTGAACCAGCAGACATTGCCCTGTTTAGCATGCTGTGCATTTACCTGTTTACTGTTCTAAAGGTGGCTTACTATTTCTCTTTACTATACGCTTTTACAGCAAATAATGACGAATTATTGTGGCACAGACATTTAGCCTTACTCAAGCCATGTATAGGTCTATGTGTTGAATAAAAAAATCTTGTATGTTAAACATGTCAACCCTTAGGTTAGAAAGGGCTTGCTTTTATGTGCATCATTGACTTCTATGTAAATGACATGTCTGTTTTGAAAAACCTAAAAAGTCAGAACGGGAAAGGTGGCTATTTAAAAATAAAGGAAAAACCATATCTATCATTTTAAAGGAAAGCTTGGACATCTAAAGGGTGAGAGGAGGAACTTTGCTTTTAAACTTGCCTTCTAGCTGTGGAAAATCCCTTGTTATGGATATTTTAGAGCAAAAATAATATTCAACGTGAGTCTTAAAGATTACATGTAGACAACAAGGCACCAATTAAAATGCATGACACTGTTCTCATACAATGATGAACAACGTGAATATATATGCTGACCAAGAATGAAGGATTGCAGAATAGAAATGTCAAAAGCAATATTTTTTTCAGCATTAGACATAAAGCATATTTAAAAAATATTATGAGAAGATCATTCAGTTTTCTGCTGTAGTCTATATCCTTATCCTTCAGTTGATCTTCAGTTGAAAAACATAATTCTGGATAAACAAAGATGTGTTTCAAAGGAGATGGCAGTGAGGCAACATATGGATATGAAATACAATCTAATATACAGATGGCTCAATAGATCCAGAATCTGGATGAACAGCTTCAGCAGTGGTCACTCCTAAATTAAAATATACAATAGTAAAAGGACAACACATCATTTATCTGTTTACAGAGATGATCGCAATTAGCTTGGCAATTCAGTGCGGAGGACATGAATAATAATAATGTATGGTAAATCAACATCAAGACAATATATATTATTTGAAATCCTACAAACAACAAGGTTACAACATTTTCTTAGTATGAGTACCATCTCATGTAGCAGTGGAAGGGAAAGAGGAAGCAGATGCTTTCGCCAAGAAGACCTTGGTAACAAATAGGACTAAATATTTAATTAAGCAAATTCAAAATCAAAGGGTTAATAAAAAAGAGCAATAAAAGGAATGTGGGATAAGGAGGGAAAGGGTAGACACTTGTATAGTGTACAAAGGGAAGTACATAAGAGAGCAGTTTGTAGAAAAAGAAGGGAAAATACGGTTTTCTCGTCTCCGTATAGGACGTACTGCACTCAGTCATTCTTTAAAATTGGGAAACATGATACAGGCCTTAGAAAATCAAATCAGGTCATTAGGTGTAAACGGGTTGTCACTTCAGAATTTAATTTAAGACATTCCCTGAAAGTTTCCAAGATACTATACTTTTTAAAGGTTACAACCCTAATTAAAAGAATTTAGTTTTATTTATTTAATTATTTTTTTTCTCCATCTCATTTCCCCCCTCTTTTTTTTTTAATATATTTTTATTAAACTCCACATTGATGCTGCACACTCCATCTCAGTGGAGGAAATGCACCATAGCCTCCGTTACACACTCTTTCCATTTATTTGTTTGTAAGTTCATTGTGTCGTGCTTTTTTTTAGCAAGTTTTATCACAAAACACTTAATTCGCAGGGATTTACAGTAGCTAGATTGTCAGTTGTAAAGTGCTTAATATGTGGCATTGAGTTATTAATATTTTTAAAGTGTGTTGTGTCTGCCCTTAAAGTGTGTTGTGTTGCAGATTCCAGATGGTTTTAGAAACAAGCAAATTGCAGGTATATCCAACACTGAAAAATGTTGTCTGAATATGAGTGCCGCACTGTAGAGAAATACCCACACTCCAGACACCTTTAACATGTATTTGCTTTATTTTTGTGTATTATTTAACTTTTAAATGGATACAGAATACAAATCTCAAAAAAACAATATAACTTTGGCATAAAGTAGTATAATAGAGCTTAAAGCACCACCAAAAAAGAATTAAAACATTTTTATTATAGTGTCATCTTGAGGGAAGAAAATGAACTTCAGCAGCTTCATAAGGTAACTTTCACAGGTTTTCACATACTTTGATACTAGCAATCTCATTTGTAGGGCATCACTTTAAAACAATTCAAAATCTGTTTCTTCAAATGTGTACAAGATGAAGAGTTTGCACCTTGGGTAATTTTTGGATTTCCACTTGAATTTTTCCTGTTAAATTTACAGTAAATAATTTGTAAAATATTAAGCTCAAATATGTGATATGTAGCTAGAACACCAGCACCTTGATATCCTTTTCCCACCCATGGTCGCAATCAGGTTTCACTGCAGCAATCAGGGACTGGATGGTCTGCCGTGAAAGTCGGAGGTTGGGGCGGAGGTCAGCTCCATCTTCAAAATATAGCTGAAGAATTGGCACATCAGCATTGAGGTGGCATAGGTTGTAGGGCTCACAATCTGTAAACGTGTATATAGTTTATTTTAGAATACAATTTGAATCGACAAGACACTTGTTTCCTGTGTTGGCTTATTTATAAATATAATATGTATTTATATGTAGGCCTATATGATCAATTTCTTATATGATGTATTTATCGTTTCTTCAACAAGGGGCACTTTTAGCCTTGTGAAGTTGAATAAAAAAAGTCACTTAACACAGTCTCATAAGTTAAAATAACTTAGATTACAAGAGAAATTGTTAATATTTTACATTTTTTCCGACCTGCAATGAACAAATGTCATTTCCACCACATCTCAATATACAGCTGTTATTTAAAAATAGAATAACTTATGCCACTCAAGAATTGTCTAAGATAATCTTGTGACTATTTTTTTTCAGTTGTTCCACAATCTACAATAATTCTACATTTGTCAATGAGATAAATTAACTGCCATTATAGGACCAAATGCTGAACTGTACAGCTGTCACACTCTGAAATTTAATATCGGTTTGGGCAAGAGCTTATTAGAAAATAAATAATTTGAATTTTTATATTAAGTAGAGCATGATCTCATAAATTGTGGATACATTTTTAATGTGTGATGAGAACTTTTTAAAATATTTTTTTAAAATGTGTGTGGTGATGGAAATGATAGGGTGTTGTGGAAATGTATAGAAACAGTAGAGATATTTATTAGAAACATTTTTAAACTCATCACACTCATTAAACTCAATTCACAAAGTCAAAAATCTACCGGAAGAGAATTCAATGCTGAATAAAGTCGTAGTTTTTGTTATTTTTGGACCAAAATGTATTTTCGATGCTTCAAAAAATTCTAACTAACCCACTGATGTCACATGGACTACTTTGATGATGTCTTTATTTCCTTTCTGGACAAGGACAGTATACCGTACATACATTTTCAATGGAGGGACAGAAAGCTCTCGGACTAAATCTAAAATATCTTAAACTGTGTTCCGAAGATGAACGGAGGTCTTACGGGCTTGGAACGAGGGTGAGGGTGAGTCATTAATGACATAATTTTCATTTTTGGGTGAACTAACCCTTTCATTCATACTACCCGTATTCATACTATATAGAACATACTTTTTTAACGGTCACGAAGTACGTTCTAATTTAAATGTAGTAGCCTACCTACTCACATACACGATTTTGGACGCAGCTGCTGACAAAAAGAGAACGCGGCAGAGCTCGTAATAAAACGAGAATCAACATTGGCTTTTCGGAGTTGGCAAGAACTGACGGATTTGGAATATTGTAATGGCGACGATGGCGTTTTTATTACTCAACAGGTGAGTTATATTCAGCAGATTAACTGCCATATGTAGCTCTCAGTTCTCTTACGAGAGGTTCTCTCCTATTGCGTAGCTACGGGTAAAGTTTATCTTTGCTCGAGATATTGAAGCCAAAATTATCCTTAATTTTGTATATATTGTCAACGCAGTGCAGCAGCTGCAGACCTAGAGCAGGCTATCTAGCGTGCTCATTGGCTGCCTTGCGGCAACTGCAGCAGCCTACCAGTGAGCCTGGCGTGACGTCACGCCCAATGGTGGCGCTTTTACGCCCACTACGCGTCACAGCCAAGCGGCAACATTCTAATCTGAAAAATGAAGCCTACCCGGAAGTGCGAAAAACTGCAATACATCGAAAATCCGCTAGAGGGATGTCCCAAAAGGGAGCAAATATCCATAGACCGCATGTTAAAATGTCCGTTTTCACAGCATAAATTTATATGTTTACATGTTGGTCCCATGGACTTTTATTGTATTTTTGGATAGGTCCCGAGTGCCTGACAACTGTGAGGGGGGTGAATTTTTTTCTAACTCGGTAGTTTAGATCGTATTTAGATATAAAATGTATGACAAATAAGCGCGTGATTGACAGCTGATAACGGGCTGCGCAGAGTGGAATTCCTGAAATTTGACGTCTCGGCCATGATCTGACACAACACATCATACCACCTCTGTATCCTTTCTGAACATTTGTATTTGAAATTTCGTAAGATTTTCCAAGATGGCACCGCCCATACCCCCCATAAACAGCCTCAAAACCGTTCTTCAGAAAGTCTATGGGTGACGTCACAGACGCTTTGTCCATATTTTTTACAGTCTATGGTCACAGCCCGCGCAAGGGGGTGTGGCTTAGCGTATAAAAGCGGGGCTCAGAGGCTGCTTCCCTGATTTTCATCTCTTCAGCGAAGCTCTTCATACCCCTGGATCCGAGAGAAGCCGCCGCCGTCGAATCCAGCGACTGCCAGCAGAGGAAAGCGCTTGAGGAAGCCGGTCGACTTCTCGCCGCCTTCAGCCTTCCGTGCCAGCAACGCTATCCGGCGACAATATCCTTTACTGCTCTTTTCACTGTATTTACTGTGTGTGTGTGTGCTCGCCGCTGCAACACACACTTTACTAAAAGAGCGCAAGCATTCTTGTAAGAATGCCTCGCACGTCCTGCTCAGCATCGGAGACCGCCAAGTGTTTTGTGCTCTCTGTGTGGGCCCGGACCACGCAGCCCTCGCACGTCGGGAGGCTGCGTCCGCTGTGAGGAACTATCTATGTCGACCCTGCGGGCTCGTCTAGACCTCTTAACGGCAAAGCTGTCACTCCGCCATCTGGTGGACCGCGCAAGAAGAAGCGCCGTGCACAGAGACTGCCGGAGCCTGATGTGGCACTCAAACGCTCGCCGGAACGACTCCCTCGAGCATTTCTCTCTCCTTTCCTGCCCCCCCTCCCGGACGCGCAGCTGCCGCTAACAGCTGTTTTAATCCCGGCTAGATTCTCTACGTACGAGAAAGCTATCCCGCCCCCGCGCCCCAGGCGCATGCGTATCTTACCGGCGGAAAAGGGAAGCGTGTTCTAGTCATTCAATGTAATCGGGTCGTTATGTGCGAACCAGGCCAAGCGGCTGTCAGCGAGCCGCTTTGTTCAAGCACTGAGGGCGCGCGCGTCTCCGTTCAGTTCCCAAAGCCCACAGTGTGCGGCGACCGGAACCCGGAGGCCATTCTCCCCCTAGCCACATGCACAAGCATGGGAAGCCATTCCAGGGGTTTCAGAGTGGGTGCTGAGCACAATAAGACAGGGCTAAGCACTACAGTTCGCTCGCCGTCCCCCGCGTTTTCACGCTCGGACCGAGTCGACAGTGAACGCGAAAGTAGCACATCTACTCCGCGCAGAAATAGCCAAACTGCTGTGCAAAGGAGCTATAGAACCGGTGCTGCCTTCTCTGAGCGAGTCAGGCTTTTACAGCCGTTATTTTCTCGTACCAAAGAAGGACGGAGGCCTGAGGCCTATATTAGATCTGAGATTTTTGAACAAAGCTCTCATGAGGAGACCGTTCAAAATGATTACAACCAGGCAGATTCTCGCGCAAATTCACCCGAGGGACTGGTTTATATCTCTCAATCTGAAAGACGTGTATTTTCAGATACAGATTATACCCCGTCACAGGCCATTCTTGAGATTCGCCTTCGACGGCTAGGTATATCAGTACACCGTCCTCCCGTTCGGCCTGTCCCTGGCACCCCGTACATTTAGAAAAGTGCATGGACACGGCGCTCGCCCCCCTCAGATGTCAGGGTGTGCGAATTTTGAACTACGAACTACTTGGACGATTGGCTGATTCTAGCACAGTCAGAGATAGAGCTCGTGTCTCACAGAACTATGCTACTCAGTCACTTGGAAAGATTGGGTCTCATGGTCAACTGGACCAAGAGCTCATTACGGCCCAGCCAGTCAATCTCCTTTTTAGGGATGGAACTGGACTCCGTGGCTATGAAGGCTCAGCTGTCGACAGAGCGCGCGCGCCGTGTTCGACACCTAGCCGCATCTTTCCAGAAGGGCAGAACCGCCTCCCTGAAAAAAATTCAGAGGATGCTGGGCTGTTTGGCCTCAGCTGCAGCAGTGCTTCAGCTGGGCTTACTGCGCATGCGCCCGCTACAACGCTGGTTGAACGCCCGCGTACCCCGTCAGGGGTGGACGCGCGGCTACAAGCGGATCAGGATATCTCAGAGCTGCATTTCAGCTCTGCAGCCCTGGTTAGCGGCCAATTGGTACCAGCAGGGGGTGACAATGGGAGCGATTTCCCACCGGAAAATCATCTGGACAGACGCCTCCAACTCAGGTTGGGGCGGCCTTTTCGAGGGCAGACCGGTCTTTGGCCTGTGGCCAGACCGAGAGAAACGCCTTCATATAAACTGTCTGGAGATGCTGGCGGTCGAGAACGCGCTGAAGCGCTTCCTCCCGTTCATACAGGACCAACACGTTCTAGTCCGCTCGGACAACATGTCGGTTGTGTCCTACGTGAACCGCCAGGGCGGTGTCAGATCCAGGAGCCTCTGCGATCTGGCAGAACACCTCCTCGTTTGGGCCCAGTGCTTCCTGCACTCGCTGAGAGCGACGCACGTGCCAGGGATCCTGAACGACGGCCTGGACAGACTGTCCAGGGACAATATTCCCCCCGGGGAGTGGTCTTTACACCCCCAAACAGTCCAGCTGTTATGGCGCCTCTTTGGCAGAGCGGAAGTCGACCTATTCGCGTCAAAGGACAACGCTCATTGCCCAGTGTTCTTTTCAAAGAACGAGGATGCGCTGGCCCAACTCTGGCCCAGCCGCCCGCTATATGCCTTCCCTCCGATCTCTATGTTACCACAGGTAATCAAGAGAATCAGGGAATCGCACAGCGTGGTGCTCCTCATAGCGCCGCGATGGGAGAACCAAACCTGGTTCCCGGAACTAACACGGCTGTCACACACAGCCCCGTGGCCGATTCCGGTGAGGAGGAACCTCCTCTCTCAAGCCCGCGGCTCGATTTGGCATCCCCACCCAGAGCGCTGGTCTCTGCACATATGGTTGATCAACGGATACCCGTTATCCTGCCAGAAGGAGTTATAAACACGATCACGCAATCTAGAGCCCCCTCTACGAGACGGCTATATGCGTCTAAATGGTCTGTGTTCTCCAAATGGTGCACCGACAAAAATCTGGACCCCAGAACGGGTGAGGTTTCGCAGGTGCTCGGTTTCCTTCAAGAGCTGCTGGATAAGGGCAGGTCCCCATCCACGCTCAAAGTATACGTGGCGGCCGTTGCAGCCTTCGCTGAGTCGAAACCAAGGCTGGTCGCTAGGAAGGAATGAGCTGGTCATCCACTTCTTAAGAGGAGCCATAAGGATGAACCCTCCGCGCCCACCTTCGGTTCCTATTTGGGATCTCTCCGTGGTCCTAGAGGCCCTAAAGATGCATCCCTTCGAACCATTAGATTCAACGAATCTAAAATACCTCTCGCTCAAAACCGTTTTTCTTTTGGCTCTGTCATCAGTTAAACGTGTGGGGGACTTACACGCGCTATCTGTTAGCGCAGCGTGCCTTGAGTTTGGTTCGAATGACTCTAAAGTCATCCTCAAACCGAGACATGGCTATGTCCCGAAGGTGATTGGCACTCCCTTCAGAGCTCAGGTCATTTCTCTGTCGGCTCTGCCAGCATCCGACAGCGTGAGCAGCGACAGCCTCCTCTGCCCTGTCAGGGCACTAAGAGCTTATGTTACGCGCTCCACCCCTTCAGACGCTCCGAGCAGCTCTTCGTTTCGTTTGGCGGGCGCACCAAAGGTCTCGCCGCCCCGAAACAGTCTCTATCCAGATGGATAGTGGACGCGATTTCTGCTGCCTACGCGTCAAAAGGTCTGCAACGGCCTCTGGGCATAAGGGCTCATTCCACAAAAGGCATGGCCTCGTCATGGGCATGGTCCAGTGGAATTTCCATTCACAACATCTGTATGGCGGCGGGCTGGGCCTCCCTGTCTACATTTGTGAGATTCTAGAATCTGGAAGTTCCCGCCTTGCAGGCTAGACTTTTGTCAGTCTAATATGTGTATGACCTGCCCACATGACTGGTGTGCAGGCTACCTCAACGTTAGCTCTCCTGGTTGAGCTGCACTTATATGGGTTGATTTACATGTAACATGCAGCCTGGCGCCGCCGCTCTGCATTCCCCATGGGTGCTTATGTTATACATGTGTTGGCCCGCTTGCTGGCCGCCTGAATTTCCCACTTTCAATGTTCCCCGGGTTGGGACTCATAGAGTGGATGCTGGGCGCGCACGGCGTTGGCAAAGTGTTCCCGTAGCGTAAGCTAAACTTACGCAATACGAGAGAACCTCTCGTAAGAGAACGTACTCGGTTACCTAACGTCACCTCGGTTCTCTCTAGAGAGGGAACGAGTATTACGTAACCGGCCGTGCTGGCGCCACGAGCGATTTTCGCATCAGATCATGAAAACCAGGGAAGCAGCCTCTGAGCCCCGCTTTTATACGCTAAGCCACACCCCCTTGCACGGGCTGTGAGAAGTCGACCGGCTTCCTCAAGCGCTTTCCTCTGCTGGCAGTCGCTGGATTCGACGGTGGCGGCTCCTCTCGGATCCAGGGGTATGAAGAGCTTCGCTGAAGAGATGAAAATCAGGGAAGCAGCCTCTGAGCCGCGCTTTTATACGCTAAGCCACACCCCCTTGCGCGGGCTGTGACGCGTAGTGGGCGCGAAGCGCCACCATTGGGCGTGATGTCACGCCAGGCTCACTGGTAGGCTGCTGCAGTTGCCGCAAGGCAGCCAATGAGCACGCTAGATAGCCTGCTCTAGGTCTGCAGCTGCTGCACTGCGTTGACAATATATACAAAATTAAGGATAATTTTGGCTTCAATATCTCGAGCAAAGATGAACTTTACCCGTAGCGTAAGCTAAACTTACGCAACTCGTTCCCTCTCTAGAGAGAACCGAGGTTACGTTAGGTAACCGAGTACGTTCACTGTAAAGCATTATCTATTGTGAAGGGTCATTTCTTTGTGGTTGTTGTAGCACTTTGCTTGCATTTATTTTCAAAGAAGTACCGTACTATGGTTCTTTCTCTTAACTAAAAAAAGAGATTAGAAAACACGTGTAATGGGTAGGCCTATAGCAACAGTAACGTCTTCAGCTTGTCAGTTTGAGATCCTTTCCATCTAAACTGGTTATAACTCTTAAGCCTATAGTAGTGATGTTTTATGAGCAGTAGGATAATCTCTCTCTCTCTTTTTTAGTTATGAGAAAGAGAAAGAACCATATTCATCTGAAAAGTCACGCAGAGCCAAAGCACAACTAAAGCAATTTCTTGCATGCAGTTTTGTTTTTTAACTGCCAAAAGTTACATGGTGTAACTTTAGCATTTAGTAATGTATGCAAGTTACATAAACTAACAGTGAGCAAAATATTTTTTTTTTACAACATGTAATAATTGTTGTCAATGTCAGTTAATAAAAATAGAATTGTTAATTGTTTGCTCTTGTTAGTTATTTATTTTAAAATTTTTATTAGTAAATGTTAAAAAAATCAACATTAATCAAGACTAATAAATGCTGTAACATTATTGTTCATTGTTAGTTTGTTAAAGGTGAACTAAGTAACTTTTTTACCTTAACCGAACAGCTTTGGAGTCATTGTAATGTTTATATTACTGATTTCGTGTTGAATGGTGGTCGTCTCGCACCCCCCTGGTGCCTGTGAGCCGCAAAACCACCCTTGCAACTTTGGGCCGGCGAGCCGCCGGCCTGAGTGTTAGGAAGTATCGTGTGATATCAGGTCTCGCGAGGTAACGAATTGCTTTACGGCAAAAAACAGATCTGATAAAATGAGCATCAAACAGAAATAACGTCTCCGGTTACTTTCGTAACCTCGGTTCCCTGAAAGGCAGGGAACGAGACATTTACGTCGATGACGTAGTATGGGAACTCCTCCCCTTCTTCACTTCTGCTGAAATCTTATGGGCTAACGCCAGCTGGAGACAGCTGGCCAATTGACGCAAAATATGCAAATACTGACACGCCTGCTGGCAGTATAAATTGCATACGCACGTCAATTGCATCAGAATACGACTGAACGCTCGAATGAACAAGCGACACGGCGTTCGACGTAAATGTCTCGTTCCCTGCCTTTCAGGGAACCGAGGTTACGAAAGTAACCGGAGACGTTCCCTTTCAAGGCGGTCACTTCGACATTTACGTCGATGACGTAGTATGGGAACTGTGTCAAATCCCGCCGTGGAGCAGTGAACCCACCCACTCGAGAATGACAGAACCCTCATCCAATAGCTGTGCTACTAGAAATACGAGCTCCTGATAGGGCGAAGTGAGCCAATAGCGCGCTTTCTAAACCTCATCAAAATTTGCATATCCCAAGCAAATGAATAGAGGGAAGTCTTGCACTGAATCATTCAGGGCAGAACAACACAGAGTAATAGCAAGTATAATACAAGTCAGCAGCAAAGCGGCGACAGTTGCATAAGCACAATACATAAATCAAGCATTCATGCACAACCTGAAGGCTCAGCTCACCGAAAGCACTTGAGACGCAACAGAAGGTACATCCAACTTATAAAATCTGGCGAACGTATTCTGAGAAGACCAGCCAGCAGCAAGACACAAGTCCCTTATAGACATACCTCTGGACCAGGCCCACGAAGAGGCGATCGCCCTCGTCGAATGAGCCTTAATGTTGAGGGGACAGACCACCCCCTGGCAATCATAAGCCAAGGCAATAGCATCCACAATCCAGTGAGCAAGCCTCTGTTTCGAAACTCCACGTCCCTTGTTGCAACCGCCAAAGCATTCAAATAGCTGATCCGATTGACGAAAAGCGGCTGAGCGAGTCATATACATCCGTAAAGCCCTGACTGGGCAAACAGCGCTCTGAGCATCAGTATCACGCGAGACTGAAAACTCAGAAGACAACGCCGGCAGTAAAACAACCTGCGCTTTGAACGGAGTACTGAGTGACTTCGGAACGTAACCCTGTCTTGGCCGAAGAGTGAGATTACAATCTCCCGGTCCAAAACGAATGCAGTCCTCGTGAACCGAGAACGCTTGTAGGTCCCCCACACGTTTCGCTGAAGCAAGAGCGAGAAGCAAAGCAGTTTTCAGGGAAAGCTCCTTGATCGCAATCGAAGCCAGTGGCTCAAACGGTGGAAGAGACAGAGCCCTCAACACTAGGGCTAAATCCCACGGCGGCACAGAAGGCGGCCGTGACGGACATAATCTCCTAGCTCCCCTGAGAAAACTGATCACCAACGCATGTTTACCGATCGACTGTCCTTCGATCGGGGGGTGAAACGCAGAAATAGCAGCCACATACACCTTCAGAGTGGACGGTAAACTCCCATTATCCATCCTGTGCTGAAGGAAGCGTAGAATATCCGACACGGTGCAATTACCCGGGTCAATACTGATATCCTGGCACCATTTAGAGAAAACTTCCCATTTCAATTTGTATAAACGCCTGGTGGATGGGGCGCGCGCCTCAGCGATAGTGCTCATCGCTCGAGAGTGCAGAGCGTCCCGCTCATTCAGAGTCCCCGCAGCGGCCATACATGAAGGTTCCACAGCCCGGGGTTGGGGTGCCATACCGTGCCGTTCGCCTGCGATAACAGGTCTCTCCTGAGCGGAATTTCCCACGGGAAGTCCACTAGTAATTCCATCATGTCCGCGAACCAGGGCTGATCCGGCCAGTTCGGGGCTACGAGAATCACAGACGCTTTCTCCTCCCTGATTTTGCATAACACTGTAGGCAGAATCTTCACCGGAGGAAAGGCGTAAAGTCTGGCTCTCGGCCAGCGCGAAGTCAAGGCGTCGTTCGTCCGTCCCAAGGGGGAACGAGACAGCGAGAAGAACGCCTGGCAGTGCGTGTTCTCGCTCGAGGCGAACAGATCGACTTCCGCCCTCCCGAACCGATCCCAGATCATCTGCACCGATCCCGGGTGAAGCCTCCACTCTCCACGAGGAATTCCATTCCTCGAGAGCATATCCGCTCCGCGATTCAAAACACCGGGAATATGCGCTGCTCTCACGGATAGAAGGTGCCGGTCTGCCCACAGCAGGAGACTCGCCGCCTGCTCGAATAGGAGTCTGGAGCGCACGCCTCCCTGGCGATTTATGTATGAGACCACCGACGTGTTGTCGGTCCGAATCAGTACATGCTGACGCTCTAACTGTGACCGGAAGGCTTTGAGGGCTAAGGATACCGCCATCAATTCCAAGCGGTTTTAATGCCACTTTCGCTGCGACTCCGTCCATAAGCCTGAGGCAGTCGCGCCCATGCACACTGCTCCACAGCCTGAGGTTGATGCATCCGTCAAGACTGCGGTGCGATGCGCCACGGTGCCCATCGGAACCCCTGAACTGAATAACGCTGGGTTTTTCCACGGTACCAAAGTGCGAATGCAGCTGCCGGTGACCGTGATGCGCCTGAGTCCGGACGACCACGCCCCCTGAGGGACTCGGAGCTTCAACCAGATTTGAAGAGGGCGCATATGCAACAGCCCCAGATGACACACTGGGGAGGCTGCCGCCAACAGACCTAACAGCCTCTGAAATTCCTTTAGTGGCACAGACCTGCCCGGTCTGAAACGGTCCAGAGACAATGTCAGAGACTTTATGCGCTCTTGGGAGAGATGGGCTCGCATCGTTATTGAGTTCAAGCACACTCCCAGAAATGTTGTGGTCTGACTCGTGTGAACACGTTTTTCTGTTCGTTTACACGCAGCCCCAGCGAGTCCAGGTGACGAAGTAGTATTTCCACATGACCGATTAGCACCTCTCGCGAGTGGGCTAGAATCAACCAATCGTCCAGATAATTTAGGATGCGCATTCCGCTCGACCTAAGGGGAGAAAGCGCCGCGTCCACACACTTCGAAAAGGTGCGGGGGGCAAGAGCCAATCCGAACGGGAGTACTGAGTACTGATAAGCTGTGCCCTCGAACGCAAACCTCAGAAAGCGCCTGTGGCGCGTTGCTATCTGGATATGAAAGTATGCGTCCTTTAAATCCACTGAAGCGAACCAATCCCCGGGACGAACTTGCGCCAGAATCTGCTTCAACGTTGTCATTTTGAACGCGCGCTTGTGAAGTGCTCGGTTTATGGGTCTCAGGTCCAGGATCGGACGGAGACCCCCCCCTCTCTTGGGTACCACAAAGTAGCGGCTGTAGAAACCGCTCTCCCTCTCGTTCGGGGGAACCGGTTCTATCGCTCCTTTCTCGAGCAGACTGAGAACTTCCTGTTTCAGAACGGGAACGTTTTGGGGCAAAGTTAATGACGGGATCACGCCGTTGAAACGGGGTGGTCTGCGTCTGAACTGAAGCGAATACCCGTGTCGAATTAAGCCCAACACCCACGGTGAAATGCCCGGAATTGATTCCCACGCACCCAGAAAATTACTCAGAGTGCGTGCTCGAACTGCGGTCATAGCCGCCCCCAGTGTAGTGTTTAGACTGGAGCCGCACTCCCGCGAGGCTGATAGCCCTGGTGGGAGTGCGGCTCGCAGTGGGCTGAGTGTAGTGCTGGCGATCTCGTGCCCATGAGATGCCATTATAGTCATCGAGTGTGACCCTGCGCTGTCTCGTGAAAGGGCGGGTGACACAATGTGAGGTGTAAGAGGAAGAAAAAGCTCTTTTTGTGAAGGGATACATGCTTTTATTAATTTTTTGGAACAAACAACATTCACACATATGCGATCGTCGCTCAACTGAACATGAGGGACACGATGCATAAGAACACGGCGCTTGGAGGCCGGTCCTCCTTCGCGCTCTCTCTTCCTCTTGGCCGCTCCGTCAGGAAGAAGGCTTTGACGCGGAGGGGGGCGCGCTGACCTTCCCTCGGCGTGGGCTCCTTCTCTGGCCCTGGCCACTGTCTGCCCCGGGAAGCGCGAGCATCCGGCTTCTGGGTCTCCGAGAAACGCTCCGTGACAGCCTCCACCGCGTTCCCAAAGAGACCGGCTGGGGTGATGGGAGCATTAAGCAAGGTTTTCCGGTCGGAATCCTTGACATCAGACAGCATCAGCCACAGGTGCCTGTGGAGGACGACCAGAAAACCCATGGAGCGACCGATGGCTTGCGCTGAGCGTTTGGTGGCCATCAGCGCAAGGTCCGTAGCTGAGCGGAGATCCCGGATGACGTCAGCGTCAACAGAGGCGACGCCATCCAGGGACTTAAGCAACTTCGCCTGGAACACCTGTAGAATAGCCATGGCGTGGAGAGCTGATACTGCCTCTCCTGCCGCTCCGTACGCCTTATCCGCTTGGTGGGCCGTGAACCTGCAGGGCTTGGACGGCAGGCTGCGGTCCGCGCCCGGTGCAGACGTCCATGGGCACAGGTGAGTGGCGACGGTCTCCTCGACGGGCGGCATGCGCACGTAACCGTGGGCTACAGCCTCGTCTACATGTGCGAACAAGGACTGAGTGGCAGAGTGGGTGCGCGCCGACTGGGGCGCAGCCCACGACTTAACCACGTGTTCGTGGACGTCCGGGAAAAACGGGGTTCCCCTCTTCCACGCGGCCTGACGGCGGCTCGACTGAAGGAACCACGTGTCCAACTTGCTCTTAGCTGGCTCATCCGGTGCGTCCCACGAAAGGTCCAACTCGGCGACGGCCTTAGTAAGGACCCTAAAGGACCCTAAGGAGGTCAGGGCTCCCTTGCTCGGGAGGTGTGGCCTGCTGGGATCCCCAGTCCTTCTCCGACGCTGAGAGGGACATGGCGTCCTCTGTTCCTCGCTAGCTCCAAAGGAGATGAAATCCGCGACGTCGCGGGGGGGCTCGCTGGCGGCAGTGGGCCCAATCCCTGCAGCTGCTCGAGCCGTTTCTCTCCTGGCCTTAAGGGCGCGCACTGGCATGTCCGCGCAGTGGGCGCACACGAGGTCGTCCGACAGGGCCGTCTCGGCGTGGGCCAGGCCCATGCAGGCGACGCAGAACAAGTGGGTGTCGGGCGCCACAATAGGCCCCGAGCACAAGTTGCAGATGGATGCCATCGGATGCCAAAGACAGTGAGGTATCTTTAGATGCACCTTCGACGATGGCGAGTTTTTGTAGAGTATTTTCCAATTCGAAGCACACGTCGATTTGAGCGTGAAGAAAAGGATTCTGATGCAATTGACGTGCGTATGCAATTTATACTGCCAGCAGGCGTGTCAGTATTTGCATATTTTGCGTCAATTGGCCAGCTGTCTCCAGCTGGCGTTAGCCCATAAGATTTCAGCAGAAGTGAAGAAGGGGAGGAGTTCCCATACTACGTCATCGACGTAAATGTCGAAGTGACCGCCTTGAAAGGGAACCCGGCGCCGTATACATGTGGTGTTGGGCGAGCGCAGCTCTTAAAGGGGCCATACCTTATTTCCACTCGTTACAGCGTCCATCCTACTGAACAGGTACCAGTGTACAGGGGGAGGGGATCCGGCCGTGAGTGCGAGCCATCTCTGCGTGAGTGCTATTCACGACAGTACAAGTGCTCCACAGCGACTCTAGGGGTCGCTGTTTGACAAAAACGGAATTCTTACTGAGTGCTGCTTTAACTGATACAGGTAACTAATGTTAACAAATGAAACTTATTATAAAGTGTTACAAAAAATCATCATCATTTACTCACCTTCACCCTGTACCAAACCGTTCAGGCTACAAATATTATATATATATATATATATAACCCAGTAGGTTGTAAGTATGTTGTTAATAAGTTACCTCAATTTATTAGCTTGTATTTAGGTTTAATCAAGAGATAACATGTGAATTAACCATTCATCTTTGTTTAGTGAGTATAAGGTATTTGTTCCTTTAAGAGCGCGCCATGATATACAAGTTTGATCGATGTGTACATGTGAAAAACGTGGCATTAACCATCAGTTAGGTGTTTGTTTATTTTATTGGTTTAAGGGAATTAAGTCCCACCCTCACTGGTGTTTTGTGTAAAGTGAGTGGTTGTTCGGGAGATGAGAGTTTTTTTGACAAGCGCGAGAGGGGCGTGAGAGAGACAGACATGAGAGAGACGCGTTTGCGGGGACAGAGTGATTTGATTGACGATTTATAAGTTTAAACAACCTTTAACTGTAATGTAGATCCAAGATGAATCGATTGTGTGTGCTTCTTTGAGTTTGTAGCCAGTGTTTTATAGTTTTGTTTCGTGTGGCTAACCTGCCGTGTGGGAGCGAATCCGAGTGTTTTCGGTTAGTTATCACTGCGCATATCAGCGCATTTGAACGCTGCTATCCTAACCCAACAGTTACCAGACCAAAGACTGTTTATCGCCGTGGTTTCCCTTCACGAGAGACAACTGAGGACCAGATAGCGCCCCAAGTACCCGTGTTATTTGGGGTTCCTCTGGCGCCGCGGGAGGTGCTTCGGCCAACGAGCGAGTGCGAGGACGAGGAGCTGTGCGAGGCCTGCTGCTGAAGTCGCGGATTGCCGCATTGTCACACGTGGAATTGGAGGTATTTGTTTGTTTTATTTGTGCTCAGGAGAGTTAAGGGGCCATTTGTCAGTTTCCCGGCCACCACGAACACAAGCCACGATTCAGGCCTGCAACGGGGTGGTGGGTTGAGTGAATGACTGGTATGTGTGTGGGCCCACAACTGTTTATTCAAGGTATTTTGTGTTAAACATTGCACTGACAAGGTGAAGTATTCAGAGTATGTCTGGCTATAAGTAGTAAGTTATTTTGTGTTTTATTTCATTGGGTACATGGTCTATTATATATTGTTTTATTTGGCCGGTGTTACAGATCAACTGGGGATCATGTTAACTGGGGAAGTGCGCGTGCACGCAGACAGTTTTACCTGGATTTCCAGCAGATGTTAAACGGTGACAGATTCGTCACAGCTAATTTTTCACTTAGCAGATTTAAAAGCTTTCCACGTTATTGTTAAATGTTTGTATCATATTAGGACTCTGTTGTTTACTCTGCGCTGCTCCGCTGTGTGTTTCAGACGCCTTTAAGGGAAGTTTTAATGTGCTTTAATTTCGCGACACACAGACCACGCCCACATTATTTTGTTACATTCGTTTCAATGAAATTTGTATCTGATGACAACTGTAAATATATTACATAAATTATGCTATTGACATTGTGTCTTTGCAGTGCGTGTGTATTCGCAGATTATTGTTATGATGCCAATTTGTGGCTTAATTTAAATTGAGCAGCAATACTGCTGTGGTTAAAGCAGTGGTTCTCAAACTTTTGTCGGTCATTCCCCACTTTGGACAAGGGGGGATTTTCAAGCCCCACTGCCCCCATCGCCCCGACACAATGCTAATGAAATACGTAACAAGCTTAAAATGTTCCAATTTATTGAAGTAACAAGTAGTATCAGTATAGTAACAAGTTGTATCTAAATTCAAACTAACTATCTAGGCCTACATCAAATAACAGCAAGTTCAAAAATAAAGAAAATGAAGTGCATCTGTGTCATAACTTGCATGAAATTCCAAAATAGAGAAAATAAAAGTGCCTCAAAAATAGAAAAGAAATAAAAGTGCCACTTTGCAATCTGTTAAAAAAAGAAAAGAAGAGAAATACATTTGGCAAGACAGGTCTATTTATCCCTGCATTAGTGACTGCAATGAGCCTGTTTTGCATTGCACAATTTCTCTAAGCAGGTTTGCAGGCTTGATACTGACACTCTCAAATTATGTTCAATGTTCAGAGAAATTTCATGTCTTGTCGTAAGCCACAACATAATGACGTCACATATTTTCCAACCCAGCCCTCAGCCCCCACTTACGCATGAAACAGCTTCCAGCGAGCCTGGCTACCCATCGGCGCGAAACATAGGCTACATATCTATGGGCGCAAAAGTTTGTTCCGCTACAATTAATATGCCGACGTCACGTCAATCATTATTTTGGGGGTGGGGAATTCCTGTTACTTGTTGTCGCCCCCGGGGGTGATCGGTCTAATAAGCGGCAAGACACAGCTATAAGGACGGTTTGCTCTCACACGCGCTGCATTAATAGTCACACACACACACACGCGCGCGCGCGCAGTCACTCTCTACTCTAGTGCGCGGTCTTGCTCCAGATTCCGGGAGATTGGATCTCATTTGCGGGCGTCAAGGAGCCGCTATCAATATGCGGGAGACTCCCGGAACTTCCGGGACATTTGGGATGTCTGGATAAAGATATAAAGGCATAAAAAGGAAAATTTCCTCCCGTTTGGCGCGCCCCACCTGTCACGTCTCTATTCTCCACCAGTGGGGCGCGCCCCACACTTTGAGAACCGCTGGGTTAAAGGGACATGTCAAGTAGGGCTGGGCGATAAAACGATAACGATATGTATCGCGATAGACACGTGATCGATATCAATAAAAAATGTGTTCGATAAAACGTTCGATATTTTTTTTCTTCGTCGGAAGAAACCACAGGTTGCGAAACTTGGTTGCATTATCAAGGCACTCGCTCTCTGGTAACCTAGCAACGTAGGGAGTGACACGCTCAGGCAATCATGTAACGTGTCAGTTTGGTTGCGCCATCGTTGTCTCGTGCTGCTGGGTTCCTCTTCAGTAACCGGCGATTGATAAGCAGAAAATGAGTGTCCTTCATCTGCATGCCATGCAGGCTAGAATTGCGAAACATTATTGGATAATTCGCTCTATTCGGGTTTGATGTGAACACAGCATAATGAACAGGCTGCGATGTCAAGATTGCAATGCTGGAGTGTGTGTGTGTGTGTGTGTGTGTGCGGCGCGCGCGAGAGAGAGAGAGAGAGAGAGAGAGAGAGTAGGCACGGGCGCGAGAGAGAGAGACACGCGGGCGCGATCGAACAGTGGAGACATAAAAACATACTCCGTCATTTTGTTAATACAGGACATCATTCAGTCTGCAAAGTGTTTACTTATATTTGTGTAGGCCTATACTCGCAATAAAACACAACATTGTGCTTTTGTCACACTGTATTTCTTGTCAAACTGTAACCTACAACTGTCACACACCGTTTTAAAAGCAAAACATATTTATCCAACCCCTTTGTAAAACAGTCCATCTTTTGGACATTCATCATATCGCATTGGTTTTCATTTCTTGTCCTCAAAACAGAGCACTATATGTTTATTTTTAAGTTACACATTGATTAAAAAAGAAAGTGAAATGTGTTGGTAGATTATTTTATACGGAAATCAATTATTTATAATTCTGATGAGAATAAAGTTAGGGTTAATTAAAATTAAGGAAAACAAATATATTGATCTGAAATATAGCAAATTAATTTTAAATTCATTCAGGTACAATTACCAAACATATCTCATATCTATCTTTTTATTAGTTTAATTAATAAACCAATTATATAAAACTATTATCAGTGCACTATAAATAAACTGGTTCTATGCCTTTATTAATAAAACTTATTTAAAAAATACAAGGCTTAAGACATTTATAAAAATGCCTTCTATATTTCTGTTTTGCTTTTCACTCATTGTACCGAAATCGTACCGAACCGTGATGTCTCAAAAAAAAAAATCAAGCAGGGGGCACATACGATCACAAACCCCCACCACCCACGTCCCGCCGCGCCACTGTCACCTTTTTTACTCTGAGGAGTTTGCAGGTCTGATTGTGAATTTAGACTTATGTTTACATTTTAATTATTTGAGTTTTCCATGGTTGTGTTGACATTTCTGTCTTGGGATTGTAATCAGAGGAAGGTTAAGTTTAAAATAAAAATGTTTAAATGTAATATATTTTTTCTCCTGGTCCTTATTTTAAATGGGTCATAAAAAAATCAATAATTATCGATATCGACCGATATGAAACACTGATATCGTGATACAGTTTTCAGCCATATCGCCCAGCCCTAATGTCAAGCATTTATTTATTTATTATTTATGTATTTCAATGTTGCTGAGGAATGAGTTAAAGCATTAAGCATACAGTACACTCCATAAATGTTCATTAAGAGTGGTGAAAATTGATAAGCCATAGCTTATGGATCCGATCCAGTGATTTACCCACAGCATTTATATAGGGGAATGTTCAACTAACATATTCATTAGCTAACAGGTATGAAACCAACAAAAGAAAAACAAAAATAGGCAAATGTGCATGCATGCAGGGCAGCTGTAATTGCCAACTGTGGAGGTCTGACCACACAGTCTCACCTTTTGAACATTCAATCTAAGGAAGGAAGAACAAACTATAGAATAAGTTAGAATATAAGTTACATGCTAATGAAGAACAGTTACTGGTTTTGCAATGTATATGTATACATTTTTCTTACCCATTGGCTAGTCTCAGCCTCAGATGTCACGCCCACGGAACGTTGGCTAAACGTCTGATGCATATGGTACACTTAACTGGAAACACTTCAGGAATGTCGAAGTCGTCATCTGATTGGTTGAATTTTATCGGATTTCCGGGGGGGGGGGGGTTTATTATTTTGCGTTTATTTTCGGCCCGCCGGGAAACAAAGCTCAGACCTGTGATTGCGGAAGAAAAACTGTTGTGTTTACATGAGTGACAATGAGCATTTATCAAGATCAGCTGAACGTAGGATTCTCAAAAGTATGCGAGGTTCACGGCATAGACTCTTGAAGTTTTCTTCTCCTTCTTTGATTTTCTATGCTGACTGACTTGTTGCACGCCGGTCTGTTGTTGTGGGGACATTTCCACGCACCGAAACGTGACGCTGAACGAAACGAACTGTAATTGGTTGTTTGACATGTCGGTCAAACGGCCTTATGGGCGGGCCTTGGCCAAAGAAAGCTGCTATGAGTTCCAGACCTTCAGCCGTCAGTCTGAAGGTCTGGCTACGCGAGACTACCCATTGGCCAGTTTGGCCTTCATACTGCTCTCCATCTAATATATTCATGTTATATTAGAAAATAAATGTCACCAGTTGTATTACCTGTTTATAGTAAGACCAATTTAACACACAATTACCCTTCATTGTGAAATTTTCACATCTCCTCTTTAGTGTTGCACGGTGCACCGATACTTCAAAAGTATCGCGATACTCGGAAATTAAAAACTTCACGATACCTAAATTTATTAGTATCGATACTTCTAAGAATGACCACGTTCCAGATTTGTAAGAGAGTATTGCATGTTGGTGTGTGCAACGCACGCTTCCAGTGCCTCCCTATGGACGTCTGTGTTTTTCTCCTCATGCGCGTGTGACAGGGCGCGTGAACTGAACGAGCGCAGAGAGAGAGAGAGAGAGAGAGCGCGAGAGAGCCCCGGTCGCGCGCGCGCGCGCTCTCTCTCTGCGTAGCCAAGCGAAAGTATAAACAAGGCTTCACCGTCTCTAAACTAAGCGCTGTCTTGCTCTCTCTCTCTCTCCCTCGCACATATTAATCAAATTAATTAAAAAAATGTTTTCCTGAATTACCGCTAGGAGTAAATTGTGGTAAAATACGTTGCCTTATCTTCTCTGAAAAGCGTTCCGCACATTCAGCTGACATAAACCACACTTTAAATAAACGAAAAAAACTATCCAGTCATGAAATGTTTTCTGTGATGACACAAATCTTGTGGGATGTCCTAACCGCCGGGATAATCACACAACGCGCACACGTCCGATAATGACACATCCAATTCGCGAACTAATGACTCATTTGAACCGATTCGTTTTAATGAATGGTTAAAACAACTGATCTGTCTGAATCGGTGTATAACTAATCGCTAACACTTTGTAATAAGGTTTCATAAATTACATAAAAAGTAGGCTACAGTTTGCTTACTCAAGTGTAAGTTTTTAAAACAAATACCCCCCCCCCCCCCCCCCCCCCTTGACTACTTTTTTCCACACAGTGCTATCAGGAATCGATAAGAGAATCGTTAAAGAATCGGATCGATAAGCAGAATCGTCAGTGGCATTGATATTGATAAAATCTTATGTTTCTTATGATAACTGAGATAATGCTGCTATATTTATTTATTTTTTTACCTTGAATGTCATTGCTCGAATTTATTTTTTATATTTTTCATATTTCATATTTTGTTCAAATGGTTAATATAACCTATATGCTGTTCATATGTTCATTTATTAGTGTGTTATATGATTAGAATGTTGTCCCAGTTTTAAAATAAAGCACAGCAATGATATTTGAGTGTTTCTCCCTTTTCAGGAAAAGTATCGAAAAAGTATCGAAATCGCAATTCTTGACTTGGTATTGGTATCGAAACAATAATTTTGTTATCGTGACAACACTACTCCTCTTTATATATTAGTGTTTCTTTCTTGAGCAGCTGTCAGGATATTGGTTATCCTACAACGTTTTTGATTTGTCTAACTTTAATTGCATCAATTTGCTGTGGTAGTCTATGGCCTAACAACAATGACACCAGTAACAATAATGACACTTGATTTATAGACCTTTTTTGAATCTGTTCCTAACAGATAGCAGATGACAGCAATGAAGGCACATGATGTGATGAATAACAAGTAAAGAGAATATGTTCAAGGATTAGTTCACTTTCAAAAAACATTTTTGCTGATAATTTACTCACCCCCATGTCATCCAATATATCCATGTCTTTCTTTCTTCAGTCGAAAAGAAATTAAGGTTTTTGAGGAAAACATTCCTGAGTGAGTAAATTATCAGCAAAAAATTGTTTGAAAGTGAACTAATCCTTTAATGAGTTTCATGGTACCAGTCAAATTAAGAGAACTGGCATAATTTATATATTACATAAAAAGAGGCCCAAACCCATTAGATTTTATTTATAAAACTCATAGACCATTGTGTCATATTTCTTTTGTTAAAGAGGTCAGCAAAAAAGTAAACAATAAAGCATTTCCTATTGTTTTAGAGAGGGACGAGGTCATGCTATTCATGTGAGGTGACAAATGATTAAGAGGTTAGTGATGTAGGTGAAAATTAGCCATAGAGAATATCAGTAAGCCTATATATTTGTAATAATTCATCATCACTATATGTTCTGCTTATTTCAGTAATACAATTTGTGGTTGCACTTGCCACTTTGTGTTTTTCACAGGACTTAAATCACTAAAGACAAGGGCTGCGTTCCAAACCGCATACTCAATGAGTAGGTACTTAATTTCAATGAGTAATTACTTAACGAGCGCTAAAAGAGTAGGTACTTTATAGCCAAATCTCGTTGAGTATGAATGCGATCCGGACATCATCTGCCATGTTGACGTTAACATGTGACCTACGACGCGTTATCACAAGCGCAACAACTTAAAAGATGAACGACACGTTTAATTCATCTATCTGTAAATATCTTGATATTGATGAAACTTGCTCATTTTGTGGTATTGTTGAAGAAACAGCTGCCAATTTATTTTGTGAATACATTTAGGCTTGATTTAAGTTGTTATATTTTAAACCCGACTAATGTGACCCACAGTTCCTTATAACGATTGTTTTTAAGAAACCCCAAAATCGTCATCTCTTGAATATGTTGTTAATTTCTTTATTTTATACCCAAAAAGTTTCTCCTTTAAGTTTTCCTCTTTTCTTGATGAATTTACCTCTCGTTTCATCCTTCAGACTTATAACAACAAAACAATTTTTTAATGTAGGGCCTATTATGAAGAACTATTTAAAGATATTTAGCCTTGTTATTGTTCTTTTTTCCTGTGTATATATCATATTATGATGTACACAAACCAATAATCCTTATGTTTTCTGTTTTGTCATTATGATTGTTCATTGTTAGATACAACTATGGTATCTTTCTATGATCTTTATGTAATAAGTTTAAATTATATGAGTGACAGGTGCATTAACACTTCATAACATCAGTAACCCGACAGCACAACCTAGAACAGTTTTCCTCAGCGTTTGTAACGTCTGCACAAGGAGACGGGCCGCTGCTCGAAGATCTCCTGTGGTGAAAACTGTTGACTTTATACTCGAAAAATGTAAGTATCGCTCCTTGAAAATTAATATTACCTCAGAATGAATTTCATTGTGAGCCCACCCCAAAACTTAAACAAAATAATATTAAATGCTGACCAATACTTAATTATATTACTCTTTTTTTTTATATATACTAAAAATGATATAATTTAATAAAACAAGCAAAATGTAATTTGTTTTGTCATATGAGTTATGCATGAATACACGCGAACATCTCAATTGTCAGTCAAGCAATGAATTAATGCATACATTAAATAATTATATTTTATATACTAAAACAATAAGTAACATGAATAAATGAGTAAAAGAACAAATAAAAGTAACCATCACACAATAAACAAATGCATATACAATTCAACAACACATGAAACAAATCTTTATTCAAACTACAAGCATGTATTTACAGGCGCTGAGCCCCACATACTGCCATCTCAACACAGCGGCTCCCATTCTGCGGCTTTACTCTGATGAATTCACCAGAGCTGACCGTGCCTTCGTGCCGGAGCTTGTTGCTGCGCTGCGCTTCACAATCTGAGGCGATAAGGGCAGATGGAGAGATGGAGCGTCTCATAAGGGCCGGGGAGAGATGGAGCGTCTCATCCATGGCACCGTTTCCAGGATTCAGCTCTGGGCTCCTCATCCTCAGTGCTCACACCAGTCTGAATAAAAACACGATTAGTTACTTTATAGATTTGTTTATTTACAGCACATGTGTCTAATGTCTACAGTGTTGACAACAGTGAATTAACGTTATCCTATAATAATGCCACATATACATCACTCAGATGTCTTTTTCATGTTGTGATGTGCTCATCTGCAATATGTCAATACTTACAATATTTTCCTTTCAGATGTAAATAGACATTTTAAATAAGCGTGTTTTAAGATGTTATGTAAATCCACTTTAGAGACGTTACGTGTGCTTAGAGCTCCCCTGTTAGCTAGCTATATACAAAACATGTTTTTACAGCAAAATCACAACTATACTGTCTAACTACTTTACACCTTCAACAGTTAAAACGTTTACTCTATAGTAGTTTAACACATAAGGAACCGTGTTTACTCACATTTGAAAACCCCCGGCGTCGCAATCTCCGTGATGTTTGATAATGACGGATGCTCTCGCGTGGCCTCCTGGGATAGATGAGTACAAGCTGAAAAGCACTCAAATGTCTGGGCGAAAGCAGGAGATCATCCGGGAACTTCTCGCCTACTCTTTTAGGAATACTGATGTTTCGAACGTACTGCTTCTTTCACGTACTGTTTTCGCCTACTATATAGTAGGAAAGTAGGCATATTGGAACGCACTATCGTCCAAATCTCGCGATAATTAGTACGTCAACCAGGTAATTCTCGCCTACTCTTTTATGAATACTGAGGATTCGAACGTACTTTTTTGCTCGCCTACTCTTTTTCCCATACTATATAGTAGGGAAGTATTCGGTTTGGAACGCAGCTAAAGTGTTCTCTAAAATGTCCAATACAAGACATTAGATACACAACATTCAAGTTCATGCTACTGAGCATGATGTACAATGTTTGAGCAACTTACATTGCATTTCAAGGTACACATTTTAAAGTCTTATCAGTTCTTGCTTTCCCTGGGAATCGAACCCATGGCTTTTGCGTTGCAAGCACAACACTCTACTGTTTGAGCTACAGGAATGCTTGATAGAGTGGTTTGATCACTTGGTTCATCAAATGATTATATGCTTCTAAGAAGATGCAGTAGTGAATACAAAATTGTTCTGAAAGAAACAAAGAAATTAATCTTTTTGAAAATGTTACAAGTTCATGAGATAATTAACTTCATGACCCTATATGCATTGCTGCTTTATATCCAGGTAAAATGCTACGGACGCGTCACAGCTGGTTGTTCAAAAAAGAGATCTAAATATCATATCAGAGTAAAATAAGCTGATAAGTGTTTTTATATAAAAATAATAGATAGGCCTACATTATAAAATTAGGCTATATAAGCCCTATGCAGATCGATAAATGCAACTTGTTGAAAAAAATGTAAATGACTTTGCAATTTACATCTGTTGTTATTTGTGATTAGAACTCATGACAACACAAGTGCGCTGACAAGTCTGTTCATCCAATGAAACTGAATGACCCTTGTTAACATGGGCGTGGTTTCTGAGCTTGACACTAAAGTATGTTAAACTTCTTTGAAAATGCGTCAAATACGAAGGAATATCATGCACTGCAAAAACAAAGCACTTTATTCGCATACCGTGTATACAACTGGTGAAATATTCGTTTTAAATCGGTGTTCCGTAAAATATGGCATGAATCTGTCACTGTTAACATCTGCTGGAAATCCAGGTAAAAGTATCTGCGTGCACGCGCGCGTCCCCAGTTAACATGATCCCCAGTTGATCCGTAACACCGGTAATCCAATTTCAGTTCGTTGGCCATCTGAGTTATTGCCCTTCTGGGACTGAATTGTGATCCAGTTAAGGTGAGGGTAATTGTGTGAACATTTCACACATTTAAATTAATTTTCTTGAGCCATTTAATATTTGACAATTCTATTCCAATTAAATCTTTTATTTGTTCTGTACTTTTACTCGTGTGTTATTCCTTTAAAAGTGTTGGTTGACGTCATTAGTCAGGGGGTGAGAGATTTAATTTGAGTAAAATAGTACAAGGAAAGTAGAGCTTATCATTTTAATTCTAAAATATAAACTTAATTCATGTAGTGACAATAGAGGGGCCTAACTACAACATCTGTAGGCATTTAGTTCATGAATCTGGAGTGCGGTCCTACTTAGTTACAAGAAAGACAGGTAGAGGGCGCTACATATATATATATATATATATATATATATATATATATATATATACTGACTTGATCAAAAGGGGCATTAAAGACTTTTACATTGTCAAAATCTATTTTAAGTAAATGCTGTTTTCTTAACATTCTATTGATCAAAGAATCCTAAAAAAAAGTATTAGTCTCCACAAAAACATTAAGCAGCACAATTGTTTTCAACACTGATAATAATAAGACATGTTTCTTGGGCAACAAATCAGCATATTAAAATGATTTCTGAAAGATCATGTGACACTGAACACTGGAGTAATGATGCTGAAAATTCATCTTACCATCACAGAAATAAATTACATTTTAAAGCATATTAAAATAGAAAAAAGTTAGCCTACTTTAAATTGTAATACATTTACGTTTTAAACATATTTTTCATCAAAGTGCATGCAGCCTTTGTGAGCATAAGATATTTCTTTTTAAAAACATTTTTAAAAATCTTATCGGCCCAAAACTTTTGAATGATAGTGTATGAGATTTGTGGAGTTGATAAGCTCTGAGAAAAGCCATCAGCAAGTGTTGTCACATGAGATTGTTGGGTATTGCTTGCAAACAAACATAAAAAGAACATGACAATCAACCAGTGTTTTTGCAGTTCATATTTTAAATTTATCACCCTGTGGAAAAAACAACAACAACAAAAAAAAACGGCCAGTTTGCTGTGGGCAAAATATGAACCCATTTGAACATCATGCAACTGGTTTTGTGTGAAATGTTTCTCTCCTAAACATCTCTCCTCTGGGTCTTTTCACCAGAGCGAACTACAGTAAAACGGTCGATTATTAGTTGTGTCTCATCTTTTCCCCTGACCCGTAATAGATTGCTGAGTCCCAAACCTCTCTGAACTCTGCAGCAATACAGAAAAAAGGAAAAGATTTCTTGTTCTGCTTTGTATTTTTCCCTTGATCAGCTGTTTAAGTGCTTTTACGTCTATTTCTGCCCTTTTTTTCTCTCACACACCAGAATCTTTGCTATGAAATTGTCTTCCCATTAGGGCCGTAAAGCAACGGCGCACCATTCTTCAGTACAGAGACTCCGCTTAGGTTGCCCTAGATCTGTCCATTTACTTCCCTCTTAAAACAAATAGATGAGTTTAGGAAGTGCTGCTTCCTTGTATATACAATACCTCAACACGTTCATTATGTAACGCATGACTTTTTTTCCATCCATTATGCAAACTGCTTTTTTAACGGCGTCCCTGGCCTTGTATTATACTTTTCCCACAATTGTTTTCGGTTTGTAAATAATGTAATGCAGCCTTGATGAAGAGGAGTAGCCATAAGCTATGCAATAATAATGAACTTTGGGAGCTGGCTTGTGCAGAACTGAAATAATTCTGTTTGAGGATGACTGTTAAATATCTACAGCTGTCGAATTGCATCTACAGGGAGTCGGTTAGATAAAAGAATGCATGTGGTTTATTTATTCCACAAACTGTCAGCTGCTCTGAAATCCTGGTGATGTTTTAACTTTATTTTGAGAAGAAAGAAAACAAGATAATGGGGGGTATGTAACCATTTTTGTGTGCTGATGTTACATTACCAGCATTTATCTGAATCATTAATCCATCTGGCGAAAAAAAAAAAAAGCTGATGAATTCATTTTACTGTGGAATATGCTCTTGAAAACAGAGGCTTCATGAGTTATGCAAAACATTTTCTTATCAAGTTAGGCTCAAAATGAGGCAATGCAACTATGCTGTTCTTTGAAAAAAAAAAAAGACTTTGCCCTAAACGGAGACCTCTGTTTGGCTGTTATCATTGAGTCTTTAGGAAAATGTTGACTGTTATTGACTATAACTCGAACCGGAGTTAAGCTGACATCTTAGTCTTTAGTCTCACTTTTGATGTTGAAGCTCCTTTTTGTTTTGATTGACAGGGATTATGAGCTGTGGAAGTTTCTTATGCCACACATGTGATTGTTTCTTCAACTATAATGTTGATTTATTTAGGGGTGCTCCGATCAGGTTTTTTGGGGCCGATCACCGATCGCCGATTACTGGTAGCTGTAAGAGAGAGGTATAAGGGCACAATATGTCACTTTGAGTGATTTATGGCCCCAATCAAATGGTTCCCACGCTCAAGCCACGCCCCCTTCTACCCCACCCACCCACTTCCGGTCTGAACACCTGGACCGTTGGAATTTTCCCACGGTCTCCCCTCCTCTTTCCACCTCCACCCTCCCACTTCCGGAGAGGTCATGTGACCGCGGAAATTCTCCCACGGTACGAAACCCCTCCCATCCGACCCGGTTCCGGAAAGGGCACCTGCTGTACACCTGTTATGGGCATCTGTCTTGTTCAATGTAAAAATGTTCAAAATGATGGAAAAAAACATTCAAAACAATACATTTTCAATCTTTTTAAGAAGGATGCCAGAAAACGTATAATGAGAACATAGTCAGAGATAGGTTTAGTGTTTTTATTAAAGAATGGTCCTTTTACACACATCTGAAAGTGTTCAAAATCATGTTAAAACAATGTATAAAAGTGTGTTTTTAGCGATCTCCATACGCTTGTAAAATGTTAAAAACGTTTAGACATAAAAAATAAATAATTAATAAATTTAAATATATAATTCAATAATTAAATACAAAGTTTTAAATTGTGTTTTCTTAAAGTTAACAAAATGTTCTAGTATTAAAACATCTAATTACTATATTGAAGATGTACTTTTTCGCAATAACACCGGGGTTTAAAGGGTTATAAAGTTAAAATACATATGTCTTAGTGTTCATACACTTGTAAAACGTTAACACATTAATGAAAAAGTTTAAATAGTGTTTTCTTAAAGTAATCAGAAATGATGCATGTTATATATATATATATATATATATTTGTCATCTGGTGTAAATACTTGTTAAACTCTGCTTACCTATCATTATGTTAAAATTTATATTTATCAAATACATATATTTTCTAACATACATATTAAGAACAAGTCTTACTTTTCACATAACACGTATAGTGCTTAAAACTATTAAGCCTATTTATATCATTAAGACACAGTACAAGCATTTAACCTTCACACATTATTTTGTAAAATGTTCCATTTTTTACATAAAACATCTGTTTTAAAAAAGGGATTTTCAATCACAAAAATAAGTAAAACCGCATGTATTAAAATTTTATATCAAGCAATAGATCTATTTTCTAACATATATTTGAACAAAAGTAGTAGTTTCAAGTGTTTAAAGGTATTAAAACGTTGTATAAAGTTTAAAATACACATGTCTTAGTGTTTTTACACATTTGTAAAAATGTTAAACATTAATGAAAAAGTTTTCTTAAAGTTATCAAAATGTTTTAGTATTAAAACATCTAAAAGAACATTTTAAAAATGTTAAAACGTTAAAGAGTCAAAGATCAGTCATTTACAGAAAAGTAAAACAAGTTAAGAGAGTTTTTTCATTACAGAAAAAGATCTATTTCTAAAACCATCAATTTAAAAAAAGACTTAGGCCTACGTTTACAAAACTGCGTTTTGAAGAGAGAAGAACAAAAACTTTGGCGTGTAGAGCATACTGAAACACGCCTGTTCAGCTCGGTGTCAAAGACAGCAATGACCGACTGAAAGTGAGCGTAGAGTCCCACTCAGACCCCTCCCACGACACTCCCACACCACGCGACTTGCGTGGGAAAAGAGT
This sequence comes from Rhinichthys klamathensis goyatoka, assembly GCF_029890125.1. NCBI lineage: Eukaryota > Metazoa > Chordata > Actinopteri > Cypriniformes > Leuciscidae > Rhinichthys > Rhinichthys klamathensis. The sequence goes on along the minus strand of NW_026606648.1, from coordinate 1,209,186 downwards.
GCATACAGTGCCCACAGTGTGCGCACACGCACATAATGAAAGAAGACCCAGCCCCCGTATCATGCGGCGGTCTGTTTAAAAAAGCCACAAACTCAACGTGCATTCACTTGAGATTTTACGCTACTGCAGACCCCAAGACTCCCGAGAGATGCCGTGATGAAGCTATGATGGATTTAACATTAGCTCCACGAAAATTACATGGATCGTGCTTAACACAATTAACCAGCGGAACACGTGGAATATATTTTTTCATTTGCGAAGTCAGATTGGCCAACGTGGATAACGATTGAAGATTTACATGGAATAAAACAGTCACAGAGCGCGATATTGGATTTTATTTTTTACCACGTTATGGATTGGCTTGAAAAGACAGAGGAGACGGATTAACAAATGGGGAATATACAGACTGCTCGCAGACTACTACGTTAATAAATACCCACGTATTAAATAAATATATGTATTTAATGTAATAAATAATAAATATAACGTTACTTTCTTTGCAGTGAATCTGAGAGGGTGAAAAGTAGATGACTATGCCTAAACACTATATTGTTTTAACCGGACATCATGCACCCATGTAATTACACCGAAGCAGAAAAAGTTAGAAGTGAACAACATGGTCCTTCGAAACGGCAAACATGCCCGTACATGTCCCCTGAGACACAGTCGAAGTCTACACAACATGCATATACCATGACATACTCTACAGATAACACGGGAGGGTGGTAATAATATAAAGTGCAAACATTTCTAAAGACGGAATGCCTCACGATCTAAATTCTCTCTCTTATGAACGTATTATACAATAAAATATGCTCATGTGTTTACAATTAGTTGCACGCACACACATATTCCTTAGTTAACAACACTTGATTTTAACTATTATTTACATTGAACACAAGAGCATCTGTAACGTTACATTCTCTCTCCATTAGATGTTTTCAAACACCCGGAAAGTTTTAGAACAGTCCAAATAGCGAGCAGAGGCGGGGGTTTTTGGGAGAGTCCATTTCCAAAGGGCTTTTTACTGTTTTATAACAAATAACATCATGTCGCAGGAGAAATTCGCACACACACACACACACACACAAACACACCCCTACAATGTATTGTCTGTGGAAAGATCAGGGAGTTGTTTTTAATTAAAGAAAGTTTCGTTTTTATTTGAAAAGTTCACCGTCACATTTTAAAACATTTTTTAAAAAAGCTGTATAAAAGTTCAAATACAATGGATTAGGGCTGCAACGATTAGTCGACGTTGTCGACAACGTCGACAATAAATATTTGTCGACAAATATCTTTGTTGTCGAGTAGTCGTTTGATCTCACGTGACCTAATGTAAGGGCCTGCAATCCCGCGATTTGACCGCTACGGCGCTGTAGCGCTAGAGTGCAGTGCAGCCCTTACAAATGCTATTGCGGTAGAAGAAAACACAGCGCGAATTATGACAGTGCAAACGAATCCGAACTAGCAAGGTTTAGGTTTGGGAAAGTTTCACAAAACTTCAAATCAAGAATGCTGTCGTGTGCAATACATGCAAGGCGGAACTTGCTTTTCACGGGAGCACAACATGCATGTGTGCAAGAGGAAACATCCCGGCACAAGAGGAGCCGGTGAGAAGTGAGTGTTCTCCAGCTGGAGCTTACTAACCAGCGGTAAATTTCTCTTTATTAGAGAATGCAATACTACTAATAATAGTAATAATATTATCAATAGTAATATAATTACAGTAATGTGATGACTTATTTTGCATAGAATAAAGCTTGATCGAGCTTAGGAGTCAGGGCTGTTTTTATTATTGTAACACTATTAGTATATTAGGTATTATTATAGTCTTTTCACTTGCCTGTATTTTGTTCAATAATCATGAAGACTTGCAAAACGAGATGTTATATCCTTCCTATGATATAGGAAGAATATCATGGCAGTTACTGTATCATACTATATATTAAAAGGTGAATGAGAACGTCTCTGTCAGCTCAATTGTCATGTAAAAAAAGATTGTAATTTTATACTTATAATAATTGTTTGCAGATTAATATTTTACCATTCTTTGTGTCCTGAAGTAAATGTCCCTTTTTCTGTTTCAGTTCTAAGAAAAGCAGTGGGCCTATTAAACAATGCTTAGAGAGCATTTGTGTGTGATTTGAGTTGGACTGAAATCTGAAAACTTAAAGAGAATGACCTGTTTAGTTGGCTCAAAGTTCATTAAAACAACTATTTCAAAAGCTGAAGTGATTTTCTTTTTTATATTATAGTTAGAATATGTATAACTCAATGTTTTAACTAATTGGAAAAGCTGAATAATCGTTCCAAACTTACTGATTAGTCTGCGGAATAATCGACGATTAGTCGATTAATCGTTCTATTAATCGTTAGATTAATCGATTATCAAAATAATCGTTTGTTGCAGCCCTACAATGGATGGTACATTTTAATACGTCATCAGAAAATGTTAGAGAAAGTTTTTACATCTTTTTTAATTCTGTATTTTTACAGACCTAAAACCACGAGGCTTCAAAGTATGGAATAGAAGTTCTTGAACATTAATACGTTTTTGAACATTTATAATTTTGTGTGTTGCAAAAGCAGAAGTCTATTTTCTTTAAATAAAGATTTACCCTTATACTTATGCTTTAATTTCTTTAAATCAGTCTGATGACAAGCATTATTTCTGTGATTAATTGATTAGTAATGTAGCGAGGTGCTTTTCTCACACTAGGATGTGTTTGTGACAAACACATTGTATTTACTTAGACTTTTTAAAAAATGTATTTAACATTTTAAATGTTTTTTTTTTTCTTCTGACCAACTTCATTTCATATGAATTACCTGAGGCGTTTAACAACCACATATAGGGAATGCATGTTGATTAGTGCACTGTACCACTACCACCACTGTAGTATTCTGAGGAAATATCAGTTACTTACTTGGGATAATATCATTAAATTGAAAAACATTTGTTTAATTTATCAAATTAGCACCTTCGCCACCATGTGATTTTATAGATTTTAGATCTAGTGAGGTTAGGGTAACCAGAGGGGCAGTGAGGGAAGATTTCATCATCCAGGCTTGTAGAGAGCCAAACATGTGGGGGCTAATGCTTTCTGTGTGCATTTAAACATTATATATTTATTTTATATGAATTTTATTTCTTAAAAAAATTTCATAATGTGTTGTATGTAATTTTATTTTTGTGATTTTATACCTGTGGTTATCTTTAAGGTTGCTTTTTATTACACCCGGCTGGGTACATTTACATTGTTTTAATGTTGATTAACACTGTCCCCTTTCATTTAAAGAGAAAATGAAAATGAAAAAAAAAAAAGCACGTTTCAGGCATAGTGCAAACATGCAATGTTCGAGAAAAGCTCATTTTGGTGTAATCTTTGAGAGGTCTCATGCACCCCCACAAACGTGAAATTTTGTGTAGGGAATATCCAGGCATAGCTTTACTAAAAGAAACTTTATGGAAGTCATTTTCAAACTGTAAGTATGCTTCGACATGTAACTATACCATATTTTATATATTAATATTACGGTTCCATGTTGCTTTAAAGCCTTTGTTTGTTTGTTTGTTATTAACTAATACCTTTTTAACTAACACCCCAACAAATTAAAGAAACATATGAGCTAAGTAGCTAAGGATGTTCTCTAATCCCAAATAAACAGATAATGGAATGTTCGCAATCTATATCATTCAGTATGTGTGTAAATAGTTGTGCTTAAACCTTTGGGTGTATTTTACACACCAACATATCTTGTCATCGCAGTGATGCAAAGTCACACACTCTTGTAAAGCCTATGGACTAACTTTTAAAACATAATCTTTATACAGAAATCACATGTGTCCAAAACAACCATACAAGATTCAAAAAGACCAAATCACTAAGAAAAGAGGGATGAAAAGCATTGTTTATAAGAAATACACAAAAGTTTGCAAATGACGGTGTATCACTAGTTTTTTAGTCATCTTGCTCAGATAGCAGATGACAGCGTTCACATCTCGTTTCTCGGATTGTATGTGTTTTAGGCGAAGACTTTTCTTTGAGAGCTGTCAACATTCAGTGGTTATAGGAATAAATGATAATTAAGAATTTAAGTGATAGTCTTTCTGTTTGAGATTGCTTGACTAAATTGATACTTTGTTTAGTGCAACTTTCCCTCTATCTATGATGCTGAATCACACAAAGTATTAACACGAAAAGTAAGTGCATGCTGTTTTACATTTAAACTATTACCGCAGAATCACTTCTGACTATTGCACCGAGAGATGTACTCATTAAAGCTTGAGTTAATTTAAAACCAGACGTATCTTCATACCTGTTGTGCCAGACACAAATTGTTCTAACAAATCTTTTTTGTTTTATAAATACACTTTTCTTATTTCTACAAATATCAGGGCTATATGAAGTTAATACACAATGAAACGAGAATAATGCTACCAAATACGTCTTTTAAAATACAGATGTTTTTTTTTTTCTTTTGACAAAACCAATAAAACCTACAATTCCAATGATCTCATCCCCAGTTCTTTATGCAAAAAAGCAAATTAACTAAAAAACAACAACAATACAAATAGTGTAAGCTGACACAAACAAAACACCCCCCAGATCATCCCATAAGTTATAGTAAACATTTACAATGCGTAATTATGTAAGTTTGACATGACGTACCTGTACCACATTATTGTAATGCAAACACATTTGGGGGTTAACGTTACCTGTCCTTGTAAAGGCTACGGATAAAATTCAAAGATTATGTTTGCACGAAGGTGAACTCTAGAGGTCAACTTGCTAAAAAGTAATTACATGAGACAATTAAAATGAATATAGAAAAGCCACTTGTGATCAGTTTTGAATGTTTGTAATCAATATTTTATATACTAATCGATTACGATGATTACATCTTGTTTCTTTTTATTTTTGTACAGCGTGCAAAAACTATAGCAAGAAGCACTGAGATAATGTCGAGTAACACAAAACAGATCTAAGAACTCGATACATCACATTGTCATTCTACAAATAATGGTCTTTTTCGATACATGTAAACACTTGGGATTGCTTAAACTCAATTTAAACAGCTTGTTTAAAAGATTTATTGAAAAGATACAGTGTAACACAGATATGGGTATAATACGAACCATTTGTCCATTTTTTAATATGCAGCTAAACAAAAGAATGAAGATCATTTAATTATTATTATTATTATTTAATACCTCCTAATGGTCTGGATTAGGGTTGCATGTTGTACAATACGGTTTTTATGATCTCAGACATGACCACAAAAGAAAGATTTTTTAAAAACAATTTATTTAAACAATATATTGAGAGATCAACAGTAGGCTATATTCATACATTGAAACGTTATACAATATATTCATACATTGAGGTGTTAAAAAACAATAAGTAAAAGTAAAACAATAGTAGGCTAATGACATTAAAGTTTGTCTAACCAGAAAATACATTTTTTGCAGTCTGTTCTTAGATTTTTAGAACAAAACTTCATGGATGGTGTAAACTTTGTCCCCTATCCGATGTTGAAAGATTCGGATGGTTCCTGGAATGTCATGTGATTGAGTCCTTGCGGCACAATCATCCAAGTCTTGTGCTTTAACACTCTGAAGTTTGGGGTTATGGGTCAGATCCTCCATAGTGATGTCAGTCGAAGAAGCACAAATCGTGTCATGCTCAGATATACAAGAATGTTGAAGCAGTCTTTGGTTGTCCATGTAAAAATCAGACAATGTTCCTTCTACCTTTGATCGCTGAGATGTTGTAGTAGTGCAGATGTCCACGCTGGAGGTTGTACTGTCCTGTTAGGTCAGCTCTGTCAGGAGGTCACCAGCTCTGTGTCTCTCTGTGAGATCATGAGGTCGGGTATACAACACCGCTGGAGGAGGGGGTGTAGCCGTCATGACGTCGTAAACAGTGGGCGTAACTGTTGTTTAGTGACATACACAATGTGCATGATCCCTGAGAGAACTTTATTATTTTCACTCCAATTACAAAAATTTGATTAAACATTACAAGGTCGAAAACATATGCATGGTGGTTTGTTTGTAATAAGAGGTGTAACAAGCATTTAGAAAGTAGATAGGACGTATTTCATTTTGCGTAGGCCTTATAAGTTAACTTTTACCAAATATTAAGATGTTAAAGTTCAGTTATAGACCTTTAGCGCATTCAAATGTATCGACTTAAAATTAAAACATGATATATCACATAAAACACGTCATTACCGAATTCAGTGTTGTTTAATAACTTCAATAGTTATTAAACATTAGTTGATTTAAGTTTTTTTCATAAATTCCTATATGAACATGTTTGTCCATTCTCGGAGACTATAGTTTTTGCACACTACAAAAATAAAAATAAACAAGATCGAATATTGTATGTAACATTTTGAACATTTTGTTTTTTATGCATCTTTGATCTTGTATGGATCTCTTCTGAAACACTGTTTTGAAATTGTTTAACATCACCATTCTCAATCTATTGCAGCGTGTCTCTTTTCCTTACGCTTTGAAAAACAAACTTTGAAAACAACTATGTTTTCTTAGAATGTTAACTTTATGATAAATCATCGTACACGGATGCACTGTGTAATAGTCGGAAGGGTTTGTAGTATAATAGTTTTTAGGGGACAGAAAAACAGCAATACTCATCTTTCATGTCGATGTTTCGTAGACATAGCAGAAATATGATTTGTTTAGTCTTAAACACTCGTGTAAGGACAGTCATTTAATTCTCTATTGTACGTGTTTTTTCATAAATTCCTATATGAACATGTTTGTCCATTCTCGGAGACTATAGTTTTTGCACACTGTACAAAAATAAAAATAAACAAGATCGAATATTATATGTAACATTTTGAACATTTTGTTTTTTATGCATCTTTGATCTTGTATGGATCTCTTCTGAAACACTGTTTTGAAATTGTTTAACATCACCATTCTCAATCTATTGCAGCGTGTCTATTTTCCTTACGCTTTGAAAAACAAACTTTGAAAACAACTATGTTTTCTTAGAATGTCATCAGCCGTAGAAATGTCTGGCGTAGGCTACGTCTCTCACACACCTATCGCAGGAGTTTCCTGCATCACCTAATCTACAGCAAAAGAAAACATTTACAAGAGTTGTGAAATGCGCCTTAAATTGAAGTGACCCTCAAAATCTGTGCGTCCAACAAAACAGTGCATCCGTGTACGATGATTTATCATAAAGTTACTTTTGTCACTTTGTTTGAAGAAAAAAAAAACTTAAATCAACTAATGTTTAATAACTATTGAAGTTATTAAACAACACTGAATTCGGTAATGACGTGTTTTATGTGATATATCATGTTTTAATTTTAAGTCGATACATTTGAATGCGCTAAAGGTCTATAACTGAACTTTAACATCTTAATATTTGGTAAAAGTTAACTTATAAGGCCTACGCAAAATGAAATACGTCCTATCTACTTTCTAAATGCTTGTTACACCTCTTATTACAAACAAACCACCATGCATATGTTTTCGACCTTGTAATGTTTAATCAAATTTTTGTAATTGGAGTGAAAATAATAAAGTTCTCTCAGGGATCATGCACATTGTGTATGTCACTAAACAACAGTTACGCCCACTGTTTACGACGTCATGACGGCTACACCCCCTCCTCCAGCGGTGTTGTATACCCGACCTCATGATCTCACAGAGAGACACAGAGCTGGTGACCTCCTGACAGAGCTGACCTAACAGGACAGTACAACCTCCAGCGTGGACATCTGCACTACTACAACATCTCAGCGATCAAAGGTAGAAGGAACATTGTCTGATTTTTACATGGACAACCAAAGACTGCTTCAACATTCTTGTATATCTGAGCATGACACGATTTGTGCTTCTTCGACTGACATCACTATGGAGGATCTGACCCATAACCCCAAACTTCAGAGTGTTAAAGCACAAGACTTGGATGATTGTGCCGCAAGGACTCAATCACATGACATTCCAGGAACCATCCGAATCTTTCAACATCGGATAGGGGACAAAGTTTACACCATCCATGAAGTTTTGTTCTAAAAATCTAAGAACAGACTGCAAAAAATGTATTTTCTGGTTAGACAAACTTTAATGTCATTAGCCTACTATTGTTTTACTTTTACTTATTGTTTTTTAACACCTCAATGTATGAATATATTGTATAACGTTTCAATGTATGAATATAGCCTACTGTTGATCTCTCAATATATTGTTTAAATAAATTGTTTTTAAAAAATCTTTCTTTTGTGGTCATGTCTGAGATCATAAAAACCGTATTGTACAACATGCAACCCTAATCCAGACCATTAGGAGGTATTAAATAATAATAATAATAATTAAATGATCTTCATTCTTTTGTTTAGCTGCATATTAAAAAATGGACAAATGGTTCGTATTATACCCATATCTGTGTTACACTGTATCTTTTCAATAAATCTTTTAAACAAGCTGTTTAAATTGAGTTTAAGCAATCCCAAGTGTTTACATGTATCGAAAAAGACCATTATTTGTAGAATGACAATGTGATGTATCGAGTTCTTAGATCTGTTTTGTGTTACTCGACATTATCTCAGTGCTTCTTGCTATAGTTTTTGCACGCTGTACAAAAATAAAAAGAAACAAGATGTAATCATCGTAATCGATTAGTATATAAAATATTGATTACAAACATTCAAAACTGATCACAAGTGGCTTTTCTATATTCATTTTAATTGTCTCATGTAATTACTTTTTAGCAAGTTGACCTCTAGAGTTCACCTTCGTGCAAACATAATCTTTGAATTTTATCCGTAGCCTTTACAAGGACAGGTAACGTTAACCCCCAAATGTGTTTGCATTACAATAATGTGGTACAGGTACGTCATGTCAAACTTACATAATTACGCATTGTAAATGTTTACTATAACTTATGGGATGATCTGGGGGGTGTTTTGTTTATGTCAGCTTACACTATTTGTATTGTTGTTGTTTTTTAGTTAATTTGCTTTTTTGCATAAAGAACTGGGGATGAGATCATTGGAATTGTAGGTTTTATTGGTTTTGTCAAAAGAAAAAAAAAAACATCTGTATTTTAAAACACTGCTTTTTCTTAAAACATTGTGTCAGACGTATTTGGTAGCATTATTCTCGTTTCATTGTGTATTAACTTCATATAGCCCTGATATTTGTAGAAATAAGAAAAGTGTATTTATAAAACAAAAAAGATTTGTTAGAACAATTTGTGTCTGGCACAACAGGTATGAAGATACGTCTGGTTTTAAATTAACTCAAGCTTTAATGAGTACATCTCTCGGTGCAATAGTCAGAAGTGATTCTGCGGTAATAGTTTAAATGTAAAACAGCATGCACTTACTTTTCGTGTTAATACTTTGTGTGATTCAGCATCATAGATAGAGGGAAAGTTGCACTAAACAAAGTATCAATTTAGTCAAGCAATCTCAAACAGAAAGACTATCACTTAAATTCTTAATTATCATTTATTCCTATAACCACTGAATGTTGACAGCTCTCAAAGAAAAGTCTTCGCCTAAAACACATACAATCCGAGAAACGAGATGTGAACGCTGTCATCTGCTATCTGAGCAAGATGACTAAAAAACTAGTGATACACCGTCATTTGCAAACTTTTGTGTATTTCTTATAAACAATGCTTTTCATCCCTCTTTTCTTAGTGATTTGGTCTTTTTGAATCTTGTATGGTTGTTTTGGACACATGTGATTTCTGTATAAAGATTATGTTTTAAAAGTTAGTCCATAGGCTTTACAAGAGTGTGTGACTTTGCATCACTGCGATGACAAGATATGTTGGTGTGTAAAATACACCCAAAGGTTTAAGCACAACTATTTACACACATACTGAATGATATAGATTGCGAACATTCCATTATCTGTTTATTTGGGATTAGAGAACATCCTTAGCTACTTAGCTCATATGTTTCTTTAATTTGTTGGGGTGTTAGTTAAAAAGGTATTAGTTAATAACAAACAAACAAACAAAGGCTTTAAAGCAACATGGAACCGTAATATTAATATATAAAATATGGTATAGTTACATGTCGAAGCATACTTACAGTTTGAAAATGACTTCCATAAAGTTTCTTTTAGTAAAGCTATGCCTGGATATTCCCTACACAAAATTTCACGTTTGTGGGGGTGCATGAGACCTCTCAAAGATTACACCAAAATGAGCTTTTCTCGAACATTGCATGTTTGCACTATGCCTGAAACGTGCTTTTTTTTTTTTCATTTTCATTTTCTCTTTAAATGAAAGGGGACAGTGTTAATCAACATTAAAACAATGTAAATGTACCCAGCCGGGTGTAATAAAAAGCAACCTTAAAGATAACCACAGGTATAAAATCACAAAAATAAAATTACATACAACACATTATGAAATTTTTTTAAGAAATAAAATTCATATAAAATAAATATATAATGTTTAAATGCACACAGAAAGCATTAGCCCCCACATGTTTGGCTCTCTACAAGCCTGGATGATGAAATCTTCCCTCACTGCCCCTCTGGTTACCCTAACCTCACTAGATCTAAAATCTATAAAATCACATGGTGGCGAAGGTGCTAATTTGATAAATTAAACAAATGTTTTTCAATTTAATGATATTATCCCAAGTAAGTAACTGATATTTCCTCAGAATACTACAGTGGTGGTAGTGGTACAGTGCACTAATCAACATGCATTCCCTATATGTGGTTGTTAAACGCCTCAGGTAATTCATATGAAATGAAGTTGGTCAGAAGAAAAAAAAAAACATTTAAAATGTTAAATACATTTTTTAAAAAGTCTAAGTAAATACAATGTGTTTGTCACAAACACATCCTAGTGTGAGAAAAGCACCTCGCTACATTACTAATCAATTAATCACAGAAATAATGCTTGTCATCAGACTGATTTAAAGAAATTAAAGCATAAGTATAAGGGTAAATCTTTATTTAAAGAAAATAGACTTCTGCTTTTGCAACACACAAAATTATAAATGTTCAAAAACGTATTAATGTTCAAGAACTTCTATTCCATACTTTGAAGCCTCGTGGTTTTAGGTCTGTAAAAATACAGAATTAAAAAAGATGTAAAAACTTTCTCTAACATTTTCTGATGACGTATTAAAATGTACCATCCATTGTAGGGCTGCAACAAACGATTATTTTGATAATCGATTAATCTAACGATTAATAGAACGATTAATCGACTAATCGTCGATTATTCCGCAGACTAATCAGTAAGTTTGGAACGATTATTCAGCTTTTCCAATTAGTTAAAACATTGAGTTATACATATTCTAACTATAATATAAAAAAGAAAATCACTTCAGCTTTTGAAATAGTTGTTTTAATGAACTTTGAGCCAACTAAACAGGTCATTCTCTTTAAGTTTTCAGATTTCAGTCCAACTCAAATCACACACAAATGCTCTCTAAGCATTGTTTAATAGGCCCACTGCTTTTCTTAGAACTGAAACAGAAAAAGGGACATTTACTTCAGGACACAAAGAATGGTAAAATATTAATCTGCAAACAATTATTATAAGTATAAAATTACAATCTTTTTTTACATGACAATTGAGCTGACAGAGACGTTCTCATTCACCTTTTAATATATAGTATGATACAGTAACTGCCATGATATTCTTCCTATATCATAGGAAGGATATAACATCTCGTTTTGCAAGTCTTCATGATTATTGAACAAAATACAGGCAAGTGAAAAGACTATAATAATACCTAATATACTAATAGTGTTACAATAATAAAAACAGCCCTGACTCCTAAGCTCGATCAAGCTTTATTCTATGCAAAATAAGTCATCACATTACTGTAATTATATTACTATTGATAATATTATTACTATTATTAGTAGTATTGCATTCTCTAATAAAGAGAAATTTACCGCTGGTTAGTAAGCTCCAGCTGGAGAACACTCACTTCTCACCGGCTCCTCTTGTGCCGGGATGTTTCCTCTTGCACACATGCATGTTGTGCTCCCGTGAAAAGCAAGTTCCGCCTTGCATGTATTGCACACGACAGCATTCTTGATTTGAAGTTTTGTGAAACTTTCCCAAACCTAAACCTTGCTAGTTCGGATTCGTTTGCACTGTCATAATTCGCGCTGTGTTTTCTTCTACCGCAATAGCATTTGTAAGGGCTGCACTGCACTCTAGCGCTACAGCGCCGTTGCGGTCAAATCGCGGGATTGCAGGCCCTTACATTAGGTCACGTGAGATCAAACGACTACTCGACAACAAAGATATTTGTCGACAAATATTTATTGTCGACGTTGTCGACAACGTCGACTAATCGTTGCAGCCCTAATCCATTGTATTTGAACTTTTATACAGCTTTTTTAAAAAATGTTTTAAAATGTGACGGTGAACTTTTCAAATAAAAACGAAACTTTCTTTAATTAAAAACAACTCCCTGATCTTTCCACAGACAATACATTGTAGGGGTGTGTTTGTGTGTGTGTGTGTGTGTGTGTGCGAATTTCTCCTGCGACATGATGTTATTTGTTATAAAACAGTAAAAAGCCCTTTGGAAATGGACTCTCCCAAAAACCCCCGCCTCTGCTCGCTATTTGGACTGTTCTAAAACTTTCCGGGTGTTTGAAAACATCTAATGGAGAGAGAATGTAACGTTACAGATGCTCTTGTGTTCAATGTAAATAATAGTTAAAATCAAGTGTTGTTAACTAAGAAATATGTGTGTGCGTGCAACTAATTGTAAACACATGAGCATATTTTATTGTATAATACGTTCATAAGAGAGAGAATTTAGATCGTGAGGCATTCCGTCTTTAGAAATGTTTGCACTTTATATTATTACCACCCTCCCGTGTTATCTGTAGAGTATGTCATGGTATATGCATGTTGTGTAGACTTCGACTGTGTCTCAGGGGACATGTACGGGCATGTTTGCCGTTTCGAAGGACCATGTTGTTCACTTCTAACTTTTTCTGCTTCGGTGTAATTACATGGGTGCATGATGTCCGGTTAAAACAATATAGTGTTTAGGCATAGTCATCTACTTTTCACCCTCTCAGATTCACTGCAAAGAAAGTAACGTTATATTTATTATTTATTACATTAAATACATATATTTATTTAATACGTGGGTATTTATTAACGTAGTAGTCTGCGAGCAGTCTGTATATTCCCCATTTGTTAATCCGTCTCCTCTGTCTTTTCAAGCCAATCCATAACGTGGTAAAAAATAAAATCCAATATCGCGCTCTGTGACTGTTTTATTCCATGTAAATCTTCAATCGTTATCCACGTTGGCCAATCTGACTTCGCAAATGAAAAAATATATTCCACGTGTTCCGCTGGTTAATTGTGTTAAGCACGATCCATGTAATTTTCGTGGAGCTAATGTTAAATCCATCATAGCTTCATCACGGCATCTCTCGGGAGTCTTGGGGTCTGCAGTAGCGTAAAATCTCAAGTGAATGCACGTTGAGTTTGTGGCTTTTTTAAACAGACCGCCGCATGATACGGGGGCTGGGTCTTCTTTCATTATGTGCGTGTGCGCACACTGTGGGCACTGTATGCACTCTTTTCCCACGCAAGTCGCGTGGTGTGGGAGTGTCGTGGGAGGGGTCTGAGTGGGACTCTACGCTCACTTTCAGTCGGTCATTGCTGTCTTTGACACCGAGCTGAACAGGCGTGTTTCAGTATGCTCTACACGCCAAAGTTTTTGTTCTTCTCTCTTCAAAACGCAGTTTTGTAAACGTAGGCCTAAGTCTTTTTTTAAATTGATGGTTTTAGAAATAGATCTTTTTCTGTAATGAAAAAACTCTCTTAACTTGTTTTACTTTTCTGTAAATGACTGATCTTTGACTCTTTAACGTTTTAACATTTTTAAAATGTTCTTTTAGATGTTTTAATACTAAAACATTTTGATAACTTTAAGAAAACTTTTTCATTAATGTTTAACATTTTTACAAATGTGTAAAAACACTAAGACATGTGTATTTTAAACTTTATACAACGTTTTAATACCTTTAAACACTTGAAACTACTACTTTTGTTCAAATATATGTTAGAAAATAGATCTATTGCTTGATATAAAATTTTAATACATGCGGTTTTACTTATTTTTGTGATTGAAAATCCCTTTTTTAAAACAGATGTTTTATGTAAAAAATGGAACATTTTACAAAATAATGTGTGAAGGTTAAATGCTTGTACTGTGTCTTAATGATATAAATAGGCTTAATAGTTTTAAGCACTATACGTGTTATGTGAAAAGTAAGACTTGTTCTTAATATGTATGTTAGAAAATATATGTATTTGATAAATATAAATTTTAACATAATGATAGGTAAGCAGAGTTTAACAAGTATTTACACCAGATGACAAATATATATATATATATATATAACATGCATCATTTCTGATAACTTTAAGAAAACACTATTTAAACTTTTTCATTAATGTGTTAACGTTTTACAAGTGTATGAACACTAAGACATATGTATTTTAACTTTATAACCCTTTAAACCCCGGTGTTATTGCGAAAAAGTACATCTTCAATATAGTAATTAGATGTTTTAATACTAGAACATTTTGTTAACTTTAAGAAAACACAATTTAAAACTTTGTATTTAATTATTGAATTATATATTTAAATTTATTAATTATTTATTTTTTATGTCTAAACGTTTTTAACATTTTACAAGCGTATGGAGATCGCTAAAAACACACTTTTATACATTGTTTTAACATGATTTTGAACACTTTCAGATGTGTGTAAAAGGACCATTCTTTAACGTGGGAAAATTCCAACGGTCCAGGTGTTCAGACCGGAAGTGGGTGGGTGGGGTAGAAGGGGGCGTGGCTTGAGCGTGGGAACCATTTTATTGGGGCCATAAATCACTCAAAGTGACATATTGTGCCCTTATACCTCTCTCTGCTGTATCACCCGATACCAATACCGATCACTAGCCTGGCTTAACGCCAGACCCAATTCTCGTTGAGACTTGGGTCTGGGAACCACATGTTCATTTTCTCGTATTTGAGGCGTGGTTTACGAATGCCCAGAGCCATTTATTGGGTGCTACGAATGTCTATCAAATGCGCCTGTACGTAGCTCATAGCCAATCGTTTCAATTATACCAGATGACGTATGTAGAGCGACAGAAATTAGACGAGGGAGACGACGATGGCCGATGGGTCAGAGATTTATGTGTAGCCTACACGATGGCGTGGCGGCCGTTTCACAACGCATGCGTGAGCGGTGCGTATTTTTTTCGTTGTGCATGTTAATCAATGAGTGCATTCACACCGGGAGCAGCGCGTGAGCGTCGAGCAGGAGCGGCGCGTGAGCAGCAGTGAAGCGGGGGTTTCGACGTCAAATCTGTTTTTGCTGCATTGCTCACGCTAAATTAAAGTGAAAGCACACTTTTGATGGACAAAAATAAATATGATTTCACACAAAAAGTGCCCAAAATGCACAGATTTAGCATGTCTAGTGAGTTTTAACAAGAACTTGAGTAGGCAAATAAAAGAAAATAAAGACTCTAAAATATTTATAGAAGATTTAGGCTACCCGGTAAGAACTTGTTTTTAATTATTCAGTTTGGGTGAAAGTTGTGTATTATATAATATATAAAAAACTAAAGTAAACTAGCCAGAAAATATTATATATAAACTAGGGGTGTAACAGTACACAAAAATCACGGTTCGGTACGTACCTCGGTTTTAAAGTCACGGTTCGGTACGTTTTCGATACAGCAAAAAGAAAGAAATGCCAGAGAAATTTCTTATTTGTTAAAAGAAAAAATATTTTTAAATAACTGAGTTTTCCTACATCTTGAAACTTTCAGGTTTATAAATGAGGCATAAAAAAATTTTTTGTTTGGTTCCGGTTTCCGACTGACCCTGTCAATTTATGTGCGACCCAAATTTATTTTATGAGCTTGGGGAAGAAATAATAAAAATTTAATAAATACGCAAATAAAAAACTTTGAGGCGAACTATAATTTACGTTTTTGTACAGCACCGTATTTTTTATAGCACGCGATGCAAGATGCCTGTTGTCCTCCAGCAAAACAAACAGGCAGCTACATGGTCGTTCACACATCGTTCGTCAAACTGAACTATAATACATATACAAGTCTTTTTTTTTTTTTTTTGTCATTTAGGACACTTTTATTCATATACCCACACATACAAATGCATGCATTCATAGGCACGCACAAACACCACATGATGCGTTAAAGAGTAACCTCCATCCGCCTCCCAAGTTTCATTAAAAATCATCCCAAATCCCAATACCCTCTTCTGCTGTCTACCACTTCTTTCGCCATGTATTTGTTCGTTTCTTTTATTATTTTATGCAATCCAAAACACTCTAACCTGCCGCGCTTCGTATCTCCAGAGCCCGTCTAACTTGTCCGGGGGACAAATGGATTTTTGAAGGACAAGTTAGAGAATTTTACTTGCCCGAACGGACAAGTAGCCTGATTAGAACATCAATAACAAACAAAAAAATAACTAGGGAATCACTAAACCGAGAGAATGATTCTGATTTTATTACATTTATTGTAAGTTGCGATCGATTGTGGATAATATTAGCCTGCTGACGGTGAGGTTGCGCTGTTGACGCTCGCGCAGCCTCTCGAGGAGAAATCGACACACATGAGCGCAGCACACACACACACACAGTTAACAACATACTGCCTATAAAAAATCTAAATGTGGAGTTTCTATATTTTAACATGTGTTAAGCAGCCTCAATTATTTTTCCTGATTACCATATCACGATTGAAAATGTGACATTGATTTCCTACAACAGTTCAATAAACAGTTAAAATTAAGTCACTTACATTTTAGATGAATATTGGCTGTTTTTGTTCTGTTGCTGCAGCGAAAATAGTTCCAAACAAAAATCACAGCAGAACCACGGCGCATCTCACAGGAACACTCGACCTGTTTTCATTACTGAATGATTCAGCATTTTGACCGAATCGGTTGAGTCAAAGATTCAATGACCCATTCATTAACATCTGTCTCATTCTTGAATGAATCAACCGTTTAAACGAATCGTTTGAATTAATGAATCAATGACTCACTCATTAATACGGCCGCCTGCCGCCACCTATTGGCAGTTTAGTGTTATGTTTATAAGTAGCCTAGTATACTTCTTTCCAATGTTTCTTATTTATACATTTAAATCAATTTCATAACATTATTTTATGCAATTGTAATTTTTCAGTGTAAAATATTTAATTTTATCAGCCCTACCTAGGGTAACAGTATGCTTCATCTTTCATTTTAAATTCCTAAATTTGATCAATAAATTCATTTATTTAGAATAAGACGACACTATAGGGCATTTAATAAGATTGGGCGAGGGGATTCCCTTCAAAGGTGCAGATATTACAATATCCCAATTTAAATATCAAAGCTGATTGAACACTGATGAGAATATTGCTTCAGAATAAATAAATAAAATTTAAAAAAATCCGGACAAGCAACTTTTTTGATGTGAATGACAGATTTACTTGTTCGGAGGGCAAGCACATGAAAAGGCTTAAGGTCGAGCCCTGAATAATTTCCTACCTATCCCTTGCTGCCACTAAAAAAAAAAAAAAAAAAAAAAAAAAAAAAATCCCTACCGACCATGACCTCAACTGACAACAAACCGGAACCAAACTTTTTTTTTTTTTATGCCTGAGGGTCATCTTTGAAGGATGAACAAATAATGTTTTGGTCATCACATTAAAAATAACATTTAAATATATATATATATATATATATATATATATATATATATATATATTTATATATTATTTGAGTTTTGAAGAGCTGGAAAAAGATGTGTGAAGTACTCGAAAGCAGTTTACTATTCCAGCCAAACTGGTTACAGTTAGTGTTAGCCTACTATATTAAATCCATGGTGAATGTTGCTGGTATGTGTACGTAAAGTATTACTAGTTAATTCACGGCACAATATTTCTCCTGGTTTCCACGTCAGCGCTGTTTGATCTAGAGATCTACGGTTAATAACGGAGAATGTGAATGCTTCTCACTAGATCTCGCAGCGATGTTATTACTTCAGTGGCGAATTCAAATGTTTTCTTTACTGGATCTCTTAGCGCTGTGTTGTAACAGTGTCGCTTGATCGAGATCGGCTCGCGCTGCACAGATGTTGCTGGTCAAACGATCCGTGAAGCACAATATAATGAGTAGTGCAGTTTCGTTCCGCTTTCATTATGTTTGCCATTTGATGTTGCGCAACGTTGTGATGATCCATGCCGCATCCTGTTGCAAAAGCATGTAAAAAAAAAACGAAAAAAATTTGCTAGGCCAAAAAGACCGTTAATCGCGCGATAAAAAAATTTACGCCATTAAAATGGGTTTGCGTTAACGCCGTTAATAACGCGTTTAACTGACAGCCCTAATATATATATATTAGGGGTGTGACGAGACGCTTATCTCACGAGACAAGACACGAGATTGGGTTCACAAGAACGAGACGAGCCGAGATTTTTGCACAATTTTTCAGAAATCCTCAATGACAAAATTCATGACTGGAAAAATAGTATGCAGGTGCATTCTGCAATGTCTAACTAATAATCCTATAAAGTAGACCTGAAATGACATGCATTATGAGTATGAATTATCAAATGCATTGAAAGAAAACAATATACAAGCACTGTAAAAGGTTTTTATTGACTGGCTTTTCTCTGTATTATTTCACATTAGTCTCTTCAGCCCTTACTGTACATTTAAGAGCTGATTTCTGATTGAGGCTGTGTGTGACCTCCTAACTGAACTCCTTGAAGTCTTATTAACGGAAAACAATAAGTGCAAGTGCAACCATAATCAAAGTTAGCACACAGACTCTTTATAATTGTTTTCAAATTGCTGTTTTATTTTGCACCGGCAGTTATAGGGTTAATGCGGTGAGTTCGGAAAAGGCCGGGTAGAGAGAAACGAGGCTGTTGTGTTTGTCTCTACAGTTGTTCTTGCGTTCCGATTATAAGTTCAGAAATAGAGCCTCCCTTGTCTGTTGTCCTTAAGACATTACAGTACTCTCTCAATATATTCGAAGTGCAAACTGAGACCATAGCCGCAAATAAACAGTCCAGAGATGGGTATTAGGAGACGGACTATTGTATGTTTGCGGCCTAATTTGTGCGCAATGCACATCAGGGAGCTTGTGTTTTACTTTCACTTTCGTGATCGCGCGTACTCTGTGTATAGGGAGCAGCTGTGCTGAGGGTGCATTCTACTGGACGTTAAATCAGACGTTAGTCTACTATGTTGCGCAACGAATCCTCCGCCATCCTCACGCGATCAGTGAACTGTGATTCGTGCTGCACTGATTGCAACGGCAACTCGTGCTGGATGAGCAGAGCAGACTTTTACATTATTTTATAATGGTTTTTATTTTTTTTATAAAAACCGCAAAACGATAGTTTAGGCGAATGTGAGTGTAGCGGTGGAATATTCTATGGTAATCTCACCCTCACGCTCAGTCATGGCGATATCGCGAGACAGCTTTTCACTCGACGAGAAATCTCGTCATGTTTTAGTCTCGCGAGATCTCGTCACACCCCTTATATATATATATATATATATATATATATATATATATATATATATATATATATATATATATATATATATATATATGTATGTATATATGTGTTGTTGGTAGAGTAGCCTATAAAAAAAGAATAAGCAACATTTTACCGAGCTGTATAAATCAAGAGTGCCGTTTCCAAGAATTAGCATTCTGTCTAACTACTCTGGTGTCTGTCATATATATTTTTTTAGCCTCCTTCAATTGTTTATTTCTATATTTTTGCAGCTGAAAAGAACCAAGCTTTAGGGAGAAGGAAAGAATGAATGCTTATACTTCCTGTCAGACATACTTTTTCTTTTCTGCTTGACAAACTTGATTTTACAATGCAAAATATGCAATATGTGCAGCATTTGGATCCATGAATCACTGCGGAGAAGAACTGTCATCTCGCACCATGAGCGCCCGCAACCGCTCCGTGGAAGAGACAGAGAGAGAAATAGATGCAAAGAGAAATAGAAAATGAAAAGGAGAGAGAATGGAAATCTGGAGCAGGCGTAGGTGGTGTTTAGAGGAATAAATAATTCAGCATCGAGCTGATAGATTGTGTATTTCTACAGTTACTGTGAAAGGTAGCAAAGTAAGAAACAATGATTTTCAAATAAGGACTAATATTATTGACTTTTAGAAATTAAAAAACAGTGGTTTCAAGAAGCAAACGTTTCAAAGGCCATTCAAATGAATCCCTAAACTGACGAGAACTGAGGTTTTGAAGAACGACATGAAAATGGTATGAATAGTGGACTGATAGGTGAAATAGAGTCGCAAATACAAAACGGCCAGGCTGACTCACCCGTCTTCTCTAAAACACTTATGTGAAGCACAAAAGTACTTTTGAACAAATTATGAAAATTGATTTCAGTCTTTGAATCGTTTTTGATGAAAAACTGTTCATTTTCTATGCAGCACTTTCTTTTTATTCAAGGGTTACATTCTAGTAAGTGCTGATGATGTTCATTTCCACTAAGTGGCTTGGCAGGTCGAAAAGCATTGATACCAGTGGAGGAAGTATTGTACTCATGTCATTTAGATGTGTTCAATGGCTGATTAGATTATAGCCCGATGTGAAGGGCTATTCTTACATTGGACTTTGCCTACTGCACCTCAATAACAATGCAATGAAGTATGTGGCCTGCTGCTTTTAGCCTTCACTTTTCTCCAAAACATCCAATTTTTTAAAATATTTTTTAATGGAATTTTAACCAGAATGTTATTATAAACTGATTTGCTTTAGATTAACGAAAAACAACAGGCAGATGTGACACTTAGAGTCTGTACTTGAAAATTTCTGAAAATAGAAACATATAGGCTACGTTTAAATACGAGACAACGGTCACTGAAATACCGCAGGCAAAAAGGGTCCATTGTCTATGGTCAAGTATGATACATGTACAGCTGTCTGTTGGTCCATGTGGCAAATTTGCATGACCAACAGAACCCAATACGAAATCTGTGTGGGGAAATCTTTCGCCCTCCCGCTAAATTCCAAATTGCGTGGATTCCCACTCTTAAAAGTTTCCAAAATGTGTTTTTCATGATGATGCCATATAATTTTAGGTCCCCCAAAGAACCTTTCAGTGAACCATTCCAGTGTTTCCCACAGGATTTTGTGAAACTGTAGTGGGGGAACCTCTGTCCTCTAGGGGGTCCGGGGGTATGTTTGTGTTTAGGTAAATGTTTGTACATTTTAAAGTTAAATTCAATCTGGTGCACTTTAAGAGTTCAAAATTAAGAGCTCCAACGCCATAAAGTTTGTGCATTGACTTGTATCTGAACTTTAAAGGAGACTCAAACCTTTTTTCTAGCTGTGATATAGTGTCTCAGTCTACATTACATTACATAATAATAATAATAATGTTGTTAATATTATTCCTGATGAGGCAGATAAGGAAGACGGATAATATCCAACACGGAGGTTTATTAATAAGAGATCCAACAACAAGGCAAACAGAGAGCAACACACACTTAACATTGACGATACTGAGCCCAAACGGAACTGAACATATATGGGCCATTCTACAGAATTGGTGCAAAGTCAGAGTTGGAAACATCTTGAATTTTTTTTTTTTTTTTTTATACAAATTTTGCCTGTATGTAAATTGTACAATATTAAAGGTACGCTTTTCTAGTAATTGTGCAGTTTATTCTAGGGGTGTCCATGGTTAACCGATTAACCGTTAAAAATTGATTAACCGAGTGAAACATTTTGCTCGGTTAAGTGCGGCGTCAATGGCGTGCATTGAATTAAGTTGTAATACATTTTTGCACCACCAGAGACCGCCAGAGCGCTCCCAGACATTTGTAATGTACACAAGAAGTAGTCATGACCAGTTTTCAAATATGAAGCGGGCAAAGAAAAGCACAGCGTGGGAGCACTTTAAAATCGAAAATGAAGGGGCAAAATGCAAGTATTGCAATGCAGTGCTTAGATATACTTCAAGTACAACCTCGTTGTTGTACCATCTCAACAGCCAACACCCGGGCATCATTAGAGAGGCGGCCGCGGGGCCTGCGAGTACTACCTTCGTCCAGCCTACCATCCCCACGATGCTAGCGCAAAACTTGTGCAGTGGTGATAAAGCCGAATCCATAACACAGGGGATTTGCAGAATGATCGAAAAGGACATGATGCCAATTAGAATGGTGGAGGGCGAAGGCTTTAAAGAACTGATGAATATTGTTCAACCCCGCTACAGCATTCCCTCGCGTTCGGCAATCACACGCCGCATTGAAAAACGATATGAGGCAAAAAGAGATTCGCTCAAAGCAGATCTACAGTCACCTGATGTAGTTGCCATCACTACGGATTGCTGGAC
Organism: Rhinichthys klamathensis goyatoka; assembly: GCF_029890125.1. NCBI lineage: Eukaryota > Metazoa > Chordata > Actinopteri > Cypriniformes > Leuciscidae > Rhinichthys > Rhinichthys klamathensis. The sequence goes on along the minus strand of NW_026606648.1, from coordinate 1,186,741 downwards.
TGCTCTAAACACGGAAAGTTACATAACTATTACGAGCCATTACATTGACGAAGATTGGGTTTTAAAATCATTCGTCCTTTTAACTGAAGCCCTGCCCGTTCGCCATACAGCTGATAACCTAGCAGAGAAGTTAAGGGAGTCCGTGGAAAATTGGGCTCTTACGGGACGAGTGATTGCCTGTGTGCACGACAACGCAAAAAACATTGTGGCTGCTAACAGAGGCGTTGATTGGCATTCTGTGTCATGCTTTGCACATACGCTTCAGCTAGCTATAAATGATGGTTTTTCTCTTTTTTTGAACCGCGTCATCTCCGCTGCTGCAAAGCTTGTGAGCCATTTCAACCACAGCTCAGTGGCAACGAAAGCGCTTGAAAGAAAACAACAACAAATGAAACTGCCACCCCACAAACTAATACAGTCCTGTAAAACCAGGTGGAACAGCGTCTGTGACATGTTTGAGCGCCTATTGGAACAGCGGTGGGCAGTTACTGCGGTGCTGTCAGATCGCACTGTAACGAAAGTTCAAGATGCACGGATTTTGGAGTTAAAGGACGCGCACTGGCAGCTTATTGAAGATGTTGTCCCAACTCTAAAAGCGCTCAAGTGTGCAACTACAGTTATGTCTGCAGAAAGGGAAGTGTCCATCTCAAACACCTATCCCATCACCTTTGGACTAATAAATACACACCTACAAAGCGAAGGCGACGCGCACAGGGTTCTGGTGGAGTTTAAAACTAAAGTCCGAAACTCCCTGTCTGAAAGAATGAAGGTAAGTACCAGACGATTATTGATAATTTCACTAAGTTAAAGTTTGCACGTAGTAAAGTCTAAATACGTGTGTGCAGGTTACTGAGCCAGAGATGTTGTCATCCCCAGCGATGACTGCGTGTATGTTGGACCCGCGCCATAAGCATCTCGGGTTCTTATCTCCAGAAAAAAGAGCGCTGGCAAATGCAAAACTCTGTAGCCTTGCAGCAAATGTTCCGTACAATGTACCAAATGTAACAGAAGCCGTTACGCAAAGTGTAGAACACGGGCAAGAGGAGGCGGCCGCGGCCCCAGCACAAAGTTCCAAAGACAGCGCAGCCACGGCGATGGCACTCATACTTGGCGAAAACTACTTTTCATCAGCCCTCACCAGTTGTGAAACAGAAGTCAAAAACTTTCTTAGCGACAGTCCCATTGGCCTAGAAATGAGCCCCGTGGACTGGTGGAAACTAAACACCAGTCGATTTCCCAGATTGGCCAAACTTGCTAAACAGTATTTGTGCATACCTGGCACATCTGTACCTTCAGAGAGGGTGTTTTCGGCAGCTGGACTTACAGTAAATAGACTGCGCACCAGTCTCACTCCCGATCACGTTGACATGTTAATATTTCTTATTAAAAACTAAGCAATTCGAATACAAGGATTTCTGTAGAGCAGCCTGATTTAATTTGGTGCCTAATTTGGGTAATTTATTCCCTGTAAATGCAGACAAGCATATTTGGTCATTTTATTTTTTTTGGATTTTTATTTAAAAAAAGAAAAATGTGGGTCTATGCCACTGTTTTTTTAATTATTTCAATCAATTTTGTATTTAATTTGCCCTTTGTTGCAGTGTAAGCTATAGGCACAAAACTCACCTTGTTACTGTTAAAAATGGATGTAGATAAATGTTGTTGTTGTACGCATTTATTTGACTGTTTTTTTGCACAAAGTTTCTAAAAAAAAAGTGTGCTTTAATATGACTGCATTAAATTCTAGGGCCTTGTTCACAGGCCGCGAACGCAAAAGTCAGTGACCTACTTTAACTGCTCTGTCCTTACCACTGCGTTTTATAAATTATTTTCGTTTCAAATGTGGTCCAACCAGTTATTAAAGGTGTTAAAAATGAACTACCCCTTTCTCGTGTGTCTGTATCTCCAACACAGTCTCATGAAAGTGCATATCTATACCACAAATGTAATTTCTCATGCCATTTATACGCCAAAAATGTTTTTTGCGTGCATATACTATACGCACTGAAACCCCTTGGATGCGTGCGTATTACACGCCATAAAGTGCGTATTATATGCACGCGAAAACTGCGTATCATATAGACGCAAAATTATTTTTGGCGTATAAATGGCACGAGAAATAACATTCGTTGTATAGATATGCACTTTCATGAGATCGGCGGCGCGCACACTATGGTTAACCGAGTATTAACCGCTAAGGGCCTCGGTTAACGATTAATGAAAAACTTGAAAACGTGCAGCCCTAGTTTATTCTCATATTGTATTTTCAGAAAATGCTGGAATATTTTCCTTCTCCCCAAATTTGTCACTACCGAAACACAATATTAAATAATTTATTAAGAAGGCTTATAATGACCTATTAAGATTTTGTTTACATCTACCTTATAAATACATATTTTTTCTATTTTTTAAAAATATTTTTACAGGTTAAATCAATAAAGATTTATAATTTCAATGATATTTTAAGTGTAATTTATGAGATTTGTTGTATTTTGAACCCAATCTTTCTATGTAGAAGGCATACAGTTTATCGTACTGATTTCAAAGTTAAGGATTCATTAGTTTGAATATGCATTGAACCAAACACTATCATAACATCTTAGTTGATAATAGAATATACTTTATTTTTGACAAAACATCCCATGTTACGGTAGTGACTGCACATTTTTGGTAGTGACAGTAATGTTTTGGTAGTGACCCACAATACTTAGTTTGCCATGCTGAATCAGACTGTCCACATTTTATGTTAATATAAATAAATAACTATGATGCACATATGCAGTCAGTACATATAGCAGACACACATCTGACAGTAAATATCTTATAAGAACACCCAGAGCTATTCTATACTTTGGGTCTTGAGGTGCAAGTGAGAAGAGGTATGCTCATAGATTTTTATTCCTAAAAAACAACAACTTACAATGTAGACTGTTTCAGAACCACTTTGTTTTATTTTCACATTTTCAAAATTTTGTTTATGAGTCATTCAGATACATCTCCAGAACCACTGAAGTGTGTGTGTGTGTGTATATAAAACATTAATTTCAGAATAATTCTCTCTGGCTCTCTGTCATAGTTTTTCAATTTTTTTTAGACATGTTGGTGTTTTATTTCATTCTCCCTGTCAAGTTAATCATAGAAATTAACATTACTGACAACAACCTTACACCTAAGCTAGTATCATGGACTGCAACCTTAAGTAATTGTAACCTCATCACATTACAGAATTTTAACAGAATCTTGCATACTAAAACACTACTACAAAAATTGTCACTACCAAAACAGCCACAACCGAAACATGTCTTGAAGTTTCAATTACTACAGCACATGGTCAGTAGTAATTATTTGCATAACTGTATTCATAATTAATTACTACTGTACAGTAGAAATTATTTGCATAACTGTACTAAAATGTAGTTTATTCCTCCAAAAAAAAAGGATTATGTGTTCCCTTTTGTCACTACCAAAACAATAATGTTACAACCGAAACTTCAAGACATGTTTCGGTTGTGACTGTTTTGGTAGTGACAATTTTAGATACTTTTGAGCCTAGCTCGAAGATGCTAATCAGCACATGGTTAGCAATCACTGGTCAGAACAGTTGAACACATATAACAACTAAATTTTATGGAATAACATCCAAAAAAGTTTTCTCAATAGCAGAAAAAATGAGTTTGGTAGTGACATTCCTTAAAGTTACACACAGATTTTTAGACTTTAGAACACATTTACCTCAAAATGATGGGATCAATCTCCTCACCATATAGCACACGAGAGAGAGGGACACAGGAATATCTCCTGATCAGAAATGTAGGGGTGTGGTTAAAATCAGTCTCAGCCAATGGACTACAACATTCACTGTTTTGGTAGTGACATGAAAATGCAGGACACGTTTTTTTTTTTTAGATAAAGTTTCACGATTTAAAAATAAAATATAAAATAAATATATATTTTTTAACTTTTTTTTTTTTTTGAACAAGAATGGAAAAATTTGCAAAAAATATTTCAATATCATTTTCACAAGTTGAAATTTAGGGGTTAGGGTTTGGGACAGCCACCTCCTAATTGAAAGTAGCCCATAAATGATGATTTTATATATATAAAGCTTACAGATATCTTAAATATTATTGTGGGTTTCAATAGATAATTGAAGGATCTTAGTAAACATCTAAGATTTTAATAATTAAATGCTTTTCAAATGTGTTTTTTTGGATGAGGGACAGCAGTTTGCACCAATTCTGTAGAATGGCCAATATACAGGTGTTAATGATGGTGACTGATGAGTACGCAGCTCAATGTAATTAGTGTCTGTGACAACAAATGAGTGATGAAGGCAGGTGATGACAAGTCAAGTCACCTTTATTTATATAGCGCTTTTTACAATACAGATTGTATCAAAGCAGCTTCACAGTGATAACATGAAAATAATACAACAAAGTTTGTTTCTATAAGAAAATTGCGTCATCGTCCACCTTAAGTAAGGCAGATCAATAATATTGTTGAATCTTAAATGTCCCCAACTAAGCAAGCCAAAAGCCAAGGCAACAGTGGCAATGAACCAAAACTCCATCAGGTGACAGAAAAACATCCTTGGGAGAACACAGGCTAAGTGGGGGGCCAGTTCTCCTCTGTCTAACGAGCGAACAGTGTATGATTGTGATCCAGCCAGCATTAAAGGTGAGAAATCAGATTGGATCAGAACATTCAGAATATTAATCCAGTTCCATCTGGTTGGAAGTCGGGAGTCATCACGCCGGTTAGAGACGAGTTTAAGGATCAGTGCAGATGGCTGTCGTGTCGATGAGGCCTTCACAGGGCTGATGAGGCTGGCACTTCAGGGATGCGTCATGGATGGGTCCAGGTGCAGGTCCACCATCTGATCTGGATACGGCCGGGATTCGGCTGACTTCTCTAAACAGGGAAGGGACTGGTTGACACTTAAGGACTGCGTTGTCATCGTGTCCAGGCACAGGTCCTGCATCAGATCTGGATACGGCCTGGTTCCGGCAGAATTACTGTGAGTAAACCTCGGATAAACAGAGAGACTAATATTAGCGTAGACGCCATCCTTTTTATGATGCAACAAGTACATCAGGATTTATGGGGAGTGTTCCCGGTTCCGGCTGATCTACACTATGCAGCCTAAATTGAATTATAGAAGTCTATAATGTGTTATGTGTATGCTAGGCCAAAGAGATGTGTTTTTAGTCTAGATTTGAACTGACAGAGTGTGTCTGCTTCCCGGACAATGTTAGGAAGATTGTTCCAAAGTTTTGGTGCTAAATAGGAAAAGGATCTACCGCCAGCAGTCGATTTTGATATTCTAAGTATTACCAACTGGCCGGAATTTTGAGATCGCAATAGACGTGAAGGACTATAATGCGTTAGTGCTTTGTAAGTGATCAGCAATATTTTAAAATGTATACAATGTTTAATAGGGAGCCAATGCAGTGTTGACAGAACCGGGCTAATAGTGTCATACTTCCTAATTCTGGTAAGAACTCTAGCTGCTGCATTTTGGAGCAGCTGTAGTTTAAGCGTGGAGGGCAACCACCCAGTAGAGCATTACAATTATCTAGCCTTGATGTCATGAACGCATTAACTAATTGTTCTGCATTTTTCATTGAGAGCAGATGACGCAATTTAGATATATTTTTAAGATGGAAAAATGCGGTTTTACAGATGCTAGACACGTGACTTTCAAATGAAAGGTTGGTATCAAAGAGCACACCCAGGTTCCTAACCGACAACGAAGACTTGACAGAGCAGCCATCAAGTGTTAGACAGTATTCTGGATTATTACGTCAGGATGTTTTTTTGTCCAATAATTAGAATCTCTGTTTTTTTTCAAAATTAAGCAGTAGGAAGTTGCTAGTCATCCAGTTTTTTTTATATCAGCTATGCATTCCGTTAATTTTGTGAATTGGTAAGTTTCGTCAGGGTGTGAAGAAATATATAGCTGCGTATCATTAGCATAACAGTAAAAACTAATGCCATGCTTCCTAATGATATCTCCCAAGGGTAGCATGTGTAAGGATTCAGGGCGGATCTAATCCGTGGGGAATTTGCATATCATAATTAATAATTGGTAATTAATAATTATTCATGCATGTTTGGATTAGACCAGTCTTACATGATAATAAATCTCCCGATAAGGGAGGATCTGTCATTTTACCTGCATGCATGCATGTGAATCCCTGAAATTAACCACAAGTTGATTGTAATTAATTACACGGACCACGTTTCACAAACAGGTAAAATGAATTAGCTCAATTGTCAGGATAATATTTGTGGGATCCACAATATCATCTTACTTTATAGGATTTCAGGAAACGCAATTCTCTGGCCAGAAGAATTCGTTTTCCCGCCCTATAAACACATACTTTTTAAGGTATATTTAATTCTAGTAAGCTTGTAGCATAAGATCTTTTGCACTTAAGGGACTTGAAACTGAGCAAAGAGACAGCACATCAATCAAATGAATATATAATTAATTTAATAGAGGCATGACTACTTATGTATTTACTACGGTTACACGGGATATAGGTATTTACAAACACACAGACAACAATGAACAATACAATAAGACATCAATGAACGAGAAATGCGTAAAGTTTGGACAATGGATAACTTACACGCGTGAGCGAGTTAGAGAGAGAGAAAGGGGGAGGGGGAGAGAGAACATTGGCAGAATTTCATTGGCAGAAAGACATTCACCTCTCCGATAACAACACGAAACATCCTCTTAAAACTTCTTAGAAGCTCTATAAAGAGAGTATACTTGCACAAGTTATGTTATGGTCTCTCTGTGTGTCGAGGCATTCCCGTACGGCCCTGTCTGGCCGCGTGAGCTGAGTCCTTTGTGTGTGAGGAAGCGTCACGTGGGCTGCTTGGCGCGCGTGTTGAACGGAGATTCAAAGTCTTTTGGGTAACATTACCAAAGGGAAATAGTTCGGCTAAGTTCGTTTCACTTCGTGGAAGTGAACTGAGTCAACTACGGAAAACAAAACTTTGACTAACAAAAAAGAAATAAAGATCTCTACGGGGAAATCACGCGGAGTTAACGTTACATCTTTGCATGGCTGGTGAAGAAGCGCGTGCGTCGCTCGGTCCGGCGCGTCACGCGGTCACGTGCGCGTGTTTCTCCTTCAAAGCGAGCGCGCGCTCGTTTAAAGGTCCCTTGTAGATGGATTTGCTGAAGAGATATGTCACGGGGTTTTCTTTTCAATCGTCGATTGGAATTAAACACAGAGACTTATCTACAACTGAAAAACACAAACTAAACTAGAAACAAATAAAAGAAAAGCGAAGAGCTCGCCCGGAGGCGAGACGTTACATTATGACACGAGGACAAGGGAGGAAGAGAGCGTCCAGAGGGAGGTTCAGTCCTCTTTAGAGGAACTGGAGTCCACACCTCTGAGGTGCGAACTGGCCAATGACATTCAACGAAACTTTTGGCGGCCAAATTCTCTTTGTCTTGTCAAAGTTAAACTATGGCCGTGTCAGCCTCTTTTATGACCAGTCAGAATTTGTCAGAATCATTCCACAAGATGGTAAAAACATAGAAAACATACATTTTACTGTAATCTTCTGTATCTGACCAAATCAGTTGGAACGAGATAATTAAAACGGTACCAAACAAAACATTTACACATAATTGGAATACGAAGATACATCTTAATACATAACTATAAACTCTCAAGAGTTTCACTGATACGCTAGGAGATCATATCTAGACTACCATGGACTGGGAAACACACAGACATACAGGAATATATCGTATACAATTGGTAATGGCTCGTTTTATGAGTGTAATGTAAAGGTCCATTATGTGTGTGTGTTGGTTTGTGTGTGTGTGTGTTAGAGTTCTGTTATCTCTCTTGCAGAGATGGGGGAGGGCATGGAATGTTCAAGCATTTTATGACTCTGGCCATTCCTCTGAAGCTTGCGGGCTACAGTCCGGGTGAATCTCGCAGGACATCTGAATATGTCAGTTAATTTGGTGTTTAAGAGAAAGAACCTTCAAGATTTCTTATAACACCCCTGCATCACAAAGTTAGCAAGATGTAATGTAAATCAACAAATGGGAACGAAGGTTGGAGTTTATCGAGACTAAACATGCTACACAGTGATTTCTGTTTCTCATAGTATGCAAGTCACGTCTCAACATTAACCCATTAGAGTTTACAAGGCCACACAGACCAAACAACATAAAGGAAAATAATGAGATGGAACATTAGATGCATGTATCACATGGTTATACTTATATGTATATACATAGAATATTTAGGTTTAAACCCGGGTTCGTTACTTCTTCTCAGCAAGAATAAGGAGGAATCCCACTCTCTGGGACATTCCAAGGGTAAAGCTCAGTCTTGTAACAGAACACCCCGTTCTTTGTGTGTGTGTGAGAGAGAGAGTGTGTGTGTGTTAGAGGTGGGCGATATATCGTTTAGACGATAATATCCGAATTGTTGTCTGGACGATATGCAAAATTGGGATATCGAATATTTCATAATTTGTACAATCCGACCCCCCAAACATGAAAAGAGTTGAAGGAAGTTAAAGAGAAAACAAATAACGCACACTAACCTTCTAAACAATCATATGTAGCGATTTTAATACTGTAGGGGTTTGTTTGACTGTATTTTATTTTATTTTTTGTACAAAATCACGATCGTTCCTCAATTGCACGAGAGTAAAGCTGCTACTAATTTGCAATATACAACAACGAAGTTCTTACCTGTGTGTTATGACGTTTCTTAGGTTGAAGCAACAATCCAAAAGAGTAAAGCCGATGTACGATTAATAAAATAGCTGCTAGAAAAGGCAAAATGTGCGTTGTTTGCGGAAAAATGAAGTCTGAAGTTAAAAAGTTTTTCTTAAATGTCTGTGGCGTCCTCAAGTGGCGAGCTTCGTGATTGCATCATTAGAAAATTGCGTTGTATAATGAGTCCAAAAGATGTAATACATTTTTCCAAAGAGATCGGTTCGGTACGCATTACAAACCGAACCATTCCGGTGGTTGGACCATTTTTCCTGCCGACCAAAATCCGCGCTGGAGCGAACACCACAACGTTGCCCAACATCAAATGGCAAATGTAATGAAAGCGGAACGAAACTCATTATTTTGTGCTTCACGGACCGTTTATCAGTTCGGACGAATGTCAGTGCAGCGCGAGCCGACACCGTTACTACATAAGAGAAGCGTAAACAAAGCATTTGAATTCGCCACTTAAGTAATAACATCGCTGCGAGATCTAGTGAGAAGCGTTACAATTTCTCCGTTAATAACAGATCAAACAGCACTGACGTGGAAACCAGGAGAAACATCGTTCCATGAATGAACTATAGGTTTTAAGTCCACAGATCATTCACCATGGATTTAATGTAGTAACACTATCTTGTAACCATGGAAGTTTTGCAGAAATATTAAAATGCTTACAAGTACGTCACACATCTTTTTCCAGCACTTCAAAACTCAAATGTTATATGTTATTTAAATGTTATTTTTAATGTGATGACCAGAACATTATTTGTTAATCCTTCAAAGATTACCCCTATTTATAAAACTAAAAGTTTCAGGGTGTAGGAAAACTCACACTTATTTAAAAATATATTTCTTCTTTTAATAAATATTACATTTCTATGGCATTTCTTTATTTTTTGCTGCATCGAAAACGTACCGAACCGTGACACCACTGTATCGTATCAAACCGAACCGTGAATTTTGTGAACCGTTACACCCCGATTAAAAATATAAAAGAACAATAAAGACTTTATTGAATAATATTTTATTATTTTAAAAAGTTTAGGAGTCTTTAAATCAATAATGTCTCATATCTTTATGTACTAGTAATTCTATACAATAATAGGTCAAATCAAATGCAGCAAGTCAAAAGACCAACTGAACCTTCTTTGCCAGTTTGCACACATTTCTTTGAAGGATTGCAAAAATATCGTCTGAATATCGATATTGAGATATTGAAAAAAAATATTGAGATATTCATTTTTGTCAATATCTCCCACCCCTAGTGTGTGTGTTGTACACACGTTCTTGCTTGAGGAAAGGAGGAAGTCAACTGACAGTCCATACCTTACACATGTACAGAGTGAACTGCAACGGTCCTAGTACTGAGCCTTGAGGTACACCATACTGAACTTGTGATCGATAAGACATCTCTTCATTTACTGCTACAAACTGATAACGGTTGAGCGAGATAGTAGACTGCATAAGTGGGAAATTCACTTCTTTTGACTCTTGCCGTGGGCCTGTGAATGTCCAACTTCATAAACATTTTAAGGTACGCTACTGCATTGATATGATGTTGCATTTGGTAGTTGTGTCGTTTTTAATGATTGCTCGTTTATGTAGTGTGATCAAGGCCGTATTGGTGGCTTTTCACCGTTCTTGCCGATCGTACCGAGGGCCAGTCAATTGTGCTGCAGGTAAGTTTATATAGTACTTTGTGAGTTGTTTTTTTAATAGAAGATGTCATTTTAGATAGTGTATGTGGGGTTAATGGCTAAACTGGGTAATTATTTTATAGATATCTGCCCGCTGTTGTTTTGCTGTTGGGTGGCGGCTCGTTACGGCGACCAGTTGTGTTGTGGAGACCGGAGAAGTTACCCCTTGTGTTCTGTTCGAATTCTGTGTACTCCCCTTATGGACCGGGTCAAATTGACCCTAATTGGATTCAATTCAATTCCTCAAAAACCACACTATGAAAAACAACAAAGATTTAGATACAAACTGTAAACTTTTAATATCAGCATTTGTCAAACATTACAAAAACATTATATCTGAAAATATGATTTATGAAAATGTTTTTAAAACATTTTTTAAAACAGTTTTGTTTTGACAAAATTGGAAAATAAACAGTATACTGATTTTTTTTTGCATATATATATATATTTTTTTTTACATTTTATGCTTTGAACATCGTAACTGAACAAAAAAAATTGCTGTATAATGAAAATTTTTCATTTTCCTAAGTTAACTTTCCCTAGTTTCCTAAGAACTATTTTCCTAGTTTCATTATTCACTCACTGGGAAGTGAGAAACCAAACATAACAAAAACATACATCGAATAAATGTTTTTTATTTATTTTTTGGCTCTGTGAAGCTGCCTTTGAAAATCCTACATAAAAGTTTTGGTTAAAAGCTAGGTATTTTAGATATTTTGAATATTGAAATGAGAGCTTATTTTACTATCTGTCTGACAAAGATTTTCATCTGTAATTTGCAAATAATTCTGAACACTGTAATTTTAGCTTTTTCAAGTGTGTTTGGTTAGGGTTGAAGTGCCCTGACATACAGAAAATAAATGTTTTTATTTTGTGTCTGTATATGCTTTTGAATGGCTGTCTATGAGGGTCAAATTGACCCGCGAACATCACGAACGTAACAGTAATCTTGTTTGTATATGTCAAAACACATCAGCATGTTGAAACTTTGCATGCATGTTCATCATGATAAATGAGAAAGTCACAAAATATCAAGAAAAAAAACAAAGGTTAACCAGTATTTCCAACAACTTGAAAATCGAAACGGGTCAAATTGACCCGCAACATAACACAAGGGTTACTGTGATAGACGCACACGGTTATGTGCGCAGGGTTTTATGCGAGCGCGTGGTTGTATGTTGACGAGTCTTTATGTTGAGTGTGTTAATAGGGCTTGGGCGCCGCGTTGCATTCTGGGACGTGGCGGCCATCTTGACAGCTATATGAATGTAAATATACAGCAAGCCGAACTAGGAGAAGCAGAGTTGAGAGAAAGAAAAGAAAATAAATATGTTAAAACACCTAAAAGGATGTTCAATTTACCACGATAGGTTATCTAGGGAAGCCAGGGACCGATATGTGGACAAAATCGCCATTATAAACGGTTTGGATCCTTATGAAATTTCACATAAAGAGTCGAGCACCGACGAGGACTTGCTGCCGCAGTTTTGTATAAACGACATATTCAGCTACCTTGTTTTTTTGTCAGCGCCTACACCTCTGAACAGTTCCGAAGCTACAAGGCATTGGAGTCGCATGTTCAGTTCACTAATGGATGGGTTCAGGAGCTGCAGATCATCATAACGAACAGTGGGAACGCAGTAATCCGAAAAGGATCTGAAAAGATGACAGTACTTTACTACTGTGTCACGTACGGTCCAACACAGGCTAGAACACCCATGACAACTTCAAGGTGTGGAAGTCAAGTGTAGTACTTCACTTTGACGTTGTCATCCTTCAGGAAATGTTCATCCATTTTTCTCTGGCCAAGCTCACATTTCAGGGACCTGTTCTCTTCCAGCAGCCGGTCGATTTCATCGCGCCGACGCTGACAGAAGTCACATTCTGTCAGCAGTCTCTGGTCAGCTCCATCCTCTACTGGTGCTGGTGTCTCCACTGTGGATCATATAAGGAATTGTTTTAGCTAAACAACAATGTTTGCAGCTGCAACAGCAACAAAAACAATATAAGGTCTTGAATCTGCTGGCTCTGTAAGGCTTACCTGGTGGAACAAGGTAATCAGTAACAGTCTCATTCATCGCAGGTGTACTGTCAGTCCTTTGCCGTTTTCTCTTTTCCTGCCACTCATAGCGTGCAGTCTTTGTGGCCTTCTTCTCAGTGTGGCCCAGGTTTACTGATGGTGCCCAATCCGGATGCGAGTTGAACATTTCATTTGCTGGTTTTCCTGGTAACACAATCAAAATTATCATCGCATAGCAGAAGTGTTGAAAACATATAGAACCATAATGTTGTGATATGTTTGTGTTGTGTTTGTGTGCGCGCGCATTCATGTGTATGTATGTGGTGTCGCGGTTGAAGGAAAGAATCAATGTATAAAAAGAAAATCGTACACCTTTAATGTACCAGAATGAAAATGCAGGGAACACACTGTCATCGACACCGGGATACTGTGGAAGGTTATGTTTGGTCGTCTTACAGCCGAGATCTAAGCGAGCCGACGACTCTTTGTTATCTCGGATACTAGGTCTCCGTGGGTGCGCTTCCAAGCAGGAAAGCGGTGGAAAGTTAATCCATTATCTTTTTCCCATGATGATTATGTGTTGCGCTGTTACACCCCACAATACAGCAATGGGTTACCATGGTTGAAATAGTAACTTAAATCAAATTAAGCCACAGAACTGAGAGGAAGTACGTCTACAAACAGTGCGCAGTAGTCCGAGTAGTAGTAAAAGAAGCTGCCAAAATGGCGGCCACGCCAAGTGATGACTTCACGACGCCCAAGCCCTATTGAGAATGAGAAGGTGACGTCATGCGTATCACTCCGCGTTGCATTGTGGGAAGGATTCGCCATCTTGGTAGAATACGCTATCCGTTGTCATGGTTACTTCGACCGTGAGACCGAGAGAAATAGCGACAGAGAGAGAGAGAGCAGCTTGAAATTTGTTTGCATTTTTGCGATAAGGCACAGTTTCTTAGGAATAAATGAAAAAGGGGGAAGCAAAAGGAAATAACAACACCAAGCAGCGTTATTTAGAGAAACTACTTGACATCAACATGGACCCGTACGACCTGCTACAGAATGGACGAAAGACCCAAAGCACTACCACATTTCACATACACTGACATAGTTAATTACCTGGTTTGTTTATTGTATCAGTGACTAACGTTACTGCCTACACCAGCGTTTCTCAAAGTGTGGGGCGCGCCCCACTGGTGGGGAATGGAAACATGACAAGTGGGGCGCGACAAACGGGAGAAAATGTGGTAATTTTTGTGCCCATCTCTATTAATTCCTTTATTTATTGAGTATAAAATCAAAACAAAACAACGACACATTTAAATGGAAGCCTTACTTAACCTTTTCACACGTAAGTTTAAAAGTTTTTAGAGGCGCCCGTTATTTAGATCATATCCCTTTATGGTGTCCATGGTGACGCGTCATTGCTTGTCACACCGCAGCCACAATAGCGCTGAATGACTGATTATCTGCTTTTATTTCACAAATGTGTTGGCTATAGCAGGAAATATCTGATATTCCGATTGTCAAATATGAGCAAGTGGATGTGTTTTGTTGTTTAAACACCTTAGTTGAGCTATACGCGATGGGCGTTAGTTTATGCCGGATTTTAGAGGATCGGACCTGTTGGATTTAACAAACGTCAATTTATCCACTTCTCCCGAAATGAAAGTAACGTTAAGTGGCTGGTGAACTGAGAGAAGCATAGAGTAAACTTGAAATTTACTTACACGATGTGTATTTGATATGAATAATACATGTCGTCTAATTATAATGGAAATAATTATTATTCCCGCTTCCATAGACATAAGTGTGTATTTGACAAACTCTAAATGTATTGCTTTTTAATAACTTATTTATGTGAATGTAAATGTCTGAAACCTAAAATAAACATTATGTGGTTGAAAACACTGAATAGTTGTGATGTCAAGCGGTGAGCGGCGATTTTCTGGTTCAGAAAATGTGTAGCCTACTAAAAAACCGGCTCATTGCAGACATTAAATCACTTAATTTTGAACTTTCAAAGTGCACCATATTTATGAATTTATCTTTAAAACGCACAAACTTTTCTTCCGGGGAGCATGCCCCCGGACCCGGGTGCAGAGGTCCACACCACACACAAAATACTGTGGGAAACACAGTAGCTTATTATGATAGTCTTCGAAAAATACAAAATACAATTATTATTATAAAATTTCCTTAAATACGTACATTATTAGGATTTTACCACCTCCGCCTCGTTTTGAGCCAGGAAAAACCCTGAGATTTTTATTATTCTTTTTCAATTTTGTTTGTTCTTTTTGGATGCAGTTTGCGAAGTGACAAAATAAAGCAAAGCACATTTAGTCCACACTTTTATTTTCTCCGTTTCTGAAATTGATGTTATCAGAGGCAAAATACAAACACAATTGCATTATTATTTTTATCTACTGTCATGTTTATGTTTTTAAAATGTCATGTTAATAAAATACATTTTAACTTAAAGCTTAGTTTATTAACATTTTGTTGGGGCGATTGCATGAGGACAGGTGGGGCACGAACCCTTCCCTACCTTCAAAGTGGGGAATGGCAGAAAAAGTTTGAGAAACACTGGCCTACACAATGCAAGAGTTCAGAAGCTTTAAGTCAGGGGTTCTCAAAGTTTTGATAGGTGAGGGCCAATTTAGGAACCCAACATTGAACTGAGGGCTGCCAAAGTGGCGGGGGAGAAAACGAAGAAAAAAAAACTGAAAAGAAAATCACATTTGAAATTATTTTAATGACCAGGTTGCATCTCTACAGTTTACATTAGTTATTAGCTTATTAGTACATTAGCAATAAACACATTTTAATTCATAACTGAGGCTAAACCTGGCAAAACTTGTGAAAATTTTGGGGGGGGAGAGAAAGAAAC
The DNA here is from genome assembly GCF_029890125.1 of Rhinichthys klamathensis goyatoka. NCBI lineage: Eukaryota > Metazoa > Chordata > Actinopteri > Cypriniformes > Leuciscidae > Rhinichthys > Rhinichthys klamathensis. The sequence continues at coordinate 1,171,364 of NW_026606648.1, read as the reverse complement.
TTTTAAAATAGAAGCTTACCAAACAAGTCATCATCATCATTCATTTCTATCATTGCTTGTCAGTCGCGTTTCCATTATTGCAGATTTGCATATTATTATCTATCTTTTTTAACCCGTAACTGAAAAACGAAAAATGAACGGTTGTTGTCTTTTTAAAACGCAAAGTTGAACAAAATTTTAATTTGAACTGGCTTCACCAACTGCTGCGCAAAAAAAGTAAATATCGACAGACTTTTTCAGATTTTTGTTTAAATGACTTTTTGCTCCTTTATTAAACATTTTAAATATTCACAAATTAATATGGAAAACATGTCGATTTTACTGGTTTTCTAAGGCCAAATTAGAACCTGGAATTTATATTTTTCCCGCAGTGATGAATGAGAAGAGCCGTACGTGTCTGATCTAGCCTGATTTATAGGTGAGTTATAGGCTAATGATAATAAATGCGTCTGAAAAAACAGCGAGGCATTTTAATTGTTTATTAATAAACTATTGTTTTCTAAGTGTCGGCTAAAAACATATCTCCATCTCCGCTGTTAAGCAGATGCGCTTTTAGAGAGAAATCCACCTTTCATACGGATTACATAATCAGCTATTTGCTTTCGATTCGAGTTTGTTTGTTTAAAAGTGCACATTTTAAGCTTTAGCCTACATAGGCTATATTTTGTTTCAGTTCTCGCACTCCAGTTCACGGAGATCATGAAAGCGCGTAGTAGCCTAGGCTACTGATTGTTTTATTTTATTTTACAAAAGCACGTTTTCTTGTTATGAGTTTACACAAATAAAAGTAGTTGCGAATAATGCATTATTATTTTCTGTATGACCAGAAATGATAGACTAGTTTAAGTTGTTTCCACTGTTGATAGGAAAATGTAAGTGTTCGCGCCCGCGAACATTTTGAAAGGTAATGGAAACGCGGCTATTAATAAGCTTGACATTGTTAAGATTATTATTAAGTCACATTGAATATTGATTACTTGGTCAACATACCCTTTTAAATTGCAATGGGATTTGTGGTGCTGGTTTCGGTTGGCCACGATTCCTATTCCTGTGTAGACAACCACTGTTCCTGGTGGCCTTGGGAGTGAGGTCAAGTGCGATCGGTAGGTCGGACCATGTAATTACCGCTTATGCCTATGGATGCCGCTAAACACCACTAAACGGAGATATTCATTTTTTCAAAGCAATAGTTTTAACAGTTTTACAGATGTTATCGCGGGCCGCCAGAAATGTTTCGGCGGGCCGCCATTGGCCCGCGGGCCGCACTTTGAGAACCTATGCTTTAAGTCATTAGAAGCTGAACAAGTCTGTTGCGGCTGGGTGCAAGACTTAGAAACCCCCAAACCTCTGTAACGTTAAACTGCGAGAGTTCAGTCATACTTGATGTTTCATTCAGGCCTCATTCATATGTGGAAATAAATCTGATATGATTCAGATACGTGCATTTGCACCTGCCGTGCAACGTTAAGCGAACAGATCGGACATTCCACTGTCAATGCGAATCGTACGTCATTAAAAAAAGTGTCTTTTTAAAACATTTCGCGGTACAGATATATCTATAACACATGAAACAACTCTAGTTGAATAACAGAGTATTCATTTTGTTAGTTTGTGTTAAATAAAAGGCGAACTGTGCTGAAATGTGTTGCTTTTGAAAGCAAGCTTTGCTCGCTGTTGCTGCTGTCAGTTTATTGACAAGCAGTTACTCTAAGCTGGCTAGCATTGTTATTTTAGTCTCTCCCGATAGAACCCCTTTCATTTCTCTTCCTTCTCCATATCTTCCAAAGAAACTGCGTCGTATCGGTAAAATGTAAAATGTAAACAAATACTTAGTTGCGCTGTCTCTCTTTCGCTATTTCTGTAATGTTTAGTGTCGCACCTCTGTGAAGTTCTGAAGGTGTTGCCCCTGGCAACCGATAGCGTCTCCTACCATCATGGCCGACCGGCTCAGACCCCGCCCAAATCGGCACGTGACTCCTCACTCTCAATACAAGCGCGTGGTTGAGTGAGCTTGGTGCAAACGTGTGTGTGTGTGCGTTGAGATTATTTGGTATGGATTAATTTTGTTATATTGGTTGATTTAATTGTAGGCTATTTTCTTTTCTGATAGATTTTTTTGTTATATTGGTTGATTTAATAGTTTTTGTTGAATCTGATACTTTTGTCATAATTTGATTTCATTGTATTTTTCTTTGATTTGTTGTTGCTTGTGAATTGTGTTCTTGAGATCTTATTTGACGTCAATTCCTGGGACCATCAAGGATTACCACTGGGACTGGGGGGATTTATTTGATTTATTTTGTTTGCTTATTGTGTGGATTTTGGTTTTGGTTATATAATTGCATGATGGTGTGATTTGAGGTTGCTTGAATTTAATTTTCTTTTCTCATTTCCAAATGTTAACTTATCCCATGGGATATTGAAATTGACTGTCGTGTCCAAGATCCGATTTTACAGGTGACTGCTGTATAACATCAGGATTTATTGATTTATTTTTGTGTGAATGTAATTGTAATTTTGCATTGTTCCCTCAACTGGTGTGATTGTATAATATATATTCTTTTACCTCTTTGAGCATTAACCCTCTGGGGACCAGAAACGCGCGGGCGCGTTTTGCCGGTTTTTTTTTTCACATAGCAGAAAAATAGACTTAAAATACTCTGTTGATATTGATCGTACATATAAGTGTTATACATCAATCGATCCTGTTAATTGTCTATTATTTTTCTGTATACTCACAATAAAAACAAAGTTTTGTGCTTTTTGTCAAATAAAGAAAAATAAACATGATGCGAGTTTTGCCTTCTCTCTGTCAGTGAAGTCCATTCTGAAACACGTCCGAAAAATTAACTCTAACTCTGCAAATACTTGTCATACAGGCACGAGAGATTTTTCTTTATGAAGCTTGAATTCTCTTCTTTTCAATGAAGTAATTTATATAACAAACAAATATTCTCAGTTTATGTAATCTGTATGAAAAGAGAGTGCTGTCAGATTTTTTTTCCCCAGCTCATTACACTTCATTACGCGTTAATGTGACACGCCCACGGAGGACGCGCGCTATTCAAACGCAAATGTTGAGGCAAGCCATGACAATGCCCACATCAGCCGTTCCACCGCGGCGGTAAAATGTGGGGTGTATTTTCTGCCTTTTACCGCCAAGAGGCGCTACAATCATAGACTCTGAAAAGTGTTTGTTTATTCTCTCTAATGCGTAATCTGCCGCCGCACCGCAGCTCATTCAGAGCGATTGAAAGCTGGTAGCAGATGAATTCAACAAGTGAAACGTAGTTAAAATAATTCATAATCACAATACTGAAATTAGGCTACTGAAATGAAATTGAATAAATAATGAAAAAATAAAACATTGCAATAAAAACATTTACAGACGTACAGACAGTAGCTCAGTGATCAACGCAACAACACGAGCTTTGAGGAGCTTCAATCGACCCGAGATCGAATCTCAATGTAGCATACATGTTGTTAACCGATGTTGGCCAACAGCGTTTATATTTTACCTTCTTGATGCTTAAATAGCTAACTGTTTATAACTGTTTACTTATTTAAAGTCAAGAGTTTTGTTTAATTATTATTACAACATAAATTTGCTACATTCCTGGAACCGCAGCGCTGCACAAAGGACATAAACTGATGAAGGAAGATTGTCAGCCGATTGCATCAGAAAATGAAAATGAAGAAGCACGTCTTTAGTCTGCTAAATTATTGTGTAATGTAAAAGAACACTAAAATTACTTAAGTTTGAAACCAAGTTCGAACATTTCAAGGTTTAAATAAAGTGTCGGGACAGTTTTTTTTTTATTTAAAACAGGGTTGCATCGGGTTTAGAGTTTATTTCTTTTGCGATGCAAAATAAGAAACACTAGGCTAATCTTATTCTTGCGACATTTTAAATTTGTATTGCCAAAGAAATGACAGCTATATTAAACAATTAAAACAGTAGGCCTACAAAACGAAAATTGTCCAAAGCAACATAATTAAATTAAAACATGCATTTTTCTTTGCCTCTCTCGCGCTGAATCTCTTTTTAACAAGTTTATTTAGTCTCCCTCGCTCTCCATATGAAAGAGGAACATTAACACCTAGGCCTATTGTCCTGCGCGCTCGATACAGCACTGAACTGTCCCTCCAACTAGAGTCCTGCGCGGGACTGTTTTCTTCATCCCGCTCCCGCCCGCGCCCGCCGAATTTTTGACCATTACCGCCCGCTCCCGCAACGTATGTGTTACACTCCCGCCCGCTCCCACAATATGTATGTCCACTCCCGCCCGCACCCGCAAAACTCGGAGAATTTATTCCCGCACAATAATAGAGATGCACTGACTTTGTGTCTTCTCCCGTCCCGCAGGAAAAAAACGCGTATTTGTATTGCTATTGTTAAAGAGATTCATGGGGTTGTTGGTTTCGTTTCCCTGGCCTGCATGTATTCTGACGCACTGATCAGGAAGATGAATAGTAAATGTCAGACTTGCCTTGCTCAGGTTGTGTGCTGTAAATACCTCGTTTAAGGTTCTTTTCCACATCATTGACATCTCCATCATGTCGTTAGGCTACCTCCCAATCCCGCAGGGGTTTTATTTGTCCGCCCATTCCCGCCCGCAGCAAAGTTCAAACCGCCCGCTCCCGCGAGATTTGCGTTGGGTCCCGCGGGACCCGGCGGGACTCAATCCCAATGCAGCCCTCTACCTCCAACCCCCCACCGGCTATCGGAGTCTGAGGCCCCGTCCACACTACTGCGTTTTCGTTTAAAAACGGAGACCTTTTGCTACGTTTGCACCTCCCGTCCACACTAAAACGGCAAAAACGGAGAGCCAAAACGGAGAAGTTTAGAAACGCTGCCGATCCGTTTTTCGTTTTGAATCTCCGGAGGGCGTTTTAGTGTAGACGGGTCAAAACGGAGGACTTTAGAAACGTTGACATAGTAGAGGCTCACGCTCGGCTCTATGATTGGGTGTCATCAGTCATGGCGTATATCTTTGCTAGCAGCTGTTGTACAAGTAAATTCTGCATTTTACAACGCTATAACTGCCGACATGCGCCGGAGTCAAGCTATTATTCCAGCGATCTGTGACAATTCCCGTGTGCAGCGGCGCCGTTGACCGTACATGAGCGTCGGTTTGGGGTTAACCCAGAGCATGGTGGGATAATTTTATCAATGAAGTTGTGTTTACACCGGCACGCGCATGCCCAGTGTTGGTGAATGGTCACGTGATCCGCGTTTTCAGTCGTTTTAATGTGGACGGAGATCAATTCAAATACGCAGCTAAAACGCTGGTGTGGACGGAGATCGTATTCGTTTTAATTCTCCGTTTCTAAACTAAAACGCAGTAGTGTGGATGGGGCCTGAGGCTGATTTAACACAAAGAGAAGTCGCAATTCACACTTAAATCGCTATTCTAGACAGTGTTGATAATGAAGGAATTAAATGATTTAAGTTACATGTAGCCTAGTGATATTTCTGTCATAAAAGTTTATTACTAAATATTTCATTATTTCAGTAATTGATGAAATAAAACTGGTTTGGGCCAGCTTTTTCCAAGCAAAACTAAATATAATATGAAAAAACGCATGTTCATTTGTTGTCATGAACAAAATGTTCAACTCAATATTAAATTCTACAGGGATCTTTGGATCCTTACAACCAGGCATGCAATTTGTGAATTAAGTTTTTTTCTTTCTTTATTATTCAAATAAATATCGAACCACGGTGCTTCGTGGTAATGCTGCTAAATTAAATAACATGTATAGAATAATTATGAACTTAAATGAAACAATATCGCAACATTTCGACAAATACATTATTTGATCTGTTTTTACATTTTAATTCAGGGCGATTTAGCCTACATTTAATTAGAGCGAGATTTTCACCCTTGTCTTGTCATTTTCTCATTGGGAAGCGCTTATAGGCTACATGTTTGAGTAGATCCTCTGTACCTCTCGTTTTCATTTATGGATTACATAATCAGATAACATTTATTAGCCTGAATATTTAGACATTTAAAGGCTTTAGACATAGCCGATTTCTTATAGTGACTGAGCTGAAGTGGCTTTCGGTTCATTTTTGTGACGCGCAGTTCCCGGAGACAGAGACGACAGATCAACTTTTGTCGTTAGCAAAAGTTCGAATAAAACCCGACTTTAGAAAAATGCATAGGGCCACTCGGCGTGGTCTGCCAAAACACTTAATTCTAAACTTCAATATTTCATTCAAAATAATCTCAAAACGCTTTGTGAAATTTTGAAAAGCCGTGCATGCATTAAGGCCACTGGAACTAATGAACAACTGAAACGCTGGTTTTGATTTTATTGTTTGTCGTTTAAACGTGCTTGTTGCATATCTCTATTTTATATTTGATATGGTCTATTGGTGAAGTAGCCTATAGCATTGATTACTGTGGAGGGAGGGGTGTGGGGATTCAAATAATTCAGCAGAAGCAGGGATGTTTAGACCAGAAGGAAATCCCCATCCCCCCTGGCAAATCACACTTTACTTAAAACCATGTTTTTAAAAACTCTAGGTTGTAGGGAATCAAAAAAAAATAATAATAAAAGGCCTAATAAAAAAAAATATATATATAGGCTATATATATAAAATTACTTTTTTTACAGAACTGCTTTTGAAATTACGATTGGTACAGATGCAAAGTCGTTCTGTTGGATACTATTGTTCCTTAGTGTAAAATGGAAATGCATGGTAATTTTATTTTATAAATATAAGCAAAAAACTGTATGGTGTAACAGAGTTTTAGAGCCAGACAAATCTCTCTGCATTAATAAATATAAAATTTACAGTACACAATGTTTGTTCGAGACTCGAACCCGTGTCATCTTGATGATCGAACCGTCAGTTCTACCGCTCGGCTATTAATTTCCTCACTGAGAAATGCCCAAACGTTTGTTTCTCACATGAGCGAGAAAACGTTTTGTCGTTAGCCTGTGAGTGTAGGCCTACTTTAGCCTACATGAATAAAAGTAGACCTTTTACAGTTTTAAAAGATGATATCTTATCTGTATGACCAACAATTACGCAGTAAGTTCTTTTAGCTGTTATGAGAAAAATAAATTCAAATGAACGCGCCGCCGCGTTTGTCAAACTCTAATTCAACATGCCAGAATAAAGCCAGATTTTAGAATAATGCATAGCCACTCGGCGTGGTGTGCCAAAATACCCTAATTATAAACTTCAATATTTCATTCAAAACCATCTCAAAACGCTTTGTGACATTTTAAAAAGCCGTGAATGTATTAAGGCCACTGGAACCAGGATCGTAACTGAAACGCGCTGCATGTCTCAATACAGGAGCAGAAGCGCTGGTTCAGATTGTATTGTTTGTTGTTTAAACGTGCATGTTGCATATTTAAAAATATTTGTTTAAAAATAAATGTTTGTTGTAGGCTTATTTGTAAATTACCATAACTTGTAGAATTTCATCCTTACTGTTAATTTCGCGAGCGACTTTGAAACGCGACTGGTTTATTTTTATTGTATTGGTCTACTTTAAAAAATAATACTTTATAAGACATTTATGGGAAAAGACTATTTTCTTTTCAAGATGTTTCCAACTGTAACTTTGAACCAATTCTGTAGAATGGCCCATATAGCATTTGACCAGGATTTGTTTCCAGGTATTACTAAAAATGTGCTTTTGGCTTTCATTTATATTTTGATTGTTTGTATATATATATATATATATATATATATACACACACACATATATATATATATATATATATATATATATATATGTGTGTGTGTATATATATATATATATATATATATATATATATATGTAGGCTATATATATACAAGAAAGAATGCAATGACAATATATATATATATATATATATATATATATATATATATATCCCTCTGGAGTTCTTCGTTTTCCAGTCACACTCAAGACCTTCGCGGTCAAAAGTGACCGGACCCCTGAAATCAATTTTTATTTTTTTTCAGTAAAATCAATTAAATTTATTTTTGTTCAATAATATTTTTTCTTTTTCTTTTTTGTGTTTTGAGAGAATTTTATGAAAATAATTAATATTTATGCAATAATTATGATCAATTTTTTCCCATTGAATATAATAGAAAATTTATATATATATTTTTTTTTAATTTTTTTTTTTATTAATGCTGTATTTCAGGTTAAAGTGGATCCTTGGCCTATAGAAAACATTTTTTTAAATCACATTGGAGCCATCTGGTGGATGTAGTGAGCATAATTATCATGCAATATCATATTTTAACCACTAGATGGATTTACAGCCTCTGTAGAAAGGCTTGTGAATTCTAGTTGTTTTTGCACATATTTGCCTATTTTTTTCAGGTTGTGGATTTTAATTTATAATAAGTGATTCTCAAAGACTATTTTTGTCAAGTTTTTTGTAAAAATAAAAATTATATTCTTTTCGCATAGACATGAAAATCACTATCCAAACTTAAATGGTTGTAATTCAAGAATGCTTTGGAATATAGACCTATGGTTGGTCTTGTTTTAAAGAAGACATTTGCCAGATTATTGTAGATGTGAAAGAAATTATGAAAGTGAAACAGAAAAAAAGTTATGAAAGTTTGAGTTAATAAAAATGAACAATGTAAAATTTTTATTATTTATATTTTATATAAAATATATATATTATAAAATATATTTTACTCTAAAACTGCAAGAAAATGAAAGCCAAAAATTTTAAGAAGTTGTGTTCCAAATTTTAGGTTGATATCTCAAAAAATAAGCTTTCAGTCAAGATTTTATTTTGGCGCATACCAAACTTTTTCACTAGATGCATGGAACGCCAAGCCTCCTTACTGACCATAAGGGCGCCTCCATTTTCATATATGTTTTGAGTGATCTGAACCATGTATTTCCATAATTTTCATACAATTTATGAAGTAGACATCCTATTCAGAAGTAGTATGGGTGGTTTGACAGTATTTGATTTGAATTCAACCTCTAATAAACACATCAAAAGAGCACATATGTGCTGCAATAGGCCTGGAGGTTACTAGGGAAGAATTCCATCGTTTGATCTTACACTGTGTGTGTGTGTGTGTGCGTGTGTTCAAGAGAGAGAGACATAGTGTGTGACCTTTGCATTTTGGACCCAATGTCTCCCCTTTATTTGATTCATTGATTTGATTTCACATATTCTCACATTTCTCTGTTACAGTTTCACCAGTCTCATATTTCCCTATGTGTGTGTGTCTGTGTGTGTGTGTGTGTGAGCATGTCTATTTTGCAACCTTGATGGCTTACAGTCTCATGCTTTCATATCTGTGTGCTTTTTATTCCTTACATTGATGAATAATTGCTTTTATTTCACACATTTCCCAAAATTAGCTTTTGCAATGACACACGTTCATTTGTGTGTGCGTGTGTTTTTGTGTGTATAAGTGTGTGTGTGTGTGTGAGTGTATTTGTCTGTTTTGCACTCTTGATGTTTTAGAGATTCACCCCTTCACTGTGTTATGCTTTTTTTCTGCATCGTGGCTGATTTGTAGATTGTACGCACAAAAAAACCTCTGTATTTTCATATTTTTGCCATTTTCCCATTCATATCCTATGGCCGGTCATTTTTGACCGAAGGCCATGAGTGTGACTATTTTTTTTACGACCACTTAGACTTTTCAAATCATGTCCCCAATTTTTTTGTGTGTTCATATACCAAGTACCATAAAAGTCACCAAGTTTCGTACCATTCCAATGAAGCTACGATCTTTAACATTTTTTTATTTAAAAAATTCCGGTCGGAAACGACCGAAGAACACCAGAGGGATATATATATATATATATATATATATATATATATATATATTGTCCTTGCATTCTTTCTTGTGTGACACCCCTGAATGAAAGGCTCATTATTATGCAGGGTCACTGTCTGAGAACCACTTAATTATTCATGATAGGGGTTGGGCCTGTTCCGCCCATCCGCATATTGCCTTGGCAAACAAAAAAATGTTTTTCACAATTTAAAACAATCTATTGTTTTATGTGAATGATTAGGAAGGATGATTTTCAGATCATTTTGAAGCAAAAACTCTAGGCGACAACGTACATTAGTCAAAAGTCTTGTGGACACATATTTAGTATGTTTTTTGTGTCCTTATTTCAAAAACTTAATTTTTTAGTTTTTTCAATAACCACGCATAAACAATATTCTCTCAAAAATACAAACATGTACATACATGTTGCTCACACATTATGGTAGACCTGTTTGTGCTAAATAGAGTGTAATTTCACCTGTGCCATTAATATGTTTATAAGCAACTGAAAAAAGCACAAATGTCAGAGCATGTCAAAACATCTCAAGGACCCCAAAAACACCTTGGTCCCCAGAGGGTTAAATAAAGATTGTACACATCTCTGCTTGTTCCTTCCATTTGTTTGGAAACCCTGTAGTTGGGAGCGTTTATAAAATACATTTACCCCTTAGGTGGCATTAGCCTCCGCTCACACTAACATAATTTTCGAGTCTATTTAAAAGAATGTTGTGATAGTGTCAAATGCAGCACTAAGATCGAGTAACACTAATAGAGAGATACAACCACGATTGGATGATAAGAGCAAATCATTTGTGTCTCTAATGAGAGCTGTCTCAGTTATATGGTACGGTCTAAATCCTGATTGAAAATCCTCGCAGATATCATTTCTTTCTAAAAAATGAACATGGTTGTGAAGAGACTGCCTTTTCTAGTATCTTTGACAGAAAAGGTAGATTCGAGATCGGCCTGTAATTGACTAATTCTGTAGGATCAAGTTGTGGTTTTTTAACAAGCAGTTTAATCATAGCCAGCTTAACTTTTTGGTACGTATCCTAATGACAAAGATGATGATGATTTTAAGAAGAGGATCTTTGACCTCTGGAAGCATCTCTTTCATTAGCTTAGTCGGTATAGGGTCTAATATACATGTTGTCGATTTAGATGATTTAAGGAGTTAAACAAATTCTTCCTCTACTATAGTAATGAATGAATCGAATTTTTCCTTAGGGAGACTACAATGCACTCCCTGATGCGATACTGAAGTAGACGGTTGCATAGTTATAATTTTCTCCCTGATATTATCAATCTTATAAGTGAAAAAGTTTAGTCATTACTGTTCTGCTGCTTGGAAACTTCTGGGCTTGAAGCTTTGTTTTTCGTTAGTTTAGCCACTGTTTCAAATAAATGCCTAGGGTTTTGTTTATTTTCTTCTAATACGGTTGAAAAAATAAGCAGATCTAGCAGCTTTTAAGGCCTCTCTATATGCAATTGAGCTCTCTTTCCATGAAATGTGAAATACTTCTAGTTTTGTTTTCTTCCAGTTTCACTCTATTTTTCTAGCTGCTCTCTTAAGGGCCTGAGTGTGCTCGTTGTACCACGGCGTTGGTCTATTTTATTTAATCTTCTTAAAGCGCAACGGAGCAACTGTGTCTAAAGTACTGGAAAAGATAGTTGAAAGTTTCTGTCGCAATATCGAGTTCTTCTAAGCTATCTGGGATGCTGAGATGATGAAACTGATCAGGAAAATTATTAATAAAGCAATCTTTAGTGGCAAAAGCGATAGGTCTAACATATTTGTAACACGGAGTCAGCTTTGCAGCCTTGGATAAATGAAGTTTACAAGAGACTAGATAAGGATCTGAGATGTCATCGCTCTGCTGCAGAATTTCAACGGCATCAACATTGATTCCGTGTGATAATATTAGATCTAGAGTATGATTACGACAATGAGTAGGTCCTGACACGTGTTGTCTAACTCCAATGGAGTTAAGAATATCTTTGAATGCCAATTCCAAAGCATCTTTTTCGTTACCTACATGAATATTAAAATCACCAACAATTAGGACTTTATCTGCAGCCAGTACTAACTCTGATAGAAAGTCAGCAAATTATTTGATGAAATCTGTATGGTGCCCTGGTGGCCTGTATACAGTAGCCAGCACAAATCTCAGATGTGATTTATCATTTACATTATATCTTGTTACATTAAGCACTTCAAAAGAATTATATTTGAAACTAGATTTCTTAGTAATTCTGAAAATATTACTATAAATTAGGGATGGGCATTTTTCAAAAATAATGCATTCGAATATTCGGTCTCATAGAAATCGAATATTCGAATATTCGTTTAGCCTATTTAAATGACATTTAACGAAAAAGACGTTATTTTTTAAGTACATTTTTCAAAAAGTTTTTGTCACCATTTCTTAACAAGCTTACGATTAGGCAATACACAACAAGCTTACAATATATGTTAAAGTTTTCTTTTAGTTGAAAACATTAAACAGTTGGCCTATGTGTAAACAAAATATAAATAAGCTCAAGCAGCGCGAGCGGAAAAAAAACGCCTAATAAAGCAGAGTAGCAGACTGCGCCAGATATCGAACAGAACGTACACACACACACTCGCGTCAGCATGATTATCGTGTATATTGTTTCACGTTTATGTTGAGAAAAACAATAATGTCCACATGCAGGGGCGCCGCCAGCAATTTATGCTCGAGTGAGAAAACGCGCTGCACTGACAGACGATTCAGAGACACAAACGGTCACGGTACCAAAATTTCAGTATTCGGTACCAATACCAGTGAAAATCCACGGTTCTCGGTACCAATTTCGGTACCAAAGCTTAATTTAGATAAAATGTACATATATTAAAGTGTATAGCAGTTACAAAGATGGAAACTGTAGTATTAAAAACACTTTACAATAAGATTCTGTTTGTTAGATAACATTAGATAAAATGACCTAACAATAAACCATAGTTATATATACTGTAGCAATTATTCTCCTTGGGGTTAATTTAAAAATATACTAATACATTTTTAAAATCAAAAGTTTTATCTGTTAACATTATTTAATGCACAATGAATGAAGTGAGTGAACAAACATGAACAATCAAGTGTTTGTATTAAATAACATTCACAAACATTAATTCATGTTGTAAAAATATATTGTTCACTCAATGTGTGGATGTTAACACATTAAGTAATGTTAATGAATGGTATCTTATTGTAGTGTTACCAAACTATAGGAGATAAAACATGTTTTATTTGACTTAACTGTACTTTTATTTAATCCAAAACTGCCAAAAATGTCACTCTTGCCTGTCTTCAAAACTTGAGAACCCTGTAGCTGATGTCTAATGCAAGGGCTAGAAATCAATTAATTCTTTGCTGATACTTCCTCGTCATCACGGAGAGCACAGTTTGCACCGCTTTCTCCTTCTCTCCACAAGCGCTCGCTCTCGCGTGTCTCCGCTATGCAACCATAAACAGTGACGCGCCTGGAAAAACAAGCTTGCACGTCGCTTCTATTATGAGCGCGCTTCCCGCGCGCCAACATTTGAAATTTGCACGCGCAAAAAACGTGCTATGTGAACGTGTGAACGGCCCTTTATGGCAACTTGACATTAGCCTAATTCAACATATTTCCATATGTGGCTCTTTCCTCCTTTCTTGTCAACAAGTGGATTCAGAGCCAACGCATTAGCAGCGCCGCCGGTCGCCATGTCTCAGTGTTTTTATGAAGAGGACGCAACTCTGCACCTTTCGGACAGCGCATCAAGAACCGGATTAACCCGGTACTCGGTACCTAGAAAAGCTGGTACCGTAACCGTTAATTTTTTTAGTACCGACTTGGTACCGAAGTACCGAGTTTTTTGACAACACTAGGTCACGGTGTTATAAGTTTCTAACAGCACTTTGCGTTTTCTGTTCTTAAACCTGTCTCTCTCAATGAAACTTAAGGGAAGTATATGTCTAAAAAAATCATTTTGCTATTAGGTAAGTTATCATCTCTCGGATCACGCGCGCTACAGCTGCGCTTACCTGCAGTCGTAGTGATGGACAGCTGTCTTTCCTCAGTCGCCTGCTGTTTGGATTTCATGTGATTTCTCATTGTGTTGATGATATTATAACTAGAGCCCGACCGATATGGATTTTTGGGGGCCGATACCGATATTAGGGAGTAAAAAAAAGCCCGATACCGATTTATCGGCCGATATTATTTATGTGTGTATTATAATACAGTAGCAATATTATTTATGTGTATTATAGTACAGTATACCAGTCAAAAGTTTGGACACTTTCCTATTGGTGTGTACAAACTTTTGATGGGTACTTTACACAGTAGCTATAAACAGAATAAATATATTTTATAAACACGTTTTGCAATGATCACTCAAATGTGGTAATCAAACACTTGTGTGACACAGATATGTAATGGAGGCAGGGGGAATGATAGAATGAGAATTATACATTGCATGTTATATTATATTATATTCTAAATACTGTTGCATAATCTTCTCTAACGACGACTTTGTCTTTTAATTTAGTCATAACTTGTATCAATAAATATATAAAAAGTGTCACTGACAAAACCTTATTATCTTCTATTTTTACTCTTAATTCCTCTAATCTCTACCAGTGGAGGAAGAACTTAGATCTTTTTACTAAAGTAAAATTAATAATATCATAATGAAAACGTTTTTAATTACATATGTACAGTACTTTTATACTATTTTAAATAATTAGTAAGCAAAATGTACTAAACGTGAAACTAGGCTACTCTTAATGCAAAATGGCCCTATATAAAGTGTTATAATTATATACATTTTTGGAATATTGCTTGATGTTGAAACGTAGCGTTATCAGGCAGAATGAGCTTTAACACTGTGTCTACACACCGGACGCGGCCGTTACTGCTCGCGTCGCAACAGCTGTTTACCCGAGACAAAGCAGAATCAGTTTACTGTCGGAGATCGCTCGCGCCACGCATTTTAATCAATGTTTCATCAACCAATTGCCTTAATAAATAAGAAGTAGGCCTAAATATAGCAGACAATATAATCAGGACTTCTCAGCTGCGCGCTTGCAATAGTCACAAGCTCACACAATACGTGACAGAGGCTTGTAGCAGAGAAATCAATTCTGTGAATTACACTGCGTAAATCACAAGTAGGCTACTATTAACACTATTATTATTATTATTAAGTAGGCTACTACCCACCGGATGAAGAAGGGTTTGCTCTCAGTCTCCACAGGCTACATAAAATATTCATTTTATTTTATTTTTCGTGTTCGCATTTATGAGGAAAAAACAATGTTACAGACGCAACAGTTCAGCACTACGGACGTGAGCGCTCTGAAAGGGGCACTAATGCTTTGAAACTTTCACATAGACATCAAACAGAAAGCACAAAACCTTTCGTTTCAAAGTGAATTTCGTTTTGTATTAATTGTATCTTAATTTTAATCAATGTTTCATCAGCCATTTGCCTGGATTTAATTTATAAGAAGTAAATTTAGCAGACGATAGATAATCTCGACACGGAGGCGCCTGCGGGTGAACTGGAGCTTGTCTCATGAACCGAAACTCAGCGTATAGACATGAGAATTGAAATATATCTATATTGAAATGTCTACTTTTAAACAGAACAATTCAAAACGAAAGACAGACTCATGTAATCGTATGAAATGTGCATTTCTCTCTGGCGCGCGCTCACTGAAGATCGTGAGTCAGCATCGTCAACTTCATCTTTGGCTGACACTGACTGAAAACACTTGTTTATTAATAAACAATTAAAATGTCTCCTTGCTATATTTGTTGTATTCATAATCATTACTTTTGCCAGTTCTTGTGCCAGTTTTAGGTGCTTTATTGGCAGCGCCACCCTTACATGAATCACCGCACCCGCATTTTTTTAAATATTCATTTATCGGCCATTATAAATGCCGATACCGATAGTTAGGAAAATGCCTAAAATCGGCCGATAATATCGGCCCGCCGATATATCGGTCGGGCTCTAATTATAACTCAGATTAATTAATTCATTTGATCAAAAGTAATTCCCTTCTGTAAGATCATTTAGTAACATAATTTTCAACTAGTAGTCTAATTCCAAACTTCGCGAGGCAGACGACGGCGACATTATGTGATCAAATACAAACAACTTGTTAAACACGCACCACAGCGCCACCCAGAGGATTTAGTTATAACTGCGAGTTAGTGCTTGGGATTTATCAGGGATTCACTGCATTTACGGCCAGCAAAGCATTTAGGCTACGGCTTCATAAATTCAATAAAATTCGAATAGTATTTTATTTTTCGAATAATAATTACAGATCGAATATTCGTGCACATCCCTACTATAAATTACAACATAATCAGTAATATAACAGTTTATAACAGTAATCCTGGGGGGTGGACTCTAATGTAATTGTTTGGTTTTAGCCAGGTTACTGTCAAACACAACACGTCTAGGTTATAGTCAGTAATCATATCATTGACAATAAGTGCTTTTGAAGTAAGGGATCGAATATTCAGCAACCCAAGCTTTATCATTTGCTTATTTGTATTATCTGTTTTTTATTTGTTGAACATCAATAACATTTTTACCCTTTGATGGGTTTGGAAGTTTTTTCTATTTCCTAATTCGGGGAACACACACAGTCTCTATATGATGATATCTAGGTGAAAGAGTCTATATGTGATGGGATTTATCTGACCTTGGTAACGTGAGACAGCTGGCAGACGGTTGGTTTAGCCAGTCTGTCTACTTCCTGACCTGAGCCCCAGATTGTCATGTTTGAGCTCTAAGACGTGCCATATTACTAGAGAGAAGAGCAGCACCATCCCAGGAGGCAGAGGCGTCGCAATAGGGCAGGCAAGCCTGGCTGTAAGTGGTTTAGGAATAGGATTTCAAGTGATTTTGAAAAAATGGTCAAAAAAGAAAATCACATACCCCACCTTTAAGCATACATTTATATAAACGTGTTATTAGTGCGAAAATCTTTAGTCTATGGCAACTCTAATCAATATATTTACTATAATTGACATTATTTAATTAGTATCCAGCTCTTTACATTAAATTAGTTGAGTTAACAATTAGTTAATGAACTAATAAAATAATAAAACAAAGATTAAATTAAGATGCTAACTATATATTCTATATAGCATTGCTTGTTCCACCACGCAAATTACTGTTTTTAAGGTGACAATCTGTTACAGTATTGTAATCTGTTACAATACATTCTGTTATTTGAAGATTTACTGTATCTTGAAGATTGTTGTATTGTATCTTCTGTTATAAAGATGAAGATTGACATTTCGATGATTAAAAAAAATTAGCACAATGTTGTAAAAAATAAACAACTTATGTTCTGTTAGATGTTCTGTGTTTTGACTACTTTTTGAATTTTGTATAATAATATCTCTAGGTAATGAAGATATATTAACACAAAAATCGTAGGCCTATATAGGCTATTATATATAAAACATATATAAAATACATTAAAAAAGGGCCTCATTGATTAATTTTGCCTGGGGCCCCCACTCAGTGTTGGTTAACCTCTTCCAGGAGGGATGAATACCATTCTTTCAACAGGTCAGGTCTGCCCCAAAAACTTTTCCAATTGTCTATGAATTCTATATTGTTTTGCCAAATAATATAGTCCTAAGTCCAAACTAATGTGACAATGACAGTATTAGCCATATATTTTAAAACGAATGCACTGAAATATAAATGACACTTTCACAATTAGTTTTGTCTGAATTTCTATACACACAAGAGATAAACCTGTGAGCTTTTATTTTGACGGAAACTGCAGTCGAGCTTTTATTTTGGCGGAAAATAAGTTTGCAAACGCATCTCATTACAAGTCTAGTGAAATGCTTTAATCATCAACTATGCAAATGTGAAAATGCGTAACTGCGTTCCCAAATGCACACTAAATTCACCAGGTGCACAGATGGAGTTCACTGCATTCATTCACTGTGAACTCAGACTGTTGCTTATCATTAATATATTGTAAATAAAGTGGTAAATTATGTTTGTTTGTTTTTTCAGAAAAAACAAAGCAATCATACCACTTCATAAAATTAAGGGTATATTGTAAAAAGACAGGATTTGAAACTGATTTTTGGAGTTCTTTTGGAGTTCCGTTTCAGTCTTTTTACTTGGTGTCAAGGCTTGTTCGCCGACGTTTAACGCCTTGTGACTAAACAAAGGGCGCCAATGTTAGTGTGCACACCGACGCGATAAACGCCACGCGTAAAAGCGTATTTTTTTTTAAAACGCCTTGGGTTCGTTTTTTTAGTTTGACGCGCCGCGTCAAAAACTATCCGACCAATGAGATTGCCGCTTTTGCTCACGTGTCTAGAGCTTCTGAAGTTACAGTAAAACACAACTTGGGGGCGCTCAAACATAAAACGGTCTTGCCGAGCACACATACATAACGGCGAAGAAGATATATACGCCAAGTAGCGCTCTACGCTGCCGGGAAGAAATAAGACGAGGAAGATGCAAGGCCAGATGAATGTAGAGCTGCTGGCTCGTTGCTGTCGGAACATAAAGAACTATGACAAACGCGACAGCGACTACAAAAACCTTGATAAAAGAGAACTGTTATGGAGTGGTATTGCAGAGCAAATGGGCGGCATCTAATGTCAGGGAATGAATTTGCATGTTCACTTGGCTCATTTTCAGCCAAAATCGCATGGGTGTGAACACAAAAAACGCGTTGAAAAACGCTGCCGAATAACGCGTGCCGATATTCGTCCCGGTGTGTACGAGCCTTTTAAAGGTAAAAATTTACACCAAGTAGAAATAGCGATAGATACTATTAAAGGTACAATATGTAGGATTTTTCGCCACCAGGGGTCGCTAACCTCTTACAATAAAAAAGGTGTATATCGATGACGCAAAGCATTAAGCTGAATTATGGATCTTGTCGTCAAGCTGATGGATCTTTTATGGATGCGTGAATACTTCGATGTTTTTAACGTGACTGTGGTTTATGAAGCAGGGCGTGATTGCTAATGAGAGACGTATACCAGCGTCACACGCAACGCGAGTCCCGCTGATATAAAGGAATAAGGACATTTCAGTCTACCGAACTACCCGCAAGTGCTGAATTAATACTCACACAGGTGAGTTTATTAGACAAATTAAACTTGAGGTAACGCAGCGCTGTTTCACTTGCTCTAACAGTTACACTATCACACTAAACGCCATTTGAATGTGTTGAATATTGTTAGTTAGGTTGTTAGCTGGCTGTATGAGACTAGTAAGCTAGATCAACATTAGAATAACATGCAGATCATATAACATGTCATCATGTTGAACTAAATAACATTAGTTTTATGTACATTTGATCACCTGTCTATTAAAGTACATGGAACACTCGCGTCTCTGTCAAGTCGAAGTTAGTCGCGGATGTGGAGCTCTCGGCATCTCGAAAGATGTTGATCTTCGTTTTAGTCCTCTTTTTGTCTCAAAGTCTGCTTGTCATGGTCCAAAATGTTTGAACAAATCAACAGCGTGAGCGTCCTGCTAAGCATAACCCAGTTGTCCACGTCTGTCGCCATGCTTACTATGGCAGTATGAGCGGAAACCGAGGGTAACGCGGATATGACGCCATTGACTGGCGACTCATCACCCCTTGCTTACACGTCCCGTTTCCTTGGTTAAAATCGCAATTTTCTCACGATTTACAAATAGTTGGAAACATTGGGGATATTGTAATTAATCAACTAAACAAAATATATAACATTGGCCTAGTGGTTTTTGGATATTTTACTGCAAAAATCCTACATATTGTACCTTTAATACTTAATGCAAATGGTGGCAGATACTATTGCACCTTATTGTATTGTAGTATATTATAAAACAGTATGCAATAATAACAACATATTCAGTGTGTAAAGGATTATATTTATTAAAATGATAAATATATGCTGCCTTATTCAGACATAGTCCCTGTCCCTAAAGACCTCCCCCACACCTACTGTTAAATACTGAATCTACTGAATCTGTTAAACACTTCATTCCCACTAAATACCCATTAGGCACTTTATTTCCACTTTTTAAATATTTTATTCATTTTCTTATTTCAAATAAGCACCTCTCCAAGCTAATATGCGATGGTAAAAGGGAGAAGAATGATTTCAGGACAAGGCAGATTCAAACTCGTGTCAACCACATCAAAAGTTAAACCTTAATGCTTTCTAAACTGTATATCCAATCTTATAGCATTTTGGAGCTCATATATATAGTGCACCATGGTAAAAGGTATTGGTATTGAATTTAAACAGAACTGAAGTGTTGTTTATTGTTTGCCCCAGTGCACACAGAGCTATATGTGTGTTTTATTTTATTGCATGCTGGGAACATCAGCAGGCAATGCAATTGTTCCTAAGACTTGGCAGGACTTGATTTTGTCCATGGGGAATTGACTGGATCATTGGATCGTTGTCATTTGCTAATTGCTGTGATCTCATGTGAGGGACAGGTTGTCCCGCCCTCACGCCGAAAAACACGTCATCAAAGAAGAGATGTCATTGCTAGAGGGAGGGGATGTTATTTTGATTAAAGATTACGAAGGCACATAATGTGCACGGATACATCATTTATAATAAATACTGCAATATTCCATTTAAAAATAGAATTGTCCATTTTGATTTCATGGTGACTTTATAAGACAAGCAGTCTTGTCCCCAAATCCTATTTGTCTGGTACACTTTAAAATGTATGCATTTGCTTTTGGAAGACATTTTTACCAAAAGCAAGTAAGCAACCCATAATTTTTAATAAAAAAGTCAGTTATCTTTAGACATGCTGTCATGTTACATGCTGCTATTTTACCAACACAACCGTATTCCGTCATGTGCAAGTCCTAAAGGATGAGTTCTAACATATGTTCCCATAGGAGTACACAATATCAGATGATTTCTGCTCTGAAAAACACTAACCCACATTGCAAATTTTTTTATCTTTATTCATTTATTATGGATTACTACACGAATAGCTTTCTTAACTCTTTCCCCGCCAGCGTTTTGAAAAAAGTTCCCGGTCACCGCCTGCATTTTTGCTCATTTACACAAAAAGTTTCATGGCACCACAGATTTTTTTTTCTATGAATATGCAATATATCAAAAGAAAGAACAAACCCTATACTCTTAAAAATAAATAAAAAATAATGCATCATGCACTCTTTTTTATCAACACTTAAATGTGGTATAGTTTTATATATATATATATATATATATATATATATATATATAAACATTTTGAGCAAAAAGCTGAGAAAAACAAATTTTGTCAAAGACTAAATCCAGATCGGATTCAGAACGATGATCAAAACATAGAGTAGAGCGAGCCCATCAACACCCCCAAAGCTTCACAGACATCCTATAGGGTCAACATTTCATTCAGTAACATTAGGTAGTTTTGATTCATGCTGTTTAATGTTGATGAATGCATTATTTTACATATGCATCTGCTTACGTATGATACTGCTTGTTTCTGCTGCTTCTTCGCCTGTTTCGATCAGGAGATTCAGTACTCTTTCAGAAGATACGTAATAGCGCCCCCTACTGTATAACAGTAAAAACACAACATTTCCGTCAATGGCGGGGAAACGTTGTCTCACAAATTACGGAAATTTTAGTTAACCAAGCCCCACAGAAATCTAATTCTCCTGCTGTGAGGGCAAAAGATGAACCTTTTTATACCACACTTGAATACATTCATAAATATACAAACAAATGAATGAATGAATAAATAAATAAAGTCCAAGTAGCGAACTAGCAAACAAAAGTAAACAGTTTCCCCAAATGTAGCCCAACTTTTGCTTAAAAATTCTTCCTTGCTGGTATACGCTTGCTTGTTCACTTGAGCTGGTGTCAGAAACTCGTCTTGCCTCCCCTTTGTTAATCTGCAGTAAACAACACTGTGTCTGGGGAGTTTGCATTGCGTGGGGACATATTTTTACTCCAAAAAAAAAAAAAAAAGTAAAAAAGAGAAAGAAAGCAGGGGAAAGAGCTAGGGAGAGCATGATTAAATATGATGCCTCTCACACTCAACAGTTTGCACAATGATAAAAGCTGTTATGACATCCTGTTGACAGGTTAAACCGGCAAATCCAGTTAATTGACGTTGCCTCAGATTCATGTTGCCCTATCAGAGATTTTGCGAGTTTCATATCGTTAGCGTGCGCTTATCTTATTCCCCGGAGTGAGGTCTTGCGTATAGCGATGTTGCCAGCAAAACCTCTATCTTATCTGATATCATGACTAATCACTCAGACCTTGTGTAATGCATACATTCTACATGCTTTGTTTCTTTCCACTTCAGATGTGGTGGCATCCCTGGGAACTGTACCTGTTTGAATTTTATGCTGTAAAATATATTATTTGTTGTATAGAAGACACCGGGGTTAATTGTCACACAGTTGTTCACTTCATTGAATGTTTTTCAGGAAAAATAAATAAAATCAGTATAGGCACATTCCTTAAAGTGTTTCTGATCACCACTATAGAGTATAGGGATGACGAAAGACCAATTCATCACTGGTTCCATCGAGATTTTCCTATGGGGTTTTTCAATTTATGAGTAAAATAAAGCTTGTGGTAAACATAACTTGATACTGACGTTTTGGTCTACACTCCCATACTGAAAATTTACTTTTGAAGTATTTGTTTATATTTGAATTTATGTTTCTAATAAGTAACTAGATAAGACAGTTTGGGGTGTGAGTGTGTGCAGTTTACGGGTATGTTTTACACAGAAACGATACTGTACTAAAACAACAACGTTGTAAAAACGATCCCCATTCACACGGATTTGTGAAAATTACTTGAAAGGCTGTATTATGCATGCCAGGCCAGTAGTTGGTGATGTCACTGTCGCGTATATACGCATGCGCATGACATCATCGTCTTCACAAACTCACGTTTTTGTTATTTACACGGCGACGGTAAAGGCATCATTTTCAAAACCTTGCTTGAAACCCATTTTCAAAAGCTTGTGTTTTGAGGGCCCCAAAACGCCGTTGTCGTGTAAATGAGGCCAAAACGCAGAAGTTTTCCATTTTCTGTTGAATATGGTTTCATCTTGGAATACTAGAACAACTAGACCTGCTGGAGAAAACATGCATCTGCTTAATTAGACTTTTGATTCAGAACCTTATTACTGAGATCCAGACTTTGTGAAACTTTGCCGTGTGACAACTAGCCCCGGTCTCCTCAATAAGGTGTAAATCTCTTTTTCACATTATTTCATGTGGCAAATTTATGCCAAATCATGTATTGCACTGGAGATATTTTTTTTCATCTTAAATCAAATATATTTCAGTGGTAGCTACAGTCTGTCACAGGTATGACAACCTGATGTAATCTTTTTAGATTTTTCTTCTTTGAGGGATCAACTAAATGCAGATGAGAAAGATCTGAAGTGGGAGAGATTTTTTTCCCCTTCCAACATCATATTAAAAGACACTATCCTTTCCTTCCTTGAACAGTTTTCAAGTGCACGTTGCATTAAAAATATTGATTTTGACTTATTCTTTTTTTTTAAATTTGATTTATTTTTAAATTAGAGATGTTAATTAACAACAATTTATTTCAATATTATAAATGGTATTATGAAATGATGTGATTAATACATTTAAGGGTACACTATGTAACTTACTTTGGTAAAAATTAATTGCATTTAAATGTGTAAATACATCATCAATCCTTGTTATCAGTATTTGAGTCCAAGTTCAAACACTATGAAACGCTCCAATGTTAACGTACGGAGCTGTCTGAAACACTGCCAGCAAGACATTAAACAGGAAGTGTTTGTCCGAGCTCACAACGGGTTTTTCCATCATAATGTCCCGTAGGAGGCTGCAGTTTGAGGACTGCATAGGACCCTAGTTTTATAGCACCACTAGCCAACTCTACTCAAACAGAGGAGACCTGATTCAAACAGATGCAAAGACTAGACCCACGGAAATATTTCTTCTTTTTTTTTAAATTCTCTTTCCCACCTTTTTTTTTAACGTAAGAGCAGGCATGACCATTTAAAACTTGAATGTGCGGTGCTTTTGGTGTCAGCAGTCTCCAGTTATTATTTAGCTGTGCCAAAACAGTTCATTGTGCTGCTGGATGTTGTAAACTATGGTATTTGTTTTCAAATTATTTTAATTTATTATTAATAAACACACCATTGTAGAGCAATTGTTTTACTGTTTACTGAATTTTAAGTCTTGCATACACAGAAAATAGTCTTTCCAAGAAACCTCAATTTAAAACCAGAATAGTTGCACATATATTGAAACAATTAGGTTAAATGTACAAACCGGTACGTTTAGGGTTGGGGGTTGGTAAGGACTATATGTCAATTAAGTGTGTACTATTGTATTGTACAACTGAATCATTCCTGAACAATAATAAAATAAATGAATAGTAGAATAAGCAATAGTAAAGAGGTATTATAAACTGCTAACACATAAAAAAAACCATAGGGTCCTTCTTTTGTCCTATATGTGCATTTCATTAGGATACGCCATGCTTAAACATAGTGCTCATGGCATCAAAAAAATCAACTGTCAAAAAAAGTCAAGTCTGGATGTGTACATTGATTATTATTATTATTATTAATAAAAAAAAAAAATCTAAACACAATTGCACTGAAAATGTTTAATTGACATACGTGGATTGGATTGCCGTGGACTGTAGGCCAGTGACAGGCTCTTTGTTATGTTTACTCAATGCTTTACATTATTGTTTTATAAACAAATATTCATAATTGTGAGCTATTTAAATTCATTTACATATCATGATTCTCCTTGATTTAGTTTGATATTCAGAAAAAATACAGTAATATCACTCACTAACCATAATGTTTCCTCATTCTACAGATACTTCCTCATCCTCACCTACACCTATCCTTACACCTGGCCAGAATGTTGACTTTGAGCCTGCATGTGAGAAATGTTTGTGCTGTCTGCTAATTAAATATGTGAGTATTTAAAAACAACCACCAGCTGTAAATAGCATGAATGTCTGTCCCCGGGGAAGCTGCCAAGCTGTTCTCTTTCTCGTTTCTCACGAGTCACAAACAACAATTTCAAGGAGTCTCCCGTCTCTGTTACAGGGGACACGGTGTTATTTGTACAATCAGATTTTTTATGGGATGCGGAGAACGCTGCACTCGGAGGATACAAAGGGATAGTGTCCCAGAAGGCTGTGTGTGTGTACAGCTTTAAATTAATAAGGGCACCTTGCACCATTCTCAGCTGTACTCTTGTCTTACTGTACTCTCTAAATGTTTCTTCATTATGCTGCATTTTGATTCATTCTATTTCAACCATTTCATTTGCACCACAATTAAAACAACAAATCATTTAATATGTTATTTTATAATTATTAGCTGCACTGATATTTCATCAACATATCATATTATTTTAAAGTTCTGTAGAATAATTCATAGTGCACCTTTCCCTCTAAATATTAGATATGAAATTCCATTTTTCCTTTATATTTCAATGGTGCCACTAGTGTCAACAAATGGAATTGCTAAAATCATGAGTGTTTTAAAACAGGTTTACCTGAACAGCAATCTTCGGATACAAATGGGTCATAATTCGCCCGCCAAGGGATGAACACATTTTTACACATAGATTTACGCTAAAGGAGCGTGAAAACAGGAGCATTTACCCTCTGCTTATCAATAAATAATCATGAATAAATTATTCATACAGAACAAATGACAGCCAATAGTTTTGGAGGGAATATATTATGAATGGCCTAAGGATAAAATGTTAAACAACGTAAATAATTATTTCTGACTTATTTAGCTGTCGATTCAATGGGTATTTAGGATGAACCATTGATGATTCTCACTTCGTCACGAATGAATAGTTTTGATCATAATACATCACATTCATCAAATTAGATCTGAAAATCCTGCATACGCCCCAGTGTGGCTTTCCATTGGAAATGACTGACTTCTGGTGTCTAGCTGTTTGCTGTAAGTAGTGAAAAGGTGGTTTAAATTGCTTGCTTATAGCTAAGATGGGATGGGAGAAAGTATTTTAACATTGAAAAATTACACGCAT
Source organism: Rhinichthys klamathensis goyatoka (assembly GCF_029890125.1). Lineage (NCBI taxonomy): Eukaryota > Metazoa > Chordata > Actinopteri > Cypriniformes > Leuciscidae > Rhinichthys > Rhinichthys klamathensis. The sequence continues at coordinate 1,145,477 of NW_026606648.1, read as the reverse complement.
TACTTTTAAGTGGTTCTTTGTTTATCCGCTGTAGGGAAAAGGACAGATGACATTTAAATAAGATTATTCAATCTTATTGTATTGGTAAACTGTGTCTGCTTTATGGTAGAAACAAAGGGGAGAGAAAAGAGACAAGACTTTGTGGCAAAGATGGATCTACTTAAAATTAGTTGTTATTGTAAAGGGAAATACCATAAAAATACAACAGTAAATTCATCAACTGTAAGTTATACCTTACGTTAAAAAAATATTTTAAAGGGTTCATTCACCCAAAAATGAAAATTCTGTCAGTAATTACTCACCCTCATGTCGTTCCAAACCTGTAAGACGTTCATCTTTGGAACACAAATTAAGATATTTTTATTCCTCCATAGACCGCAACGTCATTGCAACTTTCAAGGCCCAGAAAGGTAGTAAAGACATTGTTAAAATAGTTCATGTAAATAAAGAGGTTCAAATGAAATGTTATGAAGTGATGAGAATATACATCACTTCAAAAATAACGACTTTATATTCAACAAATTATTTTCTTCTGTGTCAGATCTCCTACGCTATTCGTGTAGTAAACACAGTACAGCGCTTCCGGGTTCTACGTCAGAGGAAGAGAAGAGATTGTTGAATAATTTTGTGGGTTTTTTGCGCACAAAAAGTATTCTCGTCGCTTCATGACATTCCATTTGAACCTCTGTAGTTACATGGACTATTTTAATTTAAAACGCCTTTGCAACGTTGCTGTCTATGGAGGGATCAGAAAGCTCTCGGATTTCATTAAAAATATCTCAATTTGTGTTCCGAAGATGAACGGGTTTTGGGTCTTACGGGTTTGGAACGCCATGAGGGCTAGTAATTAATTACAGAATTTTCATTTTTGGGTGAACTAACCCTTTAAAAGAAATGAAATTATTTTTAGTCTCTCTGTTTTGATGGTGTTTTGTGTTTGGGTAAAATTGTGCCCTGTTTTTAGTCGCCATATAGACAAAGAGGTGTTCTTTTTTTTATTGTGGATACTTGCCCTTGAAACAAGCATAAAATGCGTGTGGCTAAGATGAGGGGTGTGGACATCAGAGAAAGTGAGAACGCCTTTAACTCTATATTTTTACCATGATTTTCAGTCTGATGATGATCATTAAAACCCGAACACACCCAGAAGCTCACATGCTCTCTGACTGTAAGAGATTTGCATATCCTATTAAACACACACTCAGAACGAGCCCCTCTCCAGCTTTGAGAAGTGTTCAAGTCGTGCAGCGAGGCGCACTCCGCAAGCTGAGCCTCCCACTCTCCGGCACTGCCAAGTGCGTCATCCCCTCTCCCCTCTCGCCCTCTGGCCCTGGAGTGGCCCCTCAGCCCCTGACTCTGGATCCATCCCCACAAGAGCCTGTGTAGGACTGTTTAATATACACTGTGACCAATTATCTCCATTCGATTAGCTTCCATAATAATTGATTCTGTAGACGTCAGAAAGCACCAGGCTGCGTGTCAAGAGATCCTGAAAAAAAGAAAGTTATTTTTCCTCCCGCACTTCCACAATTTTTTCGTTCTTCTGTATTAATGTGGCAGTCAGACTAATTTATCAACTGCAATTTTTGAAGTGCCCTTGGGAAGAAAGTTGCTCGTCATCGCATACTCCTGAATTATTAGGTGGATGGCTCTGAAAACGCAGCATTGTTTGTTAATATTACTTCCTGTAAGGATGGTTTCATAAACACACACCAATTTATCACCGAGGATAAAATAGCAGAACACATTTTCGTTTTATTATTTGGGCTCGTGTGTTCTGTTTGCAACATTCATCTTCTGTGTGTTCAGGTGTCACTTAGCGCTCTAACTTAGCAGACTGCTGATGGCACAGATCCTGCTGATGTGGACCTCTTTTACTGAGCATTTTTAGTTCTTATAAAACACTCCCGTAATTCCTCTTCTCCTCTATCCACCTCCGGTTGTCTATAAGCCATTTTAAGCCCCTCTCCGGGGTGGCATTACCAGGGATAGTGGTTCATTTGTTCTGTTTACGGCAGGGATGTCCAAACTTATATACAGGGACTAACATTTGAGACCAGTCCAGTGAAACCAGCACCTGATTTGGTAGCACTGCACCGCACATATAATATCAATAATATTACATGTTGTGTATCTTGGAAATGCACATTTGACAGTAGCTTGAGTTGACAGTATAGCTGTAGCTGGAGTTGGGGTTGAGGGAAAACCAGACATGGCACCTCACCACTATGGTAAAAAGTAATAATATGGTATCTAGAATGGCTTTATGGTAATATTAGTCCAGTATAAACACATTTAGTATCAATACAAATGAACAAAAATGCTAGCTTATAACAAACATTTCTGTAATTTGGCCTATATTTCATAACTTTTTAAATGTATTTCTAAATACATGGTACATTTTTGGTGATTTGTGGGTTGAAAAGCCTTCTAACTGGATCGTTGTGGCACAATGTTTCTCTTGTTTTCCGCGTCAGTATTGTTGAGAATGTCAGGGTTGTTTTATCCGGCTTGACGTTTGAGGTTTATTTCAGAGACCTCTGCGCCAAACTGCTGTTCAGACGGCCAGTAAAAATCAGTTTTTTTGCATATCCTGATGATTCTGAAAGCATTTAAAAAAAAAAAAATCTGATTCAAACCCCATTTGGTGGTGTACAATTTATACCCCTCTCCTCTATCGCTGAGTTTTTCTTGTGCGACTGAGAAGTTCTGCAGCGCGACTCGACAGGGCGCTTATTTGGAAAGCAAGATATGATGCACCTCCATTTTTACAACATCTGCTTATCAAATTGTTGTCACTCACAGTTTACTGCTACACCTGGCCTAAAATATAGTGCCATCACCCTGTGTTGACATTGCGCAACTGCATGATTTGTAAATTATGCATGGCGGGCCACATATTTTAATGGATAAGCTGCTGGCCATTTGAAATTCGTCCCCGGGCCGGACTGTGGACACCCCTGTTTTACTGTTTAGCTCTGGTCTGTTACACTTCATTTCACAGAGGCCGAAAAGTTTTTCACTTCTCTTCTGTAACATCTTGTTGGGATAATTCTCGAAAATTGTACCGTAATCGATTGCATCTGTATTTCTTGGGAAATACTTTGTACCGATTGATATTATTGAGAGCTTGATCCCAGCTGGAGATTATATTTTGTGTGTATAGTCAGCAGATATTTACATGAGCAGAATCTGTTTATGAAATATTCTGGCTAATTTGACAATGCTTTTGCAGATTTTCTTGCAAAATTATAGTTAAATGTAATCTGGGCCTGATTATAGCAGTTTATAGATAGGCAAATCTGTAATACATATTGTGGAAAGACTTTCAAAATAGGTTCATTTAGTTGTGTCTTTCGATTAGAGAGCCTTCGTCACTTTGTACACTTCTGTTAAAAGTTGGGGGTCAGTAAGAAATTAATACTTTTTTCAGCAATGAGGCATTAAATTGATCAAAAGTGGCAGTAAAGACTTTTAAATTCTTATAAGCAATTTCTTTTTCAAATAAATTAAGTTTTCCAGAAGAATATTAAGCAGCATAACTGTTTTCAATATTGATGATAAGAAATGTTTCTTTAGCACCAAATCAGCATATTAGAATAATTTCTGAAGGATCATGTGACACTGAAGATTGAGTAATGATGCTGAAAATTCAGCTTTGCAATTACAGAAATAAATTCAATGTTTAAGTATATTCAAATATAAAACGGTTATTTTAAATTGTAATAATATTTGCCAATATTACTGTTTTTACCATTTTTTTTAAATCACATAAATTAAGCGTTGGTGAGCATAAGAGACTTTCGAAATACATTCTGATCCCTCAAACTTTTGAACTGTACTGTAGATGCAAAAGTTAGTGAGAGAATTATACAGTAACCTGTCTATGGAAATGATCAGTATTATGAATACTGCTTAATCATATTTCTCCTCACATTTAATTTGGGCAGTTATGGTGAAGTGTTACAGCTACATCAGTAGAATATGTGCATAAATTGTCCATTTTACATTACATTTTTGCATTCAACTTAACCTGGGAGTATGACGGATCAGTTTATTGATTTATGCCATAATCAACTATAATGTAGCCCAGTTAATATGTGAAACACATCTTGTACAAATGTAAAATAGCATGCACAACTTATGCACAATAAGATATCAGATATGTGTTAACAGATATATATATGGTCCAAAAGTCTGAGACAACTTATGACAATGCTGCTTTTCAGATAAATGTTATAATGTTAGTGTAAAGTAGAATTGAAAAATGAACATGAATGCCTTAGTATTTGGTTTGTATTTTGCTTTATTAACAGCAGAACTCGACAAGTTTGTGTAAATCCTGATGATCATGTTCTCCAGCATGATGTGAGAATGATCTAAAGAACATCTTGACTTCAGCTTCAGTGGAAACAGACGTGACTGTCTATACAGTCACATGATATTTGTCACAAATTTGCTTGTCATCAGTAACCTCATGGTGCAATCTGAAAAATATCAGACTTTTCTGTTACGGACCTTACTGTATGTAGTCCAACCAAGATATCACAGATATCCTAATCATAGGTCCATCGTTTCCTTGAGTTGCTTTATGAGATCCACTTGTGCTCTGAGTCTTGAACAGCTGCTTTTCCCATATCGCCACTTTTTCTGCTGTCACACGTCACATTCTCACCCAGCTGTCAGAATCACTCCCGTCTTAGACCCAAGGGTGGATCCACAGCCTATGGCCCCTCCTTTCAAATGCATTTAGCCAGCTTCCCCTCCTCTTCCTCCTTCCCTCCTTTCCCTCTTCTCACAGCATTTCTCTGATCCATTCATTGACTCCATCCACTTCCAAAGCTTTGGAAATCTGAGACATCTGGCTTCCTGGGATCAATCTCTTTGAGATAAACCTTATATCGCCAACCTCCACAGCACACTGACAGATAATTTTGCTTCATAAGCAATTAACCCTCTGGGGTCGGCAATCACGCCGGCGTGATCTGCTCGCTTTTTTTCTTATCAGTGCAAAAGAGACTCAAAATACTCGGTTGATTTTGATCTTACATTTAAGTGTTATACATCATTAGATCCTGTTAAGTTTCTATTTTTTTTGTGGATGCTTGAGGGTGCTGGGACTGCTGGGCTTGAGGGTGCTGGGACTGCTGGGCTTGGGATGCCAGCTGCTCGTGCCGACATCAGCGGGAGATCTGCCACATTGGATAGCAGTCTCTTCCACCCAAGGTGGTCCAGTGAGGCGCTACAATCATAAAAGTGTTCGTTTATTCCGGTTTATTCTGCCTAATGCGCAATCTGCTGCCACACCGCGGCTCATTCAGAGCGATTGAAAGCTGGTAGCAGATGAATTCAACAAGTGAAACGTAGCTAAAATAATTCATAATCACAATACTGAAATTAGGCTACTGAAATGTAATTGAATAAATAATGAAAACATTTCAACATAAAACATTGCAATAAAAACATTTAGGCTACATCAATGAGGCTTTACAACTTTAACAGCGAGACGGTAGCTCAGTGATCAACGCAACAACACGAGCTTCGAGGAGCTTCAATCGACCCGAGATCGAATCTCAATGTAGCATAGGCCTACATGTTGTTAACCGATGTTGTCCTACAGCGTTTATATTTTACCACCTTGATGCTTAAATAGTAACTGTTTATAACTGTTTACTTATTTAAAGTCAAGAGTTTTGTTTAATTATCATTACAACATAAATTTGCTACATTCCTGTAGAACCGCAGCCGCTGCACAAACGACAAAAACTGATGAAGGAAGATTGTCAGCCGATTGCATCAGAAAATGAAAATGAAGAAGCTCGTCTTTAGTCTGCTAAATCAGGGGTTTTCAAACTGGGGGCCGCCAGGGGGGCCGCAGCAAGTTGGAAGAAAAGTAAAAAAAAAAAAAGTAAAAAAAAAAAAAGTAAAAATATTTATATTTATATTATTATGAGTATTGTAATGAAATAGCGTTATAATAATTTGTGCATAGCTTATCTGAACATTATACTTGTAATGCTAATCTTTTAGAGATGCACCGATTGATTGGCTGGTGACCGGAATTGGACGATTTTCATGTGATTGTCGACCGGCCTATCAGTCTGACATGCTGATTTTATGCCGGTCTAATGCACTCGGGCGCCGCATGATTAACATCGCGCAACATCAGCATCCCACATGCACACGGAACGCACATGTAGGAAACCTCGTGAATTACGGCCGTTTCAGATCTCAAGCGCGAAAGGCGCGTATTTTTCGGCGTACATGTTATCAATGCGCGAGCTTCATTCACAGCGCGAGCAGGAGCGCAAAGCAGGAGCGTAAGCAGCAGTGAAGCGGGTTTCGGCACAATCTATTTTTGCTGCGCAGCTCACACTCAATTAAAGTGAAAGCACACTTTTGATGGACAAAATAAATATGATTTCACACAAAAAGTGCCTAAAATGCACATAATTTGCATGTCTAGTGTGTTTTAACAAGAACTGGAGTAGGCTATGTCAGAAAAGAAAATGAAGACTCAAAAATATTTATAGAAAATTTACCCATTTAAACTTAAACTTGTCTTAAAGGCACACCGCGGAACTTTTGGCCACTAGTGGCGCTCGACCTGTAACTTTCACGTCTAGCGTCCCTAGAGACCACATTCTCCGCAGCACTGTCGCAAAAGTCAACAAACCATCAACCGGTCAGCCCATAGACAGTGGGTCAGCCTCCCGTGTCTTTAGATTGTGTGCAGTGTTTGAGGCGGGCAGCCTTGCCGCGCTCGATTCCCTTACACTGCACACGTCTGCGGCGCATTACGGCTGCGACACGGCTACCGGAGCTGATCGCGGCCATTCTAGTCAATGCGTGTGTTTACACCGGCCGCGAAGCGGCGCGTTTCAGAAGCTTCCCAGAAGTGAGTTGGCACTGTGTGAAGGACGGAATAAAACCGTGTCGCAGCCGTAATGCGCCGCAGACGTGTGCAGTGTAAATGAGGGGTTATAGCAGTCTGCTGAGAGAGAGCGAGCGCGGCGAGCCCCGTGGGGCTTAGTGCTAACATGTCTGTGAGTGAATGTGGGCGCGGGACGGCGGGCACATTTCTACTGCACTAAAAACACCGTCGGCCTGAGCTGACTGTAACTTATGTGTTGGTTTCGTTTTACAGAAACCGTGGGACATGTTGTGTGTAGTGTTTGTGGGCACTGAGTCGTGGGCACGTTCACTACATTTAATGTACATTTGACATGAGTCGACTATTTGTGCGAGCCCTGCACTGTGGCGGGCTGTGTTTGTGTGTAGAAATGAACAATGGGCTGTGGGCATTTTATTACACTCATAACACCATCGGCTGTGGCCGGAATACCAGAAAATACTACACTACTTATATGATTTATCTGGGTCACCTTGGAAACAGCATTTGTGTGCAGGCAAGCGTCAGCATCGGTCGGGCACCCCTCCTCCTCCTGTAGCTCACGCCAGCGAGCGAACGCTGGACCAATGGTGATCCTCGTCCGGGCTTTACATTTGTCACTATGCTTTTTCTTTTTTTTTTTAGTGTCCTCTGACAAAACCTTTGCCTTCTTCCTTGTGGCTGTTGGTTCGGCCATGACGAAAACATACAGACGGCAATCAAACGCGAGTTGAGCACTCACGTCAGAATCTGAGGAAGTTGTGGGTGGTGGGGGAAGTGACGTATGCCGTAAAGCGGTTGAATTTTGTAGTTCTTTTTGTGCTCGGGTTCCTACCCGAAACCCGAAGTTACATAGTGCTAGGAAAAGCGATACAAACACCTTCAGGCTACGGCAGACGTGTCATTCAACCTATTCTAAGTCGATGTACCATCTCAATGGGTTTTGGTAATATATTATAAAGGTTGAAAAGTTCCACAGTGTGCCTTTAATTATTCAGTTTGGGTAAAACTATATGATGTTATATATATATATATATATATATATATATATATATATAGCATTTATAAATATATAATATATATTTATAAATGCTATATATATATATATATATATATATATATATATAGAGAGAGAGAGAGAGAGAAAGAAAGAGAAAAAATTATTTGTGTGTGTTGTAAAGTGGTTAGAAAAAAGGAAATCAGATCGGCTAAAATCTGTATCGGTAGGTCAAACTCAATGAAAAATTGTAATCAGCCTAGAAAATTGTAATAGGTGCATCTCTATAATCTTTCTGATAGGCTGGTATCAAACACCATCACATAATCTGATGTTCACCTAGAGGTTTTATTTATTTCTACATTTGCTGTAGTAGTGTCGATGGGTTCAATAACACATCCTGCAGAAGGGGGGCCTTGGCCAGAAGCTATTGGTATTTGGGGGGCCTTGGCATGGAAAAGTTTGGGAACCCCTGTGCTAAATTATTGTGTAATGTAAAAGAACACTAAAATGTCTGATTTTTTTTTAAACAAAAGAAAAATTGTATTCAGCAAGACTGCATTAATTAAAATTATCAAAAGGGACAGTAAAGACATTTATGATGTTGCAACAGATATGTATTTCAAATAAATGCTGGTCTTTTGATCTTTCAGTTCATCACAGAATCATGAAACAAGAATTATCCCAAACATTTGAACGGTGGTGTATAAAGGTCAGAATGAAAGTGTCTTGGAAAGTTTTGCATTTGTTTTGATTTATTTTTGTCTTTTAAATGCCTTTTATATAGAGATTTTCCAGATCTCTTATTTTAGATCTCCCAGACCCAGATTTTTTTAATCTCTGCCCTTAAATTATGAAAATGTAAATTATGAAAAATAAAAATGCAGATAATCTAAACCAACAGTTAAGTAAACACAAGCCATTTACATTTTTATGTCAAAACTTGAATTTCTACACAATTTATGACTGTCACTCAGTAGTGCCCTCATTTCCATCACAACCAACATGGTGTAGCCTACTTGGTTAACAAGGAGCTCAGTGAAGAGCTTGAGATGAAACAGAACAGATTATTTATATTATGCATCATTTAGAACAGCAGATTTTTTCTTACATGATGTTAAAATGATGATAATTTTGATAAGTTTGCCATACAATGTCATACAAATAGGACAGTATTTGTGGACAGATTACATAAACTAATGCAAATGTAAAAACGGTTTTAAATGAGTTTAAAGGAGTCCACAGGGGCAGACATGGCCATAGTTGAAGAAACACTCTTATTGAACAGATGCCATAGAAATGCTCTGTTCAAGAAACATAAATACTGCCAGAGATTCTGTTCTCCTGTGTCATTAAACAAACCCTTGACACTGTAGTCTTTATCACTAGCGGTGATGCCATGTAGGACCCTATGGAGTAAATCTAGTTGTGCTTGTTGTGGGGAAACAAGGGCAGCTCCCTCAGAGATCATAAAAAAGAACACTTAAAACTTGACAATAGCTTTTTTGACTTTTGCAGCAAGTTGGTTATTTTCTCTCTCACTTTATCTCTTACTTTCATCTTTTACACTCATGTCGAGGTCCAAGCTAGTGCCTGGGTTCCCAGGCAAGGCTTAAGCTTAGTCCCAGACTAAAATGGATGTTTGAGTTGTCTTAACTGAAAGCAACTCACACTGACATATCTTAAAATATGTCATTGCCATTGTTTTGTCTCAAGATGCACATCAGTAATGTTTTTTTTAAAGGCACATTTAAAACAGCTACTTAAATGTCCTTATTTAACTAAGGCCTACTCCTGGCTTAGTAATCTAAGCCCTTTCTGAAGAAAATGTGTACTTTTATTCTAAATTGATTTTTATGCATATAGTATTAATTTTCATAATATTTATTATAGACTATTTAGTCACACTAATATTAGGTGTCTTTTACTACCTTGTCCTTACTTAAAGGTGCAATATGTAAGATTTTAATATCCAAAAACCACTAGAACAATGTTATATATTTTGTTGACTTCTGTACTTGCATTATCCCAAATGTTTCCAACAATGTTTAAATCCAGAGAAATCAGCAATTTTAACTAGAACACGGACCGTGTCATTGTGTCGGCTGTCGATGATGTCATATCCGAGTTACCCTCGATTTCCAATTTTACTTTTGCAGAAAACATGGAAACACCAAAGACACTTTAATATATTATGTTTTATTAGACAGGTGAGCAACTGTTTGGACACATTTATCAAGAGAAATCTAATCATTGTTTTATAGCTTAACTATAGCTTAGTCGTATTGTTTGAATCATTTGTTTTCATGATTTAACACGAGTACCATGTTTTACCATGTCTCAGAGACACTACTATGTTGTCAAGTGGCTAACATGTCATAATCAGAGAGAGCTTTCTCCATCATACAATAAATTAGGGTTGTGCCGATGGACGATATCATCGTCCATCGTGATGGCTGACAGACATCACGATGTTTAGACGGCATCGGCTAAACATCGTGTGTCCCGTTTCCATGGTGACGCGTCATGCTTGGCACGTGATTCACCACAGCCAAAATAGCGCTGTATGACAGATTTAGCGCTTTTATTTATAAATATTAACAAACTTGCTTACCATGTCATGAACTATCTTCTATTCCGATTCTCAAATATGTGTAAGTGAGTTTTTGTCGTTTAAAAAAAACTTTATAAATTATCTTGATCTGTAACATGAGATGGGCGCCGTGTTCGGGCCGCAGTTCAGAGATTTCTGTCTGTTGGATTTATTACAGCGCGTGAATTCACCAGTTTCTCCCGAAAAACATGAAAGTAAGTGGCCGGTGAACTGGGAGAAAAATTGAGTTGACATTATAGTTATTTACTGCTACACTGTGTCTCTCTGATATGAATAAAAACTGTCGTCAAATATATTTGAATGGGTTGTTATTGCTGCTTCCATAGACACCATTGTGTATTTTACAAACTATAAATGTATTGTTTTGCTATAGATTATATGTATTTAAATGTCTGAAACCTAAAATAAACATTATGTGGTTAAAAACACTGAACAGTTGTGATATAGCCTATGACAAGCGCTGAACGCGTCCGTCTTTGGCTCAGCGCCAGCCATAGCGCGAAAGCACGCAGTTTGATTCTGGCAGTGATGTCACGTCACTGTACATTCGCTCCTTAGTGCTCAGCTGCTGCCGACATCGAAATTGCTGATGAGATATTGAGGAAAATATCTAGTGGAAAATGAGAATATTACGAAAATACCACAGAAATTTGGTACGAAAAGAAATTTACGAAATTTATGCACAGAGTAACTAACAAGATAACAAGGGAACAAGAAACACCTAGGGATAAAATCAAGGAGAACGAATGAACAAAAGAACTACAATCAGTGCTGGGACTGCTGGGGTCGAGGGTGCTGGGACTGTTGGGCTTGAGGGCGCTGGGACTGCTGGGCTTGAGGGCGCTGAGATTGCTGGGGTCGAGGGCGCTGGGACTGCTGGGGTCGAGGGTGCTGGGACTGCTAGGCTTGAGGGCGCTGGGACTGCTGGGGTCGAGGGTGCTGGGACTGCTGGGCTTGAGGGTGCTGGGACTGCTGGGCTTGAGGGTGCTGGGACTGCTGGGGTCGAGGGTGCTGGGACTGCTAGGCTTGAGGGCGCTTGGACTGCTGGGGTTGAGGGTGCTGGGACTGCTAGGCTTGAGGGCGCTTGGACTGCTGGGGTCGAGGGTGCTGGGACTGCTGGGGTTGAGGGTGCTGGGACTGCTGGGGTTGAGGTTGCTGGGACTGCTGGGGTTGAGGGTGCTGGGACTGCTGGGGTCGAGGGTGCTGGGACTGCTTGAGGGTGCTGGGACTGCTGGGCTTGAGGGCGCTGGGACTGCTGGGCTTGAGGGCGCTGGGACTGCTGGGGTCGAGGGTGCTGGGACTGCTGGGCTCGAGGGTGCTGGGACTGCTGGGCTCGAGGGTGCTGGGACTGCTGGGCTCGAAGGTGCTGGGACTGCTGGGCTGGGACTGCTGGGCTTGAGGGTGCTGGGACTGCTGGGCTTGAGGGCGCTGGGACTGCTGGGCTTGAGGGCGCTGGGACTGCTGGGCTTGAGGGCGCTGGGACTGCTGGGCTTGAGGGCGCTGGGACTGCTGGGCTCGAGGGCGCTGGGACTGCTGGGCTCGAGGGCGCTGGGACTGCTGGGCTCGAGGGCGCTGGGACTGCTGGGCTCGAGGGTGCTGGGACTGCTGGGCTCGAGGGTGCTGGGACTGCCGGGGTCGAGGGTGCTGGGACTGCTGGGCTTGAGGGTGCTGGGACTGCTGGGCTTGAGGGTGCTGGGACTGCTGGGCTTGAGGGTGCTGGGACTGCTGGGCTTGGGATGCCAGCTGCTCGTGCCGACATCAGCGGGAGATCTGCCACATTGGATAGCAGTCTCTTCCACCCAAGGGGGTAATCCACCAGCCGGAAACTGAAGTCTCCCCGGGCGCCGCCATTGGCTAACAAGCCTTCACCTGCTGTTAGCATTCCATTGACTCCCATTCATTTTTGCGTCACTTTGACAGCGAATAACTTTACATCTGAGACGTTTAAAGACTCCATTTGTCCATTATTTATTTCTAAAGAAACACGACAATGTATAAAATGCTCCATTACCTTGTATCTTACGTTGTGGCCCCGTAGAAGCAGTTTTTGTAAAAATAGGCTAACGATTGCGTCATAACACGCGACTCTCTGTCGCATAGAAGAGAAATGACCGTAAAGACAGATGTAGAAGCTCACACACAATCGGGGGACGTGGAGGCATAAAGTCAAGGGAGAAGCCCATAGAGAGTCATAAAGTTGCTCCTGCTGCGAGCTCATAAACAGCTAATACTCACGATCTCCGGCTCTGCAAGATTCAGAAGGGAATGATTCAGATTCCTCTTGGCACCGCTACTAGAAGACGTACAACTGTCAGTCAGGTTGCTCACGTCACAACTACGTCTTCAAGCTCAGTTTGAGCATGCGCAGTGCGCTTGGCAATCAGGAAGTGAGTGCTTCTATTTGACTTCACTTTTCTCCGTTGAAGTCTATGGGGTCGCTGTGTCCATTTCTTTTACGGTCTATGCTTCCACCCTGAGACTAATCCAGTGCCTGGATGGTACTGTCCTGTGATGGCGTCTGTATCAAGCTCTGCTCCCAAAAACTCTGTCCAGGACCATCTATGGAAAGTTGTGCTTTTTGATGTTCGTTGAGTCGTTGATGTTCGTTGAGTTGCAAAGTTACTTATAGTTAGTAAAATGACTAAAGTGGACCTTCTAAATCAAGTGTTACAAAAAAAAAATAGTTTGGTACAATGTACAGTACTTATTGTCTTCATGTTGTATTGTATTTTGCTGCTACTGAGGTGGGATTTGGATGCGGTTAGAGAGGTTTATTGGTATGGGTAGGTTAAGGGGCAAGATAAGGGTCAACAGTGTAATTATAGATGTAAATATTATAAATTAAAGAATTTATAACTACATGCAGGAATAAAAAAAAAAGTACAATGTAAAAACGTACATAATACGTGCATTGTGTCAAATGATTATGATTTAAATGATTTAAATGTTGGTATATACTGCTTAAATACAATATAAAGTTGGCCCAAATACTTGTATTTAATTATTTTTTAATATTTTTCTAAATATTATGTTTTATACATTTTTCTTCATTCCAAGTAATTTCCAATTGAGGAAATTCCCAATAGGTTTTGTTTTCAGTAAACTTCTGGGGATGATTTAGTTCCCAATTTATAGCTAAATAACACGCGGACACACACACACACAGAGCGTTTCCCAGAGAAATAAATTTGTCCACAAACCCTTTGTGTGTGAAAACAAGTGAACTTTCATTATTGCCGATTCTGTCTAACCCACAAATAACTTCACATGCGAGACAGGATGATTGATACTCTTCATCACCCGGCCTCTCTCTCTCCTCCCCCTAATTTAATTCCCAACAACTGCCATGCCCCGTCATCCATACCAAAGTGTCTTACCAATAGAGCAGCCCCTATTGATCGACAGTAATAACACAAATTCTCCTGATACATCCATGCTCAGTGCTGACGCAACAACACCAGCTCACAAAAAGGAAAACAATTCATAAAAGTATTAAAAAGCACAGATTGATTTTCTGATCAACAAATCAATCAGTGTTTCTCTGAAAATGTGCTTTATTTTAACTACTTGAAGGAAAAGCAGGCTCGCTGATCAGCTCATAGCAGAAAGCGCCAAACATCCAGAGATGAATGTGCGCAGTATCCCCTTATTAGAATGTCTATCACCCCCATGGCCTTCCTCCCACAATGCCCCGTCCCTCTTTTGGAGGTTACCACGTCAGCATCCTAGTTTTGCTCCTTAATAGTCATCAAATTTTCTATCCACAGTGGTATAATCGAAGCAGATGAAGATGCTTTTGGACTCTGATCTAAGCAGTTTTTTTTTTGCACTAAAGGAAGCCCGGTAGCAAACTCCAGTTCTGTGTTTTCTGCCGTGGAGGAGCCTTGATCACTCTTACCCTGCAGTCTGTATATTTTTCAGCAAGGCCTTATATTTACCACATCAAAGACGTTGCAAATTGCTCTGTAATTCAGGTTTGGGAAATTCTGCCACTACTGCAAAAAATCCAAACAGTCTTAATTTCCCAAGAAAGTGGCGTGTTTATCTTGAATTATTATAAACGGAGGGCCTTGTTTGTATTTTGTTCATTAAATAAAGTTTTTGCTGAGGGTGTTAAAAATGGCTCATTGTCGACTGTGCCCCCTCTGTATGGGACACCTGATTTCATCTTAGGCTCAATGAGATGTCAACCCCCCATGATGCTTTGCTCAAACTGCTTAGCTCAGCAGAGAGTGACATAAATCAGCACACAGAGTTGGGCTCATTAGGGCTTTTCACACTGCACTTAACCACGAGTTAACGTTGTCCTAAACACTGCTTTTAACTCAGAGTAAAGGAACATTTCACACTTGCAATTTAGAAGTAAGGGTTAGCACAGCTTTTTACCCTGGGTTATGAAACTCTGCTCCTGGAGCAGGATTAGTGCCGCTTTTGCGATGTTAAACCCTCATTGCGGTGCCAAACTTGTGAAAGGATCTGCTGTTAGAACGTTACAGTTATTTGCTTAGCAGCAGGTAACAGGCAGCCAGTGTGTGTGTGTCAATCTCCAAATTAATGTAGAAACTAACGTACAGTATATTTTAAATATTTGATATAACAGGTAGGAAATATACAGAGACTGAATAAAGTTATCAAACACTTCACAGTCTTCACTGCATAAATTATAAATTAAATAGATTAATCCTTATAAAAGCTACAAATGTTATTCAATCAAGAGCAGTGAGTGATTTTCTCTTTGTCTTTTGTTCTTTTATTAACAATGATTAATAATGACAGACATCACAGCAGCAGGTTTATTAGGCTGCTGTTACTTTAAAATCTGACGCACATGATGCGGATCTGACACATATCAGATGTCCTCACAACTCTTTACGTTCATTTAAGACATTTAAGAAATTTTGGCATACTTTGTGTGTTTTTGTCCCTTCAAGCGCGAAAGAGAACTCGCAGATAATTCACAGACAGCGCCAGAACAGATTTAAGCTCTTATTTTTACATCTTATCGTGCTTGAATGGTCAAAAGCACTTGAATGAATGATAGCGTGATCATATACTGTAGTGCAGCCAAAGGATGACTATACAGGTCCTTCTAAAAAAATTAGCATATTGTGATAAAGTTAATTATTTTCCATAATGTAATGATAAAAATTAAACTTTCATATATTTTAGATTCATTGCACACCAACTGAAATATTTCAGGTCTTTTATTGTTTTAATACGGATGATTTTGGCATACAGCTCATGAAAACCCAAAATTCCTGTCTAAAAAAATTAGCATATTTCATCCGACCAATTAAAGAAGTGTTTTTAATACAAAAAAAAAAGTCAACCTTCAAATAATTATGTTCAGTTATGCACTCAATAGTCAATACTTGGTCAGGAATCCTTTTGCAGAAATGACTGCTTCAATGCGGTGTGGCATGGAGGCAATCAGCCTGTGGCACTGCTGAGGTGTTATGGAGGCCCAGGATCAGGGCTCGACATAAGCGATGGCCCGGGGCCAGTAAAAGAGTATGTCGGGCTAGTTGATTGGCCAGACTAGCAAAACAAACAGCAAACGTCATACACAGTGGCGCGAAGAGTGTAATGGTGTGTTCACACCGAACGCGAATAGAGCGTCAAATACGCGTCTATCGCGTCTAGTTAGACGCTTGAACATTCGCTCGAGTTCAAATTTTTCAACTTGCGCGGAAGACATTCGCGGCAATTCGCGTCATTCGCAACGCCCGGCGCAAAATGATGTGTCTATTCGCGTCTTTGCATTGACTTTGTATGTAATCTACTCGCGCAAATAATTAAATTCGCGTTCGGTGTGAACACACCATTAGTGTTACTTCAGGTTATTTTAACGTGTTAAAATGTCAAAGAACTACGAGGCTGATACGAGAAAGAGGACATTCCCAGTGTCATGGAAAACACAGTAGGGCCTACACTGGTTGGGATGGCGGGTACCGAAACCCGGTATTAAACGAGCCCGGGGCTGAATTTTGAAAGACTGTATCGATAAGCTCGGACGTTATTGGCTCTGCTGTCGGTACTGGAGAAATGATGGAGGGTGATCAGACGTTATTGGTTGTTTTTTTACCATCTCGCTGGGTCACCAGCCATTTCTGGATAGGCCTATATTAATAATAAACCATTAGTCTGTGATGCATTTTTGCTATTCGCAGTCCAGATAGAGAGAGATCTCTCACGCGGTGCCACAGTGCGCACAGCACGACAGCCCCGCTTAATGAGTGACCACAGAGCAGAGGACAGAACTAAACATTCAAACGTAGCACACTTTAGATCTGTGATATTACTCTGATTTTATTTTAGATTTCGGCTTCCAAAGATTATAGAATATTTGAGGTAAAACCATTAAAAACTATAGCCGCATTCTGTCTAGCGCAACTTCCTTCCCATCGCAGCAGTACGCTGCCATTTCACCTTAAAACTAAAACTTTAAGACAGAATCAGCACGATCGGTGATTGTTGTAAAATGCAGTCTCTACTGTTGCTAAATTGCGGGACGCGTTTAATAATAAAAAGAGCTATTAAAAGCACAAAAATCTGCGCAAGAGATGCTGTTCCAAATGCGGCGCGAGCTCCGAAACATACCGTAACGAGACAAGCAAATTACACATTGGGCTTCATGTGCGCGTCTAAACGATCAAATATACACAAACATATGTTAAAATGACCGCCTTGGAGATTCACTTAAACAGTTTATGTCCAAAATGGACGTAGTTATGGAAATATTTGGGAGAAAATATGGTGCATCAGTAGACTATTAGATCTGCACTCGTTCTTAAAGGGGAACCAGTCTAATAAACATGCTGAGGATTGCGCCATTACTGAGAATTAAACAACAAAAGGCAAAAAGAAAATCAGCTCTTGAATGAATAACTTTAGCTTTAATAAGCATAAGTAAGATGAGGAGACTGAGAAAAAAAAGAAATAGTGATGGAGATGAGGAGAGAGCAGGTATTGACAAATAATCTACTGCAGGCTGACATTTGGTTATTTTTGCATAAAGGGGCTCTCTCTTAATTCCTGTACTCCCTTTGCTGTATTGATTAATCCTAATGTATACAATAAATATGCCTACAGTTTAATGGAAAAGTGCTTTTCCTTATATTTCTTTCAGGTCCAGTAAAAATATAGAAGGGGCCACCAAAACTCTGATCTACTGGCCCCGGGGGCCAGTGGGGATTTTTTTTTATGTTGAGCCCTGCCCAGGATGCTTCGATAGCGGCCTTAAGCTCATCCAGAGTATTGGGTCTTGCGTCTCTCAACTTTCTCTTCACAATATCCCACAGATTCTCTATGGGGTTCAGGTCAGGAGAGTTGGCAGGCCAATTGAGCACAGTAATACCATGGTCAGTAAACCATTTACCAGTGGTTTTGGCACTGTGAGCAGGTGCCAGGTCGTGCTGAAAAATGAAATCTTCATCTCCATAAAGCTTTTCAGCAGATGGAAGCATGAAGTGCTCCAAAATCTCCTGATAGCTAGCTGCATTGACCCTGCCCTTGATAAAACACAGTTCACCAACACCAGCAGCTGACATGGCACCCCAGACCATCACTGACTGTGGGTACTTGACACTGGACTTCAGGCATTTTGGCATTTCCTTCTCCCCAGTCTTCCTCCAGACTCTGGCACCTTGATTTCCGAATGACATGCAAAACTGAGCAACAGTCCAGTGCTGCTTCTCTGTAGCCCAGGTCAGGCGCTTCTGCCGCTGTTTCTGGTTCAAAAGTGGCTTGACCTGGGGAATGCGGCACCTGTAGCCCATTTCCTGCACACGCCTGTGCACGGTGGCTCTGGATGTTTCTACTCCAGACTCAGTCCACTGCTTCCGCAGGTCCCCCAAGGTCTGGAATCGGTCCTTCTCCACAATCTTCCTCAGGGTCTGGTCACCTCTTCTCGTTGTGCAGCGTTTTTTTGCCACACTTTTTCCTTCCCACAGACTTCCCACTGAGGTGCCTTGATACAGCACTCTGGGAACAGCCTATTTGTTCAGAAATTTCTTTCTGTCTTACCCTCTTGCTTGAGGGTGTCAATGATGGCCTTCTGGACAGCAGTCAGGTCGGCAGTCTTACCCATGATTGCGGTTTTGAGTAATGAAACAGGCTGGGAGTTTTTAAAAGCCCCAGGAATCTTTTGCAGGTGTTTAGAGTTAATTAGTTGATTCAGATGATTAGGTTAATAGCTTGTTTAGAGACCCTTTTCATGATATGCTAATTTTTTGAGACAGGAATTTTGGGTTTTCATGAGCTGTATGCCAAAATCATCAGTATTAAAACAATAAAAGACCTGAAATATTTCAGTTGGTGTGCAATGAATCTAAAATATATGAAAGTTTAATTTTTATCATTACATTATGGAAAATAATGAACTTTATCACAATATGCTAATTTTTTTGAGAAGGACCTGTATATACATTTGTATATACATTTTATGTAAAATACACACATATATATATAAACACACACACACACGTATATATTCTGTATATATATACATGTGTGTGTGTGTATATATGTGTGTATTTTACATAAAATGTACACTACCGTACAAAAGTTTGGGGTCGGTACGATTTTAAATACTTTTAAAAGAATTCTCTTCTGCTAACCATGGCTGTGCTTATTTGATTAAAAATACAACAAAAATCAGTTATAGTATTAAATATTATTCCAGTGTAAATCAGCTGTTTTCTGTGTGAATATATAGTAAAGTGTAATTTATTCCTGTGATCAAAGCTGAATTTTCAGCATCACCAGTGTCAGTGTCTTATGTATCAGTATAATATGAGGATTTGATGCTCAAGAAACATTTATTATTATTATCAATGTTGAAACAGTTGTTGGTCTTTCAGTTGTACAGTTTTTTTTTTTTTTTTTTTTAGGATTCTTTTGATGAATAGGAAGTTCAAAAGAACAGCATTTGTTTGAAATAGAATCTTTTGTAACATTACAAATGTCTTTACTGTCACTTTCGATCAAATTAAGTATTGATTTCTTTCCTCCAAAAAATAAAAATAAAATTCTCACTGACCCCAAACTTTTGAACAGTAGTGTATATACAAATGTATAAGGTATACAAAAACATAAGTTAATTGCAGGTTAAATGGTATTTCAAGGTTTAAAATGTAATGTTAAATACCTTTCCATTTTATGTATCATCAGAAGTTCTTTTTAATAGCCGTATCATTTTGGTATCCGAATTGGCCTTCATATATGGGATCAAAATGAATATAAGTGGTATGGCCCATCCCTAGGCTTTCATGATATCTATAAATAATCTCGGCACACAGCTCACAAGGGTAGTTTCCAAGCCTTCTCCCTGATATTACTAAACCTTGATTCTACACACACATTTGTTAATTGAGCAAATTTTGCAATGTCTGCATTTAAGGAACATTATCATTTCCCTTGAGTCATGGAATGTTATGAATATGCAGATGTCCACAGAGATAATCTTAATACATCTGTGACTGTGCAAATTAGGCAGACTATGGCTGTTTCATTTTAATCATGTGCAGGTGCAAGTAGGTCCTTGGCACTTTAATTAGAAAATGTTCTGGACTTTTTTTATGCCAGAATTGCGGGATCTGAATGCTGGCGTGTTCAGCTCGATGAAACATTGTGAGATCGGACAGTGCCTGCACTCGGTGTATGTTGTCAATGGTTTGTGCAGTGTTTAAAAATACTGTGGACATAATAGAAAGACGTGTAAAAGTGCTTTTTCTTTTTACGCTCCTTGGACGTGGAATGAACTACAAAATGTATTGAAGCTAGATGCACTTCCAACCCTGACCTCTTTGAAACGTCTTTTACTCAATGTTTTAAAGGAAAATTGTAACTGTTTTCCTTGACTCATTTTTATCAATGTTGTTTGTGAATGTGTAAATTGTGATATTTCTTTTCAATGATTCTTGTGTATGAATTTTTTTTTTTTTTTTTGTGCCGCCGTCTTGACCAGGTCTCTCTGGAAGAAGAGATAGCAATATCTCAATGATGTTACAATATCACAATAATAATAAAGAGAAAAAAGCAGAACAATGTAGTGATACATTGTATCCATAATGTCTGAATTCAATACAGACACAGAAAGACAAGAAGGCAATGCTGAGGGAATGCATTGATATTAGAGTGGGTGGCTTTCCAGTATATCGTGAATACATAATGAGCAATGACCTCTGACTCCATTGACTGTTGGCGTCAGAAAAACAGAGTTATAGTCATAGATATGTCACATTTGGCTGTTCTAGGCATGTTACCAGCACAGCAACTAGAGATGTTCCGATACCCTTTTTCCCTTCCCGATACCGATTCCGATACCTGGACTCAGGGTATCGGCCGATACCGAGTACTGATCCGATACCTGGGTCTGTACAGTATCTATACAATTGCAATTCATACTAGCACTGTATGAATTGATAGAATTATTTTATGGTGTGCTTCAGACTTATCCCTTAATTAAACATGAACACAATACATAGAGTGAACTAGAGTATTTTTATTCTCTGACATACATTTCACAGCAATATATTATTTATCTTTCTATTATTTATCAAACTTAAAATGCAGCCACACATCTAATACTGTAACACTGAAAAAAGGTATTTTAGATTTACAATATAACTGTATAAAAAAAGTGCAACAAATAAATCTAGGAATCTAAAAAAATGATATGAATAATATAAGAAAATTATCTCTTTATAATTTAAGGTCCATAAACAGTTTTGTTAAATAAACGGCATTTCGGTTTTGACATTGGCTGGTCATCCAGAATAATAAACTTAATAACTTACATGTTGTCGGTTATATTTATCGCTCGTTGGCTGTCTTTTGAAAACATTTCTCTTCGTTTGAATGAAGCTTTCAGAGATTGTTGATTCTGGCGCGGCTCATCCTTCTCTGCCCTTGCCTTTGTGTAATCGTGTTCTGCGGGGTTACTCGGTGTTACTTGAAGTTGCTAATACTTGTTCCACCCCTCAAAATTGCAGTATGGCATATGAGACATGTCGCCGTTTTACTAGCTGGTTGTCCAGTCTGAAAAACTGCCAAACTGCGGACATACTGCAGGGCGCGCGCGCGTTTTCTTCTTCGCTGCTCTAAACAGTGGTTGCTTGTGTGGAAACAGCACGACTTCCTGTGTTGCCACAAGCAACCACTGTTTAGAGCAGCGAAGAACAATTGAGCTCCGATTTGCAGCGTTACGCAAACCTAGTGTGCATAACTAGTTATTGTTGAAGAAAATGGTATCGGATCGGTACGCGGATAGCACTCGCCGATACCGATGCCAGAATTTTTATTGGTATCGGCGGCATTTCCGATACTAGTATCGGAATCGGAACAACTCTAACAGCAACTGCATTTGGGGTTCGCTAAAGGAAGCAAATGCTTTTCTAAGAGAAAGTTTTCTAAGAGAAATTAATAATTTTGCAACAGGAAGAAGTTTGATGACGTGTCTTCGCTTTAATTTAGCATGGAAAGCGACAGCTCTGCTATGAAATGAACAGCATTTCTGTTTTCAAGCTCATTTCCCAGTACATTCAGCATCTGGCTCATATTCGCGATCTCAAACAAATTCTCAAAACTATCATTTTCAACATGTTCAAAAAAAATTATTTTGACAGTGACACTAATATTTTATTACGTTCAGTACGTGCTCTCCAGTAAATCGCTGAGCCATTTCAAGTTTTACTGATGATACATCCTATTCTTTTGTTTTCTGCCTGCAGTAACTATGAGTGAAACATCACTTCATCATTGTGTATCAGACATTGCCATCTTGTGGAATAAAGTTGCACTTATTCAGTCAAATTATTTTTCAATTAAAACTGTATTTCATGTTAAAATAGAGACAAGACCTTTAAAATACGATTTTTGAAGGCAGATTAGTGTCATCTGGTGGAAGTAAAAAAAGAAAAACCTCTGTAATGCCATATCTATTTTGCACTCTTGATCATTGACTGTCACCCCTTTACTGTTGTGTGGTTTTTTTATGCATTGTGGCTGATTTCTAGATTGTAAAAATTTCTCTTTTTTATATTTTTTGTATTTCTGACCATGAACAACACAAGTGTGACTATTTTTTTTAACGTCCATTTAGGTTTTTTGAATCAAATCCACGTTTTTTTTTTTTTTTGTGGTCCCATAGTGTCTGCCGCAAATGGCACAAAATGTCATACCATTCCGATGAAGTGGCGATTTTTTAAAATTCAAACAACATTTTTTTTGTCTAAAATGACCAAACAACACCAGAGGGTTAAAAAAAATTTGTTTTAATAAAACATAATTTCTGTTAACTTTACTGGAGGAATGTTTGTTCATAACTTTGAGAGAACCTTGGACCAAATGTTATCCAAAGTTCTGAGAACGTTCCATGTTAGCTGGGTTCTCTTACGAGAGTATCTCTCGTACTGCGTAATAGCTTACGCTAGGGGAAAAACTCTTTTCCACGAGATATTGAAGCCAAAAATTATCCTTAATTTTTTATTAATGTAAAACGCTTTGCAGCAGCAAGCAGACATAGGCGAAACAGCTCGCGCGCCTATTGGTTGCTCTGCAGCAAATGCAGCGGCCTATCGAGAGAGACTCTGCGTGACGTAATGGCCAATGGGGGCAATTCGCGCCCATATCGTCACGTCCCGCCAGAAGGGGCGTGGTCTCACCCTATAAATATGCTCGTTAGGCTGGTACAAGCTGATTTTTATCTCTTCAGCGACGCACACGCATCGCTGGATCCGGAGTGAGAAGCCGCGCCGTCGAAGCAAGCCTTTCAGCGGGACGAGCTCTGGAGTCGCTGGCCCTCGCCGCCTTCAACTGCCGTACCTGCTGCGCTTTCCGGCGTTCTATATCCTTTTATACTCTGTGTGTATTTACTCTGTTGAGAGTGTTTGCTCGCTTACTTGACGCGACTCACACTTCTCTCACAAAAGAGCTGCGTCTTTTTAAAGATGCCTTCCTGTGGCTCGTGCCGCGCCCCGCTCAGCGATGGAGACCGGCACGTCATCTGTGTTTCCTGCCTGGGTGAGGATCACGCGGCTCTCGCGCTCGCTGACGGCGGATGCCCTCATTGCGAGCTTTTGCCTATGGTGACTCTGAGGACTCGCCTGGCATCATTCTCCGAGCCTTCACCGCAGCCCGCCGTGGTGCCGCGCCGCAAGAAGCGCCGCGCCCAGCGCGCTCCCGAGCTTTCTCCAGCCCGCCAAAGCTCGCCGGTTCGCCCGCCAGCTTCGCCGGCTTCGCTCGAGTCGCTCACTGACGGACAACGGCCGCCGCCTCCATCCACGAGTTTGACGAACCCACCGAGGCGTGTTCTCTTCTGGCATCCGATAGCGAGGATTGGGCGAGCTCCGTGGACCTCCCCTCCGCTAGCGTTTCCCGCCAGACCACTGGTAAGAGAGCCGGCATTGAGACTGAGCTGATGCGTCTGCTCTCTCAGGCCGTGGAAAGCATCGGCCTCGACTGGGAGGCGCCCGCGCAACCGCCGCGCAACAGGCGAGCTCTGTGGACCTCCGCCTTCTGTCCGCGAGTCGTCAAGGAAACGGGCCAGCATCAAGACCGCGAGCCCTAAAACCGCGGCTAGCTTTCTTTACGTTATAAGAAATCTACCCCGCCCCCCATGGGCGTGCGTCACCGGCAAATGAGAAAAGAGTGTGTTTTAGTCCCCACCGAGGCCGGACTAATCTCCATTTCTCAAACATTTCTCAGCTCCTCGTTTGAGCGGCTGAAAATGTCATTATTGGAGCAATGAGCCTGTTGTATAACACGCACACCTGTATACAAACGCCGACACACACAAAACTGTGATGACGCTCTCTTATCTGCTTGCGCTAGTGTAGTTCTCCCTGTGGCCCAGTGGCGGAACCCGAAGCTTTCACGCGGGAGACCCGTGTTCGATCCCGGCTCTCGCAGCAGATAAAAGTTTAGTCTCGCCGCGGCCAGACTTCCACAGAAACTTTTCGCTCGTTCGGTTCCAGAAAATGTGACTGTTCCAGTGTATGTTGCAGTAAACAAGCTGGTATTTCTACACACAAACACAGCCCGCCACGGTACAGGGCTCGCACAAATGAAATCGACGCATGTCAATTGTGCATTAAATGTAGTGAATGTGCCCACAACCCAGTGCCCACAAACACTACCACGGTTTCTGTAAAACGAAACCAACACAAGTCTTCCTAGCCTCCTAGGAAATTGACGGTGTTTCAGTCTCGCCGTGGCCAGACTTCCACTGAAATTTTCGCTCGTTCAGTTCCAGAAAATGTGACTGTTCCAGTGTATTTTGCAGTAAGCAAGCCAGTACCATGCCCGCTTGCCTGCACACAAATGCTGTTCCCACGGCGACCCAGATAAATCACATAAATGGTGTATTTTCTGGTATTCCGGCCACAGCCGATGGTGTTATGAGTGTATTGAAAATGGCTACAACCCAGGGCTCATTTCTACACACAAACACAGCCCGCAAAAATGCAGGGCTCGCACAAACAAAATCGCCTCATGTCGATTGTGCACTAAATGTAGTGAATGTGCCTACGTCTCAGTGCCCACAAACACTACACACCACATGTCCCACGGGTTCTGTGAAAACGAAACCAACACGCATTCAGTCAGCTCAGGCCGACGGTGTTTTTCAGTGCAGTAAATGTGCCCGCTGTCCTGCGCCCACATTCACTCACAGACATGTTAAGCCCCACGGGGCTCGCCCCGCTCTCTCTCCCTCAGCAAACTGCTATAAGGGTTTTGAGCGCGGCCAGGCTGCCCGCCGCGATCGGCGCGCCCCCCGCCTCACACACTGTAAACACAGTGTCTGCGTTACAGCACGCCGGAGCTCTCTTGCCGTCACTATGTTTCGGCCAGAGCCCAGATCTCATTCTACCCCTAGCTATTCACGCGAAAGTGTGGGCACAGCTTCCTGGGGTATCAGAATGGGTGCTGAACATTATATAAAGAGGCTATTCGCTACAGTTCGCTCGACGTCCCCGCCGTTATACGGCGCGCGTCGAGACGACGGTGGAAAACGAAGTATCTCATCTACTTCGAGCCGAGATAGCGAAACTACTGAGCAAAGGCGCTATAGAACCTTTATCTCAAGCTCAGAGCAAAGGGGGCCTACACAGCAGATATTTTCTGGTACCGAAAAAAGATGGAGGTCTCGGACCCATTTTAGATCTGCGACAGCTGAACAGAGCGCTTGTGAAGCGCCAGTTCAGAATGCTTACGACCAGGAAAATCCTCGCGCAAGTGCGCCACGGGGACTGGTTTATGTCAATAGATCTGAAAGACGCCTATTTCCAAATACAAATAGCGTCCCATCACAGGCGATTCTTGAGATTCGCCTTCGAGGGCCAGGCATATCAATACACAGTCCTGCCGTTCGGCCTGTCCCTAGCACCTCGTACATTTACGAAGTGCATGGATGCGGCGCTCGCACCCCTGAGACTTCAGGGCATGCGAGTCCTGAACTACTTGGACGATTGGCTGATTCTAGCTCGATCACGATCGGAGCTCATAGAACACAGGGCCGCATTACTCGAGCACCTCGAGGAGCTGGGCCTCACAGTCAATTGGGCGAAGAGCTCACTGTCTCCCAGTCAGAAAATTTCCTTTCTGGGTACCGTGTTGGACTCGCTGTCCATGACAGCACGCCTGTCACCAGAGCGCGGGCTAAATATTCAGCGCGGCGCGAAATCCTTCCGCCACGGCGCGATAGTTCCGCTCAAAAGGTTTCAGAAAATGCTGGGGCTGATGGCCTCAGCAGCCTCTGTACTCCAGTTGGGCTTGCTCCGCATGCGCCCACTGCAGATGTGGCTGAAAGCGCGGGTTCCACCCAGGGCATGGACAGCGGGTCTGTTTCGCCTCAGGGTCGACCTTCAGTGTGTTTCAGCTCTGGAACCTTGGAAAATAACCAACTGGTATCAGTCAGGGGTGAGTCTGGGGACCGCTTCGAGTGTGAAGGTGGTGTCTACGGACGCCTCCACCTCGGGGTGGGGAGCGCTGCTCGAGGGCAGACCGCTAGCTGGCCTGTGGTCAGAACGGGAAAAGCTCCTTCACATAAACTGCTTGGAGATGATAGCAGTCGACAAAGCGCTACGGCGTTTTTGTCCCCAGGTAACAGGCCACCACGTCTTGGTCCGGTCGGACAACATGTCAGTGGTGGCATACATAAATCGCCAGGGCGGCGTCAGGTCACGAAACCTTCACAGGCTGACGGAACGCCTCCTGGTCTGGGCTCAGCACAACCTGCTCTCACTGAGAGCAGCGCACGTGCCTGGTCACCTGAATGTGGGACCAGACAGACTGTCCAGGAACAATGTTCCAGCAGGGGAATGGTCGCTGCACCCGCAGACGGTCCAGCTGCTGTGGAAAACGTTCGGCAGAGCACAGGTGGACCTATTCGCGTCCCACGAAAACGCTCATTGCCCGGAGTTTTTCTCGAAAAGCAAGAACGCGCTGGCTCATGTTTGGCCCCGCTGCCCCCTATATGCTTTTCCTCCTGTCTCGCTCCTGCCTCAGGTGTTGGAACGAATCAGGGAGAACGGATGCCCAGTGCTGCTCGTAGCTCCGCTCTGGACAAACCAGACGTGGTTCCCTGCCCTGATGCAGCTGACCAGCACTGCCCCATGGCCTGTACCATTGAGGAGAGACCTCCTCTCTCAGGCGGAGGGCTCGATTTGGCACCCTCGCCCGGAGTTGTGGTCCCTGCACGCATGGGCCATCAACGGGTACCCGCTAGCCTCCCAGAAGGAGTGTTAAACACGATCGCGCAGGCTAGAGCTCCGTCTACCAGGCGGCTCTACTCCTCGAAATGGTCTGTTTTCTCTGCATGGTGTCAAGCCCAGAGCTTTTCACCTGTGGAATGCGGGGTTTCGGAAGTGTTTTCCTTCCTTCAAGAGCTACTGGATAAGGGCAGGACCCCATCCACGCTCAAAGTATATGTGGCGGCCATAGCAACGTTTGCAAAACCGGTGTCTGGCCAGTCGCTGGGGAAAAACGACTTAGTCGTGCGTTTCCTTAGGGGAGCTCGGAGGCTGAACCCTCCCAGGCCCCCTTCAGTCCCGACGTGGGACCTTTCCACGGTCCTGGAGGCCATGAAAGGCGCCCCGTTCAAGCCAATCCAGCTGGTGGACATGAAACACCTGTCGTTCAAAACAGTGTTTCTCATGGCTCTCGCTTCAGTGAAGCGCATAGGGGACTTACAGGCGCTTTCAGTAAGCGCGTCGTGTATGGAGTTTGGGCCTAATGACTCGAAGGTCATTCTCAAACCAAAGCACGGGTATGTCCCGAAATCCCTCAATACACCGTTCAGGGCCCAGGTAATTTCCCTGTCCGCCCTTCCGGTTCTCAGTGAGGAGGAGGATGCGAGTCTCCTTTGCCCCGTCAGGGCATTGAGAGCTTATGTGTCACGCTCGTCTGTTTTCAGACAGACGGAGCAGCTTTTTGTTTTGTTTGGCGGGCGTTCCAAGGGACTCGGAAACAGAACAGAGCGCCTCAACACAGCGCCTATCCAGATGGATAGTGGATGCCATTGCGCTCGCTTACTCTGCGAAGGGCCTACAGTGCCCCTTGGGTGTCAGAGCGCACTCCACGAGAGGCGTGGCCTCTTCGTGGGCGTGGTCGAGCGGGGTTTCCCTGCAAGATATCTGTACGGCCGCGGGCTGGGCCTCGCCGTCTACGTTTATAAAATACTATAACCTGGAGGTACCCGCCTTACAAGCTAAGCTTTTGGCGGTCTAAAATTCAGTGCTATCTGCCCCGCTGTGCGGCCCAGATGCTGAGTTTACTGCAGCCCCATGAGTGTTGACACACGTATGGCCACCCAGATCAGGCTGAAAGCTTTCACCCTGGCTGCGCGTTTTATTGTCATATGATAGCCCCGCTGGGTGCTTTTTTATAGGGAATGACGCTTCCAGCCTCTCTTCCTCCACTCTATGTGAGTTTATGGTGATTATGCACTACATGAGCCCTGGGCTTCGGCCCCCGGGACTTTGGTGTTGGATCCCTGTACGCACGGCGTGTTGCATTGTGTTCCCCTAGCGTAAGCTATTACGCAGTACGAGAGATACTCTCGTAAGAGAACGTACTCGGTTACTAACGTAACCTCGGTTCTCTCTAGAGAGGGAACGAGTACTGCGTATCTTGCCGTGCTTGGAATACGCTCTGGTTCGCTTCAGCGATAAAAACCAGCTTGTACCAGCCTAACGAGCATATTTATAGGGTGAGACCACGCCCCTTCTGGCGGGACGTGACGATATGGGCGCGAATTGCCCCCATTGGTCATTACGTCACGCAGAGTCTCTCTCGATAGGCTGCTGCATTTGCTGCAGAGCAACCAATAGGCGCGCGAGCTGTTTCGCCTATGTCTGCTTGCTGCTGCAAAGCGTTTTACATTAAAAAAAATTAAGGATAATTTTTGGCTTCAATATCTCGTGGAAAAGAGTTTTTCCCCTAGCGTAAGCTATTACGCAGTACTCGTTCCCTCTCTAGAGAGAACCGAGGTTACGTTAGTAACCGAGTACGTTTTCCCAAATTGGCTTTAGAGACATACTCAGAAGTACTAATAACTTTTTTTTGACTGATATCTCTTCAATTAAGGTAGTTGTAAATATTTTCTTGTTAGCTCATTTTCTGAATGAATAGATCAGTAGTTTTATATTAATGGTGTGTGAGAAATTATGACATTAAATTGTAATGACAAAAAGTAACCATGTTATATAAATGGTTACATACCTTTCAGCATATTTTACATAAACTTTCGGATATAGGTGTTTGTATAGGAAGGTTTATTATGCAGGTTGTGCACGGTTGTTAATTAAAGGTTTAAACTCTTACATCCTTGAAGGATAAAAGCTTGCAATTATTCCAAACAAGCCATGACGAAAACCATCCCTTCTTCAACATGAATTACTTTCCTCCCACTTTCAGATAAAACTCCTCAGGCTTGAAGTGCTGGCTACATACACGTGTACGCCACGATTTCTCAACTCTGGCTGCCGTTTTCCATCTCTCATTATTTTCCTCTTTTTGAAAGTCATGTCACATTTTATTTCAACTGTTTATTTTATTTGAGTTTTTTATGGTTGTAGTTTGTTTATAACCCTGCAACAATATTTCTGTCAGTTCACTTTAATATGTTTACGGGTGAATATTGACCTTTCCAATGTGGTGACCGCGCATTATCAGAAGCAGTTGTGGCATCCACTTATTATTGTCTATTTTTACAGTAGTACAGCGTGCAGAATGGATACCTCTTCAAACTAAATATTTTTTTCTCACAAATTATCAAACTGAAGTTTTATTCTGTTTCAGTATTTGCAGCTGAAGTGTGCAATTTTTACACCAATGGCGTTACCAAATCTAATTGCAAAGACTGATTGTTTTCAACCCTGTCTGTAATTGGCTGGACAATCAGATAGTCTCACCCCAAACACACACTATTGGTTGAGCCAGTGTTGCTATACTGAACTGATCCGGATTCTTTAAGTCCCACTCCGATCATATTTTGAGCTATTTTTAAACATTCCCAGTGGCCTTTAAATTATGATTATGCCATTTTTAGCCAAACTCACAAAACCTGTGCCGTTTTCTGGGACTTCTCTTCAGCCAACACATTCTCATCCCAAGGCGTCATCTAACTGACACTTTTGACCATGCGTCAACATGCCGACGCACATGGTACCCCTTAAGCGTTAATATGAGACGCTCATCCTCGGGCGTCATCTAACTGACGCTTTTGACCATGCGTCTAAATCCGACGCACATAGCACCCTTTAGCGTCAGTTAGATGACGCTTCCGTTATGGGTAGGTTTAGGTCTGGGTTAGGGTTAGACCACTAGGAGGCGTGTCTCATATTGACGCTTAAGGGGTACCATGTGCGTCGGCATGTTGACGCATGGTCAAAAGCGTCAGTTAGATGACGCCTTGGGATGAGAATGGGCTGCTTCAGCAGAGCAGCAGTAGCTCATTAGCAATTCGCCTCTGCGTTGTGGGCGGAGATCGTTGGATTGGCTCCTGACAGAAAAGCGCCACTTTGGCCGCACTGTGCTAGCAAACAGGCGGGATTGTTGAACTAGCTCCCGACAGAAAAAAAAAAAAACTTACCGGTAAAGACACAGGCTGTCCAGTTGATGGTGTCTTGATGGAAGGCACTGCATCCGGCTTCAAAAACAATTTACTGACGAAGCCCATTTTTTTTCTCCTGCCAGTTGGTGAAACAGTCTTCTGTGAAGTGCTGACCGCAAACCGATGTGTGGTTGTTAACATTGCCGTGACCAAGGAACGTAATCTATCTCTCACAGCAACATGTTTTGGTAAAGCATGAAAGCTAATACCACTATCTCTCCTCTTAGCATTGCAACCCGCTACCGCACATAGGTGTTGATCCGCCATCGTCTTCTCTACTCCTCAGAACCTGAGCGGACGGGGCGGAGGGGAGTATGAGCTTGTGGCCCCGCCCAGTGGAGTTACTACGTCACAACTCCAGTCTATTTTAGCCGGCATTTTAGCGTCTGCTACTGATTCACAGCCATTTGAATGTAGAAATACTCAGAAATACAACTTTGAGCTTATTTTTCTCAAGATATGTCCTCTAACATCAGAAAAATGCCACAAGAACATGTAAACACCTAGAAAAACATTATTTTCATCGGAGTGGGTCTTTAAAGACCCCCCCATGGTGAAAATCAAGTTTGTATTGTTGTTTATACAGTATGTCTATGTGGTGTTTTAATATGCTTTAAGACAAACCATGTGCAAATTCATAAGTCAACACCATTGCTAAGTATTTTCTGCAGTGAAACTGCAGTGAAAAAAAGACGGTTTGAAATCGCCGGTGTTTCTGACGTCACAAACTAGCCTGTAACCAATCACGTCATCGTGCTGGAGGGCTTTAGCATATCGTTACTAGCAATGTTTGGGGTAATGTATTACAAGTAATGTGAATTATGTAATCAGATTACTTTTTCAAGTAACTAGTAAAGTAACACATTACTTTTAAATTTACAAGAACATATCTGAGTTACTTTTTCAAATAATAAAACAAGCTACTTTGTTTTCCTATGTATTGACTGACTTCTCTCCTGTCCCCATGTTGAGAGAAATCGGGAGTAAGTTCAGAGACATTGTGTCCGCCGTGTAAACATGATGGTTATTTTAGTTCTAGACAAAATGTGATCATCTCACTTGCCCAAATACAGATGCAGTATTCCTAAAAATGAATAAAAACAGTGACATGCAAACTCTGAATTTAACACAAACCTGCAATAATTCAATGTTGAATTACACAAATATACTTTATGTATTTAATCTCACTTTATTAACCACTGTCTTTGCTGCTGACTTTCGCCTAACCAATTCAACCATACTAATAAGCCAAAATGACTTTAGATAAACATAATATTTGTGTTTCATTTTTTTATCTGCGATCCAGAACAGCAGCACAGCTGAAAGGTTTGTTTGAGCTGCGCCCTCTACTGTACATCCGTGAATTTGCATTTCCTTCAGACTTCAGACAAAAAATGGCTTACTAGTAGTTATTAGTTGTCTCTGCATATTCAACTGTGATAGGAGAAAGCAATTTAACATCAAGACAATGACACACTTCCACTTAAACTGCAGTATAAATAATATGAGTTACAATGTCTAAAGTCTCTTTAGTCACCTCTGTCCTCTGACCAAATAGAGCATCTTTATTTCTGGCTGCTGTGTCAATTTCCATTTCCCAGAATTGTCCACATCCTTCATTCTGAGCGTGTGCATCTTAATCACACCATCAGCTTCATTTCAGCAGAAACCTGAGCAAAACGAAGGTAAAGAACAGGAAAAGGTCAATCCTTCATCACAGCTTACAGCCGATAGGGTGATTGAAAGACATGATATTTTCACCAGAACAAGACAGGGTTGTTGGATAGCCTTCGACTTTACATAAAGCAATTGTGTCACCATAAAACAGAATGGAAAAACTTTTTTTCTGTATAATTTGACAAACACTTTCAAGTACGTGCAGAACATGTTCATTGTAGTGCATGCCCTTTTTGCTATGACCTTGAATCAACTTTCTGCATGATGATTCTCACCTTATTCACAGCGTTGAAATAGTAACTTCAACCTGCTTTAACTACAATAATACCAATGAGACCGCTCAGAATCACCTCATTTAGACAGACTGTCAAAATCAGTTCCTTCTGGAAGAAAAATAAAATAAAAGAGACAGTTAATGTTTTATTTCCAAAAAAGGAATCTGGACAGAAATAAGACATGCTGTCCATTGGGTGCATACAAGGATATCGATGTGTTTTTGGTAACGCTTCCTTTTACAGTACAGTACTTACGTGTACTTACAGTGTACTTACCTAGAAAGTACTGGCTAATATATGGTAAGTACATGGGTTAGGGGTAGGTTCAGGGTTAGTACCTAGTTATTACCCAGTAATTATAATTACTATAATAAGTACATAGTAAGTACATGGGTAACAGGACTGTAAAAGGAAGCGTTACCGTGTTTTTGCAACAATTGTTTTCTTTAATCAGAAGCAGGTCTTGTTTACAATAATTATCATTTTCTGAAGAGTTCATGCATTCATAGATCAATATAATGATTTTTAATGCCATTTTTAAAGGTTCTCTAAGCGATCCTGGTTGACGTCACTTCTTGTTGACGTTTGAACTATTGTCAAACAAAACGGAGGCTAGCTAGACCCTCCCTCCTCCTCATCTGCACACTAACCCCCCAAAACACACCCCCAAACCCTTCTTGTCGGTCATTGGCTGGAACAGTTTGTTATGTTTCGTGGAGCGGGTCGCTGCAGTTTGTTTTTGTTGCTGTTTGTGGAGCCTGGGCTGTCTACAGAGATCGCGTTTCTTTACAGTGTGTTCAGGGGACAGGCAGCCAGCGGATAGTGAGGAGATGTTTGCTGTATGTGACAAAAAATGTTTTGGCCTAAAAAACGCGTGACATCGCTTAGAGCACCTTTAATGTCACTGACATATCTTAGGTTCCTTACTATTTATTACCTTTAAACCATGCTGTTGGAAGAATGCATTGTCACAGCACACAGCCCATGAAAACTACATTTTCATTGGCTTTAGAACAACCATGGGGAGGCTAGTTTATCTACACACTACCCACAACCTAAAATTACCTACAATCAAGGCAGCGGTTGGCGAGTCACGACACTACATTACATTGAAGCTATGTGCCATTTTTAACTGAATCAGAGCCGAAACAATTCAGGCTTTTTATGCGTATCTAGTTGTTGCTTGAACTGATGCCTTCGATTCTGGTCGTTTACTTTGTTAACTCCATGAACAAACTCATTCACGAGCATGACTTTTTTAACGCTATATGATAGAAAGGACCGCGTAATTGATCCCTTCAAATCTACAGTAACATTGTGTGCCAAATACAATTTGACATACAAATCGTGTATTTGTCGCATGACACC
Organism: Rhinichthys klamathensis goyatoka; assembly: GCF_029890125.1. Taxonomy (NCBI): domain Eukaryota; kingdom Metazoa; phylum Chordata; class Actinopteri; order Cypriniformes; family Leuciscidae; genus Rhinichthys; species Rhinichthys klamathensis. Next base: position 1,111,538 of record NW_026606648.1, on the reverse strand, counting down.
ACTACTTGAGGAAAAATGTAGCTTGTTTCTAAAAAAAATGGTTTGTACAGCCGAACTACTGTTCGAAATGTAGTTGTTACCTTTACTTACAGTAGTTACAGTCCAGCATTGTCGGCAACAGTTTGATTTCGCAGGCCATCCAGAATCTGATGTCATTGTTCAGTAATTTGAAGCTTCGAGGAGTATGTTTTTGATCTTTTATAGATTTGGATCTACTTGATATTCTTGTTTCTGCTTACGAACAAGATTTTCTCAGCCTAATAATTCATAAATCACCTGCACTGTCATCTTTCGTAGCTGTCAGACCCCTACACTCGTTCTCTTGAAATACTGTACGCATCTATAGCATAAGGGATTTCAAATATATACCTTTTGTCTCTTGACATATCCTTGCCGCTGTGCTTAAATATGTTTGTGTGACTTTGACAAAGGCACGTCACACATTAAGCCAAAAGCCTCCACACAGTTCCATGGGTTGATTTTTCTGTAAGCATTGTTATTCTTTATTAAAGCCACAATCTCAGGCAGTGGTAGCAGTGAATGAGGGCTGGTGTGCCTGAGTCTGACACATGGGAAAAGAGGAGTGATGAAGAGGTAATTAAAGACAGGAAAAGGTGAATATGATTTTGTGGGGATCTGTCGGTAATTGGACACATGAAAGACACAAGTAGGGTGCATCGCTAGTGCTGCTGCTCCTTATTAGCCGCTAATGTGAAAACCAATATTTCAGCCCACGTCAAGGTGCAGTGGGAGACGGCAGCTCTCGCAGACAAGTGTGGGGTCCCCACTGAGAGTTTGAGAGCATGCCAGGCATTGTCCTCCACCCTCCTCCTGTTTAATTCGTAGACATATCCTGGTTCAAATAGCCCTTCCTTGTTTTGGCTGAAAGCTAGCTCCTCTGTGTCAAATCAGTTGGGTTAAAGAACACATACCCTACAGAGAAATACCCATATCTTACCGCTGTAATTGGAAGAATATGCCTCGCTATTGGACTGAGTGTAGTCTGACTTTTGAGCTTTTTAGGAATTTGTTCAGTCTTTTGTCAAATATAATGACTTTTAGGGCTGGATCAAATATACAGTATATATTTCAGTTAATTGCAATCTTAATTTGAACCATCTCATTGTCAATTCTTGAAATCCTTCAAATCTTTACTCTAGTGTTTCCTTCATTGCTTTTCAGTGGTGCAAACATGTGACCAAATGACTCTAAAGAGCTGTTTTTTTGTGTGTGAATCAAAATCATGTTAATGTGTTCGTGATTGTGTTTCTCTGAGTTATTCTCCTGTTTATTGTTTTGAATTCTTGGATTAAATACTATTTGAGTATCTTCATCATTGTGCGCTTTCATTATAGCCACCGACCGTGACACAAGTTTGGTCTTATTCACAAACAACTGACTCTCTAAATGAATAATTAAAAGAATAATTTGTTTGAACCATTCATGAAACACTCACAAAACCATGAGTTACAAGTTTGAATCAGTCTGATGAATCCTCTACTGAATTCATATAGGCTACTTAATTGGATTCATATAGTTTAAAACCTCTTGAGTTTCACCGGCCCACCGGTGGGCCCAAATCCATTACATTTTTAAAACAGTAATATCCTAAAGTAATCTTGACAAACTATATATCATTTGAAAGCTTACAATCTCTAGTTTCCATATTTGGTGATCTTCAAAATAAATTACAGAGGAGCCGTAATTTATCAATTTGCAACAAGAATATTTTCATACTCCTAAGGCGTGTTTACCTTTATTTTGAAATAGTGATGAACATGAAAAATCATGAAAGAAGGGTAGAAACCTCAGTTTGTTTTCATGCCAAGAGTTTAAAAGATAGCATCCATTCAATTATTTTAGAAAAAAAGGTCTGAAATGTTTTTAAATATAAAGGAAAAAATGATAGATTCACCATTTGTGATGTGGCAGCAAGCTATAACGCACATACTTGTTCCTTTTATGTGTTTCTTAGAGGTTGAATTCATATCAAAATCTACCAAACTTCTCATATTACTTCTGAATAGGATGTCTACTTCATAAATTGTATGAAAATTGTGAAAATAATGGTTCATATCACTCAAAACAATGTAAATGGAGGCGCCCTTATATGGGCAGTAATGGAGTCTGGTTATCATCTAGTGAAAAAGTTTGGTACTGCGCCCAAACAAAATCTTATTGAAAGCTAATTTTTTGAGATATCAATCTAAAATTTGAAACACAACTTGTTCAGATTGTTGGCTTTGATTTTTTTTTGTGTGCAGTTTTAGAGTCGCCCAGGTTTTGAAAATATATATTTTATATAAAATATGAATAATTACATTTTTTACATTGTACATTTTCATAAACCCAAACTTCTATAACTTTTTTTCTGTTTCACTTTAATTTATTTCTCTTCTACAAAAATCTGCCAAATGTCTTCTCGAGACCAATCTTACGTCTATATTCCAAAGCATTCTTGAATTACAACCATTTAAAGGGGTGATTCAGGATTTTGGACATTGGGCCTCATTTCCAAGTTAGCCTTAGTGTTATTTATCAGTGGAGACAGTTTTAAAAAAATTTCATCCAGTCGTTCCAGTTGCATAGTTCGCCGGTGCTAGGCTAGCACGAGTCAACGGTAGCTGCTAGCCTGCCATTAAAAACAGTTTTACCCACTCCACAGTACACCAAAAGCAAATAAATTATAACGCCAGACTATCGATGTAAATGTCTGTTAAAATATATTACCTTTTTTAGCACACCAGGGTGACTAGGAACATGAAGTTGTCTAGCTATGACTTCTTGTTTCACAGGAGTTTAAATATGAGGAAACACAAAGGCCAAATTCCCTTAATCATCCATCACAATGAGTAAACCCAAAGAATATAGTTCTGATGTGCATCAAAAGATTGAAGGGGAATCACAAAATAGAAAGTGGCTGTAAGAAAATATAGCTAAAGGATTGAAAATCCCCATTTTGACCATCAGGGCAATAATTAAGAAGTTCCAATCAACTAAAGATGTTACGAATCTGCCAGGAAGAGGACGTGTGTCTATATTGCCTTAATGGACGGTGAGGATGAAAGTTTGAGTGGCCAAAGACTCTTCAAGGATCACAGATGGAGAATTGCTGAGATTAGTTGAGTCTTGGGGTCAGAAAGCCTATAAAAAAAAAATCAAGCAAACCCTACATCACCACATGTTGTTTGGAAGGGGTTTCAAGAAAAATCCTCCTCGCTCATCCAAAAACACACTCCAGCATATTCAGTTGCCGGACACGACTGGAACTTCAAACGGCACAGGGTTCTGTGGTCAGATGAAACTAAAAAAATAGCTTTTGGGGAGCAAACACGCTAGATGGGTTTGGTGCACACAGGGATAAAAAGTACCCCATGTGTACAATTTAATATAGCCTACCGTTGGATCTTTAATGTTGTGGGCATATTTTTCTGCTGGAGGTCCTGGACTTCTTGTTCAGATACATGGCATTGTGGATTCTATCAAATATCAACAGATAAAAAATCAAAACCTGACGCCCTCTGCTAGAAATCTTATAGCCTAATGGGCCGTGGTTGGATCTTCCATCAGGACAATGATCCAAAACAAACATCAAAATCAACACAAAAATTTGTTACGGAGCACAAAATGAAGCTTCTGCCATGATCGTCCCAGTTCCCTGATCTGATGAGTGTAGTGAACTGAAGAGAAGAAGCACCAACATGGATCTAGGAATCTGAAGGATCTGGAGAGATTCTGTACGAAGGAATGGTCTCTGATCTCTTGTCAGGTGTTCTCCATACTCATCAGGCAATATAGGAGAAAATTAAGAGCTGTTATCTTGTCAAAAGGAGATTGAAAAAAGTATTTTTAATTTTTTTTTTTTTATTCTAGGGTTACCAATAATTATGGCAAACGTGTTTTGGAGAAAAACATTTATTTCATAATGTGATTTCCCCCCCACTTTCAATTCTTTTACTTCAATGAAAGGTTAGATTTTTGGCAATTTTTTTAATGAAAGATCTAAAGGATAAACAATGCAGATTTATTTTTTACAGCCCTTTACCAGGGGTGCCATTAATTCTGAGCATGACTGTATATAGTGCCTTGCAAAAGTATTGGTAGCCCTACATTTTTTTTCCATTTTTTTTTTTGCAGTCTTATGCTAAACTGCTTTAAATTGTTTTTTCACATCAATCTACACTCCATACACCATGACGACAAACTGATAAAAATGTATTACAAATAAAAAATTTAGCTCAGGGGCATTCCAGTTTTGCTGGAGGATCTTTGAGATGTTTATACACTTCGATTTGGAAAGGCACACACACCTGTCAATAAAAGGTCTAACAGCTGAAATTGCATATCAGAGCAAAAACCAAGCCATGAGGTCAAAGGAACAGCCTGCAGAGCTCAGTGACAGGATTGTGTTGAGACACAGATCTGAGGACGACTACAAAAAATTCTGCTGCATTGAAGGTTCACAGTAGAGCCCTGAACGGGACTGTTTTCTTACAGCTCCCGCTGAACTTCTGACCACTACTGCCCACTCTTGCCCGCACCCGCAAATGTTCTGTTACAGCTTTGTAGAAATTTGTTAAATTTCAGACATTAGGGCTATGCTAAATGTTCAGAATAACAGAGATAAAAGATTGTGTTTAATTAAACTGACCATAAGATAAAGTAATGCTAGCACCACATATGACAAACACATTCAGTCAACATTTTATTAGCTATATAAAACTCTATCAGCTAGTGGAGCCTAAGACAAATTTAAGCATATGACCTAACAAGGCACAATATTTAATTGAATTATTTATAAAATAAATAAATATTAAACAAATTAAATATAAAATGAATAAAACCTCAGATATCACAGGTGTTTATGTAGCTTATTAGGCATACCGTATTGTTCCGATTATAAGACAATGTTTTTTTTTCTTAGAAATACATCTGAAAAAACATGTTTGTCTTAGGGTACATTTACACGACAATGATGTTCTAAAAACGGAAACGTTTTTTTTATTTGTACAGATGACAACGTTTTCAAAACGATCCCGTTCACACAAATCCGTGAAAACAACCAATAACGCTGTATTATGGATGCCAGACAAGTAGTTGGCTCCAGATTGCATTGAAGGAAGAGAAAGTTACTGATCGACTGCGTTGAACTTCATTTGTCACTCCTTTCTTGTTACGTGGGAAATCGCAGGACTGCGGGACCACAGGACCTGCACTATATTTTTTGACCGCCCACTCCCACCCTCAGCAAAGATATAACGGCTCGCTTCTGCGAGATTTGCATTGGGTCCTGAGGGATCCTCCATAATGCTTAAAGGGATACTCCACCGTTTTTTCATATTAAACAATGTTATTCCCTTAACTAAGACGAGTTGATACAGACCTCTCTTGTCTCAGTGCGTGCACTAAATCGCTCTGGCGCGCGGAGACACTTTGATAGCACTTAGCTTAGCCCAGTTCATTCATTAGGATCCAAGCAGAGAAGCGACCAAACACCTCCACGCTTTCCCTATTTAAATACAGTAACACGAGTAGTGTAACTCGACCAAGAATGGTGACACAAAATAAAACGTTGCGCTTTTCTATGCGTGTAAAGTGGATAACTATAATGTATGGCGGAATACCATAACAAGTGCTTGGGAGCACTTTGACTCGATATCATCACTCGTGAAAAATTCTCTCCCCCTCTACTTTTCCGGAGTGATGATATTACTGCGCCGAGTCCATAGATATATATGCGCCGAGTAGAAATGCTCCCAAGCACTTGCTGTGGTATTCCGCCATACATTATAGTTATCCACTTTACACGCTTAGAAAAGCGCAACGTTTTATTTTGTGTCACCACTCTTGGTCGAGTTACACTACTCGTGTAACTGTATTTAAATAGGGAAAACGTGGAGGTGTTTGGTTGGTTCTCTCCTTGGATCCTAATGAATGAACTGGGCTAAGCTAAGTGCTATCAAAGTTTCGCCGCAAGACAGAGCGATTTAGTGCACGCACTGAGTCGAGAGAGGTATGTATCAACTCGTCTCAGTTAAAGGAATAACATAGTTTAATATGAAAAAACAGTGGAGTATCCCTTTAACGGAAGAAGATCTTCCTAGAACTGGCCTCCTGGCCAAACTGAGCAAATGATGGTTAGAGTAGTGACCAAGAAGCTGATGGTCACTCTGGTTGAGCTCCATAATCATATATGGAGATGGGAGATGTTTACAGAAGGGCAAACATCTATGCAACACTCCACTGGTCTGGGGTGTATGGCAGAGTGGCCTGACTCAAGCCTCTCCTAGGTGAAGACACATGGAAACCCACTTGGAATTTGCAAAAACAAAAAGCTATACAGAACTCTGACTGAGAAAAAAAATTCTCTGGCCTGATGAACCTCAGGTCCAAGCGTCAAGTCTAGAGGAAACCAGGCACCATTCATCACCTGCACACTACCATCCGATAAAGCACGGTGGTGGCAGCTTCATGATGTGTGAGTGTTTTTCAGCGGCAGGGAATGAAGGACTCGATAGGGTATAGGAAAGCTCAATGCAGCAATGAAATCATATCCTTAATGAAAACCTGATCCAGAGCACGCAGAACCTCGGACTGGGCAGAAGGTTCACCTTCCAACAGGACAATGACCCTAAGCACACAGCTAAGAAAATGCAAGAGTGGCTTATGGACAACTCTGTTAATGTCCTTGAGAGTCCTAACCAGAGCCCGCTGCAGTACCAAGTACAGTACCTATACCAAGCCATCTGCCATATTAGAACATTCAAAACACTGATCAGACAGCAACATAGTGTCGGCCCAGATCCAGGTCACACCTGGTACGAGTGGAATCGTATTAACTTTAATATTTCCAACACACCGTTTATGTCTAAATGACACCACAAACGTAACAATATAGACATTAACCTCGAACACATCTCGGTTTTCATTTTGAATACAGAGTGTGTATCAATGTCAAAGACACATTTGCGCATAGGATATATTTACGGATTAATCTGATTAACACACTTATTGTCATGGTTATAGAGAGAAGCAGACAGGTGAGTAGTAATATAAACAGTGTTTATTGAACAGAGGCACGGATGTGAACTGCAGTGATGATCGGTGAGTAGACATGAAGAATCAGAATTGGATGAGGAACTGCTCGATGGTTAACTTGATATCTCTGTTATAGATGTGGGCTGGATACAGCATGCCAAACGACAGATGGCGGATGAAGAAGCAGCAGGAGATGATGGTCGGAGATGATGAACGGGATCTTCGTGGTAAGTATTCAGGTAAGGATAGGTGAGAGTCTGTGTGGTAATGTAAGGACAAGACCAGACAAGGAAGCGAAGGGGAAGTGTCTCTTTATAGTGAGGGTGATTGATGATGTGCAGGTGCGGTGAATCAGAAGTCTGGGGAGAGTGAACGAGAGGGCGGAGCGTGCTGATCTGGTGACTCCGTTACACTTATATTGAGCGATTCACAGCTGTATCAGTATATTTAACTTATGCCTTAGCCTACTCTGTCACCTCACACAATAGTTTGTGCATGTATTTGCAATTATTTCTTCATTAACAGCACATATGCCGTTGCTCATAGGCACATGGTATATTACATCAAATGCACATGCACTTCTCACCTTAGACCCTTAGCTGTTCACAAGTACCTATCAGAACTAGTCTATGCCTTTTGCAGGTTGTATGCCTAAATTAATTATTTTTGAACACCTATGAAAATTACATTCTCTATACAGTATGGAAAATTAAAATGAGATTATTGTAGGTGTTGTACACAGAACTACATTCCTCATTATCCAACAAAACAAATCAGGATTGAATGAGAAAATATGCATCAAAACCCAGTTCTTGTGGCTTGCTTCTTCATACTCCCAAAACGTTCTCCTAAAATGCTCCTAAAACATTATTCTCTCAAAACAAACAATTGCTCTGCTGGTGGTGGCATTTCCGACATTTGGCGAACACACTGACAGATATGATTTGTCAGTAGCAGCCATTATGTTTTTTTTTTAGATGTAGTTTGATATATGAAGTAAAATGGATGCAAGACTCAAGAGCTTGGTGCTCCTGGGAATAACTCATGAAAGCTTGACGACTTCTTGTCTGTGATGGTAAATTACACTGACATGCTTTGTCCTCAGCTACATGCAAAAAAGGAAAAATTGTGTTTCTTTAGGATGTGTATTTCCAAGTTAACGCTGAAACAAACCCACTTATTTGTGATTTAAATATGACTTATATGATTTCAAGCCTTTCAACCCATTTTTACAGTGCATATACCTGGGCTGGCATTTTGAGTCAGAAATGTGGAAGCAGAGAACCTACGAGCAGAGACACTGAGCTCCGGCGCATTATGACGAATGATTTTGACATACACTAGAGATCCTGACAATTGATTTTTCTGCGGCATGACACCGCGCGTCACAGGCATGCCCTCATTACCGGCCACACATCAGGTGATTTCACTGGGACCAGAAGGAGAATGTCATGTTATCACATCCACAGTGTCATGTCATGTTATATTTGCCACAGCTTGTCACAACAGTGGCGGTGCAACGCTTGTGATGGTGTTTATAACGGTTTCAGTTTGCAAACAAGCGCCTTTCAGAAAACTTCAACATCCCGCATGGCTTATCTGCAGAGAATTGTGGGATATGTGGAAGATATGCAAGTTTGAGAGAACGTTAAGAGGCTTCATTTACACCAGTTTTACATATTTCATAGCTTTCAGCATAATACCGGTAATTATTTCACAACAGCCTTTATTTTAATTCTAATTGATATTCAGGGAGAGTTTAGATACGCAGTGTGATATTTATTATATTATGTGCACGGTTTGAAATTAACACCCGCCAAATGCGTGTAAAAATCAACTGTGGTGGATAACGCTGTCCAATCACGAGCCAATGTGGCAGGTTACTTATTATGTTTACTCACTTTGCTGGGGAAGTTTGTGTAATCCAAATCTGCGCATATCTGGCTTACTTACATCACTACGCAACAAATAACGGCGTGCTTGTTCATTTGCATTGAAGCAATAGCGAAGATTAAAAAGCAATTGGGTAACAGAAAATACTTTATTATTTTCCAACATCCTAAATATTTTTGATGTTCTTTGTACTGTATTGATCTGTCCACCTAAATATATATTTGTGGTGACGAGGATGAAAGAGAAGTGAGATGACTGGATGACAGGATTTTGTTTGAATAAGAAATTAATGTATGAAATCCAAATTTTATACAAACATAAGGTCTTATGTAGTTAATCTGGTTTATTTTCTTTTTTTCCCTTTTTTTTTGGGCTAGTAGAAGTTCTGAATGGCCGGTAACTTAAAAATGTAGTAGCCAGATTGGCCGGTAAGTGAAAAAGATCATTTCAAACCCTGTTTATATGCACAGACTAGCTAGCAGTTCCTGCATAAATAAAGAACAAATAATTTAAAAAGACTGGTTCAAAAAAGAGAGAGGAAAAAAAAGAGAAGACTGTTTTGAAGGAGTATTATGTTAATCTATTTAGTCAGCTGTAACCATTTCAGTATCTTGTGTTGTTTCTTTCCACTAATACTAACTCAAGTTCATAGACTGTCCCAATTTTGTGTAAAATATCTTTCTCATCCTTTAGAGTTCACATTCCTTCATTATCCAATCCAATTTGCATGTACATGTATGCACAATATAGATTTCTTTTCAAAACTAATTTCAAGCATTTGACCATAAGCTTTTAGACTGAAAGTCTTTATGAGAAACATAAATTGCATAACATAAACATAAATGACCTGCGTCCAAACATTTGACTTGTAGTGTGTGTCTGTATTCAGAATATACATCAAATATTAATGCCTTCATAACTTAATAAAAAGTGCCACAGTCACATTTTATTTATTGTGCTGCATTTGATGAAAGGCACAAATATGTAATCCTGCAATGGAGAGTGCATTGAAAATAAACCGACTCATTAATATTAGAATAAAGCAGTCATTAGAATTAATTTTCCTCATGTAGGTTTGTTTGAAGACAACTTCTTACTCGCTAAAGTCCCGCATTTAGTCTAGTATGGATGAGAATTTGTTATATGGTGTTGAGGTTAATTGCTCCAGTAAAACATTCTATTAAGTTATCCATTTGTCATCACACCAGTGTTTTCTTGATCTAAAAATATTGCGCCAGATATTGAGTCTGTTATGATTAAATATTGATGCCCAATTTAGTCTGGTTTGCTCTCCCTGTCTCCAGTGCTTCTAAAGAACTGCAGTATTGAGTTCAATAAAAGGAGATTGTTGGCGAGCAATGCCAGAGCATAGAAAGGTCCCGAGGTCAAGTTCACTGAGGGGGTGGAAGAAATGAGCACGCTGAAGGGTTCTAGTGCTGAACGTTAACTTGTGGAAAGCCTGCACATATAAATGTCAACATAAAAAGAAAACCATTTACTCACTGGACATCATAAAGAAAATGGGCACGAGCAATTTTACAAACACGCGACAGAAGGCGGGTGATTTGTGGGGGTGAATTAAAGGGATAATTCACCCAAAAAATGAAAATTAGCCCATGATTTACTCACCCTCAAGTCATCCTATGTGTATATGACATTCTTCTTTCAGACGAATACAACCGGAGTAATATTAAAAAATGCCAAGCTTTATAATGGCAGTAAATGGTCGTTTCTGTTTTGAAGTCCATAAAAGTGCATCTATCCATCATAAAAGTGCATCTATCCATCATAAACGAATTCCACACGACTCTGGCGGGTTAATAAAGGCCTTCTGAAGCGAAGCAATGCATCTGTGTATAAAAATTATCCATATTTAAAACTTTATAAAGTAAAATAACTAGCTTCCGGTCAAACGAAAATACGGATTCCACTTAAAGGTACAATATGTAAGATTTTTGTAATAAAATAATATTGGGGGTCGGGTTGACTAGCTTTCGTGAGGCACACTCGCAAGGTCTCTCGCTCTCTGCGCGCTATGCATGTTATGCGCGCAGTATGTTCTATCTCGCTCTAGATTCCAGGAGATTTGAACTAATTTGCGGGCGTCAGGGAGACGCTTTTAATATGCGGGAGACTTGGGATGTCTGAACGTCTTTCACATGGTAACATGTGCTAACAATTTGCATTCAGAGGTTACACCTTTTGAGAAAAGAAGGGTTTAACCCTCCTTTGTGTGTATGTTATCTCTAAACTCTTAAAAACCTTATTGCCTTTTGTTTTACTTATTTGGAAATGAGACATTTGTATCAGTCGCACTAAGACATTTTAAATGATACCAAACATGTATAAAACTCGATGATAATCATTCACATTAAAGTTAAACCATTTAGATTCTTGTGTGAGTTTGGGTAATCTCTGTAAAGCCGCTTTCACACAGCGAGTTGATCCCGGGAAATTGCCAGAACACCTTCTGTGTGAATGCAAACATGACCCGGGATTGATGCCGGGTTGGGGACCTAGTAACATTGCCGGGATCAGTCCCGGAACGCGCGCTGTGTGAACAAAAGCCGTAACCAATGCCGTGTCGTAATGATGACGCTGAAGTGAAGTGAAAGCAGGCTAGTGAAACGGTACGTAATGCGCTAGTTTATGATCGAATCAGAGAAAAAAATGCACAAGCGTGGTTTCTCCAGAGAGAAATCGCAGCTCATAAGCAAACTATACACGCTGCTGAGACATTACATGTCACATCGATGTCACGTGTCTTTACGGGATTTTTACGGGTTGTGTGTGAACGCACTCTCTGATTCCCGAAAATCACTGGCAGTGTGAATGAACCAAAATCAAACGAACCTGGGTCAAATCCCGGGTCGCTTTATCCGTGTATTTTCCGGAATCTCTGTGTGAAAGGGACTCAAGAGTGAAGGATGAGGGGGAGAAATGTAGATTAGGATGAGGGAGGTGAGACCTTCGTCTCAATAGTGCACGAGGGGGAGTTCAAATGTTAATTTTCAGCAAGGTCCTTTGTCCACTCGAGGAGTGGTCGTTCCTCAACCAGTTCTTCCAGTTTTTCCAGTCTTACACACAGTGTGATATATTTCCTGCAGTTGTGTACTTACAATATCACAAAAGTTCCCAAAGATTTTTAATTTCAGAGAAATTCCAATTTTAAATAATGGCTTTTCCCTGGTAATTGTCGCCTGTCAATGATTTAATATCCGCGTTATTTCTGGTTTCCGCTTGTACTGCCATAGTAACCATGGCGACAGACGTGGACAACTGCGTAACATCTAGTGGCACGCTGTTGTTGTTTTTTGAGGATCAATATCAGCGTGGCGTTTTCGAGATGCCGAGAGCTCCACGTCCGCGACTAACTTTGACTTTGCAGAGACGCCGCTCTTTCGTACTTTATTAGACAGTGAGCAAATGTACATATAACGAATTAATGTTATATACAGTAGCTCAACATGATTATGAAATGTTAGAATATGATCAGTATGTTATTCTAATGTTGATTTAGCTTACTGCTCATACAGCCAACAAACTAACTCATAGAATAACATTATAACTTTCAACTCACTCAAATACAGTTTAGTATGATAATGTTGACCAAGTGAAACAGCGCTGCGTTACCGCACAAGTTAAATTTGTCAAATAAACTGACCAGTGTGAGTATTAATTCAGCACTTGCCGGTAGTTCGGTAGAATGAAATGTCCTCAGTCCTTTATATCCACGGACTCGCGTGTGGCGATGATATCAGTCTCTCATTAGCAATCGAGACCTGCTTCATACCACAGTGTCATGTTAAAAACATCAATGTATTCACTCATCCATAAACATTATTAGATCCATCGGCATGACGACAAGTTCCATATTTCCGCTTATGCGGCATCAACCTACGCCTTTTTTATTTTTGGGTGAACTATCTCTTTAACTGCGATTTTTCAGGATTTTCTCACGGTGGATAGTTATAAACTGGATGTGACTAGTAAAAATATATTAAAAATCTGCATTTGTAAATTTTAAGCCTTAAACTGTAGGGTTTAATATCATTTTTTTCCAACCCTGTCATTCTTTTTTGCTGATGACTAAGGGACAGTTTCTGCTCAGGAGGAATCCTCCAGTTGATGTGGCTAAGTGAGGAATGTGTCTGGTGCTGGAGGACTTTGACACGTGAAGTGTGTGTCATGACAGCTCAGAGTGACTCTATACCCACAGGCTGCTGCACGCACTGCTTTATTGATGCCAGTGGTAAGGGTACCGGGAACACATTACTAATATGTGGAGTTCTCTTCTGGAGGGAATTGGTGGAATGTAAAAACTCTGGGTACAGGAGTCCAGGAATGAGTGTGTGTGAATATTCTAACAGCAGACGCTGCAGGCTTTGATGAAGTCATTGAGACTCATGAACCCTCAAGACAGATGCATCACGCTGACAAAGTATTGCTGTGACTGGAGAAATCATTTCTTTCTCTCGTTCAGTCCATTTATTCATCTGTCATTTTTTTCTATCCACCCTTCTTTCCCTCATTTCTTTTTTTAATCCTATCCTCGCATTCGTCAGTCTGTCTGTCTTTCCTTCTTTCATTTGTTTTTGTCCCATGCATCCCTTTCCCTGCATCTGCTCTTTTCTTTCCATTCATCATCTATCCATGCATTTATTTATTTTTCCTTCCTTCCTTTGTTTTTAATCCACCCATCCATCCATCCATCCCTTTGGTTTTTGTTCCATTAATCTATTATTTCCATTTTTTTATCCATCCATTCATTCATTCATTCATTCTTTTTTTTAATCCATCCATCCCTTTCCATCTTTCCTCATCCATCCATCCTTCCATCCATCCTTCCATCCTTCATTATTTCCTTTGTTTTTTGACCCACCCATCCCCCTTTCCCTCTTCCCACCCATCCATTCTTCATCTTTTTCCTTTGTTTTTTGATCCACCCATCCCATTTTCCCTCTTTCCATCCATCCATCCATCCATCCATCCATCCTTCATTATTACCTTTGTTTTTTTGACCCACCCACCCACCCACCCACCCATCCATCCATCCATCCTTCATTATTACCTTTGTTTTTTTAACCCACCCATCCCATTTTCCCTATCTCCATCCATCCATCCATCAATATTTTCTTTCTTCCTGCTATTCTACATTCTTTACTTTTTGGATCATCCATCCATCATTCCTTCCTTCCTTTCTTTGTTTTTTTTTAATCCATCCATCCATCATTCCTTTATTCCTTTGTTTTTTAATCCATCAATATGTTCTTTGTTTTTTGACCCATCCATCACTTTTCCCCTCTTTCTATCATACATCCATTCAACCTTTCTTCTTTTTTCCATCTATCCATCTTTCCTTTCTTCCTGTTTTTTTGTTCCCATCCATCCATCCATCCATTGTTCCTGTTTAGTTTGTTCTGTTCCATTCAACCCTTCTTCCTTCCATCCATCCATTTTTTTGTTCCATTAATCTCTTCTTTCCCTTTTCCATCCATCCTTTCTTCCTTTGTTTTTAATCCATCAATCCAAACATCCATCATAATGTCCTTTGTTTTTGACCCATCACTTTTTCCCTCTTTCTATCCATCCATCCATTCAACCCTTCCTCTTTTTTCCATCCATCTTTCCTTTCTTCCTTTTTTCTTCCATCCATCATTTGTTCCTGTTTTATTATGTTCCATTCAACCCTTCTTCCATCCATCCATCCGTCCATCCATTGTTTTTTGTTCCATTAATCTCTTCTTTCCCTTTTCCTTCCTTCCTTCCTTCCTTCCTTCCTTCCTTCCTTCCTTCCTTCCTTCCTTCCTTCCTTCCTTCCTTCCTTCCTTCCTTCCTTCCTTCCTTCCTTCCTTCCTTCCTTCCTTCCTTCCTTCCTTCCTTCCTTCCTTCCTTCCTTCCATCGGTCTGTTTTTGTTCCATTAATCTCTTCTTTCCATTCATACATCCATCCATACATCTTCCCCCATCCCTTCTTCACTCTTTACCATCCATCCACCCACCCATCCATCCATCCATCTGTTTTCCTCCATCCTTTCTTCACTCTTTACCATCCATGGATCCATCCATTTTTTGTTTCCTTGTTCTATACATCCATTCTTTCCATGGACAAGGAATCCTTTCCATCCTTCTTGTCACATGGCAGTAAAGAAATTGCTACAATAAAAGTGTTGAGTACAAGTCATTGAAATAGAAAAAAGAATGACATATTATGCTGATCAGATGGGCCAATCACAGTTGATTATTCTTGAGATTACAGGGGTAGATTTCCATTTGTATCTCTGGTGCCAAAGAGTGCAAAGACGGAACATTTGTGGTTGAGTAATCAGGGAGAATTTAACATAATTCTTACCATAAAAGTATCTTTGCGGTTCACTCAGATTTGAGCAATTCACATTTGCAGATTTTTACTCTCCAATATTTGCTAAATATGAAACCAAATTGATTTTAGCAGGAGGCATGGAATGAAACAGAAACATCTATCTATCTAAAGCAGAGCTGATGGCCTTTTCAAGGAAACGACATGTGTCATGTTTTCTGATGAGTATTTGACACGGAAGCCTTTAAGTCTCGTCAGACTTCATTTGCAGTCGGAGGGTGCCGTGCACTTATGCAGTAGACTGAAATCCCTTATCTGCAGACTGGTTCAAGGTTCAGTGGCGTTGATGACGGCTCATGACAATCCCGAGGAGACCAAAGGAAGATGATCTATGGTTTAAAAAGAAATAGGAGATGCGAATCTACATGAACGAGTGAATAACAGTAACATTACTCATTTATTTATTTGAATTGTATCTCCTCTCTGTGGTGTTGGTCGGTTCTCCTTGTGTATAAATTAGAAATCTTTAGCAGTAATGCATTTGAGACACTGTAGCCAAATTAATTTTAATTACAGGTATTACTAAGCCTTGATGTGGATATAATATCATGCTTTTTGTAATCCTTGTCAGATTTTGAAAGAGGGTGCTTAGGGCAGTGTGAATGGTGAAGTTACTTATCACCTTTGAAATAAAACTTTCATCTTTTAAATAAAATACAGTATTTGACATTAGAGCGTTTCATAGTATGAATGTAAATGGTGTGTTGGAAGCTGCTTTGTTTACATTATAGATACTTTAATCAATTTGTGTTGCTTAGACTGCATACAAATTTTTGGGGGGATTGATTATTTTGTAATTTTAATTTTTTTATATTAATTCATAAATAATTATTAAAACATTTTTAATTATTAACTTGATTTCAATGCTCTTCTCAATTCACGTGTGACATTTAGTCTAAGTTATTCGAAAGCCTGCTTTCTCTTGAATGTTCACTTCAAACCACAAGAAAACAAAGTCATTGATGTTGCAACCTTTATTTCAGATTTGTCAAGGGTAGAAATGCAAAGCATTATATTGTTTTATTTTTCTCTCAAAGTTTAAAAACTTGTATCTAGATGTAAACTTTCTGATATCAAGGACACTTCTCAGATATCATTCTACCTTTCCAGCTGTCAGGATATTTTTCAGGTTTTCAAATGTTTCGCCGTGATTTTTTTTACTGATGTGCAGCATCACTCAGACAGCCACTGAATCGCACCACTAAAGATTTTTAGTAAGAAATAATTTGTTTAAAAATAAAATCTGCTCCGATACCTACAACTATCAGTGAATTTTAAATGGAATTCATTTTGTAAGGCCTTGATGTTATGTGGTATATATGCAGCATCTAAAATAATACTCAACATTTTCACCCTGTTCTTGGTGAGCATTGTTCACTCGTCCTTCAGTGATCAATCATTCATAGAATCTTTGATTCTTGCATTGGTATCTTGCCTAACATCACACCTTATAGACAGCTCTTTAGAATTCTCAATTCTGATAGGTCAGTCACATCATAGCTGTCAGATATTTTCTACTCTTTGCTGTCGTCGTCATCGAAACAACGCTTCCACAAAAAGCTGAGAAAATCTCATTTTTGTCAAAGACTTAACATAACATAACAAAACATAATCGAGTCCATCAACACCGCTAAAGCTTGCACAGTCGTATACCTCTCCGAGGGTTCAACATTTTGACATTAGCATGTAAAGGGTTAATTCGTCCAAAAATGTCAATTCTGTCATTAATCACTCACCCTCATGTAGTTGCAAACCAGTAAGATTCTCGTTCATCTTCAAAACACAAATGAAGATCTTTTTGATGAAATCTGAGAGCTCTTTTTTGTCCCTCCATAGACAGCTACGCAACTGACACTTTGACGCTTCAAAAAGTTCATAAAGAGATCGTAAAACTAATCCATTTGAATTGAGTGGTTTAGTCCACTATTTTCTGAGGAGACACGATCGCTTCATATGATGAACAGATTGAATTTAGGCTTTTATTCACATAAACATTCATCAACTCACACATCAGTTGTGGTAAACGGAAGCTCAAGCACGTTCGCTTGATGTGTGAGAACCAATGAGGTTCATTCTCATGTTATGCAGCAAATCAAATAGATTTGGTTGAGCTTCTGTTTATGTTCGCTGATTAATGTTATATGTGAATAAAAGCAATTTGTTCATCATTTAAAGCGATCAAGTCTATTCAGAAAATTTGGACTAAACTCATTCAGATAGATTAGTTTTACGATATCTTTATGAACTTTTTGTAAGTTTCACTTCTATTAACTTGCGGGCCGTGATTTTAGAACGCCAGGTCATGCACAAGATGCTACAAAAGCCCCAAACGCATCAGTGAAATGTGTCCGTCTAGTCTGTGTTTACAAAGAAAAACAATGGAATAGTAGCACAGTTGAATACAAAAACATATTCTGTATAAACGGCCCCTAACAGATGCATTGTATTTAGGTCTAGAGACGTTTTTTAAAAGTTGAATTTCTTTTAACTGTGTTTTTAGAACTTGTCATATGCGAGACGCTGCATAACACATCCTTCTAGTGCGTTTACATTGAAAAACAATGGGAAAGTAGCACAGTGGAATGGAGAAAATGAAAATGACCCTATCATCATTGCAGGCATGGGGCAGGGGTTATGTGTCTTTATCAAGGGCACAATGGTTGTACAGCACCCCTATTTGGGCTGAAATTTGGGTTTGTAAAGTTGTCAGAATTGTGAGCTAGATGAGGGATGGATAGATGGGTGAGTTTAGGACTCCAGGGACTGGTTTGGTCATGTGGGGAAAGGTGAGGTGAGGGATGAGTTCAAGGGTTTAAAGTCAGCGAGAGTGGGCTTAATCTGATGGGAGTTCATCCAGGCAGGAGAACCGTGCTGGGATTCATAGAGCTAGCTGTAAACCATATGGGACCTGAGATAGATATTCTTGTTGTTGTGTTTTAATGGTCTCTGTCGTGCAGTATAGGTTCAAAGACATTCGGTAGGCTACAAGACCAGGTGCAGTCTGATTGTTGGGGGAACAGCTTTTCATTTGTTCAAAAGCTATTGAAAGAGCAGCATTCACACCATGTTAAAATCAAAAGCTGTTATTTTAGCTATTTATATGCTTGTATATAGGTTTTTGGTTTATTTATTAAAAATGTTTAACATGAAGTTACCTTATGCAAAATAAGGCACTTAACAAACTTAGAAAAGCCTTGAAACTCAGAACAGCTTTCCCACTAATTGAAACATATTGCTTTTGAGACTGTGGGCAAAAAGCTTTGAAAAATATTTTAGGAACAAATAACACTCTTTTTATATTGCAATTGTAATAAATAAGACTCCTCTTCACTTTTGTAGGTCATATTTATTCAAATGCATGCTCCAGAATCAGGTATTGAATTGCATGTGGTATTTTTGAATCCTTATTGATAATATTTTTACAGCTGCCACCCTGAGTTGATGGGTGTTACCATGAGCAAATGGACATATTGATTTATGTGAACGCTGCCTCGGCAGGGTCACAGGGTAACAGGCTGATCAGAATTCTGCGGTTTTGGCTTCTGCGTCCTGCATATAAGCATTTGAGCTGCAAAATGACAGAAACAGAGAGGTCCTAAAAAAGGGCAAAGAGATTGAGTTGAACAGAATTTTGCTAATTTAAAAACAATTATTTTCACCCTGAAGTAAAAAGCAACTACATTGAGTGGGTGTGGCTTCATTATTGTGTATGTGGTGGTGATGTCATAATGGGAGGAGCTTCACCATCATATTGAGATCTATTAAAAATCAGTTTCGGAATATCCATGTGGTATTCTAGGTCTTATCCGTGGGTGACTGCCAAACTTTATAATTCACAAATGTACATGGATGTTGATAAAATCAACCCATTCCCATTTACAGAAATACAATAAATGAGGCATGTTGCATGTTTGTATTGTCTATACTCAGTGTATATTTTATGCGGTTTGTTGTAAGTGTGTGTCGCAGTGATTGTAGCCCAAGACAAATTTCTCCTCTGGGGGACATTAAAGTATATTTTATCTTTATCTTTTATCTTATACTTCACATAAGAATTAGGAAAATTCTTTGCCCCCACAAGCTCTTGATTTGCTATTGGCCTTAACAGATGCTGCAGACACATTGAATAAATCCAGCAGACGAAGCATTCTGTTTCTGTTTATGCTTTCTGAACACTACTCTCCCTGTGTAACTGCCTTGGAGGCCCTACATGAGAAAACACAACAGAAAAAAACCCAGCATGGGTTTAATCTCATTGGTGCAAATGCTCTCTACTCTTACAGCTGGGATTATCATCACTGGTCTGAGAACAATGGGATGTCATGGAAGCTTAAATTGAAGCACATTGGATGGCTCTTTATCATCCCATTGAGACACATTTTTTAAATGATGCTTTCACAGGGGAGCGTTGCTCTCCATGTTTACAAGAGTGTAAAACAGCTCCCCCGGTTGTGCTTAAATTCTTAAACAAAATATTAAAATAATTATGCAGATTTTTAAAAAACGATTAAATTTAGCACTGGCTTGGTGCTTCACCATCTGAGGCATATTGTTGATTTGTCATGGTAATAATTAGGTTAATAACATGACATTGTATTCATCCTATTTATTAATTTATTTAAAATCCAATAAAAAATGAATGAAAATGAAATGAAAAATCTTTTGGAGGCGCAAGAAAAAACATAAAAAAAAAACTTAAGTAGCTTCCTGGAAGATGACGTAATATTTTAACAAAATGCTTTATCAATATTTGAAAAACCAAAAATGACTCAAGACTGTCTGTCAGGTCAATAAGTCTTAGAATATCTGATATTTTAAAGTTTGACATTTTTATGTTGTAAAATGCCATGTGGTTTGACTCTACTTGGTTACTCACGTAACCTCAGTTCCCTGAGTTAGGGAACGAAGTATTGCGTAGCTATACGCACTGGGAAAACTCCTTTTTCTCGATTTACTGAAACCTATATGTAAAACGCATTTGCAGCTGCACAGCTAGCCCATTGAGCGTCTGGCTCAATCATAGGCTGTGCTGCAGCAACTGCACATCCAATGGTCCACCCGTCAAGGGGCGTGGCCTCAGCCTATATTAGTCCCCGAATTCGCCATTATAGCAGGTTTATACGACTGAAGCGACAACTAGCCAGTTAGTACAGTGCGGCCGGCTACGCAATACTTCGTTCCCTAACTCAGGGAACTGAGGTTACGTGAGTAACCAAGTAGTTCCCTTTCGAACAGTCACTTCGTATTGCGTAGCTATACGCAGTGGGAACGCTATGCAAAACGCCGCACTGAGTAACTGGTTGCCACTGCAGCTCAGGACCCCTGAGCATACAGAACAAGCCGTAATCCTAACATGTAGCTTCAATGCATTTAGGGGTGTGGTCCTGGTCAAGACAATCTCCTGAACTCCAAACTGAATGTCAGAATGGGAAAGAAAGGTGATTTAAGCAATTTTGAGCATGGCATGGTTGTTGGTGCCAGACGGGCCGGTCTGAGTATTTCACAATCTGCTCAGTTACTGGGATTTTCATGCACAACCATTTCTAGGGTTTACAAAGAATGGTGTGAAAAGGGAAAAACATCCAGTATGCGGCAGTCCTGTGGGCGAAAATGCCTTGTTGATGCTAGAGGTCAGAGGAGAATGGGCCGACTGATTCAAGCTGATAGAAGAGCAACTTTGACTGAAATAACCACTCGTTACAACCGAGGTATGCAGCAAAGCATTTGTGAAGCCACAACACGCACAACCTTGAGACGGATGGGCTACAACAGCAGAAGACCCCACCGGGTACCACTCGTCTCCTCTACAAATAGGAAAAAGAGGCTACAATTTGCAAGAGCTCACCAAAATTGGACAGTTGAAGACTGGAAAAATGTTGCCTGGTCTGATGAGTCTCGATTTCTGTTGAGACATTCAGATGGTAGAGTCAGAATTTGGCGTAAACAGAATGAGAACATGAATCCATCATGCCTTGTTACCACTGTGCAGGCTGGTGGTGGTGGTGTAATGGTGTGGGGGATGTTTTCTTGGCACACTTTAGGCCCCTTAGTGCCAACTGGGCATCGTTTAAATGCCACGGCCTACCTGAGCATGGTTTCTGACCATGTCCATCTCTTTATGGCCACCATGTACCCATCCTCTGATGGCTACTTCTAGCAGGATAATGCACTATGTCACAAAGCTCGAATCATTTCAAATTGGTTTCTTGATCATGACAATGAGTTCACTGTACTAAAATGGCCCCCACAGTCACCAGATCTAAACCCAATAGAGCATCTTTGGGATGTGGTGGAACGGGAGCTTCGTGCCCTGGATGTGCATCCCACAAATCTCCATCAACTCAAGATGCTATCCTATCAATATGGGCCAACATTTCTAAAGAATGCTTTCAGCACCTTGTTGAATCAATGCCACGTAGAATTAAGGCAGTTCTGAAGGCGAAAGGGGGTCAAACACAGTATTAGTATGGTGTTCCTAATAATCCTTTAGGTGAGTGTATATGTGAATGTTACTGTGCACCGTAATATTAATGACAGGACCGGACACATTCGGGCCCTAATCATACCGAAAGCACCTTCGCCTGTAGGGAAGGCACCTCCATATTATAGAATTTCATAAATGTGGAAGGCGAGGACCAACCGGCCGCATCACAAATATCCTGAATGGGACAGCCAAATGACCAAGCCCATAACGAGGCCATGCCTCTGGTCGAATGGGCCCTGATACCTATAGGGCAAATCTGACCCACTGAGGTATAAGCCATCGCGATAGTATCCACTATCCATTTAGACAGTCTTTGCTTAGTGACTGAATCCCCTTTGGATCGACCACCAAAGCAGACAAAAAGCTGTTCTGATTGTCCAAACGGCGCAGAACGCTCCAGATAAATTCTCAGCGATTAACCTCCCCATCCTTGTAGAAGGGGGAAGAGCCAATAACGTCACCACCTGTGCTCTGAACGGTGTTGAGAGCCCCTCCCCCCCCCCCCCCCCCCTCCCCTCCCCCCTCCCCTCGCTTGATAGATGCCAATGCCAACAGGAGAGCGGTCTTCAGCGAGAGAGGTGTATATGAAGGTAAAATGATGCCTAAAAGAATCGCGTGCGCAGGGTAAGATTTGTGAAAGTGTAGGCTACATAAGATTGCAAGCGTAAATTAAATTTGCGTGTGCAAGAGAAAATTTGTAAGCGTATAAATCGCATATCAAGTGTAAGAAAAAAATATTTGAAGCATTTTACTGTTATTGGTAAGT
This sequence comes from Rhinichthys klamathensis goyatoka, assembly GCF_029890125.1. Taxonomy (NCBI): domain Eukaryota; kingdom Metazoa; phylum Chordata; class Actinopteri; order Cypriniformes; family Leuciscidae; genus Rhinichthys; species Rhinichthys klamathensis. The sequence continues at coordinate 1,088,978 of NW_026606648.1, read as the reverse complement.
GTAATACATGTATTGTGAAACTGCAGCTTCATGCTAACGCAAAATAAATAGGATCTGTATTCTTCTGACTTCCATTTTTCCGCGCTTACACTTTTGGCACGGTTTTTGCGCACAAATGCGGCCAAAAGCATTGCAAGCCTGTGAACAGCTATTTGCAACCGAAAACAACAGAGTCAGGGACTGCAAAACAGATTGATCGCGTAAAACAAACTTTGTGTAAATAAATAAACTGTTGCAAATGTCTAAATTACTTATTGTGTACATGCGGCAAAAAAATTCCCGAAATAACCAGATTTGTACAGTTGCGTCTTTCTTTTACCTGCGCTTCCAATTTTGGCACGATTCTCTCACTGAATGAGTTTTGCAAGCGCGAAGAGGAGGGTGGGTCCACCTTCATCATGCAGCCAATCAGATGAGCTTCTCGCTGACACTCGATTTACTCTTATCTGATTGGTTCAATAAACACGTCAGTCTTTAGAACGTATTAAACCACCCCTTTAAACAATTCAAATACATTTTTCATGTTCGTTCAATAAACCATAAACAATTATTGCACATGCATTATTGCACATGCACCTGTGGAACAGTCCTTAAAGGGACTATTATGCCCCCTTCTTACAATATGTAAAATAAGTATCTGATGTCCCCAAAGTGTGTATGTGAAGTTTCAGCTCAAAATACCCCACAGATAATTTTTTATAGCATGTTAAAATTGCCACTTTTGGGGGCTCCATTTTTGTGTGTGTCCCTTTAAATGCAAATGAGCTGGTGCTCCCAGCCCCCTTTCAAGAAGAGGGCGGAGCTTCAAAAGCTCATGCTCCGGTGATCTCTCACAGACTGAAAATGTCAGAAACTAAGTAAGCTGTGTTCAGCCTTATATGTTTGAACCGGAGTTGGGCAATGATGGGTAGACTAGAAACAGGTTGTTTCTGAATGGCTAATTGATGAATTTATGTAGTTGATGTGGAATTAACTATCTTCAAGTCATCGATTAGCATGTTCCTGCATGATAGCTAGCATGATAATCTATAAATCGCTGTACATATGCTTGTTTGGGAACTGTTGTAACATGCCTACAGAGCCAGAACATACCGGTATATGCTGCATGGAGATAGAACGTCTCGGTTACGGATGTAACCCTCGTTCCCTGATTAGGGAACGGAGACGTTCCGTCGGATGACGACGAATGGGGTTTCGCTTAGAAAGCCTATCGACTTCAAGTATACAAAACGAGCCAATGGCAAACAAATGCCATGGGTCTGCGGAATTTTTATGGCGCAACTCCACCCCATCTCGTGGGAATAAAAGGAGAAAGCCGGCAATATGCAGATATGTTTCTTCGCTGAGGAGCCAAGACTGAACTCGGCTGTTCCAGCGGTACAGCGGAAGTGGCAGGCAGTGGCAGGCAGACGGAACTCCGAGTTCCGTCGGATGACGACGAATGGGGATACCAGTCTAATCACGCCACTTCTCAGCTGTCTTCCAGTGCCCTGCGTAAATCTGAGATCCCTGTCGTGAGACTAGCACGGACGAAGGACTCCTATTTAACACAGGAATACCAAGGTACACTGGGGAGCATATCCCAGATTTTGGGGGAATATGCAATTACTGCCAACCCAGAGGGGGGGACTTAAGAATACACATATGACCCGAGGGATGCATATGGGGAATCACTGGGGTGTCCAGCCGCAGGTGGAATATTTCAACCCCAGGGGTGGCAAGGTGGCTTGCCGAGGGAAAGACACATGCTCAAAGAGGCTTACAGTGGAAATACACATGTGGGGGTAGCTCAGAGGAGGTACCATGCACACGGAAGGCACCTAGCCGACGCGCAGGCAATAGACACTGGCGCCAGCGTCAGCAGTGCTGGAGGAGCTCAGGGCTTTCGGGGAAGCTCACCTGAGGAGAATATCGCACGTATCCAGTCCGTGGAGTGGCATGGCGAGCAAGCGAAGACACCTAACGGGTCCCATGTTAGCTTGAAAAAGACAGTACATGGGAGGAGACTGGCTCCACTCGGAGATTAAAAAATCTGCGAATGTGTTAGGTGTCGCCCAGCCTGCAGCTCTGCAGATGTCTGTTAGCGAGGCGCCATGCGCTAAAGCCCAAGAGGACGCCACACACCGGGTGGAGTGGGCGGTCACACCAAGGGGGCACGGTCGACCTTGCTGCTGGTATGCCAAAGCAATGGCGTCCACTATCCAGTGAGACAACCTTTGCTTGGAGAGAGCCTTTCCCTTCAGCTTCCCACCATAACAGACAAAGAGCTGGTCTGAGGTCCTGAAACACTGCGTTCTGTCCACATAGATGCGAAGAGCACGTACTGGACAGAGCAGTGCCAAGGCTGGGTCTGCCTCCTCCGGGGGCAGCGCTTGCAGGTTCACCACCTGGTCCCGGAAGGGAGTGGTAGGAACCTTGGGCACATATCCAGGCCGGGGTCTCAGGATCACGTGAGAGTAACCCGGCCCGAATTCCAAGCACGCTTCGTCAACGGAGAATGCGTGCAGGTTCCCTACCCTCTTGATGGAGGCCAGTGCAGTCAGAAGCGCTGTCTTCATTGACAGGAAGTTAAGCTCGACCGACTGCAAAGGCTCAAGGGAGCGCTGCGCAGGGCAGTTAAGACCACTGCGAGGTCCCAAGAGGGTACGAGAAGAGAGCGAGGAGGATTCAGTCTCCTCGCTCCTCTCAGGAACCTGACGATCAGGTCATGCTTCCCCAACTTTTTCAGACTTACCTTCTATTGGGTCATGATGTGCGGCAATGGCGGCGACATAGACCTTGAAGGTGGAGGGAGACGGCCTTCGCTCCAACCCTTCTTGAAGAAAGGAAAGCACGACACTGATCGAACATCTCCGGGGGTCTTCTCGGTGAGAAGAGCACCAGTTGACGAAGAGGTTCCACTTCCACGCATAGACGTGTCTCGTGGACGACGCTCTAGCAGAAGTGATGGTAGCCACCACCGCTGGTGGTAGGGTACTCAAACCTGCCTTGTCCCGTCCTGGAGCCACACGTGGAGGTTCCAAAGATCGGGACGAGGGTGCCACAGGGTGCCCCGTCCCTGAGAAAGGAGGTCCTTCCTCAGAGGAATCGGCCAAGGAGGTGCTGTCGCGAGGAGTATGAGTTCGGAGAACCAGGTCCGGGTGGGCCAGTAGGCGCGGCCAGAGTGCCTTGCCCTCGGTCAGGGAATAATACAGGGCACAATGGGTCGAGTCGTGAGAGGCAAACAGATCTATCTGTGCGTCCCCGAACTGGTCCCAAATCAGCTAAACCGACTGGGGATGGAGTCGCCAATCTCCCGGGAGGGGCTGAAGCCGTGAGAGCTCGTCGGCTGCACAGTTCAGGGCTCCGGGGATATAAATGGCATGAAGCGACCTCAGATGCTTCTGACTCCATAAGAGGAGGTGGCGGGCGAGTTGCGACATACGGCGGGAGCGCAGACCACCTTGACGGTTGATGTACGCTACGGTCGCGGTATTGTCTGAACGGACTAGTACATGCTGGCCCCTGAGCACGGCTCGGAAGCGGCGCAAGGCGAGCTGTACAGCCAGCAACTCGAGGCAATTGACGTGCCATAGGCGGTGGGGTCCTGTCCAGGAGCCCGCGGCAGCACGTCCATTGCACATGGCACCCCAGCCCGTGGTAGAGGCATCTGTCGTTACGACAATATGCCGGGAAGCTCATTCCAGGGGCACTCCGGCCCGTAGAAAACTGAGGTTGGACCACGGGGTGAAGGTCTGACGGCAGGTCGGAGTAACTGGTACTCGGAGAGTGCCGTGTTGCCATGCCCACCTCGGGACTCGGTCGCGAAGCCAAAGCTGAAGCGGTCTCATATGAAGTAATCCGAGCGGTGTTGCCACGGCTGCGGATGCCATATGCCCCAGGAGCCTCTGAAAAAGTTTCAGTGGAACCGCACTCTTGCCCTCGAACTGTCTCAGGCAAGTCAGCAGTGACTGCGCGCGCGCGCTCGTAAGCTGCGCGGACATGGCGACCGAGTCGATCTCCATACCGAGAAAAGAGATCCTCTGCACGGGGCAAAGTTTGCTCTTCTCCCAGTTGACCCGAAGGCCCAGACGGGCTACGTGGCGGAGCACCAAGTCCCTGTGTTCGCAAAGCTGATCTCGAGAGTGAGCTAGAATTAGCCAGTCGTCGAGGTAATTCAGAATGCGAACCCCGTGTTCCCGGAGGGAACAAGGGCTGCCTCGACGACCTTCGTGAAGACGCGAGGAGACAGGGCTAGCCCGAATGGGAGAACTGCGTACTGATATGCCTGCCCCTCGAAAGCAAACCGCAGGAACGGTCTGTGTCGAGGGAGAATGGAGACATGAAAGTAGGCATCCTTCAGGTCGATCGCTGCAAACCAATCCTGGTGCCGCACACATTCGAAAACGCGTTTGGCGATGAGCATCTTGAACGGCAGCCTGAGAAGGCAGCGGTTCAGAACGCGCAGATCCAGGATTGGCCGTAACCCACCGGTTTTCTTCGGGACAATGAAGTACGGGCTGTAGAAGCCGGTCCTCATTTCGGCTGGAGGGACAGTCTCGATCGCACCCTTCGCCAGCAGGGTAGCAACCTCCGCTCTCATGATAGGGGCATTGCCACCGACCATAGTGGAGCGGACTCCCCTGAAGCGGGGAGGAGACCGCGCGAACTGAATCGCGTAGCCGAGCCTGATCGATCGTGCGACCCAGCGGGACAGGTTGGGAAGCTCTAGCCAGGCTCCCAAGGACTGTACCAGCGGGGTCACGCGAACCACAGACTTCCCGTCGGTGGAGCAGCGAGGCGGTATGGCTGACCCAGACGTGGACGGCATAGCGGCCCGGTGTGGGGGTACAGCCATAGACCGCGTCCTGACAGAGGAGACCAGGGAAGGACGAACGTTCCGCGGGGGTCTCCTGTGCCAGGGGTCTGGCGACAGAGGAGGGTGAGAGCGGAACGGTCCGGGGACGGCGCGCACTGTCATCCGGCTCTGGGACAGAGGACGAGGAGGGGTGCACGGCCCGGGGGCGGCGCACCGTGTCGTCCGAGAACTCTGTGTGCTTAGAGATGGGAAGTCAGCTCTCTGGAAAAAGAGGTTCTCCCCCGGCCCTCCACCGGGGAAAGGAGTGGCCCTGCAACCACCTCCTGGAAAACTGCAACCCATCTCTGAGCTGCCCGTAACGGGAGTGCCGCTTTGCCTGGCATTTGGCAGGCTGCGGGGCTGGTACGGGCTGGGGCGGCCCGGAGCTGCTGGGGCCGGGCGGGAGGGGGCGAAAGTCGCAGGAGGGCGCGTTCGGCGGCAAGCTGACTGAGGCGTCTGAGCCGGCGGCAGGAGCTGGCCGCGGGGTCAGAACGTGTTTGGTAGCCTCAGTCTGCTTCTGGGCGGCCGAGAACTGTTGGGCAGAGTCCTCGGCCGCGCCGCCGAAGGGCCAGCCTGGGATATGGGGGAGTTGAGGAAGCGGGTTCGCTCAGCCTCGCGCATATCAACCAGGTTAACCCAGAAATGTCTGACCACACAAGTGGACATCACCTGACCCAGGGAGCGTGCGGTCACCTTCGTCACTCGTAGAGCGAGGTCGGTGGCGGCAGGCAGTCTCTTAAATGAGCCCTGAATCAGCCCTACCCTCGTGCATGTCATTGAGCACCCCGAAGGATGGCAATAACATGCAGTGAGACGGCAGCCTGTCCGCTGCTCTATAGGTCTTTGCCACCGGAGTAGACAAAAAACCTACAGGCATTGGAGGGGTGCTTAGGGTCGCCAAGCCAGGTGGAGGCGCTGTGGGGGCACAGATGTGCTGCCACAGAACACTCCACGGGGGGAACCCCAGTGTACCCATGGCCGCGGCCTCTCGAGGGCAGAGAAGGTGGAAGAGGCTGCTGAGCAGTCGCGAAAGTCAAAGGAGACTCTCATGATCTCATGACCTCTTCATGCACATCCAGGTAGAAAGGATTTTGGGTTCGCCTCCCCAAAACCAATCATCAGCCTTGAGTGCTCGAGACATGGCAGAGTAATCCACACATGCCCGATACTCGCGGTGCCCCGGGAAGCATAGCTGTCAACTCTGGATCAGACTCGCTATGTTGAACACCCGAGAGTGGCAACATAGACGAGCCCTCACTTCCAAAGGACTCCAGCTCACCTTGTGACGCGGCGATAGACATGATTTCATCAGCCGGGGAACTGAATGAGATGCCGGCCCGCCGGCGTCCCTGACCAGCTAACTCATTCAGAACCGCGCGGGTTGCAATGTTAAAGAGAGGGGTGTGGACCACGGATATTAATCGGCGGTTTAGTTCCACACCAGCCATCTCAGGTCACCCTGGCCACCAGCCAAAGTATTCTCTCACGTGGAGAAAATAGATCGGGGTGTGGATGAGGGGACTCTCACTCAGTTGAGCTCATTGAGTCTTGACCGTTACATTGCGATGGTCATGTTCCCTTTAGAGAACATGACGCATCCGCGAGCGCTGTTCGAACGTGATCGAAGCCCAGCACGTCAAAACAGCGCTCGTGCCCATCAGCTGAATCTATCAGGCTACCGCACTCAGAAATGCACGGGCAGATCGTCTTTAAAAAGACGCGCCGCATGCACGCTCTTTTTGTGTGAGAAAAGCTTGCAGCAGTGCTGAAGCGCCCAGGGAGAAGCACACAGCTGTTCAGATCAGCAGGCAGGAATGTGAAACTCGCTGGAACACGCCATCACACCAACACCGACTGGAAGCTGCTCGTCTTGAAGATTCTCGAAGATAGTCAGAGAATAGACTGCAGGAGTGAAGAGAACATCTTGGCTCCGAAGCAAAAACATATCTGCATATTGCCGGCTTTCTCCTTTTATTCCCACGAGGTGGGGCTGAGTTGCGCCATGCAAATTCCGCAGACCCATGGCATTTGTTTGCCATTGGCTCGTTTTGTATACTCGAAGTCGATAGGCTTTCTAAGCGAAACCCCATTCGTCGCCATCCGACGGAACTCGGAGTGACAACGAAAGGGAACAGGTATAGTTTAGTTTAATTACGGTTATAACTTATGTTGTCATCTTGCTTTTATAACATGCTGTCGCATTTGTGTTATGTATAAAGGTGAAAAGACGGAAGCGACAGCTTGAGCAGACTCCCAAATGTATGAATGACCATCCTGGACTAGAGCCTGTTTGTTTAAACGTGTATTCTCTTCCAAACGCTTGTAACATTTATCGAGCCGACTATGCTCTTTGTATAAGACTTTAACGATTGTCTTCAGAACATTTCCTTTGAAAATGTAATTCAACCATGGTGTCCTCAGTGACTCGGATGCCGGGAGTCTATGGAGACTCTTTTGTTTGTTGGTACATTCAACAACAGAACATTTGTAATGCTTTTTTGGCGCAGACATTGCAAATCTCTAGCTGATACAGCGAGTAAACAGAAGTAGCGGACTCGGTGCTTCTCACTCAGGGCAGTGTCTATGCTACTAGCGCTGATCGTCACCAGTCGTGGGTGGAGCGTCCCTACTCTCAAGAGTAGGGGGAAATCTGGAACCGTGTGTTTGGAGAGATTGTTAATGATTGTGGGGATTATAAAAAAAAGTATTAAGTGGATTTTTACCATTTATAGGCTGGTTGTTTACACACACTGTAGACACACATCTGTGTTCAATGCCTTATACAAGTGAATTTTGCATGATTGGTTCCCTTTAACACAATAACAGTTTACAGGTGGAAGAAAATGAATGTTACAGTTTCAAGGACATTAAAGAGATTTCTACTGACTCTGAAAAACACCAGGAGAAAGATGCCTATATAGGGTCCCTGAGCACCTGCGAAAACATATAGTTCTTCTGCAGGGAGGCTTGAGATCTGCAGATGTGGCCAGAACAATAAACTGCAATGTCCGTAATGTAAGACGCATAAGAGACTGCTACAGAGAAACAGAAAGGACAGCTGACTGTCCTTGCAATGCCAAACCACATGCCACCATATGTCCCCGCAGATGTGTTCGAGAACTTGCAAATTTGTTCTGTTTATGTCCCAGTTGTTGAATCTTTTTATGCTCATACAAATATTTACACATACTAAATTTATTTGCTGGAAAAAAAGCAGTTGAAAGTGGGATGACGTCTCTCTCTCTCTCTCTCTCTCTCTCTCTCTCTCTCTCTCTCGTTTCCGGTGTGAGTGTGAGCGTGAGCGTGAGCGTGTGGAGCGTCGTGAGTTTCTTTTCCTTTTTCCCTTTGTTTTTTCTTTTCTTTTTTTCTTATTTATCACTTTATTTAATTTTTTTGGATTGTTTAAGTTTATTTATCTTTTTTGGGGTCGCGTGGGGTTTCCCCTTGCGTGACCATGGCGGACTCACGAATTGGTGTTCTAAAGAATCTCACGCGGCGTCACGGTGTTAAAGTGGCGTCCGCGGTGAGTGTTGAAGATTGTTGTTTGGCAATGGGAGAAGTTGTTGGGCATGACAGTATTTTGTCGGCGTCTAAAATGAATAGTGCTGTTGTGGTCTTTTTGAAGTCGGTTGAGAAGGCAAACGAATTAGTGGAAAAGGGAATTGTTATAAATAATCTCTTCACACCTGTTCTACCTCTTTCAACACCCTCAAAAAAAGTAACATTGTCTAATATTCCACCTTTTGTTTCTGATGATACTTTGGTTGAAATCTTGTCCCGTTATGGAAAGCTGGTTTCACCAATTAAGAAAATCCTCATTGGTACTGCTTCACCACTGCTAAAACATGTAGTTTCTTTTAGAAGATTTGCCTTCATGATTTTGAAAGACAGTGAAGAACTGGATTTGACTTTTAACATTAAGGTTGACAACTTTGATTATGCTTTCTATGCTACAACTGATAAGATGAAGTGCTTTAACTGTGGTGGGGTAGGCCATCTGATTCGGACTTGCCCAAAAAAGAATAAAGATCGTTCATCGACTGATGTGCAAAGCATGATGGAGGCTAGTCTAAATAGTGATGAGGAAAGGGTTGAAGCAGGGCCTTCTAATGCTCCCATTCTGAGTGTGAAAAATGTGACTGTTATAGAGAATAGTGGCGTTTCTGGGGCTCAGAATGTAGTTTCTGATGATATCACTGAATCAGTAGAGTCTTTGCAGGAAGGTGAGTTGAATGCTACTGCTGTAGTGAGTGTAGGAGTCAGCGATGTCATTACTGAGTCAGTTTTGATAAAGGATAAAAATAATATAAAATGTCAATCATTTGAACTGTGTGATGATGCTGTTGATCTAGAGTCAGATGCAACTGAGTTTAAAATTCCAGGTAAAAGGAAAAGTTCAAGTGAAGTTGAAAGTGCTAAACAGAAAAAAACAAATGTAGTTGATGATGATGACCAAGAAGGCATGGAAAGTGGCAATGAGTCTTCAGATTCAAACTTCAGTTTTTCTCAAAGAGCTTCATCCAGTCGTGATTATGAGGTAGAAGACATTAAAATATTCCTCAAAGCAACGAAAAATAAGAGAGGAGTACGTGTCTGTGAATATTTTCCAGACATCAAACAATTTGTTGACAAAACCAAAATGTTCATGGCGGAAAGCTTATTTACAAACAAGGAAATCTATCGGTTAAAGAAAATTGTACGAATTTTAAACCCTGATCTTGTAAATGATAATAGCTAAAAAAACAGATGTGACACATGGGTTTCTAGTTTTGTTTTTATCAACTTTCGCTTGTTTTTTATTTTCTTCTTTTCTTCTAAAAATGAATGAAGTTAATATTGCTTCCTTGAATATTAATGGAGCAAGAGATATTAAGAAAAGAATGGAAATTTATGAATTTGTGAAACAAAATAAGTTAGATGTGGTGATGCTGCAAGAAACTCATAGTGATCTAAAAAATGCTTCTGATTGGGCTAGAGAGTGGGATGGTCTTTCTTTTTTAAGTCATAATACTTCACTAAGTGGTGGAGTAACCATTCTTTTTGCAAAGAATTTTAACCCACATTCTTTTCAAGTAGAAGAAATAGTAAAAGGTAGACTTTTAAAAATAAGAGCAAACTATGACAAGAATGTTATTGTTTTTATTTGTGTGTACTGTCCTGTCTCCGCAATAGAGAGAATGGTGTTTTTAAATATATTGTGTTCTGTGTTACAAAAATGTAATCAAGAAGAGTTTTTGTTTTTGGGAGGTGACTTTAACTGCACTGAATCTAATCTAGATAGGAATCATTTAGAACCTCATATACCTTCTAGAAATCGATTGATTCAATTTGTTAAGATGCATGAACTGTGTGATGTTTGGAGACGATTAAAGGGCATGCAAAAACAGTATACTTGGACTCATGTGCGTGATAGAATCATTTCTATGGCAAGATTGGACCGATTTTACGTTTTCAAACACCATTATAATATTATAAAGAATTGTCACATTGTACCTGTTAGTTTTTCTGACCATTGTATGGTCAAATGTTCAGTTTTTATAAATCTTTTAAAACCTCAAAGTGCGTATTGGCAATTCAATACTGCCTTATTAAGTGACACATTTTAAAGAGTGTTTTACATTTTTTTGGGAGGATTTTAAAACTAAGAAAGGTTTGTATAACTCCGTACAACAATGGTGGGATGTAGGAAAAGCCCAAATTAAGCAACTTTGTTTACAGTTTACTCGAAACATCACTACAGAGACTAATTTTAGAATGAGTATCTTGGAGGCTGATATTTTAAAACTCCAAGAATTGGCAGAGTCTACTGGTACAAGAGGTTTCCTAGATTTACTTTTAGATAAAAGAACACAATTGGCTGATCTACTTGGTTCTAGGACACAGGGGGCCTTGGTCAGGTCGAGATTTCAGAATATGAATCAAATGGATGCTTCAACCAAATTCTTTTTTAATTTAGAAAAAAAGAATGGTCAAAGTAGAACAATTCATGCTTTACGATCTGAATCTGGTATTCTTTTGACAGATCCCTCGGATATTCGCCAGAGGGCAGTTGATTTTTACGAGAATTTGTATAAAAGTGAAGTTGCTGTAGAGCTAGAAAACGAGGGTGAGTTCTTCTTTGAAAACTTACCTCAGGTGCCTGAAAGTATCAACACTGGAATCTCTGGCCCTCTGAGTATGAGTGAGCTACAGAAGGCATTTCAAGGGATGGTGTCTGGAAAGACACCAGGAATCGACGGTATACCAGTGGACTTTTACAAGTCTTTTTGGTCAACAATAGGAGATGATCTCCTAGAAGTGTTGAATACCAGTCTGGCAAGGGGTAAACTGCCTCAAAGTTGCCGAAGAGCTGTGTTGACCCTCCTACCGAAAAAAGGAGATCTTGGAGACATAAAGTGTTGGCGTCCAGTTTCTCTGCTCTGCAGCGACTATAAGCTTTTATCGAAGGTCTTAGCTAACAGACTGGCTAATGTAATGGACAGTGTTATTCATCCTGATCAAACCTACTGTGTCCCAGGTAGATCGATATTTGATAACATTTCTTTTATTCGTGATCTTATTGAAGTCTCCAAGATGCTAAACCTAAAATGTGGTTTTATTTCGCTAGATCAAGAGAAAGCTTTTGATCGGATAGAACATTGTTTTTTATGGAAGGTCTTAAATGCATTTGGCTTTAGTGAGAGTTTTATTAACTATATTAAAGTCCTTTATAATGATGTGGAGAGTATTTTAAAGGTCAATGGTGGTTTATGTACTCCTTTTACAGTGTTTAGAGGCATAAGACAGGGTTGTGCATTATCGGGCATGTTATATTCTTTAGCAATTGAGCCCTTGTTAAATCAGATAAGGTGTAAACTTCAAGGTGTAATGTTACCAGAATGTAGGAATAAATTCATACTGTCAGCATATGCAGATGATGTTACTGTGTGTATCAATGGACAAAGTGATATTCAGTTTTTGGTAAATTTGTTGAAAATTTTTAAAAAAATATCTTCTGCTAATATAAACTGGGGAAAAAGTGAAGCTTTTTTAATTGGGGATTGGAAAAATGATAAACCAAAACTTCCTATGGGCCTGCAGTGGGGAAAAATTGGTTTTAAATATTTAGGAGTTTTTATTGGAGATGAAGTAGTCACACAAAAAAACTGGGAGGGTATAATTGAGAAAGTTAAAGGTCGACTTGATAAATGGAAATGGCTGCTTCCAAAAATGTCATTTAGAGGGCGAGTTTTAATCGCTAATAATTTGGTGGCTTCGTCGCTGTGGCATAAGTTTGCTTGTCTAGATCCCCCGTTAACTTTGCTAACAAAACTACAAGCATTGCTTGTGGACTTTTTTTGGGATAAGCTGCATTGGGTCCCGCAAAGTGTCCTTTTTTTGTCCAAAGAAGCAGGTGGTCAGGGACTGATACATCTGCAAAGTAGAATAGCTGCTTTTAGATTACAATTTGTGCAAAGACTTTTAACTGTTTCAGATGTTTTTAATTAGAATGCTGTAGCAAGATTGATTTTGAATAGGTTGGGTAATTTTAATTTGGGCAGGACAATTTTTTTGATGGATCCACTGAAATTAAGTTTTCCTACATTACCTGTTTTTTATAGGAATGTTTTTAAAGTGTGGAATCTTTTTACTTTTCAAAAAGTGGAGGACTCAAAATCTCTTTACTGGCTTTTAGAAGAACCCTTAATCCATGGGAAGCGGTTGGACTTAACAAGCAATTGTTTTCTTCCTGGACTAAACAAAGCACTTATTGACAACAAAATAGTGACACTTGGACGTTTGCTGGAAGTAGCTGGACTTGATTTTAAAAACAAGGAAGCAACATCTCAATGTCTTGGAATTAAATCCACTCGTGTTATAGGCCAACTTCTTCAGAGATGGGAATCTGCGTTAAGTGATCAAGAGAGACTTTTGTTATTGGATTATAAAAACGAACTGTGTAATCCAGACTCGGAAGAGTGTTTTCCAGGTTTGATTTTTGCTCTTAAGTTGGATGGGTGCTCTGGGTTTCATTTTGAACAAGCTGATTCATTAACTGTTGATTTTTTTTCCTGTGACAGAAAGCGTTTGTATAAATATTGTGTAATTGTTTTTAACAAGGCAAAGTTGAATAATAGGATAGATACACCTTGGCGTGGTTTTTTTAAGTTGAATGAAGGAAAAAAACCAGAATGGAGAGTTTTTTACAAACCACCATTGACCAAAAAGACAGGAGATTTACAATGGAGAATTGTTCATGGTGTTATTGCAGTCAATGCTTTTACTTCTGTTTTAAATCCTGAAAGCACTGATAAGTGTCCTTTTTGTGATGACAGAGAAACTATTTTCCATGCTTTTTTAAACTGTTATAGACTTGAACCATTGTTTTTTGTTTTAAAGGATGTTTTTAAAAAATGCCATGAGGTATTCTCACAAGAGATTTTCATTTTAGGATGTAAATATGTCTTAAAGAAAAAGTTTGTGTGTCAACTGCTTAATTTTGTGGTGGGACAAGCAAAAATGGCTATCTATTTGAGCAGGAGAAAAAAAATTGAACAGGATGTAGTACAAAACATTGTTGTATTGTTTTTCAATTTGGTACAATCTAGAATCTTAATTGATTTTTATTATTATAAATGTATTGGTGATTTGCCTTCCTTTGAAAATATTTGGAGCTGTAATGATGCTCTATGTGTTATTTTTGAAGATGAATTAATTTTCACACTTTATTGATTTATATTAAGATTTTGTTTATTATTTTGGAGGCTATATAATTGTAACAAGATGCATTTTTGTAAATAAAAGCTTTGTGAATTCTCAAAAAAAAAAAAAATTCTCTCTCTCTCTCTCTCTCTCTCTCTCTCTCTCTCTCTCTCTCTCTCTCTCTCTCTCTCTCTCTCTCTCTCTCTCTCTCTCTCTCTCTCTCTCTCTCTCTCTCTCTCTCTCTCTCTCTCTCTCTCTCTCTCTCTCTCTCTCTCTCTCTCTCTCTCTCACTATGCACATACATGCACAACAATTATTACAATTTCCCTTTTCTTTATCATAAACACTCTCATATGTCATTGACCTGTTTTGCTTGAATGAATTAAAAGTTGGTCATTAATGTGTGATCGTGGATGTGTGTATTTGTTGCAGGGCGGATCAAATAACACGATCCCATGAGGTGTTAAGGGGGAAAGTCCGGTCCAACTACAATCACAGCATGGCCACACTGGACATCAACTCAGATTTCATGCTTTATCTTGCAGAATGATTTGAAGGACAGCGATCCCCTTTGTTCCAGCCTGCACTTTTCAGTCTGATCAAAAGTTAGCTCCTTTTGATGTTTTAACCCCTTCTTTTTCTTTGAATAAATAACCTTCCTTTGAACCATATGGTGTCCTTCTGTGCCGGGAGGAGACCGGGAGTGTTGCAACTCCCACCTGTGGTTTTAATTACGGCCTATGACGAGGTGAGTCAGCCAGGCAGAAACAGAGGAATGGGAACAGGAGTGCCGACCCCAGGTGTTTCCCCTTCCTCTGCAGGAATGAACGAATCACAAGGAGGAACGTGCAGGAGACAAAGCGTGACCTGACACTGAATGCATGTTTGCTATTCAGAATTATCATATGTTTTTAAATGTTTTTCTCTTGGTAAGAACCATGTTGCACCATTCGCACATGCATCAGATTCATCCATTGATGATTGATATTCTATGTTTGAGCTGTACCTCTCCAGCTCCTTTGCCATAATGATCAGTGGATTGCCGCGAGACCTCTCCATGGCTCTTGAGAAGAAGGGCCGAGCTGAGCACCCCTCAAATTAAGCCGGCTCCAGTTGTACCGCCCTCGATATTCGTGGTGTGATCCTTCTCTTTCCAATACCCCCTGCCCCTGGAGTTCACAGCTCCTCCGCAACCCCTCCTCTACTTCTCAACACTAGCCCTCCTTCGTTCTCTTGGCTTTTTTCTCTTCTTCTTTATGCACAAATCCTGCTGAGTGTGTGGGTATTTCTGAACATAAGCTGAAAGCCAAACCCTGCAGGTTCATGTCTTTTAGGACCGGCGCTCAGATCTAGTCCCATGTTCGTCTCAATTCCACAATGCATGGCTATATTTGATTTTCTTTGACGAGTTAAAAGCGAGATGGCTGTTTTGTAGAAATTTGGGTGGATGCAAACATGATCCATCGATCTTCTTGACGTCTCTTCCTTAATATGCACCGGAGCATTCGAAATGAAGGAAAGTATCAAATGAAAGAAACATTGCTGCCTTGAAACCATCTTCAAATGCTGCGGTTCTGAAGCTTATTAATTTCTTACCTGACATTGGTAATACTTTGAAAAGTCAGTTTTATTTTTCAGTAATGTATTCTGTGAGGATTCCTTTGAGGCTGTGGCTCCAGATTTTATTCCTGGTGAACGTTTCATATGGCTGCTGTATGTCAGATGTACAGGAAGCCTGCAGGCTCTTCCTAGGAGAACTCTGATGCAGTCAGACAACATAAATGGGGTCGTGCAAAAAACCCTATTTCTGTTTAGTTGGTTTCAAATTAGCATTGCTGTTTTCTGTAATCAGTTAGCATTTGAGCTAATAAAATTATATTGGTTAAACTCTGTTATCAGGTATTTCGTTGATATTAATTTTGTAACTTTAAAGAATACAAATTTTAAGAAAATACCTTTGATGTGTCACACTTAGTTTGTGGCAATCGCTCAGATTTTTTTAAATAGCTATGCTAATAATGCTTCAACTACATTTAATTCAGTTTATATTATGTTTCCACCCTAGTTTGGTTCTTGATGTTCGGCTTTGGAAACAGTTTATTGTTTTTTGTTACTTGATTCAGATTGATTGTTCACCCAAAATATAATCTTATCATCCTTTACTCACCTTCACTCAAAACATTTTTTTTTTGTTCACAAAATTAGATATTTCGCAGAATGTTAATGCTGCTCTTTTTCATACAATGAAAGTGAATAGTGACCAGTCATCTATCTAACTAAATTGAACTAATTAGAAACAAATAAATACATAACAAAAAAATAAAATAAAAGCACACCAGTTGCTTGCTGGTACAATAGCTTTGCATTTTCATTCCTACTATATTATAATTATTAATTAGCTTTCCCCTCGGCTGTAGATTTGTATGATTTCCATATGTACATATTCAAATTTGGCACATTGTGATGAGTTTTCAATGATTATTCGAATTATTTATGTCAACCTTGGTATTACAGTCTTTAAAAAAGTACCCCCCCAGCATGAAAGTGAGTACACGATGACAGAATTTTCATTTTTGCTGTAAGAGATGGCAGAAGTGGCAGGATTTCTTCCAACAGATAACTACTGCTCCAACTGTTATACACAGAAGAACAGTACAATGATTCCGTATTGGCAAAGTTTACCCATAATTACCTTTAATAACCCATCAGTCTGTACTGTAGTGTGAGTGTATTAATATTCATTACGTATTATGTGGGAGAGCAGTAGAGGATATAATAACAGCTAGCGCTCGCAGCCTCTGTGGTTCCGGTACAGGGCCTTTGTTGAATACGAACCACCCCATTCAAAGGTCATGTAAATGAGAGCATCGGTCTGGAGCTAGCAAGGACCTGCCAATGGAGGAGGAAAATAGTGTAATTGCAGCTTGTGAGACTGATTCCTGACATCCAGTCATACCTGAGTGGCTGTTTCTGTAGCTGAGACCCTTATTCCAATCATTGGCATTCTGTGGGTGGATTGTGGAAGAGAGTTGGGTGCTCTGAAGCACACAGAAACATGTCATAGGAGAGTTGTGGCTGTTCCTATCAGACATGTGTCACAGTGTAAAAGCGCTCTTTGTCACTCAACACAAACCCCAGACTGAGTGGCTGCTCAGGGCAGAAAAGAACTTCCCTGTTAAACTCTGAGAGGGATGTGGAGGTGTTTCACTCGCCGCCCTTCGAGAGCCCTTTACAAAACCTGATGGATGCTAGACAGAAGCACAGACATCCAAATCCTTGCTGAAGTTTTTTTTACAATTTTGATTCTTTTAGATTTATGATTTTTTTTGGTCATTTTGTCCATTTACTATTTGACTACATTTCATCTTATATAGTTTATTTTTATACTTTTATAATATACTATATATTTATATATAAATTAAAATAACTTTTCCTTCAGAAATCATTCAAGTATGCTGATTTGATGCAAGACACATTTCTTATTATTATCAATGGTTACATTTTATTTCAAAAGCCCACTTTAGACATTATGCTAACTAAGTAAATTTGCAACTACATGTCACCTTACTCCCATTAGAGTATTAGTAGACTGTTAGGTTTGGTTTAGGGTCAGTAGAATGACTATTGCTGGAACATCGTTGTAAAGTGTTAGCAGATATTAAGCAGTCAGTCTAATACTCTAATGAGATAAGTTGACATGTTGTTTCAAAGTTGCGTATAGTTAGCAGAATGTCTAAAGTGGACTATTGAAATAAAGTGTAACCTTATCAAGGTTGAAAAAAAAAACCCAGTGTTTTTGTGGAAATGTCTATGATGAGTAGAATGTTCAAAAGAACAGCATTTATTTGAAATAGAAATAATTTGTAATGTAAAAGTCTTTACTTTCACTTTTTATTAATTTCGTGCATCCTTGCTGAATAAAAATATTAATTTCTTTCATAAAAAAAAAAATCATACTGACACTAAACTTTAGAATGGTAGTGCATAATATAAAACCATTTAAATTATATACTGTATGTTACAACTAGCCCCTTCTTCTAGGTGTGTGTGCTGTTGGAATGGTATGACATTGAATCCCCTATCAATGAAAGATGTTTGCTACGATATATGACCTTGTCCAAGTTGAATTTCAAAAAGAGAAAAAGGGTAAATCTTCTTCTGAAAGACAAACGTAAAGCATAATAATTCTACATCAAGAGGTCACTTGAAGATCAATAGCCTCTAGAACATTTCAAAGGGAAGCGCAGTGACTGCTGAAACACAATATTCATAAAGTATATTCACTTCGTCCATACATTCACTATGGAGATGATTGTTGTAAATAAGTCCTTTGAGATGTTAAAATACTCTTTTTGGCTGTTTTTACTTTGTTTAAAAGCTTCAAAGGGCACAGCTAGTAGCCAGAAATAGTGTAAATTCAACCTAATATGTTTACACTATACGCAAAGACAATACTTTTATTCCCAATTTGATTTGAATATCCTGATTCTCCAGAAGAAACATTACACTAAATGGATCCCGTATAGCACTGCCTTATATTCTTGTATCTCAGATAACAGCGCCTCTTGGTTGTCATCTAAAACTTTCTCGCAGTGGTCTGACTATATGTGAGAGAGCAGGCGGGTCTTGGAGAGTCACTTTGTAGATTTTTTTTATACACTTATTCCTAAGAGACATGGAGAGCTAGCACCATCTCACTTCCACCCACAGCCAGACTACTCTCATCATAAATAATCTGCCATATCTGAATATCATGTGACAGTGTGGGAAGAGCCATTCCTGTTTCACAGCTTTAAAAATTATAAAAGCTATATTAAAATCTCAAATAAGAAGCGCGTTGGGGGTTTTGACTGTGGTTTTGGTGTGATTTGCAGGGAACATACGAATAACGGCTGTCGTAACATCACCTTGCTGTCAAACTAGCTCTGATATCGGGGAATTGTTTTTTAATGGTCTCCTGTGAGTTGTTTCAGTAAGGGTTTTAAAAGCATGATCTTTTTTGTTTTTCAGCTCTGAAACAAAAACTGCAAAGGATGTTGGGGAAAAAGAAACGTTGGTAAAAAAAAAAAATCAAGAGATATAATGTTGCAATTTCCAAGTGGTCTCTTCAGAAGTGAATTGGAGCCGTTCTCTGTCTGAGACTTGAGAAAGTTTGCCTTTTCTTCACAAGCTAGTTTTTTTCAGGTGATGAGCTGGCTGATATGACAGTTCATCAAAGCCTGGTGCCAGTCAAAGGGCACAGCTGGTGGGGATAGAGACAAAGCAGAGACACACTCACAAATGGAGGTCCGTGTCACTCAAATAATGGCCACATGTGTATCAGCCTTATCGTCACGTTTCAAACAAGCACATTTAATTTTAGATGGAAGTTAGAACGACAAGCTCACTCTATTCTAGTCGGTGTATGAATGAGTGAGTGAATGGGTGAATGTGAGGCAAATTGTAAAGCGCTTTGGTGGCCATTGGGTCTGTGAAAGCGCTATATAAATGCAGTCCATTTACCATATTCTCTATTGTAAGCCAATCAACACTCAAAAAAACATTAAATATTAAATATTGTTCAAGTCCTGATGAAACTGAGGGAGTGACGTAATGTCGTTTCGTGAGTAAATCCAAATGAAGCGGATTATTGAAAAGAAAAAACGTAGGACAGGACTTAGACCGTGTGTCCACCAATGCGATTTAAGCCAGCTGAAAACACTAGCGCTCTGCTGGAAACGCCAAGCTGTGGGCGTTTGAGAGCGCTTTGGCAGCGCAGCGTTTTTTTTCACTTGAGACGCTTTGCTTGTTATGGAATACGGAATATCCGCGGAAGTGTTATTAGTATCTCATTTCACTGATAGTTTGTTTCTGTATTGTTTCTATATAAAAATGTCGATACAATGTAAAGTGTTTGCTCTGGCTCTTGTTTTAAATTATTTTGTTCCGTTATTATGCTTGTTGTTGTCATCTGTTGTCTTTGTACAAGCAGAATGTGGTGGTTGGTCGGTGTTGTATTTGTCCCGCCCCTCCTCCACTGTGATTGGACGGCTGGGTAAAAACGTGACAGTGATGAGCGCTGCGTTTTACCCAAAGTTGAACATTCTTCAACTCTCAGCGACCAAAGCAAGGGGCTTCAGCGTGAAAAAGACGTCGTTACCCTCCCTGACGTTTTAAAATGCGGCGATCCCGTTGAAAACAATTGTAAAAAACACACTAGCCGCGGGAATATTTATTTTTGGGTGGACACATGGCCTTATCTATCCATCGGTTGTTGATTGGATGGAGGAAGATCTGAATGTGAGTTGATTGTAAGAAAGGGGTGGAGTTTAAAAAAACTTAAGTGATTGATGATGTCCAGCAATACGGTATGTCACCAGAGACAAGTCAGTCGTTTTAACGGAATATAGATATATGATATTGTGATTATGAATTATGAAGTCATATTTGTTTTTTATAAATCATTCAAGATTCCTTAATACTTCAATATTCAATGTTTTTCCAACCCCATATGCTGTATTTTTTTTAGTGGAACACTAAAGGAGAATTTTAAGATCTTTGTGTAGCCATTTTCTATACAATGACAGACCAAAAATACAATAAAAGGACCATAAAAACAGTCTGCTCGATTTGTACACTATATTCCAAGTCTTCTGAAATCGTACGATAATTTGAGACTGAAATTTAGGTCTTTGTTCAAGGAAATCTTCCCCTCTGCTGCAGCTATTAAATCTAGTTATTTTTCCTGCATATTCGAACTGGGACCATCTTGCTACTAAAGATCTTCTCTTGTGTTCTAGATTTAAAAGAAAAAGAAAAAACGGTTCGGAGTGACAAGAGGGTCGCCATTATCATTTACCATTATCTGGTAAACAATGGCAGAAAGTAATGTTTTGAGTGAACTATCCCTTTAAGTTTTTACTAAACAATCATGTCAGTGCATTGAAAGAAAGAATTCTCCCTGCAGCTAATGCGACGACATTATAGAAACGCATGGTAGGCCATGCGCTCTTGCGCAAATCGGTGATGATTTAGGAAAAGGACCTATCAGAGGTCTTCCGTCTCCCTTCTCGGTCTTTAATTGCAGTCAGTTCTGAGTCACTGCGCTCTTTTCTTGTCAGAGCTGTTAACAGAGGGCCTCAGAAGAGAGCTGTTGATGCAGTCAACACAGCCGACTAAATATAAAATAGTCCTGCTCTTAACGCTAATGGGCCCTGCTGAATAATTCAACTACGATGATAATAAAAGGGAAGGAAAAAAAAACCCTGTCTTGCATCAGTACCTTATGGGTTGGGGCAGGGACATAATTTGCTGTCAGCAGCAGTAGCTGCTGCTTCCTCTCAGGTCTTTCCTGTCTCTCTCGCCCTCTTTCTCTCTCTAATTGCATTATTCCACTGGAGATGAAGAATAATTCCTGAGGAATTTTCATCAGTCATTATGTCAGGAGTAAGGATGGTGGGGTGGAAAGAGGGTGCGAAATGTTCCTTCTCTGAGGTGTCATGCATTAACAGGAGAGGAATGAGATTTGAAGCGCGCGCACACACACACACACACACACACACACACACACACACAAACAGAAGCCGTCACAGAAAATAAGGGTAAGACGTGGGGCAACACATTGACAGGAGGACAGTGCCAAATTGGACTCTCCTCCATGTCTTCCACTGTCTTTCTAATTTCCCTCACTCGCCACTTTCCGTTTCTGCCTGTCTCTCTGCTGTCACAATTTTCCCAGAGCTTGCCTCCAGTTGCCAGTGCTATAAAACCTTGTTTATTCATTTACATCACTAAATGTAATACAAACCATATACCGTATGTACAAATCCATCTTATTTGCAGCTCCGTTTTCATCTCTGACCCATTTTAACTCCCTTTCCCTGCCCCTTGTTGTGTAAATGTCACAACAAAGTGCTTTGTGTGGCACGTAACGCTGGTGTACGGCTCACACCGAGGTGTTCTCCGCCTGGTCAGGGCAAGCAAAACCCTGTGGATAATGAGTCGAGACACTTTATGCATATTAAACCAATTTGCAAGGAGTGTAATTAGTATCATAGCAGGGGTTTGACATGGAGGCCAGACACTGTCAGCACTCTGTAGAGCTCTTTTGAAAGTCTTGGCCCACAAATTACATTAGAGTGTAAATACTGACATAAATGCCTCTATGTTCGGCGGACTTATTGCTCTCCATGAACTGTCACCAGGGTGGAATATGACTGCAGCGTCGCTCCGATCTTCCCTTTATTTTTCCCACAGAGGTTGCGTTGCTTTACGAACTTCCCCACGGTGTGGCCCCTGAATTTCCTCTGATGTTTTTCCGGCTTTCTCTCCTTCCTCCTCTTCCTCTAAGTGTTCCTGCCTCTTCCCATCTACCTTTGAGCCAGTGCGAGCACTTACATACAACTGCTGGTGATACCTTTATTTTTCAGTCTCTTCATCAATGTGGCTATTTACATAGTGAACAAAATGAAAAATTAAAGGTATTAATTGTTAAATACTTTCCCCTATTCTTCCTGAATATGCAGAGATGATTGTAATTAAGCCATTCGCATGCTGATTTATTCAAAAAGTGGGAGCACTGTGGCTCATTTTTAAAACATTGCTCTGTTTAATTGGGCATCCCAGCATAGCAACACTGGCTCAACCAATGGGCTGATTTGGGGGCGGGGCTCTCTGTTTTTTTCTACTATTGCATGTAGGGAACTATTTGGAAACAATCATTATTTCCATTCAGCGTCGCTCGTGGCACAAAATTGTCAAGTCACATGTATTTATATTGTGCTTTTTACAATACAGATTGTTTTAAAGCAGCTTCACAGTAAAAAAAAAAATATAACAGTGTTAATTTAGCCAAATCAATTGTGATGCGATCTGGGAAAACCCGTCAGATGTCGCGCTGGGCCGTTTTCAGGAAGATCAAAAAATAGTTTGAATGTCAGTCTCTTGTTGAATATTTTTTTTTCATTAAATTATTATTCTATAACATCTTGTCTCTTATCTCTGAAAATATCTTGACAAAATTCCCTTGTTTAGTGCAGAAAAATAGCGATTTATAGTGACAAGCTGAAAATACTCTTTCTCTAATGCAACCATTTCTCTAACGCCCGGCGGAGGTGCAAAAATTCGCCCATACCTGTCCGACTCTTAACACTACAAAGATAGTTTACCTATCAAAATAAACCACATAACATGTACAGTGAAGGTGTATCAGTGCACATTTCGCGCCAATCCTATTTAAACTGTAACGACACGCAGTTTTATAACGTTATCTCGAGATGGAGGAGAACAAGAGAACAACGGAGTCTGAAATAGGTGCTCACTTAAATGATCTTGCTCGCCTCAATCTGCTAATTCCTGGGGGTGTCAGTGCCCTAAATGATGTCATAATGGACTCACAGGATGAATTTTGAGTTTGTAAGCTTTCAAATGATACCTAATTTATGATGATTACTAGAATATGAGATATGAAAAAAGGCAATAAAAAAAGAGTGCCAAGTGTACCGCTGACTAGCGAGACGGTGACAGTTAATTAAACCTGTTTTTCTCAAAATTCCGTTCCTGAAAATCATAGCCAACTTCAGATAAACATAACTTTTGCTACCAACAAGCTATGAAAAAAATAAAAACAGAGTTGGAAAGGGCTTGATACCAGCTTTCAAATTTCACAATGGGGTGGGTTTTCCCAGATTGCATCACAATTATGAATCCACTTCAGTGTCAGAAAAAGCAGCTCTACAGAAGACATTAGTGTCATTATTCAGCTCAATTTACCTTAATGTTGATACAGTTCAGTTCAATAACAGTAAAATAGTGTCAAAAATACACATTAGACCTTCAAAATCATTAGCACACTGCATACTTATTGGATTTCCTAATGTTTATATGCTATAGCAATTCTAAAATTGCTAATTATAAAAAGGTTTGATGTGATTTGCTTAGTTACAGATATTTGTGATGTGTTGTAGTTACCCAGAATGCTTTGCTGGTGGGGTCATGGGGAATGACTACTTGATAAATATAAGCAGCACAGCCAACGCCATCTCACGACCAATTCGTACGAATTCGTACGAGTGATTAAAAGGTGGCTAATTCGTATAATTCATACGACCTCACTCGTACGAATTTGTACGATTTGTCTAAACCCACGTGATGGGTAGGTTTAGGGGCGGGGTCAGGGGTAGGTCATTCGTACGAATTCATACGAATTTGGTAACTCGTAAAATATGTACGAATTAGCAAAAATCGCATGAATTTGTACGAGTGAGGTCGTATGAATTAGTACGAATTAGCCACCTCGTAAAATTCGTACGAATTGCCGTGAGATCGGGCTGGCACAGCACAACGGTATATGTTCTGTCGTCTCGTAAAATTCTGTATATTCGTGCAGTGTGCGCATGTCCTAAAAATAAATTCCTATTTGAAGCTGACATATAAACGGGCACAGCAAAACACTTTATTTAGCATTCATGTTAACACTACATTCGGATTCATCAATCGGAATGGATTCAAACAAGGTGTCCATGTAAACGTGTAGCTATTGTTGCGTTTACTCTCAAAATTAATGACCATATTAAACTGTAATTTGGAGTCTGATTGCAAATATTTCTATCAATTACCAAAAAAAAATTATGAATACACATATCTCTGACAGTAAGATGTGACATGATAAAAGCAGACATTAATTTAGTCAGTGATGTGTTTCCAGGGATGTTGGCAGAAAGATTTCTTACTGCTAATTTTTTTTTTAATATTTGTTACTTAATTCTCTTTTATTTTTCTCATCTACATTTTGAGCAGTTTTTATTCAGCTATTAGTTGTAAAACAACGGATGTTTTGGCTTCAGCACATCTCCCTGTTATCTCATTGAAAAACCCTGATGACAAGCAAATGTGCATTACCATTAAGCTTTTCTTTCACTAATACGTAATATCGCCATCTGCTCCGAACTATAAGAACCCATAAATATGGAAAGTTCTTATTTGCAGATGAATTTTCAGTAATCATCACTTAGTCCCAACGTCTGAATTAAACGGTGATATTCCTCTGGGTATTTTCGTCATTACACAACAGCGAAACGTCCTGAAGGCCCCTCGCTCAGATGAAAGAAATAAGGGATGCTTCATTATTTAACAATATTGAGATCCTGATGCTAATGAGTTATTAACAAGATTTATTTAACGATTTTAGAATTATGCAGCAGGGTAATGCAACATATCTGAGGGAAATTTGTATATTATAGATGTAAATGCAAAAAAATGTTAGATGAGTGTGAGGAGGGAGATAAAGACAATGTTTGCAGCTGCATTTTAATCTGAGAAATGGAAAGTATCATTTTCATTGGATTGGTGGAAAGAATTTAATGAGGAGTGATTAAGGAACTAGTTTAGTAACTAAGCGGGAGGAAAGGTTTAGTGTTGGATATTTTTATACATTTTTTATCATTTTGTTTTTATAATTTATTTATGTTTTTTCTTTTTTTGAGAGAAGGATTCTATATGCAAAAAAAAAATACAAATAAAAAAATACACCAGTGAATAATAAGACCCTTTTGCGGTTGCCATGGCAATCCTGACAAAACTGTCAAGTTTCAAACTCTTTTATACATCTCGTGTGGGGTCTGCATGGCAACTGTCACAGAAGCACTTTAAACTGAGATCTTTTTAGCGGAGCACATTTTATATCTGGCAAAATAAGCCAGTTTTGAGAGCTATATTCAACGACATCCACTCCAGAGATTCAGCGACTCAAAAGAGCACTGTGCTGAATAAATAAGAAAGCTGGAAACGAGATGATTGTGATTCTTAGGACGTAAGCTATTGCCACACGTGATCCAAAATCAGTGAACCTCTTGTCAGCTCGAGCAAGGAAGACAAGAGGCTTTGGAATCACCTTAAGTAGGTTGCGAAGTAAATCCAATTACAGAATGTTTATGGATAGCGAAATACCACCAATACCATATTTTGTGGAGAGTGTCTGTGAAGGTACTCTCGATGGTCTTGTGGGGACACTTCTTTGAAATTTAGAGAGATACTAGATGGGATGGATTTCATTGGTGTTATTTAATTCCTGTACTTTTAAACAGAATTAAACAAAACATCTTTGGCAATGACCTGCTCTGTTCCCACTGTGTGCTTTTGTGTTGAATTAAAAGGGTTGTTTCTACAGTTAATGGGTATTATTTTGTGCAAGTATAGGCTGTTTACACTGCAAATATTAAAGGGATAGTTCACACAAAATTGAAAATGATGTAATTAATTACTCACCCTCATGCCGCTCCAAAAACCTGTAAAACTTTTGTTCATCTTCGGAACACAAATGAAGATCTTTTTGATGAAATCTGAGAGCTTTCTGTCCCTCCATTGACAGTCTACGCAACTACTACTTTGAGGCTTAAAAAAGTTTAGAAAGAGATCGTAAAAACTAATCCATATGCATTGAGCAGTTTTTTCACGGTGTGGGTCTTGTCTGTCATGTGATTCCCTGTTTGTCATGTGATCCTGCCATGTGTCTTGTTATTTGTTTGCTTATTGTTCACAGGTGTTCCTGGTCTTGTTGATTAGTCTCTCCAGGTGTCTCGGATTAACCATGCCCCCTTGTTATCTTGTTTAGCTTGTTTGCTTGTGTATTTATACCTCTGTGTTTCAGTTGTGGTTTGTCGGTCGTTGTTGCTTGTAGTGTTCTCCATGTTCCGTGTTCCTTTGTTTGACCTGTTTCCTTTATTAAATTAGCTGCATTTGGATTCTCTCACCGTTTCGTCCTTGCCGCATCATTACAGGTTTAGTCCAATATTTTCTGAAGAGACACGATCGCTTTATATGATGAACCGATTGAATTTAGGATTTTATTCACATAAACATTCACCCTTTAGTCACTGTAATATAGTCTTTCTTTATGACATTCTAGAGTTTTTTTCCATAACCAAGATTTAAATGTACAAAACATGTTAAGTAACGCTTCAGTTTATCATTTTCCTCCAGAGACATTGAAACACAGAGTAGTAATTATACTCATTCACAGAGATCAGCCTGTGCCACATGGGGATTTGCTCTAGTTCTGTCCTTTGTTCACACCTGGGGGAGCAGCAGAGCAAAGGGAAAGCCCTTCTGCCTGAATAAAACTACCTGTCAATCACTCCCATTGTCTGCACTGAGCGTGTTAGATACCTGATGCACATTTAAAAAGAAGCAGAGAAGGAAAACCTCTGTTCATAACAAAATATTGTTAACACACTCTGATGAAAACAAATGGATAAAGCAATATACTGTAGATGTAGCAATCACAAAGTTACATTCGGTTACATTTTATTTGAATGTTAGTTAGTTACATTGTACTTACTCAAATAAGTACTGAGTAATATTGATTAACTACATGTACTTATAGAGTTAAGGTCCTTTCACACTCAGTCCAAAATTTTCGAATGTGTTTTTTCGTATTCGTCATTCGGTGGCCCTGAATGGTCAAAACACATCTCATGCTTGCTACGGATGCGAAGAACACAGAAAATCTAACCCGATCCGAATTTTTTAATGACGGGCGAAAGTTTCGGAGGCAGTGTGTAAACGTAATTGACACGTAACGTGAGGTCGTAGTTATTTTTTAACCTGCGAAAAATTCGGACGACAATTTCGGACTCAGTGTGGACCTTTACGGTTAGGTTTGGTTCAGGGTTAGTTACTTGTAATTATGCATGATTTACTGTTATTACTTGCAAGTACATCACCTTAAAATAAAGTGTTACCAGCAATTCTACAAGTACAAAATATTATAATTGCAATCATTTGTAGAAACATCTTTTTAAAAGCCATTCCGCCACTGGACAATCTGTCACTGAGTAAAGACTTAGTTTTGTTTTTTTACATTTTGAATCTTACAAGGAGTTTACCCCAAAATGAAGTCTAATATTTTTTGTTGTGTCCATGGGTAGAATTGTGTTGTGACTCCTATTTTAAAGAGGAAGTCTGAACTGTTGAAGTGTTATGTTCTGACAATGCATGCGAGAGCAGAAGTGAAATGAGTAAACAAGATGAATGAAGTACTCAACTCCTGTCTCATCTGCTTTATTGCTTAATAACTCTTGAGAGATACCACATTTTTGTCTGTGGAAAACAGAATTTTTTGAAGAATCTTCACACAGCTGATTTTACCAATGTTGTATTGCCATCTCGCTAGTTATTGTAGGTATTAGAATGTAAAGTGTGGTAGCCTATACAGTATATAAAAAAATAAAATAATGTTGTGCATTAACACTTTCATTTTTCATTTTCATCAACTGTCAATATGTCCATATTGTACTTTTCAGCATGTTTCTAAAACTACAAAATTGTGTGTGCAAACATTACATACAAATAGTCTCAAATTCTTATGAAATCACACTGTATAGTCACCATGTCTGTCAAGCTCCAAAAACCACCATAAAAGCACTTTTCTCATTTTAAGAGGTCCATTTCAAGAGGTCACGATAGCTTTGTGTAAGGAACAGGTCTCTACCATCAGCCATGGCCACTTTCGCATATGTTGTATGAAAATTCTCCTTTTGTTTCCACAAGAAAAATACAACAGGTTTTGGAAGAACATGAGGGTGCATGAGTAAATGATGACAGAATTTTATTTTTTGGTGAACTATAAATGTAATATAGCAAGAGACGAAGCCTTGGCTGTTAGTTGTGTTGGGCATTTGTTGAGTGTGTGTGTGTGTGTGTGTGTGTGTGCATGTGCGTGTGCCTATAGGGCAAGAGCCACAAGACTACTGAGAGGGCAGGACAAGGTCTTGGAGGGAAGCACAGGGTGAGAGATGACTCAATCAGCCAAAAGCACCTGCTCCTGCTACTACTCAACGCTCAGGCCTATTAATACAACCACACACACACACACACACAACTCAAATAATCCTACTTTCTTCAGCTAGGTTCCTTTTCAAGCTGTCATTTTCAATCACATCTCAACAACAAAATCTCAAATATATTATTATTATTATTTTTATTATTATTTTTTTTTTGAGATTTTGGATCATGTAGTCCTTTCAGCGTTTTGTAGGGTCACAATTTAATTTTACTCGGTGATTTTAGTTTTAAGTCCTATTCAGAATGAGATCTACTACACTACACTCTTAGATAAAAAGGATCAGTGGGGTTCTATTTGGAGCCCAAGGATTCTTGACTCAAATTTTAAAGAACACTTTATGCTAAAAATATTCTATATAAGAAGAAATGTCTTAAATTACTTTATAATACTTTTACGTTTAACAGGTTATTTAATTTTTTTCTGTATGTTTACATGGTGTTTAATTCATAAAATGTAATAAAAAAATGTTTTTTATGAAAATAAAATTAAACTAAATCTATAAAATTATCCCATGATGTGAACCCCTAAACGGTTCTATTTATGAAGCACCTGAATGAACCCTTTAAAGAGCCTTTACTAATAAAGTTAACGATAACAATAAAGATTTAGTTTTAAAAATAGTTCTCAATTTAAAAAAATAACAGAGTCCACACCACAAATATAATGATAACTGCACAGAGGAACGATATTATTGGAATCACTTTTAGACAGTTTTTTTTTTTTTTTTTGTCAATCATCAGCAGCCAATTATAAAATTCATTCTAAATGTAAAAGAATAGCAGTCCACACCACAACAATAACGATAACGACACGATATAATTGGAATCACTTTCAGAACTTTTTTTTCAGCTTATGGATGATAAACACATTGACAGCCAATCACAATCCATCCAAATGACAAAACTTTTTATAATAAACAGATTGATATTGTCCGTTGGTGTGAACGCTAATATAGTTATCGTTATAGTTATCTTTTTTTTATTATTCATAAGCATGAGTGTTTGATGGAATAATAAAATCACACTGAAGTCTGAATAATGCTGAAACTTGACATCAATGTTTCATACAAAATATTGCTCCGGCTGGTTGTTTGTCAAATGTCAAGGTCATTCAAATGTTCTTCTCTGTGAATCACTGATGTAGTCCCCCCTGCTGTAGGGTCAGAAACATCTGTTCTGTGTTTATCATAATCATCTAAATTAATTAGGGATTCAAACCATGCCAATACAATACATATTTATTATTCTGCTACCACTGCATGGCTTTGAAAATTTTAATGAGACACAAGCTGGAAATGCACAAAAGCTTCATAAACGAGCTGGAAATTGTACTCTGGTGAACTGTGGAATTTTACTCTGGATTTGTAAATGCCATGAGATGTCAATCATTTAGAGCTGTGCCTGTGGGGTGTTCATTGAGAAAGCACATTAAATAGAGGCCGATGAACGTTGAGTGTATGACACTAGTTAATTCGGTGCATTACACTCTTTTGACATCAAGTAGGCTGATTGTACCGCTTAAAATTTACACTTGGAGCAAGGTGACTTTTCACTATTTACACTGACCGTAACTGTAAAAAAATTAGCCAAGATAATTTGGGGAGGAGCCCTACAAAGCCATATGGAAGGAGGGACGAGTCAACGACGAAGGCCCATAAGTCCATGGCGACGGCAGAGCCATGACTGACCAAGGTGGAGCCGGAGGGACGACAGGTCAATGGACCGAAGTGGAGTGATGGGCTTGGAGGTTCTATGTGGAGCAAATGGTACACTCCAGGGTCGAGCTGGCGAACTATCAGCCTGAGGCGGATCCACAAAGTTAACAGGACAGGTCTCCACACCATCCCCTCAGTCCACCAGTTATCCCTCTGGGACAGACGATGTTGCCTGCTCACGCACCTGGTCAGATTTGTACGGCTCGGGCTCCGGGAAGATATTGGACTCAGATTTCGGCTCTGGCGTCTATGGTGGGCTCATGTTTGACGTCTGTTGGGACGGTGGCGGTTAGTGGCACAATATGCGCGGGCTAGATTGCTGCATTGTGATCCTCCTCCATCTCACTGATGGTAAAGGGGGACTCACAATGGAACAGGACTCTATCCACAAACTTCTGGAAGCTCCCTTGACGTCCATCTCTGAACATGCTCTTGTCACTGAAAACACATTGTCGTTGTAGTGGACCAGATTTTTGATTAAAGATTATGAGTGCACATGAAGATGTGCATGGATACATATTTTAGAATAAATACTGCAATATATCATAAAAAAAAGAATTGTCAAAGCTACTATTCTAAGCTACTGTCACATTTTGAAAACGGTGAGTTCAGTAAAAATGAATATGAATTTCTTAAAAGTAGATTTCTCAATCACACCTATTATATAAACTTTGCCTAAGGTTCACAAAGGACTAGATACCCCTTTGAAAGGTCGTTCTATTGTGAGTGGTATTGGTAGTCTCACTGAGAACATTTCTTCTTATGTGGATTTTTATATCAAACCATTTGTACCCATGTTGCCATCTTATGTAAGAGATTCTATGGATTTTATTGAATCATTATATGGGGTTGACTTTGCTGTTGATGATGTGCTTCTTACTACTTTTGATGTTCAGAGTTTATATACCAACATACCTCATATATTTGCTTTAGAATTTTTTTTACCACAAAGATCTGTGGATGTAAAACCTAGTACAGCATGTTTATTGGATTTAGCAAGTATTGTCTTAACTAACAACTTTTTTCGTTTTCAGGACGATTTGTATTTCCAAATGAAAGGTACTGCAATGGGTAGTAAAATGACACCTAATTATGCTTGCTTGTATATGGGAGTTTTTGAAAATGACTTTATTCTAAATGAGTCAAATTCCTTTTTTCCTAAGATTTTGCTTTACAAACGGTATATTGATGACATTTTCATGATTACTAAGGCCACACCTGCCGAGATGTTGATGTTTTTGAATTATCTTTAACTCAAGGACTGAGCATGTGAATATCACTATGGAATGCGATCCAGTAGCATTAGTTTTCTTGATGTTCGTGTATACATATGTGATGGGAAACTCCATACCGATTTTTACCGAAAATCAACGGATCGCAACACTATTTTAAGAGGCGATAGTTTCCATCCTAGACCTTTAATTAAGAGTTTACCTATCAGTCAATTTAAGCATGTGCGTAGAGTTTGTAGCACGGATGAATCTTATACTCATCAATCCAATGATTTAACTAAAAGATTCTTGAATCGTGGTTACCGTATAGAATGGATCGAAAATGCCAAAAAGAAATTCAACGAGACATCTCAAATGCAGTGTTTGCGAACAAAACATAATAATAAAACGCAAGTTCTTAATGTTCCCATTTGCACGACGAAGTACTCAGCATTGGGTGAGGAGTTTCGTAGAGTCTTAAATAAACACTGGCATATTATTTCAAGTGATCCTAAATTGTCAGGTGTCTTTAAAAATGGTCCGAAATTAGTCTTTAAAAGTCAAAACAATCTTGTAAAATCTGAATATCCTTCACGTACAAAACAAGGTATTCCAACTCTTCCTCCAGGTAATTACAGGTGTGGTAATTGCGCCCAGTGTGCTTTTACACACAAATGTAAATCGTTTAGTCATCCACGTACTGGTCATGATATTCCGATACGGGGTACTATTACCTGTGCTTCCACTCATGTGATTTATCTAATTCGTTGTCCTTGTGGTCTTGCATACGTGGGTAAAACATTCAGACAATTACACACTCGTATTAGTGAAAATCGCAGTAACATTAGAACTGGAGATATGCACAGTCCTATTGCGTCTCATTTTAGATAAGTAGGCCATAACGTCAGCGCTTTGCAGTATATCGGTATAGAAAAGGTAACAAACTCTTCAAGAGGAGGAGATTATGAAAATAAATTATTACAGAGGGAATGTTTTTGGATTTATACTTTAAGCACTTTGTCACCTTTAGGGTTGAATGAGGATTTTGATGTTAAGCCGGTTTTATAGTGATGTTAATTTTTTGGTGTGACTTCCATTTGTTACGTGACTTGTAATTGTCACGTGACTTGTATTTGTCATATGATTTTTTGTGTGTGCCCAATTAAGGTGATCACCCGTGTCTATTTAAAGTTGACTTCACTCTACATTGATATTGTGCCTGATGAAGACCTGAGGGTCGAAACGTTGCCTTTTAATAAATTCTTTTGGAGCAGTATTTTTCAGTGTGCGGACTTCACACTTCTTTATTTGTAAATAAACAAAGGAGCCCATAAAGTGACATTTGTAGGGGGAAAAAACACTCATGAGACTGTCGCTTGCACAAGAAATGTGTCTAATGCACGGAGGTATAGCCTTTTCCTGCAAATGTTACTTTTGGGGTTCCATAGAGCAGTGGTTTTCAATCCCACCTCTCTGGACATTTTGTGTGGTTCCCTTATGCCGAGTTCAGACTGCACGATTTTCACAATAATCGGGTCACTGTTGTTTTCACACTGCATGACTATCTGGGGTAACATTCAGTTGCTGCTGTGTTCACACTGCACGATGGATCGGCGACAGGAGGTTTCACACTGCATGACTTAACAAAAGAAAGAATCGCCGACAACTTCTGCCTGGTCCGCAAACTACGTTTCACAACCAAACAAACGCGAGAAGTGATAAGGAAATAACGGAAGATCACTCGTCTGCGATTCTCTCAGATCGCGTCTTTGCTCATTCACACTGCGTGATTGTCACTCGCGTGAACGAGCACCGATTTGCCTGTGATTTCGGGCATTTGTCGGCAATTTCTCAAAACCTGTCGGCGAGCCAAAATCGGGGCTAAAATCGTGCAGTCTGAACTCGGCATTATCTGACAAACTCTCTGTTAACGAGCTGATGATCTGAGTTAGGTGTGTTAAATAAGGGAAAAATACAAAATGTGGAGAGCGGTAGGTCACTAGGACCAGGATTGAAAACCACTGCCTTAGAAGGTTGGCAGTGATATGTTTCTTTCCATATAGAAAAACACTGTGGTTTTGTACAGAACATTTTTATCAGTGTATTGGCTGGGCTGGAAGAGTGCCTTGTCTTGTTGATATGGTATTTCCATATTAAACCTGGAGTTTAACCGAGGGCTTTGAAAACCTGCTTGCTCATGAGCTACTCGCAGTCCCATGGGATCTAAACAAGACATGTATTCGCTCTTAGACCTGCACGGTGCCCTGCTCGTTTTACCCTGTCACACTTCTTTCAGTGAGGGCAGCCGACTGTTAATTAAGAAAATGTTTACAGCTCTCTGCATTAATTACATGCTTGCTGCAGAAAGTCAATGAGATTCATGTTTGGCTTTTCTCTAAAGGTGAGTATTAATAATGTTTTATACTGAGCTAATTGTTAAACTTTACATGGGTTCCAGATTCTCTCATTACCGTGATGACGTGTAAAACACTAAAATGGGATAAAAAGCTCCACTGAACACCATATATTAATTTTTGCAATTAATATATTGCTGTTACATTTATGTAGATTAAATTTTTTTTAAACGAAATTTCACGATTTTGTCTTGACTGTCGTACAGTCTGACATTAATGACAACTGAGATCTTACAGTGTGACATGGCTTACAGCGAGGATCAGGTTCGTACAGTCTGACAAGGAACAATCGTAAAGGAACCGTAAAGGGAGAGCAGGGATAATGGTAACTATCAACCATTATTTCATGTTGTTTTCTTGTCTGATTTGGTCACAATATTATAAAACAAATTGATATCACAGTGCATTTTAAACCTCTGCTGTCTTTTGCTCTTAAAATGCCTATAAAGTATAGGCCTACCGTATATAAATTATTTCCGATGGAGAATCATCACAAGTTGTTTCATTCCTTAGTGAATGAGTATTTTTGAACTAATTGGTTGAGTCAGTGGATCAAAGATTAACTCATAAAGATGTATGAATCCGAAATGAGTAGGTAGGCTACTTTTTTTGAAAAATTAATCACTTCATGCCTGTTTACAAAGTGTTCAATTGCATGAATGTGTGCAGTATGAATTTTATCCCGACGCACTACATTCAACATGTTGTCACTGTTGCGCAACTAGCATCATTTGCATAATTTCAGTGCCATTCACGTGGCCTCATGGGATAGTAAGGTGTCCATTGGCACGCAATCACTAATAGTACACAGTCAGAATCGAAGAACGTAACTAACTAATAAAACGAAACATTTTCTGAGTACATTAACAAAAACACCATACTGCATTAGGAAACAACAAGGTGTATGGAAAAACACAGAACCTTTTTTTTTGAAAACACACCCCTTGTATGTCCTTGCTGTACAGATCATTTTCCTTACTTAACACATAAAGACCTTTTTTCCAGCTCTTCCATTAAATTGGTAAAATTACATTATAACATACAGGTATACGGTCATAGATACGATAGAAGATAAGTGTTCGAGAAGTCGTGTGGCTGCAGTTTTCTCTGCCGGCTGTGCCTCAGGCGGAGGAATTGCCTGCTGTAGTGGTTGCTAAATTGTCCACAGACGGTTTAAAGGACATTGGGAGCTCTGTTATCGCGGCAGTTTATTTCTGTTTTCATTTAAGTGAGTTCAATCTTGGTTGTTTGTGATGACACAATGTTTTCTGCTGTTTCAGTACTAGAGGATGAACAAACTGAACATCTCACGTCATGTAAGAGCTAAACACTGTGATTACTTGTTACCAACCCCAACAAGTGCACTCTGGGAAACCACAATTTACTGAAAGCAATTTGTGACAGTGTTAATAATAGAACTGTCAGCGGTGTAACCTGCAACCAAGGCTGCCACTCAAGCGCTAACATAGACACATGTGTAAAGATATTACAGCCCATCTGCTTTTGAAGGATCTAGTTGTCATATATAACTCATCTCAATAGCATCATATCTATAGGTTATGGAAATGGACCAAGGGCCTCTTGTCACCTTCCTGATGATAACAGGTAACTAGCATTAAGATAAACTATTTGCTGGAGGGTTATTTGTGTCTAAAGAGGTGAGTGTCGTCCGGTTGTGATATAGTTGCTTGGAGTGATTGAGAAAAATGTCACTTCACTCAGCAAGTGATGAAATCTGACATATGGCATCAAAGCGTCATTAAGACTACACCTGCTGGAGGAGGGTCGAGGTCTTGAAGAAGATTTTAGCACAAGGGTAAGTGATTGCAGAATGAAGAAGGGCATGAAACAGCTTGGAGGCACCACTGTTGGGTAGATATAATACAGAAATTGAGTTAATAAGACCACATTGTAAGATGTTGTATGTTGATAAACAGCTAAGCGTTGAGGAGCCCAGCATGTGAAGAGCTAGATTTGGAGGATCGATTGATCTGACTCTTTAGGGATTTCATTAGTGCAGACCTCATGTTATGTTCAACAGTAAGTGATTTGCAGCCTATTTAAACCATGAACCAGCCTTTCAAAGGAAGACACCTTCTGGCTGATATGTATAATGACCACTCACAGGGGCTGTTTTATGTACCAGAATTATAGATGCAAAATAAATAAAATAAAAATTGCACTTTGGCAAATAGTTGTACAGAAAACGTGTATAGACGTGATAAGAATGTCTGCTTGTCGAAAAATGTCACATATAACTGAAAACACAGCAGAATACAGTTCTTTTCATGGATATCTAACCAACTTCACAATATTATCAATTGTATTATTATAATATAGTATATGAATTAATCAAATGAAATTAGTTTATTTCAATAATTGCTAACAAGCATCGTTCAATACTGAAGCCACATTTTCAAAATTCTTCACACATTCAGTGAAACTGTGAATCATTTTTTCATTGCTTTCACTCAAAATGCATTCAATGACCACATTTCCCAAAATCCATGAACACTTTAGTCATTCATATGCATCATCTGCAAAACACTATATATTTGGAGATTTTTCAAATGCTAACACACTGCTTTCAAAACTGATAAATACACATTCAAATCAGCATGATGGCAAACTTTATATTGAAATATATTAAAATATAAAATATTAGCAGCATATTTACAATTAAATGAAATAATAATTATTACAAACATTCCTATTTCAGTCTCTATTACAGTTGTAAAAAAAAAAATTCTGTCATCTTTTGGTAAATCGGGATGGCTTCAGAATGATTTTGTTTGGAAACATCAAGGAAGACACATTGGTGAGGAAAGAAGAGTGGCAGAGAGAGGGAGGACTAGAAGCCTCACAATACTGTGCATCCATCCATACATCTCTGTTCCATTCATTTTCCAAACTACTTGTCCTGTAGGGTCGTGGGGAGGCTGGAGTCTTTCCCAGCGTCTCGGTTCATGGGCAGGAAAACACCCTGGACAGATGGCCAGTCCATCACAGGATGAGACACACACATTCATATTCACACTCACACCTGCGGACAAACTTA
The DNA here is from genome assembly GCF_029890125.1 of Rhinichthys klamathensis goyatoka. NCBI lineage: Eukaryota > Metazoa > Chordata > Actinopteri > Cypriniformes > Leuciscidae > Rhinichthys > Rhinichthys klamathensis. The sequence continues at coordinate 1,052,241 of NW_026606648.1, read as the reverse complement.
CAGTCTCCAATTGACCTGTCCTGTACTGTATGTCTTTGGATTGTGGGGGAAACCTAGAGGAAACCAATGCAAACACTGAAAGAACTTACAAACTCCGCACAGAAAGGCCTCCTGGGCAGCTGTGTCTCCAATACACATATGGGATTATAATAGATAATGTTTTTTGTTGTTGTTATTGTTTTGTAATTATTGATTCAGGATTTTGTTGTTGTTGTTATTTCAACATTTTATTTTTTGCATGTAAAGATGCAATATATATATATAAAATGAATTGCTTCATTGCTCATTCGTTCTTTAAACTGTAATACAGTCAGTAAAATGAAAAGATCTTATTCGTATCATACAATGAATATTTATGTGAACTTTAATATTTAAAAATTAAAGTTCAACATTTATGTTATGCTCCCTGTTGTTGGTGTTTTTAGGTCAGTGCGTTATGAATGACGTGTGTTTTCTGAATGAGAATTGTTGCCAGTGTTATGGTGGAACGAGCATAGTTTGAGAAATGTATGAAGTGTGTTGTTGGTCTGAGTGAGTTTTGGAGGTGAGATTAACTGTTTGGCCGAGATCCATCTTGGTAATGCAGACTGTGAAGAGTTTTGAAAATGTGGCTTCAGTATTGAACAATGCTTGTCAGCAATTACATTTTTTTTTTGTTGAGTATTTCATGCCATTAACTAGAAAATTTGTCCAACCCAGAGATTATTTCATCCTCAAAAAAACCCCAAAAACTTATTTTATCAAAATAGTTTTTCAAATTGCCAAAACACTAAACCCCATTCTCTGAACCCATTTGTCGCATAAATCACTCTTTCTGCAAAACCTTAATCAAGTTCAGGCTGTTAGACACCATTTGCAAATCCTATGCACTATTTTTTTGCAAAAATCTAAACACATTCTCTCTCACTAAAACACATTTCGCACTGTGAGGCACTTGTGTTGCAAAACGCTAAACACAAGTGGAAAAAGTTAAACAACTACAACACAGCTGTCATCGTTTACACACAACGGCTCAAAATTGTTCCCAATTGTTTCTAATGATGTGATCAAACCAACTGTACTGTAAGCCAGCTCAGATTAATGTTTATACCAACAATAGAGGAGGAAGAGGATGAGGATGATGAAGAGTGTTGTCAAAACTGGATCCGGCACACCAGAGAGTTTTTTCTTTGCCTGGCAAGAAACAACATTGCTTGTGACGAGGACAAAGACATGATGCTGAAGCAGAACGAATCTCTCATTGACCTTGATTTTGGAGCTGCACAACTTTTTTGAGTGTACTGTAACATGCTTTTCATTTAGAGTTTTCTTTGACTGTTACTCGTTTTCTATTCTCTCTTTTGTTTTGAAAGTGTTTGTGTCCAGGACCAGGTGCTGATTGGCTCCTGCAGGCTAATGACTGGCTCATCGGGATTGGTGCATTCGATTCCAGGCACACCTTAAAAAGTCCTGATGTCACTTCCTTTGAAGGGCATGTTGTGTTGTTGTGACTGGAGAACTGTTGGTTTAGGTGGCTGTGTAAGCGTGATTAGATGAATTTTGACTGTTAAGAGCGATCATTGTTTGTTCTCTAAAAGAATTACAGATTGTAAGTAGGAAACTGTTTGATATTTCGACCCTATACGCTGATTTCACACAGCCGCCATTTTCCCGGTGGGAAGAAAACCGGAAGTGTCACCTTTAATCATAGGAGAGTCGCGAATGCGATGGCGTATTGTTGTGTTTAACCCTTTAAGGTACTACTCATCCATTTGGTAGACCACACTTCAAGTCACTATATTTTATTGAAAAATGCATCAAGCTTAACTCAACCTGAATGAGCCATCTCTACCGTTTGGTGTAGTTGTGCAATGCTAAAAAAATCCACTAGATGGCACTGTGTCTGAGCAGCATGCCATTTCAGTGTTCCTTCAAACAGCACATGACACGGGGAAAATGTGCTCCTCCTTTGATGACGCATATCGGCGGGACTTTAAAAGGTGAGACTATTTGGTTGACATATTATCGTTTCAGAGGAGTTGTTAAACAGAATTATGTAACTTAATTAAACAAAAATAAGTCTTATAAGGGTCAAATAATTTTTTTTAAACATGCTCTACCAAACGGTTGAGTTGTCCTTTTAAGGTAGTAAAAATTAGCTAATAAAATTAGCTAATTTTGGTAAAATTAGCTATTTACAATGAAAAAAAGTGTTAGTGTTGTTAAAATTATTAATTTTAATATTCAATTACATATTTGATGAAAAATATTTGATCAATATCATTTTTTCACCATTTCTGTACTGTATTATGGTAAATATCAAGAATACCTTTGAAGAATTAATACCAATTCTGGTGTTACTATTAATTTCATAATTTAAAATTGACTATGTTTGTGTATTACTATATGACTAGCATTGTAAGAGCCATCAATAGCAGCCATCAGATTTTTTTATTGGTCAAGAAAATGCACTTAATATGACTTGTTTTGAATTTTGTTCTTTTATTATGAACAGACGTCTCAACCGTTTGGTAGAGGATTGTATCTAAAATACTGTAGGGTCTAATTATTACTGACCTATAAAGCCCTAAATGGTTTAGCTATGTTTGTGACTATGTTTAGCTATGTTTTAGACTATGTTTGTGTATTACTATAGAGGATTGTATCTAAAATACTGTAGGGTCTAATTATTACTGACCTATAAAGCCCTAAATGGTTTAGCTATGTTTGTGACTATGTTTAGCTATGTTTTAGACTATGTTTGTGTATTACTATATGACTAGCATTGTAAGAGCCATCAATAGCAGCCATCAGATTTTTTTATTGGTCAAGAAAATGCACTTAATATGACTTGTTTTGAATTTTGTTCTTTTATTATGAACAGACGTCTCAACCGTTTGGTAGAGGATTGTATCTAAAATACTGTAGGGTCTAACTATTACTGACCTATAAAGCCCTAAATGGTTTAGCTCCTGTGAATTTAATGGACCTTCTATCGCCCTACAATCCATCGCGTTCTTTAAGATCCCGAAATTCGAGGCTTCTGGTCATTCCTAGGATATCTAAGTCCACTAAAGGAGGGAGGGCGTTCTCACATTTAGCTCCTAAACTCTGGAATAGCCTTCCTGATACTGTTCGTGGCTCAGACTCGCTCTCCCAGTTCAAAACTAGATTAAAGACGCATCTCTTCAGCCAAGCATTCACATAATGCTTACCTTTTATACCACTGTTGAATCAGATCGACTGCATTAATATTATGAACAGCAGCTACGCTAATTATTTCCCATCTGCTTTTCTGCTGTTATCTCGGGACGCTAGTCCCGAGGTAAATAGCGTTCGTCAGCTCCAGTTTGTATCCAGCCTCTCACGGAGACTTCAGACGCTCCAACACCTGCGATGAGATGACTAAACGCCTATGAAGAGACGACTCGACGCCTGTGAAGAGACGACTCAACGCCGGCGATATGTTATGCCCTAAATTAATACATGATGATTAACTAACTATATTATTCTATGTACATTTCTGAAATGTACTTTCTGTAAAGCTGCTTTGAAACAATATGTATTGTGAAAAGCGCTAAACAAATAAATTTGAATTGAATTGAATTGAATTAAACAATTTTTTTTGATTGTTGTTATTGTTATCATAATTGAATAAAAAATGCAAAGAAATAATTTTTCCTTTGCTTTTTTCATGGTGCTTACCTTAAAGGGTTAATGTAGAAATTAGTTATTCTAAAAATGTACATACATTTCTTTCATACTTTAGACTATATACAGTGAAATTCATTTATAAATAAAATTATTTTTTTATATATAATTCAGAACGTAAAAAAAGAAGCAGGAACGAACTATATACATATCCTATATCGGATATTAACATCTAATAGTGTAAATCAGGTTGGTAGTCCAAGGCATTGTTGTCTATCTGTACTTCCGGGGTTCTTCCCACCGGAGCCTCGCTTTCGATTTCAAAATGGCGGCTGCGTGAAATCAGCGTATTGAATGTTACTGACACTGATTTGGACTTCCTTTTCAAAACTGTTTGTTTGAGCTTGTAAGCATTTTGTATGTCATTGTAAAGTGTGAGGGTTTGGGAAATTAATGAGTTTGACGCCATTATTGTTTATTGTAAACCTTTTGATCTCTGTTTTAGGTTAGGGAGTTAGGTTAATATATTGTACTTTTATTTTTATTTTGGTTAGGTTTTAGGAAAGAGGTCAAAGTAAGAACGTTTTGTGTGTTGTTTTGGCCGGATCAACTCCTGAAGAAAACTTCCCTATTTATTTAGATGTTACTTTTTGTTTGATTTCAATAAACCCTCAAAAGATTCCCCGCTTCCACTCTCATTTCATGTTGCGTCCTTTACCCCTAGATGGGGCACAACATTGAACTTCTGGGCTTTTGCATTTGGGCTATTGTATTTTTACAGTATGACAATACTATACAATATTCAATACAATACTATAATTGCAGTATACATGCAGGATACAATATATTCACCTTGCTAAGTTGCGATAACCTATACTTTTTCTAACTAAAGCTTTCATTTCTCTGCCCAGTGTATCACATTTTTGTATTCCACTGTGCTGCTTTTCTATTATTTTTCAATGTAAACATGGTAGATGGACATCTTTGACCGTTGCACTTGTGCCTTGAATATTTTGCAGTGTCTTGACAAGGCGGTCTAAAAATGCAGCACGCAAGTTAAAATAGTCCAACTTTTAAAAATGCTTCTCACGACCTTGTGTTTTTCCCCCATTCCACTGCTCACATTAAACATTTCTGTGGGATTTTCAGGCAGGCAATATGATTTAAACTTAATAGATTAAGCAAGTGGCGTCCAGTTTTGTGTTCAATATGTATCAGGTGGTCATCAAACATACCTGTCTGAGTGTCCCATCTGACTAAGTAACATAATGAGCATACCATCTAATTTCTAGCAATATACGTTATCCTGATTTGGGCTTCCAGCTAGCTCAGGATCTGTCTACCCCTCTCCTCGCCATGTAATCCTGATGGTCTTTAGCAAAAGCATTAATGCAGATTTCACACAGCTCAAGTTTGGCTCTAATGAGGCTGATTCATCAGAGGCAGATGCAGGGTTGCCCACAGGTTGTGATGTGTTTGGCACAGAGCTTCAGATTCTTATGCAGGTGGTTGATTGCATATGTCAGTTCTTTGGCCCTTTCACCTCTCACTGTGTTAGCTTGATCTGCTAATAGCATTACAGCGCACATTGCGTTCCACCAAGATGAGCCGCTCAGTCTCGGGGCAATGACTTTATTTCAGGCCAATTATTAAATAATGACCAATTTCGTAATAAGTAACCCGAAAAATCGGTCAAATAGAGCAATACGCCTATTGCTCCTCCTTCCTCTCTTCTGAATGCAGATCAGTGGTTTGTTGTAGCAGGAAATATGGAGGTTCTTAACAGAATGATGAATGGATGGTTTGGCTCTGGCTCACCATTGCAGTGTTTCAATATGCTGCATGCACTGAACGCTCCACTTGCCTTAGCAATGGATTCTCAGAGTGATCTGAGTTTTTCTATTTAAAGCCATTAATTATAAATGACATGTAGTGCAATGCATATGGAGTACCACAACAACTGAGTCATAATTAGCAATTGTAGAGTATGCACTGAGTCAGAGGCAAAAAGTAGAGCCAGTATTTTTCTAGTGGGAATTGTAATTCGTTCAAACGCTCAATATTATTGTTCTAAATAACAATAAGAACTGATTTTCACATTGTCTAGACTCTGGAAGGTCATGATCTGTTTTTCTCAGTAATGATTTTAATTAAAAAGCAGAGTGCTGCAGCATTAATTTAGATCTCAGAATTAAACTGAATATATAACATATACAGTATATTTAACTGCAAATATTAACATTTTTATTTAACAGGGATGCATTAATCCTAATTAGTTTTCTGTTTAAAAAAATGCTCTTTTCATAACCCTGAAAGGAATGTATCATGGTTTCCACAAACATATTAAGCACCTGTTGTCAGCATTTATCAACATGAACTGTTTTCAAAAGAAATACCTTTCAATTCTAAAGTTTAATTATCTGCTCACTTGAGATAAAGAATGCCTTTTCTGACCCACTATCTGTTAATATCCCCTCTGCCCAATAATGTCCTGTGCACCTCAGAAAAAGCCCTTACAATGGCTGTTTCCCCCTCTTACTAAGTCTCCTCTTTATCAATTCATTGCAGTAACTGAGGGCTCTTACCCCTTCCTCTTTTTTATTGCCTTTCCGGGAATTGGAGTTGAGATTCTGTCCACTTCATTCTGAAAATTAATGGGAAGTTTCTATACGGAAATGAGACGGATAATCGCATATGTCCATAAGTGAGGTGCATTTCTGTCTTTAATGTTGCAGTTGAAAACTAAATTCTTGATTTCAGGTCTGGTGGTGACGTATAACAAAAAGTCACAGAAATCAATTATGAATAGAAGTATTTTGAATTGAGATATATAATTTAGAAAACTACTGTTATTGTATATTAATACTAAAATAAGCGCCTCTAAATGTAGATATACATTCCCAAAAGGCATACAGCCTCCACTATCTGTGAAAACATTGTTTATTCCAACCTAGTGAATAAATAGTCCTTGTAGACTTTGGCCCCTATTCAAGAAAAAACTCTATTCCGAACGTGTTGTTTCTTTGGCACTTTCTTAAACCAGTGTTTACAGGAATGGCCTCTGCGTGCTAGATCTCTGTTCTCAAATCATGGCTTTCTGTTGCCCTTTGCTGTAGGTTTGATTACAGACATTGTGAAACATTGCAGTGTGTGAATTGGGGTTGAATGGGTAAACTTGAAAACTAAAATGATGATTATAAAGTTTCTGCAGGAAGATAACGTTATTATAGTTTTGACAATGAAAGAGAAATTCTCCCTGGCGGCATTTTCTCCCACTGCAGAACTGCTTATAGTAGTTCCAGTGGGAATATCGGTGGTGGACATGTAATTAGTTGTTTGTTTGTGTGTGTGTGTGTGTGTGTGTGTGTGTGTGGTAGGGGAACAATATCCCTTGATTTAATGGGTCAAAGTCTGACAAAGCCTTTTTCTTAGATGTACATATATGCTGCAGTAGCATTGTTAAAGCAATAGTTCACCAACAAACCAGTATAACTTTTTCTTCGGTGGAACAAAAAATAAATAAATAGAAGTTTAGCTAGATGTTCACCATTTTTCATACAATGGAAGTAGACTGTGAGCAAGAAATGTCATACTTAAAAATCACCAACAATACCATTAAAAAACCCATAAAAGTTTTTTTTACTTTTGATATGATATGATTCACACCCTTTATTCCAAGTCTTCAGAATTCATACAAAAATATTCATTATTCACTGATAGTCACCTTCTCCAACACAGATCTAAAATATAATTTACCTTTATTTGTATATCCAAATTTATTTATTCATTGTTTTATTCATTTATTTATTCATTATTTTTTCATTGCACATTTTTCAATTTAAATAACTTATTTTTAATATTTTTTTTGTGAAATTATTATAATCAGAGGTGCAACTTTATCAAATTCTGCAATTATTTGATCAAAAATACTGCAAAAAAACAATAATATTGTGGAATATTATTACAATCTATTGTAATATATCTTAAAACATAATTTATTCCAGTGATGGCAAAGCTGAATTTTCAGCATCATTACTCCATTCTTCAGTGTCACATGATCCTTTAGAAATGTGGTGCTCAAGAAACATTTCTTTATTATTATAATCAAGGAATATGTGCAACTTAATATTTTTGTGGAAACTGATACCTTTTTTTCTTCAATGAATAGAAAGTTGTCACTTTTGGTCAATTTAATGACGCCTTGTTGAATAAAAGTAATCATACTGATCAAAAGGTCACACTGACCGTGAGCTTTTGAATAGTTGTTTATTTGGTTTGTTCCTTAAAGATATTAGGGCTTCAGAAGACTTTTCCCTGTTTTAGCCATGCTTTCTTGGCTTGGATTGACCTGATTGATAAGCTTAAGTTTATTTTCTAGTGTCTGACCATTTAAAAAGCTGTAAGAGTGGCTGCAGAGTCAGTTGGTGAAATAGGTTATACATACACACCAACAGGTCCCTGTAGTGTATGATAGAAAAAGAGAAGAGCAAAAGACCAGAGGCCAGTTCTGCCCTCAGGGCTCAATAACTCTCCAGTCAGCTTCAATGCTTAGTCCCAAGATGAGGTTTAAATCACATTCATTGCCATCATTTTCCCAGAAAGCCGATTTACCCGATGGCGGGATTTTGAAAGCAGACTGCACTTGTTCACATGTCATCAGAGCGGCTAAAGCACATTCAGTCTGAAGTGACGAGAAAGAGAGAAGGAGAATCAAAGAATGGAAAAAGGCGGCTTATAATGGGTCACTTTTGAATGCTAAGTGATCATTACTCTGTCAAGTAGAAATGGGTTCAGGTAGTGCAGAACTCTCTTTACTCTGAGCAAGTGGAGGACTAAAACAACATATGCAGTATGAATGAACAGAAAGGTGATTTTGTTTTTAGGTGCATTACTTTAAAAGTTTGGGGTTGGTAGGATTTTTTTTTTTCATGTTGAAAGAAGTCTCTTATTCTCAGCATGGAAATAATTTTTTTCAGGATTCTTTGATGAATAGAGAGTTTGAAAGAACAGCATTTGTGTGAAAAATGGTAGTATATTAGCCTGACGTTGTCATACTCAGATTAGTCAGAATGTGAGTCTGATACTGCTCCATTGGGCTGCGATTATGGGCCGTGTTTCAACTGAACCAGGAAAAAAAATGCCTCTGCACTCAATTGGACAGACCGAATCCCGTAGGAAGGATGGCAAAAACATCTTTCCGATCGACAAATGCCTTGATCGCGGTTCTCTGTTCCTCTTTTAAAATGAATGCGCTGTCTACATCTTCTATAACAGACGTGATGGCTGAATCTACACATCTAAATTCTCCAGCGGCAGCCATTCTTTGTTGTAAACGAATTCAACCCAAGCGCTCTTTGGTGACGTGGATGATTAAGTTACCGTTGATCATCTGTCCATCATCGTATAAAGCCCGCCCCGACAATTTGATTGGTCGGAACAGCTTTGGTTCGGGCATGCTTGCTTCTCAACGGATCAAGTCCAGACCGAACTTCCCATCCTCAAATGTTGTGGGCGGGGCTAAGTTCGGCTGGCATCCAGGCTAGTAGTATATACCGCAGTGGAATTGACTAATTAAGATTCGATTTTGCATCAAAATATATTTGATACTCTTCTGGAAACAACAGCTAAAACCAGCTTAAAGTGGTTTGCTAGTCTTAGTTGGCTTAAGCTGGTTTAGCTGGTGTTGAACCTAATGGCCTAACCAGCTTTATTTCAACAGGATCCTCATTTCACCAATATCCAAATATTTTTGCTATATGAACTATATTAAAGGAAACAATTTTCATGGACAAGAACCATGTTTTGAATAGTTTTTTCTTTTGACAGATCATTTTGATTAGCTTGTATCTCATAGTGATTCTGTTCAATGCTTCATGAAAGATGGAATATCAAACAGAAGGTAATTGGCTGGAGCAAAAAAGTTTCTTCTGAAAAACCCCTGATCAATACCCAAGATTTGCTAGTAGCGAAAAGGTCAATGATCTAGTTTAATAAGCAAAGTTACTCATCAATCTGACTGAAAAAAAAAAGTTTTATTCCAGTAATCTCAGTTGTAAAAAGCATCATCACTATACTACAAGTTGAACAATCTTACTATTAATTTCTTATATTCATTTAATGTACTTGCACAATTGATTTTCAAGCTGATCATCAAAATCAATTGATTTCTTATAGTCATTGATTTTTAAAACGATTCCAAAAAGAACTACCTCGGCATCAAAAATATAAGATCTGAACAAAACGGTGTTCAAAATACTGATGGAAGATTTTTCTTTCACGTTATTTAATGAACTTAAAGCCGCAGTTTTAATGAAGGAATGGGAGGATACTTGACGACAGGGGGGTTTGTATAATTCATAAGGCCTGAGCTGTTGGATGATCTGTTTTCTTTGGGGTGGCATGTGTACTCCGTCATTTAAAAACTCATTTTTAAGTGAGTCACTGGAAAGCAACCGCATCGTTCCTCTCTGTGAAGACTATCTTTTATTTTTTCAGCCTATTTCTCAAGGAATCAAGGAGATGTTTCACTGAACAGTTTAATGAGATCATTATCTCACAGCCCTTTGTCTTTTTAAACTTTTCAAACATCTTTAAGAATAAAGAAGTTTTGGTCAATGACTCGTCAAGGTTAATTTAATTGCTATGGCTCTTCCGAGCCATTGCTATACTATTAGGATTTCTTCGCCTTTTGTGAAGGTTGAGCAGAAAGTCACGTCTTGATGCTTGACATAACAAGGGTTAGCCATGCTTTCACCGCCCAACAGTGCTTTTCACTTTGCCATAAGAATGTGATGTTGAGAGTATCGAGCAAAAGAGTCAGTTCTGGTTCAGATCAACAAGACTTTGAATGGTGCTGGTGGGGAAATCAAATGTTTTGAGTTGCTAGCATGGCTCGCTCTTAAAAGGTGGATTGCTAATCTGGGTTTCTTTTTTCCTCTAAGGAAACTTTCCCACCAGCTGAAGCACTATTGTTTTCTGATGCAATCGTTAGTAAGAATGCTTACATGCTTCGGGCTCTATCTGGATTCTGACTGAAGAACTGGAGCACATGGACGTCTGATTCCACATTCCAGTCTTGTATTTTGTGCAGCTTTGAGCAGGGTGGACCAGCTCCTTTCTACCATAATGTTCAAAGTGAATTTCAGCTGGGTGTTCCTCTTTTACATCAACAAAGCTCCTCAATGATGGCTCTCCTGTGGATTGGCTGAGGAACTTGGAGTGTCGCTTCATAGAGTCATAAAAAGGTCCCAGTGTTATGAAATTGCAAATATCGCCCTTTAAGTGTTACAACGTCTCTTTGTGATGACATGCCCTGTGAAATGCTTTAAAAAAAATTGTTTTAGATGCAGCATAGCATTTCTCTAATTGTCTTATAATATATAAAATTTATAATTTTTATACGCTCATATGATCTGAAAGAAATATATAAATTCTTAATAATATATTAATACAATTGTTTATTAAATAATAAAATAAATAGTGAGCAGTTACACCGCCAATGAGATTGCTTTCAGCAGCAGCATATCTTACGTGCTCGCAGAATTCATGTATCTGCGAATCCATGCTCTGCAGCAGCAATAATCAACAGCAACCAGCAGATCTAACCATTGCCATATTTAATAAATGAGTTGATAAATCAACTAATCGTAAGCACCACCCAGACAGCAACATAGTGTTGGCCCAGATCCGGCCCACATCTGGTACACCTGGATTCCACACGTACCAGATGTGGGCCGGATCTGGGCCAACACTATGTTGCTGTCTAGGCAATTTGACATAAATCACAATAATCAGAAAATTATGAATAAATACATTGTGTAAGCGATGGTTGAAGATTTGTCAATGTAAATACAAAAACTGTATTAAATATATAGGTTGTCAATAAAATTAGATTTTTTAGATTTTCAATAAAATGTTCCTTTTTTCCTTTGAAGAGAATATACCCATTTGATTTATGCCAATTTAATATCCTTTTATCACTGATGAAGAGGCAATGCTCTGCTAAAAGCTAATTAGGAATTAATGATATATGCATAGTCAATTAAACTACTTGGAGAATGACTTCAAGGGGACGCATAGACTAGACACACAGCTCTTATCTGTAGTCAGTTCAGAAATCATTGCAGTGTCCTTCTGTGTAGTCAGTCTGTACAAAAGCATTATGTTGGCTGAAGTGCATTGATGTCGCAATATTATAAATTAGGTTGTTTATATTTAAAAACCACACAGGGAATTCACTGTCGTCCACTGATTATTTCAGCTGAAACATGCGTCTTATTCACTTATCACAGCAATTTGGTTTTACCAGGCATTTGTTATCGTTACCTGATTTGAACAATTCCTTTAGTAAGTCGGGTGTTAAAACAACACTATCAGTGCACGACTCGTTTTTAGTTAAAATCCCCCAAGTGTGTTGATGCAGCTGATGTATTTAAAAATCCAAATGTAAAATGAAGCCAATTACACTATAAGAAGGATCACATTCATCATTTGTTCTTGATAAATCAGGAACACATGGTCAGTCACACCTCATTAAGTGACTGTGCTATGGACATGGGCCAAATCCCAATAACAAGCAGATGTCTAAGGCTGTACGACTAACCAATCATAGAGTGGACAGCATAATGCAGGATCAGTTACAGAGAGTATAATAACTATGGTGTAAAGTGAGTTGCTAACTGCATTCAATATGTATTTATACACAACTCAAAATATTTTTTTTAATGATTTTGAAAGAAGACTCGTATGCGCCACCAAGCCTGTGAGGACTAATGCTCACCAAATACTATTACAATTTAAAATAACTGTTTCCTTTTTTAATATATTTAAAATTTTATTTTATTTCTGCGATGGCAAAGCTGAATTTTCAGCATCCTTACTCAGTGTTCAGTGTCACATGATCCTTCAGAAATCATTGTAATATGCTTAATGCGCAAGAAACATGTCTTATTATCTGAACAGCTATGCTGCTTAATATTTTTGTGTGAAAATGTAATTATTTTTTTTAATGATTAATAGAAAGTTCAAAACAACATTTTAATGTTGAAATCTATCACAATAGAAATCTTTTGTTACATTCTGCATGTCTTTAATGACACTGATCCATTTAATGCATACTTGAACTACATTTTTAAACGGCACACACACGTGTTTGTGTGGATATCATTTTTTTTCAATTTCATTGAATGGACAAACACACATGAGGCATTCTTTGAAATCTCTTCATTTGTGTTCCACAGACAGTCATATCGGTTTGGAACAACATGAATGTGAGTGCGTGACAGTATTTTTATTTTTGAGTGAACTGTCCCTTTTAGTTAGCCTGGTAATACCAGACTCTGCTACTTCACTTTGCTTCGTACACAGAGTCTGGGATAGCATAATAGAGAAGTGTTTTCTCTCTCGCTAGGGGGCGCGTACTGAAGTTTAAAATCATTGGTTACCCGTAAGCCAATCAGATAAGTTTGTTTATGACGTATGTTATGCTCCGACACAGCCGCATCGAACCACAGACATCATGCATCGAACTCAAATCTATGATCGAACTTCCACTGTAAACACTTGGGCTGTGTCTGAAACCGCTCACTCGTTCACTCATTCACTAATCCCTATATAGTGTATGGCATTTAAGTGCACTATATCTGCAAGGAGTGAATGAAATGAAGTGAGTGAATTCGGACGCTGACGGTTACACTGTGCGTCGGAGAGCTGGAGCTGTCGCAGAAACGGCTTCGTCACACGTAGTGATAAAACTCCTTTTATCTTACGTTACTTACTTTATAAAATAATATTAACAACAATAACAATTATAATGATTTTATTTTGTAATTTTATATATACCTCCGTGCCAGCTTTGTAGTTTCATCGATTGAAATTGTTAGAAACTCACGCTCACAGATGACGTGGTCGTCGAGCGCCCTCAGGCGACCGTTATGATTACATTCGAATGAACAGATGATTAACGAATATTTTTAAATCATCCACCAAATTATCATCCCTTCCTTACAGTTTAACGAATTAACAACAATGCCACAAATGATTAAAACACCTGGCTTATAGTAAAACACATTAAATTGAGTTAAAGCCTAAATAATATATTTTAATTAAAAAAAATATATATACCTATATAATTTACCCTATTAATATCAGTTCATTTTAATTTTAACATTCATCTATATAATATTTTCTCAATATTTTAATGTGTTTTATTCAAGTAATGATTAATAAAAAAAAGGTAGAAAAAAAGCTGTAAAGTAATTTCTGGTTTGCACTTTCATGCGCACTCAGTCCTCTACGCATTGGATTCTGGGAAATAGTGCTTCAGCAAGTGTACATCGGATGTACACTCAAAATCAGAGGATTGTGGGTAAAAGTAGTGAACGAATGTAGGGAATGATGTCGTTCACTCGGACACCACTACAAAATGGCCGACACCCTATATAGTGCACTATATAGTGGATAGGGAGCGATTTCAGACAGCTTTGATGATGCGAGCGAAATACCCGAGTGAACATGGCTGTAAACGACTTTTTTGATCTGTGAGTGATGTAATAGAATGACTGCTGCGCTTGACAGGGCACAAACGAGCAGAGAGAGAGAAAGAGCCCCGGCCGCGCGCGCGCACTCCCACGTCTACAAACAACACGAGCGCTGTCTTGCTCTCTCTCCCTCGCGCATATTCATAAAAATCAATCGACAAGATAGTAAGAGGTCGGAAGACCGCGGTTTCACGTGGAGCATTTGGAGATTTTTAGAGATTATAGACTCTAGGAACAACATCTCAATGAACAACATCTCAACTATAAAGGCCTGTCTCATATAAGTTAGACGCCTATCTCAAGTACAAGCCAGTGCAGTTCGACGATTTGGGCAAATAAAAGCCCGGGCTATTATTTGATGTTTTACGGTATTTAAGACCTGGAAAAGAAAAGAGACACTGACCTGTCAAAAGGCTCCCCAGTTTCTCGCGGACGATCGGTAATAGTTGATAAATTAAACTTTTCCCAAAGGGAGTAGGGCCACAACATCACCTCCATTCAAAATGTTTAATACACACTCTTCGTGTTCGGGCTTCAGTTTGCTAATGCCGGGAATATTCTCCACAACAGAGCGAATTGCATCCGCGTCTCCATATCAGCGGTCGTTTTCGATTTCCCTGACCTAATCTTAAACACGGCGCTTACCGACTACGTCACGGCTTTCAGCCCGCCCTCTGTTCGTTGATTGGCCAGGCTGTTTTCAGGCCGGTGGAAAACAGAAAGATAGGCTGCTATCTCAGACTGACTACAGGAGCGAAATGAAATTAGCGGAAGTAGGAAGTCTGACGTAGTCAGGCTACCTTTTAGTTGGTCGCATCTTCATATTATTCCTCCCTCTGGCAGTGTACTGGGGAGGAATCTCTGTATATTTACAGTGGATTAAATGCAGTTTTCCTTCTTCAGAGCTATACAGCAATAATTTGTCTCATTAACAATTGATGATTTCATGCTATACTCACATTTCTACTCTTTGAGGTATTGCGCAGCACCACTACACATACAGCCACATCTCTCTGAAGCCAATTTAAGTGGCCCTTCCCGGAGGTTATTCACACCATCATCTGACACTGAAGGGAATGACCCGTCAAAGGGAACCAGAGGCGTGGAGCATGCGGTCATAAAACACCAAACAGCTCTAGTAACAAGCTTGCGTATGTTAGGATCATGCGACGTAACAACCCAAGTACATAAAATATTTACAACCTAAGTATGGTATTGAAATCCAAAAGGCTCGTAATTTGTGGCTTAATTAGTTATTAGCACCAGAATGCTTGCCGGTATGGTTGGCATGAATAATAAAAGACAGTTTGAAGGTCATTAAAAGCAAGGCAGTTCGCCGTAGAGCAGGGGGAAAGCAGTTTGAATTGCCAAATGCTGCAGATTAACAATGCCATCGCTCGGCTCCCCACGCTCAAGCGACCAGTAAAGGCAAGGTGGGGGTAATTTGTCAAGCGCTCTAGCGGGGCCATCTGTGCTACAGACTGACAAATGTCCCCCTTATTTGTCATAAGGACACATGTCGTACAAGCGCTGAATTAATTCCCCCTTTGCAATACATTTATTTGTCATCCAGGTATTTAACCGGATTTCGTCTTGCATTGCTCACACTGTATTACGTGGGCTTGACAGGACAACAGGCGGTAACGCCCTGCCAGCTTTTCCTAATACTTTACAAGGGAAGGTGCAATATGAGGTGAATCTGTTCTGAAAAAAAAAAGCGAGGAAAAGCACACTCAGCATTGAGCGTCATTGCGTAAATCAAGATACGCCAATTTTGAGGGTAGCAGCCGTCCCCATTTCCTCAGTCTCAGAGGGCTTGTAATGCGTGCATGTGATGAAATCTCCCTGTTGTTTGAGCTGTATTCTTCCATCTTGACAGCACACCCTTGAGAGCTGACGACTTTGTTGTTGCCAGTCTATTTCATCTCTTCCTATAAGCAGGCGTCGTGCAAATAACGCCATTTGGTAAATATGATGGAGTGCCATTAGAGCAGGTCAGGGCCAGTGATCTCCTAATCTCATCCCAGGCAATATGGCGCCTTCCTAGTGAACTCTCTCAGTCCGTGGCCCCTTCACCTGATAAAAAGACACAAATTATTTGAAGAGGCCTTTCCTGGAGAGGGCAACATTTCGACCTTAATCATATAAGGAGGAAGAACATAACTAGCAGTGTGCTTTATTATCGCCTTTCTTTATCTATTGCATTTCACGACAGGGATGCCAGGCATGACACAATATGTTTCCAGGGACTAGTTATTTGTCGTAAAACTGCAGCACAATGTGACACAATTACAGCCAAGAACATATCGTCACTGTTGGGCAGAAACCTCTTATCTCTGTATTTCCTCTTTTTTTTTTTTCTTCATAAACCATTACTATTGGTCACACTTGACTGAACCTCATAACTCCATTGTATCCTCAAATTGACCGTTCGCAGGCCCCTCCCCCAAAACGGCTATTGTCCAATCACACATCATAGCAACCGTTACTATGTGAGCAGGTCCGTCAAACATTGACTCCAAGCAAGATGGTGAAGCGGTGCGGCCACGGCGTTTGTAAATCGGACACTAGATACCCCGAGAGATTGTCTGGAGGAGTTGTGTTCTTTCCGTTTCAAAAGCCGAAAACACAACGTGCGCTGTCCCTACAATGGATAAAACAGTGTGGACGGCCCCACTCCCAGTTAAATGTGTCGAACATGGTTAACTCGCGTGCAGCGTGCGTGAGACTGAGACAATGTGATTAGTCAAAGACACATGGAGAAAGCAGATCAAGACGATCCACAAAGGAAGTACGTTTTCTAAAGTGTTGTTGTTAACATGATATTTTAGGGGGGAAATGAGCAGCAGTCACTAGCAGTGCAGACGTTAGAGGAGTGCACGTTCGCAACGGGGAACGCATGACGCTTACTTGACAACATCAGTTCATATCAATATCGTAACGAATAGAAATAATGTATGGTTATCTGCATCTTTCCGTCTATTATGTATAATTACTTTTTAAACACGAAAATCGCATTCAGCATGACACGCAAGCGGTTGCCGTGGTAATGACCAACCTGCTTGTTAAAGCGAATGAATAATCCTGTATCTGAGGCAAAATTACTAAATATGCAGCGCGAATTATATATTTCTAACTCCAAACAATTAGCCACTGAAACAGCTTATAGAATCTTCTTCAAGGCTGTGCTGGTTGCATTTGAGGTAACGTTACAGGTCATGGGGTTTCTCAGATTTCGCTTGAGACCGGTTTGAGAGCTTGAGAGCATTATTAGGCTCGATAGTAGTCGTGTCTCCTTCATTGCGTATTTTTATATTTTGAATATATCCCTCCACTGCATACTGTAACCCCTTTTGCCTCGATCTGGAGGATATCGCGGAGGTATTGCTCCAAAAAAGGTCACTGACGCACCTCTTCCCATCATGGCAATCTGTGGCGCTGGCATAGACAGTAAAAGAAATGGACACAGCGACCCCATAGACTTCAACGGAGAAAAGTGAAGTCAATTAGAAGCACTCACTTCCTGATTGCCAAGCGAACTGCGCAGGCTCAAACTGAGCTTGACGACGTAGATGTGACGTGAGCAACTTGTACGTCTTCTAGTAGCTGTGCCAAGAGGAATCTGAATCATTCCCTTCCGAATCTTGCAGAGCCGGAGTTCGTGAGTATTAGCTGTCCATGAGCTAGCAGCAGGAGCAACTTTGCAACTCTCTATGGGCTTCTCCCTTGACTTTATGCCTCCACGTCTCCCCGATTGCGCGCAAGCTTCTACTTCTATCTATACGGTAATTTCTTTACTGTGCGACAGAGAGTCGCGTGTTATGACGCAATCGTTAGCCTATTTTTACAAAAACGGCTTCTACGGGGCCATAACGTAAGATACAAGGTAATGGAGCCTTTTATACATTGTCGTGTTTCTTTAGAAATAAACAATGGGCAAATTGAGTCTTTAAACGCCTCAGATGTAAAGTTATTCGCTGTCAAAGTGACGCAAAAATGAATGGGAGTCAATGGGATGCTAACAGCAGGTGAAGGCTTGTTAGCCAATGGCGGCCCCCGGGGAGACTTCAGTTTCCGGCTGGTGGATTACCCCCTTGGGCGCTGGTCGTGTTTGACCATTTGTTTGACGGGCGTAGCAACAATAACTAGGGGGCGTGGCTTTTGCGAACGGTCATTTGACAGTAACACCTCATATCTCCACCCCGCCTTGTTTACAATGCAAGGATAAATAAAGAACTGGTTGTTTGAATATGTAAAGCGTTTTCTTTACTCAACAAACACTATATAAAGGCTAACGCTTTATGTGTTTGAGGAGCAGAGAAGAGTGTCTTTAATACTTTCTTAAATAGCCTGTGTAACACTCCATCTTTTATAACATGAGATTTTGTCCAAATGACAGAAAAAAACTGAGCGTCCACAAAGCTATAGAGTTTTATAACATGTAAGTTGATGAAAATGTAATGTGATTCACTCACTTCCTCAAATGCGGTCATTCCAATGATGGACAAAACAGATATGTCTGATATTCACTGGTCAAAAACGTCATAACTCCAAAACGACACAAAAAGCACCATAAAACTAACCATACTTTTCATTTTTTGGGTGAACTATCCCTTTAAGGGTATGTTTCCATAATCAAAAAACTATAACTATTCAATAATAGAATTTATAATTTATGAAGTGTATCAAGATTAAATGGTTAAATATATAAATGCAACAAAAACACCCTAATTTATATAAACATGAAGTTGTGGCTATTCATTGCATAAAGTAGCTAGTTAAAAAGCTATATGCTGAAACGAACTCAACTGTATGACTACTGAGAAATCTAGGTATGTTACTAGTGTCATTACTTTTAGTTAGCTATTCTCCAACACTGGTTTCAATATTTATGATTCAATATTTTTAGGCATGGCTGAACTCAGGAATGATGACTAGACAGCCAATCAAAAACCAATGTGCAGCAAAATTATTCTGAAATAGAAATATATTTGGGTCAGATTGAAATCAATTATGGATATCCTAAATGGCGGTGAGAGCAATCTTCAAGCTTGTGAGTTTAATCAGAGATTGAATGTAATGTTGAATTGTTGTAAATTCATATGGCGGTGGTTTACAGGTTGTTCACAAGGAAAGTCATCCAAACATGGATCTTAATCCTCACTTTTTTTTAAATTTAATTTCAGAAACTGACAACTTGGAACAAATTTATTAAATTAAATGTGTATAAATTAAATAAATTAGATAATTTCCCCATCTACAAATTACACTTAAGGAGAGATTTCGATTGCATTCTAATAATATTTTTTTAAGGGTTGTTCACTCTTGTGAGGCTTTGTTGACAGACATGTTTCAGTCTCTGACCTATCAGGAAATATGGTGAGATTATTTATGTGATATCGTTGTAATTTATGACCTTTTCAGTGCCGCAATATCAGAGGACAGGATGAAATAAAGAGCTTAGTTTATGATCGATCAAATCAAGAATAAAGTCTTAAATCAATTTGAACTTTAATAACCAATATACTGGCACATTTCGGTATCTCCCAGTATATTGATGTTTCACCTTAACTGCAAATTATATATATAATTAAATAAATAGCTTTCCTGTAGCTCAAACAGTAGAGCGTTGGTGCTTGCAACGCCAAGGTCATGGGTTTGATTCCCAGGGAAAGCAAGAACTGACAAGAATGTAAAAAATGCAATGTACTGTTAGTCGCTTTGGATAAAAGCATCTGCCAAATGTTAATGATATGGGCATCGTTGAAGGGATAGTTCACCAAAAAAATGGAAATTGTGTCTTATTTACTCACTCTCATCTAATTTCAAACCTGTATGCTATTATTTTCTCTGAGGAACATGCAGGAGGAGGATTTGGAGGAATGTACCATGAAACCTTGCAATATGAAAGTACAGTAGACTTAAAATATGTTCTTTCTTTTGAGCGAGTCATTTGGACACCTTATTTGGTGCTTTTTGTGCCATTTTGGAGCTTGACAGCTCCAGTCCTCTTACACTTCTAATGTATTAAATTATTAAAGGGGACCTATTGTGCTCTTTATTTAAAGTCTTTATTTTGTGTTTATGGTCTTCTAGAAGATTTTCAAGCTTGATTTTTCAAAAAACACTTTTACATTTTCGTATCACCTCTCTTCCTAGTCTGTCAGTAACACTCTGGCTGTGCCCAAAATCTTCCCTTATATCACTATTCCCCACATTAGTCCACTAATATAGTTCACTCGAAGGAGTGAATGAAAACGAGTGAGTGAATTGAGACACTGAAGGCTGCCGCTTTTGTATAGTCTGTGCCAGAGCCATAGAGAGAAAGAGTTGCGACACTCCCATAGACCGCCAATAGGAACTTTGTAATGCGGAAGTAACGCGTGTCGTGGAGCAGCCAATAGTTCCAAACACTGATAGTTCCAGCATTGAACCCCATTCATTTTCAGTGCTTCCGAAGTACGCTCGCTGGTAAATTAATGAAATTACTGTATTTTTTTACTTTTACACACATTAGCCGACCTCTCGTGAATCTCACTGTAAAAAATATTTTAGCAATTTAGTTATTTCAACTTTTTCTTTGTGTGTAGAGATAACTAGATTGTCCAGACAACAAGAAATTTTAAGTTTTCTTGTCCTCAACTTATCGAAATAAGTTAGTTAAACTAAAAAAAAAAACATGCAAAAAGATAACACAAAATAATGAGTTAAGTTTTTTTACAGTGTAGTCTGTAGTTATATTTTATGTAGCCAGTTTTAGTAAATGTTTATTGGAAGATTAATTGCAGCGATAGCTTACGTGACCAACACTTCACTAACGTTAGCTAACTTACGGTAACCTGATGTATATAATATATAATATTTTTAATAATATTTTATATGTATGTATATATATATAGCCTATATATATAATATTATATATACATACACACACACACACAATTCATTTATTTAAATGGGTTAGGGTTATGCATGTGCTTATATGTATTTAGGAACATAGTTAATTCACTCATTAACTATCTCTCAGGTTTAATTTTATGAAGAATATTTTTCGGTTGAATATTTACCGAACATTGCTGTATATAGTCGTTGCTTTCTACGTTATGGGAGCAGTCTATTTCCCTCCTAAATCATTCATTTGTACATGCGCAGCGTAATTATTTGTATTTTATGTTGGTTGGAATTCTGACCGGACTGCAGACCTCTTTGCATGATCCCGAGAAGGTTAGGCTAATGGCTGAATCGGAATTTATAAGCAAGATCACGTGAATCAATAGCCTAATACAGCCCAGTTGTGCTAAAATAAATATCATGAGACATCCATCATCAGATGAATGACATGAAAAAGTTAAGTTAGAGCCGCTAAAGCCAGTGCTACTACCCATGCGAACATGAACACTAAGCTTTTCCCTCCAAAAATATAGCCTAAAACTTATCTAAGTTGTCACCCTGCCTCTCCAAATGCAAAACTGACATTAACAAAATGCAATAACAGCTTAAAAAGTACTTGGGTGTGTGTTTTATTTTATATCTACCGTTTAACTCTCTGGGGTCGGCGGTCTCGCCGGCGATACCAGCTGACTTTTTTCCTTATCAGTGCAAAAGAGACTCAAATTACTCTGTTAATTTTGATCTTACATATAAGTGTTGTACATCATTCGATCCTGTTAAGTTTGTATTTTTTTTGTGGAACCTCATAATAAAAACAAAGTGTTGTGCTTTTCGCCTAATAAAGGAAAATAAACATGATGCGCGTTCTGCGTTCTCTCTGTCAGTGAAGTCCATTCTCAAACGCGTCCGAAAAATGAACTGTAACTCTGCAAATACTCAGTCAAACAGGTATACAGGCACACAGGCATGAAGCCTGAATTATCTTCTTTTAAATGAAGTAATTTATATAAAAAAATTTTTTTCTCATTTTATGTAATCTGTACGAAAAGAGAGAGATGATAGTCGTTCTCGTCTCAGCTCATTAAAGTTAATTTGACCACGCCCACAGAGCGCGCGCTCTATTCAAACACAAATGCTCTGAGGCGATCCACGCCCACATCAGCTGGATAACCCACCGAAAGAGACTCATATTACGATGCTGTGAGGAATAATAGTACTATCTTAATAATAATCCTGGAAAAAATTACCTCAGAAGTAGGCTACAGGTAGTTTCATTTGGAGGAGCAACGGATCCAGCCGAGGAAATAGGTACATTCTTTATTTTCAAGTGCTTTGTTCTAATCGCGATATGGAATAGTGTCTGTAAACAAAAAGACTGTTTGAATCGCGTTGTTGTGTGTGAATGAATTAACAGCTTTTACCTAACTATATTCCAATACTGAGATGAGTAAAAATCGACTGAAATATGTTGAAATAAAATATTTTTGTATAAGCAACGTATTAAACTGCAAATTAACATTTATATGTCCTAATCATAAAAACGATATGTTACATATGAAAGACAAGATGTCGTTTTTACTGTAAAATACTGCCACATCAAATAAGCTTGTTGCTAAGATGTTATTAGTGTTTGTTCGATTGTAAGCTATATTCAAACTAATTAATCCGCAACTGTGAAATATGTATGATAAAATGTATACTTTATACAATACAAATAACTTTATACAATAAGTATATAATACAAAGAAAGATTACATTTGAAATATAGTTAATTTTAATTGTTGTTGTAATTGTAACCTTTTTATTAAAATAGCAAAAATATATGTAGGCTACATATAAATAAATCTTAGGTAAATCTTAAAAGCTCAATATAAGCCTCCTCTTTAAATTATTTGTATTGTGTTTTATTAGTGACACATTTGGGATACATTCCCAAACTTTCTGTAAAAACAGTATGATAATTAACTGCACAATTACTAAAATTTTTTACATTTGATATTATACAATATATATATATATATATATATATATATATATATATATATATATATATATATATATATATATATATATATATATATATATATATTGTCATTGCATTCTTGTGGCTCAGTGACACACCTGAATGAAAGGGTCTTTAGTATGCAGCCCCATTATGCGCTCATTATGCGGGCCAATTGTCTTCTCAGGTGTGAATCACAGCAGGTCACACCCCTGCGCATATTGCCTTTCCAAACAAAAAGTGTCATTTTTAAATTTAAACCAATCTATTGTTTTATGTGAATGATAAGGCAGGATGATTTTCAGATCATTTTGAAGAAAAAACTCTAGGCGACAACATCCATTAGTCAAAAGTCTTGTGGACACATATTTAGTATGTGTTTTGTGGCCTTATTTCAGAAACTTTAAGTTTTAGTTTTTTCAATAACCACGCATAAACAATATTCTCTCAAAAATACAAAAATGTACATACATGTTGATAACACATTATGGTAGCCCTGTGTGTGCTAAATAGAGTGTAATTACACCTTTGCCAGTAATATGTTTATAAGCAACTGAAAAAAGCACAAATGTCAGAGTGTGTCAAAACATCTCAAGGACCCCAAAAACACCTTGGACCCCAGAGGGTTAATAATGCAATCGCTGCTGTCTGTCCATAAAAGAACATGACAGCCCGCGTATGTTTTGGAACTATTGGGGCTTAC
Source organism: Rhinichthys klamathensis goyatoka (assembly GCF_029890125.1). Taxonomy (NCBI): domain Eukaryota; kingdom Metazoa; phylum Chordata; class Actinopteri; order Cypriniformes; family Leuciscidae; genus Rhinichthys; species Rhinichthys klamathensis. The sequence goes on along the minus strand of NW_026606648.1, from coordinate 1,028,477 downwards.
ATGAACCACGTGACAGCCGTCGCGGCGACATCAAAGCGTGTCGCAACTCTCTCTCTCTATGGCTCTGGTCTGTGCTTGCTGTTTAACAATTATTTGAAACTTAGCAAACTGCCATCTTCAGTATAAGATTATAAGATTTATCTTGTACTCTATCATGGAATTTTTAAACCTTAATCAAACAATTTAATAATCAATTAAAAAATATATATTCCTGAATGATATTACACTGTACCCACATTGGACCAGCTGTTCGGAAAGTAGACGGATGGATGATTCAGCTGCAGGGCACTATCATCTTTCACAGTGCATTATGGGTATTCTCTAGCCTTGTATTTTTTTTTTTTTTTTTTCATGAATATCCCTTTAATAACTGGGAGATAAAGCAATAGTTTGTATATTTCAGACATATATTTCTATCACTCTGTGCTATGTCTTTTTTTTTTGTTCTACCATCGTAAAGATTGATTCTTGTTTTGGGCCATGCCTTTGGGCCTTATTAAATCAAAATGTAAACTCACTCTCCTCTAACAAACGGCAGAGAAAATGCCAGTGGCCGGCTCCCTGCGGGGTTGCACTCAGATTACTCTGACAAGTTAACTACCGTATAAGCTTCACTTCTCTTCTTTTATTTAGTTAGGTGATGGAATACTCTACATCTCTCCAATATTGCGGAGGTGAAGAGCGGGGTATCACCCCCTTGCCTGTTATTCTGTTTAAATTGCAGCCACTATAATGGGTATTGTATGATTATATTGTAATACATTTTGACAGGGTCTGGGCTTGACTGTGATTACCCAGTATAGTATATACAGTGAACGTGTCTCGAGATGTGTCGATTCTTGACCGTATGGCACAGTGTTACCTTTTGCATATGTAAGCACTCACCTTGACAGATGTCCATACGTGGCTGGGTGGAGGACACTATCAAAAAGGCCAAGGCAGCTGGACCATCTGGACTCCATATGGATCAGGGCTAATATCAAACTATTATCATTACTCAACACTTTGGCCAGTGGGAAAGGTTAGCAGGACGGCACCTATCTGTCAGGACACTTAGAGAAGTCAAATTTTAATGCATGGTCTTTATTGCCTTTGTTGGTACATCAGTACAACCAAGGCTGTAAATTTTGCATGTTCATTTTATGGGATCAATTATAAAGACGATTACACAATAAAGTATGCAATAAAACGAATCAAATTTAAAAAATGTCATGTCTTTGTATCTTAATTTTGGAGCGAATTACATACACTTGCATACGTTCAAAAGTTTTGGGTCAGTAATATACTTTTAATGTTTTTGGAACATTTTGAAACTTTTATGCTCACCAAGGATGATTTATTTGACCAATAACACAATTTGTTTACACTTTTATTTTATGGTGTCCTTGTTACAGTGTAATTACACATACGTACTGAGTAATTTTAATTAACTACATGTACTTACTACAGGGTTTGGTTTAGGGTTAGTAACTTGTAATCATGCATAATTTACTGTTATTACTATAGTAAGTATGTATGTAAATTTAAAATAAAGTGTTACTGCTGTTTTCTATTTGAATATATTGTAAAATGTAATTTTTTTTTTGTGGTTTCAAAGCTGAATTTTCAGCATCATTTGCTGCTCAAGAAACATTTTCTTTTTTTCAGGATTGTTTGATTAAGAAAGTTTAAAAAAAGAGTCTTTGTCTTTATTGTCACTTTTGATCAATTTAATGTGTCCTTGGTAAATAAAAAAATTGTTACTGTCTCCACTTATACTTTTGATATACACTTATATTTTTGATACTTTTTAATCGACTAATAGCCCTATTTATATTTTATATGATCAGTTTTATTACCACACTTACAATATCGTTTCATTTTCCTAAACAAATAAACTTTATAGGCCTACTTTAAACTTACACTGTAAATATTTTTAATCACCGCATTAAAATAATATTAGCTCTATTAGTGCCTGACTGGATGATGAGGATGATTATTGTACTTGCTGTGTGCAGAACACCTGCTATAAAACTTTGCCCTGAGCTTTTTTCTTTTCTTTTCTTTTTTTCCCCCTCCACAGACCGTATACTCTCCCTGCAAATGTGAAAATGAAATCCGTTGGCACATTGAATTAATATAGAGCATGTGTGCACTTCTTAAGGTGTTTAACATTCACACTTAGAGGCAGGGATAAATGTATGCCCTCATTAAATCTCAAGCAAGGATATAACACGGTTTGTTACACCGTAGACTTGAAACCACTTAGCACCCTGATTAAACGTGAAAACAAAATGGTTGCGGTGACTTTGATAAGGTGTATTTGCGATAAGCGGCACTATTCTTTCTCTTAAGCAAATGCGAGGTGTTGTAACCAGGTCGTCGCTAGTGAGGTGAATGGTGGTGACAATTATATAGGGCCCCCGCTGCTCAGGGGGCCCCACAAAACCCAGCAGTTATACTATATAGCCCCCTGTTGTATGAATAATTTTAATATTTTTATTAGTTGTATACCTGAGATTTAAATGAAAACCACAAAAACATGCAATTTGGTTAAATATTTCTTATAAATATCTGCTTCTCTTACCTCCCTAAAAATAGCTTAGTCCAATCTAAAGTATTATTAATTATTCAGTCAGTGACAAACATCAGATGGACCCAATAAAATTGCAAGCCCCACCCCAGCTCGTGAACAGAACCAATCAGAGTTGAGGCGGCAGCTGCCTGAAGTTAACGATGAACGTTTACTTTTTGATGTATGAATTATAACAGACTGATGAGGGAAAAAAAACATTATTTTGCTGTTACTTTTTTAAAATTGGTTTTATTATTATTTAACAATTTCTTACTTTTTGTTAGTTTTTATTAGTTGTAATTTTATATAAACATTTAACTTTTAAAATAAAGGTTTTACAACAACATCACCATCATCTTCTGTTATATGTGGGCCTCCATGCTCATCTATTGTACAGTATATGATATTGGTGGAGGCTGGTGGAGGCCCACATTTTTTTTAGGGGCTCCCGAATCCTCTAGCTGTACGGCGTTGTAACGGTTATATTTAGCTTGCGCTAAACTACCTAAACCTGATAATCTGTTAAAACAACTTATTTCAGCTCGAACAGCATGTGTAAAAGACATGACAGTGTGACACAACACAGCAGATTGTGAGAAAATAATCCAGTGTATGAAAAAAGGTCTCTGTTGTTTAGTTAATTGTAGCTAACAGCACCTTTGCTGTTTTGTTCATCACCTTCTTTGTTTACATTTGAGTTGAAAAGTTCACCGCACGAAAAAAACCCTTTCTCGGTTTCCTCATGGATGTAGTTCTGGAGACCCGCATGTCTCAAAAGTGTCATTATAAACCCACTCCTTCGTCTCAGAACAGCCATCAGAGCCACTGTACTGAATGTGCAGCATTCGGCCACAGATTCATCACACTCCTGCGTGTTAATTAGAAAGCAGAGCAGTGATAAACTGATGATTTAAATGAAACATCTTGTGTGTTTATCTGTCATTTGGGATGGAGGGTGGAGTACAGCGATAGGCAGATGGAGGTGGCTTATGTCTGCTCCGCGGCATGCTGGGAGAGGAACAGGAATGGCGCCAAGCGCTTCTTGCCCCATAACACACAACCCGACCCAACATGCACAAATGCGCACGTACAGTCCGTGCATCTGTCTCTGACTACCACAATCCTGGTGAGAAGTGTCTCTCATTATCTAAAATTAGCAGCTTTCCATAACGTCGGTAATGAGTCAGGGATGGGAAATATGGATCCCAAAGCCCCCCCTGGTTATTTCCTCAAATATACTAGTCATTCCCAATTCACATTTACAATATCAGTTAACACTTAATGGCAACATTGACAACGGGCTGCTTAATTTCAAGTTTCTGAGAAAGGAATGAGCTTTCTACGGTGGCCCAGTAGTGCACAAAAAAACGGAATTTAAAAAGCAAACATAAGTTCACAACACAACGGAAACAAGCCACAAGACAACGAAAATGAGCCACAACACAATGAAATAACGCCACAACACAACCAAATTAAAGCCACAACACAATGGAAATAAGCCACAACACAACAGAAATGCTCCCAACCACTATAGGGCTCTCGGAGCATGGTAAAGGTAGTTGTCCTAGTCTGCAGTCTTACAAAGATATCAATACCACGAATAGTTTTAACAGTATGTATCCTTGATTTAAAGCAATCTATTGTTTAAAGTTCTATAACGTGTCTTGACTTGACTTGAGTGCCGAATAGCAGAGCTCGTGTAAACATACATAGCTATGATCAGATGCTTTCTTAACTTCTGTTTTCTTATCACTCACATGTCATTTTTGTTGTGTGTTTATTTTGTTATTAAGAGGTATTTCAAATGTCTTTTTTGAAAATGTCAAAATGTATTAGTTTACAAATCATGCACTAAAAGTGTTTTGAATTCTTTGTTAAAGGACAAGTTCGGTATTTTACACTTAAAGCCCTGTTTTAAGATCGTTTCTGATGAAACAGAATGGTTAAGATTGAAATTTGGACACATGCTGCTGGCCCGAGAATTTTCGGTTTCTGTGGTTGCACATTAAACTTAGCAACCACAGAAACCGAAAATTCTCGGGCCAGCAGCATGCGTCCAAATTTCAATCTTAACCATTCTGTTTCATCAGAAACGATCTTAAAACAGGGCTTTAAGTGTAAAATACCGAACTTGTCCTTTAATCGATAATATGCCCCTGTTATCATAATTAGTGTGAAAAATAAATAAAAGTCGTTGTTGTTTTACTGCCACTAGTGTTCATTTTAACTAGAAACTGCAGTTGAATTGGTAAAGGCATGCATGCTTTTTTCCAATGAGCCTTGACTAAAAACATAAAAATATATTCATAAACAGTTTGTAACATCAAAACTATTCACTCAGAGTCTGATGTAATTTTTTTCCTTTTTTTTGACAAATTATTTGATTTCTGAATAAATTCCTTGGTGTCTCAACAAAGAAGAAATTCGATACATATCCTTTGCAAAGATATAATCCCAGAATGCATAGCAATGACCTTGGTGGAAAAAATACAGTAAACAATGAGCTTAGTGAAAATATATAGAGCTTAGAATATGAAGCTTAGTGAAAAAAATACAGTAAACCCGAAATGGTGGATGAGGCAAGAAAAAAAAAATCTATCTCAATATTGAGTTGTCTTTGTGGATGTTACACATTATTATGATGCTGTCTTAGAAGGTGCCTAATAAGTACTGCAACAAATCACTAGGTTTTTGGAATAGGAGTTGTTCAGAGGTCTTGGCGAATTTGATGTGTACTTGTCTTGTGGACTTGTAATGACCATTGCGAAGTTTTTGTACTTTATTAAGTGCATAAAGCAGCAGCTCTTTTGCAGGGCAGTTGAGTAGGGAGAACAACAGCATAAACAGAATAAACTATACCACCCATGAAACACAAGTATGCTCAAGGGTACAACAGCGCTGAACTGTTAAAATGGAGGAAAACAATTAATGCTTATATAATATACCACCAAGTTTATACCATTTACTATACTCTGGAAATTCATCCACCATCTGTCTGCATCTTAATGCATTTGACTTTTTAGATATTTTGAACACTGTAATGATGTATTTACATGAAAATAATGGTAGGACATAACATCATAACGACTACAGGTCATGTTTTACAAGCACTTACATGAGGTTGTTTAATCCATCATGTCAGTAAGGTACATGACAAGCATAATGTGCAGTAAAATCCTACAAAATATACAGTTTGCTGGAATTAAGGGTCATAATAATTTATATATATATATATATATATATATACACTCACCGGCCACTTTATTAGGTACCCCATGCTAGTAACGGGTTGGACCCCCTTTTGCCTTCAGAACTGCCTCAATTCTTCGTGGCATAGATTCAACAAGGTGCTGGAAGCATTCCTCAGGGAGTTTGGTCCATATTGACATGATGGCATCACACAGTTGCCGCAGATTTGTCGGCTGCACATCCATGATGCGAATCTCCCGTTCCACCACATCCCAAAGATGCTCTATTGGGTTGAGATCTGGTGACTGTGGAGGCCATTTTAGTACAGTGAACTCATTGTCATGTTCAAGAAACCAATTTGAAATGATTAGAGCTTTGTGACATGGTGGAAGTAGCCATCAGAGGATGGGTACATGGTGGCCATAAAGGGATGGACATGGTCAGAAACAATGCTCAGGTAGGCCGTGGCATTTAAACGATGCCCAATTGGCACTAAGGGGCCTAAAGTGTGCCAGGAAAACATCCCCCACACCATTACACCACCACCACCAGCCTGCACAGTGGTAACAAGGCATGATGGTTCCATGTTCTCATTCTGTTTACGCCAAATTCTGACTCTAACATCTGAATGTCTCAACAGAAATCGAGACTCATCAGACCAGGCAACATTTTTCCAGTCTTCAACTGTTCAATTTTGGTGAGCTCTTGCAAATTGTAGCCTCTTTTTCCTATTTGTAGTGGAGATGAGTGGTACCCGGTGGAGTCTTCTGCTGTTGTAGCCCATCCGCCTCAAGGTTGTGCGTGTTGTGGCTTCACAAATGCTTTGCTGCATACCTCGGTTGTAACGAGTGGTTATTTCAGTCACTGTTGCCCTTCTATCAGCTCGAACCAGTCTGGCCATTCTCCTCTGACCTCTGGCATCAACAAGGCATTTCCGCCCATAGAACTGCCGCTCACTGGATGTTTTTTCTTTTTCGGACCATTCTCTGTAAACCCTAGAGATGGTTGTGCGTGAAAATCCCAGTAGATTAGCAGTTTCTGAAATACTCAGACCAGCCCTTCTGGCACCAACAATCATGCCACGTTCAAAGTCACTCAAATCAACTTTCTTCCCCATACTGATGCTCGGTTTGAACTGCAGGAGATTGTCTTGACCATGTCTACATGCCTAAATGCACTGAGTTGCCGCCATGTGATTGGCTGCTTAGAAATTAAGTGTTAACGAGCAGTTGGACAGGTGTACCTAATAAAGTGGCCGGTGAGTGTATATATGTGTGTGTGTGTGTGTGTTCTCTTTGCTTTTTCTAAACATGAACAATGAAGCAAATTGCAGAGGCAGCATTATAAAGACCTCTTCTGAGATATAGCATTTCAGCATTTTTGTTTACTGATAATATTATGAACGCTCTAAATATTCAACATATTGTGTCTGAAACTATTGATTAAAGTCTTTTGAGATGCAGCTTTTATAGATTGTTTGGAGTATTCCACATCTTAAACTGCTCGCTGCACAGACGACCAGCATCAATAATTCAATTAGAGTTTCCTATTCTTGAAATAATGCGATTTGCTTTCATTGTCATTTTGTGCTACACACATTCGTTTGAAAAATTCTGCAACTGCAACATCCTCAGCTATTAAACTAACTAATGAGATTTGTTGATTCCATCAGTCTTGAGCGTTGTTTGGATCGCAGACACTCGGGGAGGGGCTTGTGCTAGACTTCTAAACTTCTGGACCGCAGAGTGAGACAGAGTGCTTTCATTAATTTCATTTGTTTCTGTAAAAGAGGATTATAGCGTGACCTTTCTGTGAAGCTGGACCAGCATCATCATTCGCACTCATTATACCAGAATTCGATGGGATTGAACCCGACACCTGCATCCTAAGGGGGCAATTAGACAGTGAATGAATCCTCTGCAACTTTGTAAACTTATGCTGGACGGCTGTGGCACAAAAGTGCAGGGAAAGAAAAAGAAAAAGCAACAATAACTGTTTCCGGCACCACTGATGTGCACTGGCAGAACTATTAGGTTTAATGGTATTTAGTGCAAATGTTTCTATTTTGCATTTTCATCTAATTGAATACAGTTTTTTCTTTACAATATCAGTACCAATTTAAGTACAAAGTTGAATTGACTTGAAAATTAACGTGATGTCACCATTTTGCTTTAATGACACCAAACTTTCCGTTTATTTCCAGTTTTAAATGAGATTTTGAATCCCAGATTTTATATCTTTATATTATGTTAATTTTCTAATTCCCTTATTTCCATAACAAACGCATTCCAACAGCAAGAACGAGTGCCGTTTTATGTGTCTATCTATCAAGTTTTTGTAATGAGTTTGACATATTTGAACCTCAGAATGCAGTTAAATGTGATTGTGGTCCTATGGCCACATGGGCCATTTAGCCGGAATTTTTTAAAATCAGCAGACTTTTAAAAGTTTGGTGGTATTATTTTTTTTGTGGACATTTCAAACTATTTATTACGCATTCTAAGAATACATACTAAATTTTAATGAATGAACAAAAAATATCAAAATTACAGATGTACCACATATTTAAACCCTAGTACTACTTTGTAGTTTGTGTTCGCACATAGCTAAGTCTAAAATCAATTGCTTGTTTTACATGAAACTATATATTCAGAGAGACGAAACAACACTACTCCAGCACACACTCTTGGCTCTGCAGCATCCTGACACCTCATCCCAACTTGAGTGTATTTAAAAAATTTATGAGGGCATTTACAACTGGCTCTGTTATATAAAGACCATGCAGATGGGTTTGAAAATGCTATTTGGCATAAATTAAAGCTTAATTTTTGTCCTAGATCACTTGCCTCGTTCACAGCCATTATTTACCAGAGACAACACTTCTTTGTGCATAATTATTTTGACTTAAAACAGTGGCATTGCTGGCTTTAGCTGCAGGTAATGCATTGTTCATATCTATTTAATGAAGCAGGTATGGCGCAATACGCATGAGCAGATAAGAGTGCAGGCGTCCTGTTTCACCTAATACTTTTCTTGTTATCATGAGATGTTTCTTTTGCAGATTGAACTACAGTATTACTTTCTTTACGGTATTGCTGATACGTTAAATCAGCACCTAAGCAAACGCATATTTTAAAGGTTCCGATCATTTTCTCCAACAATAGGTTTACTTGCATCCAAGGTCAAAAATACACTACAATTTTCAGCTCTTTTCTCACAGAGTCTGAAACCATTTGATAAAGAATTCAGTCTGTCTAAACCCCTTCTTTTCAGGAGCCTACTCTGTTGAGTAAAGTAAAGTCAGATGGCCCAGTCTTTTGTGATTGGTCTAGGGCTTACAGCACGTTTCGGAAACTAAACGACTATTACCATATATGAATTTCCACTCTGGAGGCTTCATCAGCACTTGTATACACAGTAATACGAACAGTTACAATGGCGTCTGTTTTACTGTAACAATTCCAGCCTGAGTCTTCATCCTTTGGAACTTGTTTTTCGCAGCATAGAAAAGAGTGTCTTCTTGACATTTCGACAACATGAACCAAACCAAGGCCTCAGCTAGAACTACTGTGTTTCAGAGCCGGTCAAAGTAGACGGTGTTCACCGTCAGCCAATGAAGACCATAGGCTGGCATTATGCAAATCTGTTACAAGACTACATAGGTTTGTGCAGGAAGTAAGACTGGAATTACTGATGACTCGGCAGTTCAGAATGGGTTCTTTCTTTTGGAAAACTCCATTTTTCGTGCACTTTTTTTTTTACATTCACAAACAGCTATACACAACATAAAAGGTCATTTCTGAAAAAGCATAATAGGGGCTCTTTAAAGTGGCATGCTGGTTGAAAAAATAAAAATAAAAATGAAAGAATGCTCTTTTCAAGTGTCGACCAGTAGTTTATAGAGAATGGCTGTTCAATTTAATATTTACTCCAGAATGTTTGTAAAGTCAATCGCGAAAAGTCTGCGGTATTAAAAAATGTCCTGAACATTTTGATTTGTTCTGAAGGTGTTTCGCTATAGCTGCAGTATTGCACATACATAAAAGTGTACTTGACACAATGATGAAAAACAAATCCAGGGTGTTTTAAGTGGGTTTTAAAACATAATTGGGAAACTATAGTCCTGGGGTTTCTGTTTCATCATAGACAGATCAATAATTCCTTGGAGAGAACCCAGCAAATTATCCCCCAGATCAAGCAGCAAAGTTCTCCCTGATGATAGGGGAGGTACCGCAAAAAGCCCTCACAAATGGCAGGGACATAATGAAACGTAGCGCACAAGGAACCCACATCACCATTTCCTGGTATCTTGCTGTGCTTTGGCAGATTTAAGGAGCAGGAAACTGGCAGACAGCATGTCTAGACCGGATGAAATTCTTCATTAATTCAGACTGTTGTTCTTCTGCTTCCCAATTTAGAAGCTCAGCAATTAAAACGACGCAGACACCAAAGCAGATCAGTTTGAAAGCTCTCATTTTCTAAGCTCTTGGCCACACTGCCTGAAATTTGAATATGGTGTGTTTTGTCAACTGCTTGATTTGAAATATGTTTTATTCTATGTATTTAAAAGTTACTTATTTTTAGTATCTAATGTAAATTCATTGTGTGTGTGTGTGTGTGTGTGTGTGTGTGTGTGTGTGTGTGTGTGTGTGTGTGTGTGTGTGTGTGTGTGTGTGTGTGTGTGTGTGTGTGTGTGTGTGTGTGTGTGCGTCAAAAGCAGCAAAAATGTAAATATTATTACAAATTATGATGTATATTTTTTTTCTTTCTGTAATAGCAAAGCTGAGACTGAGCTTTGCTATTACAGAAAAAAACATTTTAAAATAGAAAACAGTTATTTTTAATTTGTAATAATATTTCTCAGCCTCCATTACTCAGTCTTCAGTGACACATGGTCCTTCAGAAATCATCTTAATATTCTGAAGAATAGCATTTATTTTAAATAGAAATATAAATTGAACGTGTCCTTACTATTGAAGTATCAATTATTTTGATTCTTTGCAAAAAATCGTACTGATCCACAACTTTTGAATGGTAGTGTACATTTAATTTTCAATTAATGTGTAAGTAAATAATGTGAAAAAAAATAATTACAATGTGCCCTGCTTCTACCCCCACAGTCACTCTCCACTTTGTCTAATAAAAGCAACAACAATAAAAACTTTCCCAAGTGTCCACTTGAGCTTAGAGTTCATGTGGCTGTGCTTTCCATATGCTGCTAATGAAGATCAATACATAACTCTGGGCATTCTGTTTCATTTTCTCTTAGGGTTGAAGCAAAAAGGTGCTTCATGTGGTGTGTAACTGATGTATTACTTGAAAATATAACCTGTAAGTTTGATTCATTCTCTTCAGGCCATCAGTGGCCAGCCACAAGTGCCTCCATTCCCAATGAAAGTAATAAGGGGTTATCAAAATAAGCCAGCAAATGCAGTACAGCGACTGAAAGCTGAGTGATTGATATGCACTAGAATTACTTCAGTCTGGCTAACTTTCAGAACTAAAGAACAAATACTGTATAGTCTGCTTGAATGTGTCTAAAACCTCATTTTGAGGTAAAAAAAAAAGAGAAAGAAAAATGGCACTGTTCATAATAGGCATCACGTGATTGTGTTCTTTCAAATGGCCACCAATAGGTTGAGCCAAATGTGAAGAAAGCTGCAGGATATTCAGAGGCATGCTCACAATAAACTCTTAAAATTAAAGGTTTCATGGCAATGCCATTGAAGAACACTTTTTCGTTCCCCAAAGAACCTTTCAATGACCAGTTCTTAAAATAACCATTTTTTCTTAGTGTGGAGAACGTTTGAATAATCCATAAACCCTTTTTTCCATTATAAAAAACCTTTTGTGCAATGGAAGAAGGTTCTTTCTGGAACCACAGATGCCAATAGAGATCTTTATTTTTAAGAGTGTATAGTCTTCAAATTGAATGGTCAACTGACTCAAAAGTGTCTGGTAAAAAGCAGCCCCTTTTAATTTAACTATTTAAATGAATAGTTCATCTAAAAATGTATGTTCTGTCATCATCATTTCTACATCCTCGTGTTGTTCCAAAGCCGCATGACTTTCTCTCTTCTGTGGAAGACAAAATAATCTTATTACCTGTGTTAGGGGTAATGCGAGTAACATAATCAAATTACTTTCTTCAAGTAATGAGTAAAGTAACGATTACTTTTAAATTTACAACAAAATATCTGTTACTTTTTCAAATATATTGACTGACACCTCTCCTGTTCACATGTAAATCAAGAGTAATGGACAGAGGCGTTGTGTACGCTGTGTGAACATGATGGTCATTATAGTTCTGGACTAAATGTGAGTAAGCATTTACTCACCTCACTTGCACAAAAACAGATTCAGTATTCCTCAAAATAAATAAAAACAGTAAAATGCAAACTCAGAATATTACACAAACCTGCAATAATTAAACATGTTAAATTTTTCTCCCGGTTTCAAAGACAATGCTTAAGCTTAGTCCCAGACTAAAATGCATGTTTAAGCTGTTTTAACTGAAAGCAACTTGTCATTGGTTTGTCTCAAGATGCACACTAGTAAGTTTTTTTTTCTTTTTTTCTAGGGCACATTTATAAAAAGCTACTTAAATGTCCTGGCCTAATCCTGGCTTAATCTAAGCACTGTCTGTGAAACCAGGCCGTTACGTATTTAATCTCACTTTATTAACCAATGTCTTTGACATTCGATGATCCAATTCAACCATACCAAAAAGCAAAAATGAGTTTAGTTAAACATTATGTTAATGTTTATTTTGTTTATTTTTTATTGCTGAAGTAATGCTGGGTTCAGACTACATGATATCAGCTCGATTTTGGCATGATTCGTTTGCTGTAAGGTGTCGTGGTGATTTGTAAATAACAATGGGCGTCAGGACGCAAAAAATCTTTTGTTTCACGTCCCGATAGAAAGACTTGCTTGTTTAATTTTTTTTTGTCCTCCACGACAGGTTCCGTCACATCTGTGAAGTTGACCAATAGGAGCATTTCCTTCAGCCTGAGGCTTATTAGTCGCATTCACTGTCTGGCCAAAAGAGAGCGTGCTAGTGTGTGCCAGGGCCAGTCGCGTTCCCACTGTCACTTCTGGGGCTTGATCAGGCCTCCTCAAAGCCAATGGCCAGGGCTTTTTGGCTCAACAAATACCTTTGTCCAAAGCAGGCTAACTGGGGCTTGAGGAGTGGTCATAACTAAGGCTAAGTTTATCTGAGTCAGGAGAGGCTGAGTCATTGCTGCTCATTTCCCATGTTTTCATATTAGCTACCAGCTAACCTCGACATTTAAGACATTTAAAACAATTTTCAGCTCAGAACTCACTTTCAGACATCGGCAAGTGTTAATAACTTCCAATTGCGATCTGATGGTGATTCTGATCACCGTATGAGGCAGAAATATGTTATGCTAATGACCACTTATACTAACCATTGGTTTGATTTATTGGTCCCGCCCGGCACGTTGCTAGCCCTGCTTGCACTGGCCCGACAGTGGAAAAGCAGCTATTCAATTCACTTTTGGTGTGAAAGGGGCTTTACATTTGCCAAAACTTAGTTTTTTTTTAAACAAGCTAGCCCAGCCCAGGTGAGAAAAAGTAACTTTCCCCAAAGCTATCTTAAAGTCACCATGAAATCAAAATTGACAATTCTTCTTCTTTTTTTTTTATGGAATATTGCAGTTTATTCTAAATTATTTGTCCTGCACGTCATTCATTTATTTTATTTTTTAATTCTCGTGACCTCGTAATCTTTAATCAGAAAAGGCGAAATTTCCATTTCGAGCTGACTTTAATATTTATTTATACGCATTTGAGAACAGACCAAAATGTGTCATTATTCACTCATATTCAACCTAGCTAAGTGATTAGCAAAGTCTGATTAAAGAGTGAATCATTCTTTCGACTCATGAGTCAGTTATTTTAGATGAATGAACACATTGTTCTTTTTCGTGGGTTTTCAACTCACTGATTCACTGATGTGGTTGCAGCAGCTAATAGCATATGGAAGGGAAAAAGGTGGTTAAAAAACAACTTAGATGTATGTTTGTCACACAAAGCTATATCAAACGACTTCAGAGGACTTTATAGTGCACAATTTTATGACACTCAATACATTGAAAATAGTGTCTAGGATATTCACCTTCTTTATTCTGCGAAAGAAAGAAATTCACACAGGTTTGGAAATACATGAAGGTGTATAAATAAATAAAAAAGAAGTCTGTCATTTCTTTTCTTTTTCTTTTAATGGTTTGGGGGCAACTCAGCATGATCAAAAGAATGAAATTTGCTTTGCTTTGTTTCTTGTACCGTTTAAAGGGTGAAACTCGCCTGTCTCACACTTTGTTTGTGTTCAGCAGAAAAGCAGCTCATTAGGAATCAGTTTGCCTTTGATATGAATAAGGACTCGCAGCTGATTCACTCACAGTGTCTACAGTGCATCTGAATATCCCCCGCTATGGCTGAGTGTCACAGTGAGTTTATTCCTTTGTTTCAGCATTGACTTCTGCGTCTGCACCACAGTGTGACTCTTTTGGATTCATTTTTTATTATCAACAAATGCTGTGTCTATAATTGACAAGGCTTCTAATGCAGAAAGAGGAAAATGTTTTCTTTGATGCATGATGCTGTGATGATTCCATCAGCTCTTCTGATTCATTACTTTAACTCTGCTCTGCAACAACACAATTGAATTACACAGTCAATATCGCTAGTCTTTTGTGTGGGACACACCATATGAGAGACCTATGACCATCATTAATTTTCATTTAGGAGAACGATTGCCCCTCATTTGTAACGACTCTTGGGTGTATGACACATCTATAGAAGCTGGCAAATCTTCAGCTGTTTCTTGTTAGTTTTTAGAACACGGTAAACTGGAAGTAAAAATAGAAATGTTTTATTATTATTTAGCAAGGACACAATAGATCAAAAGTGAGAAAAAAAAACATTTATAATGTTACACAAGATTTCTATTTCGAATAAATGCTGTACTGATCTTTCTTTTTATCAAAGGATCCTAAAAAAATGTATCATCGTTTCCACAAAAATATTAAGCAGCAGAGCTGTTTTCAACATTGATAAGAAATCTTTTTTGAGTAGCAAATCAGAATGATTTCTGAAGGATCATGTGACAATGACTGTAGTAATGATGCTGAAAATACAGCTTTGCATCACAGGAATAAATTACATTTTAAAGTACATTCATACAGAAAACAGTGCATTTAAATTGTAATAATATTTCACAATATTACTGTTTTTTTTTTTACTGTATTTTGATCAAATAAATGCTGCCTTAAAAGATTTCTTTCAAAAACAGCATATATTGAGTGAATGATATTCCTTGCTTCAGAGCTAAATGCTAAATTAGCCAGCATTGTGAAGTGATATTGAAGTAAAAAGATCTTGCCAGTTGCAAAAAACAACAACTTTATTGCTCTAAGGAGGTGAGTGATAGCGGAACATAAAACTGAGTCCAGCTGGAACAGATGGAAGCTTGGTGACTGTAAAACCCAAAATGTCCACGGAAGCTTTTCATTGGTGACTTATGAAAGCATCCTGTCAAAACAAGTGCGATGTTAGCTAAATAATATGCTAATGAGAACCGGCTGCCGAGCCACAAATCAAGTTTAAAATGTCAATTGTTTTGGAGAGATGGAGAGTTAGTGGTTGTTTTGTTCAAAGACATCATGTCTGAAATTGACCTGGATGAGGGATCAGCGAGATAATGGGGAGCAGTCTGTGTTCGGCTTTGCCAAGTCATCATTTCTACAGTAGTGTGGAGCCAAATGCTGTAGACGTTCACTTTTGAGTTTCCACTTTTTTTTTTGTCCATATACACTACCATTCAAAACGTTGGGGTCGGTAAGACTTAAAAAAAAAAAAAGTCTTCTTGTTCACCAAGGCTGTGTTTATTTGAATCAAAATACAGCTAAGGCAGTAATTTTGCAAAGTTTTATTATTATAATTTAATTTTCAGCATCATTACTTCAGTCTTCAGTGTCACATGATCCTTCAGAAATTATAATGATATGCTGATTTGCCTCTCAAGAAACATTTCTCATTATTACCAATGTTGAAAACCGTTGAGCTGCATAATATTTTTGTGGAAGCCATGATACATTTTTTTTTTTCTCATGATGTTGTGATGAATAGAAAGTTCAAAAGAACAGCATTTATTTAAAATACTTTAGTGTTTTGTAACATTAAAAATGTCTTTACTTTTGATAATTTTTAATGCATCCTTGATGAATTAAAGTATTATTTATGTAAAGAAAATAACAGTAAAAACATATGCTAAATACACACAATTATATATTATTTTCACACTTTTTGCATAGTTAGAAAAATATACAGCTTGATTGGAAATTACGCAGAACTATTGAAAAAAATATTGTGTTTGTGTTTTTAATTCATATATTTATGATATGTTTTACGATTGAAAGTCTGGTACAAAAGTAAAACAATAAGATACATAAAAGACATTTGAAGTCTTTAAAAGTAGCAAAATGAATCATGAATGCGCAATTCCATTGTTACCGCTGTAAAACAAAATGTAAAGTCTTACAATCTGTTAGTTTTAATAAAAAACAAATACCTGGGACATAACTGTGTCTGTACTCTGTAGTTGAAGAAATAATAGGTAAAGTTCAAATAAAAAGTTTGTTTAGACAAGAGATCATAATGTTTTGAAAGAATTGAGAAGAGAAATGTCAAGAGACTGTGGGACATCCACAGCAGCAGTGTTAGCATGAAATGACTGACAATGCTAAGCACAACAAAACAGTTTGAAAATAAGCAGTATAGGCAGATACTGTACATTTGTGCTCTATGTTCGTGTTAACTTAATTCCGTGAACCTATCTGAGGTACAGAAAGAGCAGGGTGAGCAATTTGATGTCAACTCTCAGTGGATCATATTAAAAAAAGCAGACTGTTGCAGTCCACAAAAGTAAGAAAGGGCAACACCGCATGACATTTGAAGATGGAATTATTATAGATGTTTACATGCCAGGTGTCAGTGGTGTCACAGATTGGCATTCTAGTGTGCTCAGCATGGCTCCTATGCAGTAAACAGACTTCAAAGGGCTGCTACTGTGCTCACACGCTAGCCGGGCTGAATAGGTGCCTTCACTGTCTGAGCCCTTCGCACGCATCACACAGAGAGTTCATTCAGCGGGACTGACGCGCTGTGCACAGCCGGACACCAGCGTGAAAATTACACCCTTAAAAAGAACAACTTCATTCAATAATGTCAGGTATCTGGCTCTCTTTCTCTCCCTCCCTGTCTCTCGCTCACTGTCTCTCTGTTGTTCTGTCGTCCTTTCTCTCTCTCAATGACATGTTGCTCAGTATAGAGATAAACGCTATTATCATGCACTCGATGCTGTTTCCCTAGTCCTTGTGGGGAAACATGCTAAAATATGCTAAACATATATTCACTAACTAGCATTTGCTATTGCAATAGGTCTGTGACTGTATAGAGAGTGATGTCAGTACATTCTGTTCAAAAGTTTGGGGTCTGTACAATTGTTTTTGAAAGAAGTCTCTTATGCTCACCAAGGCTGCATTTATTTGATCAAAAATAGAGTAAAAACAGTAATATTGTGAAATAATATAACAATTTAATAATATTACAATTTTAACTGTTTTTTATTTTTTTTCAATTTCACAATTTTCAAATGTGCTTATATTTGAGAAAAACAGCACATTGCTTGTGTGAAGCGATCCTGGGTGACGTCACTTCTTGTTGACGTTCGAACTATTGTCAAACAAAACGGAGGCTAGCTAGACCCAGAGCCATAGAGAGAAAGAGTTGCGACACGCTTTGATGTCGCCGCGACGGCTGTCACGTGGTTCATGTAAGCCCCAATAGTTCCACAACATACGCGGGCTGTCATGTTCTTCTATGGACAGACAGCAGCGATTGCATTATTAAACGGTAAATATAAAATAAAACACACACCCAAGTACTTTTTCAGCTGTTATTGCATTTAGTTAATGTCAGTTTTGCATTTGGAGAGGCAGGGTGACAACTTAGATAAGTTTATAGGCTATATTTTTGGAGGGAAACGCTACCCAGATAGCAAAATTTGTCTGGCCCACCTCTGGGCCTCAACCTTGCTTCAATTCTGGCTGGGTCCCCGGCCCAAAACTGGCCCAACACACTGACAACGGACTCAAACAACTTCCTCTGGCCCAGATGTGGCCCACACCCTGTAAAATGACTCTTATTAATTGATATGGCCCAGGTCTGGCCCAGGCACTGTAAGACGGATCTGGCTGAGAGTCGGCTGGGTCCCCGGGCCAGATGTGGCCCAGAAACTGGCAGACAGTGAAACACAAATTCAACCGTTTAAAAAGGGTTTTTATTATAAAATTAACAAATACACTTTAATACAAACGTATTAATGAACAAAATACACTTTATTAACATTTAACAACAAAACAATTTTAAACAAAATAATAAGTGAATTGTATTTATGATTAAAAGAAAAACATCATTCTCTTTCACACACAAACTCTCTTTCACTCTTTAACACTAAATAAATTCCTTTTGCAAATGTCAAGTCACCATTAAATATATAGCCAGCCATATACAGTAATGACTGTTTCAAAGCAGCTTTAAACAGGAAAATGATCAATGATGCAAACAGAGTTCAATTTGGCTGTAAAGCTGCTCTAAAAATAAAATAGTGTCATTGTTCAGTTGAATTCAACTGTGTTTATTCAGTTCTGTTCAATAACTGTATAAAGTATATCAATTATAAAAAGAGTCCATTTTCATTATTAAGCAGCTCTGCAAAAAACAGTGATGTCATCGTCCAGCTCAGTTCAGTTCTCATATAATGGTGTCAATGCCGGCCGATCAGTAATATTAAGAATAAGTGTCCCCAACTAAGCAAGCCAGAGGTGACAGTGGCAAGAACCCAAACTCCATCATTGACAAAACGAAGAAAGAAAAACCAGGCTCAGTCGGGGGTCCAGTTCTCCTCTGGCCAAACAACGAACATGGTGTGTGTTAGGGTTCCAGGCTGCTTCACAAGTCAGATTTTGGATTGATATCATTCAGAGTATTTTATTCAGCTCCTTTTGCTTGAAGATTGGAAAAGATTACACCAAGGTAAAAGAGTAGCAAAACTCGAGAGCATGTAGATGTGAATTTGAGAATTTGTACAATAAATATTTGTACTTGTACAATAAAATTTACACTCACAGCTCTAATGTAAAAACCTCCAATGTGAAAACCCTGTATTAGGCATTTGCAACTTCTCAAATCTGCCATTGCAATTGTTTTAATTGCCCCGCCTTTCTCTCATCGCCACTCAGTTTGCAAATGCACAAGTTAGTTACGCATCTAATATATTACGAAAATAGTTGCAAAGTCAATGCGTGAAGATTTGAAATAGCAATGGCAGATTTGAAAAGTTGCAAATGCCTAATTGAGGTTGTACTGCGAATGTGAATGAACGAATACAAGTTTTGTGTCTGTCATTGTATTTCTGTGAATGGCATTTTACACATTTGTGACTACTTGTCTGCAGCTTCAAATTCAGAATACAGGTTTGTGACTATTGTCTGGGAGTGAAAATCTCAACATTCAACAGGTTTTCAAGGTCAAATAATTATTGTACAAGTTCTTAAATTCACATCTATGTTCTCCAGTTTTGCTCCTCCTTTACCTTCATAAGATCACGCCGGCGTCGGTGAGAGGGGAGTTGAAGCTGGCCGTTGGGTCTGTGTGGAGAACTGGTCTGTTTCTCGTGGATCTGATTCGATGACTGTGCCGAGGACTGTTGTGTCAACGAGGTCTTCACAGGCGTTTGTTTCTAGGTCTTGTCTAGTTGTGATGTTCTCGTCTGGCATTTAGGCTGTTGTGGTCATCTTAGGGTGCAGGTCCACCATCTGGTCTGGATGCAGACTAGATCCGGCTGACAACAGTAGCCTAACCTTGGGATAAGAATGAGACAGAGAGACTAACATTAGCATAGATGCCATTCTTTTTACGATGTAACAAATACATTTGGTGTAAGCTACCTTACCGGATGTGAATTATAGAAATGTGGGAGTGTGTTATGTTTATGCTAGGTTAAAGAGTTGTGTTTTTAATATAGATTTAAACTTATCTTGTGTCTGCCCCTGGATCTGCTGCCAGTTCATGGATCCCTCGATCTCCATTTCAGCAACATTAGCCATGAGAGGGTTTCTCTGAACTGCATCTTTTAAATAAAGGAATAGATATTGTGAAGTCAAAAAAATTCAATCTTAAGCATTAGTTTAAGCACATAGGTTAGACAAATGCTGTTGCCAGAGTTCACGCAGCAGTTTAAAATATTGGTAACACTTTATAAGGTCTCATTTGTTAAAATTAGGCTAGTTAATGTGTTAACTACAGTAACATTAACATTGACCAATACATTTGTTACAGTATTTATTCATCTTTGTTAACATTAGTTAATAAAAATACAACTGTTCACTTTTGATTTAATAATGTATTAGTAAATGTCAAAATGAAAATTAACTAAGATGAATAAATGCTTAAGTATTGTGCATTCTTAATCCATGTTAACTAATGTAGTTAACTTATATTAATGAATGAAACCTTATTGTAGCAGTGTTACCAAAATATCTGTAAAAAGTGTTGGTGTACGATTCCAAACAGTGCGTTCAGATGAAACTTCAGTTTATGTTCGCTTAGTCATAGTAACGTTATCATGCCCACTGCAGTAAAAATGTTAAGAGAACTACCATTTTAATAACATTATACAGAGATATACGCTTTATTTTTCTTTCACTCTAAAGAGCTGCTCTAAAAGCAGATTACGTTACATTCAAAAACACAAGACGTGCCAATCAATGAATTAAGAAGCTGCACTTATTTTGCAGCTTCTTTTGTTTATCTATAACGCTTTTCCGTTTCGGAGTTCCCCACAGGAGTGTTAAAACCAAATAAATCGTATTTTTAATTTCAGATTATACACGTTGTCTCCGCGGGTGTAGTTGTACTGCAGCAACAGAGTGTAACGTCAGTTCGATTCACAAATAAATGACTCTTTCGCAAACATCTAGATATTAAACACTGTTTTTATCTTGACAATTTAAACATCAAACAACTCTAGAACAATAAATTAATTAAATTACTTACTCGTTTTTGCAGCTGAATGATTCCTGAATGATTCCTCTGGAAAACGTTGGTCTGCGTCTGCAGGATCTTCCTCAGGATTTAAATTAACCGCCAAAACCTTTTTCAGGCGGCTGAGTTCTTTAATTCTAGTAGTGGCCCGAATGTGACAAAACTAACTCGGGCCGATGGTAAATACACACAGCTACACCGAGCATGGACCTGACACCAGTTGAACTGCTTTCAGCCGATACTGGCCCATACAGAAAAAGCCGTCAGTCAGCCAGATGTGTTATGCACAGTCGGCACAGATCTGGCCCATTATCTGTTCACCGATGCCGACAGTGAGCCGACACTGACGCATTTCAGCCGGAATCGGCCCAACTGTGCTTGCTATCTGGGTATTGTTCATGTTCGCATGTGTAGTACCACTGGCTTTAGCGGCTCTAACTGAACTTTTCCATGTCATTCATCTGATGATGGACATCTCATGATATTTATTTTAGCACAACTGGGCTGTATTAGGCTATTGATTCCCGTGATCTTGCTTATAAATTCCGCTTCGTGATCACGCAAAGAGGTCTGCAGTCCGTTCAGAACTCCAACCAACATAAAATATAAATAATTACGCTGTGCATGTACAAATGAATAATTTAGGAGGGAAATAGACTGCTCCCATAACGTAGAAAGCAACGACTATATACAGCAATGTTCGGTAAATATTCAACCGAAAAATATTCTTCATAAAATGAAACCTGAGAGATAGTTAATGAGTGAATTAACTATGTTCCTAAATACATATAAGCACATAATGCATAACCCTAACCCATTTAAATAAATGAATTGTGTGTGTGTATATATATATAATGTTATATATAGGCTATATATATATACATACATATAAAATGTTATTAAAAATATTATATATTATATAGGCCTACATCAGTTACCGTAAGTTAGCTAACGTTAGTGAAGTGTTGGTCACGTAAGCTATAGCTGCAATTAACCTATTATCTTCCAATAAACATTTACTAAAACTGGCTACATAAAATATAACTACAGACTAGATTCACGAGAGGTCGGCTAATGTGTGTAAAAGAAAAAAAATACAGTAATTTCATTAATTTACCAGCGAGCGTACTTCGGAAGGACTGAAAATGAATGGGGTTCAATGGAGAAACTATCAGTGTTTGGAACTATTGGCTGCTCCACGACACGCGTTACTTCCGCATTCCAAAGTTCCTCTGGCGGTCTATGGGAGTGTCGCAACTCTCTCTCTCTATGGCTCTGGCTAGACCCTCCCTCCTCCTCATCCGCACACTAACCCCCCAAACCCTTCTTGTCGGTCATTGGCTGGAACAGCTTGTTATGTTTCGGGGAGCGGGTCGCAGCAGTTTGTTTTTGTTGCTGTTTGTGGAGACTGGGCTGTCTACAGAGATCGCGTTTCTTTACAGTGTGTTCAGGGGACAGGCAGCCAGCGGACAGTGAGGAGATGTTTGCTGTATGTGACAAAAAATGTTTTGGCCTAAAAATCGTGTGACATCGCTTAGAGCACCTTTAACTATATCCTACAGAAATATAAAACAAACGTTTTTTTCCCCCTGTTTGGTGGCAACACAATAGCATTCTACTATGTTTCTTTACGGAGTGAAAGTGTGCACTCTCAAGGTGTGTTATTTATTCAATGCTCCCTTAAAGGGTTAGTTCACCCAAAAATGGCATTTCTGTCATAAATTACTAACCCTCATGTTATTCCAAACCCTATAGGCAAGGCAAGGCAAGTTTATTTATATAGCACATTATTCAAAGTGATTTACATAGAAAGGAATAAAAATAATCACAAAATAAAAGCAAGGGAAATTAAAACAGTTATAAAAGGAATAACAAGAGATAAATTCTACAGTTATAAAACGAATTAGAGTAAAATGAATTAAAGTAGTAAAAAGATGATACATATAGTAACTTCTCATCTGGCAAAACAAATGTTTATCTTATTTTGCATATAGTTTTACTCTTACAATGTGGTGTGCGGATTGGAGTCGATCCAATCCGCACACCACAGAACCTCGAGTTTAATTGACACATCAAACTCACTACTCCACCACAGACCCAGGTCATCAGCATGGTTTCATCTCTCAATTTCTCCAATTAAGTAATCAAAAGGAGGATGCAGAAATAAAATACAGTATAAGACCTTCGTTCATCTTCGGAACACAAATTAAGATATTTTTTTGATGAAATCCAAGAGGTTTCTGACCCCCCTCCCCCCATGGACAGCAACTCCATTACCACTTTCAAGGCCCAGAAAGGTAGCAAAGACATCGGTAAAATATATATATATTTTTTTAAACGGCATGAGGGTGAGTAATTAATGACAGAAATTTCATTTTTGGGTGAACTAACCCTTGAAGACTGACTAGTCAACGAATCCATCAGACAAAATCAACAAGTTGTCGTTTTGGATAAAGTGTTATTTTGCATTTCCTTTCTATTGTTGTGATAAAAAACCTTGAAGGACTTTAACTACTGAACAACCATTTAGCACATTTGACCCAACAAGTATAACATTTCTTATTTCTGACACATGCCAAGGGAAAGACTATTTTTATACCCATCACCACTCCTAAACCCCCCCCCCAACCCCCCCCCACCCCCCCCCCCCCCCACCCCATCCACCAAAATGTTCCTTCCCCATCCACACTCCTTTAATATTTAATAAAGACAGCATATTCACAAATGATGTTAGCAAGAATGCATGCTAGATCATATTGTCTCATCCAGTGTCTCGTCCTTTGCTTGCTATCAATTACAACTTTGACTCCCAACTAAGTCATTTGCACTGGATTGGTAATTTGATTTCAGGAGCTCTCTCACTTGATTTCCCTTTGCCATTAATTTAATTTCTCAGGCCCCCATCAGCAGATAGCACATGCTGAGACACCTATCTCCCAGAGCTAATCTCACCAGCCTGGATTAAAATTGAGTGCGGAGGACCGTCGCTTCATCCCTCTGTCACCATGGCATTATGAGCGCCTTGTCATTCACCTTGACAATTCTGGGTTTGGCCTAGAATTACATTAACGCATGCTTTTAGTTGTAAATATTATAATGTATTTTTATAAAATGGGTGCTAAAAAAAGCAATTGGATGAGCCACATTTCAAACCTTTGTTAAAAAAGGTCTATATACACACTTGTAACCACAAATCACTTGAAGTGTATATTAAAGTGCCCCTATTATGCCATTGCAAAGATCTCATGTAGGTTAACATGCATCCAAGGTCAAAAAAACACTTTGATTTTCTCATGATATACGTTGCATATCACCTCATTTCTCAAAGAGGTACGGTTTGAGTTAAAAAATAGTTGATGATAGTCATGATAACTCATGAAGTAATTTTGGCATGTTAATGAAAATGGCAATTTTAATGTATTTGGTCTTGGTAGACTAGATATGCTAAGGGTGCTGCTGCATCTGCTGCTGTTGTATAGACTTTCTACTGACAATAGATACACAGACACGCTTCTGTGAGCGTGTAAGATATGCTGCTGCTGCATGATTAGACATACATATATATCCAGTAGCAGATCTAGGCAGGTGGAGCTGGGGGAGGTGGAGGGTTTCTGAGAAACTCTGATAGTGCGCTGCAGGACTAGCCACACTGAACCAGACTATTTTAATGTTGAGCAAGAAAGCTTATTGAATGCAGAATCAGCAGAGGCCAATCAGCTTTTGCCATTTGGTAAAGGTAAGATATTGCATATTGCATGAAAAGGACCTATCAGTCAGCAGACCCGGGAGGGGGGTGCATATGGGGAACACTGGGGTGTCCAGCCCGAAGGGTGGAATATTTCAACCCCAGGGGTGGCAAGGTGGCTTGCCAAGGGAAAGATACATGCTCAGAGAGGCTTTCAGTGGAAATACACATGTGGGGGTCGCCCAGAGGGGGGACCATGCACACGGAGGCACCTAGCCAACGCACAGGCAATAGACACTGGCGTCGCCGTCAGCAGTGCTGGAGGAACTCAGGGCTTGTCGGGAAAGCTCACCTGAGGAAATATCGCACGTATCCAGTCCGTGGAGTGGAATGGCGAGCAAGCGAAGACACCTGAGCGGGTCCTAGTACTGGCTGGTTGAAGTTGAGTACACGAGAGGACACAGGCTCCACTCGGAGATTGTAAAATCTGTGAATGTGTTGGGTGTCGCCCAGCCTGCAGCTCTGCAGATGTCTGTTAGCGAGGCGCCATGCGCTAGAGGAGGTTCTTCCTCAGAGGAATTGGCCAGGGAGGTGCTATTGCGAGGAGTTAGGGTTAGGAGTCGTGCTATCGCGAGGAGTACAAGTTCGGAGAACCAGGTCCGAGTGGGCCAGTGAGGCGCGACCTAACCCTAACCCTAACCCTCACTGGGGGAAACGCATATTTGCGGAAGCCCCGCGGCCAGCTGTGCGCTAGTGCGTCCGTGCCGGGCGTGCCCTCGGTCAGGGAGTAAAACAGGGCGCAAAGGGTCCAGTCGTGGGAGGCAAACAGATCTACCTGAGCGTCCCCGAGTTGGTCCCAATTCAACCGACTGGGGATGGAGTCGCCATTCTCCAGGGAGGGGCTGAAGCCGTGAGAGCTCGTCGGCTGCACAGTTCAGGGCTCTGGGAATGTAATTGGCTCGAAGCGACCTCAGATGCTTCTGACTCCATAAGAGGAGGTGGTGGGCGAGTTGCGACATACGGCGGGAGCGTAGCCCACCTTGATGGTTGATGTACGCTACTGTGGCGGTATTGTCTGATCGGACTAGTACGTGTTGACCCTTGAGCAGCGCCCGAAAGCGGTGCAGAGCAAGGCGTACTGCCAGCAACTCGAGGCAATTGACATGCCATAGGCGCTGAGGTCCTGTCCAGGATCCCGCGGCAGCATGTCGATTGCACATGGCACCCCAGCCCGTGGTGGAGGCATCTGTTGAGACAACAACATGCCTGGAAACTCGTTCTAAGGGCACTCCGGCCCGTAGAAAGCTGAGGTTCGTCCACGGGGTGAAGGTCTGACGGCCAGTCGGAGTAACTGGTACTCGGAGCATGCCATGTTGCCATGTCCACCTCGGGACTCGGTCGCGAAGCCAGAGCTGAAGCGGCCACATATGAAGCAATCCGAGCGGCGTTGCCGCGGCTGCAGATGCCATATGCCCCAGGAGCCTCTGAAATAACTTCAGTGGAACCGCGCTCTTGCCCTCGAATTGTCTCAGGCAAGTCAGCAGTGACTGCGCGCGCTCGCTCGTAAGCTGCGCGGACATGGCGACCGAGTCGATTTCCAAGCCGAGAAAAGAGATCCTCTGCACGGGGCAAAGTTTGCTCTTCTCCCAGTTGACCCGAAGGCCCAGACGAGCTAGGTGCCGGAGCACTAGGTCCCTGTGTTTGCAGACCTGGTCTCGAGAGTGAGCTAGTATCAGCCAGTCGTCGAGATAGTTCAGGATGCAAACCCAGTGTTCAATTTAATTCAATTCAATTCAAATAACTGTATTTATCCATTAGGAACTTCATTCGTGTTGAGCATCAACAATGCGTGTACAGTTGCACAAATATAGCACAGTATACCACACTCACACAAGTAATAAATAGTAATAAATAAATAAATAAAGCTTGCAAAGCACAATAAGTACATGATGAATAAGCAGTAGGCATTAAAAAGGTAACGTTAAAAATAGATAAATCTATTCCCGTAGGGGAACAAGGGCTGCCTCGACGACCTTCGTAAAGACGCGAGGAGACAGGGCTAGCCCGAAACGGCAGCCTGTGAAGGGAGTGGTTCAGGATGCGCAGGTCCAGGATTGGCCTTAACCCACCGGATTTCTAGGTCTTTGGTTTATAGGTCTTTATAGGTCTTTGCCACCGGAGTAGACAAAAAAAACTACAGGCATCGGAGGGGTGCTTAGGGTCGCCACGCCAGGTGGAGGCGCTGTGGGGACACAGATGTGTTGCCACAGAACACTCCACGGGGGGAACACCAGTGTACCCTTGGCCGCGGCCTCTGCAAGGGCAGAGAAGGCGGAAGAGGCCGCTGAGCAGTCACGAAAAGTCAAAGGAGACTCCCACGATCTCATGACCTCTTCATGCACGTCCGGGTAGAAAGGATTTGGGTTCGCTTCCCCCAAAAACCAATCATCAGCCTTAAGTGCTCGGGACATGGCGGATGGTTCCACACAAGCCCGATACTCGTGCCGGCCCGGGAAAGCATAGCTGCGAACTCATACGGAACCGGGGTGTGAAAGACGGGGTGTGGACCGAGGATGTTTCGTCGGTTTAGTTCCAGACCTGCCGTCTTAGGTCACCCTGGCCACCAGCCGAAGAATTATCTCGCGTGGAGAAAATAGATCGGGATGTGGATGAGGGGATTCTAGCTCTATTAAGCTCATAGAGTCTCGACCGTTACATTGCGATGGTCATGTTCCCGCTGGGAGAACGTGACGCATCCACGAACGCTGTCTGAACGTGATCGAAGCCCAAACACGTCAAAACAGCGCTCGTGCCCATCAGCTAAATCTATCAGAAAACCGCACTCAGAAATACACGGGCAGATCGTCTTCAAAAAGACGTGCCGCGTGCACGCTCTTTTTGTGAGAGAAAAGCTTGCAGCAGTGCTGAAGCGCCCAGGGAGAAACACACACGCTGTTCAGTTCAGCAGGCAGGAATGTGAAACTCGCTGGAACTCGCCATCACACCAACACCGACTGGAAGCTGCTCGTCTAGAAGATTCTCGAAGATAGTCAGAGAATAGGCTGCAGGAGTGAAGAGAACTTCTTGGCTCCGAAGCGAAAACATATCTGCATATTGCGGCGTCTTTCCTATACCCACGCGGTGGGGCGGAGTTACGCCATGCAAATTCCGCAGACCCATGGCATTTCCTTGCCATTGGCTTGTTTTATTTCTTTCGAAGATGAGAGGCTTCTAAGCGAACCCCATTCGTTGTAATTTGACGTAACTCGAAGTGACAACGAAAGGGAACCCCATTTTCAGATTGTTCAACCTAAATTTAAATATTTATTGAATATTGGTGGATTTTATTATATTGTTGTTTAAAAACTCTTTTATAACAATTTAGCCACTCAAAGCACAGTTACTTGCATGTTTCTAAGCATACGCAAACAGTTGCTTCTGATGGACTGGATAGATTTCGCTCACTCATGTCTAATCACAAATTAGGAAACCAGTCCCCTCTAGGCAGGCACACTGTGAGCCGCCCTTCTGATGAAACTGAGACACTGTCACCATCTCAGCATGCTGAATGAGAATTAGTGAAGCACAGCCTGAAGGATTGATTGAACTGTAGCCTCTGGAGGATGATTTGCAAGAAAAACAGAGTACAGTGATCCAATGAAGGGAATTAAGTGATCAGAGTCTATTTGTAAGAGCTGTTATGCTATTGTTGTCATCACATTGTTCAGAAGTCAACTTTTTTTATCGCTTCACTTGAAATACTTAAATTAAAGTATTATAATGGTGGATCTACAAGGCAGCAATTTGTGGGCTCAAATGTATTATTAATGATTAATGTATTGTTAAATTGATGTAAATTGATTTGTCATGTAGGCCTGAAACATGTCTTCTTTTCTAATAATTTAGGATGCGTTCACACTTGACATGTTTGGTTTGATTAAAACGAACCCTGGTGCGATTGCTTTGTTAGTGCGGTTTAACTGAATAAGTGTGAACTGAATAAGTTCCGTCGCAAAATATATGTTATAAAAGCCACTTTTGTTTTGTTTTGTATCTTTAGGTTTGGTGTTAAAAATGACAGTGTGAACGCTAAGCGAACCAGGACCAAAAGAACCAAGGGAACCGAACTACAACTGCACATCCTTAACGAGCAGACTCATTATTTAAAAATCATTTTGAAAATTATTTTTTAGAAACATGATGCTGTTAATGCCTTTTTTCTATCTTCTTGGTACAAAGAATTAGTCTGCTCGTAATGATGTCAGACTAGAGGAAAGTCATCTTATTTAGCCAAAATTCTAACCCTGAGAGTACATGACTGTTTTACAGACTAGCTGGATCATTGACTGCAGGCACCTCTGTCAAGTTATAAGCCAAACTTCACAGAAAGCCCTTCCAAGGTGCCCATAACTCTTGTACTCGCACCTTTAAAGGCTAACTAAAGATAATTGCATCTGTATATACTGCGAAAGCATTCCCTTTAGCACCGAAACGAATGTCTTGATTGCTAGGCTAATCTGCTGTAGTATCACAACATTCCTTGGCATCAATATGTAGGTCAGGCTAAATGCATTACAGAATCATTTGGGCAATATGGAAATGAGATACCGCACAAAGATGTGCTGTAGTACAAATTCCGTCAAATTATGAAAAAATACTTCCGTTTTTGTGTGAAATAAGAGGAGAATTAATAAAAAAAAGTGCTTGTGTTAGCTTTAATATTTACTGTGCGAATGTACCATTCCTTTTCTGATGAGATGAGAGAAATGGAGGTAACCGGAGGAGGAAATAGAGAGGCCCGTCATGCCACAAACCCAAAAAAGACCCCCCACCCTCAATAAATAAAAACAGACTAAACCGCATTTGCGGCATAATAAGATGCAGTAATTAATGCCATCGATTCACATCCGTAAGGATCCCGACGCGGGGAATCCGATTACTTTTTATCACATTTCAAAACTCCAAGTTAGTTTCAGGAGCCTGTAACTTGGTTAGTGTTGGGCTGGAGCAGGAATGAGACGGCTGCTGAGCTTGATTGATGAGAATGCAGCAGGCAAGCTATTAAAAAACCAGTAGCTTTCATATCCCAGACAATGGCTATAAACATATTCTGAGAGCTGCATCCAAAATGACTCCTTTAGAGATAGAAAACACTTCATCGCCGTAAACCCGCAGTTTATAGGATGTTCAATACATGAGTTTACAATATACCCGTCTTTGCTGTCACTCATGTCAATGACAAATAGATATTGTGTACATATAAAGTATTCCTGTTGGCTTCTATTATTATTTGAAGATTGGATATACTGAGTTCAATTTAAAAGAAGCATTATGAATAGGCTAGTGATATTTTAATTATTCAGCAAACAAACGAGATTCACGTTTAGTCACCTGACGATGATACAGGTTTGTTAGAAGCATTATGGGCTTTATGTAAACAATGTGATTGGGAGGATGTGTAAACTTTAGATGAATTGTATTACCGTGGATAGAATTGTATACTCTTGGACAGAATGAAAAGGTTCATGGAAAAACATGTTAATGAGAGAGATGATGAAGCAATGAAAAAACTTTTTAAAAAAAGAGAAAAAAAAGGTACATTTTAAAGTCGGTCTCAGTAAAGCCTGAGGTTTAAAGGTGAGGTCATATTAGTGAAATTTTGCAGATAGAATGGCCATTGTCTATTGTCAATAGTTTGGCTATGTAAGAAGTATCGTGTGAAGCCCCTTTCAAAGCAAGCAGCTTTCATTTGGTCAACGTTGGCGAATACCTGTGAGTGTGACCAACTTGAAAACTTTGCGAAATCTGCGCTGGGAAATCACCGTCATCCTCATGTAACCCTAATTTGAAATTACTGATGGAATGGATTCCTATTGAAACAACACAATGGTATTACCGCAGTCACCACACCAGTATACGTACAGTAACTATTTTACAAGGTGGAGACTTGACATTTTTTCACATTAATTTGTATAATGCTTTTCACCATACATATCGTTTCAAAGCAGCTTTACAGAAAATACATATGTCTACATTACAATTTAGAGTGATCAGAGGTGACATTGTCCAAGTTATGTATTTCAGAAATGTACATATACAGTATATCACGCAGTAAGCTAACAATGTATTAATTTAACAGTGTATTAATTTAAGGCAGAAACAATGAGCTTATTGAGATAAAGGATACATGTTGTTAACAAGGATATATAGAAAAATGTGTGGTGTGGCTGTAAAAATTTGGCAAAATTTATGGCGTGTAAATGTGATTTTTAGAAGAAAAAAAATCAAACTCAGTTCCTGCAAGGCCACAGCTTTGCATAGTTTAGTTTCAACCAAATGTAATGCACCTGATCCAGCTAATCAAGTCCTTCGGGCTTATTTAAAAACTACATGTGTGTAGGAGCAGGGTTGGAATTAAACGCTGTGGGACTGTGGCCCTGCAGGAGCTGAGTTTGAAACCCCTGCAGTGCAGCTTACTGAAATGTTTCAACACTCTTACAATTAGCCAATAAGTTTAGAAATTGTTAAGATATAGCTAAAATCGTAAAATAAAAATTGTTAACCCTCTGGTATTGTTCTAATTTAAAAAAAATCGCTACTTTATCGGAAGGGTACGGAAAAAAAAACGGACAGCAAGGAAGGGGTTACACTCTAAATCATCAAGAGTACAAAACACACTATTATACAAATGAACTGGTGTGGCTGTAACAATATGGCAAAATTGATAATATATTGAAATATAAAATATTGAAAATAATATGTTACAAAATGTCTTTCTTTGTGTTCAGGTTTGACCGTAGTCAAATTAATAGAATTACTGACTCTTTAAATCAACATTTCAAACAAAAAATTATCTAAACCTTGACAAAAAGTTTGAGAATGTCTAAATACGTATCCAAATCCACAACCTAATAAAATGAATTCTTTTCAACGGGAAAATTTTATCATAATTATTGCATAAAGATTAATTAAATTAATTAATTAAATTAAAAAAAGTAACATAAAATTCTATTAAAATACAAAATAAAAAAAAATATTGAACAAAATATATTACATTGATTTTACTGAAGAAATAAAAAAATCACGTGTTCTGTCACTTTTGACCAAGAACAACACAAGTGTGACTCCCAAATGATCAATACCAGAGGGTTAAATAATATACATTGCATAAACTCACTGTAACTAAACATAAATATATATATATATATATATATAGCCTACTGCATAAAACGACCAAAAATGAAGGTCACACATAAGAAACTCTGTTGTTGTTCCTAAACCAGGTTTTTCTTACTCTAATACACTTATTACAGTAAAAAGAATAGTATGGATATGTAGGAATATTGCCTGTCATATTTTATGAAACTTTAGCTGGACGGGGAGCACAGCGGTGCATTAATGAGGGTCAGAAGCGAGACACTGTCATCCATTGCCCCATTCCAGAGTTTAACACTTAAACTCTTTCTCCTGCTGAATAATATTAAGTGCTGTAAGATGTCTCTGTTTTGGAATTTCAGACTTTCTAAGGATTCTATTCCCCTCTTCTTTATTGTCACGTTTTGACAGTGAACAACCACAAAGATCCTCCCTATCCTACTGTCCTGCTTCCACTAACTTCCTCCACAAAATATTATCCCAGCCTCTCCAGGGAGGTGTGCAGAAAATGTGCTTTGAAAAATAGAGAGTACCCATCCAGCAACAGCAACTGTTTGCAAATGATCAAGTCCTAAGGAAAGGATGCGTATACTATTTAATGGGTCGAATGGGATTGTTGGCTCTTACCTCTCCCTACTCCTTTATTTCATTAGCTACTGCCTTAGCTTCCTCCAAGCTTCTTTTCCTTTCCTCTTCCAATTCTACCCCCTTCTGAATCTTCCTATGTTCCTTCTTGTTAGTCCATCACTAAATGGTTCCAGAAGAGTTAACACACTGAGTTTATTCAGCACTAAAAACGATGGAGTTTAGAACGATGTGCCAGATTTTCCACACAGTGTGCAATGCAACAGTTTAATTAAGCTGAAAGCTATGTCATTTTTCAAGTATATGCAAATACATAAAGCATGTTGTTACGAACTCTCCATTTAGAGGAATATATTCTGGGTGATAAATCATGTGAGTGATGTTGAAATGCTGAGGGAGCAAGTCTATAAAAGACGTCCACAAATATGTTACATTTTCTACCAGTTTCTTTTTTTTCTTCTTTTTTGTCAAAACTATTATGTTATACAGTATAAACTGTTTTCTAACAAAAAAATAGCATAACAAGTAACTGCTTTTCCCACCTCAGAGGTCAGCATCCAGCAATTAAAATCATTCAAGAGTGTTTTATTTTGGACATAATCTGTTTTTATTCCATTCAGTATAAACTATTATTATTAACTATTTTTTATGACCATGTGATGTTTAGCTGTTTTCAACTATAAGTTTATGGATTTTTGCATTTGTTCCCTCACTGACTGAGTGACTGAGTAAATTTGCATCCCTGTTAACCATTCTGGTGTAGTTGTTTATATCGTAAACATTTTATTGAATTTTGTATGCATATTTAATGTTTATTGCTAGAAAATGTCACAGAAACACACATTTTGGTAACAGGGTTGCAAAAGTTGCAAACCCTGTTAAAAATTAATATAAAATAAAACATTTCATATAATATTTAGGAGTTTGAGCTCCTGAGGTTGGCAACAAAATCTTTCACGTAAAAAAAAAAAAAACTACTTTCACAATTGAAAAATATATATTTT
This sequence comes from Rhinichthys klamathensis goyatoka, assembly GCF_029890125.1. Classification (NCBI taxonomy): domain Eukaryota; kingdom Metazoa; phylum Chordata; class Actinopteri; order Cypriniformes; family Leuciscidae; genus Rhinichthys; species Rhinichthys klamathensis. Next base: position 995,173 of record NW_026606648.1, on the reverse strand, counting down.
AAAGAGTTAGGCACTATTTCCTACCGTATTTGTGGGAAATGCTGTAAGGTCAACATTACTGGAATATCTGAACTATTTACCAGGTCATGCTAACCAGGCTTGATATTTTGATACACAATAACACGGTGTACGGCCAAACTCTCCAGTCCCCCCCAACCAAAATACATTCTATATGATATTTATTTTCTGTATCAGTTAAGGTTATTAGTGAAATTGTGTCTTTTGGTGTGATCTTATCGGCAAATATGTCACATGCTATTGTGAAAATCACTTGTGATACCCCAGTGTTTAGTGGAGATATTGTTCTTGTAATGCAATGCAATAGGAAGCCGCTGTTTGTGGAGTCAAATTACAAAGTTAATATACGACAAAGTGTGTTCCTCAAACTTTTGAAAGAACTCTCTGCCTGCAAGAGCACTTCTGATTAAATTAGACACCGTTGATAGAAAAAGTGAGAACCAGGTTGACTATTTTTGTAGAGTCTCCTGAGATTGTCGTTTGCAGCTATCAACACTGTGTCAGTGGAGCTTATGTGATGATTGTGCAACAAAATCACTTATTTTAGGTTGAGGGGATCAACTATGGCAGCATTAAGAGTGTGTTTTCAGGTGTGCATTGAAGACAAGGCACAAGCAGATGGCACCTGTGAATATGCCCTGCACTTGGCAAACAGAGCCACCTTCAGAGTGCGCACTGCCAGACACTGGTTCCAAGTATTAATTTAAGCCATAGCTGTTAAATGATTATTATATACACATATATATATATATACATATATATAATAATTATATATATATATTAGTGCTGGGCAACGAATAATTCCATCCAAAATAAAAGTTTGTGTTTAGCCTACATAATATATATGTGTTTGTACTGTGTATAATTATTTTGTATATTTAAATACACACATATGCATGTATATAATTAATACATATTTGCATGTATATACTGTATATATATATATATATATATATATATATATATATATATATATATATATACTGTATATACTGTATATATATTTTAATACATGCATGTGTGTGTATTTATATATACAAAGTAATTATACACATTACACACACATATTGTGTAAACAAACTTTTATTTTAAATGAAATTTTCAAATTAATTGGATGATTTTCGATTAATCGTTGCCCAGTACTAATACACACACACACACACACACACACACACACACACACACACACACACACACACACACACACACACACACACACACACACACACACACACACACACACACACACACACACACACACACACACACACACACACACACACACACACACACACACATATTGATAGGATAAATGGCAGCAACAATGAACGTCTCTAAATGGATACAGTTTAACTAAGACCATAAATTTATGAAGTATGAAGGATTTTTGGAGGTGATTTCTCATCTCTTAACCCACTACATGTTTAGTGACCTGGCAACTTGTCGTGTTATGTCAGGTCTTCCTTCTCAAGAGGGTTTGCTGAAAAGAAAGGTCAGGAAAAGAGAGCTTATAAAAAGATGTGGACAGCTTCTAGCCTTCGGCTTGGCTTTAATTCCCACCAAACACACAGTCAGAGTCAGACAACACTTCTGATTTACTTCAGCAAGACTGCGCACTAGGTCTGAGTAAGATCTACGTGATTTGCTCAGTCGAGGGCTCTGACTAACCCAAGACCTGAACAGTGCCTCGGGTAAGCTCACAGGCTCTGCTCGTGCACGGAACTGCACATCCTTCATTTGTATGTGTTTAAAAGTTCACATGACAACACTTTTAAGTCTTGCTGGATTTCTCTTTTTACTCCATTCTAATATGAATGTGTCTATGCATTATTCAAACATCTCTTATTAACCCTAATATAGTGCCAACCTTATGATAAAGGGTCTAAAGTGCAAAGATCTTTAAAGTACTGACCCCAAACTAAATAAAATAAAATGACTCTGAAAGAATCTCACAAAGCCATTTCCAATACCAAAAACAATATGGTCTTTTATACAGCACATGTAATATGTAATCTTTTGGATGCTCCATTACGTTTTGATTCAAAATTGGTTTGAAGTAATTATTTAGAGGAGTCTTAACAATGAAAATAATTAGTTTAAGCCTTAAATAGAGTCTCTGATTGCAAACAGAATGGAGATGAAATTCTTGTCTGATTTCCTGAAATCTTGAGCTGCTTAATTAACAAACAGACTTAAATGTTGGTGGTGCGTTTGCCAACTATTTCCCTGCCATCACTGGCTTTCTGCTTATCACGGTTATCTTAATTAACCAGATAGATAACACCCTTTAAACTCTATTATGAAAACATGCATCCACTTCTCATCTTCTTTGCGTTTCACAATAACATGACCCACTCGACATCCTGTAAGCATTAATGCTTTGACCTGCAAATAGCCCCATTTCATCTTTAGATCAGACCTTCTCCTTTCTTATCCGTAAAGTTCTCACAGGTAATTACGCCTCCCTTTCCAAATAGTCCTGTTAATACTTATTTAGCACACATATTCTGTAATTAACAACACCCCCGCCTACTCAGTATCTTACTCAATTTGCAATCAAAGGCTGCCGTCTGCAAAGTTTTTAATTGTGCCCATGGCGATGATTTACGGTTGGTAATTACATTCCGCTTTACCCTCTATAATACCGCCAATATTCCCAGGTGTGCTCGAAGTTAGCGGTGCAAGTTAATTCGCCTCGTCCCATATATGAAATGAACAACACCCCGACAGCCCGTGTGCACGTTTCTCCTGCACGACAGCGGGCTGGCTAATATGCTCACCAATTATTTCCACTTTGAGATTTTATAGCCCTCCAGTGGGGAGTTGGAAGACAGAATGTGTGCCTTGCTATTGTAATACAGTACAATCAGATTACGTGGAACATCCTTAACACAGGGAAACACTGGAAGTATCTCATAACCAATAAATTGCTTCATTTTGAGATGAAGCCGCACAGATGCTGACTGGAGGTACTTGCCTCGACACCGGTGATGTTAGCCACGCTAATGCCTCAGCGGAAAAGGCTTATATATGCTATGACTAATAAGCATTATAGACGAAACGGCTTTGGATCTATGAATCAGTCCTCAACTGCCAATTTAATATTCAGAATGCAGGAAGGCAAATTATAGGTGACTTAGTGTTCTCTCTTTTGGAGTCCTGCCAGAGCATGTACTTAACTGACAACCATAAATAGAGGCAGTGGGATTTTTTTTGTCGCTATTAAGTGTGAGTCTTCCACTAACGCAGCACAGCAGTGAGTGGCGCTGATTTTTTTTTTTTTTTTGGATGCTTCACTTTGTAGAAGGCTTTGAAAAATGTCTTTAATATATCCCCAGCACACTGTTTGATACCTCTTCCAACCAAATATGAAAGAAAGAAAAAAATCCCACATATAAATAAATCTTATATCTAGGTCACCTTTATGTTTTTTGTATGGAAATGAGGCTGAGTTGCTGCAATATGAGCATATTTTGGCCCACTCTAACCAATTAGGAAGAGCTCCTGAGGAGAAGTGCGCTTGTGCTCCTGATACCTAATATCAGCTTTTGGAACAGAGTTTGTGAGACACTGTGGAACTGTTAGAAAGCACAAGCAAAAGTAACAGCTGTGCTCTATGATCTCACAAAGAAGAAACAGGCCTATTTAAATATATAGGTATATATATTTATAAAATTTTCTTCTTTTTTTTTTCGAATCTTCTGTTCAGATTGATTGACTGTTTTTTTGTCACAGAGACCCCAGTGATGCATGCGTAAAATAATAATAGTAATTTTATGACTGCATTAGGGTTGCAACTAATGATTATTTTGATAATCGTTTAATATCTTTTTTTCTTCTTCGATTAGTCGATTAATCTACAGATTTTTTTTCCAGATTGGTCTTTATCGATTATTACGATTATTCTATTGCCTGTTTTCTGATTAGTCAATTAATTCACATTTTATTCAAACATTTTATTATAAAATCACTCAATTAACCTATTTGTCTCTTTTAATCATTTTACTATTCACCTTTGATTAAGTGAATCTAATCTGATGGATATTATTATTATTATTATATTTAATATGACTGGTATCCTGTCTAATTATGTTTATGGCTTTATTTAGTGTCTCTGAGGCCCCATACACAAATAATTAATTTTTTAATGCGGGACGTTTGATGCGTATTATCAAATTTAAAATTAGTTTATAACCAGATTTATATAATTGTTACTGTATGTATCAACCTAATATTTCAACCCTCCTATAAAGGGGTTTCAGGGGCTCTCAGACCCCAAACAGAACATGCCAGTTGACTTTGATTTAAGACTAGATGTTTGAGGCACGAACGACGCGGCAGCATTTTACTTACAAAAGGGGTAAAATCCTTCCTAAATGCATTGCACTTGCAAAAGAGCAGGCAAGACAGCCTCATCGTTTTTCCTTTTTTTTTGTTTTTTTGTTTAACACACCATCGCTATTGTTGTCATTAAATCGCTGATCGTTTATCATAATAAAAAAAGAGTATGAGATGAAGAAAAAGGGAGAGAGAGAAACTCGGAAGAGAATGCGTGGAATGAGCAGATTAGCAGAGATATTTTTCAAGATTACGTGCCCCTTCTGTGGAGCTCTCAGATTTGTCAGCAGAAGAACAGATACAGCTCTATCAATAATCCATGGCATTGTGTATTTCCCAACTGATGCTATTATACCGCTCTGGATGACAGCCTGCCTCAACTCCATCTTCCTCTCCACCGGGACCAGAATCTCATAAACTGCTTTCAACACAGACATCTCATATAAAGGGTAATAACTCTAGCCAGTTAATACCACAGAATTATCCTAAAGTAGAGCAATGAACCTGCTATAGATGCCGGGTAGGTGTTCTCGCAGAATGCGGTAGGCAACTAAAAAGAAACTAGGAGAAAGGACCCCTGACAAATAATGCAGTTTGAATCGATTTAGAGTTTCTAAGGTTTCCTGTGCAGCGGGACACTGCATCTCAGAAGAAAATGTTTTTTTTTTTGGATTTCCTTTACCAGCAATAGATTTTTTTAAACATAACTGACATTTAGGCATAAATAACACTACATTTGCTTCATTGTTCTATATATATATATATATATATTTTTTTTTTTTCTACAACAACCATGTACCAGAATAACCATTTGATGCATTATTTGTATTTCAAAATGAAAGAAACAATTGAACTTAAAGAGATAGTCCACCCAAAAATGAAAAATCATTTATCATGTAATCACCCCCATGTCATACCAAACCAGTATGCATGTCTTTCTTCTGCTGAACACAAAAGAAGAAATTTTGAAGAATGTTGATAACCAAAGTCACAGTTTCGGTTCCCATTGACTTCCATTGTATGTAAGCAGTGGTAACCTAAATTGTTTCGTTTTTAGTTTTGTTTATGAGATTATACAATTAAATAGATAGTCCACCCAATAATGAAAATCCTTCATGTCGTTCCAAACCTGTATGACATACTTTCTTCTGTGAATCACAACAGAAGATATTTTGATAACTAAACAGTTTTGGTTCCACAATGACTTCAATTGTAGCCAAATACAATGAAAACACAAAATCTTATTTTGTGTTCCACAGATGAAAGAAAGCCATACAGGTTTGGAACGACTTCAGTGTGCATAAATGATGAAAGAATTTTCATTTTTGGGTGAATTATTTTAATAGGGGACCTATTTTGCACCATTTTACAAGATGTAATATAACTCTTTGATGTCCCCAGAATGTGTCTGTGAAGTTTCAGCTCAAAATACACCACAAATCTTTTATTATACCATGTCCAAAATGCCCCTTTTTGGGTGGAAGCAAAAACACGCTGTTTTCGTGTGTGTATCTTTAAATGAAAATGAGCTGCGGCTCCCCACCCCCCTTTCCAGAAGAGGGCTGTGCCTTTTCAGCTCCTACCTCAGAGATCCGGCAACAACAAAACAGAAACAGTATGCCGCTGTTTCCACATAACTCGTTTTTGCATTCCACTGCACTGCTTTTCCATTATTTTCTATGTAAACGCGCTAGACAGACCTTGCGTCATTTACTCACAGCACGGTTTTTAGACGCAAAGTCGCGGGTAGTGGAAAACGCATTTTTTTAAAGACTAAACTTCTTTTATCTTGAGCTCTGCATTTTTAGAACGTCGTTTCCTGCATGAGACAAGATGAGAGATGTGAGCGCAACGGTCAAACACGTCCGTCTAGTGCATGACATGGAAAAGCAGAGCTTGACATTGTTGCTCGTGGTTTTCCAAAGTAACTAGCCACTCAGCGTTTTCACTGGACACAATTTTGACATCCATACCATGGGGAAAAACTGCCATATAGATGTTTTTAATATTATTATAGCAGGGCTGTCATGTTAAGACCTGACGCACCGATCCATATACTGTTACACATGTGTTTTCTTTCTCAATTGTTTATGTTGCCAGCAGCCATATCACCCTGTAGCCCAAGACTGGTTGCCCACTGAAGCTAAGCAGGGCTGAGCCTGGTTAGTACCTGGATGGGAGACCTTCTGAGAAAACCAGGTTGCTGCTGGAAGAGGTGTTAGTGAGGCCAGCAGGGGGCGCTCACCCTGTGGTCTGTGTGGGTCCTAACGCCCCAGTATAGTAATGGGGACACTATACTGTCAAAGAGCACCGTCCTTCGGATAAGACGTTAAACCGAGGTCCTGACTCTCTGTGGTCATTAAAAATCCCAGGATGTCTTTCGAAAGAGTAGGGGTGTAACCCCGGCATCCTGGCCAAATTTGCCCAGTGGCCTCTGTCCATCATGGCCTCCTAATAATCCCCATATATACAGTATATACACTGATTGGCTTCATCACTCTGTCTCCTCTCCACCAATAAGCTGGTGTGTGGTGAGCGTTCTGGCGCACTGTGGCTGCCGTCGCATCATCCAAGTGGATGCTGCACATTGGTGGTGGTTGAGGAGATTCCCCCTTCCATGTGAAGCGCTTTGAGTGCCTAGAAAAGCGCTATATAAATGTAATGAATTATTATTATTTTTTTTATTTTTTTTTATGTTCACTTAAAACGTAACTGACTGTGTTTACATGAATACTCGCCAAGACTGAAGTTTTGACATTATTTTCCGTGTACTTGACTGTTTAAGCACAGTACGCAGTGGAAAAGAGCTCAATATAGTACTGAGAGGCGGCTTTATGTGCGCGCACTTTGGGTGTGATCACAAAATCTGCAAAAATGTGTAAAATTGTGCGCATTTTGCGCAAACCCATGCCGAAATTCAGTTAAATCTGCTGAAACACCAACAATATTCATCCGAAGCAAATGAAACGAGTGAGTGAGGGGAGGTGGGTTTGTGTGTCAACTTGCTGTCAGAGAGATTAGAGCGAGAAAGCGCAGCTGGTATCGTGTGTCTATTCTTTGGAAAATTCAGATATTTCAGTATCGAACCTATATTTTTGACAACACTAAATTGCACTTAGTTTTATTACTTCAGATGCCTTTATAAAAAATATTGAAAAATGTATATAATTCAACCAACCAAAATGGCTAGTTGGAGTAACTGCGTTACACGCCGCTGCTGAAATGGTGGGTGTGGAAGCCCTGTGGTAAAGCAATGGAAATATAGCGCAGTGGAATGGAAAAACGCTTTCTGTGTGCATAGATACAGCCAACAACAGAACATTTAGATGTTCTAAATCCTCCCCTGAGTGAGCACCTAAGCAACAGGTCTCCAGTCGTGGGCGGGGCCTGTTACATTGTGACGTCACAATGTATAGAAAACACGACTCATTTTGAGACACTGTTTATGATTTATGTGGAATATAAAAAAGGAGAAGGTGGATTTGTACCATTATAGGGTGGTTGTGTACACACACTGCCGAGTGCCGACACACATTTATGTTCAAACACCATGTAAAAGTGAATTTTGAATAATAGGTCCCCTTTAATTGCATTGTATCATAAACATGCACAATCAGTTTGAGATAAATTCATCAGAATTTCCCTACACAAAATTACTCTGGTAAATGGGCGAAGAAAGAATGTATTTAATAACCTTCCATCTTTTGCTCTTTTGTTTGTCACTGTTAAATTCCTGCGGCAGGTGTTTGCCGATAGCGGATCATAACTGGGGAAGGCCGAATGATGAACCCAGCCTGTAAAGATATTCAGTGTTTGCATTTCAGGGCACAATAAGAAAGACCATCTGTTCATGTCATTTGTGCTTTATTGTCTTCCTGCGTCTGCGGTGGAGTGTGCGTTCAGAGCGTTGTGTGGTTTGATGGCGGTAGGATTGGGGCTCATTACGGGTCTCAGCCTTCAGCACATCACAGCAGTGAGCAGAAATGAGAGTAAAGACGGTTTTGCGATAACTGCAGGTCTGAGACCGCAGTGATGGCCACAGATGGAGGATGGAGGAGAGGAGAGCAGGGATGACGTTTCCAGGGATTGGGCCCAGGGAGCAAACATGCATGTTGGCAGAGAAAGAGAGGAGCTCCCTGGAGCCGGATCTGCCAAGTCTCTTACATGGGAATGGACCTGGCAGCAGAAAGACTCTCTGTGGAAGGGCCTATGAGCGCTTAGCGAGCCAGTCTGTGTCATACGCTTTCTATTAGCATTGGAAGGACCGAAGACATTTACACGATTGATGTAAAGAATGCACTAAAGTGAATATGAAAAGTAATATGTGTGCTGGATTAAAATGATTTGTGACCTTCTTCCGCGTACAACATAAAACTGTGTCTCAATACACACTCAATACACCAACCGTTTAATCCCACCGGTCACAATTGTGGCCGCATCTTTTTTCTTATTTCTGGAAGCTCTTGTTATTAAGTTATTAAGCTGTTGTTATTGACTTTGGGCAAGAAATTCAACTTTTAAATGACAAAATAGATTGTCTTGATTAAAATCTATTAATGTCATGTGACTAGTGTGAAAGGTCACATGACCAGATCAGTTTAATTCACATCTAGAAGAAGATGTCTTCCTCAGACTACTACAAAAAGTATGTAAAACATCTTAATTAACAGATAGAACTATTATATTTTGTACATATATTCTTTAAAGGGTCTACTACTGATATATTTTGAGAATTATACTCCTGCATATATATTTTGCTCGTAAGACTTGTAAATTTGTTAACGGTCACAATTGTGACCGGTAGTATAACACAGTGGTTCAATTGAAAACAAAGGTATTGGCAGGTATTGGCAATCCTACACTGAACATATGCCACACCTGTGAGGGGGATGGATGATCTTGGCAAAGGAGAAGTGCTCACTAACACAGATTTAGACACATTTGTGAACAATATTTGAGAGAAATAGGCCTTTTGTGTACATAGAAAAGGTCTTAGATCTTTGAGTCCAGTTCATGAAAAATGGGGGCAAAAACAAAAGTGTTGCGTTTATAATTTTGTTCAGTGTAGTTATCAGTATCCCAGAAACTTTCAATGTGTTGGACCTTCTAGACGTACGTGACCCCCCTTCCCCCCTCAATTGAAAGTGACTTTGATAGTGATGGCTCAGATAGGGAGTACCATGGGAGAAACGGCCCATTTGCCAAGTAGACTATTGAATGGCAATGCAGAGGTGAACTATCTAGAGGATTAGGCAGATGTTCATGAGAACCAATTGGTGTGCCCCACACATGACCACAAACAACCCTTTCTACAATGTATGGCCCATCTTCAGTGCACTGAATGAGTGCACATACGTACATCTCCCTGAAACTGGCCTAGGACAGGGCCCAACTGTAGTCATGGTCTAGCCCATAGGGGTCTAGCCGAACAAGTAGAAGTTCCTCCAGGGTGTAACTTTGTACATGACAACCTTTTCACCTCACTAAGCCTCCTTCACGAAATGACAAAACGAGGTATTGGATGTCTTGGAATGAATTGTGTCAATAGGTCTAATTGAAGAATTTGTATGAATTCTGACTATGTGTTTCCCACCGGTCACTATTGTGACCAAGTATAAAACTTAAAGCTGCCGTCGGCAACATTGTTTTAATCATATTCAGTGAAATCGACACTATGGGCCCTATCTTGCACTCAGCGCAAATGACTTTGTACACTGACGCATGTATCATTCCTATTTTGCACCCGCGCAAAGCGGGCTTTTCCCTCCACAGACACACGTCGGTTAACTAAGAAATACACTTGCGCTCCCCGGGGCGGTTCAGCGCAAAGAGGAGGCGTGTTCCGGCGCAAACTTTCCCTCATGCTATTTTGCTGTTCTATAAAACAAATGCGCCACTGACCAGAAAAAAACTAGTCTAAAGTCAGTGGCGCGTTGCACGTTGTTCATTATGCTATTTTAAGGGCGCATGCTTGGCCATAATCAATGTAGCGTGTGCACAACGCGCATACACTTTGATTCTCTCATCTAAGCAGCAGTTTTCATTTTTGCAAATCATACATTATTACGATAGATAGATAGATAGATAGATAGATAGATAGATAGATAGATAGATAGATAGATAGATAGATAGATAGATAGATTATTTATTATAAAAGCATACATGTAGCTTACACATTTACCCAAATTATCATACGCCTGTTTAACAGAAGTTAATTTGGGTGGGTTTCTCCATCCCCAATGTCACTTCTCTGTGTTTTACGGCCCTGACAAGAACGTTGCTCTCCTCGGCTGTAAACCGCTCCTGGCGCGCGCCTGGCAAATCCGCCGTTATAATAGGAATCCACTTTAGAACAAGCGCGCCTGCTCTTAAAGGGAATGTGAGATGGCGCTCTTATTGGTTTATTTCACGTTACGCCCAAACCACACCTATGAATAATGAAGCTACTTCAGACCAACCCCTTTTAGATTTGCGCCAGGCGCAAGAGGCATTTATCCCGCCGGGAAAATAGCAACAGCGCCGGGATCCGCCCACAAAGTTACTTGCGCTTTGCGCTTTGACACTTGGGTTTCAGATCGTTAAAATAGGGCCCTATAATCCGACAGAACAACATTAATAAAGTGGTTTTAGAAAAAAACCCAAGCTTCTAACTCCACCTGGAGCCTGTTATTTGTTTTGCAAAAATCCACAGCTCCCGGATCATCGGGTCCAATCAGCGCAGGGGGGTGTGAGATCTGACTGTCAATCAGAGATCGGGCACACGCCACCCCTCGCGCACGTTACAATGACATGCACACGCCGGAAGTTCGCGCAGTAACGAAGAGTAATGGCGGATGTATCTCGCTTTGAAAACACTAACAAATCAAGTAAGCTCATTTAGAGTATAAATGACGTTAGCAATTGCAATCTATCGGTAGATTAGCCAGGACAGCATACCTCCAAATACTCCATGGTGTTGATGGATGCTGATGAGACGGGCGCGTTCACAGATAACCTGGTGCACACGCACTGACGAGCACGAACTCGGTTGGGAGGGTATCCGTTGATAGTGGGGGAGGGGCATGAGAGTTGTAAACATTCAAAATTTTGCCTAAGTCCACTCAATTTGCCAGATTTGCCGACTGCAGCTTTAATATTTCACTAACTTAACCAACATAAAATCAAAAAAGGCATAATGTTTGAGTGTTAGCAAACACAGAACGTTCCCCTAACGTTCCCGTATGGTTCCCATTTGGTTATTTTTTGGGAACCAAACGAGAACGTTCTAGGAACGTTCCCTGTAGGTTCTTTTTAGGTTCTATTTTATAACCTAAAGGGAACGTTCCCAGAACGTTCCCTGTAGGTTTTTTCAGGTTTCATTTTCCGAATAGGTTCCCAGAACGTTCCCCTAACCTTAAGGGGACGTTCTTTTTACGTTAAGAAAACTTTCCTGGAGAACCAATAGGGAACATTCTGGGAACCAAAAACTAACGTTCCCAGAACGTTCCCAGAACATAAAATTGTTAGCTGGGAGGGAGGTCTAAGGAGTAAAATGCATGTACTCAAGTTGTCAAGTTGCAAGAAAAAATTTGGGATTAAATGGGTTAAATTGACATGGCATCTAAAAAAACAGCATCTAAATTAATTAATTAATTAATTAATTTATTTATGTATTTATTTTACGCAACACCCTGTAAAATAGCAAGATGTAATGGAAATAAATGGAAATGGAAATACAACAAACTAAATATATATTTTCAAACTGTTTTTTATCTCTTTCATCAATGCTTTCACTGCCTAATGTCTTTAGACCTTTATTTGGGAGCTTTTTCCTAACAAATTTTGACGTGATTTTGAACTAGATTCTTTATTTTATTTTATTGACAAAAATAATATCAAGTAATGTTGTATAATGAGTGTCATGAGAATGTTGCTGTACTTTACTGCCCGAAAAATGTCTCTTTATTATAAACCTCCATCATTTATAAATATTTCAAAACCTTATTAAATATTTCAGAGACTAATGCAGAATTATTGGTGGTGCTTTGAGGGAACCTGTAACTCATTTTCAAATAATGCTCCATTTAATCCAGCCTCCCTTGTGCAAATTTAAATTATGTAAAGGAAATAAATCTCAGACTAAATGAAAACAGTTACTTGTTAAGATTACACACTATTCAGCTCATCCAATAAAATGAATGAAGTTTGTCTTCGGCCAACCATTGTTGCAAGCTCGACTTAAACTCATGAGAAATTAAACAAATTGCTCCTTTAATGCTGAATAAAACAAACAAACTAAAGCTGCAGTGCAAAAAAATACCCATGGGTTCTAATTATGGAAAACTATAGATATTGTATTCGTTAATGAGCGCTGCAGACTACAAAGGGAATTTAAGTACATTTTAATAAGAACAAGACAACAGCAAAAGGAAAAAATGCAATCTAAAGACAAAAATAAATTTGACAGTGTGCAGTAAATAACTATATTCAAACTACGCTAATGGCCATTAAATGTATCTTAAAAGGTCAGTATTTCATGTTTGTTCCTAAATGGTATGTGAAAAGAAAATGTCCTTGCTCAGAAAGTGTGCATTTATTTATCTGAAGAAAAATGGCATTTGAATGTGTTAAATCCATTAATCATGACCCAAGCTTCATGGCATGAAGAAGGAAAAAGAGAGAGAAAAAAGAAAAGTGTGTGTGTGGGGGTGGGGGTGGGGGGGGGGGGGGGGGGGGTTGGCAGCATACTAGCAGCAGCATATTTGTAGTTGTTAAATTCCAGAAGATTTGAGACCATGCAAATGTGTTGATTAATTACTTCGGGAAATAAAATGGACATAGATATGAGAGAAGAAATGGCAGCATTATGTTCCTCTGCTAAATCTAGCTTTGTGATGCTCTGCTCTCGGTCACTAAACTCAGAATTCTCTCCTGGTGTACAATCACAGGTTAAATACATCCCAAGATGCTGTAGCTCAAGAAGTGGATCTTTCAGCTGAATTTACGAGTTAACAAGTGTTGTGTGTAGAAAATGTTGTTCTGCTTCACTGCCAGAGGTTGGTGGGCCAATTAGCATTGACAAAGACTCCCATGTGAATAGTCTTGTGTACAGACTGTCTGGATCTCACAGACTCTGCCTTTAAGATGTACTAATGTGCTTTCGTTGCACGATAGTTTCAACACATAACAAAGCGAGGAGTTCAAGGTTTTCTATCCATACAATACCCTACGATGAAATATTATAGAGTATACAATTCGAGAGAGAAAGGAGAATTAATGAGAGACAACAAGAAAGAGAGAGACAGGGGGTGGGGCCGTCAGATAGCTCCATAAGCAACATTTATTGAGGTTAATTATACATTAATTTTACCTTTACATTACTTTTATTTTTAATTGAATTATTACTGCTTCGAATTATGTATTGTTGTAGGGTATTGTTTTTTAATATCCTTAATTGTGACCATAAATAATTATCATTTTTATTTATTCATTTATTATTTATTGTCAGCCCTAATCTCTATGGTGCATTATTTGGTAACGCTTTAGATTACAGCCCGGAAAGTACTGCGTAATTAAAGCGATTTTACAGCGTAACCTTCGGTAATTATAGTGTACCTATAACGTACTTACAATATAAGTATAAGGGAACAATATTTTAAGTTTGGGGAATAAAGGGGTAACAACCAGGAGAATTAAAAAATTATTTATACTGTAAGTATTATAGAACTAAGGGGTTATTCTACTATTATGATATAACAATCTTACATTTAGGATCAATTTAGCAAGAACATGTACCTTTTTGAAATAATGGTGAACCAGTACATACTGTATAAGCTTTATAAATGCATAGATATGTACCCTGTAATTTTTAAAATGTAATCTTTTTAACAAAAGTGCACTGAAAATGAAAACTATTGCAACTTTTGCTTAAATATTGTGGAAAGACACTCTTGTTTCATGTAGCTTGTTACCCTCTTGTTTGATGTAGTTACAGGGTAAGTGTGACATTGTGGGCTGTAAATTAAAGTGGTGCTTGTTACCCTCTTGTTTCATGTAGGGTAACAATAAAAATGCATACACACAATCTTATCACTGACTCGGAAACCTTTATTTATTATACAAGCACCACTTACCCTGTAACCACATGAAACAAGATATATTTCCCAGTATTTAAAAAAAAAAATGCAATAGTCTTAGCTTTTCTTGCCTTGAAACACGTTAGCTCAACTTAAACATCTGCACTTTTGCTATAAAAAAATAAAAAAATAAAAGTATAAATGCATAGATATGTACCCTGTAATTTAAAAAAAGCCTATACAGTATGTATTGGTACACAATTATTACAAAAAGGTACGCAGTGTATGTTCTTGCTAAATTGCTCCCAAATGTAAGATTGTTGTATCATAATAGTAGAATAAGTTCCCCTTAGTTCTATAATACTTACAGTATAAATATTTTTTTTAATTCTCCTGGTTGTTACCACTTTATTCCCCAAACTTTACATATTGTTCCCTTATACTTACATGCAAGTACTTTATAGGTACACTGTAATTACCGGAAGTTACTCTGTAAATTCCTCTTAATTACACAGTACTTTTCGGGCTGTAATCTAAAGCGTTACCCATTATTTCAACTGTCATAATGTCACTGTACTTCACTTCATTTTTATACAGTTATTGCAGAATTATGCTTAGAATTATGATTTTATATTTTAAAATATTTGCAGGGTATTATTTATTTAATATTCTTCTATAATCTTCTATAATCTACTTTATGACCATAAATAATTTTATTATTTTATTCGCCTGCCTCAATATTGTCTTTAAATGATCTATTTTTTGGTGAAATTTGGACATATGTGATTATTTTGTGTATCGTGTGTATTTTATTTTATAATTTTTTTTATTTAATTTAGTTTCTTCATTATTTCATTTCATTTCATTATTTCATTTCATTTTATTTTCAATTTCATTTCATTTCGCCCTATTATCAATGGTGCATTCCTACAAATGAACCCTGGCAAAGGGTTTCAAAAGAATGTCACCGTACTTCACTGCCACAAAACGTCTCTGTTCCCTTTCGAGGGAACTTGCGATGCGTCGATGACGCTTTGGGAACGCCTCCAGCGTGAATGCGTCTGAAGCATCTATGTCAAATATAGTCCAATGGAAAGAATGAGCGTCACGGGCGGGTGACATCATGACCAGGAAGAGATAAAAGCGTATCCGGTGCAAACCGGCATTGGCTTCTGTTGCCTCAGCAAGCGATCTGTGTCAATCTGTCTGTTATATTTACTGTTGTCTGTCTGTATATATATCTAAACACTATGGCGAAACAATTGCACAGACTCTGTGTTTCACCCTGCTTGCGTTATTTAATGAGTGGGGACACACACGAGCTTTGTATGATGTGTTTGGGAGTGGAGCATGAGGTATCAGCCTTCAAGGGGGCTGTTTGCCAACATTGTGAGAAGCTTTCGCTTCGCATGCTCTGCTCCCGCCTGTCACTTTTCGAGGAAAGTGGCCAGGCTCGTGGTTTTCAGGGTGCAGGACCCGCGTCTGCTGAGGCAGCGCGGAGAATGCATTCCTGGGGATCGTAAATGGATCTCTTTACGGGTTTGGAGACGGGTCCAAAGGATCTTTTCTCCTCCCTTTCCCGAGGGATCCATTGCTCTCTCTCCGGTATATGGAAGCCCGCGCCGCGGTTTCTTACGCCCGGGGAGAGAGACCAATGCTTCAGTGCTCTACCTCCGAGGAGGTAGATGTGCTGGGCAGTGAAAGTGACACAATCATAGGGGAATCAAATCACTTTTTTTCATTCTCTTTCCCCAGCGTATAAGGAGCTGGTGGAGGTGATTACTAAGGCTGTAGATAAATTAAATATTGAATGGCCAGCAGAGAAAAGGGGCGCTCGTCCTAAAAATAGAAATAAATTAAACGAGCGCTTCCTTCCCTTTATTGTTTCACCTCCATCACGGGGCCTTCAATTTTTCAAAAGGGGGTTGACAGAGTATGGATATGGGGCGATGCCCCAGGTAGAACAGACGCTTGCAAGCTATCTGTCTCCCGGTTCAGCATCATCCCTGAAGGCGTCGGCTTCTCTCACTAAACCATTAAAGAAAACTACTACTAATCTAGTGGGAAAAGCATATACAGCAGTGGGTCAAGCCGGAGCCTGCTTGCACACTATGGCAGTGCTACAAGCATATCAGGCTGACCTGCTGGGGGATTTGGACAGAAGTGAGGGAGTTAGGCCCGATGGAGTTCGAGAACTTCGTCGGGCCACAGATTTATCTCTCAGGGCTATTAAGGAGACCGGCTGAGCAATCGGGCGGTCTATGGCAGCCCTTGTGGCCACTGAGAGACAGCTCTGGCTCAATTTGACGGAGATCAAGGAGAAAGATAGAGCTTTCTTTCTTGATGCTCCTATCAATCCTTCTGGTCTCTTCGGCGACACGGTTATTTCGGTCGTCGAGAGTCTCCAGGAGGCCAAATTACAGAGGCGGTTAAAAAATCTCTCCCTCGCCATGTCCAACCCCCTGGGGTTGCTGGGCGTGAGCAGCTCCAGCCGTCTAGTTTCTCATACGCACCACAGCAGCCAAAGGGCCGAGGGCTGTTCTTCACGCTGAGAAGGCTTCGGCTCAAAATAAATGGTGCCACCGGCGTCAGATCAGTGAGGGCAGCCCCAACCGGGGTGGAACGGTGTACACCTCATTATACGGTGCCCGTTCCATCTCGGTGCCCTCAGGGGATCGTTCTGCCAACCCCGCCACCCTTGGTGCTTCGGGGGCGCAGCGGTCTCCAGCGTGCTTCTGGCGCAGCGTCAACTCGACATTGAGTCAGACTCGCAGAGGGGTTTGAAAACAGTCAGTTCGGCTAGTTCCTGCCAGTATGCTTCAGGTCCCCGAACTGGCTGTCTCAACTACACCAGAGGCCAGCCTCCAGGGGCTGGTTCCCTTGGTAGATTTTCTGGCAGCGCGAAAGCTACTGCCAAATATATCTCTATGGGTCCTGCAGATAGTAGTAAGAGGCAGATTCCAGTTTGGTTCTCGTCCTCCAGGCTACAACGGGGTGTTGCTCACGTTATTGCATCCCGAGCAGGCTCTGGTAATGGAGCAAGAGGTTAAGGCCCTGTTAGCAAAGAAAGCTATAGAGCAGGTGTACTCACCCGACATTGCGTCGGATTTTTACAGCCGTTATCTCATTTTTCCAAAAAAGGATGGAGAACTGCATCATATTTTAGATCTTCGTCTGTTGTAGTGTTCGGTGCTGGAACTCAAGTCCAAGATGCTGACACTCAAACAGATCGTGACTAAAACCAGATCCGAGGACTGGTTGGTCACAATAGATCTGAAAGACATATACTTCCATATCTCCATCCTCCCTCAGCACAGGAGGTTCCTGAGGTTTTCTTTCGGGGGCAAAGAACACCAGTATCAGGCACTTCCTTTCGGTCTAGCTATATCACCCCGCACATTCACGAAGTGCGTAGATGCAGCTCTGGCCCCGCTCAGGCTGCAGTGCATAAGCATTCTGAATTGCATAGACGACTGGCTGATTCTAGCGGAATCAGAACAGTTAGCGGTTCGGCATCAAGATGTCGCCCTCGCTTATATGCGAAGGATGGGGTTGAGGCTCAATGCCAAGAAGAGTGTGATTTCTCCAGTACAGAGGACCACTTTTCTTGGAGTGGTCTGGGATTCAGTCACGATGCGAGCCATTCTGTCGCCCGTTCGTGTTTTTCTTACTGCCACAAAAGAGCTAAAGCTAGGCCAGTCACGCAATGTGAAACAGTTCGAGAGACAGTTAGGCCTCAGGGCAGCAGCGTCCAATGTGATACCCTTTGGCCTGCTGTATGTGAGACCTTTGCAGTGGTGGCTCAGGACCAGAGGGTTTTCCCCGAGGGGAAACCCACTCCGTACGATCAAGATCATGTGGCAGTATCCCCGCGCCTTGGTTATATGGAGGAAACTTGTCCCATGTTCCAGTGTTGGGAGCTCTTTACCATCGAGTTGCTATCTCGACAGATGCTTCCCTCACCGGCTGGGGAGCGGTATTGGAAGGCCACTCAGCTAAGGGTTTGTGGAGGAGTCATCATCTCTCTTGGCACATGAATTGCCTAGAGACGATGGTCGTCTTCAATGCGTTGAGACATCTCCTCCCAGACCTGAGGGGCCATCATGTGCTGCTCTGGACAGACAACACGTTGGTGGCCTCTTATTTTTGATCCCTCAGGAAAATACGCTCTCTTAGGGCAGTGTATATTCCAGGGGGCCAGAATGTGGGAGCAGACACCATGTAGATGCAGGGGCTGAGGCCAGGGGACTGGAGACTCCACCCCGAGGCGGTGGAGCAAATATGGGAGGTTTACTACCAGGCAGAAGTGGATCTGTTTGCGTCTCAGTACATGACGCACTGTCCACTCTGGTTCTCCCTCTCTCAACCTCCCCTTGGGGCTGGATGCTATGGTGCAGACGTGGCCGAGGCTACGTCTGTATGCATTTCCCCCTGTTGCTCTGCTCCCAGGAGTTCTGGAGAGAATCTGCCAGGATGGAATAAGCCTACTGCTAGTAGCACCACGCTGACCGAGCCGAATTTGGTTTGGACCTAATTCTTCTCCTCGACGGCCCTCCCTTGGAGATCCCGATCAGGCAGGGGCAATATTGCACCCCCGGCAGGGGATTTGGAAACTGTGGGTTTGGCCCCTGAGGGGGCCCGACTCATAGAGAGTGGTCTCTCGACCGAGGTTGTTGAGACCATTCTAAGCTCCAGAGCTCCCGCTAAGAGGAAACTTTATTCACTAAAATGGAGAGTTTTCACTTCTTGGTGTCACCAGCGTCAGTGGGATCCAGTTAACTGTTCAGTGAACACAGTACTCGAGTTTCTGCAAGGGCGCTTTACGTCAGGTTTATATCCATCCAAGCTCAAGGTATACGTGGCGGCCATTGCGGCTTTCCACGCCATGGTGGGTGGTACATCGTTGGGTCGAGACCCCCTGATGACTCGTTTCCTTCGTGGCACATTGAGGCTGAGGCCTGCAACTCGCACTAGGGGGCCGGCTTGGGACCTTGCAATAGTTTTAGAAGTCCTGTCTGGGGCTCCATTCGAGCCCTTAGATTCGGTTTCAGAAAAATGTCTTACTCTTAAGACCATCTTTCTGCTAGCTATTTCGTCCCTCAAAAGAGTCGAAGACCTTCTGGCTCTTTCGGTTTCCCCCACTTGCCTTGAGTTTGTACCGGGGATGGTCAAGTCATTCTTATATCCAAAACAGGGATACGTCCTTAAGGTGCCGACCATGATTCTGAGGCCTATTGTGCTGCAGGCTTTCTGTCCTCCTCCTTTTACCTCTTCGGACCAGGAAAAACTGAACCTCTTGTGTCCAGCGCGAGCACTGGACACTTATGTCCATCGGACTTCTCCGTGGAGAAATACAGACCAGCTATTTGTTTGTTTTGGATCACCCAAGAAAGATCTTCCTGCTTCTAAACAGACGGTTAGCAAGTTACCAGCCCTTTGGCGGTCAGAGCTCACTCTACGAGGAGTATGGCGGGCTCTAAAGCCTTATTATTTGGGGTTTCTCTCCAAGATGTTTGTGATGCGGCGGGCTGGTCCTCACCGCTCACATTCGTGAGGTTTTACAGCTTGGACCTGGATGCTGCCCCAGGTTCTCAGGTGCTTAGTGCTTAGCTGACAACAGGCTGACACTCAGGTACTTGAAAGTTTGGCGATTTGGGTATTCTCGTTCCCAAAGCGTCATCGACGCATCGCGAGTTCCCTCGAAAGGGAACATCTCAGGTTACGACTGTAACCATAGTTCCCTGAGATAGGGAACGAGATGATGCGTCACCCTGCCATACTTCCTGCATTCCTGTGATCGACTTGCTTCGGCAATTTTCGAAGCTAATGCCGATTTGCACCGGAGGCGCTTTTATCTCTTCCTGGTCATGACGTCACCGGCCCGTGACGCTCATACTTTCCATTGGACTAGTTGACATAGATGCTTCAGACGCATTCACGCTGGAGGCATTCCCAAAGCGTCATAGACGCATCGTCTCGTTCCCTATCTCAGGGAATTATGGTGACAGTCGTAGCCTGAGACGTTTTCTAAAGTCCATCCTTTATAAATAACCATGAACAGTAGTATATAAAGAAGATTTGGTGTCCAGCTTTTATTCTGTTGTCATGTACAAGTTCAGGCAGTTCATAGTTGCTGGTGTAGTTGTATGAAAGCTTTGAATCTTTCTGGACAGTGTGTAGCCAATTATTCTCCATCACATGGCCATCTATCCGTAGGACCAGGATGATTAGTCAGATATAGTTCTAGATCGTACAGAGTATTTCTTTTAAATCATGAAAGACAATTATTATAAAAAAAAAAAAAGAATGGATGCATTTGATCTCATTTTATTAAAATTCCCCCTAGCGCCTTTTGATTAACATATTTTTAAAGAAAGGTAACCCCAAGGCTGTGATGAGCTGTCATCTCCTCCCCAGAGGCAATGGAGGCTCTGAACTCCCCCTAATGATGCGGCTGTCTTCTGCTCACATCAGCCCTGCCAGGCCCCATCAGTTTGCTTAACCAAGTACAGAGGAGCACCTGAGTCACAAACTTCAGAGCATATCCAAATGCTTTAAAATACGCATTCCCTGATCTTTTCAAGATCTCTCTTGCACTGGGTTCTCAGCTGGTTCTAGGAACCACAATTTAAAGTGGATGTTGAGTCGGGTGGAGCCCCAACATAGTACCATGTTTGTATATTATATCCCCTTACACTAACCCCACCCATCACAGAAAACTTTCAGCATTTTTACATTCCCCAAAAAGATCACTTAGTAGAACTTATAAGCTGTTTTCCTCATGGGGACCAAAAAATGTCCCCACAAGGACAAGGATTTCGGATATCGCCATCTTTGTGGGGACATTTTGACACAGAGAGAGAGAGAGAGAGAGAGAGAGAGAGAGAGAGAGAGAGAGAGAGAGAGAGAGAGAGAGAGATATTTTGGTCAACAGTCAGAATATTTTTTATATTTTATAATCATTTTCTTTAAAGTCCCTGTAAAGGCAATTTCAAAAAAAAAATTCTAAACACATTATAAATGTTAGAAATGTATTGCTAAAACATATTACAAAGACTGTGAACTGTGAAGTACTGAATTGTGGAGTTAGATCGTTAAACAGTTTTTCACCATTGCTATTTTCCGGATTTTCTGGGCGGGGCTAAAACAGGGCTCGATGACGCACTGGAGCCCTTGAGCTCCTGGACACGCCCCTACTTGATGACGCACTAAAGCCGCTGAGGCTGGCCGCTCCTAACAATATTATAGAGCACATACACATCAGTTTGCCGCTCAATCGCGAGTTACTGTCAGTACTATTATTAGTAACACAGCCTACAGATTGCTAGCTACTAGCTATGCCTTCGTCACGGAAATGCGTACTACCTGGATGCGATCACCGGATCACGTACAAAACAGATCGGTGTCCTTGTTTAAATTTCCGAAAAACGATTACATCAAGAAGAAGTGGATTAATTTTGTGAAGAGCCAACCTTGATGGAGAGCTGAGGATCACCGCCAAAACCTGCCTCTGTAAGTAATCATTTTACACGGGATAGTTTTATAAACTTTCGTCGGAGATAACTGTCTGGGATTCACTGATAATCCGCTGTTACTGGTGAATGGGGCCGAACCGACTCCCGCCTCAGCCTTCATCCTCCCGTCGCGCGGACCACTGGTGCCATTCGGCAGTGCGTGCCCACCGTGCGAGCATCCATTCCGGCTGTAGAGTTGAGTGTGGCGACGGCAGCTTTCCCGCGAGTGGGCGTGGTTTCAGCGCAGCCAGTGGACACGCCCCCAGCGTTTGAGAGCAGAGATAACTGCTCATTTTTTCAAGATTTTTGTAGCTTATTTTATGTACTTGCTGGCTTTTTTTATCATTCAAATTTGGCTGGGTGGCTAATAACACATTTTTCTGTGGTGTGACAAACTCAAAACACATACTTAATTTTGACTTTACAGGGACTTTAAGGAATAAAATGTTGTATAAAAGCAGGCAAATTATATATGATATGAAATTACTCGATATGAAATTGAGATTTCTGACTCCAAAAAACGAATTTCGAGAAAACGTTTTTTAAAGATACGTGTAATTGAAATCTACAGATGCAAATAGATAAAGTGCTATTAATTCTCTGGAATTCTCTTCCACAAGTGATTGACTGACTACATTTCTAAATCATGTCTTAAAACGAATCTATTTAAATTAGCTATTTTAAATTATCTATTGTTAAACAGCTGTTGTTTTGTTGTATTGCTGTCTTGTTTTTTATGACAATCACTCAACTGTACGGTGTCCTTGAGTGTTTTGAAAGGTGCCTTTGAATAAAATGTATTATAATTTATTATTATAAAATATATACTTAAAAGTGTATTTTTTTCAAGTCTAACTTGCACTAAGAATTTCAAGTCAAGGCTGACTAATGATAACCTGGCCCTTGCCAGATGAATTTCGCTCCGCCTAGCTTCACTCACATCCATCTGGAACCGATCCATTGAAATGGCGTTTCAGAAGGCTGGGCCTTATCAAAAATCCTTGCATATGATTGGATAAGCCACTTGTCTGTCATCTTTATCGACGTGCTATTTCAACCACTCACACCGAAGCCAACCCGTGACGCTGAAGAATCCGGTCGGGAGAAGGCACTGATCTATATAACATAGTTTCCACCAACAAAAGCCTTAAGAGCCGTTCTCTGATGTTCTTTTAATGAAACAATATTAGGTAGATTGGACAACACGGATGAAATCAATGTTAACAGCATCAATGTTAACGCTTGTTTCCTCGATGCGAGCCGCCATTGTTGTCTGAATCAATCAAAACAGTCTCACGGTCGCTTCTCCACTACGTCACATCTATGAAACTCCCGCCCTGCGTCCTGATTGGCTAAACCATAAAGTTGGTTGGAGAAATCACTCTCAATGGAAGAGGTTCCAGATGGATGTGAGTGAAGCTAGGCGGAGCGAAATTCATCTGGCTAGGGCCAGGTTAGACTAATGACACATGCTTGAAGAATATGTTTAGGGAGGGATACAAAAAAGAGAGAGATACATTAAAGAATAGTTCACCCAAAAATTAAAACTCCATCATTTACTCATGTCATTCCAAACCTGTATGACTTTCTTTTTTTATTCTTCTGTGGAACACAAAAGATATTTTGAAAATTTTTAAGATTTTGTCCATACAATTAAAGTCCACTGTTGTTTTGTACCCCATTGACCTGTACTCCATGGACAAAACCAGTTGAATCCTTCTTCAGAATATTGTATTTCATGTTCAGGTTTGGAACAACAAGAGGGTGAGTAAATGATTACAAAATTAAAAATTTGGGTGAGATATCCCTTTAAGAATATGCGGCCAAAAAAAGAAATCATGAATCAGCAATACCGGTTTCTCACCTGGGGGAATATGCTCTAAACTTGGATGGAGCAATGCCATTCTACATAGCATTAATACATGGTTATTTCTTAAACAGATTGTGGATGTTATGCAACTAATTGATTTAATGCTGTCGTCCGAACACACAGCATGCACAAATTGATTTCTTAGCCCCGGGCAGGAGTTTGCTTGTACTTACATTTTGACTGTTGTCAGTCACTTGGTTAGCACTGCGACGCAGTGCAACGTCTCACATAACCGTACGGAGCCTTGGTTTCTTCCTTTTCCAAATATCCCAAGGCATCACTGCCTGCAATTTTCAGCACAGATTGATTTTAGCACTCCTCGAAGCCAATTTGGAATGTTTGCGTGTTCTTATATTTTACTGATTTGATCCAAGACCACGAGGGAGAGTTGTTGGGAGGGAAAGAGCCAAACGCAGAGGGGGATACGGATTAAATTCCATATTAAAAAGAATGGTAATAGCTATAAAATAGCAGCTGCCTGAGGCTGCTTGGAGCAACGATGAGGCCTGTCTTTCTTGTCCTTTTTACATTATTCAATCACTGGTGAAAAGGAACACCTGGGACACTACCGGAGTGAAAGAAAAAACAAGAATGAAGAAGAGCTTCAAAATATGTAAATGTTTGAACAGGGCTGCTCATAATCAGTTTTTATGGAAACTAAGCTCTCTTAACTTGTAGTGCGAGATCTTCCGGTTTAAAAACAGTATAAGTTAAACGCATGGGGACGGAAGGGGTACATGCAGGGCAGCGAATATAGTGACAGGCAGGGACTCTGGGAGGTTGCATAGACGCTAGTGAAGCGAAACACCGAGGAACTGGAAATTGCTTCAACACATGCTCTCTCCTGTTCACTTTGCAGGCAGATGAAAGCGCTGAGAAAAATCTCCCCAATTTCCCCAAACTTCTCTGAAGTGAAGTCAGAAAAAAAAGAGTTGCGCTCTGAGAAAAAAAAAAAAAACAGGGAGGGAGAAAAACGAGAGGAAAAAAGGGAAGTTAAAACAATCGTTGAGAGAGACAGTAACATAAAGAGCGAGTGGATGCTGCCATTCTCTCAGTGGGGAGAAATACTCCACCACCGCCAGCTTTTTGCGTTTAAAAAAAGTCTTTGGCTTTGTGATAGTTCCAAACAGCGAACACAAAAGAATATTCAAAAATGCTCGAGCAAAACAACCCTCTGTCTCTTCTCACCCGCTCCGCTCTGTCAGGGGAGATCTGCGTGGGGTGGTGGAGGGGGGGATTGAACATCTGAGAGGAGTGTCAGGAGTTGCTGACGGAACGCATGCAGACAGCCACTCTTATTCCGCAGAGGGCGTTGGGGTGAACTTCTCCAACATCTCTGCTCTCTGAGACACATTTACACACGGTAAATTATTTGCTCGAGGTTTTACAGCACAAAATGGATACCAGGGATTCCGACCTTGGGAAATGTGTGTCCTCATTGGATAGTCGTGTCATTGGCTTGCGTGGGCTTTGCGTGGTTTGGCTTTCAAATGCTTTGAATGGATGATACTGTTTATAAACATCATATTTTGGAGCAGAATATGACATTGAATCCTCATATTGACATTCTTTTGATATTTTAGATAGGGAAAAGGTGTATATGCCATAATAGTATACAGTGCACTATAATGGCATACAAAAATTGTCCTTTATCTAAATAAAAAGTTATTTTTTTTATTTTTTAAGTACAATCAACTTGGATGTTTACGTCATTTCAACTTAAATTACATTAAACTGGCTTAAACAAATAAGGTGGATCTTGTATAACTTATAACTTACAAAAAAAGTTGATAATTGCTTAACTTATTTTGATGAGTTAAAGCAGTGTAATAACTGTTGTCAATTTATTGATCATATAATTTTTATAATAAACATTTGAGTCATTTAAAAAGATAAATTAATGCTTTAATTTAGCAAGGGTGCATTCATTTGATTAAACATGACAGTGGAGATTTACAGGCATAATGTTACAAAAGATTTCAAATAAATTCTTTTGAACTTTGTTGAACAAGTGACAGTTTGTCACAATATTAAGCAGCACAACTGTTTCCAACATTGATAATAAGAAGAAATGTTTCTTGAGCAGAACTAACATAAAACTGTTAGTTAAAATGTAATAACAATATTACAGTTTTTACTGTATTTTGATTGAATAAATGCAGCCTTGGTTAGCAAAAGAGACTTGTTTCATCAAAACATCCCAAAATGAGAATGCATTTATTTCAACAGCATTTTTCAGACAATCTTTTAGTACCCACAAAAGTTATAAAAGTCCACACATCTGATTGGACTACATCTGAGAACACTAAATAGACAGTTCTTTTTTCCTGGGGCGGTAACCATAGCAACAGTGCATTGCTCGAGCTGTTTGTTTTAGGATAAGCATCGGACGGTATATCAACAAAACAAAACAAAACACAAGTCCTGTCTCAATACAGATTACTGACATATCACAAGTAAATAACAAAAATAAGTAAAAGACAGACAGTTAGCTATTGTGCCAATTTGGTTAGGCAATTCATAGAAAAACTGTAAAGAGGCTGTTATTTTGTTTTGGAGTACAAAACCTTTTTCAGTCACACTTTAGATTATGGTCCAATTCTCACGATGAACTAACTATTAACTATGAATTTTGTCTCAGTAAACTCCTAATTACGGCTTATTGGTTAGTAAGGGTGTTAAGTTTAGGTATTGGGTAGGATTAAGGGATGTAGAATATGGTCATGCATTAATATGTGCTTTACACTTACCAATTAACAGCCAATATCCTAGTAATATGTATGCAGGACTCCCTGGTAGAAGAGATATTGTATCTCAATAGGACCTTCCTGGTAAAATAATAATAAGAAACTAGTTAATAGTGAGTATTGGACCCTAAACTCAACACATTCTCATCCTTTGGCGTCATATAGGTGACGCCATATGACATTTCGTCGAAATCTTATGCACATGGCATCCTTTATACCAAGAAAGTAATTGCGG
Source organism: Rhinichthys klamathensis goyatoka (assembly GCF_029890125.1). NCBI lineage: Eukaryota > Metazoa > Chordata > Actinopteri > Cypriniformes > Leuciscidae > Rhinichthys > Rhinichthys klamathensis. The sequence continues at coordinate 968,396 of NW_026606648.1, read as the reverse complement.
TCAAATTTGATTTCATGCGGCATGCCTGAGTATTTCATGGTTAAATAACTTTTAAATAACCAACGAACGGATGCAACAGTTCCTCTTTTTGTTGTAAATCTTCATTGAACACAGAAGGCCACATTCTCTCAGACATGACGCTGATCTATTGATATTCAGAACTGTGATCCCGCCTAAGTTTTATACCGTGCTTTAAAGTAGAAAACTCTGAAACATCAAGCAGTGGAGCGCTGCTAAGATGAGAGCGGAACAAAAACAACTGAATTTCATCAAAACAGATTGTCAAACCAGATGGGATGCTCCCAAGAACTGGGCCAGGATGTGTGTGGTGCAGACTTTGAATAGGCAAACATTGTAGGATTCACAAATAGTGAACAGAGCTGCCGAAAGACAGTTAGCTCATTACTCTCTGTAATCAAAGATTACCATTAAACCACGCCTAAAATGGCTTCAGATCGCACCAATTATCCTCCCTGACGCGTATCACAATAGCAATTAAAAACTAATGTGGTGGGCTGAAGTACAATTTAGCCTTGTCAGTGGTGATTATGTGTCAAACTGTATTTTTCTCCACAGGTCGAGAAAGTGGGTGATCTTTAAGTGGACTGGGTAAAACTTACACAAACAGCTACTGTATAATTAGCCTCTGGTTTCACAGTCAACAGTGCAGGAGCAAAGAGATCTGATGTTTTACGTTATGTGTAAAAAATAAAAAATAAAAATAAAAGTTCTCATTTTTAATACATGATAGGCAACTCAAGCATCTTTTTTTTTCTATTGCTTTCCGTACCAACAACCCAATGCTGACGCCACGGCACCTTCATTCAAAGATTGAGACGTGGATCAATGAACTTCAACATGGCTAATGAATTACAGTCTCCATTTTATAGGCTGTAGTAATTTAGGATGTAAAGGAATATTTCAGTTAAGCTCAATTGACTGTACTTGTTTCATAATATTGAGAAGCATGGAAAAATTGATTCCCGCTTATCTTAAAAAAAAATTGCCTGTTAACATGATTTGAACAAACTCTTACTAACCTTTTCTGTGTAAAATCACATTCAATTTTGCATGTTGTTTTGACAACATAATGCCTAACACCCTGGAATATCCAGAAACATTATGAAAATAACTTAATAGAATACAAGTTTTAACAAGAAAAATCGACTTTTTAAAAATTACATTCTGTTTTTAATCCCCATTTACTTCCATTGTAAGTGTTTCACCGCAACCTCGATTTTGGCAGCTCCTTTGCTTCTTTTAAAAAAAAAATAACAACAATTTGTCAATTTGTGGTAGGCTAATCAACATTATACTACAAATGCGGGCACAAAAGAGTTTTATGCACTGGGAATATGTACAGTACTGTATGTATACTGCTGCATACCACAAAAATATATATGTATAATATATATATATACACTCACCTAAAGGATTATTAGGAACACCATATTAATACTGTGTTTGACCCCCTTTCGCTTCAGAACTGCCTTAATTCTACGTGGCATTGATTCAACAAGGTGCTGAAAGCATTCTTTATAAATGTTGGCCCATATTGATAGGATAGCATCTTGCAGTTGATGGAGATTTGTGGGATGCACATCCAGGGCACGAAGCTCCCGTTCCACCACATCCCAAAGATTATCTATTGGGTTGAGATCTGGTGACTGTGGGGGCCATTTTAGTACAGTGAACTCATTGTAATGTTCAAGAAACCAATTTGAAATGATTCGAGCTTTGTGACATGGTGCATTATCCTGCTGGAAGTAGCCATCAGAGGATGGGTACATGGTGGCCATAAAGGGATGGACATGGTCAGAAACAATGCTCAGGTAGGCCATAGTGCCAACAATGCCCAATTGGCACTAAGGGGCCTAAAGTGTGCCAAGAAAACATCCCTCACACCATTACACCACCACCACCAGCCTGCACAGTGGTAACAAGGCATGATGGATCCATGTTCTCATTATGTTTACGCCAAATTCTGACTCTACCATCTGAATGTCTTAACAGAAATCGAGACTCATCAGACCAGGCAACATTTTTCCAGTCTTCAACTGTCCAATTTTGGTGAGCTCTTGCAAATTGTAGCCTCTTTTTCCTATTTGTAGTGGAGATGAGTGGTACTCGGTGGGGTCTTCTGCTGTTGTAGCCCATCCGCCTCAAGGTTGTGCGCGTTGTGGCTTCACAAATGCTTTGCTGCATACCTCGGTTGTAACGAGTGGTTATTTCAGTCAAAGTCGCTCTTCTATCAGCTTGAATCAGTCGGCCCATTCTCCTCTGACCTCTAGCATCAACAAGGCATTTTCGCCCACAGGACTGCCGCATACTGGATGTTTTTCCTATTTCACACCATTCTTTGTAAACCCTAGAAATGGTTGTGCGTGAAAATCCCAGTAAATGAGCAGATTGTGAAATACTCAGACCGGCCCGTCTGGCACCAACAACCATACCACGCTCAAAATTGCTTAAATCACCTTTCTTTCCCATTCTGTCATTCAGTTTGGAGTTCAGGAGATTGTCTTGACCAGGACCACACCCCTAAATGCATTGAAGCAACTGCCATGTGATTGGTTGATTAGATAATTGCATTAATGAGAAATTGAACAGGTGTTCCTAATAATCCTTTAGGTGAGTGTATACTGTAAAAGTATATAACTATTTTGTTTATGTCAGTTTAATGTAATTTAAGTTGAAATGACTTGTATGACTTGTACTTAAGCATTTAAGGCAGCAACTATTTTTACTGTGTGTGTGTGTGTGTGTGTGTGTGTGTGTGTGTGTTTATGGTAAAGTACCTCCCAAGTCCTTTAAAGAGACTCGGATCATATGACTAATAATCACTAAAACTTGAAAATGTCAAGCACTCGAGTCTCTTGTTTCAGCAGGGCTTGTGTTAATGTTTAAGTGGTGTTTCATTAGTGTTTATTGAGGCCCTGAAGAGCAGACAGACTCAGCATAGGCTTACTATTAATACATCGCCTCTGGCTATGATTTATGCTTATTCACATTCAACCGCTTATTTGTTAGGACATAAAATCCAGTGGTCCTCATGCATTCCTGAATAAAGTGAATGTATACAAATTTCCATGATTGCAAAAAATACTTGATTACTCAAATGAGAGTTATTGCGTTGTCCTTCAGAGTGACGTGGTACAACTGAGTAGACCAACGCGTCTGCTGAAACTGCAGGTGAATCACCTGTGTAGTACTGTATGCTGAATTGATTGCGGTTGAACTTTAATTCTCCCCTGAAGATTTTTATTTTGTTCTTTTGCCTTGAAACACGTCTGAAGCCCTCCTTACGGTCCTTCTTTTCGCTGCAGGCGAGAATGACTTCAGTGGCTCGTGGCCTGATTTAATGTTTCCACTCTACCTTTTATCTGCAGGTATATGATGAGATGAACAAGTCCCTATTTATCGAGAGTGACCACTGTGATCCCACACTATCCAGTTTGTTCCGTCTGTCCCTTTCAGGATTTCTCTCATGGTGCAGAACCAAGAGATGCATCACACAATCTTTAATTGGGTCTTATGTGAAGGTGATGGTTTGTTGCCGTCAGAGGTATCTGCGGTTGATCTCTTTAGCATTTATATATTCTCTGCGCATATAAAAACTCCTCTTCTAGTCAGCACATCACTGAGCTAATTAGGGACAACATCTCACATGTCTAATATATCAAATCAGATAGTTTGCACAATTTTTATTCCATCTCAAATGAATTTCAACTTTCAGCAATAACTGTACTGTAAGACAGGGGTTCCCAAGCGTTTTTGTCAGCCAAAGCCCTTGGACGTAAAATATTTACTTGAAGTTCCACCTGAGATTTTAAGTTAATGTTTCAGTAATTTAACGACACATTTTCATATTTACATTTCTCAAATGTCTCTCAGAGGTCTATGATATGCAAGAAAACAGATAAAATATTGAATAGTTTTTGATGTCTTATATTTTTATTATCTAATAATTTATTATTAAATTATACATATATATATATATATATATATATATAGTATATATATAATTTAGTTGATGTAATGTAGTTTACTCCAAGCAACACTGTTAAAAAGTATATAATCAATAAGTTATGACAACATATGTTTTTACTTTGCTTTAACTCATTAAAATAAGTTAAGTTCCCTTTCGAGGGAACTCCAACTGCGTCGAATGACACTTTGGGGGAACGCCCCTCAGCGTAGCGCCTCTGAAGTATGAATGAAACTAAGCCAATCTCCGATTGGTGTTGCGTCATGACGTAATGTGTGACGGCACATAGGCGGAAGCTATAAAGGGATGCCGGCCACATGAAATGTCAGCTTTTTGTTCTTTAGCAAGCGCTCTGTGTCAAACTGTCAGTCTTATTTGTTCCATAAGAATTGTCCTAAATTATTGCAATATGGAATCTAGTGGCTCGGATCTCGCGTTTGCCGAGGCAGCGTGTAGATTACGGGTCTACTCAGCAATAAAGATTCTGTGACTGGGATCTCGCGTTTGCCGAGGCAGCGCGTAGATTAAAGGTCTGCATTGCAATTCAGAATCTAGTGGCTCGGATCTCGCGTACGGCGAGGCAGCGTGTAGACGGGTCTACTTTTGCAATAAAGATTCTGTGACTGGGGCGCGCTGAGGCCCCTGTCTATATATATATATATATATATATATATATATATATATATATATATATATATATATATATGTATAATTTAATAATAAATTATTAGATAATAAAAATATAAGACATCAAAAACTATTCAATATTTTATCTGTTTTCTTGCATATCATAGACCTCTGAGAGACATCTGAGAAATGTAAATATGAAAATGTGTCGTTAAATTACTGAAACATTAACTTAAAATCTCAGGTGGAACTTCAAGTAAATATCTTACGTCCAAGGGCTTTGGCTGACAAAAACGCTTGGGAACCCCTGTCTTACAGTACAGTTATTGCTGAAAGTTTAAATTCATTTGAGATGGAATAAAAATTGTGCAAACTATCTGATTGCAATGCAGATTTAAGGTCTGCATTGCAATACAGAATCTATAGTGGCTCGGATCTCGCATTTGCCGAGGCAGCGTGTAGATTACGAGTCTACTTTGCAATTAGATTCTGTGACTGGGATCTCGCGTTTGCCGAGGCAGCGCGTAGATTTAAGGTCTGCATTGCAATAAAGAATCTAGTGTCTCGGATCTCGCGTTTGTTGAGGCAGCGCGTAGATTCGGCCTACTCTGCAATAAAGATTCTGTGACTGGGATCTCGCGTTTGCCGAGGCAGCGCGTAGATTTAAGGTCTGCATTGCAATGAAGAATCTATAGTGACTCGGATCTCGCGTTTGTCGAGGCAGCTAGATTCTGTGTGGGTGCGAGGCATGCACAGTCAGCTCCTGAGGGCGCTGGCTGTGTTCATTGAGAAATATCTCGACGCACACACAGCCGTATGTTCAGGTGTTTCACCCTCGCGCCAATTGACTTTCTTCTCGAGAGATGAAAGCCAAATATATTGTGAATGACTCAAATCTTGCCGTTGCCGAGGCAGTGCGTAGATTACGAGTCTACAATAATAGGGACACACAATCTGGGAATACTGTTTTGTGCGAGGCATTCACAGTCAGCTCCTGAGGGTGCTGGCAGTGTTCATTGAGAAATATCTCGACGCGTAGGCCTACAAAATTAACCATGCGCTGTCGGATGTTTCAGCCTCACACCTGTTGACTTTCTTTTCGAGGGATAAAAGCCAAATATATTGTTACCGCTCGATTCTCGCGTTTGCCGAGGCAGCGTGGAGATTACGAGACTGTAATAATATTAAAACAGTATTTTTTGGTGAAAGAGTACCGCTTCTAGAGCCCCTCCTCAAGGAGCTTGGGGGCATAGACGGCACTCTCAGGCGAAGCCTCAGCCTAAACAGGGCGACCTGAGGGTTAAGAAGGCTTCCTCAAAGAGGTCCTAGCCAGCCTAGGTTCTCTGCTGGCTCTCTGCACCGAGGTCGTCTCTTTCGCGGAGCCCGCAGGAAATCGATGTTGCTCTCCCGCCATTAAAGACGTTTCGGGACGCATCGGTTTCCAGCGAACGCAGGCTGCACTGTCCGCCCCACAGGTTTGCGGCCAGGCAGCAATCGCGTCCGCCCATCGAGAATCGTTTTCGGTCCAGCCCTGCCGGAAATCCGCCTCAGGGGGTCGAGAACGAATCCCGATTAATATCCGAAGCCAGGCTCGAGAGCCTGGTTCCCTTCGTAAAATATTTCGATGCATGGAAAAATCTGACGAATATTTCTCCTTGGGCCCTGCGCACCATTCAAAATGGGTACAGGCTGCAGTTCAGTTTCCGCCCACCCAGATTCAACGGGGTGGTCTGGACTGTAGTCGACCCAGTGCAGGGTAGGGTATTGGAACAGGAAGTAAACTCCCTGCTGGCAAAGAAGGCTATAGATCGTATTCCTCCACCGGACAGGGAGTCCGGGTTTTACAGCCGCTACTTCATAGTTCCCAAGAAGGAGTTCTCTGAGGAGATTCAGGTTCAAGATGTTCACTATTCCCATTATCGTGAGTCAAATTCAATCCGAGGATTGGTTTGTCACGATAGATCTAAAGGACGCATACTTCCACATTTCCATACTTCCATCTCACAGGAAGTTCCTGAGGTTCGCTTTCGGGGGCGAAGCGTACCAATATCGGGTTCTTCCGTTCGGCCTAGCTCTCTCCCCTCGCACATTTACCAAATGTATGGATGCAGCTCTGGCACCGCTGAGGCTTCAGGGCATCAGGGTGCTCAATTATATCGACGACTGGCTGATTTTAGCACAGTCACAAGAGCTGGCGGTTCGGCATCGAGATGTTGTCCTCGCCCACATCCAAAGCCTGATGTTGAGACTAGGGTTGGGTATCGTTTCAATTTTAACCATTCCGATTCCGATTCTGCTTATCGAATCCGGTTCTTAACGATTCTTGGTTTCGATTTCAATATTTATTGGAGAGAAAAAGGAGAGCAAATACTTGCACAAATTCTACCTTTTATTCTTGTCACATTTAGGCTATTACCAGTAAAACTGTGACAATGCGTCTTAATTTACAATATATATAACACTTTAAGGAATTAGCATGAAAACCAATTACAAAAATATTTCATTTTAACATAAAAAACAGAACATAACAAAATATGTAACAGACGTAAAGATGTTACATAATCAGATGTAGAGTCAGCAATTCTTTTGAAGAAAAATTAGCATGTATGCCTTCTCTGGAAGTATACGTGATCTCTCTTGGCTAATTGTATCCCCAGCAGTAGAAAAAACCCTTTCGCTGGGGGTAGAAGAGGCCTGTACACAAAGGTATGATTGGGCTAGGTCAGACAGGAAAGGATATGTGTCTCTCCTGTTCCACCACCAGAGTGCAGGGTCTTCAGAAGTCATTAGAGGCAGCATGTCCCTATACATCTCCAGTTCTTTGGCAGTTTGTTCCTGGATGGACAAGGTGCTCTGAATTAGGTTCTCCTTAAGGGCATCATCTTCAGCAAAAAGCTCTTCCAAGGGAGTCATCTTGGTCTTCTTGCACTTTTGAAACTACAATGAACAAAAGAAAAAAAAGAAAAACTTTAGCCATTTGCATAGTTTATCCCTGCCATTTTATACCATGCTGTGCTCACCACCTGTAGAGTCTCCTCTTCATCCTGATGAACTGTCCCCATGTCCCTCCCTCCATCGCTATGCTCTGTCAGCTGAAAGTGAAATAAGCAATTTGAAGAAACAAAGGATTAACATACCTAGGACATGATGCTGGAAATATGTATTTGATAACTTAAGGTCTAAATGAATTTCACACTACATTCATGTTCATAATGAATAATACCTTCTCTGTTTCCATAGGATGTGCTGCTGCCAGTACTTTGTCTTTTATTCGGTGCCAGACTGTCTCATCCTCCACTTTCTGCTTAAATCGAGGATCCAATGCAGTTGCCTCTTCAAGGAAGGCTCTGACATTGACGCTCTATAAAATGTAGATATAGAATTAGAATAACAAAACATAACACAATTCTTGTTATAAGTGATATTCATTTTAATTATTCTTACCTGATAGCACTGGGACAGATCAGACCAGACTCTTGTCTTAAGAGTGGACACAAACACTGTATCTCCTTCAAGCACAGTGAAATGTTTTCTTAACTTTTGCAGTATGGGAAGGATCTGGCTGCAGGTTGGACTCTTTTCAGTAGAGACACAGAGTGTGGATGTGTACATAACTCGCATGAGTTGGACAAAGTCCTCTGCTTTTTTTAAGTCCTCATCTGTTACTCTTGCAAGTCTGTTAAGGACAAAAAAAGTTAAGAAAATTATGAATTATTCTTCAATCAGCATTCCAAAAGCTATTATACCTGTCCCTCTCCATTGTTTTTTTTAGCCGTAGATCCAAAGAGGCTGCCTGAATTGCTGCATACTGCTCAAGGAACAAACATCTCAAACATGAGGTAAAGAGAGTTCCAGCGGGTTCTGACATCAAGAAGGAGAGAGTGCTGGGGAAGATCTACAACAAAAACAGTTCTTAGAACTCTATCTTACTAACACATACACAATATCTAATATTAATTAACTAAATGATGATGAGTAATAATTCTTACTCAGAATGTGTTGCTTCTCCCGGAGCACGGTTTTGGCCATGGTTGACCTCTTCATCCAGACAATCACGTCCCAAATCTTTGCTGTACATTTTGCCACTGAGGTAATTGTGTACACACTTTGGGCCTCAAGATTAAGTGTGTGTGCAAAGCAGCCTATTTTAATGAGGTCAAGCTTTTGTACTGCCACATTCATGTTGGATGCATTATCCACTGTGATAGCTGCAACTTTGCTCCTTATCCCAAACTCATCTAAAATATCCCCAATTTCTTCTGCTACCACTACCCCTGTTTGTGCTTTGTAGACAGCTTTTGTTTTAAGGACTTTCTGATTCATCTTTCCCTCAGTGATATAATGTGATGTGACCGTGATGTAATGGTCCTGGCAAATGCTTGTCCAGCAATCACTGGTAACTGCGATTCTGCTGACCTTTTCCAGGTCTGATTTATTTTTTTATTTTTCTATGTTGTACCAAGCTGGTATCAAATGATTGGACAGATTATCCCTGGAGGGTGGGTTGTATTTGGGATTTAGGGCCTTTGTCATCTCCCTGCAGAGAAAAATGTACACTTATAATGCTTCATCTACCTAATCATAGTTTACTGTAGTATATAATGTTCTGTTAGCTCTGTTTCTGATTTGCTTTAAGACACAGGTGAATATCAAAGAAGGATCAAATCCATTGATATTGCTGTGAAAACTTTTTGCATACCTAAATGAAGGTGACTCAACTCTAGCAAAAGGATGTAACCCCTTCACCACAAATCTTGTCACCGCCCTGTGACATTCATCCACTCTCTCCTTGCTCATCTTCCCCTTCATGGCTAAAGTGAACGGACTCTCTTCAAATAAAGATTGTGTTGATTACATTATTAGACCAATAGGTGGCAGCAAGTGAGTGTTAAATGTATTTTTTTCATTGAATCGTTCATTCAAAAGATTCGTTCAGAAATGGTGAATCATCCAGCATTAACTAAAAAGTATTTATGGAGTATCAAACAAGTATTCATTCAAAAAAAAAATACATTTAATAGACTCGACTCATTAATTGTCTGATGTATTAATTCATGATCTCCATTTTAAACAAAACAACACAACAAGAACAATTTTAAACAAAACTGGTTCTCATTTTATCCAGAATTATGCGGCTCTAGTTCGAAGACGAATGTCTGCTCATCTGTGTTTTCCTGAGTGTGAGAGACTGCTATTGCTGCTGCTAGTAGCTTTATCTGGTGTGTGGAAACCTGTGGTACTGCTGCTGAGAGATCACACCGAATCGAATGCGGAGCATTCCTTCAAATTGACCCCGTGTTGAAGCAAATGTTTCATCATATTGGAGGAGCTTCCTCCCTTGCATGAAATGTCTTTCTTGCATGTTATACAATTCGCTGTATTTTCATCTTTTTTTGAAAAGCTTAACCAAACTTTTGAACGTTTGCCGCGCTCTGCCATTGTAAATATAACGTACAGCGCATGTGCGGCAGGCAGGTCCTGGCAGGTCAATACTACACAGTAAAAAAATGCTCACTGCCATTCACCGAGCGCGTGCGCGCGCGCGAGCGAGCGAGCATCACCAAAGTTAGGAATCGATAAGCGGAATCGAAATGCGCGTGTCTTATCAAATCCCCAGTTTTTGGCATTTTGGAACCGGTTCTAAAATGGAACCGGTTCTCGATACCCAACCCTAGTTGAGACTCAACACGAAAAAGAGCGTGTTGACACCAGCCCAGAGAACCACGTTCCTGAGAGTGGTGTGGGACTCGGTCACGATGCGGGCACAATTGTCTCCTGCACGGATCGAGTCCATCCTGACCACAGTGTCCGGGATAAAGCTAGGCCAAGCCATCACCGTAAAGCACTTCCAGAGAGTGTTGGGGCTCATGGCAGCAGCATCCAATATCATTCCATTCGGCCTGCTGCACATGAGGGCCCTTCAGTGGTGGTTAAAAACCAAGGGGTTCTCCCCGAGGGGAAACCCGTTCCGCATGATCAGGGTTACGCGCAGATGCCTTCGTTCCCTATCTATGTGGAAGGAAGCTTGGTTTCTGTCCCAAGGTCCAGTGTTGGGAGCGTCATGTCGCCGGAAAACCGTTTCGACAGACGCCTCCCTCACGGGCTGGGGCGCGGTCATGGACGGCCGCTTTATGACAGGCCTATGGCAGGACCATCATGCCTCCTGGCACATAAACTGCCTGGAGATGTTGCCGGTGTTCCGGGCTCTGAGGAGCTTCCTGCCGGACCTCAAAGGTTATCATGTCCTTGTGAGGTCAGACAACATGTCGGTAGTGGCCTATATAAACCATCAGGGGGGTCTGAGGTCTCGCCCTCTATGCAGACTGGCGCATCAGATCCTCCTGTGGTCCCAGGGGAAACTGTTGTCTCTAAGAGCAACATACAATATCTCAATATCTGGTGGAGTCAATATCTCAGAGGTTCGGCCCAGTGGAAGTGGACTTGTTTGCGTCTCGAGAGACGACCCATAATTGTCCACTGTGGTATTCCCTCACCCATCCAGCCCCGCTGGGGTTGGATGCCATGGTGCAGACGTGGCCGAGGCTACGTCTGTATGCATTTCCCCCGATCGCTCTGCTCCCGGGAGTTCTAGAGAGGGTCCGTTGCGACGGGATCAGTCTACTGCTGGTAGCCCCGTTGTGGCCGGCCCGAGTGTGGTTCTCCGACATAATTTTGCTCCTGGACGGCCCTCCATGGGAGATTCCCATCAGGAGGGACCTGCTGACACAGGCAGAGGGCTCAATATTTCACCCTCGGCCTGAGTTATGGAAACTGTGGGTCTGGCCCCTGAGGTGGCACAGTACCTAGAGGCCGGCCTATCAGCTGGAGTAGTGGAGACCATACTCAGCTCTAGAGCTCCCTCCACGAGGAAATTGTACGGCTTAAAGTGGAACGTCTTCACCGTTTGGTGTAGGGAGCGTGAGGTGGACCCAGTTAACTGCCCAGTGGCTTCAGTGCTGGAGTTCCTCCAAGATCGCTTCTCCACTGGTCTTACTCCACTGGTCTTACCCAAGCTGCCATTGCGGCTTTCCACGCTCCTCTGAGTGATGGGCCTCTGGGGAGACACCAGTTGGTCGTACGTTTCCTCCGTGGGGCATGGAGGATGAGACCTGTGGCTCGTACCAGGGTTCCCACATGGGACCTGGCAGTGGTTCTTGAAGGGTTGGCTGAGGCCCCCTTCGAACCGCTGGAGTCGGCTGAGGCCAAGAACCTGTCACTGAAGGTCGCTTTTCTGTTGGCCATTACTTCTCTGAGGAGGGTAGGAGATCTCCAGGTGCTCTCCATATCTAACGAGTGCCTGGAGTTTGCTCCAGGCAACATTGAGGCCATCCTTCACCCTAGGCCCGGCTATCTGCCTAAGGTGCCGTCCAGTGCGGCACCGCCTACGGTTCTGCAGGCTTTTCATCCTCCACCTCACGTGACGGCGGATGAAGAGAGACTTCACACACTCTGCCCTGTCAGAGCACTAAGTATTTACATTCAGAGGTCCTCTTCATGGCGGAAGTCGGACCAGTTGCTGGTGTGTTTCGGGTCGCCCAGGAAGGGGCTTCCCGCTTCAAAACAGACCATCAGCAACTGGATTGTCCATGCGATTTCCACAGCCTACCAGGTGCGCGGTATGCCTTCACCTTTGGCCGTGAGGGCTTATTCCATCAGAGGCATGGCGTCCTCTAGAGCCCTTCTCGCGGGGGCCCCCATCCAGGAGGTCTGCGATGCAGCAGGATGGGCCACCCCTCATACCTTTATTAGGTTTTATAGTCTGGACATTCCGTCAACACCCGGCTCTCTTGTGCTCTCGTCCTAAGTGTGCCTGTGAGCAGCTTCACACTAGGGCAGGCAGGGCACGTTGTGGCGTAGTGGGCACTTGTTCCCCCAAAGTGTCATTCGACGCAGTTGGAGTTCCCTCGAAAGGGAACGTCCTCGGGTTACGACTGTAACCCTTGTTCCCTGAGAAGGGAACGAGAACTGCGTCCCTTGGCCACGCCTTCCCCTGCCTTCTTGCTTCATCACAGAAGCTGATATTTCATGTGGCCCGGCATCCCTTTATAGCTTCCGCCTATGTGCCGTCACACATTACGTCATGACGCAACACCAATCGGAGATTGGCTTAGTTTCATTCATACTTCAGAGGTGCTACGCTGAGGGGCGTTCCCCCAAAGTGTCATTCGACGCAGTTCTCGTTCCCTTCTCAGGGAACAAGGGTTACAGTCGTAACCCGAGGACGTTTTTTTGTTATACAAGATTAAACTATTTTTTTAAGTCAGTTTAATGTAATTTAAGTTTAAATGACTTAAACATCCAAGTTGATTGTACTTAAAAATGCAAGGCAGCAACTTTTTTTTTTACAGTTTATGTAAAAAAAAATGCAATTTTTTTTAAATAATATTTTAATTAATTATGTCACACAGGTCGAGGGGAGGAATGCTCGGATGACCAACCACCCCCCCTCTCTTACTGAGCCACCACCGTGGGGAGCCGACACCACAGGCACACAACAGAGGACTACGGAGACACAGGTAAGTTTCAAAGGAGGAACAATCTTTATTGAACGATAAAACAAGGGGCATCAATTGGATAGCCTTCACTGTCCTCTAGATATCCTTCTGTCACGGGCGGGCGTGTCGCAACTGTCACGGTGTCCCCTGGGCGACAATTTAGGGACTCCGTTCACCAGCGGTGCTGCATGCTTCTGGACTCAAACAGTAAGTAGAACAGGTAAGGATATTCACAGTACCGAGAACTCCCATCGGCACACCATAATGGAACAATGGTTTGAAAGCTTACTTTTTCCCAGCAGTGCTGCAGACTTCCGAACTCGGGCAGTAAGTATAGCAGGTAAGGATCCCTCGCAGTGCGCGGTACTCTTCGGTCCACAGGAGGGAGACAGTGAGTTAAAGATTTACTTCGCCCATGATGCTGCGTCCTTCTGGACTCAAACGGTAAGTAGAACAGGTGAGGATCTTCACAGTACAAAATACTCTCTTCAATGTACAGCAGTAAGACAATGGATTAAAGAGGGTACTTTACCAGTGATGCTGTACACCTCTGGACTCGGACAGTAAGTAGAACAGGTAAGGATCCTCACAGTACACAGTACTCTCTTCAGCTCGCAGTAAGGAGACAGTGAATTAAAAGGCTGCTTCCCAAATGATGCAGTGTGCTTCTGGGCTCAACAGTAAGTAGAGCAGGTAAGGATCTTCACAGTACACAGTACTCTCTTCAGCTCGCAGTAAGGAGACAGTGAATTAAAAGGTTGCTTCCCAAATGATGCAGTGTACTTCTGGACTCAACAGTAAGTAGAGCAGGTAAGGATCTTCGCAGTACAACGTACTCTCTTCGGTACACAGCAGGAAGACAATGAATTAAAATGGTACGTTACCAGTGATGCTGTAGGCTTCTGGGCTCAAACAGTAAGTAGAACGGGTAAAAATCTTCACAGTACAATGTACTCTCTTCAGTGCACAGTAAGGAGACAATGGGTTAAAAAGGGTACGTTACCAGTGATGCTGCATGCCTCTGAACTCAACAGTAAGTGGAACAGGTAAGGATCTGCACAGTACTCTCTTCAATTCACAGTAAGGAGACAGTGGGTTAAAAGATCGTTTCTCCAGTGATGCAGTAGGCTTCTGGGCTCAAAACAGTAAATAACAATTAAGGACCTTCACAGTACAGAGTACCCTCTTCAGTGCAGCTGTATCACACTGGACTTCCAATGGGGAGCAGATATAGTAACTTTCCACAAACGTGTAAATGGGGCTAGGGCCACTTCTCAGCAAAGGCACAGCACACTTGTGTTCACTTCAATTCCACAGCCACAAATCAATGTGTATCAATAAGGCAAAAGCACTGCAATTCACTCACACATTAAGGCTGGTCAGAGGCCCCACTCCGTTTGTTGCGCTCGCTCCACGAGGGATTTCTCTCTCTCAATTCCTCCTCAACACACTCTGAAACACATAGCTCTTCCGACAATCAGATCCACATTTACTGCATCCTCTTCCAGCAATTTAAACACTCATAAGATGAAATCGGTTCACTTATCTCTTCTCTCTCCTTCCACAGCACCAATCCAGACGATAGCTCAGTCCAGCAGACTTCCCACAAACGATCACTCTGATCCAGCAAACTCAAAAGGCGATCTCCACACCCCAACGGTTTTCCTGAGGAAGCTTGTATCCAACACTGCTCCAAGTCAACCCTTTAGGCTCTTCAACACTTCCAACTCACTGAGCAACGCGAACCCACTGAACAACCCACTGAACATCAACGACCAACACTCTCTGAATGGTCCCTTTTTATCCTGGCTTGCGTAACAGGAAGCCTGTGTGAGCGCCGCTTCTCTCTCTCTCACACCTGCAATGCATTAGCGCTAATCAGTGCGGGCATGTTTACATCACCGGAGTGGGGCGTGTTGCACACAATACCTTCCCCTGGGAAACTTAGGACTCTCAAGGGGGTTCCGCTTGCCGAGCGATTTTGTCACCCGTGACATCCCCCCCTGCCAATCGGTTCTAGTCCCTAGAACCGGCGTTTCCTCTATCCCATTCGCCATACCTCGCAGGTGGCTGTCCTCGGGTGTCCCGCTGAGATCGTCGGGGTGGCGAGGGCGGAGCCGCTCTGGCTTCAACTCCAGGGTCCCTCGGGACCACAGCCCACCCTATCATGGGCACCTCTGGGGTGGGTGGCGCGCCTGGAGCCTCAGCCTCTAGCTGCGGATAGTTCGGACATGGACGGAGCAGGTTTCGATGGAGCACCCTTATTGGTCCTGACTTCCCTTCGGGGCGTACAGAGTAAACGGGAGCATCGGGCCCTTGTCGTTGTTCCACCACATATGGCGTCGACTCCCAGCGATCGCTGAGCTTCCCCTTCCCGGGGCGCCGGTTGTCCCTTACCAGCACTCGCTCCCCAGGTAACAACGGGGCCTCTCGGGCAGTCCGGTCATATAACCGCTTATTCTTGGCGGCTGCTGCACTCAGATGGTCTGAGACTCGTCGGTAGGCATTGAGCAGTTGGTGGTGGTGCCGATTCACCCAGTCAGTGGTACTATACCCTCTTTCTGCAGTCTCGGTCCCCAGGAGCAAGTCCACAGGCAAACGGAGATGGCGCCCAAACATAAGGTAGGAAGGAGCATACCCGGTGACACTGTGCACACTATTGTTATAGGCTTGTAACAGCGAGGGAAGATTCTCGGCCCATTGGCCCTGTTGTTCACTCTCTAAGGTCCCCAATAACCCCAACAAGGTCTGGTTAAATCTTTCGCACCCCCCGTTACCCTGAGGGTGGTATGAGGTCGTATGGGTTTTTCGGCACCCATAAAGGTGGCTCAGCTCTTGGATGACCCGGGACTCGAAATTTGAACCTTGGTCTGAGTGTAGAGTTTCTGGGCAGCCAAAAGGTTGTATCACTGCTCTCCAAAGAGCGCTGACCGTGGTAACTGCCGTTTGATCAACGGTGGGGACAGCCCAAGCATATTTGGTGAATAAGTCGGTCATGACCAGAATATTTTGGAATCGGTCCGTCGGCCGACCCAGAGTCAGGAAATCTATCCCTACAATATGCAGAGGTGCTTTAGGTCGTAGGGGGACCAATGGAGCTCGGACTTCCTTCCTGCGCTTGAACAATGTACACCGTGGGCAACTCTGAACAAACTCCTCAACTTTCTTTTCCATCCTAGGCCAGTAGAAATACCTCCTCAGCAGGGACAGTGTCCTCTCTTGGCCCTGATGGCCCGTATGGGTGTGATATGCAGTCAATAGCTCCGAAACTTGGCTCTCCGGTACAGCAACCTGATGTATGATCTCCTGTGTGCAAGGATCCCGCCTTGAACGACAGATTACTCCTTCTCGGAGTTGCAGCCTCTTCCACTGCCCCAGAAGCTGTCGTACCCCCACCGTCTGAGCCCGCCTTTCCTCTGCCCTCGGCATGTTTCCCTGTCTGAGGTACAACAGGAGCTGACCCAGATCTGCATCTCTCTGCTGCAGCCCTCTCCACCGTCCGGGGTCCCACCCCCAACTGGACGGAACAGGCTCCGGGGCCCCAGGGGCTTCCACCACTGCCACCAACAACTCGTCTTCAGTACCAGGGGTACAGAGGGGTGTTTGATCGTCTCTCCGGGTGGCTGGGAGTCTAGACAGGGCATCTGCGTTCACGTGTTCTCTGCCGGGACGATATTTAAGCTGGTAATCATAATTTGCTAGCTGTGCCACCCAGCGCTGCTCTACTGCCCCCAACTTAGCGGTCTGCAAGTGTACTAAGGGATTGTTGTCTGTAATCACCGTTACCTTGGCTCCCCACAAGTAGTCTTTAAACTTCTCCGTCATGGCCCACTTCATCGCCAGCAGTTCGAGAGGATACAAGAGGAACGGCCGGGTGAAGTCTGCATAGGCTAAGATAGGGGCCTTCAGAAGTTCCTGCTTAAGGTTCTGGAAGGCGGTCTCACAGGTGGAATCCCAGTGTACTGAGGCGGAGCCTTTACCACGGGCACGTCCAGTACCAGCCAAGAGTTGGTTCAATGGCTTCGCAAGCCCAGAGAATCCCTTTATGAAGCGCGGATAATATCCCCGCTTCCCCAGGCATGACCGGACCTGTCTCACTGTCCGGGGTGGCTCCCATCCTTGGACCGCCGCCACCTTCTCCGGGTCAGGGGAGATCCCTGCAGCACTGACGCGATGTCCCAAGAACTGCACCTCCTTCCGCAGCAACTGGCACTTGTCTGGCCTAAGCTTCAGCCCATATCTCTCCATGGCCCTGAACACTTCCTCCAGATGATGTAGATGGGTGCGGAAATCAGGGGAGAAAACGATCACATCGTCTAGGTAGACCAGCGTTGAGTCGACTAATTGTCCTCCTAGGCAACGCTGCATCAGGCGTTGAAAGGTCGCGGGAGCATTGCACAGACCGAATGGCATACGGTCCCATTCAAATAACCCAAACGGGGTGGTGAAAGCTGTCTTCTCCCTATCTCGGTCGTCCACCTGCACCTGCCAGTATCCATTCGCCAGGTCCAATGTTGAATACCACGCCGCTTGGGTGAGACTGGTGAGCGAGTCCTCAATCCGTGGCAATGGAAATGCATCTTTCTTCGTTACGCTGTTGAGTTTGCGATAGTCAACGCAGAACCTCAAAGCTCCCGTCTTCTTTTGCACCAGAACGATGGGCGCAGCCCACGGACTACTGCTTTCTCGGATGATTCCTCCCTCCAGCATCCCTTTCAACAGGGTGCGAACCTCGGTATAAAGAGTGGGAGGCACCGGACGGTAGCGCTCCCGACTAGGTGTCGCCCCACCAGTGGGTATTTGATGCTTCACCACCCCTGTGCAGCCATAATCCTCTTCGTGTGTTGAAAACACATGTTGCCACTTCTTCAGCAGCTCCTGAAGCTGTACCACTTGTGCCTCCTCCAGGTTCTCACCCTTCAGGGACTCTCCCATCAAATGGGCCGGCACTCCTCTTCCAACCGAACCCAGTTCTACCTCGACGGGACGGACAGCAACTTCCACCACCGCAGGGCTCACCTGTCTGAAGCAGACATCTTGGTGCTCATGCACCTGGACAGGACATACTGAGGAAACTCGGGCCAGACGTTGGTGTCGACGAAGGAGCACAGGGTAAGGATTTGTATTCCGTACTTTGACTGCGACTCGCCCACGGCGAACAACCGCCAGCCCGTGAGCCACTTCAACTGGCTGACAATCTTCATGAGGCTCTACCAGGACACAGGTACCTGACCCACGGGGTTCCGCGGGTACACGGACCCAAAGAACGGTCTCACTCTGGGCTGGGATAGACAGAGCATACCGACAGGTAACTCGACCGATGTCTTCCCTTTCTTCCATGTGATTAGCTGTGTGCACTCTTCGGCAATCGGCCAGAATTCGGTCCCAGTCCTGTTTCGCCGGTGACGGAGACGTCCGAGCCGGCCGGTCCCGAAACAATTCTTCCCAGCAATCCAGTATAACGTTCATCCCTAACAGTGCTCGATGAATGCCCAAGCAATGATCTCGGACGATAACTACTCCTTTTTGTGGGACGGGGACCCCTCGGACAAGAAAGTCTACCACGATGTACCCAGTATAAGGGATGTCCAGACCATTAGCCCCCCGTAAGGTCAGCTTGGAAGCTTCTGTTGCTTGGAGCCGATGATCTGCGAACAACTCCTGGGCCAGGCTCTCTGAGAATAACGTAACTTGAGACCCTGTATCAACCAGACAGTCTATCGTGACTCCATTAGCTTGAACCTCCACGGTGGGGCAATGTCCCACCCAGTTATCTCGTGCAGCAGGAAAAGGAGGGTCACACAAAGGGGTCCCGGCCACTTGACCCACAGTGGCCGGTGGGACTAAAAACCCCCTTGAGAACCTCGGCGAAGCCCACACTGGCGGCTGATATGTCCCGGATCTCCGCAATTGATACAGATGGGCCTTCCTTGATCATCCCACTGGAACCGGGGGCCCACAGGACGTAGGGGGCGGCGCACAGGGCCTCGCCCCTCCTCTGAATACGACCTCCCTCTCACCACTGCTCCGCCCTCGACTCGTCCTCGACGAAGTTCACCCAGCAGGTTCCGCGATAATTCCGCCATCTGTCCCTTGACATCCTCTAGCAGCTCGGTCCTAAGTTTCTGCTTCCAATCGTCCGGTTCGACAGGAGCAGGTCCACTAGCACTACTTGCTGCCACACAAACTGGGGTAAGAGTTACCTCTCCCTGGTCTATTTCCAACGCCAAGGCCTCTTGTCGCAGAGCCTCAAAGGTCATAGTGGGGTCTCGTCGAAGCTGGAGTCGTATGCCCTGGCGTACCGGCCCTTCACGCAGCCCCAAGACGAATTGGTCTCGTAGCAAGGCATCCCCTTCACCCAGTCCATGATCCGGTCGCCCCTTCAGCCGGCCGAACTGCTCCCGTAACTTCAAGGAGTATGCCCGAAGTGTCTGCGTAGGTCCTTGTTGATAGTTGAAGAACTGGGCACGAAGAGTGGCCACTGGGGTAGAGTCTCCATACAATCCAAACAAGAAATCAAAGATAGTTTTCGCAGTAGCCCGTGCGGCTTCCGGTGCAGCCAGTACTTCCCTTTTTGCTTCTCCTTCCAATGACCCCAACACAAACTGTACTCTCTGCGCGGCACTCAATCCCTGTAGTCCAGCCAGGTACTCCGTCTGTGCCCTCCAATCCTGCAAACTTAACTCCGACCCCGGTCCTCCATAGCGCTGCGCCCAAGGAGCTCCCATGAAGATCGGCATGACTTGTGGACGAGCCGCGGGTGCCTCTTCGTCCGCCATCGCGTACCTGTGGCCGCTACAACTCACGGTGTGTACCCTGTCGACTACACCACTTGATGTCACACAGGTCGAGGGGAGGAATGCTCGGATGACCAACCACCCCCCCTCTCTTACTGAGCCACCACCGTGGGGAGCCGACACCACAGGCACACAACAGAGGACTACGGAGACACAGGTAAGTTTCAAAGGAGGAACAATCTTTATTGAACGATAAAACAAGGGGCATCAATTGGATAGCCTTCACTGTCCTCTAGATATCCTTCTGTCACGGGTGGGCGTGTCGCAACTGTCACGGTGTCCCCTGGGCGACAATTTAGGGACTCCGTTCACCAGCGGTGCTGCATGCTTCTGGACTCAAACAGTAAGTAGAACAGGTAAAGATATTCACAGTACCGAGAACTCTTATCGGCACACCATAATGGAACAATGGTTTGAAAGCTTACTTTTTCCCAGCAGTGCTGCAGACTTCCGAACTCGGGCAGTAAGTATAGCAGGTAAGGATCCCTCGCAGTGCGCGGTACTCTTCGGTCCACAGGAGGGAGACAGTGAGTTAAAGATTTACTTCGCCCATGATGCTGCGTCCTTCTGGACTCAAACGGTAAGTAGAACAGGTGAGGATCTTCACAGTACAAAATACTCTCTTCAATGTACAGCAGTAAGACAATGGATTAAACAGGGTACTTTACCAGTGATGCTGTATACCTCTGGACTCGGACAGTAAGTAGAACAGGTAAGGATCCTCACAGTACACAGTACTCTCTTCAGCTCGCAGTAAGGAGACAGTGAATTAAAAGGCTGCTTCCCAAATGATGCAGTGTGCTTCTGGGCTCAACAGTAAGTAGAGCAGGTAAGGATCTTCACAGTACACAGTACTCTCTTCAGCTCGCAGTAAGGAGACAGTGAATTAAAAGGTTGCTTCCCAAATGATGCAGTGTACTTCTGGACTCAACAGTAAGTAGAGCAGGTAAGGATCTTCGCAGTACAACGTACTCTCTTCGGTACACAGCAGGAAGACAATGAATTAAAATGGTACGTTACCAGTGATGCTGTAGGCTTCTGGGCTCAAACAGTAAGTAGAACGGGTAAAAATCTTCACAGTACAATGTACTCTCTTCAGTGCACAGTAAGGAGACAATGGGTTAAAAAGGGTACGTTACCAGTGATGCTGCATGCCTCTGAACTCAACAGTAAGTGGAACAGGTAAGGATCTGCACAGTACTCTCTTCAATTCACAGTAAGGAGACAGTGGGTTAAAAGATCGTTTCTCCAGTGATGCAGTAGGCTTCTGGGCTCAAAACAGTAAATAACAATTAAGGACCTTCACAGTACAGAGTACCCTCTTCAGTGCAGCTGTATCACACTGGACTTCCAATGGGGAGCAGATATAGTAACTTTCCACAAACGTGTAAATGGGGCTAGGGCCACTTCTCAGCAAAGGCACAGCACACTTGTGTTCACTTCAATTCCACAGCCACAAATCAATGTGTATCAATAAGGCAAAAGCACTGCAATTCACTCACACATTAAGGCTGGTCAGAGGCCCCACTCAGTTTGTTGCGCTCGCTCCACGAGGGATTTCTCTCTCAATTCCTCCTCAACATACTCTGAAACACATAGCTCTTCCGACAATCAGATCCACATTTACTGCATCCTCTTCCAGCAATTTAAACACTCATAAGATGAAATCAGTTCACTTATCTCTTCTCTCTCCTTCCACAGCACCAATCCAGACGATAGCTCAGTCCAGCAGACTTCCCACAAACGATCACTCTGATCCAGCAAACTCAAATGGCGATCTCCACACCCCAACGGTTTTCCTGAGGAAGCTTGTATCCAACACTGCTCCAAGTCAACCCTTTAGGCTCTTCAACACTTCCAACTCACTGAGCAACGCGAACCCACTGAACAACCCACTGAACATCAACGACCAACACTCTCTGAATGGTCCCTTTTTATCCTGGCTTGCGTAACAGGAAGCCTGTGTGAGCGCCGCTTCTCTCTCTCTCACACCTGCAATGCATTAGCGCTAATCAGTGCGGGTATGTTTACATCACCGGAGTGGGGCGTGTTGCACACAATAACTTCCCCTGGGAAACTTAGGACTCTCAAGGGGGTTCCGCTTGCCGAGCGATTTTGTCACCCGTGACATCTAACAATTACCATCGCACACCCGCAGGTAATAGATAGGTGCGTAGGAGAGAAGCCCAAAAACAGTCAAAAATCTAAAAAAAACAAAAGGAAATCCCGCACTCAATATTTGCACAAAAGTATCAACAAATATTTATTAGCAACGTTTCATTCCTGATGAAGGTCATGAGACCGAAACGTTGCTAATAAATATTTTGTTGATACTTTTTGCAAGTATTGATAGTGTGCGGGATTTCCTTCTGTTTTTAAATAATATTTGAATTAAATGTCAAGATGTGAATTTTCTTATAGGCCGAACATCACTATTGGTCACAATTGTATTTAAAGGGCTGCACGACTCTGCATTGTAGCAATTATTTTGTCAAATATTGCAATTTGAACTGCGATATGACATTTAATTTCATAGAAATTATATCCCCATACTGTTGAGAAATCCAGACAAACAAAGTACACTACTGCTAATATAAATGGTAACTTATAAGAGTGTTCACACTTTTAAACATTCCAACTTCTACGCACTTTTAACATGTCAAATACTGAAGCTTTTATTTTGGGTAAATAGTGAAATGCAGTTAACTTCTGTCCTCATAATTGTTGGAAATTATGTGAATGTGAATGCAATATTTTCTTACAAAACAGCTGGCCGAGCAACAAAATGGACACTGCATTATATTATAGTAATATAGAGTGCAAGAGTCGAGTAAGTAAGGATACAGTAACATTCATTTTTCTTTATTGGGAAATTATTTTTTTAATGATAACTCATAAACCCTTTAAAGACAGATCTACTGTGAGCTCTGAGGCTGTTAATCAATTGTATATGCTTTTGCTGAAGCCATCTGTTTGCATTATTTTAATAGCCTGGCAAACACCTACATTACATGTTTAATGCCAAATAATCGCTACCAATCAAACAATTGCAATGAGCAAATCACACCAAAAGAACTCTTTAGCTTCTGCCCACTCCCATGAAGCACCACGAATGATGCAATTGAGCCAGCCTCTCGATGCTTTCAAACTATTTTTTGTATATATGCATATTTTGCAATAACCTTAAAATATATTGTTAATGTCCACATAACTCACAACTTTAATCAATAGTTTTATATTTCTCCATTTTTAATTTGATTGTCATTTGCAGTGCTTCATGGGATTAAAGTTATTTCTCTCATTAAAGCTGTTACATACAGTCTTGTACCTTTGCCTTTTTGTCTGTTTTCAAATACTTTTTTGCTTCAAATAGTTTGAAATGTTGTGAATCACCTCATAGCTGGTTGCTTTGGTTCATGGCCGCTGACAAAATGGGCGGGCACTGTTGCACCCTATTCATTCTGAAGTCTTCTTAGGTACACTTAATGCTGAGGAAAGTTACTTTTAAAAGTAATGTGTTAAACAGCTAAATAAAAAATAAAGCAAAAGTGAACAGGAAATGCAGATTCACGCCTGTACAGTAGAGGGCGCAGCTCAAACAAACCATTCAGCTGTGCTCAGTGCTGCCTTTCTGGATTGCAGAAGAATAGGACACAGGAGAGGACAATGGGCTCTATGCACGGCGGTATTTTCCGGTGAAGGTCTAAGGATGCTGGATTACTTCCGCCGATCGTAGAGTCCAATGCTATACCGAGAATTTATGTTGGTTTTTATACTCTATTGCTATACTAAAGAAACGTTAGTCACAAAAACAGACAAAACAGACACTCCTCATTTTGTTTATGCTTCTGTGTTTATTATATTAAATAAACATAACTATATATAAAATTACATCTAAACGTATTAAAGTTTCGTTTCAAAGACGAGAGGACAGTACATTTTGAAGACTCTGCCATAATCCCGTTTTCCTTGGTTTTCCTCCGCTTTAAATCTCCCCAACCGGAAACGCACGAGCATCCTTGCGTCAAACGCGGAAGTTATGCGTGCATATAGCCCATTCAACAACTATATAGTTGGTGAAAAACAGTATGTGACAAAAGAAGTATGTCCGAAATCACAGTACTCATAAAAGGGTAGGCAAAAAGTACCTAAACTACTTCCGCCGAGATTTTGAAGTGCACATATGATGGACTCTTGACTATCCCATGAGGCCACGGGTGAGGATTTGTGAATGGCAGTGAAGCGACGCAACTGCCGCTGGTAAGTCACATGATAATGACAACATGACGAATGTAGTACGTCCAGTTTACATTCATACTACACACATCCATACTATAGAACGTACTTTTTTAGTGGTTGTGAATTAATTACTTATTCAAAATAAGTACCTAATCAAGAGAGTATGTGATTTCGGGCTATTATTTCAGTAATAAAACAACAACAACATAAAAATGCAAAAACACAAATCTGGTTTATCTAAAGTCATTTGTGCTTATGTTTGAATTGTGTTTTCGAGGGTCAACAGCAAACACTGGTTAATAATGTGAGATTAAATACATAAAGTAGGCTATATTTGTATTATTTAACTTATTTAATTGCAGGCTAGCTTATTATTCTAAGTTTGCATGTCAGTTTTTATTCATTTTGAGGAATACTGAATTTGTTTTTGTGAAAGTGAGATGAGTAAATGCTTGCTCATATTTCGTCCAGAACTATAATAACCATCATCTTCACACGGTGTGTGTCCATTACTCTTGATTTCTATCAACATGCGGACAGGAGAGGTGTCAGGAAAACAAGTAACTTGTGTCACTTATTTGAAAAAATAACTATTTTTCTATTGTGTTGTGAATCAAAAGTAATGTTTTACTTTGTTCGTTAAAAAAGTTTTATTTTACATTACTTTACTTCAAAAAAGTAATCTGATTAACTCACATTACTTATAATGTATTGATAACAGAGACACAATATGGCACCCGTTGCGTTTTTATGAAACGAGAGATAGAGACAGAGACAAAAAAAGTAGCAGCAGTTTCAATTACCCAGAGCTCTGATATACAGCATTGCCATTGACAACGGAGAATATTATGAAACATGTGACCAACTAGAATCAAGTATTCGGGAGCTGCACCTATATTTGCAATTTGCCATATAATGTAGCCTAACATCTTACAAATGATCAAGCTGTGTTTATCCAAATAAATATTTTCAGGAATTTGGAAAATAATATTTGTAATCATACCATTTATATTTCTCCAGCAGTTCATATGAGATTTGGATAACTGCTGACTTCAGTAAATTTGGTTCTGAGAGAATATTCTCTGTACCAGACAGGGAATTCCCTGCATTCCCAGCAAACTGAATATAAACATTGATATTTCTGATTTTCCAGCCCAATCATGCTTTCCTTTCTGTTCAAAATTAAATAGGCTGTAGCATACATATGAATGTCACATAATTTATTGAAATGCAATGCATGTGCACTCACATTGTAATGCTGCTTCTGCATTAACGTTGCACTGTTTACTTACTGAGCATATTGCAGATGCAGAAGCAGGATAATTTTCTTATGTTTTGTGTATTTAAAAAAAAACACCCAATTTTTTAGGGATCATCTCGGTGCAGAATCTCATTACAGTGTTTTTAACCACTAGCTGCTGTTTGTTTTGGACTCTTTTTTTAATTATATAAGTAGCTGCCGCATGATGCACATGCCTTTTTATTCTGATTCCTTTTTAATATAGTTTCTTTGACTTGTCCTCCCCGTCATCTCCTTCATTTTTAATTATGAATTCTCTCACATGCCATACAGTATTTCTAGTGCACATTCAAGAGGAAACATGCTAAAATGACATGCTCAGGTGAAGAATGAGTTAAAATGAGCACGCATATGAATATAAATGTTCGAGCCAGAGGATGAAACATCTTTATAGAGGTGCCATTTCCCCGGAGCAAAGCTTTAATCTATATTAAAAGTATGGCACCGGTGGTTAATATCACCTTATCCCTTACGCAAAGACAACAGACAATTAAAGTGGGCTTTGAAAATTAAGGAGAGTCATTTATCAAGGAAATCTGCATTAAACAGGTAGAAAAATCCATTTGGAATGGCAATAAAATGCATTCAATATTTGTCTTGGTAAAATGGGTCTGAATGAATTGATAAAAGGGGTTTGTTTAACAGACGCCAAAAAACAGGGAATTTTGAACATATATACCCACAGCCACACAGTCATTTATGCTTTTTAAGTCAACAATTTCTCATTTATAATGCATTATTATTAATTGTTACATTAAAAAAAATAGATCTTTGGCAGTGGATCTACAAGATTGAAACAAGTAAAAACCCAATAGAATAAACTAATTCATGTATAACTAACTAGAATCAATGGTGTTCAGTTAACTTGAATAAATGGTTTTAGTTTAACTTAGATAAATGATTATCATTTTAATTGAATTAATCAAATTGTCATACAATTGATGCTTTTAGCTTAGTCCTGTGATTTACATAACAACAAACTAAATATAACTTTTCTTTACACATGTGATGTTCAGTGTTGGCAGTTTAGAAGTGATTGCTTTATTATTAGAGCAATTTGAATTCTTGTTAAACCCAAGCAAAAGCTCAACACAAACATAACAAAAACTTTTAAATACCAATAGAACATTAACCATTAACAAGTCTCACAATTTTCTCATCTTGCTTAAAAATGCATGAAATAACACTTTATTTTAACATTTACTCTCCCAATTCAGTCCCGTACAAAAGTCTCGTTTGATTGGGTTACTTGATCGAAACGTTATTTCAAATTGAAAATATCAAGGGTAAAAAGAGGAACTTTTTCAAGTCAATTTAACATAAAGCAATAACATTTGAACCAGAAACCTGATACAATGGTCTTAAATCAAAATTGATTGTTTAAATAAAGTGAACAGCATAAAAACAATGTTTTAGTGTGTAATAACATTTAAGTTTGTTTTGGTTCCTCTGTGTCTCAAGGAGACCAATTGATCTCTGTGCATCCCTCTGTAATGTCAAGGTGGACATTTCCTCAAGATGAAGGTCTCTTATCAGTGCTCAAAAGCTGTGCACAATGATGTTCGCCATTTTGATTGTCCAGGCCAATCTCAGAGGGAGCATATTGGTTTGAGCCATTTCCTGAGCTAGATTACCTTCCTCT
This sequence comes from Rhinichthys klamathensis goyatoka, assembly GCF_029890125.1. Taxonomy (NCBI): domain Eukaryota; kingdom Metazoa; phylum Chordata; class Actinopteri; order Cypriniformes; family Leuciscidae; genus Rhinichthys; species Rhinichthys klamathensis. The sequence goes on along the minus strand of NW_026606648.1, from coordinate 941,308 downwards.
GGACTCTTGAGAGGCAGTTATGAGCCTCTAAATTGTTAGACTGCTAATGGGTAATCGCATCTGCAGAAGGAACACAATAATGTAAAGTTTTTCTATGAAAGGGAAAGTATTTTCCAAAGTATTATTTACAGTTCTTAGTATTTTCATATTTTGCATAACAATGGTATATTGCAGTGAGAACAAAATGAGGTTTTATAAATATGATTTAAGGAATTTGATTTAGATTTGTAATTATCTATCCATCCATCCATCCATCCATCCATCCATCCATCCATCCATTGTTATTTTAAGTAAATGTCTTGACTGAATTTAAAATGTCAGGTTTTCATGATTGTAACAATTACCTATAGTGGCTACAGTAAGCGTATATTCATATTCAAATTGTTCCCTTTATTGTATTTATTTAAATTATGTAGCAATTCCCAAGTTTCATTTAATGTTTTATAAATGTAAATGTCATAAAGAGCAAAGTGCTTGTTTTTCTAAACTATTGATAAAATCACACGAACACACACACGACTTACGAAAAACCTCAATAGTTTGGTACATGAAACACGAGGCATCAATTAGGTATCAATCAAATTTCTAAACAATTTTAGTAGAGGAATAAATGCATTATGACGTCACATGACAACAAGTTACTAAACATGAAAACAAAATTAAGAAAAACCCGTGTAACTAAAAAGGTCAAAGAGTGCAACCTAAATAATTATTCATGCCCTGGTGCATGCTGGGAAGAAGGTGAATGGGACTGAAGGACAAAACCATTCATAATGCAACTCACCTGCAAAGCTTGTTGTTTCAACATAATATATCAGAGTATGGAGTAATGGATAAACTTGTATTCCTGAAAGTTGAAAAATGGTAGAACATAGGAATAAATAAATAACTTACAAATAAATAAATAAAAGATATAGTTATTCATAATGGCTGTAACTGACATCAACTTTAAAGTCACCTTGAAATCAGTATTGACAATTCTTGTTTTTATTATATATGATTTATCCTTGCACATAATTTTTTTTTAAATGAATGTGCCCTCATAATCTTTAATCAAAATAACTTCCCTCCCTCTTGCAGAGACATCTCTTCTCTTCTCTGAGTTTACTGATGCGAGGGCGGGACAACCTGTCACTCACATGACATCACAGCAATAGCAAACCACAACAATCCAATCAATTCCCAAATGGATAAAAGCAAGCCCGCCCTATTTTGTCTTGTTTACATTACAGGGAAGAAAAGACTATCGCTACTTCCTGTTCATGGCGACTTTAAAACCAACTGATAATATCTTTTAGTATGCAGTTCCAGAACCTAAATGACTCAAGTGTGTGTCTTGCTGAGAGATAACTGAGGTGGATGATCCTGCTGGGTCTACTGTATGAAATATGAGGTCTGAAACCAGCCCACATTGGAAGTTAATAAGCATTGTCTTCCTGGAGAAAAACTCGGTTTTGGGTCTGTAAACTAAAACCTACAAAAATTCAGAAAGTATTTTAAGGTGCTGCTGTTTTTACCCTCATAATTAAAAACACACAGTGTTTGGCCATCTGTGCAGGCATAAAAATGCCTGTGAGTACACTAATTTACTGCGCTGGGTGTTTTATGATCTTACTTTAATGGGCTGCGTATATGTCTACGTCAAACAACAGGCTGCTCATCTTACCATTAATTTTAACAGAAGAGGACCATCTCCAGTGCCCTCATTTTTCTTTACATTTGAAACCAATACAACATAATGAGGCCTGCCAATAATATTTACTGGTGACATTATGCACTGTCAGAGAACCAATAGCAGAGCAGAGATCGGAGCTATATGAGGTCATCAGCTGCCTTTCATGATTAGGGGGGTTAGGACCTTATACTGCTATCATAAATAACACTGACAACCACAATATAAATTATGTAAATAAGTACTTCAATCGTTCTGAGGGAAACTGTTGATTATTTATCAGAAAATAAGAATGTGCATATGAAGGGACCTAATTGTATTTATTTAGAATTGATTAAAATGTAATTTATTTCATTAGATATATGCTGACAAAAACAAAAGGCTGTCATTTTTAAGAAATAAAGAAGCCAGCTCCTTTTTGTAAATTATTCTCTCACACTCTGAAAGTGAATGGATGTCGCATTGAAAACGCAGACACTTGAAGGATATTTTGATTAAAAAAATAGTTAATTTTTATAGGAAGTAAAGAACAGTAAACTTTTATAAAAAATAAATAAAAAATCCGAATGCTTTTAGTGATTTAAAAAAATCTAATTAAGACAGAAAGGGAATAAAAAAAGGACATAAAATCTCTAGAATGCTCTTTGCAAACAACTCAGATCTCAGATTGAGCGATTCATTGAACTTTACCTGCTTTTCTATTTTAAACTGTCAATGCTTGACAAGGGTAAACATTAATGAATCATTAAGTTTTAAATAAATTATATATATTTTTTATTATATTCACATACACTGTCTTTATGGGTTTAAAACTAAGTGGATCTGAAAGAGACACAGTCACCCTTCATGCTCTTCAGTACACTTATGGCTTATGACAGGCGTTATTACAATACTGACACCTCAAATTACCCTTCATGATACAGTCCAGTACACATGTGCACATACAGTTCAGCACTCTCAAAGTTCAGTGGCTTGATTTAAAGCATACGAGCCATGCCTTGCAACTTCTTACGCTTTGATCTAACTAATACCGTATAGACATTTTGTATCTTAGTCAGTTGAGAACAGAGCTGGAGACCTTCGTGTGCATCATTTGCATGCATGAATTTGAACCTACATTCACGCACCAGCTTCCCTTTATGAATAAACAGAATTTCTGATGAACCATACTTGACCTGTGAATGTTTTGACACCACTGTAACATAACCTATACATATATATATACACATACACACACACACACACACACACACGCACACACACACACACACACACACACACACACACACACACACACACACACACACACACACACACACACACACACACACACACACACACACAAATGTTTTACATACACATTTGGGTGTGTGTATGCATGCAGATGTGTGTGTGCATTTATGTGCAGATATGTGTAAGAGAGCAAGAAGGAAAGATCGAAAAATCTACAATGAATGAAAGTCTGTGTATATGAAACAATCACAGACAGGGAGTGTGTTAAAAATGCATAAATGTGTGTGTGTGTGTGTGTGTGTGTGTGTGTGTGTGTGTGTGTGTGTGTGTGTGTGTGTGTGTGTGTGTGTGTGTGTGTGTGTGTGCGCGCGTGTGTGTGTGTGTGCGTGTGTGCGTGTGTGCCTGTTTGTTTCTACGGGCCACCAGTGGTGGAACCAAGGCTAATTTAACATCATATTGCTAAAGTATTGCTGAACAGACCAATAGACTATGAGTCTAATGATTAAAGGTAGCAGAATAATTATTAATGCATTTATAGCAGCATACGCAATTGTTTATCATCCAGTCTTGAGACATCTGAGAAGATTTCTGCAGTCCGAGTGTTGCTTCAGCACCATGGACAGTGCCGTTTTATTGTAAATCTTTTTCATCATAAAGCAAGGAAAAATAAGCCTTTTGCGCATGCGCGATTCATTAATACGAATTTTATCATTCATTTAAAATATAATCAACGTTAATAATAAAAAAGATTGAGTAAATATGTGTACAATACAATATTTTATTAGGCGGAACATTATATAGGGACTTTTCTTTTTCCACAACTTACATCTGTGAGCATTGTCACTGAACACTAATCAAAGCTACTTATTATCCGGAATGTAGAACACACCATAATGTAAATATGTATTTTATAAATTAGATAGATGTCTAGCAAAAAGTTTTAAGACGTCTCCATTGGCTGATATATGTTTTTTTTTCTTTCTCATTAATAATCACTGTATAGCAGGTGGCCTACATTTGGCATATTTTCAGTATGTTCTGCATCCAGACGACACATCATTGACAGCACAAAACAGGAATCTTCCATTCGTGCAAAAATGCTTTGGGGCCATAAAGCACTTCCGCAGCTCCACACCACACACCTCACTGGACGGAAGCCGAATCATTAAGGCTATACAAACACAAAATAAAGCACTGATAAATACACCTAGTTTGGGATTTGAAGTTCGTCTTCGTCTTAAATATCTTCTCATTTATATAGTGGTCCAGGTAATTGTCAGTTGCGATTTGTTTCCCGTCGATAAAATCCAAGAACAATCGCGACTGAAAATCGCTGCGGCCAAAAAAGGCGGGAACTCCCTGAACCGCGTCCATATGCAGTTTTGCAATGTTTCAGTTTTGTTCAAAGAACTGATACTCATTTTTCCTCGGTTTCTTGAAAGTATCATTCACAGGCACACTTTTGCGAGTCAGTTATACAGGAAAGACTAAAAATCCAGAGAACGTGGAGTATTTCCATCCGCCCATTAGATTCCCTCGTTCCAACTTGAGATGGATTCGATCCTCGCGCTCCACCATCAGTAGAACTCCGTTACTCGCCGCCTCCCGCGTGACATCCTGATCCCCAGCGAAAGCAGATATGACCGGGTACTCATTCTGCATCAGGTTAACCTAAATAACAGAACACAGCGCACTTTAGTCCTTTGAAAGCAGAGAATCGGCTTTCCACTAGGGTTCATGAATAACGCACAGTATGAGAGGTGACTGCAATAGTAGGCTAATTTGTGCAAAAGAATATGGTGCTCCGCTCACCTGTATGGTTTGTCTGTTGTAAACCTTGACCACATGAAAGCTGAAACTGTATATTCCTCTGCGTGGCGCGGTAAACACACTCGCTTTTAGGTCGAAGTGATTGCCAATGTTTACTAAGACCTGAAACAAAAGCAACACGACGCGTTACAAATCCACTAGCAAATTAAAAAGTGTGAATCTACATAAACATTTACGTTTAGCTCTGCAATTTTACACGGACACATGCGGATCTTCAAGCGCAATGTGGCAAGCTGCTTTAACATTTATTCTTTACAAACAATATTAATATATTTTTTTGTTTTTAAATAGTTTTTTTTCTAGTGAAAAATCCAATAGTGACTTGAGTCTTTTCAGCTTCATTTTTTTTTTTTTTTTTTTTTTTTTTGATAGATATTCCAATAGCGAGAAATAACATGTCATTGTTTCTGGCAACAAAATGCATTTCCCCCATTGAATTATATGGTGATCTGTTGTCCAGATATCAATTAATTTTCCAACTACCCTATGTAATACAATTGTTGCTGGTCATATTTCAGTTTTACAAGTATTCATTTGGTAGGTTACTTATTGGTTATTTGTAACTAAGTCAGCTTGTATCAGCTTGTATCAGTTCCAGTTGTACCAGTTTTAAATGTATTTATTTATTAGATACTAGCACTTATTTATAGACACTAGTATCTATCATAATGGTTACAAATACATTTCTTATCTCATTGCAAATGTTTACAGGGCTTGCCATATGCGCATTCCAAACCTGCCAACAGTCGGGTCAGTTGTAATTACAACAGGTCTATTTTAAAGACCGCGGGTCAGTTATTGTTAATCTAAACATTCCCTTGTTGTTAACCTTTGGGGTTAAGTTTAACATTTTTGACAGCACGGGCGTTTTTTGTTGTTGTTGTTGTTGTTGTTATTTTTTGTTTTGTAACTGAGCAATTTGTTGAAAGGTTGGCGACTATTTGCCATTGCACATACATCTAAATAACAATGCATACATTTGATTAAATAATGTTATAGGCTACACGGGAAGGAAATGAGATTTACGCAATTGAATTGGTTGAAAACGTACATCGTGAATATAATAGAAACAATTGTCACTTCGTAAAGTTTCTGCCTGAAATTCCTCAGCACAGCCCTACAAATGCGGTTCCTGTGATTACAAAGTCACCAACGGGACACCTGACCTGGTCAAAATAGATGGTCGTGGATGTGTTGCTCATCTCCGAAGGTTCGTGGTTTGTCCCTCTGACGGCCGAAAAAGCCACTTTGGCGCTGCCGGAGCGCACAGATATCCCAAGTGAAGAGGTGACTCCTCCGTCAGAAGAAGGGTTGGAGTCGCACACCACCAGACACTTTCCCTCCAGAACGATGGGCTCCGTGTCATTCTGGCCCATACATAGACCTATGCCACATCCCAGGAGAAAGGCGAGAGCCAGCATGGCAAAGGGTCCGGGACAGGCTGCTGGCACCATGATCGGAACAAGAATCCTGTGCAAACTGATCTAACCAGCAGCCCCTTGGAGGTTTGATGTGGCTCTATCACCAGGTCCAGACTAACCTCTCTCTCTCTTTCTCTCTCACTTACTCGCTTACTCACCGTCACACACACTCCTTTCTTCTCGTCTATGCGCATCAGTTTGAGGTGCTCAGAGTATTTGCGCAATGTTTCCTGAATGATTAAAAAAACAAAACAAAAAAACGAAAAATCAGAACAAAAATATTTTCAAAGCAATAATAGTGCACGAATAACAATTTCTCAGTAAATAGCTAAAAATCATATGGGCTATCAATATCAGACTTGACAAGATTAAATTGCGCAACGATACGCAACATATCATCTCGACTAGAAATACAAGGTCAAACAGCGTTTAGCTCACTTGATATTAACTAAATTTAAAAACAAGTTTTCCAGTTATTTTTCCCCTGTAGTAAATATCACTTCTCGAATCATTACATGCCTTTCCAATTAAATAAATAGATCAATAAAAACAACAGCAGCGTGACATTTAATATCTTAATATTTTTCTTTTGCCTTTTTTCTACTTCATGCTGACATTATGTTACCTGTTAAATCCATAGTTGTGTGTGAGCTGTGTGGCCGCTCCTTCAGCTGTCTTGAGAAGGAGTGAAGCGCGCACCCAATAAGAGTGGAGAAAAGGAATTGCTCCTTCATCCTTTTTAGAGGGCGCTTCACGCCCATCCCTTCTTTTCAAGTACAGTAATAATTCTGGAGCGGACGTTTCTGGACATAAAACCCAGGCATGACCAGAAAATTGCAATTAAGAGTTTGTTTGCTATATATTTGCACTACCACAGCCAGATTTGTTTTGGTGACATCTGTATTATTTTACATAGCAATACAAATAGCAAACATAGTTTTGCATACGGGATTAGCAGAGATGTTTTTAATTTGAAGCTGATGTTATATAGCTTATATCAGGAAATAAATGGACATGCACGTTAGAAATCTCAGCATCCAGGTGGAATGCCTTGAAAGTCAGACACACATCTTGTGCTCCACCCTGTGGAGAAGAAGTGCTATGATCCTCAGTCTGACATCAACCCTATTTCAGTCAGATAATCTCTATAACCTGTTTGGGAGGTTTAAATGAATGAAATATAATTAGTCTATTTAAAATATATATAAAAATAAATAAATTGATTGTTTTAAAGTTCTAAAAGGGGTTTGTAGCAGCGAAGCCATAGAATAAACATTTTTGGTTCCCCATAGAACCTTGTTTTTTAAGTAGTGAGAAGAACATTTAATAAATTCTAAAGAACTTGTGGCATGGGACGGTTCTGTGGATGTTAAAGATTCTTCATGGAACCATGCCAATAAAGAACCTTTTTATTTTATGTGGCATCTTTTTGCATTAAAAGACATCTTTAAAATATATATTTTTTAATTAGTATAAAAAATTAAACAAATTTAAATGTAAAAGTTTAGTTGTTGCCTTAAATTTCTAAGTAAAATCTGTAACACTTTACAATAAGGGTTCATTAGTTAACATTATAGTTAACATGAACTAACTGTACATTATTCATATTTTTATTTGTTAATTTCAACATTTACTATTAATAAAATCAAAAGTTGTATTTGTTAAGATTAGTTAATTCACTGTGAACTAACATGAATAAACAATATATTTTGTATTAACTAACGTTAACAAAGATTAACAAATACAGTAACAAATGTGTTGCTCATTATAGCTCATGTTAGTTAATGTTAACAAATGAAACCTTGTTGTAAAGTGTTACTATAAAATCAAAGTGGTACCAAAGCTCTAAAAAACGATTCGTTGGCTGAACAACCATTACTTATAAAAGTTATTAGATTTAACACAAAAAATTAAGTATTCATAACTTTCCAAACTCTACTTAACATATTTACTGTGTGTAACACAAAAATATAAGTAACTAGGTGAACTTAAATGTATGCATAAATAAAATGAAAAAACATAAGTCATGTCAACTACTATAATAATTGCTTCAAAATTAAGTAAATCGAGCATAACATTTTAAGTAACTATACAAGCCACGTGATATGCAATTTCCCGTGATGCCTTTCCAGCCAAAAATTGGAGCCATTTTGTGAAGCACATATGTGAAGACGCTGAAAAGAGGTAAGCTTAACTTTTTTTAACTTAAGGTACACTCAATCGTTTATTACATTTTTGGTCAAGAAACTAACTTTTAAACTGAATTTCAGAATTGCTACGAATTTTGCATCAACAATTAGAAACGTGTTACGAACACCTATGTAGTCTACAAGTTAATGTATGAAATGAGTGACTTTGCACGAGAGTATATTTGAATTATTAAGCGAGTGTGCTTCCATTGAATAGGCTATCAAGTGTCAAGTGTTTATAGTAGGCTAGTCAGAGTATTTATTGTGTTTTTCGAAATATATGACCATGACGTTGGCACGTATGTATTAATGGTGTGTTCACACCTAACGCGAATTTAATAATTTGCGCGAGTAGATTACAAAGTCAATGCAAAGACACGAATAGACACATCATTCGCGCCGGGCGTCGCGAATGACGCGAATTGGGTGACGCGTTTGCCGCGAACGTCTTCCACGCAAGTTGAAAAATTTGAACTCGAGCAGATTCAAGCGTCTAACTAGACGCGATAGACGCGTATTTGACGCTCTATTCGCGTTCGGTTTGAACACACCATAAGAGGACAATTCGGACGGCGCTTTCCCCCACGGATAAATTCGTAGGCCTACTTTATTAACGAAATGTAGTTGTCATTTATTATATGCAGGCTATGAGTTTTCGGATTAAAAATGTTTTACTTTCCATATTTACAAATTCCCATATATTCTATTCTCTAATATCTATAAATGGATCGCGGGAAAGGGGGGCGTCCAGGCCTTGGGCGCGGGTTAGCCTACTGGTAACGTTCGTTAACATAGGCCTACAAATATTAAATTCGAAAACACATTGGCTACAGCTCCGTGTGCACGATTTATCATTAAATAATGGCGATCTTGATTCAAACACAATATTATTCCTAAATGACAGCTACAACCCTGTCTATTAAACCTTCAAAATTATTATCAAAATAAGTAAATACCCTTTAAGCAAAAGTTTGGCTTCAAACAAAGATTGTAGATCTTTATTTACTGTTTGGCTATTCCAGTAGTGACTGACTGTTAAAATGTTTTGAAGAGATTCGTTCAAAACCTCTGGACAAAAGTCTTCATTAATTAACTTGTTTTGTTTAAATTAATAGATATTATTTAATAGACTCATTTTTATATTTATAGGCATTTAATAATGGACTAATTTGTAACATTTAATTATTGTTTTTTTCTTTTTAGATATATTTTTGATAACCAGAAAAAAAATGTGTGTGTATATATATATATATATATACACACACACACACACAACCAGTAAGATTGTTTAATGTTTTTAAAAGAAGTCTCTTCTGCCCACCAAGCCTTCATTTATTTGATCCAAAATACAGCAAAAACTGTAATATTGTGATTATTATTATTATAATTTTTTACAATTTAAAACAACTGTTTTCTATTTGAATATATTTTAAGATGCAATTTAAAAGTTTTGGGTCAATTAGAACTTTTTTTTTTAAATAAATAAAATAAATTAATACTTTTATCCAGCAAGTATAAATTGATAAAAACGTGACAGTATAGACATTTTAAATGTTGCAAATGTAAGAGGCTGTAAGAGATTTATTTTATTTTAAAATATAAAGGTACATTTCTTTCTCATTCTGTGTTTCAATGCAATTGATTTTTTGCAACAGTCTGAACAATAACAAGTGATGTTGCAAGTAAATGCAGATTTCCTGTTTTTTTTTATATACTCATAGGAACGAAGAGGAACTGGAACATCTCACATTGAGGATCATCACGAAAGGTGGCTCAGCAGATGATCCTTCACAGACTGGGGTAACGCTGGAAGGCATAGAGGTGATGAGTCACGAACGCTGTGCTAAGTGAGCTGGTCGATAGGAATTACGTTTGTGAAACTAATTACATGGAAATGCATGAATTATATCTGTTTATTTAAATAGTTTCTTCCGGAAACAACGGACCATATGAGATTCCAAGTCACAGTTCATCTCACTTAGCACGGCGTTCGTGGCTCGACTGGTCGAGACTGTTAATGGCTCCTGCCTGTATACGCATAATGTACTGTCTATATTAATTATCTTCTTATTAAACTGTCTGTACACTTACAAAGTTCTCAATGCTTCGGTTTGCATGTAGGGACCCTCATTATGCTACCGTGTTAGTGTGGGGCTATTTTGAGCCTTGTTAGTGGTATTAACTAGCGATTTACTTTTGCTTATTCTATGCCCCATATACTAGCGTTATAAGCTAAACAGTTTTTAGAGATAAAACTCTACGTACATTCGATTATCATGAAAACGCATACCAGAGAACGATCAACTCGGTAACCATGTGTTAATTACCCCTAGGTTCATTTTTCACCGGAATTGTCCTTTAAGAGGTTTTTTGTATGTTGCAAAAGTAAATATTGGAAAAATGTAAATCTTTTGAGAAGTGTTGCAAAGGTGAAAAAGTGACCTGTTAAAAGTGATTTTCCATTTGTCGATTTGCCACATTTTGTTACATTTCATGTGTGGTTTCAGGCTTTCAAACCTTTGGCAAAAAATAAAAAAATAATAAAGTTAAATGCTTTGTTGTGTGTGATTTGCATGTTTAATTTATTTTAAGACATTGAATGTACTGGAGCAGTGCAGTTAGCAGACCAATAGCTGAAGATCTAAAATAAGTTAAAATGGTTGGTTCAGCTCATTTAATTGTCTTATTTTTATATACAAATGGGCTTAAATGTTAAGTTAACAGAACTAAGATTTGTTTTGATCTCACATGGCCTGCACTGTGTTGGATTTACTTAAAATGTATATGCACCATTTTTGCATCATACTTTTTAAGTAATCCCAACTTGGAATTATTTTACATAAAATAAACAAGAAAACCTTTGTTATATGTACTTAAATATTTGAGTTCACATAACATTCTTTACTTAAAAATATATGTAACGTGATGCATATATTTTTAAGTAAAGAATGTTGCGTGAACTCAAATATTTAAGTACATATAACAACGGTTTTCTTGTTAATTTTAAGTAAAATTATTCCAAGTTGGGATTACTTAAAAAGTATGATGCAAAAATGGTGCATATATATTTTAAGTAAATCCAACACATCAATTTTTAGAGTGTGTGCATTTGCTTCAGTAACTTTGAATTTCAGAAAATTGGAAAACTGAAACTCCTAAAATCAAGCAGAAACGATATTGAAAAGTTAAATGGATGGAAACAAAGCTGTTAAAACGTGTGGTTTCATGCATGTACTGTATGCATAATTGTCATATAGCCTCATTATGAAAAAAAAAACAAAAAACACACACAAAACCCCCCGAAACAAACAAACTTGTAATAAGCTCTCAGTTCTCTGGTTTCCATGGTTCAAAAAGCTTTTCATTGAAGCTCTGGAGTTGCTGTAGAGTGTATAAGTGTAATGTTGGGTTTGACGGGTCTCAGTATATGTTATGTCCACTGAACCCATTCTTAACCTCCCTAATTAATACTTTTCCTCACTCTTCAAAGTTGCTAATTGGAACTATTATGTAAGACGATCATGGCTGACGGCTTCTAAAAAGTGAAATGGGGATGTTACTTAAATTCATAATGGAATGACTTAGCATCTTTATATCTGAAGTATAGTAGGCACTTCACAATATAGTTTTCTTGTCTTTTAGGATACTTGGGAGACTTACCCTGTCAGTTCAAAACGTCTCGGTTACGTATGTAACCCTAGTTCCCTGATAGGGAACGTGACGCTGCGTCAAACGCTTTGGGAACGCCCCTGCGTTGTGCGTCATGAAGCACGTATGGAATCAGCCCAATGGAGAGACGGAACGTCATAGGCGGGTGACGTCATCGACCAGGAAACTATAAAGCACCCCAAAAACACAAGCGCATCAGCTTCTGATAGGCCTGAAGGAGCGCTTAACGGGAATGCCGGGAGTATGGCAGAACGACGCAGCGTCTCGTTCCCTATCAGGGAACTAGGGTTACATACGTAACCGAGACGTTCCCTTTCAAGGGAACTTCGAGCTGCGTCAAACGCTGTGGGAACGCGAATACCCACGTCGCCATAGGAGCAAGTGACCGTCATGTGAGATCTAGCGCACAGCGGACGAGAGCACCTGCACGGTGAAGACCATCCAGTCGCATCACAAACCTCACTCAGGGACACTCCTGACAATAAAGCTTTGGATGCAGCCATACTCCTAGTAGAGCAGGCTCGTACAGCCAAAGGTAAAGGCTGACCAGCCGACTCATAAGCACGTGAGATAGCCTCGACCACTCACTTGCTCATTCTCTATTTAGACGCAGGACACCCTTTCCTGGGTGGCCCGAAACATACAAATAAATGTTCTGATTTCCTCCACAGGGCAGCTCTGTGGACATAAGCGTCTACGCCCTCACTGGGCAGAGCAAATTAAGTTTCTCCTGGTCTGACGACAGAAATGGAGGAGGACAGAAAGCCTGCAGAACTGTAGGTCTAACAACATTAGTAGGGACCTTAGGAACATAACCTGGCCTAGGGTATAGAAAAGCCTTAACCATACCAGGCGAAAATTCCAGGCACGAACTGCTGGCCTCAGCCTCAAAGTGCCACGAAGGAAACGAGTTATAAGCGGGTGTCTCCCAAGAAAAACTCCACTGAAAGGGACGTGGTAAGCAACCAGTGCCGCCACATACACCTTTAGTGTGGAGGGGGATAACCCTGTGGAGAAACGCTCCTGCAGGAATTCCAGCACTGCACCCACTGGGCAGTTAACTGGGTCCTACAGGTGTTCTCCATACCAAGAAGTGAAAAGTTTTCACTTCAAAAGCATATAGCTTCCTCGTGGATGGAGCTCTGGAGTGAAGGATGGTCTCAACAACCTCAGTTGAGAGACCGGAATCTAAGAGCTGGGCCCCCTCAGAGGCCAAGCCCACAGTTTCCATAACTCTGGGCGGGGGTGAAATATCATGCCGCCCGCCTGAGAGAGTAGATCCCTCCTGACCGGGAGCTCCAAAGGAGAGCCGTCCAGGAGAGAAACCAGGTCCGCAAACCATACTCGGGCCGGCCAGAACGGGGCTACTAATAGTAGGCTGACCCCGTCCCGGCGAACCCTCTCCAGAACTCCTGGTAGCAGAGCAATCGGGGGAAAAGCGTACAGACGTGACCTCGGCCACGGCTGCACCATAGCGTCCAACCCCAGAGGGGCTGGATGACTGAAGGAGAACCATAGACGACAGTGCGATATCTCCTTGGAAGCGAATAGGTTCGCCTCGGCGCGACCGAAACTCAACCCAAAGGAGCTCCACCACCTCGGGGGTGGAGTCTCCATTCCCCCGGCCTCGGCCCCTGCCTCGACAGAGAGTCCGCTACCACATTCAAATACCCAGGAAGATACATTGCTCTCAGTGATAGTAACTTCCCTAGGGACCACAGGAGGACCTGACGGGCCAACTTGTAAAGCCGGCGAGACCGCAGGCCCCCCTGACGATTTATATAAGAGACCACCGACGTGTTGTCTGACTGAACTAGCACATGATGACCTCTCAGGTCTGCTAGGAAGTGTTTCAGAGCCTGAAACACCGCCAACATCTCTAGACAATTTATATGCCCTGATAGATGATGGTCCTGCCACAGACTTTGGGCTGGACGACCACTCATGACCGCCCCCCACCCTGTGAGGGAAGCATCCGTCGTTAGCTTTACGCGACGACAAAGAGCCCCCAGCACAGGATCTTTGGATAGGAACCAAGTTTCTTTCCACAAGACCAGAGCACGAAGGCAGCGCTGCGTGACTTTGATCGTGCGGAGTGGATTTCCCCTCGGGGAGAATCCCTTGGTCCTGAGCCACCACCGCAGCGGTCTCATGTACAACAGGCCAAGGTATAACGTTGGACACTGCTGCCATCAAACCCAACAGTTTCTGAAACTGCTTTACAGTGAGTAGCTGGCCTAGCTTTACTGTTTCAAGGCTGAAGAATCGAAGCGATGCGGGTGACCTAATCCCAAACAACGCCCAGAAAAGTGGTCTCCAGGGAAGGAGATAAACACTTTTCTTCGCATTCAGCCTCAACCCCAACTTCCTGATATGCGCGAGGACGACATCTCGATGTCGAACCGCCATCTGCTCCGTAAAGTACGGGGAGATAGCTAGACCGAACGGAAGAACCCTATACTGGAATGCCTTGCCCCCGAAGGCAAACCTCAGGAACTTCCTGTGTTGTGGAAGTATGGAAATGTGGAAGTAAGCGTCCTTTAGATCTATCGTGACAAACCAGCCCTCGGACCTGATTTGTGACACGACCTGCTTGATAGTGAGCATCTTGAATTGAGCTTCCCTACCGAGCGATTTTATAGGCGCAAATCTAAAATTGGACGCAACCCCCCATCCTACTTTGGAACGATGAAATATCGGCTGTAATAACCTTGCTCCAAACTGGGAGGAGGAACCCGTTCTATAGCCCCCTTTTGAAGGAGCGTTTTCACCTCTTGTTCCATTACCAGAGCCTGCTCGGGGCCCACACTATGGGCAGAACCCCTCTGAGTTTCGGTGGACGACACCTAAATTGGATCGCATAACCTCTTACTACTGTCTCCAGGACCCACTGAGATATTCTTGGAAGGCTTTTCCACTCTGCCAAACAAATTCTACTAAGGGTACCAGTCTCTCGAGACTGGTCTCTGGTGTAATTTGAGCAGCAAACACAGCGCCCTGTAACGGCGCACCGGCAGGGAACAACTGGTTTGACCGCTCTGAGACCCTCCTCAGAGGGAGCGAGCGTCCCTCGGGAAAGCACTCGCTGGGACCGTCTACGCCCCGGCATGAAGGCGGGGTTGGCAGAACGGGCCCCTGAGGGCACCGAGGAAGAATGAGCACCGTAAAAAGAGGTGAACACCTTTCTCCCTCGATGGGGACCACCCTCAGTGTCAGAGGCGGCGAGCGTCCCTCGGGAAAGCGCTCGCCGGGACCGTCTGCGCCCCGACATGAAGGCGGGGTTGGCAGAACGGGCCCCTGAGGGCACCGAGGGAGAATGGGCACCGTAAAAAGAGGTGAACACCTTTCTCCCTCGATGGGGACCACCCTCACTTTTTTTTTTTTTTTTTCAGAGGAGGCGAGCGTCCCTCGGGAAAGCGCTCGCCGGGACCGTCTGCGCCCCGGCATGAAGGCGGGGTTGGCAGAACGGGCCCCTGAGGGCACCGAGGAAGAATGGGCACCGTAAAAAGAGGTGAACACCTTTCTCCCTCGGTGGAGACCGCCCTCAGCATGACCAATATAACTGGCCTCAAAACAGTTCTATTGCTTTTTATATATATATATATATATATATATATATATATATATATATATATATATATATATATTATATTATATTTATTTCTGTCAGGTCCATAAAGTCAAGAACACACAGACAAAATAATTAAGAATTATTTGAATAGATTGCAAACAGGTTGATGTTCCTGAATTGAAATTTGGCGGTATGGCTCTGTTCAGGGAGTCCTCTGACCTTTCATGAGCACCATGAAATAGCAGAGAGTCAGAGGACAGCAGCAGCAGCATTAGGGAACGCTCACACAGTTTTAGACTGTGAGAGCTAGAATATCCCCCCAAACAAAACCACACCTGGAAATCCTCTGTGATACAGAGGATGATTATTTAACCACATGAGCTATTCCCCCCAAAACAAAATTGAGTGTCTCGAACGGTGTCGACTGAGCCGCCCTAATTTAGCGATTTATAATAGTAAAATATTAATTAATTACTGAAATGACTAATCAAGACCGCAATAGCTAAAACATGCTGTTACCTAGATTATCTGTATTTAAACTGTTTGACAGTCTACAGTGTAAGCTCTATGGATAGATGACTAATCCACCTCTGAGAACGAGCTAGATGAATAAATTAACAGCTGATAGCGCCTTCAGGGGCGTTAACTGAGCAAAGCGCGAGCAAAATAATGATCAAATGTGTTTTATTAACGAAACAAATCAGAGACTTGAGCTCATGGCTTCTGGTCGTCAAGAATATCCCGAATATCCCGAACATCGGGACGGAGGTATCGTTCGTAAGCAGCAGAAACCACCGCCCCATAGCTTAAAGGGTTAAACCGGAGCGAGTGTCGCCGCCGTAGTTGTTGCACAATGCGTAAGAATGAGCTGTATACGGTCCGGAGGCAGTCCGCAGAAGTTAATTCCTATCACAGCAAGCTGTTTGAATCTGCGCTGCATAGTGGTAAAAGCCAGCGTGAGCAACGCGAGTTGCCAATGACAACAGATAACGCACGTAGCCAATATGATCGCATACGCATTTTTATGAAAACGACTAGTTAGATAGCCCAAATGCCACACGGATAGCATTAACAAGAAGCATGTTGCCAACACACTGATAGCATTAACAAGAAGCATGTTGCCAACACACTGATAGCTTTTAGCAATGAAAAAAGGAACTTAGCTTCGTGAAGATTTTCAGAGATGAATGGAGAATGAATCACGTCGAGTCCTGTGTCAATATTGCAGCAGAAGCGAGCAGCGAGCCAGCAGAAGCGAGCAGCGAGCCAGCAGAGCGAGCAGCAAGCATGTATGAGCAAGGTGAATGAGCTTTAAATAGGGCGCCTTGTTTGAGCTTTGGCCATTGAACAGCGAGGGGAGTTAACCAGCTAATGCGGCTCAGCTGGAGCAGATCAGCTGACGGGACAGTGTTGATAGCAAATAGCATAAGCAGCGGCTTGACTACCTGGCCTGCCAGAACTGACGCTGACGCTCAATTTTTCAAAAAGCTTTGGCTGAGAGTGCCGCGTCTGGTCCCACTGTCCAGCAGGGGGAGCGCAAGACGCGATACTCTGCTTTGCTGCGCCTATGCGATGAGCTCGTGGACGGCCGGGGCTGCTCCCGCCCAGCAGCCCCGTGGACGTGAACTTTTAATGGAAGAAACCTTTTAAAAGCTGCTGCCTGCTTCTTTTCTTCCTGAACTTATCAATGACAGTATTAACTAAGTCACTGAATAACCCCGCAGGGGAGAGAGGATCATCTAAAAGAAAGCTTTCTCTTTCTGTTTCATGTTGGAAAAAATCATTTTACCACAAATCGACAGCCTGACGCAGTTCTCGAACCACATCAGTACTGCCTCCTCACTCACGCTCACGTCCTTTAGCAAATCAGCCTGGTATATGCCTGCAATATAGACATTGTATGCAGACACGACGCAGCCTGACCTGCCGCCAAATGCACTTTACAAAGCCGAAATATTTCGCAGCTCGAAGTTCCCTTGAAAGGGAACAATCAATGCCATCCCAGCCATATGTTATTAACAGTTCTTGCATATAAATAGCTATGGTTTTAAAATACATTACAAATAAACTTCACCAGCAACACCATGCTTAGTGTCCATTTACTGTTAGGTGTACTACTGAGAGATCATGCATGTTTACTGGCCCGGTCATAGTCAACATCATCCTTCCTCACAGACTCTCCATGCACCTTTTTTGACAAGCATCACACTGTGGGTGCAGAGTGACAGGCTCTGTGGAGGTTGACGTTGAGTATCTGAGAGCCGTGGCTGACCTGGGGCCTGCAGAAGGGCGAGTAAAAGAAAGAAAACATCAAATGTCAAGCTGGGTGGGCACTGGGCCTGTGTATCACGGGGCCCGGAGCTGTTCATGCCCAGAGAGAGCAGCTCTCCCCAACCACGCGAAACGGTGAATTATTGTGAATGTTATATGACTATTTAATCTGACAGGCAGCAGACCACCATCACTCTTGAGATCGCCTAGACCGCCATGCACAAACATTCCTTTAGATACGTTCTGCTTTATTCAAATGTCAAGCAAAATATTTTACAACCATAAACTAATAAGAAAAAGTAATTGTTTCTAGTTATAACTAAAAAGTAATCTATAGTTATCTAGCTATCTATCCGTCTGTCTTATCCGTCTTATCTGTCTGTCTGTCTGTCGTTTGGTCGGTTCTGTCTGTCTATCTATTTGTCTGTCGGTTGGTCGGTTCTGACTATTTAATCTGACAGGCAGCAGACCACCATCACTCTTGAGATCGCCTAGTAATTCCTAGTAAAACACAAACATTTAGCTGACGCTTTTATCCAAAGCGACTTACAATTGCTATATATGTCAGAGGTCGCACGCCTCTGGAGCAACTAGGGGTTAAGTGTCTTGCTCAGGGACACATTGGTGTCTCGCAGTGGATTCGAACCCGGGTCTCTCACACCAAAGGCATGTGTCTTATCCACTGTGCCATCACCACCACCCCACAAACATTCCTTTAGATATTTTCTGCTTTATTCAAATGTCAATTCTGCCTGTCTGTCTGTTGATCGGTCAGGTCTGTCTGTCAGTCGGTTCTGTCTGTCGATCGTTCGGGTCTGTCTGTCAGTCGGCTCTGTCTGTCGATCGGTTCTGTCTGTTTGTCTGTCTGTTGGTCGGTTGGTCTTTCGGTAGGTTCTGTCTGTCTGTCTGTTGGTTGGTCGGTTCTGTCTGTCTGTCTGTTGGTCGTTTGGTCTTTCGGTAGGTTCTGTCTGTCGGTTGGTCTTTCTGTAGGTTCTGTCTGTCTGTTGGTCGGTTCTGTCTGTCTGTCGGTTCTGACTGTATTTCTGTTGGTCGGTCGGTTCTGTCTGTCGGTCTGTCTGTCAGTTGGTTCTGTCTGTCGATCGGTTCTGTTAGTCTGTCGGTTCTGTCTGTCTCTCTGTTGGTTGGTTCTGTCTGTCGGTCCAACGCAATCTCACAACAATACGTACGTATTTTACGAGGTGGCTTTTTCATACGAATTCGTACAACTTCACTCTCAGGTTTTCGTACAATTTGTCTAGACTCCAGTGGGTCGGTTTAGGGGTGAGGTTTGAGGTGGTCCTTCCTGATGACGCTTTTTGAAAAAACGTATGAATTGCCGTGAGATATGGGCGTCAGTTTGGTTTGAAATGTGCTGGGGACAGAGACGCATTCGGAAGTGCATTTTCAAAAGTGCTGGGTACAATGACACATTCATTTTTTTTCTCTTTCGCGCAGGTCATGTTTTGAAAGACGATGTCCTGTAGCTTAGGCCTACTGATGTAAATAAATAAAAATGTATACAAAGATGTGATGATGTCCGACCAAAAATGTGATGGGTGGGGGGGTTAAATAGTAGGCTACTTTGGGTTTAATTGGTCGTACAATGAGATCTAATATGTTGTTAGTGTCATGAATTTTCACGCGAATAAATACATAGATCAGCCTAATATAGACCTATGTATACTGTAATGGTCCAGTGGCAGAATTCTTTGCCAAGCGTGTCGGAGGTTCTGGGTTCTAATCCGCACTCGAATAGTTTTTTTCCAGCTCATAACGATAATGTTTATCAGTGGTTGTATATCAAGCAGGGACACGTTTGTTTGCATTTTGTTTTGTGATTTCACCAGAACGAATAGAGAATCTCCGCAACGGATTGAAGCGCGCGTCCGAGTGAAGACATTGCGGCGCGTGCGCAAGCCACAACAGAACACTGACTGTATCCGCGCCACTGATCACAGAGGCAACGAGCACATGATCACTTGATTAAAAAAACAACACATGTTAGCGCTAGATCGCCTCTTATTTAACAAACGAACGAAACGAATGCTCTGCTAGTTATCTGGAGATGTTTTACTTGTATTGGTACATCCGTACCGCGTGATGTTTCAAAAGTGGTGGGGACAAAATCGACCTTGGCAAATAGTGGTGGGGACATGTCCTCCCTGTCCCCCCCGTAAATGACGCCTACCGTTGGTCAGTCGGTTCTGTCTGTCGGTCTGTTTGTCTGTCTATTTAGGTTTTAGGTTCTGTTGCATAAATTAGGCCAAAACGTTTTCAACTTTTTAATGTAGGCCCTACCCAGGGCCGTAGCTATTGGATTCGGGGCCCCCTGAAAAAATATTGATGTGGGCCCCCACCACCCTCCACCAATATCATATACTGTACAATAGATGAACATGGAGACCTACATATAACAGAAGATGGTGATGTTGTTGTAAAACCTTTATTTTAAAAGTTAAATGTTTATAAAAAATTACAACTAATAAAAACTAACAAAAAGCAAGAAATTGTTAAATAATAATAAAACCAATTTTTAAAAAGTAATATTTTTTCCCCCCAATCAGTCTGTTATAATTCATAAATCAAAAAGTAAACATTTAGAAATTGACAAGAATGCAGTCTAATTTAAAAAAAAACATTTATTGCCTTATTTTTTAATAAAGATAATATGGAACTGGTAATATTATTAAATAAAGCGAATACATTTATTCATCCAAGTGCAGTGTGTTGTATTCGTGTTTTCTCGATGTTTTAAATATCATCAGCCGGCAGGTCAGATGCATGATGCAATGCGTCGTGACTCGTGTAACTTTTTTTAAAACTCTATTTACAATAGTGTAAAAAGACAGGAATTTAGACCACGTAATCATTCGGTCGATTGCGGCGCGCACCGATAATAAAAAATGACTGTACGGCAGACTGTAGACGGACGTTTTCTAATTCCCAGCGAAAAGACAATATATAACCGGTCTTTAAGAACGTCTTGATCGACTGGGATACAACCACTCTCCTTGCCTCCCTCTCCGTCTTTTCCTGGCATTTCTGGTAGCCTGATTTATGTTTTATTTTCCCCGACATTTTTCAGTCAGTCAGTCTCCTGCTCTTCCACCAAGTTCATCGTTAACTTCAGGATGCCGCCTCAACTCTGATTGGTTCTGTTCACGAGCTGGGGTGGGACTTACAATTTTATTGGGTCCATCTGATGTTTGTCACTGACTCTGACTGAATAATTAATAAATACTTTAGGTCGGACTAAACCATTTTTATGGAGGTAAGAGAAGCAGATATTTGGAAAAATATTTACCCAAATTGCACGTTTTTGTGGTTTTCATTTAAATCTCAGGCATACAACTAATATAAATATTAGAATTATTCATACAACAGGGGCCTAAATAGTATAACTGCTGGATTTTGTGGGGCCCCCTGGGCAGCGGGGGCCCCTATAATTGTCACCACCTTTCACCCCACTAGCGACGGCCCTGGCCCTACCATGCATGAAATATAATGATTTTATACCACACTTTCTAAGATATAAAGGCATCTATAAACATCCAAAGCAGCTTTACAAATTAGTGCAATACAACTAGTGAACCAGCAATAGTAAGCAAAAACTCCATAAAAGACACAAAACAAATACAACTATATTCTAATCTAATAAGCCTATATTTATGTTGCAAGGAATGAGAGCATGAACATTTAGTAAAATAAAATCCACAAAAAAAAAAAGCATTTATTTAAACTGTCAAATTGTTTACGTACGATAAGCACCTTGGATCCTAGTTTGAAAAGGTCTCGATTAGACCGTTTCAACAAACATTACCGCTCCTGGCCTGTTGGGGGCAGTGAATCTCCAGATTGTCACGTCACCTGTTAGTAGACAAAAAACAGTTGTAGCAACAATGTTTTATTTTTATTTTTGTGTAGTTTTTCCCTGGAATAAAATTTTATAATTCTATGCTGACCTGTTTAATGTCCTACCCAGTGTGTCGGAATGTACCCATTAAAATAAACCAGATGAGAATGTGTCCTGTGTCAACATTCTTTGGTGTAAGTAGTGCTTGGTTGGCACATGCGCGTGCGCGGCTGGTTACCTTGACAGCGAGATGCCGGAAGAGAAAGACTGAATGAATAACAATTTGAGAAGCACTTAAACACGTTTCAGAAGAAATACGAATTATGTCTTCGCAATCCGTGAAGACTAAGAAGCAAGATGCTGAGAAACACTCAATTATTACATCAAAATCCATGTCCAGGTTGTTTGTTACTTTTCTTGGTTATTTCGCACCATTAATGCCTCTGCACTACAGATTACAGAACTCTGCTAGACCGTTGTGTTTCATATTCTCAGCAGACAAACAAAAATGGCTGTACAACACCCATCAGTCCACAGAATGGCATCCAAACGCAGAGTAAAGGCTTGTGGAAACTCCTTAGAAAGGCAAGTTTTGCGAGTAGGTAACTTTATGATTTGTATGATCCGAGCAAGTGATCCTAAAGTATTTGATGTTTGTTTAAACTAACTGTTTAATTAGTTAAATGTTTTTTTTTTAATGTGTATTTGCTTGTTTTGTTTGTTGTTAAATAAGTTGCCTCTGAAATTCATAATTAAACTGCTTATAGGCCTATCTATCTATCTATCTATCTATCTATCTATCTATCTATCTATCTATCTATCTATCTATCTATCTATCTATCTATCTATCTATCTATCTATCTATCTATCTATCTATCTATCTATCTATCTATCTATCTATCTTTTGTTTAATCTGACTTAAAATAGGATGCCGCCAGAGATCATTCTCAGGATTCTCTCATACTTGGATGCTGGGTCTGTTTTCTGCATTAGTTTTGTCAACAAGTTCTTCCATGAACTATCAAACAACAAGTGAGTGATTTTGTTTTTCTTCAGACCATTTATTTAATTTATGTTTCTTTTTTTTGTCTCTTTTAAAGCAGAAAGATTAAAATCATTTTCTTCTCATTCTGATGTCCCTGCAGTTCTATGTGGTATCAGTTTTACATACGTGAACATGCCAAAAAGAAGAAAGCCAACCAAGAAGGTCATATAATACGTGATCTTGGCCTGGTAGGTGTGCAGGAGAGGCCAAAGGGATACTGGAGAAACACATTCTTCAAAGAAATTGCTGGCCTGAATGTGAACAAGTGGAGAAAAAAACTTCAACGCATCGACCCTTATTCAGGACTGCCGCGTCACACAGAGGAAGTCCTAAGGTTAGAGACTGTGGCTTTTATGTTTAGTTAGTTTATATGATTTTTCACGATTTTTCGACTAATTAAATGGGTTATAAATCTTAAAATCAGTGTCTCTTAATCCCTTTGACATTTTTTGGTTATTTTATCCTTCATTTAATACAACAATATCATTGGTTTGGCATGGTGACATGTAATCTGAATGTTTCTATATATAAATTTGCACGCATAAACTAAGTTTAGTTGCAGTTTATAGTTTCTGCGTTTCTAGTTGTTTTGATTTCTTCCTTTCAACTGCCTTTCTGTATATCCCTACATTTAGTAATATGCAACAAGACTTTGTAGTCAAAATAACGTCTTTGTTGTGACCTGATCTGTTGAAGATGGCATTTTCCCCATCAAATATATGTCAAGGTGTGTTTTTCCCTCCTGCAGTGTCTGGGCTTATTAAAGGTGAGTGTGAGAGTCAGCGTCTTAGATTTGCTCTGTGCTCCTGGGCGATGGGATACGGAAACACGCTTGATGATCTGCAGGCCACGGCATGCTGTTGTCTTAACCTCTGATTAGAGCTGCCGGGCCACTCAATTTTTCGACTCAAAGAGCGTGCGGCATACAGGGGGAATGAAAATAATTGTGGTCCCCTCAGAAGGCTGGGTGAATTGTAAAAATAAATTGCTTGGCCTCTACCTCTTGCCCAGACAAATCCCCATAGGTTCCTCAGTTACAAAGACACTGGAGGATGAGATTTACTTCGGTAATAATCATCTCCACTGACTTTCAGACACAAACAACAGCTATTAATCTCTCTGGGACTCTGCTTGTATCTTGTTTTACAGCATTAATTGATATCATATGGTGCCAGTGCCCACACATGATGCATCATATTAAGTATTTCCCCAATCTAATGCCCTGTTTCTTTCTGAATTAATGTCATTCATTGCTTGTATATTGCCAAACAAATATTTCCCCGCTCTTAATTAGGTTAATGACACTAATAAAATAAACAAATAATCAGAATTTTTTTCAGTATCCTTTAGCTTTCATGTTTCAGTATTATCACAGTTTTGATTCTCAAGTAAATGTATATATTTTTTAAGGATCCTCAGGATTTGTTTACAGGAAAACTAGATACAGCTTAATTATTATTATTATTATTATTATTATTTAAGCAGCTTTGGATTCTCCACCTTATTTAAATGTATTTTTATTTTCTATTTAAATTTAACATCTTTAAAATTAGTCAAATTGACTTAAAATTGTAATATTAGTTTTACATATATTAACGTTTTATATATTAAAAGTAAAAAAATTAACCATTGGCAACATTTTATTCACTAAAATGTATTAGATTTTTTGCTTTTTACTGGCTTAATAAATGCACTTAATAATAAACAATTCAAAATGTATTATCTCAAATAGACCTGCATGATTCTGGATAAATTGAGAATCATGATTTTATTTTTATAGGGATCACGATTCTCCCACTTTTCTGAATATACAACTAAACGAAATAACATGTAATTAGAAGTTCTGAAAAATGTTAATTGCTGCAGTCTGTTTAAAAATGTTTAAAGGGGTCATCGGATGCCCATTTTACCCAAGTTGGTATGATTCTTTAGGGTCTTCATGTAAAGTTTGTAACATACTTTGGTTAAAATTCCTCAATGGTTGTGTAAAACAATACTCTTTTTACCTCCTCAAAAACAGCTCTGTTCACAGCGACCCGTTTCGGTGCATGTCTCTTTAAATGATAATGAGCAGTGTTTATATCGAACTATAAACTTTTATCCCAGTACTTCTGTGGTTCATTTGAATTATTGTAAGACAGAAATAATCAAACTGTGTGTTTGAAAAGATTGTTTGTGAAGCTGTTTCATACCTACATGACAACTGCTCTCTCTGGGTCAGCGGCGGCACCAATGGAGATCTGAATGTTCCGGTATAAGTTTGTCAAAGGTTTAATAGATACAGTATAGCGAATAGTAGTCATTTAGGAATAAGATCATGTGGGTCGATTTTGATTTCTTTCAACGATTATTCGTTCAGCTCTAATCTCAAGACAATGTTATCTTTTAGTGTAATATTTCAACATTATACATTTTTTGTAGTAAAAAAAAAGTCCATCTTCAAGTGATGTTCAAGGTTTTTTTTTACAGGAAAACAAGAATAAATACACAGATTAAACATTACTTTTGTCAGCTTAGCCCTCTCGTTTATTGATAGGTTTTATGTATTTACGTTTCAAGTTTTTATCTTGAATAATTCCCCACTTCTTCTACTTCAAAAAAGGCATTGCCCTTAAATGCTCTGAGAGCAGAGGTGTCAGATGGGGTTTGTGTCATGTGTGTCTGGCAGGAGTCTGTGCATTACATGGGAGATCACAGTGACTGATGGGAGAGGACGGCGGAGCACCTTTGAGCAGTCTCATGCCTTCTTCAGCAGTACGGCTGTTTTTGTGTTCTGGGGCGCTGTCAGTTGGCCTTCTTTCAACCAGCTCACCTCGCTTGAGCTTTGTGGAGTGTCGCGGGTGCCCCTCCATTGTCCTGCTCCCTACAGGTGGGGTAAATGCCAAAAATACAAAGATACACCTTTTTTTCCAACTTAAGTGAGTGATGTAGTTGCTTCCATCTTGTGTCTTTCAGGCCGGGCTGGAAATCGGTTATGTCCAAAATAAAGCTTCAAGGAGAACACAGCGAGTTGTGTGTTGCAGACAAGATTGTCAAGATGCTATATGTTGGACAGGGCGTCACTTTGGGATTCTGGCAGGTATTTTCCAATTCTAGAATTGAGTACATTGTGGAACAAACATACATTTTGTCCAGTGGCTGAGTGCCAATCAAATGTATTTTTTGTTCAGGCATATCTTTTCTTGCCTTATCTATTTGTCTTGATGTTTTGACATTTTGGATGATCTCTTTATAATACTTTTAATCTATGAATTGATTAAAAGGGATAGATTAAAAGGCTTTTAATTTAAAAAAAAAATTTCATTTCTAATAAATGCAGTTTTTTCTAATCATTTCTAATAATTAAATAATCTTGAGAAAAAAAAAAATGTTTCATGATTTCCACACAAATATCAAGCATCACAACTGTTTTAAACATTTATAATAAGAAATGTTTCCTAAACATTAAGTGAGCATATTAAAATCTTGACACCGAAGACTAGAGTGATGATGCTGAAAATTCAGGATTTCCATCACAGAAATAAATATACACTCACCGGCCACTTTATTAGGTACCCCATGCTAGTAACGGGTTGGACCCCCTTTTGCCTTCAGAACTGCCTCAATTCTTCGTGGCATAGATTCAACAAGGTGCTGGAAGCATTCCTCAGGGAGTTTGGTCCATATTGACATGATGGCATCACACAGTTGCCGCAGATTTGTCGGCTGCACATCCATGATGCGAATCTCCCGTTCCACCACATCCCAAAGATGCTCTATTGGGTTGAGATCTGGTGACTGTGGAGGCCATTTTAGTACAGTGAACTCATTGTAATGTTCAAGAAACCAATTTGAAATGATTAGAGCTTTGTAACATGGTGGAAGTAGCCATCAGAAGATGGGTACATGGTGGCCATAAAGGGATGGACATGGTCAGAAACAATGCTCAGGTAGGCCGTGGCATTTAAACGATGCCCAATTGGCACTAAGGGGCCTAAAGTGTGCCAGGAAAACATCCCCCACACCATTACACCACCACCACCAGCCTGCACAGTGGTAACAAGGCATGATGGTTCCATGTTCTCATTCTGTTTACGCCAAATTCTGACTCTAACATCTGAATGTCTCAACAGAAATCGAGACTCATCAGACCAGGCAACATTTTTCCAGTCTTCAACTGTTCAATTTTGGTGAGCTCTTGCAAATTGTAGCCTCTTTTTCCTATTTGTAGTGGAGATGAGTGGTACCCGGTGGAGTCTTCTGCTGTTGTAGCCCATCCGCCTCAAGGTTGTGCGTGTTGTGGCTTCACAAATGCTTTGCTGCATACCTCGGTTGTAACGAGTGGTTATTTCAGTCACTGTTGCCCTTCTATCAGCTCGAACCAGTCTGGCCATTCTCCTCTGACCTCTGGCATCAACAAGGCATTTCCGCCCACAGAACTGCCGCTCACTGGATGTTTTTTCTTTTTCGGACCATTCTCTGTAAACCCTAGAGATGGTTGTGCGTGAAAATCCCAGTAGATTAGCAGTTTCTGAAATACTCAGACCAGCCCTTCTGGCACCAACAATCATGCCACGTTCAAAGTCATTTAAATCAACTTTCTTCCCCATACTGATGCTCGGTTTGAACTGCAGGAGATTGTCTTGACCATGTCTACATGCCTAAATGCACTGAGTTGCCGCCATGTGATTGGCTGCTTAGAAATTAAGTGTTAACGAGCAGTTGGACAGGTGTACCTAATAAAGTGGCCGGTGAGTGTATATTTTTTTAGTATTTTAAAAATAGGAAACAGATATATTACTGTTTTTACTGTATTTTCGATCGAATAAATGAAGCCTTGGTGAGTATAAGAGATTTCTTTCAAAAACATGTAAAAATCTTACCAACGCTACACTTACACTTTAAGTATATGTCATTATTATTATTATGAGGTAACACTTTACAATAAGGTTTATTAGTTACCATTAGTTAACAACATTAGTTAACATGAACTAAGAATGATACAGCATTTATTAATCTTAGTTAATATTAATTTCAACATTTACTAATACGTTATTAAAATCAAAGGTTGTATTTGTTAACATTAGTTAAATGCACTGTGAACTAACATGAACAAACAATGAACAGCTGTATTTTTATTAACTAACATTAACAAAGATTAATAAATACTGTAACAAATGTATTGCTCATGGTTAGTTAATGTTATTTAATACATTGTCTAATGTTAACTAATAAACCTTATTGTAAAGTGTTACCTATTATGATTATATTAATATTGTTAGCAGCAGGAGCAGGAGCAGCAGCAGCAGTAGTGGTAGTGGTAGTATTAATAATGTTTTTCTGTAATAATAATAATATTTCATTGATAATGCAACAACTCTGTGCTTCTTATACAGGACCAATGTGGAATTGCTTTTGTCATAGTGAACTTGCACAATCACAGACTTGTGGAAAGAAGTCTTCATGCGTCTAATAGGTATGCCTTTATTTCCTCTTATCGGTTTTCTCATTTGCATTTTTTTTTTTTCTGTGTTTTCAAAAGACTATTTGCATGATCCCCTTTTAATGGCATTGTCAAACCAAATACTTTTTGTAAAATTATTCTCAAACTTTGGTGTGTATTTCAATTTGCTGAATCCCTGTGGTCAATTTTTATTTTCTCTCCCTTTTTTAATCACAGATGTGTTTGTGTGAAATCAGAACCTAAATGTCAGTTATATATCACCGTCAGTATAGTTTGGTGGTGTAATAACTCCATCTTCTGGTGAATTTGGGCACTGTGTACAGCCCTGACTCATCAGTTCTTATACCGTCTCTATTACTGCCATTCTGTCGCTACAGTCCTTAGTGTGAAAAGATGCACTGACACCCACTTTGCAGTTAATGTCTTTCTTTTCCTTCCTTATCTCTCTTTCATACCGCTAGTCCATGTGCAGCAACCGGAGTCAGTGCTTTGTTTGATGATGTGGACCCGGAGTATGGTCTCCATGGATACACTGCTTACATTGAACTGCACAATACAGCGAGAGCCGTCATGTCTGACCGCTTTTCCCAGCTGTTTTGCAGGAGAGGTAAATTGTGCACTGTATAATAAGAAAAAAAGAGATCAAAGTCCAATTGATGATAAAAATGAATGATAACCTTATAAACACATGATTGAGCAGTTGGCAAATTCTACACTGAGATGACTTGACAGTTGATGGTACTATATGCTTGACAGTAGATGGCGCTAGATTCTCAAAAATATCTATGTTGTCCTGCTCTAAGCAAAATTGAGACAAAATTCAACAATTCAAAATAGTTTTTACCCTCCTGAAGTATCAGTTTTTCAACATGTATTGATGCTCAAATAGTATTCTTTACAAATATTTGATTAATTATGAAAATTTATGTATGGAAAAAAAAATGTTCACAATACTTTTCTTACAGTGTATATCACATATCTTCCTAATTACCATTCATTGATATATATTCATCCTAAAAAGGTATTCGTAAAGTTGAAATACTCAGGATTCTTTGAAAGCATCAAAGAATCCTGAAAAAACTCAAATATTAAGCAGCACAATTGTCTCAAACTAATTTGCCCTGTTTTGTAAATCTGGCCATATTTATTTTTGGGGTCACTGTAAATCTTATCTTTGGTAACGAAGTACCATAGTGCATAATACCTCTGTTTTACTCTCCAGATCAGATTTCTGATGGTTATCTACCACTGGAAGTGATCAGTGAGAATAACAGATCCCTAAATACTCATCTGGTTGGAGATGTTAGCTTGCCTTGGAGGACTGAAGCTTTACATGGAACTATCAAGGTACAGTATCACCACACTTTTTTTTAATTCACAGTACTTTATTTCAAAACTTATGTACGGATTTTCATGGTCTAATTGGTGTCTCCAGGACTGTTGCATGATCAACCTCACTCTATGGGATGAAGCCAAGCAGCCTTTTTGGTGTGTGAGTGCACCTGTTGTCATGACCAAAGCAAATCAGGACACGGTATCGTACGATTATGATGGCGAGAGATTCTCCATCCTATACCAAGACTCAGAGGGGAGGGTGGAGATGAGGCTGAAGCAGATGGAGTATAAGGAACAGTATTTTTTGGTTAATCTAATGATTTACATTTCTATCGCCAAAGTGAATAAGCACTTTGGGAGAGATTACTGAAGCCTTCACATGCCATTTCTCGTTGGCCGTTGTACTATATTTGACTTAAGAACAAGCAGGGCAGCTGCAAACTAGTCAGTAATTTAAGTCAGTAATAACAATTTATGTACATTTTTTTTGACTAAATGTTTCTACTCTATCACCAAACATTTGAATCTACATTTTCACGTATCATTACATTTTAAGGATATAAAAATCAGCTTGTCACATAAAGAGAGGTTTTCATGTCAAGTCAGATAACATTTAGATAATAGAAAAAAAAAAAAAAAAATCTAGCATGGAATCAAGAGCTAAAGAATAAAAAGGGACCTTTAAGCTGGATTTAAAAGTGCCAGTGGAGGAGGAGGAGGATCTGATGTGAGCAGGGAAGCCGTTCCAGAACTGAGAAATCTCCTTTACAGCATGAGTGGGACAGAAGGAAGCTGATTGCATGACCTGGGGGCAGAGTATTATGGAAGCTTGTTTTAACCACTGAATACAAAAATAAACAAAGGTAATAGTGACTTTTTTTATCTCACTTTTCTCTTGCAATTGCAAGTTTATTTCTTGCAATTCTGACTTTTTTTTTCTCACAACTGCAAGGTTTGTCTCAATTCTGAGAAAAAAATTGAGAATTGAGAGGTTAAAATTCAGAATTGCAAGAAATAAACTCGTAATTGCAAAAAAAAATCTGAATTTTGATATATAAACTCGTAAGTGCGAGAAAGAAAATCAGATTTGTGAGACATAAACCCGCAATTGCGAGATAAAAAAAAGTCAGAATTGTGAGACATAAACTCGCAATTGCAAGTTATAAAGTCCAAATTGAGATATAAACTCATACTTGTGAGTTATTTTTTATAATTTTTCCTCGCAATTACGAGTTTATTTCTTGCAATTTAATAGTGAGTTTAATTCTGACTTTTTAAACCCGCAATTGTTACTTTTTTTTCTCAGAATTGCGAGATATATACTTATAAGAACATTTTTTATATATATATTAAATAACTTTTTTCTTGCTACTGTGTTTATTTCTCGCAATTCTTACTTTTTCTCTCGCAATTGTGAGTTTATATCTCACAATTCGGACTTTATAACTTGCAATTGCAAGTTTATGTTTCACAATTTGGAGAAAAAAGTGAGAATTACAAGGTTAAAAAGTCAGAATTGCAATTCTGACTTTATAACTCGCAATTGAGTTTAATTCTGACTTTTTAACCTTGTAATTCTCACTTTTTTTCTCCAAATTGTGAAACATAAACTTGCAAGCAATTGTGAGTTATAAAGTCAGAATTGCAAGACATAAACTCGTAATTTCGAGAGATAAACTCACAAATCTTTTCTCACAATTCTGACTTTTTTCTTGCTATGGTGGATATAAACAAAAAAAGTCTCAATTACTTTTTTATTGTTTATAGATATAAACTCATACTTGTGAGTTATAAAACATTAAAAATATTATAAAATTCTTCGCAATTGTGATTTTATATCACAATTGAGTTTTTTGCAATTGTGAGTTATGAAGTCAGAATGGCGAGATATAAACTCACACTACTGAAAAAAAGTCATAATTGTGAGATTAAAAGGGTCACAATTACTTTTTTATTGTTTAATGCATGGCGGAAACAAGTTTTTATAGAGTATGGATGAAGGAGTTTACAAATATATTGTGGAGAAAGACCGGGCATTCTTTATAACTAAAAGCGAAATCTTAAAATCAATTTTGATTCTATTTGTAATATGTAATTGGATTCTAATAGAGGAGATATATAAATGGCATGTTCTGAACCATCTGGAGATGAGATTGAGACAGGCGTGCATACATATAATTACAGTAATCTAGGCCAAGTCCTTTTGTGAAATAAACTCTTTTAGCTGCAGATCTGAGCTGCAAGACGATTAATGATGAAAACGAATGTGCTTGTCAAAATTCATTGATGATCAAAAATGACAAATTGGTGGATGACTGGTTACAGAAAATAATGATGGAAGCCGGAGAACTTAAAATAGCAAATTTAGTTATTTTAAATGGTAAAAAGTAAAACCCATGAACAATTAAACAGGTTTCCTAATTTGAATTGAACAATAAACTGTATATAGAGTTAATGTCCTTGTCACCTAGTCATAAGTGGATGTATCTTATTAAAACGTTTTGTATTGACATAGTCAATTTGGTTTATTATAGTGATGTTGATCAGTGTTTGTTTGTATGTTTATTCATGAGCATGTCAAAACCAAAGGCACTGAATCCATTTAATTTGATTTTCCATTTAATCTTCATCAGGAATGACATGTTTTTTCTCCATTACACTTATTTCTAAATTACATAATGGATAGTTATGTTCGGTCCTGCATTAGTCTACTGGCAGAGTGTTTCTTACCGTGGAGCATACCCGAATTCTTGTACGCCAGGCAGTTGATTTCACTATATTATTCATAGGCAATAGACATTTCTATGCCCTAGAGGTAGATTATGTTCTTTTGTCAGCATCAAGTTACACTTTAAATCTCCGCTGCATTGTTTATGCAAATGTAATAGTCCATAAAATGTCTGTTGAAGTGCTTGACTTGAAGATGTATCATTCCATAACACCGAGGACAGTAAGTGCACGTAATGGAATTTTAGCGTGCGACTCCGTGAACAATATTTTGATTTCATAAGATGAAAACATGCTGTGACTTATATAGCGTAGCGATGTTCATTTGGCAGTAAAAGTCCCTGGAAATGATTGTATACTAATGTTGTTATTGTGCAGTCTCAGCATTCCTTGCATAAGACAGTTGGATTCGAGTGAGGTATAATCATGACATTGCTCTTTATTGCAGGCATTTGACACAATTCCAGAGTCAGAATAAAGTTTCGCTTAGATCAGTAATCAGAGGTGCATGTTATATGGTTGGCAGAAGAGACTGATGTAAAAAAAAAAAAAAAAAAAACCTGGATAGTGCTTTAATAAGATTGCCTAGCACTGTGTTTTTTTCCCCTCAGAGGTCAAGCTAACCTTGAAAACTACTTTTTTCCCCCAACATATTTTCTGTCGTGACTCTGATCCAAATCCATTCCCTCTAGGCTCAAATGAATTGGCTTCTTGTCATGACTGAGGCTGTATTAAAGGTTTGCCTGAAGGTTAATACCCCTTATGTTGCCCCAATATTTCAATGGTTTATTCTACCGCAGTAGATGAACAACAGTGCAATGCAGCTATTATAAAGCAGACCTGAGGCACATTTGAGTGTAGTAAAAACACTTTATTCATCCGGTAATATACTTTTTAAAAGTCGTAAAACACCTGCTAGATCTGTTAATCCATAAATGAGGCACAAACAATAACGTCTAATAATGAAAAAGGCAAGTGGATGCTATACTGTAGAAATGCCCTACAACACAATATGAAATAGTAATGGACTGTATTTGATTTACAGAGACCAGGATGGGTAATATTGAGTAAATAATTGTTGTGGTTGCTAAAATGTGATTGATTCATGAATGCTGGATATGCCTTCAGTGAGATTACAGGGAATATTTTTTTCTGTTTATAGATTATCTTATTGTTGTTCATTGCACAACTGAATTAGAAATAATTTAAAATAATTTAGAAATCCCATTAAATGACTGGCTGTTCAGAATAGCATACTCTCATCAGTACTGCAGTATATAATGTGCCCATATTCAACATTTCTGCAAAAATATGCAGTATACCTAACTTTCAGTCACATGTGAAGACATTTTTACACAAAATTGGTATCAAAATAAAAAAATGTAATTAACCACTAACTGGTTATTCATCTTTCCAGTAGATGGCAGACTAGTGAAATGAATTTCTGCTCTCATATAGACATTGAACCGCATCCATATTAATTTACAAATAAAATTTTTAGATATTGGTGAGCTGAGACTAGAAGACTGATGAAGTATTACTTATTACATTTTTGCATCAAGAGACTCTTCTAGGGACTTATAAAAAGAGGTGTGAAGATGTATGATTATAAAATTGTTTGAGATGCAAAACGAATAAAGTATAAATGATTAAAATGTGGTCAAAAAGCCATTTGTGACATTTGCAGATAAAACGATGCTTCCTGTTATTGTGTGCACAAAATCAGTTAGGAAGCAGATTACTAACTGAACTTTTTGTGATCTTTGGAATTAAAACTGCTGTCGGTTTAGCATTTAATGGCGTCTCTAATGACTGACCAGCTGAGACCTGCCCCCCCCCAAAAAAAGACAAAATAAATAAATAGTTATGCTTGAAATGAATTTGTGCAGCCTTTTAAGCCCACACAGTGTGATTTTTTTTTTTAATCACGTCATTTTATTAACATGCAGCTGAAAACTCCCAGTGGCATTTTGCAGCAACTTGGCGGTGTTCTCGCCCCCCTGATTAACATTTAACTCCGATCTGGCGGGACCTTGTTGCTACAATTAATTCTCTGTCATCCCAAACCGGGGTCACATACTAACGAGGCCGCAGCCTTCACTGTGTGACACAGCTCTGCACTGCCATTTAAACTAAGACATCCTTATACTGCTCATTTAGTAACACAATAATACTGAAATACATCTATAAATAACTCAATAGTTTGGTTGGCACGTAAGCCCCTCAATGCATTGCTATCTGTAGTTTTGACCAGAGTTTGGACTTTGACCTTCATGTTTAGTTAGGCCTACATACTAGCAAGACTGGAACTGGTTTGTTTTTCAACATCTGTACTGACTACATTGTAGAGCAGCGTGATTAATCATTAAAAGACGGTCTCGATTCAAACAACCACGTGGCCTTATTCCTGAATGACACTGATTCGACTATGTCTATTAAACTTTTGACATGTACGATCACAGCGGAACTGTGGCAACAAGTGACTAAAAAATATATTTGTCATTGAATCATTCAATGACAAAGATTCGTTAAAAAAACTCAGATTTCTCCAGTAATGAAATAAGTGAAGTCTTTATAAGTGAGTCATTGAATCATTCATTCAAACAAAAAAACAAACAAAAAAAATCCAAATTAATTAAACATTTTAAAAATATTTTTCAAAGATGACTCTTGTGCACTCCAAGGCTGAATTTCTGTGGTAAAAACAGTTATTTTGTCAAATGTTATTACATATTAAACCAATAATTTCCTATTTCAATATAGTTTAAAATATAATTTATTTCTGTGATGGCAAAACTGAATTTGCAGCATCATTACTCCCTTCAGTGTCACATGATCCTTCAGAAATCATTCCAATATGCTCATTTGGTGCTCAAGAAACATTTCTTATTATTAACAATGTTGAAAACATTTGTTATTCTTAATCTTTTTTTTTTTTTTTTTTTTTGAAACCATGATACTTTTTTCAAAATTATTTGATAAATAGAAAGGTCAAAAGAAGAGCATTTATTTGAAATAGAATGTTTTTATAACATTATTAGGGCCAGATTTACTAATCAGGGCAAATAAGCCTGAGAGCGCAATTCCAAAAAAGCGCCAAAGGGAGTGGAAAGTTCTGTGCGTGATCTACTGACGACGCGCAAATTACAAATAGAATAGAACATGGACGCAGCCGGATCATTTCCATAATGACAATGCAATCTTCCAAAAGCAGCGCAATTTTTTTTGGGCTGTAAATAATGGTCCAAATACCAGTATATGATTCAAAATCACCTTGCTGATTCATTTAAATATTCTCCCATACATTTTGCGTCTAAAAGGGAAACTCCTACAAATGCATATGCAATAAGGTCAGCCGCAAAAAGAACCCTGTCTACGCCTTTATAAATCCTGACTGAGTTTTTTAATGCCAAAAGAGGCTTTGCGCTGGCGCAGGCTGTTATTAAATCTGGCCCTTAATGTTTGACAGTTGAATGCATCCTTGCTGAATAAAAGGGTTAATTTCTTAAATCCTTACTGACCCCAAAACTTTTGTAAGGTCCGATGCTAATTAGGCCTAATGCTGGCTTAGGCCGGGTTAATATGAATTTAATTTTTTGCTTAAATGTACAATACTTTCTGAAAATTATTTCATTTGTACTGTATGTGGCTGACAAAAAAATAAAATTTGCTCTGCGTTGATAACAGACTTTGAGTGTAATCCGTCATGAAAGTTGGTTCATTTGATTTGAAAGCCGTTGTATTCATATGTCAATTCAGAAATGGAAAAAAAATACATCAATGTGATGACTTTGTTTCAGAAGTGTTTAAAAGCATTTAACTCCCATTTCTGTGTAATCCGTTCACAGTGATATTTAGGCATTTCTTTTATGTTTGTTTTTTAAGTTCACTTGGCCTCCCGTTGTTGGTCCTAAGAGTTCTCACAAGGGTGTCTTTGCTCCGGGCAAATTGTGAAAATCCAGTGAGTTTGCTGATGGAAAAGACTTTACGCTTTCTGCTCCGCTCAGGCCTGGAGATGCAGATATGTTGTCGGTGTAATGTGCATTATATGGATTGCAATAGCGAGACCCCTTGTCAAGTCGAGTTTTATTTAAATGGAGCTTTTCACAATAAATATTGTTCCAAAGCAGCTTTACAGAAAATAAAGCCTTCATACCCCAAGCCAAAGATGACTGTGTGGAAATGCATTCTTGCATTAAAAAATGGCTAGATGGAGTGCAAATGATTCAGACAGCAATGTAATAAGGATTCATTAAGGGCCAGACTTTAACACTTTTTGGCGGTAATAAACTACTGTCAGGATTTACTAAAGATATACAGTGAAAAATTGGTGATGAAAAGGTATGGACACATATGCATTTGTGGGAGATTCCCTTTCAAACGCGAAATTTGAGGCTTGCGGTCAGTTTAGTATGTGTGGCATTATTTAATGCCTTCACCCATTTTGCACTTGACATGGCTGTGTCTGTGTTCATTTGCGCGTTGTTAGTAGATCACCTGCAGGAATTTCCACTCCCATGGGATTGCAGTTGCACACTAATTTGCCCAGTTGTCAATGTCAACTGTGGCATCACTAAATGGCTAATTAAAAGAATATTCATGGATTTATATTTTTATATATGTACATTCTGTATGTTGATTGATTGATTGATTGATTGATTGCACAAACCCAGCCATTTGGTTTAAAATTTTAATTAAAAAATGTAAACCAACTCTTGGGTTTCACCCAATTTGACACAAACATAATTTTTTTTTGAGTGATTGGTTGATTGATTTGATTGATTAATTGACTGACTGGCTGACTGACTGAGGCCCCGTTTACACGTACATGGTTATTTTGAAAAATTGAGACATTTCCCTTCGTTTGTGCCCTTCGTTTACTCACAAATGGAGAATTCACCTCTGAAAACGATTCTTTCTAAAAACTCCGGCCAGAATGGAGATTTTGCAAAACTTTGTTTGCACGTTTGCATGTAAAATGAGAGAAACTGTTTTAGGCAGCCGACGTCACACTATGCAATAGAACTTGCACCTGCGCCAAAAGTGCGACCTATGTTTACATTTTCATTTGGCTATAGTGATCATGGATGTATTCAGAGTAGCAGTTGCATTTATGTTGGTGCAAATCCTTTTCGTCTGTTTGCATTTGCAAACACAGTCAGCTGCTGTCGAGGAGCAGAGACGAATGAGTGCTCTGAGGTCAGCTGTTGTTGCTATTTTCGGGATTCTGATTGGCTAATGTGGGCTTGAGCTTCTCGTTACACTTCCACCTACAGGTTTGGCATGCTCTTGACGGCATATATACACGGGTTCGTGCAAACGAACACTTTTCTGAAAACTAACAGGTGTGCACAATGTTATTTTTCAAAGCGGAGAGGGTGAAATGTCCGTTTATGAAAATAGCCGGCCACGTGTAAACCGACTGACTAACTGACTAATTGATTTGGTTGGTTGGTAGATTGACATGGCATAAAACAGCCAAATGAATACAAATAAAAATGGTGCAAACAAACTATGAGAACTCCTGTGTGAATGGCCACCTTAGATATTCAGTAGGTAGAACATACAAATTTGGATTTTTAATATTTTAGGACAGAACGGAAGTGAATATGATTTGCTCTGTTGATTGTTAGTTTTTCATATCTGTTTTGATAAAAGCTTTACCCGAGAGCAACTTGCCACCAGAGTTTATAGAACAATTGTTGTGTTGGTTCTTTTTCCTGTT
The DNA here is from genome assembly GCF_029890125.1 of Rhinichthys klamathensis goyatoka. Classification (NCBI taxonomy): domain Eukaryota; kingdom Metazoa; phylum Chordata; class Actinopteri; order Cypriniformes; family Leuciscidae; genus Rhinichthys; species Rhinichthys klamathensis. The sequence continues at coordinate 903,324 of NW_026606648.1, read as the reverse complement.
GTTTTGGTGCAAAGGTTTGCGCCTGTGGCAAGCGCTCATTGATCTGTGTGAGTGCAGGGACACACATCATATCCTGGATTCCAGCTACTCTGGAGATTGCACCTTTGTTATGTGTCAGCGCGTGTTGCCATAGCTCCTTTTTCCCCTCCGCTGCCAATGAGGAATTTAATGGAAGTGTTGGTGGGCACGTCAGATTTATTGATGCTGTGGTCAGCTGGAATGCTCAGAAATGCTCCTGTTGTGTCTTTATTCGCTTTAGACTCCCGTTAGCAGTCGTTCATTATTCAGGGCCATGCATTGATGGCTAGCTTTGTGGTTTGGTGGCCTACTATGAACACACTATTCCCTCTGCTCACATTGTGGTGTTTACTAGTGTTATGAGCGAGGTTTTATGGCTCAGAGCTGATTTGTGTGCATTAGCTGAGCCAGAGCTTTATGGAAAATGTCCCAGCACTACTTTTTTATGGGTCAGATTGCTAAGCCTGGGAGACATCATCATCACACATTGAATAAACAAATCATGTTCGTATAATAATTCCTCTTTTAGTACAGCTAATGTGGAGGTATTTGATGCTCAAGTAAGCAGTGTTTATGGTAGAAGCGTATGTGAACAGTCTGCTCAGTATGTCTGCTTTGTTTATTCTGAGTCTGATGGTTATGTTCACTGAACAAATAGAGGAGAAAATGGTTTTAGTGAGGGCCATTTATTCGCCAGGTTCTTATTGTACAGTATGTAGAAGCCTGTCAGATCTGTGACCAAACAAGTGATGGCTGTTGTCATGACGATGGTCCTTCATACTGCATCATGTGATTAGATCATTTCCAGTGGAGGATACTCCTCAACAGTGGTGAAGGAAGCAGAGAAGAATCCATAGAAACTAGTTAAAATTCAAATATTCAACAGCATAAAAGTAGTAGAATATGTAGGGATCTATTATTAATTATTATTAATTTAAATAAAAATATAAATGATTTAAAATAAGTAATAATTTACATTTCCCTTGATAATAATAATAATAATAATAATTTGTTGCAAGCACAGGCACTAACTGTGCTTTGGTCCCTAATTTCCTGTAATTTTTCCATGTAATTACTATAATTGCTACTACTACTACTATTGTTGTTGTTATTGTTTGTATTATAGGAGATTTAATTTCCATCTGATACATTTCAGAATATTCAACAATTTACCAAAGCAAGAAAAATAGATTTTGAGCATGCTGTCACATTTCATCCAAACAAACCTAATTTATCATTCTCAGCTCCTGTAGAGCAGCGCTCATCTCTCACTAATGGTTTTCCCACCATTACAGATTGTAATAATCGTGAACACATTTTGATTTATATTATTTTTCCCCCCTGAAAAGCATGAAAATGCAGCATTGGCTGATATGCCTCGATTAGGTTTGGAGATTGAGGAAGTTGTCCATTTACTGAGACCATTTAGATGTTATTAGGTCTCTGGTAAGGGAGTCTGGTCCTAGAAAAATATAAAAGATCAGTTTCAGCACAGGATATGGGAATGTTGTGGTACTTGTGGGATGTTTTTTTTAATAATGCTCTGTGGTGTTTGAGCACTCCGTGCATAATGAGGAGACATCTCTGCTATGATGGTGATTGATTCTATCACACTCTGAGACCCTCAGCCCTGTCTCCACGCTGGATGATCAGTGAGGTTTTATATTAGCATGATGAATGACTTGCAGTTATGCACCTTGAGAGGTAATGTTCTTTTAACCTCGCTCAAGAGTTGTGCTGAACAGATAACAGCCGCCATATACCATGATTTAACGACTGTCACTACCAATGTGGGTAACATTTTAATAAGGAAAGAAGGTCACAACAAAATCCAGGTTGAAAATACTTTGTATGAAATATCTCCAGAATTAATATAAAAAAAAAAAAAATATATATATATATATTGTAATTAAAGGCACAGTGTGTAAGTTTCGCCTCTAGAGGTCTCTTATTCAAAACAATAACAAAGGCGTAGCTTGATGATGGCGTGAATGAGCGTGGAATCATGGGAGGTGGCGTCTTCACCAATGGAAAGCAATCCGACGGGCCTCAGGCAGAAATCATGTTCATGGATGAGCTAATGTATTAAAGTTACATTACCGTGGTATGAATCAGGGGGCCGAGAGCCTGGGACATTTTACTTTGCTGTTTTTACTATGCTTATATGCCGCAATCGGCAGCTGATGCTCCTTTCGTCTTGTTTTTTTAATGTTTATTTTACGATTAAAGGAACGTTTAATGTCCTCCCACTTCCCTGAGTTTGAACTTTGTTTTAACAACTTAAATTCACATTATGTTATTTCATTCTAATGAAATAGCCTCAAGAGCTGAATTACTGCTCATACAGGTCACTTTATTTGACAAATTGAAATTGTGGGGTAACGCAACGCTGTTTTACTTGGTGAAAACAATCATACCAATACTGTATTTGAGTGTTTTGAAAGTTATGTTTTAACGTTACTCTGTGCGTTCGCTCGATTGGTAGGAGAAACGTATTGCACATTGCAGTGCTAGATTGATATTAAAATTTAATATTAAAAGCTGGATGACTTGTATTGCTAATTGGGATGCAATCAATGGTGGAGAAAATGCTGTATTACTGTTACTACAAATAAAGCTCTATAACACGGATATGATGTCATGAACAGGCGACGCAATGACACGGACCATGACACTGGTTAAAATTACTCATTTCTATGGATTTAAACATTGTTGGGACATTATGGGATAATGTAAGTACAAGTAAATAAAAAAATCACTACAAATCAAATAAAGAATAAAAAAAAAAGAAAAAAAAAGTTGTTATTATTATTATTATTATTATTAATAAAAAATAATAAACCGTTAAATAAAAAGCAGAGTAGTAATATAGAGGTAATGTCAGTTATACTACTTTTTTTCTGGACTTTAGCAAGCTGTGGAGTGCATGTTGATTGTGAGGTCTACATTTGCTTAACATTGTAATGATTTTGGTACCATTTATTACAAAAACCATAACAGCTAAAGCTAAAAGCCATTTACTGGAACAAGCTCAAAGCAATTTAGCTAAACAATTTAGGAAATGCATTTTGGTAGACTTACATTAAAAAGGTAGTCAGGGATCTTTAGTGCTCAGCTCATAAGAAGTGGTTAGCTAATCGGCAGTCTCAGGCCATTTTTTGCTTTTGCTGAAGAACTTTAAACTTGTAATGTTATGTTTCGTTTTTAGAGTATTTGGTGACATTGAGCCATAGGTACCTAGAATATAGAAACAATGACCCAGCATATCTGTAGTCTGAGGGAGATGATTCCTCATTGGCCTTGACATGAATCTCGAGGACACGTCATCAGTTTTGTGAGCCACCTTGTATGGCTAAATAGAAACCATATCTCATTAGCCAATGTTACCCGAGACATGCAGGACAACATTCGTCAATGCCACGATCCTTTCTGCTAACTCTGCATTTCAAAAGTTACTGTAAACCTGTCTCACCTGCACTGGTGTCTTAATCAATCGGATTCGCCGATCAAAAGGGTCTGAGCATAGCCAGAGATAGCGGTTTGTTATTGTAGCAGGGATGCTATCAGTTTCCTACTATAGTGTGTTAGAATTGTAGCCTGTTGTATTGTACAACAGGTGATCATTCTATGGGTATATGATATACACTGTTTAAAAGTTTGGGGTTGGTAAGATTTTTAAAATGTTTTTTAAGAAAAGCATCTCTACTGCAATCTTTAGTGTCACATGATCCTTCAGAAATCATTCTAATATGTTGATTTGCTGCTCAAAAATTACTATTATTATCAATATTGGAAAGAGTTGTGCTGTCTGCTTAAAGGGATAGTTCACTTTGAAATTAATTTTTGGTATGTTTTAGCTTACCTCAAGGGCATCCAAGATGTAGGTGTCTTTGTTTCCGCAGTAGTTTCAATTTTGATATTTTTAGGTCAAACCGTTCTTGCCTGTCAGTCATATAATGCAGGTCCATGGTCACCACCTCAAAGAGCATGCACAGAGAAGTCCAAATTAAACATGATTTAATGACTCGTAAATGTAAGTACACATTGATGGCCTAAGACACGAAACGAGCGGTTTGTTTGAGAAAACGAACAGTATTTATTAGGGGTGGAACGGTACATGTATTCGTATCGAACCGAAACGGTACGGGCGTCACGGTTCGGTGCACGAATTTACACGGAGAATACACGGTATAAAAATAAATAAAACTGTAATGCTACGTTCACACCGGACGCGAATAGCGCGTCAGGCGCGAGTGATTTCAATGTTAAGTCAATGCAAAGACGCGTTACGCGCGTAAAAAATTCCTGCGGCGCGAATGAGGCGTAATGCGGAACTACTGTTAGATACCCGGGTTCTTTAGGGACACATAATCTGTACCATCGGCTTAGCTCTGAACGCGCGTTCACTTCAAACGTTGGCTTTATACGCGCGTCCTATTCGCTTTGGACTAGCGTCGAACTAGACGCGAATTTGACGCTCTATTCGCGTTTGGTGTGACCGTGACCGCATAATGGACAGGCTGCGATGTCAAGATTGCAATGCTGGAGTGTGTGTGTGTGTGAGAGAGAGAGAGAGGCGCGCGATCGAACAGTGGAAACATAAAAAACATACTCCGTCATTTTGTTCATACAGATCATTAAACCTGCAAAGTGTTTACTTATATTTGTGTACACTCGCAATAAAACACAACATTGTGCTTTTGTCACACTGTAAACTCTTGTCAAACTGTAACCTACAACTGTCACCCAACCAAAATCACACACACACACACACACTGTTTTAAAAGCAAAACATATTTATCCAACTCCATTTCAAAACAGTCTGTGGGTCCCATCTTTTGGACAGTCGTCATATTGCATTGGTTTTCATTTCTTGTCCTCGGAGCACTAATCTTACACATTCTACATTGATTAAAAAAAGAAAATCGAATGTGTAATGGTAGTATTATTTTATACAGAAATCAATTATTTATAATTCAGATGAGAATAATGTTACATTGTCAATTAATAATGTTAATTAAAATTAAGGAAAACAAATATATTGATCTGAAATATAGCAAAATAATTTTAAATTCAGGTACAATTACCAAACATATCGCAAGTCTTTTTGTCTTTTTATTAATTTAATTAATAAACTTATTATATAAAACAATTGTCAGTGCACTACAAATAAATGCCTTTATTAATAAAACTTATTTAAAAAATACAATGCCTTCTGCATTTTTGTTTTGCTTTTCCCTCCATTGTACCGAAATCGTACCGAACCGTGATGTCTGAACCGAGGTATGAACCGAACCGTGACTTCTGTGTACCGTTCCACCCCTAGTATTTATATCGTGTTTACCTCTTGTAACCACAGCCACGTCCAAGTGATCTGAGGGCGCGGGCGCAACTAATATTTATCCACATAACATTTATATAGCCTATCATGCCTTTATCATCTACATTCAAAAAGCTGAAGCAAGCAGCCCCCAATGGACATTCATGTTAAAAGATCAAATTTTGTACACACCTTATTAATAAAGCATATGTAGCCTACAGAATAGCAGATGAGCCCAGAATATGAACTCATTGCGTTTAATTACGCCTTAAGCGTTTTCCTCCTCCCATAGAAAACTCTTATTATAAAAAAAAAAACGCTTAATGTGGCTTAATAGGCTACTAAGACAGTGATAAAGATCAAATTCTGTACACACCTTATTAATAAACCATAGTATGTACAGAAAAGCAGATGAGCCCAGAACGTAATGCATTTAATTACACGTTAAGCGTTTTTCTTCCATAGAATTCCCATAGAATACTCATTAGAGTATTAGTAGACTGTAGTAGACTGTCAGTAGACTACTAGGTTAGGGTAAGTTGAATTGTAGTTGCCAAGTTACTTATAGTATAATGTCTGTTGGGGGACCAACGAAATAAAGTGTTAGCAGATATTAAGCAGACTGTCTACTAATGATCTAATGACAGTTAGTTGACATGTACTGTAGCTGCGAAGTTACTTATAGTTAGTAGAATGTCTAAAGTGGACTATCGAAATAAAGTGTTACCAAATTTAGCTTTTTTAATCATCCACTGAATAGATTACCAATTAAAAGGTAATGTCAGTCATTTTCAGTGAGAGTTGGTGATTTTCGGTGACATGCATGAATGTTGCGATGTTGTGAAATGAGATATAGATCTATTTTGGGAGAATTGTGATCAAATTGGGGGCTAATTTAATCAGTGTCACTAGTTTGGGTGCTTTAATGTGTTTGTAATGATACACAATATGCACAACCTAGAGAACGGTACAGCTGTCCTCTGAGAAGCAACAACAAACAACAACCTTCTAACAAATCTCCTGAGGATAACAGTCCAGATGTTTCTTTAAGCTGCGGATAAGTGTGTAAATAAACAATTGTTAACATACAAGGATATTTAGAGATATTGTGAAGTACCTTAGATCCTGAATACAACCTGCAGCTAGATGATGTTTTGTCTCCAGAATTAATTAAGGGTTATAGCAAATCATTAAATTTCCTTGACAGCACTGCAAACTGTGAAGGTGTGAAATCTTCACATTGAAGGCATGGATAAAAGACAAAAATGTGTTGTGTGCATGATAAAGAGAGAGAACATGAGTATGACTAAAATATTCAAGACAGCCTTCCAGCCAATGCAAATGAGTTCAAAACAGTTTCATGGAGGCCTTTAGAAGCACATGAAAGATGAGGAAAACAGTGAAGAGCAAATTACTCTACAGTCATAGTGATCCTGGTTCAAACAAAATTTAAATATACTAAATAATGTTCTTGCTTGAGTAAGGGAAGATCTCTGTTTAAAAAAATAAAATCACAGATCTCCTTTTGCCAATGTGATAAATGTTGTATTTTATAGCGCACCTGGTTGGGGCGAAAACTGGTAGAGTGAGACACTTTTAAGCAATATTTTGAAAAAGATGGGGGGTTTTGTATACTGTACAGTAAAGTTCCCATTGTGAAAAATAAGTAGAGTATTTATGTAAATAATACTTTAAAGGAATATACATAAAAGCTAATTAAATTTAATATTTTATGACACTTAATTGCATGTTAATTTAAATTAATTTCAATGCATTATAGTTGAACCTAAATACAATTAGAGTACAATTAAGGCAATTATGTACATCTTTATATGTAATTTTATAATTGCTTTGTTGTCTTTGAAATATGGTTAAAGTGTACAGCCGAATGTACTGACAAGCATTTATGGTAAACTAAAATATAATTTAATTGTCATTTGAAACTTGAATGTCTTGTTTTTAAATATATTTTATATATTTATATGTTTGTCACACGCCGGAACTCAACTCTCCTGTGAACGCGCAGACGGACGCTACCGGGAACCAGTGATTCTAGTTTATTAAGTTATAAATATGGATATTTTTCTTACAAAACCGCATCGCTTCGCTTCATAAGGCGTTTATTAACCCTCTACAGCCGTATGGATTACTTTTATGATGGATGGATGTGCTTTTTTTTTTGGTCTTTAAAATCTCAGTTACAATTCAGTCCCATTATAAAGCTCGGAAGAGCCAGGATATTTTTGGCTGAAAAAAAAAGGCATATACTATATATATATATAGTATATATATATAGGATGGCTTGAGGGTGAGTAAATTATGGAATAATTTTCATTTTTGGGTAAAGTAACCCTTTAAGTTGAAATGACTTAAACATCCGAGTTTATTTACAGCAGCTTTTTTTTCTTTTCTTTTTTACAGTGCTTCTGTACTTAGTCACTCATACAAGTTAATGCTAATTTAGTTTATATATGAGGGTAAAGATACACAGTTTGATTGTATTTTCAGGCTTTCTCTATAAACTTCACTTCAAAGTTATTTTTAAGTGTTTGTGGCAATGACTTTGAGGACCAAAGTCAGCTCATGGATGTGTCAGGGAGATGGGCGTCATCAGCGCTCTGTGACAAGAGCACTGTAGCGAAACAATCAGCAGTCGTGTCACAGCTCACACTGTGGAACCTGCTTCTCAAAACGCTCCCAATGTGCTGTCAGCCTCCTCAATTCTCACCAATACTTCAGTACGGTCTCCCAAACAAGCTGTTCTGAAATACACATGGGTAATGCTAGCCCTTGTCAACGCTCTGTACTACTGACAGGAATACTTCCCTTATTTCACAAAATTGCACCGCACAAGGCAAATTACAACCAAAGCTAAATTCCCTGTGCAATAATCTAGCATGATTTGTTTGGCTTCATTAGCTTGGTTTCCATCCAAAGTTACAAAAATGTAGCTTATGCACAATATTTGTGAATAAAGCACTGTTTCCATCCCATGTGTTCAAGAGAACAAAACGATCACTTCCTAGGAAATTGGCGCAAAATATCTGTAATACAAATTGAAGTTGCTGCAATTGGGGAAGAAACTGGCTTTTTTGTACATACTCTAAATTACTTGACTCAAAGTGGGCAGACAAAGCGCAATATACTGATAGGTCCATTCTGAGAGGTCATTATACCTATGTTGACAACATTGGACATTCGGAATATCACAGTCATTGACCCAAAATTCTCATTAATAGTGACATATTAGCTATCTTATTGTAATTTCTAATAAATGGAGGCTTAAGGCCGTTCAGTTTATTCTAAGCGTGTCTGTCTCTTTAAATGCTCGAGCTTGTTACAGCAGGATGGATTCTGATTGGCTGTCAATGGTTTTATCCTTCATCAGCTGAATAATATGATTCTGAAAGTGATTCCAACGATATTGTTATAGCTGTGGCAACTCTGCTATTCTTTAATGTTGAGAATGATTTTTAGAACTATCGTTATCTTTATAGTTATCGTCCTTGGTGTGAACAGGCCTTTAATCTGGATGGTCTTCAGGTTAATGCGTTACATGCTTACATATTTAGAAACCCAAATTTAGAAAAATATATATATAAAAATAAAAATGTTTTACTGTATTTTTGATCAAATAAATGCATCCTTGGTGATCAAAAGAGACTTCCAAAACATTCAAAAAAATCTTCCCAACTCCAAACATTTGAACAGTAGTGTAGATTTCCGGCCGTTAAAGGAGAACTCCGGCGCAAAATGAACCATTGGTCTAATAAAACATTGGTACCTAGTCAACCGTTCTCTGAGATTTGTTTTCATGATAATCGAATGTAAAGAGTTTTATCTCTAAAAACTGTTTAGCGTATAACGCTAGTGGGGGCATATAATAAGTAAAAAGAAATCGCTAGTTTATACCACTAACAAGACTCAAAATAGCCCCACACGAACACAGTAACATAATGAGGGTCCCTACATGCAAAACGAAGCATTGAGAACTTTGTAAGTGTACAGACCGTTTAATAAGAAGATAAAGATAAAGACAGTCCACTTCGTGTATACAGACAGGAGCCATCTTTGGAAAACAGTCTCGACTAATCAAACCACGAACGCCATTCATACAGTTCAGCTCACTTAGCACGTCGTTCGTGGTTTGATTAGTCGAGACTGTTTTCCAAAGATGGCTCCTGTCTGTATACGAAGTGGACTGTCTTTATCTTTATCTTCTTATTAAACTGTCTGTACACTTACAAAGTTCTCAATGCTTTGTTTTGCATGTAGGGACCCTCATTATGTTACTGTGTTCGTGTGGGGCTATTTTGAGCCTTGTTAGTGGTATTAACTAGCAATTTCTTTTTACTTATTAAATGCCCCCATTACTAGCGTTATACGCTAAACAGTTTTTAGAGATAAAACTCTTTACATTCGATTATCATGAAAACAAATCTCAGAGAACGGTTGACTAGGTACCAATGTTTTATTAGACCAAAGGTTCATTTTGCGCCGGAGTTCTCCTTTAATATGCTTTTAAACACCTTTACCAGTGTTCTTGGGGCTTGTTTAATGCCAACATCTCAATGTACCTCGATAAAAGTCATTGTGATTATCATTTAATGATTCAGTCTTTTTAAATCTGAAGAGAGGGAGACAATCCTCTTGTCAGCCTTTGCTTTTATGTTGCCATGGTTTGACAGCATCCCTATGTCTCCGGGGCTGTGTACCGTGCAGACGGCATGTCTGTCTGGTTTGGTTTTGACAGGGATCATCTCCACGTCAGATTAACGTGGAATCTTTTTCATGATATCAAAGCCAAATCATTTTTTTGGACTTGCATTGTTTTTACGCTGCTTGTCATTCTCTTGACAGCTAAATGTAACTTTAAAAGGCAAATAACAATGCAGGTTTCTCCTGCTTTGCATTATGTTAGTAGTGCTTATATTTGTATTGGACGAGTCGATGCAGCCACACGCAGAGATAGCGAGCGCACCAGCACATTAGGGAATTGATCATACAGCTGCTACTTCGGAAAGTGTTTGCAAAAGGCCCCAAAGGAGCCCATTCAGCTTATTCCTGTATAATTACCTCAGATGGCTAATGGAAATCGATGGCATGTCTGTCGCATCAGCTTGATATGCTGTGCTTTGTAATGAAAGTTCACATACCTTTCCAGGGCTGAACAGGAGGCCTGTTGGTTCAACCCTTTGACATGCCAAGTCAACGCTTTTGGCAGTAACACAGTAATGGAGGGAAGGCCCAGTTAGACAGAGATGCTTTCCTACTTAATTAGCCAAATTGTGACTCTCAGTGCTGAAGCTTATCTTGCCATAAAACATGCTGGGCTTTTATGAGAGGAGGTGATTTTAGTCGTGTCAGACAGAGTAGATGTTAGTGGCTGTAGGGCAAATTAGCTGTTAAACTATTCCAAAACTCAAATCAGGATACAAGATTTAATGGAGGGAGCAGATGACGCAAGTGTACAAAGGCAGTTGTAACAGAATTGTTTGTTTTGTCATTGAAAATGTTCTTTGTTTATCTAAAATCTGCTCAATTTATTCTTTGGTCAATCTTAGTCAATATTATTTCTTAATAATTCGTTTTATTGTGTGCTTTTATCTTAGAATATCTGTGTAAACAGTTCATATTCATAAGCATTCCATTTATTTCAAAGACGGTTGTTTGGCTGGCAGAAAAGAAACACATGTGTGTGTGGTTTCTGTTTTGTTCTTATTGTGTTTTTTTTCTGTTTTTGTTGTTTTGTTCTAATTGTGCTTTTTTGTTTTTTTGTTGAACACCCATGATTACACTCTAAAAAAAAAGCTGGTTAATGGGTTATTTGGCACCCCAACGCTGGGTTGTTTTTATTCAGATGGTTGTATTAAATGTTTGACCCAACATGTTTTATTGAACTCAACTTTTGATTAAAAATTACTGGCTTAAAATTAACCCAAAATACGTTGAAAATTTCAATCACACACAGTATTACTAGAGTAACAACACAGGCAACAGTAATAATCAAAAGATTAACATTTATTAATTAGCAAGAACACCCAGGAATGCACAAAAATATAGGCAAGAGTTAAAGGGCACCTATTATGCCCCTTTTCACAAGATGTAAAATAAGTCTTTGATGTCCCAAGAGTGTGTATGTGAGGTTTTAGCTCAAAATCCCCAACAGAATTTTTTTTTTACAGCATGTTTAAATTGTCACTTTTTGGGGCTGAAAAAAAACCCACACCGTTTTAGTGTGTATCCCTTTAAATGCAAATGAGCTGCTGCAGCCGGCACAGAGAGCGGGGCCTCACAAGCTCGCACTCCTTCAGGACAATCTCATCTCACGGAATGATAATATCAAAACAGAACCTCTCAGTAGCGGTGTTCATTTCGACCCGGAGTCGGACAATAATGCCCTCAGAGCCAGAGAATATATGCTGTATGGAGATAGAACAGGTATAGTTTAGTTTAATTACGATTATAACTTATTTTTCATCTTGCTTTTATCCACTATTAGTACAAGCCTGTTGTAGCGGACCGCGTCCGAATAATGGGAAAAATGTACTGATGGGTTTTATGAAGTTTATTGTACATCACACAAAAGATGAATCGTCAGTTTTACTCCAGAAAAATACCGTAAAAGCTGAATAAACAGCATAAGAAGTGCGCATTAAAGTCTTATCCATAAACTCTCTCTCTCTCTCTCTCTCTCTCCCTCCCTTTCATTATCAACATACACAGCGAATTACAGAAAACACTCATTACAACTAACAGTAAACAAATATACATAGACTTTATGCCTTTTCAGTGGGTGCTTAATAAACTGGTAAACTTTATATCTGAAAAACAACTCTGATGAACTGTAATAAAGTTCCCATTACTGCCGTGATCAGTACACTGTAATGAATTGCTGTAAAAATTACAGCATTATTTTACAGCAGCTGGCTGTATTCTAATAATACAGCATATTGCTGTAAACTGCAATGCATTCTGGGGTCGCGCGGCGGTTTGATTCAAAATACAGAATATTGCTGTAAATTTCAAATCTTCAGAGGCATTGTGATCTTCAACGGTCGTGTCGGCGGCGGCAAGAGGAGTGATTCTCAACTCTGTGGTAAGTGACTTATTATTTCAGTTTCTTATTTTTCATGTTGGGTTACTCGTAGACTATGAAGGTAACGTTATATTCGCGGTTCATATTGGTAACTTAACCCCGGATCACACATCCTCCGACCGCGGGGCGCGAGGGAGACTTGCGCGGGGCTTCAGCAGCGCGGACGCGGTAGTATTTCACACATTCCTCGGGATCTACGGACTCCTATGTTAAGAATTACATGCTTTAATGACAACAGTCGGTATTCACACGAGCTTCGTGTTGATCAGCACACTTCGTCGTGATTATTTGATGGTGTAAATCAAATCAAAATCAAGTCATCTGTTAAAATGGGTGCCGAAATTAAAACGGCGTTGTTAAAACCTTGCGTCAGACTCACAGAGGATGTGTGTCATATAACGTTAGCCTACATTTTGAATGGTGCTGTGTAATACCAGTTTTGTCGCATGTTTAATATGCCGGTGTAAAAATCCCTTACATTTCAGTACATATTAGCTATAGCCTACTCTGTGTGTGTAATTAGCTTATTGTTTGTATAATGCCTTTGTTCATTTTATTTAAAAGAAAGAGTTCCTGCACTCTGAATACTAAAATATAGTTTAAATGTAAAAAGCTGAAAAATAAAAATGGTATAGTAAAAAATAACTTTTGCCACATGTGCTATTGTTTTAGGAGACACTTTGACAAGTGGACACTGGAAGGCCAAGTTGTGTGTGAGGAGAGCATTCAGCCCAGCTTCCTGTCTGGCCTTGCCATATACTGTTCACTGCATATTACATATGCAATCAGGAGGAGGCACCTTGGAGTTCATTTAAAGGTAATGATTGAATTCTTAACAACTTCAGTACATTTTACACATGTATTCAATATCAGAACTTGCCTTTAGATATATTATCTGTTGAGTTAATGAGTCTTAGGCCCCATCCACACTACTGCGTTTTAGTTTAGAAACGGATAATTAAAACGAATACGATCTCCGTCCACACCAGCGTTTTAGCTGCGTATTAGAATTGATCTCCATCCACATTAAAACGACTGAAAACGCGGATCACGTGACCATTCACCAACACTGGGCATGCGTTAAACACAACTTCATTGATAAAATTATCCCACCATGCTCTGGGTTAACCCCAAACCGACGCTCCATGTACGGTCAACGGCGCCGCTGCACACGGGAAATTGTCACAGATCGCTCGAATAATAGCTCGACTCCGGCGCATGTAGGCAGTTATAGCGTTGTAAAATGCAGAATTTACTTGTACAACAGCTGCTAGCAAAGATATACGCCATGACTGATGACACCCAATCACAGAGCCGAGCGTGAGCCTCTACTACGTCATCGTTTCTAAAGTCCTCCGTTTTGACCCGTCTACACTAAAACGCCCTCCGGAGATTCAAAACGAAAAACGGATCGGCAGCGTTTCTAAACTTCTCCGTTTTTGCCGTTTTAGTGTGGACGGGAAGTGCAAACGTAGCAAAAGGTCTCCGTTTTTAAACGAAAACGCAGTAGTGTGGACGGGACCTTAATTACATATTTTCTGTTTCCTGGCCCTTTAGGTGCTTTGTATGTATCAATCCGGAGAGAGGAACAAAGAAGTCCAGAGGAAAATTGCCATCTAAAACGACAGGGCAAATGGTACAGAAGAAACAGGTTGCAGTGAACCCACATGTTGCCACTCTTCCCAGCAAAGTGATGGGTTATCAGTGGAATTTCTGAAATGTAAGTAACACACACACACACACAAAAATCTATTTTTTCTTTAATTGTAACCTTTTAATATTCTTTATCTGTCTCTAACTGTATCTGTCATCCCTCTATCGGTCTCTGACTATATAATTATGTTTTGTAATATATCTAATATATTGTCCTTTTCAATATTTCTAGCCACTCTTTGCATCCTGTGATGGAACAGCATCTGGAGCTGAATTATTCTCCATTTTTGATCAGAAGTTTGTTGGACTCACTTGGGGCCTTGTTGTTTGGATATGTTTGTCTGGTAATGAAGTGGTGAAAATTCATCCGTGTCTGTGTTTTTCAGAACCATTTTATTATGATCATGTAGGGGTGTGCGATATAACGGTTTTTGATCGTGGACGATTAAAATGTCTCCACGATCTGCTTTTGAAGAAATATCGTAGTATCGTGCATTTTATCAGTGGCAGTTCTGGCGCCGAGCTCCGTCTCAACATACAACAAATGTTAACGCAGAGGAACGGGACACTGCAGTTCAAAGAAGTTCATTATTTGCATGTGCTTTAAAGCCTTGCTGGTTAAACATGTAATTCACGTGCTGATGCGCTGTTCTGACGTGTGCTTTCTGAGCGCATACACCCTAAGCACACGGGCACTAAAAGCCTGTCTAACAGCGTCTGTTTACTGGACTACGTTATAAGTTATCTTTGGAGTCTTATTGCGCTAATATTGTCAAATACACACAAGGTTTACATAAACAAAGTTGGTTATGTCTAAAGTGAAAGCAAACAGAAAAAAAATGAGAGAAAATCTGCTTGTCAAATGCGTGTATATTAGACGCGTCGCGTGCAGCTCTTAAAGCGACAGTAGCCAGTTAGTAAACAAGCTGCCTCTTGTCCTTAAAGAGATAGTTCACCCAAAAATAAAAATTCTGTCATTATTTACTCACTCTAATGTTGTTCCAAACCTGTATTAATTTCTTTCTTCTGTTGAAAATAAAAGTTATTTGGAAGAATGCGGCTAACCAAACAGTTGCTGATCCCCATTGACTTCCATAGTAGGAAAACATGTACAATGGAAGTCACTGGAGTACAGCAGCTGTTTGGTTAGCCACATTCTTCCAAATAACTTTTATTTTCAACAGAAGAAATAAACTTATTCGGGTTTAAAACAACTTGAGAGAGTAAATGATGACAATTAAAATGTTTGGGAGAACTATCCCTTTAATGTTAATAAAACAACAAAACACAAAAGAGGAAATCACTCACTGCTCTTGACTGAGAACTTTAGTAGTAGCTTTAATAATAATCAATGTATAATTTATACAGTGAAGTCTATGTTGTGTTTTATTTTCGTATTTGTTCATTTATCCTAATTACTTTCTTCAATGCTACTGTTAAATACCCCTACTGTAGCTGAAAAAATAAAGCACTGTTTATTTCATTTGTATATTAAGTTGTGTATGCTTAATGTGTATCTTTGTTCCTAATTCTTAATAACAAAGAAAATAATGATAAAGATTTTTATCTACGCCACTTTGGCCTAAATGTCTGCCATTCTTTTTTCTTTTGTTACCTATAAGGCTTTTTTTTAAATAGGGACATTAGTTTGTCTGTAATGCTCAGTCACTTGCAAAATAGTAAAACCAACATGAAAAAGAATCGTGATAAAATCGTGATTTTCCTGAAAAAAATCGTGATATGATATTTTTGCCATATCGCCCACCCCTATGATCATGTTGGCCAACTTGTTTTAAATGTATGTCGTTTGCATATTTCTTCTTTGTGTGAAGGGCCATGACGGCTAATTTGTTTCAAGTAATTAAAAAATATTTAATTTCATCATGTCCATTTTTAAAAAAAAATGCAAGTTTGTAAATAAAAATTAAATCAAAATATACAAAATACACTGTTTTATTACTTTTTTTCATGCATATTTTAAAGTTATAAATTAAACAAATGTTGACCTGTTTTTCAAGATTAGGATGTTGAATAATTTGTTTGTTTTGTGAAGTAATAGGGGAATTAAGTTGTGCATTATACAACACTTAATGTATTTAAAAACAATTTGCATTTGATGAATAATTAACATTTCAAATTCAGCTGCCAGTCATTAATATTCAGACATCAGGAAAATATATTGTATATACTGCATTTTACATATTTCCTCTAGATATAGCAAATACAGAGAATCATGTAACTTACTGTAAAAAATACAACAATTTAAAAAATACTGTAATCAGAGAATACAGTAAAATTCTGTAAATTAAATTACAGACGCTACTGTAAAAAATACAGTAACTGGCTGGCAACCCTGCTGCCAGTATTTTACTGTAAAATTTACAGGTAATTTTTAACAGTGTAGGCTAACGTTAGGCATATCGCTCTGGAGACTGTAAGCTGGATCACGAACAGTTGGTACAGATCATAGACTAAAAAAAGATGGACGACGCCCCTTCGCTCTCTTCCATTGCTCAGAAGTGAAGCCGCCAGTGTCCCGATCATAGACAGTAAAAGAAATGGACACAGCGACCCCATAGACTTCAACGGAGAAAAGTGAAGTCAATTAGAAGCACTCACTTCCTGATTGCCAAGCGCACTGCGCAGGCTCAAACTGAGCTTGACGACGGAGATGTGACGTGAGCAACCTCTCTGACAGTTGTACGTCTTCTAGTAGCTGTGCCAAGAGGAATCTGTATCATTCCCTTCCGAATCTTGCAGAGACTGAGAGCGTGAGTATTAGCTGTCCATGAGCTAGCAGCAGGAGCAACTTTATGACTCTCTATTGGCTTCTCCCTTGACTTTATGCCTCCACGTCCCCCCGATTGTCCGCAAGTTTCTCCTCCTGTCTGTACGGTAATTTCTCTACTGTGCGACAGAGAGTCGCGTGTTATGACGCAATCGTTAGCCTATTTTTATAAAAACTGCTTCTACGGGGCCATAACGTAAGATACAAGGTAATGGAGCCTTTTATACATTGGCGTGTTTCTTTAGAAATAAACAATGGACAAATGGAGTCTTTAAACGCCTCGGATGTAAAGTTATTCGCTGTCAAAGTGATGCCAAAATGAATGGGAGTCAATGGAATGCTAACAGCAAGTGAAGGCTTGCTAGCCAATGGCGGCCCCCAGGGATACTTCAGTTTCCGGCTGGTGGATTACCCCCTTGGTCCCGATATGGCGCTGACATCTTGGAACTTGAGTCTGTGCAGTAGCGATCTCGGGACCAGACCTGCGTAGTAGTGAGCAGGAAGTAAAACCGCAAAATCAAGGCCCCGCCCACACTCTCGCAGAATCAATCGCAAGCACACGCTCCTGCATTTTTAAAAATGAATTATAGAAATTTAGATATTAAATTTAAAGCTCCAATCTCCTCAGTCCTCCGAAGATCCTGAAAAAAAGTCTGTTGGTGCTTCAGTGACTACTTCGCTCAGAGAACCTGTCAATCACAGCTGTCAATCATGACGTCACAGCACCACATCAAATAACTAACTAAAAACAAACTTATTTTAAAAACAAACACTTGAACTTACATCAGCGTGATAAAAATATAGTATACAGTAAATGACAGAAACCATCTTTGGAAAAAAGATATTTGAAGTGTAATTTAATTGTTTAGTTTGTCTCTTATGCCGTTGAATAACATGGGGAGGCGGGGTTTATGACCTATACTAGGACCAGCCACCGGGGGACGACCGAGACGTTTTGGCTTCACTTTTCAGGGCTTGTGCGGCACGCTTGGTAACAAAACACCAGGGCCGAGCCGTGCTAGTGCGTGCCAGGGCCAGTCGCGTTTCCACTGTCACTTCCGGGGCTTGATCGGGGCTTACTCGGGGCCAACGGCCAGGATTTCTGGCCCGTCAAATACCTTGGGCCAAAGTGGGCCAGCTCGGGCTAGAGGCGTGCTCAAGGTAGAAGACGGAGTTCATCGGTGTTATGGAAAGTTATGGTCTGCGGCAAGATGCACATTTCACTTTTTCATATCGCGCAAAATAATCGCTGCTCGAAATGGAGAATCTCCTGTACTGGTCTGCCGAAGATACCAAAGCTCTTCTGAGCATTTGGGCAGAATTAAGGGTACAACATCAATTTGACGGCGTGTGAAGAAACAAGGACGTTATAAAATACATCGATTCAGCGACGCTTCCAGTTCGGAAAAAAAATTTAAAAGTTGCGGGCACAGTATTGTACAAGGCGATTAAAACGCACAATGGACAAAGCGGAGCCAGGGCTGGACTGGGACAAAAAATCGCCCCGGGCATTTTGGCCCAGACCGGCCCACTACATATGATCATAAACACAACCGAACTTTGCACGCCCTTGAATATGTATACCAACTCCTATTAAAACCAGTAATGCCATGTAATAACTGAATCAGGATTTAGTGAAATCTGTGGTGAGTGCACCTCTGTCCCTCTAGGGTTCGGGGGCATGCTCCCCCGTAAGAAAATGTTGTGCTTTTTAATGTTAAATTCATCAATCTGGTACACTTTGAGAGTTCAAAATAAAGAGCTCCATCCCATATTCAGTGTGCAAATTGAACAAAGAAAAACCCAAAACTCTTTTAGTTGTGATATAGTGTCTGTATACATTACACTACTATATAGTTATAATATTAATCCTATGGCAATAATAGCCATATGTTGTAAAACAAATGCACTGAAAAATAAAAGCAACTTTCATAATTAGTTTCGTACTAATTTCTATACTTGAAAGAGAGAAACACATGATCTTTTATTTTGACGGAAAGAGCATCAAGCTTTTATTTTGGCGAAAAACATACAAACTTGTCTCATTACAATTCTAATAAAATGCGTAATCATCAAATATGCAGATGTGGAAATAATGCGTAACTGGGTAGTGGGTTCCAACATAGCCTAAGTGTTCTGAAAGTAGCCTAGTTCTGCTTACCACAGTTCTCTACACTCACTCATCTCTCTCCTTATCCTCCTTACTATCCTCATCAGCCACTTGAAGGGCCTTTGAAGTTTCTTTTTTTTCACGCTATTTCACTGCACATTCCTTGCGTTTCTTCTCCATCGCTCTGACTATTTTGACAGATACACACTGACACTGCTCGCTCACTCGCTCACTCAAAGCTATTTAAAGATGTGATTGGACCAGCCCAGTGTCAATCAAGAAAATAACCAATGGGCCGCTGATCTACGCGTTTCATCATGCATTCATCACGTCTGTGAGGAAAAAAAAAATACCTACGCTGACTTTTTTGTCCAATGCATTACACCGGCACAAAGATCCCAGAGGCGCCAATTAAACAAAACTAAACGCAATGGGCCGCCGATGTACGAGTTTTATGGGCCGTTCAGACAATAAATAAATAAATAAATAAAATAAAGTACGAGATGTATCGGCCCACCGGGAAAATGCCCGGTATGCCCGATGGCCAGTCCAGCCCTGAGCGGAGCCCAGAGAAGGAACTTTCCATGGTTCGACTTGATGGACGGTGTGCTGGGTCACCGTCCCTCTGTTAGTGGCGACTCGCGAGACAAGTCGGGACACTATTGCAGCCACGGCCGGTGAGTTATATACATGCTATCTTCCTAACTTAAAAAATAAATACATTCATAACACCCGCTGAAATGGGTATGACGTTTGATTCAGAAAGGCGTGTTAAGGACGGGGTTTAGGACAGCGCTGTGGGGCTACTGGCCCGGCAGTGGAAACGCAAGCCCGGTGCTTAAGGCCCAAGGCCACTGGCTCGGCTTGGCTCGCTGTTAGCTCTGGCCCGGCCCTGGCCCGACAGTGTAAACGCGGCTATTCTTGTCAACAGCTGCTTTGGCTTCGAAACAATGTTGGACTGTTTAGCTCACTCAGGGCTAAAACTGCAGTGTTAGTCAACAGTTGTGGGCGGAGCTTGTGCAAAAGTAGGCCTACGTCACATTGCCCCAAATCTTGTTCTGAGACCGTGCTTATGATTTATGGGGATTTAAAAGAAAGTACTGGGTGGATTTTTATCATTATATATAGGGTGTGCACACACACTGCCAACACACATTTATGTTCAAACACCATGTAAAAGTGAATTTTGCATAATAGGTGCCCTTTAAAGGGTAAGTTCACTCAAAAATGAAAATTCTGTAACAATTACTCACCCTCATGTCGTTCCAAGACTTTCATTCATCTTCGGAACACCAATTAAGATATTTTTGATGAAATCCGAGAGCTTTCTGATCCCCCTCCCTTTAAAAAAAAAAAAAAAGTTAATATTTAATAGGCTACCTTGCGTTTAAAATCAAATTTAACAGGCTCCTTATAACCTGCACATAAACAAACAGTACAGTGTTTTGTGAACATATGTTAGCATCCAAATTAATTAGATTCAGTATTATGACGAATAAAAATCAGTTTATTTATTCAAGGAAATAGGCGTTTCCATCACGCTAGATGACCGATGCTGACTGACACATTTAGCTGACTGACATCTCACCCCTTTGTTCGTTTGTTGCGTTGAATTAATTTACAGATACAATAAAATGTATACTATCCATTTCACCGAAGAAATGCATGTAGGGATTGAGAACTGCTCTCTCCTGACGATATTTTCTTTTTATATTGCTTGCAAATAATTTTACCATTATCTTTTGAAGTACTGTCAATGAGGAAATATGTGTTTTGCCTCTGGGCACACCTGGCTAACTGGATCACGCTAGCCAGTCAAACCTTAATGTCTTGGCTGGAACTTTAGAGGCAAAAAATTCACTACAAATTTGCACTAATCTGGAACATCTAACACTTAAACATAAGAGTTGAAAAACTATGTTGTTAATTTACCCGAGATCAAGAATTAGACGCTTAACTCAATCTTGAGCTCAAGAAAAGTGTATTTCCGTGACCTAGTGGCTGAGTGTGCCAGTCCTATAAACTGACAAAGGCCACTTTGCTGCCAAATCAAAACTGACAGCTTCTAATGAAGACAGAGAGAATTCATAGTTTCAATTTCACAGTCAGCAACATTTAGTGACTAGGGCAGAACAGCATGTAAGTGGCAGCTCACACTGCTATTAGAATAGGTAAGGTCAAATCTTTCAATGAGTAATTAATTTCACCAGCTGTTACTCCACGGGGGGAACATAAAAATACATGTGCCTGTGGACTTCATTGTTTTTAAGGAAAAGTGGTTTTAATAAGGAATTAATGTTTGCTGTGTGTGTGTGTGTGTGTGTGTGTGTGTGTGTGTGTGTGTGTGTGTGTGTGTGTGTGTGTGTGTGAACACATTTGTTAAGACTGCATAAACAGCCTACTTTAAGAGTTCGCATTTGCGTGCACAAGCTATTAAGTCTCTGCTATTGTTGATCTGTTTTGTTCTTTATTCGAGGGAAAAGCTTAAATAATCCTGTCCTGTAACCCCAATGCAGTTCTAATTGCTCGACTGAGCATTCGGTCTTATTTTGCTACTGAAATAAAAGCAGCTTAGCCATTGATATTTTCCCCTTAAACTGTAAAAATAATTGCCAGTCAAATATTTTGATATGAAAGCCAATCTCCACTTTCGAGTAAAAAAATAAGTAAGTAAATTAACTTTGCATTGTTTGTCAAATACAAAGTCATAACTTCGAGAGACATCGCAATTGTAAGTTATAACATCATTTTATTTTATAATTATTAATTATAATTAATTGTAATATTAATTGACAATTAGTTTTTTTATTTAGTAGTACAGTATATATTTTTTGCTCTGCAGCAGAAATGTGCTTCTATACAAACTACCAATTTTTGTATTAATATATTTATTGTGGAATAAGAGAAAACGTCTCGGTTACATATGGTAACCCTCGTTCCCTGAGGGAGGGAACGGAGACGTAGGTCAGACTGACCAATAGGCCAATCTACTTCGAGTGAAACTAAAACAAGCCAATGCACACTGGCATGCAATCATTTGCATCAGCTGCGCGTCCTCGTCAGCGCGGGTATTTAACAGCAGCTGTTATGATTGCACACTAGTTTTTTGCTGAGGAGCCAAACCTGAAAAAGCTGGCCGCCCCAGCGGGCGGCAGCAGATGTGGCGACGGGACCTACGTCTCCGTTCCCTCCCTCAGGGAACGAGGGTTACCATATGTAACCGAGACGTTCCCTATCGGTCAGTCACTACAACGTAGGTCAGACTGACCAATAGGAATCCCTACCAAAGCGCCACAGCTGCTGCACCCCATCCAGCGCCCCATGCAAGCCTCTACACCTTCTTGCCTAGAAGGACGATAGGAGGAGGCTACACACAGAGTGTATCTGTCACTGTTGTTCCGTAATAACCCATACAGTGAGATTATTGGATAACACTGGGAAAGCGTGCCCTTCAGTTAGGAAGGAGGACGCTGCGGAAGCCACTTACTTCAAGGAGTTATGTGGGGAATACATATGGACTAGCCCGAAGGCTGTACTACATATGAGATAGTGGGTGACTTAGCCCAGGGGAAAGACACGGGCTTCCGTTAGGAGCAGCCGTGGAAAATATACACATATGGGATCCCCGTAGGGTCACACATATGGAACCCAGCCCAGATCCGGTTCTCAAGGATTCAGCGGATAAAGGCCTGGCACCGGACGCTCCGCCATGTCCGGGCCGAGGGGTTTTTGGAGGACTCGACAGGTTTTTCACTCTGGAGCAATAAGGGTGCACAGTAGGGTGCAGCAAGCCGACAGAGCCGGGCCTCTCGGTGCTTCTACCCGTTTAGGGTGAGAACACGGGAGGAGACCGGCTCTACACCTAGGCTATAATATCTAGCGAACGTGTTAGGTGTCGCCCAGCCCGCAGCTCTACAGATATCTGTTAGCGAGGAGCCACGTGCCAGCGCCCAGGAGGATGCAACGCCTCTCGTGGAGTGTGCATGCAACCTGAGCGGGCAGGGCACGCCCTGAGCTTGGTAAGCCAAGGCGATGGCATCCACTATCCAGTGGGCCATCCTCTGCTTGGAGACAGCCTTTCCCCTCTGCTGGCCTCCATAACAGACAAAGAGCTGGTCTGAGGTCCTGATGCTTTGAGTTCTGTCCACGTACATACGCAGAGCGCGAACGGGACAGAGCAAAGCCAGGGCTGGGTCTGCCTCCTCCAAAGGCAGCGCTTGCAGGTTCATTACCTGGTTTTTGAAGGGAGTGGTAGGAACCTTGGGCACATAGCCAGGCCGGGGTCTTAATACCACATGGTTGTCACCCGGCCCGAACTCTAGGCACGATTCGTCGACCGAAAATGCGTGCAGGTCTCCTACCCTCTTGACAGAGGCCAGTGCAACCAGTAGCAAAGTCTTCATGGAAGAAGCTTTAAGTCTACTGACTGCAGAGGCTCAAAGGTAACATCCTGAAGTGCTCGAAGCACCAGGGGAAGATCCCAAGAGGGTATGGAGTGGGGTCGAGGAGGATTTAATCGTCTCGCCCCCCTAAGAAACCTGACGACCAGGTCGTGCTTCCCCACTGTTTTGCCATCTACGTGGTCGTGATAAGCTGAAATAGCTGCAGCATGTACTTTGAGGGTGGAGGGAGACAGCCTTCGCTCCAACCCTTGCTGCAAGAAGGAAAGCACAGACCCTATCGAACATCTTCGGGGGTCTTCTCGGCGAGAAGAACACCACTCGTCGAACAGGTTCCACTTCAGGGCGTAAACACGTCTCGTGGACGGCGCCCGTGCTGAAGTGATGGTGTTAAGTACCTCAGGGGGTAAGTCACCTAGAACCTCCGCGTCCCGTCCAGGGACCAGACATGGAGTTTCCAGAGGTCTGGACACGGGTGCCATAGGGTGCCCCGTCTCTGAGTCAGAAGATCCTTCCTCAGAGGAATGGGCCAGGGAGGGACTGTCCCAAGGAGCATGAGTTCTGGGAACCAAGTCCGGGTGGGCCAATAGGGAGCCACCAGAAGGACCTGCTCCTCGTCCTCCCTGACTTTGCACAGTGTCTGTGCAAGTAGGCTCACTGGGGGAAACGCATATTTGCGGAGGCCCCGGGGCCAGCTGTGTGCCAGTGCGTCCGTGCCGAGTGTTACCTCGTTCAGGGAGTAAAACAGCTGGCAGTGGGAGGTCTCTGAAGAGGCAAACAGGTCTACCTGAGCCTCTCCGAACTCTCTCCAGATCAGCTGAACCACCTGGGGGTGGAGTCGCCATTCTCCCGGAAGCACAGCTCGTGATAGCTCGTCGGCCACACGGTTGAGCACGCCAGGGACATACATGGCTCGAAGCGACCTCAGACGCTTCTGACTCCAGAGGAGGAGATGGCGGGCGAGTTGCGACATGCGACGGGAGCGTAGACCACCTTGTCGGTTGATGTACGCCACGGTCGCAGTGTTGTCCGTACGGACCAGCACGTCCCTGCCCCGTAGTGGCCTTTTCAGGCGGCTCAGAGCGAGATGTACTGCTAGCAACTCGAGGCAATTGATGTGCCAATGCAGTTGGGGAGCCGTCCACACCCCTGACACTGCATGCCCATTGTACGTGGCACCCCAGCCGGTGGCAGAGGCATCTGTGAAAACCACAGCATGCCTGGAGACCTGTTCCAAGGGGACTCCTGCCCGAAGGAACGAGAGGTCTGACCACGGGCTGAAGGTCTGGCGGCAGGCCGGTGTGATTGCCACCCGGTGAGTGCCATGATGCCACGCCCATCTCGGGACTCGGCCGTGAAGCCAGTGCTGAAGCGGTCTCATATGAAGCAAGCCGAGCGGAGTTACCGCTGCTGCCGCTGCCATATGCCCCAGGAGCCTCTGAAAAAATTTCAGTGGGACCGCTGTCCTGCCTTTGAACGTGTTCAAGCAGTTCAGCACCGACTGAGCGCGCTGCTCTGTGAGGCGCGCTGTCTGTGCGACCGAATCCAACTCCATACCGAGAAAAGAGATCCTCTGCACAGGGGCGAGTTTGCTCTTTTCCCAGTTGACCTGAAGGCCCAACTGGCTGAGGTGCGTGAGCACGAGGTCCCTGTGTTCGCATAACTGATCTCGAGAGTGTGCTAGTATAAGCCAGTCGTCGAGATAGTTGAGGAGGCGAACGCCCTGTTCTCTCATGGGAACAAGGGCCCCCTCCGTGACTTTCGTGAAGACACGGGGAGACAGGGACAGCCCGAAGGGCAGGACCTTGTACTGATATGCTCGACCCTCGAACGCAAAGCGCAGAAACGGCCTGTGTCGAGGAAGAATCGAGACATGAAAGTACGCGTCCTTCAGGTCGATCGCTGCAAACCAATCTTGGGGACGGATGCATCCGAAAATGCGTCTCTGCGTGAGCATTTTGAACGGTAGCTTGTGGAGGCTCCGATTCAAAACTCGCAGATCCAAGATCGGTCGTAACCCACCACCTTTCTTGGGTACAATGAAGTAGGGACTGTAGTGCCCCGACCCCATATCGGCTGGAGGGACCGGCTCTATCGCGTCCTTCGCCAGTAGGACTGCGATCTCCGCACGCAAGACATGGGCATCGGCTGCTCTCACTGTAGTGGAGTGGATGGCCCGAAACTTGGGGGGACGCCGGGCGAACTGAATCGCATAGCCGAGCCTGATGGTCCGAATGAGCCAGCGAGACGGACTGGGGAGCGCTAACCAGGCTCTCAGAGACCGTGCAAGCGGGACCAAAGGGACTGTAGGCGTACCCGGAGTGGGGCAGCGAGGTGGAACACAGGGACGTGGCTCGGGAGGCTCTCTCTGGGAGGCGGCCCGTAACAGGGTCTGTGTGTGCTGTGCAGCACTTACCTGGTTCCACGGGGCAGGAGGTGCAGGAGGCGGCTCGGTGGCGTTCTCAAACTGCACACTGCTGCTCACTGGCGACAGAGGAGGCGGATGAGAGTGGTGAGGATTCTGTCCCCCCACTGCTCTCCGGGTCCTCTTCGGACCCAGAGATGGTAGAAACTGCTCTTTTATTGAAAATTTGGGTACCGCTGGTTTTAAGGCCAGCGGCGGAACAAAACGAATACAGGATTTTCCACCCGGCCCTCTTCCGGGGGAAGGAGCGATGCGGTCACCGTCTCCTGGAGAGCAGTCCCTTCCATCTCCGGGTCGCCCGTCCTGGGGCCGCTTACCTCTGGCTTTGCCACCCTTCTTGGCGGGGGCCTGGACGGGCGGGGCGGCCTGCCTGCGACTGGCTCCACGGCGCCGTTTAGGTGGAGGCTGCTGCTGCAGCGCGGGAGCAGGGGCAGACGCAGGAGGACACCCCCGGCGACGAGCAGACTGAGGAGCCGCAGGCGGTGGGTTGGAGGCAGCAGCTGACCGCCGCGGCAGGATATGCTTGATGGCCTCAGTCTGCTTTTGTACAGCCGAGAACTGCTGGGCGAAGTTCTCGACCGCGTCGCCGAAGAGGCCGGTCTGGGACACGGGGGAGTTGAGGAACCGGAGCTTCTCAGCCTCACTCATGTCTGCCAGACACAGCCAGAGATGGCGCTCCTGGACCACCAAGGTGGACATCGCATGACCCACTGACCGCGCGGTGACCTTCGTCGCACGAAGCGCGAGGTCCGTTGCGGCACGAAGTTCCTGGAGAACTTGTGGATCATGACCACCCTCGTGCAGGTCCTTCAGTGCCTTGGCCTGATGGACCTGCAGCAACGCCATGGCGTGCATGGCAGAGGCAGCTTCCCCACAGGCCTTGTAAGCCTCGTCGAATAGGTCCGACGAGTACCTACAGGCCCGGGAAGGAAGACACGGTTCTCCGCGCCGAGTGGAGTTAGGGCACAGCTGCATTGCAGCGGCCCGCTCCACTGGCGGGATGCGCGTGTATCCCTTAGCTGCCCCGCCATCAAGGGTGGTGAGGGAGGAGGAGCCACCGGAACGGTTTCTGGCAGTAAAAGGTGCCGTCCACGTTCCCGTAAGCTCCTCATGCACCTCCGGGAAGAAAGGCACTGGGGTGGGTTGCTGAGAACCAGCGCGCGCCACCCCGAGATACCAATCATCCAACCTCGAGGGTTCGGGACACGGTGGAGGATTCCACACGAGCCCGACCCCGTTGGCGGCCCGGGAGAGCATGGCCATCATCTCCGGGTCCGTCTCAGGCACCGCTGGCACCCCCGAAGGAGGCAGCGGTGCCGAGTCGTCGTCCGCAGAGAAGTCTGACCCACCCTCCGATGCAGCGATCGACATCTGGTCACCGGGAGCCCCAAAGGAGACAACCGGTACACACCTCGAGGATGGTCCAGCTCTCTCCAATGGAAGCTCAACTGGCTGCGGAGCATGAGAGGGGTGAGGGCTCCTAGGGGGTTGGTTCCCCGAAGGAGACGCGCTCACCGTGATCCTCAGGTCACCCGTGCCCCCGCCCGAAGCAACCCTCCGAGGAGGATTGGAACGAGGCAGAGGCACGGGGACTCCGCCCCTTTGCAGGAACAGGAGTCTCGACCGTAGCTCCGCGATGGTCATCTTCCCACAATGGGTACATGACTCATCCACAAACGCTGCCTCAGCGTGTTCAATGCCCAGACACACGAGGCAGCGCTTGTGACCATCCTGTGAGCCCAGGTAACGACCGCATCCAGAAACACACAGATAGAAAGTCATCTTTTTTTTTGTTTTTTTTTTTAAGACGCTGTCTATCTGTGTAAGCTCTTTTAGGGACTACTCTCACTGGTGCTGAAGCACGCAGGGGAACAGTCACTGCGAACACAGACGGGAATGTGCACCCGTCTGTGCGCTGTCTCTCTCTCTCGCTGGCAGGTCTTACCGGCTGTGAGAACAGCCTTTGAGCGCTGAACTGCGCACCTTACCAGCTGTTAAAACAGCTTTTTTGAATTTGCTCAAAAAAACAAAACAAAAAAGACAGACAGAAGAGAGAGGACACAAGACTGCTCGCGCTGCCGTGCTGTAACGCCCGCACCGAACAAGGAGAGATCCAACGAAGGCTTGCCAAGTTTCACACTCTGTAGGATTACCATGAAGCGTTTGGCTCCGAAGCAAAAAGCTAGTGTGCAATCATAACAGCTGCTGTTAAATACCCGCGCTGACGAGGACGCGCAGCTGATGCAAATGATTGCATGCCAATGTGCATTGGCTTGTTTTAGTTTCACTCGAAGTAGATTGGCCTCTCTAGCGAGATTCCTATTGGTCAGTCTGACCTACGTTGTAGTGACTGACCGATAGGGAACTTAAGACGTGTTTATTCACGGCAATAACAAACAAAAATAAAATAATAATAATAAATACATAAATGTTTTGTATTGCATCCTAGTTAAATGATCTAAAAAACTGCATAAAATAGTAAGGCCTGTTTTGTCCTCAATTCAGGAAGGAATATCTGGCCTGTGCTTCAGAGCTTGAGCAGCATTCTATTCTACCACCTTTTTCATGTTGTTTGATCAAATCAGAGCTGTTGCACACATGGCATGTCTTCATTTAGAGGTCTATAAATGTTTCCTCCTTTCCTTCGTCAGTTCTGATTGCCATTTGTGATGCATGTATTGCATGATCCGCAATGTTGATGAAGGCCTTATGGCATTTGCTTTCATATGATATGCCACTGGCTTTATGATTATGAACATTTGCTGTCCTTGGGTCGTTTGTTTCTTTGGTCTTTTAGCTGAATTGCTTCAGCAGATGGCTGTGAATTACCATACACATCTCAGGGCCTGTTTGGATTCCATTTCCTGCTTGTTTGGATACTGCTGTGCTGACAACACTATTCCATATGAATTTTCACTGCCGTTTTATTCCGTGCATCATGAACCATGTTATGTTAAGCCAAGGTGAACTTGAATGATGTGAGAGGAAATCAAGTCGTTGTTGTTGTTTAGCCATTGCCAGCTGTTTTCTCAAAGCTTTTTTGCACATTATATAATATATTGAATATCTATGCATATTAATGCAAAATAATATAATATAACAATTATTTTATTATCATATTTAACTATCATATTTTGCATTATTGTTATCATTATTGCATAAATATACATATGAATAATTCAATTCAAGTTACCTATAAATGTATCATGGAGACTACATTAAGAACTGGGTTTTATTTATTTATTTAAATAAATAAAATTAAAAAAACACTAAAGTTAATAAGTTTTATTATTTAATTTAAGTAGTTAGTGTAATTACTCTTTGTATTCTCCTGTATATATATTCCCGGTGTTAATTAAAGAAGTTATTGTTGGATTTGCTGCATTATGCGATCACTATACCACGACATTCATGACAGAATAATTAATCGGAAGCGTTTATGCTGGGAAGCTGTTGCTAGGTGACACCTAACTTCATGACATACTATTTAAATGTGTTTTTCTAAGGAGGAATCTCATCTAGCCTTACCCTGGAGTTGGCTCATGGTCTCTGAATCAAATATTTAAATGAGGCGAACAAAACAATTTGATTAAAATGGAAAGAATGGTTAAAGTGGCACAGACGTATTAAAAGAAGTTTAAGGATAAATCAGAATACAAAAAAAAATATTTTCTATTTAACTTAAAGACGGAATGAACTGAACAGAACAGAACAGAACAGAACAGGGACTATAAATACACAGGGAAACATAGTAATAGACAGCTGAACGTATCAGTAACCAAGAAGACGTACTCGGTTACTAACGTAACCTCGGTTCTCTCTAGAAGAGGGAACAAGTACTGCGTAATATCTTACGCTAGGGGAAAACCTCTTTTCCACGAGATATTGAAGCCAAAAATTATCCTTAATTTTGAATTAATGTAAAACGCGTTGCGGCAGCATGCAGACATAGGCAAGACTGGCGTGCCTTCAAGAATGACGCTTCTAGCCTCTCTTCTCAGACTCTCTGTGGGTCCCTGGCGTTTATGCACTATATGAGCCCCGGGCACCTGCCCTTGGGACTTTGGTGTTGGATCCCAGCACGCACAGCGTTTTACACTGTGTTCCCCTAGCGTAAGATATTACGCAGTACGAGAGAACCTCTCGTAAGAGAACGTACTCGGTTACTAACGTAACCTCGGTTCTCTCTAGAAGATGGAACGAGTACTGCGTATCTTTGCCGTGCCTGCAACACGCTCTGGTTCGCTTCGGCGATGAAAAAACAGATTATATCAGCCCATCGAGCTGTATTTATAGGCCCAGGCCACGCCCGTCTCGGCGGGACGTGACGTAGTGGGCGCAAAGCGCCCCCATTGGATCTGACGTCACCAAGGGCCTCTCTCGATAGGCTGCTGCAGTTGCCGCAGGACAGCCAATAGGCACGCGAGCCGTCTTGCCTATGTCTGCATGCTGCCGCAACGCGTTTTACATTAATTCGAAATTAAGGATAATTTTTTTTTAAGATATTGAATTTTTGGCTACAATATCTCGTGGAAAAGAGGTTTTCCCCTAGCATAAGATATTACGCAGTACGAGAGAACCTCTCGTAAGAGAACTAACTATATAGGACATAATCAACTGAAATGAAGCACAAGAAACAAAGCACATAGGAACTTAGCCTGGTTAAAACCAGACCATTCTCAGTTGTAATTCTCATTCTGCGTCATAGACAAATCATTTCCAGAGGGGCGTCACCAACGGACGTCGCGGATAGACCTAAAACCAATCAGAGCGATGAAGGAGATGACGTATGCAGAGCGGCGGAGAAACATCTCCGAGTGTTCTTTGCTCGGTTTTTAACAAAAAGGAAACGTTCAAATCGCTTAAAACATGATTTCCATTACACGAGAGTAGATGTTAAAACTTCATGCTGATTTGTACTCGGCTTTCGCCAAGATAAGCAAAACTAAGACGTAGCTTTACAGTAAACTATGCTTCTCCATCCATTTACGCTTCTTTCCATAAGGTAGTGTGACTCCCCTTCTGTCCGGCGTTAACGGCAGCAGTGTACTTGGCGCGTTGGCGCACGCGACGGCTGCAACTACAGGACCAGCACGACAACCGTCTGGATTGAACCGAGTAGGGGACATCTCTAGGGTCTTCAAGTGGGCACCTTCCGTCCTCAGTGTTTCGTCGACTAGCCCACGACACCTCAAGAGGGCTCGACAGTGACTCTGGCGTCCCAGAGTCACCCCCCTCCGTCCCCCACTCAACTCAGCCCAGCTTACTGACCTCTACATCCCTCCTGCTGCTGAGACCTAACCACAATATCACAATCTCTCCGCGACCCAACCATACGCGCCAACCCGTTGACTAAGGCTGTCGAGCCCCACTGGTGCGTTAATATGCAGTTTCAGTGGACAACGGTTCCGTATGGCATACCACCTACCGCAAAACACAATATCTACCCAACCACCCGTCATTCACGCAATATCCACAGGAACGTATACAAACAAACCAACAGACTCTTCAAGTTTTCAAGAACTCTACGAAACCGTAGCGTGGCGGCCTGTACACAGCCAGCTAGAATCTTTCCGTCTCAACCACAGCCAGTTGCTGCTCCTTTCTGCTGCTTCAGATAAGTTCTTTACTGTGCGACGCAACTCTTGGCCACTGAATCCGACGTCTTTGAGGAACCGGGTTGTAGAGTGTGCCACAAAACCTCGACAACCCACTTCCACTGGATAAACCTGGACTCTCCATCCTCGCTGTTCTGCTTCAGTGGCCAGATGAGCATACCGCAGTTTCTTCCTCTCATATGCCTCATCTACCGCATCCTCCCATGGCACTGTTAACTCTATCAGTTGAACAATGCGTGCTGATCCAGACCACAAAACAATATCTGGTCGTAGGTTAGTGGTGGCAATCTCAGGAGAAAAATAAGCCGTTGGTCAAGATCAGCCAGCATCTTCCAGTCCCTAGCAGCTTCCAGTTGTCCTGGGCGAGAATTGGTGTTAACACCTTTTCTTGGTGGTTGCTCGCCTGGGCGGAGGAATATTGTCTTCTGCGTGTAATGTTTTGCTAGAACAGGTGGCAACTTATTGGTCATGTTACGCTTGCCTTCTAATGCTAAAGCCAAACATCGCAGTACTTGGTCATGGCGCCAAGTAAACCGACCTTGGCTAAGAGCCACCTTACATCCTGTCAAAATGTGCCTTAATGTGGCAGGTGATGAACACAAAGGACAAGAGGGATCCTCTCCTACCCAGAGGTTTAGGTTCTGCGGTGATGGGAGAACATCATATGTTGACCTAATAAGGAAACTGATCCTACTCTCTTCCATTGACCAAAGGTCTTGCCAGCCCATCTTACGTTGTTCCACACTCTCCCATCTCATCCACTCTCCCTGCTTGGCCTGTGAAATGGCCTTTATACACCTCATCCTCTCCTCCTGCTGTCGCACCTCGTTGACTACCAGCTTCCTCCTTTGAGCTGGGCCTGCCTTGTGCCATTTAGGAGGAGCTAAACTGAGCCCAAAACCCCCTCTTCCATGCTGTACCTGTCCCACGATATCCCTAATTTGAAGGGCAGCCTTTGCCTCTACTACAGATTTCTTTGCTGACCACTTTCTACCAGTTTTTAACACAGGGGCTGCCTCCCTTACACATTTGTCGCGTGACTCTACTAAGGTCATTTCCAGTCTGACCTTGGCACACTTGAACTCCTCGGTTAAAGCAGAGACTGGCAGCTGCAATATTCCTTTACTATAAAGTCCTACTCTGCTGAGGCAGCGTGGAACTCCCAACCATTTCCTGATGTATGAACTTACCAACGCTTCCAGCTTATCCACTGTTGTCAAAGAAACCTCGTACACGGTCAGTGGCCACAGCAACCTCGGCAGTAGACCAAACTGAAAGCACCAGAGTTTTAGTTTACCAGGTAGAGCACAGCTGTTTATGCTCTTCAACCCTTCCACTGCTTGTCGTCTAACTTCTCCCACCCGAACTGTGTCCTTTAGATCCCCATCGTACCATCTCCCAAGACTCTTCACTGGCTTCTCAGAAACTGTTGGTATTGCCTCACCATTAATGAAGAATGTTTTATCTACTACCTTTCCTTTAACTATCGAGATGCTCCTTGATTTAGAGGGCTTAAATTTCATTCGTGCCCATTCAATATTATCTGTTAACTTCCCCAATAACCGATTAGTGCAGGCTACTGTTGTAGTCATGGTTGTCATGTCATCCATGTATGCTCTGATTGGTGGTAGTCGCATCCCAGAAGCCAAGCGCTCTCCTCCTACTACCCATCTTGATGCCCTCATGATTACTTCCATCGCCATGGTAAAAGCCAGTGGAGAAATGGTGCATCCTGCCATTATTCCAACCTCTAGGCATTGCCATGCAGTGCTGAATTTTGGAGTTGAGAAACTGAATTGCAAATCTCCAAAATAGGCTTTCACTAAATTTGTTATTGACATTGGTACTCTGAAAAAATCAAATGCTGCCCAAAGAAGCTCATGTGGCACTGAACCATATGCATTAGCCAAATCCAGGAATGTCACATGGAGCTCCTTCCTCTCCTTTTTAGCTGACTGAATTCGTTGCCAGATAACATTGATGTGTTCTAAGCATCCTGAGAACCCTGGAATACCCGCTTTTTGAACTGAGGTGTCAATGAAGCCATTCTTTAACAGGTAGGTGGACAATCTCTGGGCAATAATGCTGAAGAAAATCTTACCCTCAACGTTTAATAGTGAAATAGGACGAAACTGACTGATGCTTGTAGCATCTTTTTCTTTAGGTATAAAGACTCCACCTGCTCTGCGCCATGCTCTAGGTACAACCTGTTTTTCCCATGCCACTTTTATCAATTTCCACAGAATTCGCAGAACTCCTGAAGCACTCTTGTACACTCTGTACGGAACTCCATCAGGCCCTGGAGATGATGAAGCCCTTGCCTTTCTCACAGCCTGCTCTACCTCTTTCCACTTAGGTGCACAGACCTCCATTTGGTATTCTGGTGGGTTGATAGGTGGTATGTCTGATGGAATTGACATAGGCTCATGCCTTTTTGCATCTGTATGCGTGTCCTCCAAATATCTCTCTAGCTCAATCCTAGATGTTTTTAAAGTGCCATTCTTCTCACTGGTGAATAACTTCTTTACGAATTTGAATGGGTCTTTATAGAAATTAGCCCTCGCACGTTCCTTCTTTTTGTAGCGTTTCCGTAGGCGCTCAGCTCTGCGTAATGTTGCCAGCTTATCTTTTATGGCCCTTTGTAAGAGATTGAGTCCCTCCTTCTGACTTTGTTCTGCTCTTTTCCATTGCTTCCTCAGCTGTCTCCTTTCTCTAACTAACCCTTCAATTTTCTGCTGCCGTCTAGACATTCCAGGAGTAGTTTGTACTTTTTCCTTCCTTTTTTCCACACCAAACCTCTCACTTCCATATGCGTAAATGATGTCCCCAAATTTATCCAGCTTCTTTTCAACTGTACCAGTTAATCTTTCCAATGCAAAGCATAGATCTGTGTTTACCGTGTCCCATGCAGTTTTCTCACAAGCTCTTGGCCATCTAACTCCAGGCCTATGCCCGTTGAGGTTCTTTTCTCTCTTATGCTGGTTAGCCTGACCGGGTTCACAAGTATGAATATGTTCATCACTAACTGTGCAAGCCCTCCTTTCGTCAATGACAGGGGTGCTGATATCCTGCGAGCTGTGGTTTGCTTCCTGTCGCTGGATTTCATTCGACTGACTTGACTGACTTCGTAAGAAGTACTGATCAATGCGAGGCCCTTGTCCCTTCTCCCTCAAGCATTTCATTTTCCCTTGATGAACCATCAAACCCCTGACCGTTGTCACCTTGCTCCAGCCACAGACACAAACTTGGAGTTCAATGACTTTACTTACTGCAGATCTTGAACTAGTCTTACTCTCCATACTCATATCCGTTTCCATTCCTAAGTTGTTAACCATGTTGTCCAACATTGAGTCATCTTCCGCCCCCGCTCTCGCAGACTCTAGGGGTATTTTTCTCTTTAATTTCTCAGAAGCCTTGGGCGGGTGTCTCCAGCATCCTGTAAACACGGAGCTGGATACTGCCGACAAGGGTAGCTAACCCTTACCAGCCCCATGTCCCCAATGTCTCTCCAGGCTGTCACAAGGTCTTTCCCTGGTTGCCAGCAGCACTATTCACCGCAGTCACTGGATGTATCCAGATCTTCATGATTTCCATTACACGAGAGTAGATGTTAAAACTTCATGCTGATTTGTACTCGGCTTTCGCCAAGATAAGCAAAACTAAGACGTAGCTTTACAGTAAACTATGCTTCTCCATCCATTTACGCTTCTTTCCATAAGGTAGTGTGACTCCCCTTCTGTCCGGCGTTAACGGCAGCAGTGTACTTGGCGCGTTGGCGCACGCGACGGCTGCAACTACAGGACCAGCACGACAACCGTCTGGATTGAACCGAGTAGGGGACATCTCTAGGGTCTTCAAGTGGGCACCTTCCGTCCTCAGTGTTTCGTCGACTAGCCCACGACACCTCAAGAGGGCTCGACAGTGACTCTGGCGTCCCAGAGTCACCCCCCTCCGTCCCCCACTCAACTCAGCCCAGCTTACTGACCTCTACATCCCTCCTGCTGCTGAGACCTAACCACAATATCACAATCTCTCCGCGACCCAACCATACGCGCCAACCCGTTGACTAAGGCTGTCGAGCCCCACTGGTGCGTTAATATGCAGTTTCAGATTATAGCTGATTCGAACGAGTGATGTTCGATGGCGGCATCCATCTTTGTAATGTAGGCTACAAAATCTGCTCCAAAATCCCAGCGCTGTCGTCATCGTGTAAAGCCCGCCCCAACGTTTCTGATTGGTGCCTCGATTTCGACGGATTGGAAATGGGCTTGAATTAGCTCTTTGCCAGACTAACTTTCAGAGCAAATCTAAATTTGCCGGAAGTTGTCTGGGTTTTCCCAGGCTAATAGGAACTAATAAGGCAACTAAACAAAACATATTCTTGACATATTACTTTTTCGTTCTTAAAGGAGCTACGTTTACAAAACACTATAATTTGAACAAAAAATCAAGCATGTGTGATTTGGCATATAGCAGCCAATTCAAATAATAAATAAGCAAGTTTTTTCATCAGATTCTGAATGTATTATTTATTACCTTGAAAGCGTGCAAAGAGCACTTCTTTTATCATCACTAAACAGCTATCACTCGTCTCAATTCATTGTGATCTCACAAAATTCCACTATAATTAATGTAGCTGACTGCACAATGAATATCTTATTTACCCTTCATAATGTCTTCACTTTATTTGCTATAAGTATAACTTATAACAAGAAGATTTGTGAGTGTGCAGAACTCAGCACTGGACTAAAACTTTTGAGTGGTGAGTGGATTCTAACTTAAACACGTCTAATTGGCAATGGGCTCTATGCACGGCGGTATTTCCGGTGAAGGTCTAAGGATGCTGGATTACTTCCGCCGATCGTAGAGTCCAATGCTATACCGAGAATTTATATTGGTTTTTATACTCTATTGCTATACTAAAGAAACGTTAGTCACAAAAACAGACAAAACAGGCACCCCTCATTTTGTTTATGCTTCTGTGTTTATTATATTAAATAAACATAACTATATATAAAATTACATCTAAACGTATTAAAGTTTCGTTTCAAAGACGAGAGGACAGTAAATTTTGAAGACTCTGCCATAATCCCGTTTTCCACGGTTTTCCTCCGCTTTAAATCTCCCCAACCGGAAACGCAAGAGCATCCTTGCGTCAAACGCGGAAGTTACAGTATGCGTGCATATAGCCCATTGCAACCAATTTCACGTTTATTTTGGCTAGAAGTGTGTTACATGGCCGAACTATATCGGGTCTATAGTTAATCTAGACGATGAAATGACGGCTATTGCTTGCTGGGTTTGCTAAGTGCTGCAAAACACATAAATAGAAACCTTTGACGCCCTGAAAACCGATCCTAGACCAGCAGTTATGGGCATATTTTCCCTCTAATAGCGATCAGAAGCAGCAGCCGTCAGTGGTTTGAGTGAGACAATTCGACACAAGTCTCAAGTTCGTGGCCAGGGGAAGGGTAAGCCCTCCGCCTAGAGACAGTTCTTTAAAATGTTGGTCTCTTTCAAAATGCTGGTCACACATTAGTACACAAAAGATTAATGATTTTGGTTCTTTACACAATTGGTCAAAACTGCAGACAAGTAAACAACCGTATCTGTTGTGCAGTCAAGAAGAAAGATGTGTCCGCTCATAGTGAGTTGAATGTTCAAAGGCATATCCATCAGATCATGAATCACAAGGATGTTGCCACTTGCAGCCATGTGTAAGTAATGCGGCAGTGCATTTGATCTATGATAATGACTGCATGCTTGATTATGTTTTGCTTATCAAGGATTCAACACAAACTTAGAGGTCACAACTTCCAAGTCTGTAAAATCGAACACACCTCAAGGATTTAGCTTCTCTGGCTAAACCCAGCAGTGAACATTCTCTGAGAAATAAAGTTATAGTTCAGCAGAGCAATCTGTGGTGCAGTTATTATTTGTGTACAGAGTTTATGGGATATTAATATTTTACGACAACTATATGGACACGAATGCACAAGTAGGACTTTATTGCGGCCTTGTTTTATGTTTGCCATTGCCCTGTGCAAGTGAGCATGTTACAATCGATGTTCTCACTAACTTAATGTTTCTGAAATTATTTTTAATAATTGGGCAACTGAACATAGTGTGCAAAGGTGAGGTGAGTCATGCAATATCTGAACCATTAGATTCCATTTCTCTTAAAGTTGGTCTGAGGGCAGAACAGATCCTTCTCATTTTGTTAGTTAATATGCTTAAGGTGTTAAAAATTTTCTACGTACCGCCATGATTTAATTATATGGATACCATGTCCATGATGTGACCAGCTCCATTTTAAAATAATCAGCATATTTTTTATAATAATAATAGATTTCTGTGCATTTCACTATAAATTGGTGTTCACCCCCCATATTTGCATATTTTGTGATATGTATATTTAAATAAGATACTAGAAGGCAGAAAATGTGTGTGGTTTCTTTCTGTTTTTTTTCTTTAGAACCCGAGACATAAACATAAGGTTTATTTTTCTTGGTTTGATGCAAGGATAACATCATATTGTTTATTTCCTTTGCATGAACTGATGGTGAAGTGCATGCAGATAATGTTACTGTATAAATGAATGAGCTCCCGGTGTTTTCATGTGTGACGGAATTACTGTTGAACAGTATCCTTTCCATGAGCTCGGAATCCCACAGCAGAAAATTACTTCTGTCAGGTGGCATATACTGTAACATCCAAAATGACTAGCCTATATCTGTTTATGCTAGATAGACAAATGCAGTAACATTTACTGGAGTGTA
The DNA here is from genome assembly GCF_029890125.1 of Rhinichthys klamathensis goyatoka. Lineage (NCBI taxonomy): Eukaryota > Metazoa > Chordata > Actinopteri > Cypriniformes > Leuciscidae > Rhinichthys > Rhinichthys klamathensis. The sequence goes on along the minus strand of NW_026606648.1, from coordinate 865,114 downwards.
TATGTTAGCAGCAGTACATTCATCCTCGGGTTATGAGGTCAAAAGACCACTGACTAGCTGCTACTGTAGGTTAAAAAATAAGGCTATTTCCAAAATCTTCTTTAGTCAGTTTATTCTGACTGCAACTGTTTGCCTGTAAATATATATAATCTGAATATTCAAATATACAAAACATATATCAGTCAACAACAGACATGGATGGCATTTTGCCATCAAACCAAGGGTAAACTATGACGGTTATGCCTATATGAAAAACCTTTGAGAACTTAGTTGGCAATAAATCATTGTGAAAGGCATGCCCTTTTATTGCACCAACATAAAAACAGAGGGCTTGCTCTGAATGTATGTAAATGGTGTGATTCTCCTTGTGACCACCGGATTGTTACCTCAATCAGTCCACATCCTTCATATGGCCTATAGTACACTTTACTAATTTAATTTACTTTCTGACATGTGTGTCTTATTTTTTTAAGCATTACTGTCAATTATAATAATATACAAGTCCTGCACAGTGGTTATTTTGAGCCATTCCTTTTCCATTGGCCATCTGATGCTGGTGGAGGAAAACGTTTTCTGACTTGCTGCTCCTCTAAAAAAATACCCCAAAGGGGCTCAACAATATTTAAATCTGGTGACTGTGCAGGCCATGGGAGATGTTGAACTTTCATGTTTATCAAACCATTCTGTCACAAGTCTTGCTGCATTGGTGCGTTATCATGGTGATACACTGCCCCACCTTCAAGGTACAATGTTTGAACCATTAGGTGCACATGGTCCTCCAGAATGGTTTGGTAGTCCTTGGCAGTGACACGTCTATCAATGCCATAATATTGCACCCCAAACCATCGCTGACCCACCCCCGTGCTTCACTCTGGGGACGCAACAGTCTGGGTGTTAAGCCTCTTTAGGGCTTCTCCACGCTGGGTAACACTTTACTTGAAGGGGTGTACATAAGACTGACATGACACCTTCATAACCATGACATGACATATGTCATGAATATGAAGTAGGGTTTATGCATGTTTATGACAACTGTCATTAAGTGTCTTTCGCTCAATAATGACATTTTGAATGCAAATATGACATTGTTTAAGATGTCTTTGTTATGACATCTTGACATAAACCATAACATCATAACCTGTCAGTGTCTTTGTCATGACAACTTGACATTAAATTAAGTTAAACTGTCATGTGGTTGGTTTTGACATTGGCTGTCATCAGTCCATTATAACTGTGTCATGAATATTTTTCGTGACCTCAACTACAGTGGTACAAATTGAATTTGTCATTAAACAGTTATAATGGCTTCATGACACCCAATGTCAAAACCAACCACCTGACAGTTTAATGCAATGTTAACCAGTAAAGCTAAGTGGTTTCTTAAGTTTGATAGTTAATCTGCTATGTCATGTTTATGACAGGTTGTGTTGTCTTAGTAATGTCAAGTTGTCATGACAAAGACACTGACAGGTTATGATATATTGGTTTATGTCAAGGTGTCATAACAAAGACATCTCAAACAATGTCATATTTGCATTAAAAATGTCATAATTGAGCGAATGACACTTAATGACAGTTGTCACAAACATGCATAAAACTTCCTTCATATTCATAACATGTGTCATGTCATGATTATGAAGGTGTCATGTTAGTCTTATGCACACCCCTTCAAGTAAAGTGTTACCCCACACTGTAACTCCCATGGATGTGGGAAAGACAGTGAATGTGGACTCATCAGAAAACAATACATGTTTCACATTGTCCACAGCCCAAGATTTGCACTGTTGGCACCATTGAAATGACATTTGGCATTAGAACGAGCGACCAGCGGTTTGGCTATAGCAGCCCGACCATGAATATTGGCTCTGTGGAGCTCCCAATGTACATTTTGGTGGAAACAGGAGAATTTAGGTGCACATTTAGCTGGGCAGCTGTGTTTTTATGTTTTTTTGATACAATCCGGGTTAGTACCTGGGCAATACTTTCAGACAGCTTCTTCTTGAGTAGGCAGTTACTCCTGTTGGATGTGGTTCATCGTACGTGGTGGTATGCCGACATTACCCTGGATAATATAGCTCTCAATACACCGCAAAGACTTGCTGTCCTGGTCACAGATGAGCCAGCGAGACGTGCACCAGCCGTTTTTCCTCTTTTGAACTCTGAAGGAATGTAAAAATCAGTGAAGATACGCCACTAGGTCACTATATAAATCTACAACACTATATTGGCCTGTATTTTAGTTTAATTATCCAACCCCTGTATATATAATTTGATTTGATTTGCTTTAATGTTATAGGAGTAGATTGACAAATAATATTTTATTATTATTATCGTAGAGCTTTTTAATGTGGAAAACAGCTTTTATCACAACAGTCCATGACCAAATCTCTTTCACCGTTTCAGCCTTTCATTAAAGAAATATAGACTCAATACAAAATATTGATATTCTCTAAATGAAAATAATTTGTGTTTTTCCATTGGTTGTAATCACAATGACCAAACTGTAGTGATTTATCAGTTTGCAGAAGCATCACACCCTTTTAATGATGTTGTAAAGAAACTAAAAAATAAAAATAAAAGAATTGTTCCCTATTCAAGATGTATATTAAGCTGCAGGAAGACAATTAAACTGACTTTTAATAAACACAGAGGGGAAACAAAGCACTACGCATAACACAATGTTAACACTAGAAGAGGAACTGAGGAAAACCAAGAGCTTAAATACACTAGGGCAGTCTTTCCCAACCCTGCTCCTTGAGGCACACCAACAGTGCGCATTTTGGATGTCTCCCTTTTCTGACCCATATATTTCTGGTCTTGGAGTCTCTACTAACGAGCTGATGAGTTGATTCAGGTGTGATCGATTAGGAAGAGTTGGAAAATGTGTAGTGTTGGTGTGCCTCCAGGAACAGGGTTGGGAAACACTGCACTAGGGAATCTTGTTAACAGAACAGGGAACAGGTGTGAACTAATTAGAAACCATATAAGTGGCGGGAAAATGAGAACAAAGGAAACAGGAACTAGAACTAAACCAAACCAAAACAATTAAACCAACATACTGTAGGCTACATGTGACAATATAATATAATTATATATAATAATACTAATAAAAATAATAATAATTATTATTACACAATAGTAGTAGTTCACTATACAAGATATAATGACACTTTATGGTAACTAATAGGTTAATAGGTTCTATTTGTTAAAGGGGTCATATAATGCCATTTTTGTACAAGCTAATATGATTCTTTAGGGTCTAAATTAAAAGTTTGTAATATACTTTAATTAAAAATTCTCATGAGTATTGTAAGAAAACACTTATTTTACCTGGTCAAAAACAGCTCTGTTTTCAGCACACCGTTTCAGTGCGTATGACTTTAAATGATAATGAGCTTTGCTCACCCCGCCTCTCTGTTCTGTGTACACCGTTTGTAACACAATAACACAATAACCATAACGCGTTGTTCAGTATAAACGTGGGATTATGAATTATATTGAGAACGTTGTACATAGAAAACATGCCGTAATGTACCCTGAGTGTAAACCGACGCATTCATCGTGAAGCGTGCAGCTAGCGATTTGCAAAGATTAATATAAATATTAAAGATTAATAAAACGTTACACTCACTTTAGTTCTTCTGAAGGTTCAGCAGGAACACGAATAGCTGGTTCCGATCCTTTATTCAGGTGCAGCTTCTTAGCAAAACCAGCTTTATACTGATCCTCGTTTATAAGGCAGTCCACTGAGAAATGATTCGCGCAAACACGAAAGCATTGACGTTGCTCGTGGGGAATATTCCCTTCGAAAACAGAACTCAGCCACTGCGTCTTCAGCGGTTCGGATTTAGGAACATTAAAATGACTGCTGTGTTATTGCACCCAAGAACAGAACACCACAATCGCTGAGACGCCATTCTGCTCATAGACAGTGCTCCAGCATATCAACAATGACCGCGCCGATCCGCGCGGACTATGATTGACCGGACGAACGAGGGCGGGTCTGTGTTGAATCGCTACTGTCAATCAACAATCGCGGGAGGGGCTTCCGACCGTGTGACGTCACACGGTCGAACGGCTTGATTTGAGGCAGGGGAAAACATATAAGGAGATTAAAACAAAAACAAGGGTTGGATTTTTATCATTATATGATGGTTGTGTACAGGCACTGCCAACACACATTTCAGTACAATCAACTTGTAAAAGTGCATGTACTGTACCATTATATGACCCCTTTAACATTAGTTAATTCATTAATTAACCAACTAACAAAAAGCAATACATTTGTTACAGTATTTATTAATCTTTGTTGACATAATTAATAAACAAAAACTGCTAATTCCTGTTAACTCTGGTCCATTAAATAATATTAACAGATACAACTTTTGATTTTAATATTTTTGAATTTCCGAAGTTCTTTTTAATTTTTGAAATTAACATTGACTAAGATTAATAAATACTTTAAGATTAAAGATTTACAATGACAGTATATGTATATACTATTATTGTTATTGTTTGCCAGGTCTAATCTTGTCAATGGCACTAAGATGCATAGGCTACAATAAATGGTTTTGGTTTGTTACCGTCTATTGAAAAGCAAGTTTTACAAACCACTATGAGTAAATTCAGTATCATGCCATCTTGCCATGCCATGGCATGATAAACTTGCCAAGCTTCCGTTAATGAGCCTTTTAGTCCGACTGATTTCCTTAATCACTGTAATCTCTCTGGGATCTCATTGTGCCAGTCGTTAAATGACTCAGCGTTTCTCTCCCTGACACATCATTAGCCACTTCATTTGTTTGTCCCTGTCAGAAGTCTGACACAGCATCCTCAGCCACACAAGACTTCATTGAAACTGCATTGTTTGTAACATATACAAACTGTGTCCACTGTAATTTGATGTTTTATTACCACTTATAATAAAACACAATCCATTCAGCCAAGCAGGCGAGATACCATCTGCTCAGAATGATTGTTTTGTTTACAAATTTGGGGATTTTATTAGTGTCTTTGGCCGGTGTGTTTTATAGAGAGCAGCTTAGAGACAAATATCGACTAAAATTTTTTTTGTGAGGACCCTTCTTCACACACTCTAAGCTGCCACACAGAATTGTGCAATTTATTTTAATATTCAATCCATTAAAGTTGTTTTATTAGGCCACCTAAAAATAGAAACAAACAAAGATGGTCCAGTGAAGCGTTAGACCTTTCGGATAATTTGGCCTATTCTGAGCGCAATGTGAATTAAATGAGGTGTCTGGGCTTTTCATTCAGTTTGCCACATTGATTCAATTAAGACGTGGAGGGAGAATGAAGAAGTCACTTCAGGGTTGGATGAATCTGCCCTTTAGGTTTTAATTTCGAAGTTTTATATTTTGATTCATGTCTCTTTTCATTAGCAATGGGGCAGCGGAGGAAAGAATCAGTATGTTACGCGTTTAAAAAAAAAAAATTATGGTGTACCTGGTATATTGGAGATTCAACACCACTCTTGCGTTTCATCTTGAGTGTTTGTCATGCATCTTATCCAGTCTGATGCACACTAATGCACAAATTGAGAATGATACTGTAAATTTGTGTTGAAGTGTACACAAGGGTCAAACAAAAGGTAGACATTTTAGTTTACAGGCAGAAAAGCATCTGAAACATTCTGATGTTCATTATCCTTCTCATTTTATGGTTCTGTGACTTGGCTAAATAGACTTAACGATGGGGCTTCTGCTATTCGGAAATGAAAGGTTGAAGGAGCTAATTAGCTCCCATTTACGACAGCTGATGCAGATGTTCTGCTTTCCCCACATAAGGGTCTTGTGTGACTATTTTTCAGTTGATGGCCAGCAGAAAAAAACTACTTCAAATCTAGGTCCATATAGGCTAGATTTGTTAAACAAGTTCTAAAGAGAAAAATTTTAGTAGTTTTACGAAAATGATTTACTGTCATGTAGTATTTAGTCAGTGTAAATACGGTGACATTTGATATATTTCGTGAACATTAGCCTAGTTTGTATCATGAACTACCAATTAACCTTTCTACATCTAGGTTGGTGTTATTTCAAAAATATACCATTGTTCATTGTTAATTCATGTTCATTCATTCTTTGATATTAACATTTCTATGTAAAACTTAATATTAACCTAGAATCTAGATCTAGAACCTAATCTAGTTCCTAGGTTATTAAACGCTGATTTTTTTTTTAGTTTGTGTAACCTCATTGCAAAGTTTTACCATAAATACTAAATGCACACTACCGTTGAAAAGTGTGAAGTCCGTGAGAATTTATTTATTTATTTTATTTGAAAGAAATTCCTTATGCTCCCCAAAGCGGCATGAATTTGGTCAAAAACTAGTAAAAACGTCTCGGTTACATATGGTAACCCTCGTTCCCTGAGGGAGGGAACGGAGACGTAGGTCAGACGGACCAATAGGAATCTCGCTAGAGAGGCCAATCTACTTCGAGTGAAACTAAAACAAGCCAATGCTCATTGGCGTGCAATCATTTGCATCAGCTGTGCAGCCCCGCAGCGCGGGTATTTAACGAGCAGCTGTTGTGATTGCACACTAGTTTTTGCTGAGGAGCCAAACCTGAAAAAGCTGGCCGGCGGGCGGCAGCAGATGTGGCGACGGGACCTACGTCTCCGTTCCCTCCCTCAGGGAACGAGGGTTACCATATGTAACCGAGATGTTCCCTATCGGTCAGTCACTACAACGTAGGTCAGACTGACCAATAGGAATCCCTACCAAATAGGGATGTAACGATTCACTCGCAACCGGTTGAAAATCGATAAAAATGTGTGACGATTCAAGTCGGTTGAAATGTTAAACGAATCGCGATACACGTTTTAACCAGCAGGGCGCGTTTACTGTATAGCCTACTGTGAAGTTGTGAACCTCGCTTTACAGGCACAATAGCAGCAAACACTGGCGTGAAGCTAGCGAGTGTTTTCACTTCATTCATGGAACTTGAGCTTGTGTGAGCCAAGCTCAACTTCCATAGGAATGAACTGAAAACGCATGGTTTGCTCCGCTCGCGCCGCACCAGTGTGTGCCATAGACTGGTGTGCCACTCCGTCAAACAGTAGACATGGCGACGGCAAGCGTAGATGTTGACGTTGACTCATTCAAATCGGAGGTGTGGGGGCATTTTGGCTTTCCGTAGACTAATAATAATCACCACCGTGAGAAGCACCAGTCACCTCCGTTTTCATGTAAAAGTCATTAATACGACAATTGCGAGAGCCACGGAGATCACAAGGTGCATCAGTGTTTCCTTGGCAAACCAGGTGTTGTTTTTATTTTACTATCTCTTTCTCTAAATGTGTTTTTTTTTTACTCTTACTAGTGTAATGATACAAATTATAACAAAATTAGAATCTTGCCTTTATTACTATGTAAAACCCCTGTCAATCTGGTACTAATTTTACACAGTCTTTTACATAGTGTGCGAAGGTACCAGTGTCCAACCTCTTGACCAAACAGACAGAAAGACTGAGTTGAAACAACCTTGAAGGGAATTTTTTTAATGTAGTTTTATTATTTGACAAATACATTTTAAATTAAAAAGAAATGTGTAGCATTTTGTCTGAGAAATAATAAAAGGGACACTTTTGTCTTAAATCTCATTTGTTAAAAAAAAATCGTCAGAAAATCGTATCGTGAAACCAGTATCGTGAATCGTATCGCATCGTGAGATGAGTGAATCGTTACATCCCTACTACCAAAGCGCCACAGCTGCTGCACCCCATCCAGCGCCCCGTGCAAGCCTCTACACCTTCTTGCCTGGAAGGACGATAGGAGGAGGCTTACACAGAGTGTATCTGTCACTGTTGTTCCGTAATAACCCATACAGTGAGATTATTGGATAACACTGGGAAAGCGTGCCCTTTCTATTTAGGAAGGAGAACGCTGCGGAAGCCACTTCTTCAAAGAGTTATGTGGAAAATACATATGGACTAACCCGAAGGTTGTACTGCATATGAATAATGTAGAGCTGCAACTAACGATTATTTTAATAATCGATTAATCTGTCGATTATTTGTTCGATGAATCGGATAAAAAAATGAAAAAATAAAAAAGCATTAATTTTCAACCCTTTATTGAAAAATAGAACTGACAGTGCAAAACATATTTAGAAAGTGCACAAACAGATTGCTCCTTGAACATCCCTGAGCTGTTAAAGTAAAAAAAAAAGTACTAACACAAAAAAACATACACACATCACAGGTATACTTTACATCTGCCAAATTAAATATATAGGCTTTTTTTAAAGTGCACAAAAATATTTAGATTTTTGTTTAAAGGCACTTGAGCTGTCTGAGGAACAATAAATAATTTATAACAAATAAAGAAAAATACAAATCAGAAAACATAACAGAATTTGTTTGAACGTCTGAACTTATCTACTACACTACTACACTCAGACACACACACACTCACAAACTCACACACACACTCACTCTCTCTCACTCTCTTTGTTCAGACACTTTGCATTGCAATGCAAAAATGTTAGCATGTCCACATGCTCCTGGCTCAGGCTGGCTCTTTTCTTGGAGGCTATGTTTCCTGCTGCAGAAAACAGCCGCTCAGATGGTGTTGAGGTGGCAGGGATGCATAGGTAAGACTTGGCTAGCCTGGCCAACATGGGATATCTGTCATTGTTAGCCTTCCACCACAGTAATGGGTTTTCTTCCTTGGCAAGGCTTTTTTCTCCAAAGTATGTAAGGACTTCTTTCCTCACTTGGGTGTGGACATCCTCAGCTTGGCCTGCTCTATCATCTTCTTCACCATCAGAACCAAGGAGTGAGTCAAGTAGAGTGGCTAGAGGTGTTGATTCAGTAGCTGTAGTATCGGTGGAGGTAACACTGCAACTGCCATGCTGCTACACATCCATCTTCCTTCTCTCTTCAAGTACCATTGTTTGCACTTTAGTTTGAACACGTAGGACTTCATCAGGTGAAAGAAACTTGTTCAGTTTCCTAAACCTTGGTTCAAGGACCGTCGCAAGAATCACTGTGTTTGGTGCTCTATCTGAGAAAGCAGTCTCCCTTTTCCATCTCTCCTGCAACTGCTGCACAGCAGTGAGTTGAAAAGCCCGCAGCGGGGCTGACTCGTAGACAGCACTCTGGGTGGACTTCAACAGCCCCTTCACAAGTGGAGGTATTGTAGATATTGTTGCATATTTCTGTCCACTTATGAACACAGTGGCACATTCAAAAGCCTTGAGGACTGTTGAAAGCTCTTCCAGCAGGCTCCACTGGTCTGGTTTCAGATCCAGGTACCTTTTGCCTCTCTGTGTGACAGAGCTGTCAGACAGTGTTGCTGTTACAGGCCACCTTTGCTCAAGCAGTCGGCTTATCATGTAGAATGTGCTATTCCACCTGGTGCTTACGTCTTGAACAAGGCTGTGCTCAGGTGTGTTCATTTGTAGTTGTTTCTCTCTGAGCTTACTGCTGGCTAGCTCGCTTTTCTTAAAATGTTCTACCAGACATCTTGCAGCCCCGACAGCTTTTTCAATGCTTGGATGCTTCAACGCAGCATTGATCACAAGTTGCAAAGTATGGCCAGTGCAACGGACAGAGGACCACCCATGCTTCTCCTCCAGGATATTTGCCGCAGCAACAATGTTAGCACCATTGTCATGGACTATGGCAATGATTTTGCTAGGAGGAATTTCAAATCTGGCCACTACCTGCTCCAACCACTCTGCAATGTTAGATGCAGTATGTCTGTCCTGCAGTGGCATGGTGGTGAGGCAGATTGACTGCATGTCCCAGTCATCTGTGATGTAGTGGCATGTAACACCAAGGTAGGCTTCAGTTGCTACACTTGTCCAAACATCAGTGGTGAGAACAAGTTTGCTGTTGTTGGTGTTTATTGCAGTCTTCACTTCCTTGAATGTCTCTTCATATTTTCTCTCCATGAGCTTTGTAAAGTGGGTCCTGGAGGGCAGAGTGTAACCAGGGTTCAAGGTGTGGATCATTTTAGTGAAGCCATCATCTTCAACCATCGACAGAGGCCTCATGTCAGTGACAAGTGTTACATACAGCCCGTGCCGGCCTATGCAACAGAGAGGGGAGACCACGCGGATTATTTGATTTCAAATGATATATTTATTAAAGACAAAGAATGAGTAACATAAAATAATTAAAGTCAGTATAAATGTACAACTTGAAACGAAAACAAAAACGATCAGGGTATATGAAGTGTCATGCAAAAAGAAACAAAAATCAGCAAAACGGTGCGGGAGAGAAGGAGAAGCGGTGGCCTCTTTCAACCAAGTCTGGAAAGCTTTTAACACCCAGGATACTGGAAGCAACCACACGCGGTCCTGGAGCAATCATCTGCAACACACCACACCTGCGCTCCTCTCACCTATAGGGGAGACGTAATGAACAGCAAACCGCAAAGGAGGAGGAGCTGACTGGTCCGAGACCGTCACACCCCCTCCCTTAAAACAGAGGCCCCTAAAAGGCCTCTGCAAAAACCTTCCAAACCCCACACAACAAAATAAACAATTTATTATTATTATTATTATTATTTTTTCCTATCTAAAAGTGAGCACTTAACTTTAGTTCCGAGATATGGATAATCCGCATACATTGACTGGACAGAAAAACTCTTCTGTCCACAGGCCCCCAACCCCTCTACCCTCCAGCAGCTCCAATCGCCCCTCCTCATCCCAGAACTCCAGCAAATCCTGGTACCTGGAAAGCTACATTTAAGGAGACTAAGCAGAAGAAGAGAGTGTAGAAACAGGAAGAGAGAAAAATGGGACAAGACAAAACATTCAATCCAGCCCACCCGGAGCACGGGACAAAGCGTCTGCCATCACATTGTCCACGCCCCGAATATGCCGTATCTCTAAATTGTATGGCTGTAAAAATAAAGCCCAGCGCATAAGGCGCTGACTCGGACTCTTCAAAGAGTGGAGGAATGTCAGTGGATTATGGTCAGAGTAAACAGTGATAGGAACAGCACCCCCAGCTAAATATACATCAAACTGCTGTAGACCCCAAACTAACGCCAATGTTTCTTTCTCAATAGTTGAATAATTCAACTGATGACAATTAAACTTTCTTGAGAAATAACATGTTGGCCTGTCCACCCCCTTCTCATCACTCTGCAGGAGCACCGCACCAGCCCCCACATGACTTGCATCAACCTGCATCCGGAAAGGCTGATCTAAACGGGGTGCCATCAAAACTGGAGCAGAGGTCAACAGCAATCTGTTGCTGTTGCAATCTGAGAGGTCACAGTCCATTCAAACCTCACTTTAGCTTTTAACAGGTTAGTCAAAGGGGCTACTACCGTAGAAAAGTTGGAACAAAAACTACGGTAATACCCTACCATCCCCAAAAAGCGCCACAACTCAGTTTTGGTGGTAGGAACAGGAAACTTATCAACAGCCACCACTTTAGCATGGACCGGCTTCACTTGACCCTGCCCTACGATCTTCCCCAAATATGCAACTGTAGCCTGGGCAAACTTGCACTTGGCCAGATTTATAGTGAGACGAGCGTCAACAAGCCTAGTAAAGAGAGCCCGAACACGGTCCATATGTTGAGACCACTCCTCGCTATACACAACCACATCATCAAGGTACACAGCACACCCCTGCAAACCAGATACGACACGGTTCATAAGTCGCTGAAATGTGGCTGGAGCGTTTCGCAAACCAAAACTCATAACAGAGTAAGAATATAGCCCAGATGATGTTATAAAAGCTGAAACTTCCTGAGCTCGAGATGACAAAGGGACTTGATAATAACCCTTCAACAAATCAAACTTACTTACAAACCTTGCGGATCCTACTCGATCAACACAATCTTCAACTCTTGGAAGTGGAAAAGAATCTGATTTCGTGATGTTATTCAATTTACGATAATCAGTACAGAATCTATATGTCCCATCAGGTTTACTGACCAATAAACAGGGAGAAGACCAACTCGAATAGGAAGGCTTAGCCAACCCATTATCCAACAGGTACTTCACCTCTGCCTCTAAATGTCGCTGTTTATCTTGTGACACCCGATAGAACCGCTGTCTTATTGGTTCTGCGTCACCAACATCAATATCATGCTCAATTAAATGAGTACATGATGGTGTATCTGAAAATAAAGAAGGAAAATCAGACAACAAAGACGACAGTTCTAATACACGTTCCTCTGGCAAATGTCCAAACAATGTATTCAACTCCCCCAGTTTTTCAGAGTTCCTCAGACTAGGTTTCAACATACCTTCATCAGGACCTACCATATCCTCACCACTACAAGCTGCTACCATGTAGGGAGTCTCCAAGGCCCTAGGAGCCTCAACAGCAGCGGCTAAAGAAACGGCCATCACCCGCTCACTAGACTCTGCTGTCCCAGAGACTGAAGACCTGCTATAATAGGACTTCAACAGATTTATGTGACAGAGCTGAGTAGAACTCCTACGATTTGGTGTAGAAAGTAAATAATTCAGGTCTGACACCTGTCGAATCACCCTATAAGGACCCGTATATTTTGCAAGGAAAGGAGAGTTTACTATTGGCAACAAGGCCAAAACCTGATCACCCGGACTAAAGGCCCTTGGTTCAGCTCGACGGTCATACCAACTCTTCATTTTCTGTTGGGCTTTAGTCAGGTTGTCCGTCGCCATCTCACAGGCTAAAAACAACCTACGACGAAAACCATTAACGTAGTCCAACAGATTAACAGGAGACTCAGGACTCTTTAGCTCCCCCTGTAAAACTGCTAAAGGCCCACGAACTCTATGGCCGAAGACCAGATCATTAGGCGAGAAACCCGTACTCTCCTGGGTTACCTCTCGTGCTGCCAACATTAGCCATGGGAGCCCTTCTTGCCAGTCTTTGTTAAGCTCAACACAATAACCCCTGAGAAGAGACTTCAGTGTCTGATGAAACCGCTCCAGAACACCTTGGCTCTGGGCGTGATAAGCACTACTACGTTGATGTTTCACACGCAACTGCTCGAGCACTTCTCTGAACATGCGTGACGTAAAGTTAGATCCTCTGTCACTCTGTATTGTATGAGGGATACCGAAAATAGAAATAAATTGTGAAAGGGCTTTCACCACCAATCTAGTGGTTATTGTTCGCAAAGCATAGGCAGCAGGATATCGGGTTGACTGACACATCACAGTAAGCAGGTAACCACACCCTGACTTAGATGGAGGCAATGGTCCCACACAATCAATTAACAGATGTTCAAATGGTTTACCTACAGCTGGAATAGGGTAGAGTGGAGCTGGCTTTAACACCTGATTAGGCTTCCCTGTTAACTGGCATACATGACACGTCTTAATGAAGGATGCCACATCCTTCTTTATACGAGGCCAATAGAAGTACTTCATAAGACGGTCATAGGTTTTCCTTACCCCCAAGTGCCCAGCTACCTCCCCATGAGCTGTCTGTAGGACCAAATCTCTAAACTTAACTGGTACTATCACCTGAAATACTGGATCCTCAACCCCTTCGTCAGTGTGAGAAGACCACTTCCGGATCAACAACCCGTCCTGAACCAAATAACCCCTTACTGCATTGCGCAACTCCTCAGGTTGTAAAACCCCAACGAACAGATCTTTTAATGTCGCATCCTCCTTTTGAGCTGCAACAAAATCACTATGAGAGAGAGAAGGTGGTAGATTAGGCACAATAACAGACTTAAACTCTCTAGTCTGGGAAACATCATCATTAACGCCACGGCTCATAGCCTGTGTCACTGCAGAAGCCGTAAAAACAGAAAAATTCTGAACATGAACGTCACTATCATCTGCAATAGAGGGAACATTCTTAACAATTACAGGGGGCGGTATATCACGCCAAACACGGCCTCCAGCCAGATTGTTAATTGGTAAGGAAGGGCGGACTGCTATTTTTACTTCCCCCTGTTGTTGTAATGTCTGTCTGTGTTCCCCCTGTTTTTGTTTTTTTGTTCAGTCCTGTTCAGTTTTCCCGCTCCTCGTTTGTGTTCATGTATACCACGCCCCCTTGTTATCTTGTTTAGCTTGTTTGGCCTTGTATTTAAGCCCTGTGTTTCAGTCCAGTCTTTGTGAGTTCTTGATGTTGTAACATGGATGTTGGTTGTTCTGTCCCTGAGTCCTATTTCCTGCTGTGAGTTTGTATAGTTTGTAGTTTAGTTAATAAAGTGTGCTGCATTTGGATCCTGCTTCCTCCCTTGCTTCAACCACCTTCATGACAGAAGAACTCACCAAAATGAGTCCAGCAGCCACAAGCAACCAGGCCCTGAAGAAGTTCCTTTCCTCAATGTTCCAAGATAGCCAGGGCATTGAAAGGTATGTGAAGGATTTCTGGGCGTGCTGCCATTTAGCATCTTTGGATGATGCCCAGCTCATGGATCTGTTCCGGAGCGGGCTGGACGAGAAGATCGCTCAGATGATGCCGGAGGTCTATACCGGCTGGACGCTAAAAAGGGTATATCAACCTGGCCTTTTTCCTGAGCGATTCTTCATTTACTGTGGCCGTGGAGGAGAAGTTCCGTGAACCCGCAGTATCCCTTCAGTCTGTTCTTCACATCACGCCAGTCATCAAGCCAGCCTCCAGATCGGTCTATAGCCGTCCGGGACTAGTTTCCAGCGCGGCCGATCCCCCGCTGATATCAGCACGTGCTGCCAGGAAGGCCATAGTCCCAGAGTCTCGTCCCGCCGAGCCTTCACCGCTGGTTCCGTCCAGTCCAGCCGAGCCTTCACCGGAGCTTCACGTCAGCCACGTCCAGCCAGAGCTTCACGTCAGCCACGTCCAGCCAGAGCTTCACGTCAGCCACGTCCAGCCAGAGCTTCACGTCAGCCACGTCCAGCCAGAGCTTCACGTCAGCCACGTCCAGCCAGAGCTTCACGTCAGCCACGTCCAGCCAGAGCTTCACGTCAGCCGCGTCCAGCCAGAGCTTCACGTCAGCCGCGTCCAGCCAGAGCTTCACATCAGCCACGTCGAGCCAGAGACCGTTCAGGTCACGTCTGCCCAGCCAGAGACCGTTCAGGTCACGTCTGCCCAGCCAGAGACCGTTCAGGTCACGCCTGCCCAGCCAGAGACCGTTCAGGTCACGTCTGCCCAGCCAGAGACCGTTCAGGTCACGTCTGCCCAGCCAGAGACCGTTCAGGTCACGTCTGCCCAGCCAGAGACAGTTCAGGTCACGTCTGCCCAGCCAGAGACTGTTCAGGTCACGTCTGCCCAGCCAGAGTCTGTTCAGGTCACGTCTGCCCAGCCAGAGACCGTTCACGCCACGTCTGCCCAGCCAGAGACTGTTCACGCCACGCGTGCGCTGCCTGAGCCCTCAGTGACCGCAACACTGGCCATTATGGCCACAGCCATGTGGTGTGTGTGGGCTGCGCACACACTTGCGCCAGAGCCCGCTGATCCTGCGCCAGAGCCCGCTGATCCTGCGCCAGTCCTGTTCAGCCCAGAGTTTCCTTCACCGCTGGTCCTGCCCAGCCTAAAGCCCTCTTCACTGCTGGTTCTGCCTTTTTCTCTCTCTTTTTCTCCCTCTTCACCGCCATGGCCGCCCGAAGGGTCTTCACCGCCGTGGCCGCCCGAGGGGTCTTCACCACCGTGGCCGCCCGAGGGGTCTTCTCCGTCCTGGACGCCCGAGGGTCCGACAGCTCCGCCCTGGACGCCCGAGGGTCCACAGCCTGCCCCGCCCATGTTCCATGGCCCAGGTCTGCCCACGTTCCATGGCCCAGGCCCGCCATCGCAAGACCCCGGTCCCGTTACCTGCACGGACCTGGCCCTCCATCCCTCCCCCGGGACCGCCTCCGCTCCACCACCCTCCCGAACTATGTTTCTAGTTTTGATGGGCGTCGGGAGCCGCCCATAGAGGGGGGGCTATGTTGTAATGTCTGTCTGTGTTCCCCCTGTCTTTGTGCTTTTGGTTCAGTCCTGTTCAGTTTTCCCGCTCCTCGTTTGTGTTCATGTATACCACGCCCCCTTGTTATCTTGTTTAGCTTGTTTGGCCTTGTATTTAAGCCCTGTGTTTCAGTCCAGTCTTTGTGAGTTCTTGATGTTGTAACATGGATGTTGGTTGTTCTGTCCCTGAGTCCTATTTCCCGCTGTGAGTTTGTATAGTTTGTAGTTTAGTTAATAAAGTGTGCTGCATTTGGATCCTGCTTCCTCCCTTGCTTCAACCACCTTCATGACACCTGTACTAAATCAGACTGCAGATTAACTCTGTGCAAAGGAACAGAAACAACCTGCAATCGAATCCCCCGGACTAAAACATTGTTCCCAGTACTCGAGTCAACAGAAAAAGGCAACACAGACCCCAAGATAAAAGACTCAGACGCCCCTGTGTCCCTAAGTATCTTAACCGGCACCTGGATGGAACTACCCACCAGGGAAACTAAGCCATCTGTAACAAAAGGAAAGTAACCACTTCCACCCGTTACAACTGAATCAGCCCTACCATTTCTCTCACTAACTTCAGCAGAACTCAGGCCTGATGTCTGAGATGAAGTCACAACGCCTTCAGCTTTAGCCTCAGTCTCACCCACCAAAACTTTAGCAGGTATAACTGACTCAGATACAGCAAGTGTGACCCCCCTAACAACATCAGTACCATTTCTACCAGAAAGACTCGGGAGAATAAATACTGTAACAATAAATACATTTATTGATAGCCCAGCAAGCAATAAAGTTCTTTGGCGTAGGCCCCGTCCATAGCTCGCAATCCGAGGGTCCGTACTCTGCATTTCCTGCCTGAAGACGAAGGCAGGGGCGCAGCCGACCCGCTGTGAGGTATAGGAAGGGGCCATCCTGGTGGTGGTGGGGAGGATGGAGGATGGAGGGGAAGGGACCATCCTGGTGGTGGTGGGGAGGATGGAGGTGCATGAAAGCGTCAGCATCTGCGAACTCAGACATGTGTAAGTACTGGTCTTTTATACCACAAGTCTTAGACACGATTGGATAGATGAGAAGGTAATAAGTGACGTAGCAATTGAGTCTTCCTGGCAGAACTTAACGCTAGAGCTTCCATTTCTCTGACTTTTCCCCTTTAAAACCGGACAGTCTTTCTTCCAATGCCCCTTTTTTTTTAAACAATATCGACACACATCAGCATCGTTCTTAGCCTGACCACCAGGTGTAAACGCAGAATACCTAGAGTCTCTGCGAAAACTCACAACACCTCTGTGTGACTGATTTGAGTGTGAATCTATTTTCCTCTGAGTAGTTGACTCCAATGGACCCAACGAAGAAGACCCCAAAACTCTATTGAAATGTCCAAAACGTTGTTCCTGATAACCCTTACCCGTATTGTTTTCTTTTAAACTATACTTATGTGTCAAAGCAAAATCGTCAGCCATAACTGCGGCTTCCGCTGCGGTTTTCATCTTATGCTCAAATACATGTGTAGCAACATGCTCAGGAAGGATATTTCTGAACTGTTCTAAAACAATTAAATGAGACAATTCTTCAAAAGTGGTGACTCCCACTGCAGAGCACCAACGATTGAAGTGGCTGTTCAACTCCCTCGCTACCTCTGTATACGTCTGTTTTTCTCCTTTTCTCCAACTGCGAAACCGCAAACGATAAGCCTCAGGAACTAATTCATAAATTTTAAGCACTGCCTCTTTTACTCTGACATATTTTTTCCTATCGCTTCTTGTGCTCTACCTACCAGAACACTTTGGACTAACAACGTTCTCTCAGAGTCAGACCATCCACGGTCATCAGCCACACTCTCAAATAAAGAAAAGAAAATATCGGGATCTCTCTCATTGAATTTCGGCAGCAACCTAACCATGTTAGATATATCAGGGGAACGCACAAACCCCCTAAGAGCAGTACCCTCACCTCCATCAACTGAAAGCCTACCTTCAGCGCTCAGTCTCAACCGTTCTAAAGCCACATCACGTTCACTTTTTATTCTTTCTATCTCTACCTCTCGTTGAGCTTCTCTTTCTCTCCTCTCCGCCTCACGCTCAGCTTCTCTCTCTTTACGTTCAGCTTCTCTCTCTCTCTGATCTGCCTCACGTTGAGCTTCTCTCTCTTTCTGTTGCATTTCTATGTAGCAACAATGAGTTTGTTTGGGGAAATTATTTAACTCAAATGGGGAATATTATTCATTAGATAATGAATATGTAATCGCATACATAAATTAAATTATCCCAAATAGGGAATGGACTAAACATTACCATATATGAATAATTAACACGATTGATCGTAGTAATTATTGATATATAGGTCAGTTAAGTCAGATTAATTATCAGGGTCAATTTACATGTGATTCCAAATTAGTTTGTCATGCATCCCGGTTCGTCCTGCGGACCGGAGCCGAAAACTTCCTTATATCACAAGATTACCTGCCTGTATACCGAGTGAATATTTTCCGGTGGCCACACGGAAGTATTTGCTCGTATACGGCACTTTCAGATGTTTAAAATAGTTAACCGAGGTAGAGCTTTGGCAACTTTACAGACCTTTGACATATTACAGAGACTTCAAGCATGGGACCATGAGACAGATTCGATTCAAAGGATTATGGAATTTAATAACACAATACTAAGGATTACATGGACTACTAAAAATCACGCAGGAGTAAATAATATGCATATCAAAACAAACAATTAACACAGGATTGCAATATGACGTATTTAAAAAGAGACAGTTAGAATGAGAGAGAGTGAGAGAGAGAGAGAGAGAGAGAGAGAGAGAGAGAGAGAGAGAGAGAGACAGAGAGACAGAGTGAGAGAGACAGAACAGTTCAAAACAGTGCAACAGAGACCCAAAGGATTCTAATATTAATCTAGACAACTTTAAGCAGCACTTAATTGAGATTTGTACGTTACTTGATTTAAACACGGTCCCTTTGTGTTCAGTTGTGTTACAAAGGCAGCGTGGTTGGAGTTGTCTGGAGCGTCTTCCGGTAGGAGGCAGATGTTTGCGAGTGCTTCAGCTGCGGCCCGTACGAGAGACGATTAATCTTAAACTTGTTTCGTTCGTGAATACACTGAATGAAACCGAACTATCAACTGAGGTAGATCGAAAGAAAGCAACTTAGATTTAAAACAAAGTAGAAAAACGACGAAGAAGGAAAACTCCGGCTGGAGTTTGACAGGAAAATTTAGGAATCTCTCTCTGGCGTAGGAAACTGCAAAGAGGAGAAGGTGGCGGTCTATTTTGAAGGGGCGCGGGACACGCCTTTCTCACGTGTCTGGTCCAATCGTTTGGGCGGAGGCGGGTCGGCGAACCTTATGGTACACGCCTTCCGGATTATGTGCATAGTGGATAAAACTTGTTCGAAATACACTTCTAAACTAGTATTAATAAAGGCATGCATCATATTACATTTTGGGTTGATGATTCAATCTTCTTTGATTATTCTGATTACAACCATACCAAGTTCGGCATTCCTAGGGCTTAGTAAAATGCAGATACATGATTTTTTTCGTGATTAAACGGATGTTAAATTGATCACATATCGTAAAAGCTTACAGTTATACCAGTTTTGTCACCAGGGAATCATGAGGCACAACCAGAAAAACATTTCACACATTTACAGGGTGATTTTGATCATAGTGTTCAGAATGATTGTCTCTCGTGTATGTGTGTGCGTGTGTGTGTGTGAGCGAGTTCACCCGGCGGTCGGTCACGCGGAGAACTTTTGGTCATCTTCTGTTCTGTGTATGTGTGTGTGTATGTGTATTCAGAGTTCGTTGAGACGGTGCCCCCCCCCCCCTCCTTAAAGGGGGATTCCATGTGTGTGCGCTTATCTGAATGGACAATGTTCGTCTTGTCACCTTCGGAGGGGTTCTTTCGCGTGATTCTGATTCCAAGATGGGCCCTTTGGTCACATGTCTGTGTCACATGTGATAAGCAATGCATTTCTTTGTTTAACCATTCGTGGCTGTGAGGGACCAAGCAGTCAAGGAATGAGGGACATAGAAATATTTCCCAAAAACATATTTTACTAAATCAAAGAAATCATATACAAAGGATTCAACAGGAAAACAAAGTCCAAATAATCAAATCAAATGTTTAGGCCTATAAAAGAGATCAACAAAACAAACTAAACTCAAACAACTGAGTACGTGAGAAGACAAACTAAACTGATCTCCAAGTTAAACAGCAGGGACACATTTATACAAACGGACTAGTCCATATTAACACATAAGGGAAGACAAAAACAACAAACTTCACAATACAATAACAAAATCAATACCGAGGCCGGTTACATAATTATCCTACAAATTAAGTGCATATCTTAACACCAATAATAAATCTAAGGAAAAGTACAAGCAATCAGAAAAGACAATACCAACACAAACCCTTCGACTCCCCCCCACAGTCAATCTGCTGGTTGGTAGCGGCAAGTGGAACTAAAAATAGCAGATGAAGCGGTATGCCGGCCCTTAATTCGCACGGACCACAAACGAAACTGGTGATCACCATCCGAACGCGATCACCATCCGAACCCTCCAACCATCCACTCCTCAGCAACACAGCGGTAACTTAAACTCAAAGAAAGCAATATTAATAAATGTGTGTACTGTAACTCAAATAAATCTTAATGATAAATAAACAATGTCTGCATCTTATTGCTAAATAAATATATGAACAGAAACCATTGAGGGATTGAGTAAAACCTAAGAATGTGCAGGATAATTTCCAAGAAAATCTGAGTTATGAGTGTTTGCATATATGTGTGCGACATCACCGTTCACTGATGTGTGGCTGCATCGGGGCCATCACATACTCCTCCCCTTCACCAATGTCACTGGCACAGCGGGAAAGGTAGTCCGCCGTCAAGTTCTCTCTGCCAGGGACATGTTGAATAGAGAATCGAAAGGGCTGCATGGCCAGGTACCAACGGGTTATTCGACTGTTGGTGTCTTTCATTTGTTGAAGCCACTGCAGAGCCTTGTGGTCCGTCTCCAGGACAAATTCCCTTCCCATGAGGTAATATTTCAGGGAGTCCAACGCCCATTTCACAGCCAAACATTCCTTCTCTACGATGGAATAACGGACTTCCCTAGGGAAGAGTTTGCGACTGAGGAACGCAACGGGCCGCCGAGCATCAGGAGCCCCTTGCAACAATACCGCACCCAGGCCTCTATCCGAAGCATCCGTCTGGAGAATGAAAGGCTGGTTAAAGTCAGGATTATGCAAGGAAGAATTCCTGCTTAAGGCGGTTCGGATGTCCTGAAATGCTGCTTCCGCTTCTTGCGTCCATCTGACCTGATTTGGACATTTTGAACCGACCATATCAGTCAAAGCTGCAGCTCTGCCAGAGAAATTGGTGATAAATTTGTTATAGAACCCAGCCATGCCCAGGAATGATCGCAACTCCTTGCGAGTCTGTGGCCGTGGACACATCTCAATGGCCCAGACTTTTTCCACCTGTGGCCTGATCACCCCACCACCAATGACAAATCCCAGGTATTGAGTCTCAGTCTTTGCCACAGCACATTTGTGTGGGTTAACGGTCAACCCAGCTCTCTGAAGACGCTGCATAACCTCCTGGATGTGTTGCAGATGTTGCTCCCACGTGTCGCTGTAAATCACAATGTCATCCAAATAAGCAGCTGTAAAGGTTAACCCCCATAATACCTGGTCCATGAGTCTTTGGAAACTGGCAGGTGCCCCGTGCAATCCGAAAGGAAGGACCTTAAAATGAAATAAACCCAATGGGGACTTGAACGCGGTGAGCTCTCTGGACTGGCGAGTCAATGGAATCTGCCAGTAACCCTTTGAAAGGTCGATGGTAGTCAGGAATTTGGAGTTACCCAGGCGATCTGTAAGGTCACCTATCCGTGGAGTGGGGTAGGCATCAAATTTTGTCACAGAATTGAGGTAACGGAAATCTATACAAAATCTTATTGTGCCATCTTTTTTTGGAACAAGGACCACCGGATGGCACCACTCACTCTTGGATGGCTCTATGATCCCCAGCCTCAGCATCAACTCCACCTCCTCCTTTAGTGATTCTTGGAGACGCTCTGGGACCCTATAGCTCATTCTTCTCACAACCGCATCAGGCTTCAACTCGATGTCGTGTTCAATTACAGTTGTGAACCCAGGATATTCAGAGAAAACCTCAGGTAAGCAAAGGGCCCTCACTTCAAGTTGCCGTTGGGGTGACAAGTGATCCAAACTAACATCTCCTACAACTGGCTGGGGTAAGTATTGGTCATCCAGTTCCTCTTCTTCCTCCACCTGCCTAATCATCAGGCTCTGTGCGGTCTGATCAGGACGAGGAACCCATTGCTTAAGGAGATTAATGTGCAGAATTCTTGCCGGACCGTCTTGGCCTGACATAGAAATTTCATAGGTGGTTGGCCCAAGTTTCCTTCTGACGTCAAACGGGCCTTGCCATCTCGCCAGCAGTTTACTTTCAGTACTGGGCAGCATAACCAGTACCTTCTGACCTGGGTCAAAACTTCGCTCACGTGCAGACTTATCATACCAGGTTTTCTGGCGGGTTTGCGCCTCAGCCAGGTGAGATTGGGCCAATTCAGTCATCCTCGCCAAGCGCTCTCGCATCTGCACCACATAGGACACCACATTCATCGGCTCATCCCTTTTCTGGTCTCCCTCCCATATTTCTCGAAGCAAAGCAAGAGGACCTCTCACCTCAAGCCCATAAAGAAGTTCAAATGGGGCAAAACCAGTAGACGATTGTGGTACCTCTCTATAGGCAAACAGAAGATAGGGGAGCCATTGGTCCCAGTCTTTCCCGGAATCCGAAACAAACTTGCGAAGCATCTGTTTAAGGGTCTGGTTAAACCTTTCGGTTAGCCCATCTGTCTGAGGATGGTAAGGGGTTGTTCTTAGACTCTTGATGCCCAGTAGTTTATATGCCTGTTTCAAGAGGGTAGACATAAAGTTAGTTCCTTGATCAGTCAAGATCTCACAAAGAAACCCAACTCTAGAGAACAATTGCACCAGACAGGTCGCCACATACTTGGCTTTGATGGACCTCAAGGGGAACACTTCTGGATATCGGGTAGCGTAGTCAGTTACAACAAGCATAAAGCGGTTACCTGAGCGACTTCTTTCAACAGGTCCGACTACATCCATTCCCAGTCTTTCAAATGGAGTGCCTATGATCGGAAGTGGTTGAAGAGGCACCCGACATGGGCCACGGGCAGAGACCTTTTGACATTCGGGACAACTTCTGCAATATTGGGTCACCTCTGTTTTCAGGCCAGGCCAGTAAAAGTGTCTTCTAATCCGAGCAAGAGTCTTACCTTTCCCCAGGTGGCCAGCCCAGGGAATCGAATGGCCCAGGATCAGAATAACTTTACGGACACTTTGTGGCACCACCAGCTGTATCGCCAACCCTACCCGACGATAGAGTATCCCCTGTTGAAGATAATAGCTTTCCCTTGTGAGCTCACCTTCAATATTCTCTGCATCCTCTTGCTCTGCCCGCTCCAGATAAGGAACCAGACTGGCATCCTCCTGTTGTAACTGAGCAATGTTAGTAGGCAATTTAAAGTCTGGGGAAAAATCAGAGAAAGAGTCAACTGGCATCTTAGAGGCATTATATTGAATTTTTCCCAACCGTCTCTGTCGACGAGATTTTCTAGGTTTTGCCGAGTCAACAGGGTCTACCGCATGGTCAAAGAAAGGGAGGGCCCTAAGCAACTGTTCTTCTTCCCCTTTGATCGCTTTAGCTCGGGTGACAACCATATTACATGAGGGTACCGGCTGCAACAAGTCCCAGAGCACTGGCAGGTCGTGGCCCAAAACCACAGGAAAGGGTAAGTTATCTGCTACGCCCACGTCCAAAAGGTAAGTTTGTCCTTTCACCTTGATATATACATTGGAGGTAGGAAGTAGTTTTTCATCACCATGGACACAGCGAATAGATTTCCTTTCACTGAAGTTAAGTAGGGCAGGTGGGACATACTTGTGATGCACTAGAGTCTGATCACTCCCAGTGTCCACCAGGGCCTGCAATTCCCTTCCATTCACCTCCACTGTTACCATCTGCGGTGCCCACTCAGTTTTTACTTGTGAACCCTGACGACCCCTGGGCACATAACATAAGTGAGTAGTTTTGGCTGTATTTTTAGGGCACATTGGTTTTGTATGGCCCTCCTGACCACACAGATAACAGATTGGCACTTTTCGAGGATTCTTCAGAGGAGTCGCAAATGCAGGTCCTCCAAGAGACTGACTGGCACTGGGAAAATTTCCCTGGCTTTGCTGGGGAAGGGTTAGTCGGCGATCATCCCTGTTGGCTTTCCAGACCCACGACTGACTCCTCCGTGCAGCCACGAACACATCCGCCAGTGTTGCTGCATGTGCAGCGGTCTTGGGATCATGCTCCCGGATCCAAACCTGGAGCTCAGGAGAAAGCATCCTCAAATATTGTTCAAGAATCAAAATTTCACCAACTTCTTCCACTGATCTACCCTTTGGCTGGATCCACTTCCCGTAAAGTTCCTTTAACCGCACATATAATTCTTTGGGGCTCTCAAGGGGTTCAACGTCCAACGAACGAAACTGTTGTCTGTACGTTTCTTGGTTGATGTCATATTTCCTTAAGATGGCCGATTTAACCTCCTCATACTCAAGAGAATCCTCAACATCCATATGCACGTAAGCAGCTCTGGCCTTACCCGTCAAAAGAGGAATTAAACGGAAGGCCCAATCCTCCTTCGGCCACCGGCAAACAGCTGCGATTCTCTCAAAAGTGATTAGGAAGTGTTCAATGTCATCTGACTCAGATAACTTCTCAAGTCTTGGCTCTTTAAACTGACCTACATCACGGGTTTCTGAGAGATCCTCCCGACGGGTACTGGACTGGGACAATGGACGGCCTGAGACAGCTTCCCCGTTATCAGAAACTTCCAAGGGGTCCCCAGCAGTCAGCAGAGGATTAGGAGTTGGAATTGTGCGAGCCTGCACCTCCAGCTGCAACAGACTAAACTGGTGTTGAAGACCTTTAAAGCGACGCTCCTGCTGGACATACTCTTGACTCCTGTGGCTTTCTTGAGCATCCATCTTTGCCATGTGTGCTCGGAACAGGCTTGTCAAGTCTGCCAGTGTGGGTTCTCTGCTTCCAGGCTCCAGCTCCTCCACCTCTCTTACTTCCTGCATTGCTCCATCTTCCACCAACTCCTGGAACACTTCCTCACTCTGCTCTGCTAGAGCAGGCTTTGAGATGGTTTTCCTTCCTCCCCGGTTCATGGCATATAGAGTATCTTGATCTCAGGGAAGAGAAAAATAAAAAAATAAAAAAAATAAAATAATTTATATATATTGGGAAACTATGCCCCCTACTGGCTGATCCCACCGCTGCCACCACTTGTGAGGGACCAAGCAGTCAAGGAATGAGGGACATAGAAATATTTCCCAAAAACATATTTTACTAAATCAAAGAAATCATATACAAAGGATTCAACAGGAAAACAAAGTCCAAATAATCAAATCAAATGTTTAGGCCTATAAAAGAGATCAACAAAACAAACTAAACTCAAACAACTGAGTACGTGAGAAGACAAACTAAACTGATCTCCAAGTTAAACAGCAGGGACACATTTATACAAACGGACTAGTCCATATTAACACATAAGGGAAGACAAAAACAACAAACTTCACAATACAATAACAAAATCAATACCGAGGCCGGTTACATAATTATCCTACAAATTAAGTGCATATCTTAACACCAATAATAAATCTAAGGAAAAGTACAAGCAATCAGAAAAGACAATACCAACACAAACCCTTCGACTCCCCCCCACAGTCAATCTGCTGGTTGGTAGCGGCAAGTGGAACTAAAAATAGCAGATGAAGCGGTATGCCGGCCCTTAATTCGCACGGACCACAAACGAAACTGGTGATCACCATCCGAACGCGATCACCATCCGAACCCTCCAACCATCCACTCCTCAGCAACACAGCGGTAACTTAAACTCAAAGAAAGCAATATTAATAAATGTGTGTACTGTAACTCAAATAAATCTTAATGATAAATAAACAATGTCTGCATATTATTGCTAAATAAATATATGAACAGAAACCATTGAGGGAATGAGTAAAACCTAAGAATGTGCAGGATAATTTCCAAGAAAATCTGAGTTATGAGTGTTTGCATATATGTGTGCGACATCACCGTTCACTGATGTGTGGCTGCATCGGGGCCATCACAGTGGCAAACGCCAGTGTGTGAATCAGAATCAGTAATTCAATCAAGTCCAAGCCCCATTTGCTTTGTGTGCAGTTCATGAAGAGATAAGCTGTTTGTGAATTGGTAACTTAACAAAAGTCCCATGACATGCTTTGTCATAATCCAAAGAATGAGGGGGGGGGGGGGGGGGGGGGTCTATTGATTAGAATCCAGTTGATTAAAGTCACATGGTTGCTCTGACCATATGATTATCGCTACATCTATCAACGCCTTTTGTTGCTCAAACGTAAGTGACATTTTAGAGAATTCGGTCGAAAGAGGTGTCGACGTTGCTTCTCCGAACTCTAACTCATCCATAATTAGAGATGCAGGTGACGAAAGAATATTCCTAACGTCCAATTCCGCCTGAACTGACACTCTAATCTGAAATCTAATTTCGCTGTTCTGGGTAAACCCAAATCAAAGTTATAATGTTCACAAACTTGACGCAACTGATCCTTTGTCAAATTATTCAGAACCTCCACAGATGGAGCTACAAAAAAATCCTCCAAACTAGCCATAAAAATTAAACTAATTCTACAGCATACAATTCTTACAGATAACCTACTAAAAAAAAAAAACAAGCTCACCTTTTCAAATTGTAAGTGTGGCCACAACACTGTGCATCAAGACGAGACAAAACGGAGCTGCCCTATAAAAAACAAAAAAAAAAAAACAAGAAAAACAACGATCCTCTTCATGCCTATCCCAAGGACAGAGATTTTTAATACACAATATCAGCGGTGCCTTAACTCCCCCGACAAAATGCCGTTAAAGCAGGCGTCCACGACGGTGCCCTCTGCCCAGGATAGCACAAAAATAACAAACTAAAATAACAAACAAACATTAAAACTTGACGGGCACTCGCAAAGCTCCGATGATTATCTTATCGAATACTTTATTAATAACTCAATCTTGCACGCGCAGTGCAGACCCACACTCACCCAACAATGGCACACCGCAAACTCTTCAACCTGGCTTCCTTCAAAAACAGCCCAGGCACAAATTAAACAAAAATATTCTCCTCCTCTCCGCACCACCAACAAAAAATAAATTAAATAATTTTGAACGCAACTAATTTCAAACTAATCCACATGCGTCTTCCCAATGATTCAAAACAAAACGTTCAACTCAATGAACTATCAAAGCGCTTTCCAAATCAAACGTACCTAAATGCAACGGTCCTAATATATTTAAAGCTTCTAACGCCCAGGCCATTCAAAACCTAGATATAAGCATCAAAAATATATTTACCGATGTCGTTTCAAATCCTTATTTTGACGAGCCCCCCAGTCTGTTTGTCGTTTCAGATCCCGAACGTTCAAATCCCTTGACGAGCCACCAATCTGTTACATACAGCCCGTGCCGGCCTATGCAACAGAGAGGGGAGACCACGCGGATTATTTGATTTCAAATGATATATTTATTAAAGACAAAGAATGAGTAACATAAAATAATTAAAGTCAGTATAAATGTACAACTTGAAACGAAAACAAAAACGATCAGGGTATATGAAGTGTCATGCAAAAAGAAACAAAAATCAGCAAAACGGTGCGGGAGAGAAGGAGAAGCGGTGGCCTCTTTCAACCAAGTCTGGAAAGCTTTTAACACCCAGGATACTGGAAGCAACCACACGCGGTCCTGGAGCAATCATCTGCAACACACCACACCTGCGCTCCTCTCACCTATAGGGGAGACGTAATGAACAGCAAACCGCAAAGGAGGAGGAGCTGACTGGTCCGAGACCGTCACACAAGCATGTTGAGGAAACTATCCGTCAAGACAGCAGCTTGCTGTGGTGTACATGAAGCATTTCCCATCAAGAAGCCTCTCATGGTTTGCTGTTTTTTTCTGGAATCAAAAAGATAGTATTAGTATGTGTAATAGCACAAATTACATCAACTTTAATACATACTTGCATACATACTTGTTGTTTTAGCTACTAGTTGTGTAAAGGCAAGTACACAAAGAGCAATTACAGACAAGACACACACACACACACACATATATATATATATATAATAAGAATACATTTTTTAACATTTTTAAAAATTTACAATTTAAAATAAATATTACAAATTAAGATTAATCGTTTTCTATTTCAATATATCTCAGTATTGCTGTTTTTACTGTAATTTAGATCAAATAGTTGTAGCCTTGGTGAGAATTTACACATGACAACAGATTGAAATATTAATGGGCCAAAAAAGCCAAGGGAATAAAACGTGTCTTTTGTCTTGCTAACTATAACGTTATACCACCCCTGCTTTAGCCTAGTACTGTTATTAACGAGCTAACACTAACGTTTCATGCTTATTAAGCTGGATAACGAGTAAACACCAGCACCAGAAGAGCTATTGGAGGGACGTTACATACATTTTACTTCAAAACGGAACAAAAGTAGTAATTTGTTGTGACTTACCCTGCTGTTGAACTCCCTTCCTCATCAAGGACTCCAACATGTTTACGTTTTAGGTGCTGCATCATCACCGTGGTGCTCCCGTGCCAGGCCATGTCGCTTTTGCATATCTTGCAATTAACACACTTTTTCGATTTATTTAGTGTGGAATATTCCCACACCTTGGATGATTTAGGTCGTACTGATTTCTCTGCCTCCGCCATGTTTCAGAACAATGTTACGGGTCTCTCCGATGGTCTTTCCTCTAACGTTACCTCCGCTCTGCTCTTTTTTTTTTTCCTTCTTCTCAGCTCTGCTGCGCGGCGCGCTCAACTTTTTTTCTCTGCTCAGCTGCGCGTGCTCAACATGTGACGTAATAGTCGCGCGACACAACGAATCGATAATGAAATTCGTTGCCAACTTTTTTAATAATCGAATTTTATCGATTTTATCGATTCGTTGTTGCAGCCCTAGAATAATGGGAGACTTAGCCCAAGGGAAAGACACGGGCTTCCGTCTTAGGAGCAGCCGTGGAGAATATACACACATGGGATCCCCGTAGGGTCACACTTATGGAACCCAGCCCAGATCCGGCTCTCAAGGATTCAGCGGATAAAGGCCTGGCACCGGACGCTCCGCCATGTCCGGGCCGAGGGGTTTTGGAGGACTCGACAGGTTTTTCACTCTGGAGCAATAAGGGTGGAGGATTTAATCGTCTCGCCCCCCTAAGAAACCTGACGACCAGGTCGTGCTTCCCCACTGTTTTGCCATCTATGTGGTCGTGATAAGCTGAAATAGCGGCAGCATGTACTTTGAGGGTGGAGGGAGACAGCCTTCGCTCCAACCCTTGCTGCAAGAAGGAAAGCACAGACCCTATCGAACATCTTCGGGGGTCTTCTCGGCGAGAAGAACACCACTCGACGAACAGGTTCCACTTCAGCGCGTAAACACGTCTCGTGGACGGCGCCCGTGCTGAAGTGATGGTGTTAAGTACCTCAGGGGGTAAGTCACCTAGAACCTCCGCGTCCCGTCCAGGGACCAGACATGGAGTTTCCAGAGGTCTGGACGCGGGTGCCATAGGGTGCCCCGTCTCTGAGTCAGAAGATCCTTCCTCAGAGGAATGGGCCAGGAAGGGACTGTCACAAGGAGCATGAGTTCTGGGAACCAAGTCCGGGTAGGCCAATAGGGAGCCACCAGAAGGACCTGCTCCTCGTCCTCCCTGACTTTGCACAGTGTCTGTGCAAGTAGGCTCACTGGGGGAAATGCATATTTGCGGAGGCCCCGGGACCAGCTGTGTGCCAGTGCGTCCGTGCCGAGTGTTCCCTCGGTCAGGGAGTAAAACAGCTGGCAGTGGGAGGTCTCTGAGGAGGCAAACAGGTCTACCTGAGCCTCTCCGAACTCTCTCCAGATCAGCTGAACCACCTGGGGGTGGAGTCGCCCTTCTCCCGGAAGCACAGCTCGTGATAGCTCGTCGGCCACATGGTTGAGCACACTGGGAACATACATGGCTCGAAGCGACCTCAGATGCTTCTGACTCCAGAGGAGGAGATGGCGGGCGAGTTGCGACATGCGACGGGAGCGTAGACCACCTTGTCGGTTGATGTACGCAACGGTCGCTGTGTTGTCCGAACGGACCAGTACGTCCCTGCCCTGTAGCGGAATTTTCAAGTGGCTCAGAGCGAGATGTACTGCTAGCAACTCGAGGCAATTGATGTGCCAATGCAGTTGGGGAGCCGTCCACACCCCTGACACTGCATGCCCGTTGTACGTGGCACCCCAGCCGGTGGCAGAGGCATCTGTGAATACCACAGCATGCCTGGAGACCTGTTCCAAGGGGACTCCTGCCCGAAGGAACGAGAGGTCTGACCACGGGCTGAAGGTCTGACAGCAGGCCGGTGTGATTGCCACCCGGTGCGTGCCGTGATGCCACGCCCATCTCGGGACTCGGCCGTGAAGCCAGTGCTGAAGCGGTCTCATATGAAGCAAGCCGAGCGGAGTTACCGCTGCTGCCGCTGCCATATGCCCCAGGAGCCTCTGAAAAAATTTCAGTGGGACCGCCGTCCTGCCTTTGAACGTGTTCAAGCAGTTCAGCACCGACTGAGCGCGCTGCTCTGTGAGGCGCGCTGTCTGTGCGACCGAATCCAACTCCATACCGAGAAAAGAGATCCTCTGCACAGGGGCGAGTTTGCTCTTTTCCCAGTTGACCTGAAGGCCCAACTGGCTGAGGTGCGTGAGCACGAGGTCCCTGTGTTCACATAACAGATCTCGAGAGTGTGCTAGTATGAGCCAGTCGTCAAGATAGTTGAGGAGGCGAACGCCCTGTTTTCTCATGGGAACAAGGGCCCCCTCCGTGACTTTCGTGAAGACACGGGGAGACAGGGACAGCCCGAAGGGCAGGACCTTGTACTGATATGCTCGACCCTCGAACGCAAAGCGCAGAAACGGCCTGTATCGAGGAAGAATCGAGACATTCAAAGTACGCGTCCTTCAGGTCGATCGCTGCAAACCAATCTTGGGGACGGATGCATCCGAAAATGCGTCTCTGCGTGAGCATTTTGAACGGTAGCTTGTGGAGGCTCCGATTCAAAACTCGCAGATCCAAGATCGGTCCTACCCCACCACCTTCCTTGGGTACAATGAAGTAGGGACTGTAGTGCCCTGACCTCATATCGGCTGGAGGGACCGGCTCTATCGCGTCCTTCGCCAGCAGGACTGCGATCTCCGCATGCAAGACATGGGCATCGGCTGCTCTCACTGTAGTGGAGTGGATGGCCCGAAACTTGGGGGGACGCCGGGCGAACTGAATCGCATAGCCGAGCCTGATGGTCCCGAATGAGCCAGCGAGACGGACCGGGGAGCGCTAACCAGGCTCTCAGAGACCGTTGCAAGCGGGACCAAAGGGACCGTAGGCGTACCCGGAGTGGGGCAGCGAGGTGGAACACAGGGACGCGGCTCGGGAGGCTCTCTCTGGGAGGCGGCCCGTAGCGGGGTCTGTGTGTGCTGTGCAGCACTTACCTGGTTCCACGGGGCAGGAGGCGGCTCGGTGGTGTTCTCGAACTGCACACTGCTGTTCACTGGCGACAGAGGCGGATGAGAGTGGTGAGGATTTTGTCCCCCCACTGCTCTCCGGGTCCTCTTCGGACCCAGAGATGGTAGAAACTGCTCTTTTATTGAAAATTTGGGTACCGCTGGTTTTGAGGCCAGCGGCGGAACACAAACAGAACGAAACAAAAGATTTTCCACCCGGCCCTCTTCCAGGGGAGGGAGCGATGCGGTCATCATGAAGCGATGCGGTCTCCTGGAGAGCAGTCCCTTCCATCTCCGGGTCGCCCGTCCTAGGGCCGCTTACCCCTGGCTTTGCCGCCCCTCTTGGCGGGGGCCTGGACGGGCGGGGCTCCCTGCCTGCGACTGGTGGAGGCTGCTGCTGCGGTGCGGGAGCAGGGGCAGACGCAGGAGGACGCCCTCGGCGACGAGCAGACTGAGGTGCCGCAGGCGGTGGGGTGGAGGCAGCAGCTGGCCGCCGCGGCAGGATGTGTCTGATGGCCTCCGTCTGCTTTTGTACAGCCGAGAACTGCTGGGCGAAGTTCTCGACCGCGTCGCCGAAGAGGCCGGTCTGGGACACAGGGGAGTTGAAAAACCGGAGTTTGTGAGACTCCCTCATGTCAGCCAGACACAGCCAGAGATGGCATTCCTGGACCACCAGGGTGGACATCGCACGACCCACCGACCGCGCGGTCACCTTCGTCGCACGAAGCGCGAGGTCCGTCGGGATACGAAGTTCCTGAAGAACTTGGGGATCGTGACCACCCTCGTGCAGGTCCTTCAGTGCCTTGGCCTGATGGGCCTGCAGCCACGCCATGGCGTGCATGGCAGAGGCAGCTTCCCCACAGGCCTTGTAAGCCTTGCCGGTTAAATCCGACAAGTACTTACAGGCCCGGGAAGGGAGACACGGTTCTCCACGCCAAGTGGAGTTAGGGCACAGTTGCGTAGCAACGGCCCGTTCCACTGGCGGGATGCGCGCATATCCATTAGCCGCCCCGCCATCAAGGGTCGTGAGGGAGGAGGAGCCACCGGAACGGTTTCTGGCAGTAAAAGGTGCCGTCCACGTCCCCGTAAGCTCCTCATGCACTTCCGGGAAGAAAGGCACTGGGGTGGGTTGCTGAGAACCAGCGCGCGCCACCCCGAGATACCAATCCTTCAACCTCGAGGGTTCAGGACACGGTGGAGGATTCCACACGAGCCCGACCCCGTTGGCGGCCCGGGAAAGCATGGCCATCATCTCCGGGTCCGTCTCCGGGTCCGTCTGCCGGGTCGTCATCCGCAGAGAGGTCTGACCCACTCTCCGATGCAGCGATCGACATCTGGTCTTCACTGGGAGCCCCAAAGGAGACAACCGGTACACACCTCGAGGATAGTCCAGCTTTCTCCAATGGGGACTCAACTGGCTGCGGAGCATGAGAGGGGTGAGGGTTCCTAGGGGGTTGGTTCCCCGAAGGAGACGCGCTCACCGTAATCCTCAGGTCACCCGCGCCACCGCCCGAAGCAACCCTCTGAGGAGGATTGGATCGAGGCAGAGGCACGGGGACTCCGCCCCTTTGCAGGAACAAGAGTCTCGACCGTAGCTCCGCGATGGTCATCTTCCCACAATGGGTACATGACTCATCCACAAACGCTGCCTCAGCGTGTTCAATGCCCAGACACACGAGGCAGCATTTGTGACCATCCTGTGAGCCCAGGTAACGACCGCATCCAGAAACACACAGATAGAAAGTCATCTTTAAAAAGACGCTCTCTATCTGTGTTTGCTCTTTTAGGGACTACACTCACTAGTGCTGAAGCACGCAGGGGAACAGTCACCGCGAACACAGACGGGAATGTGCACCCATCTGTGCGCCGTCTCTCTCTCTCGCTGGCAGGTCTTACCGGCTGTGAGAACAGCCTTTGAGCGCTGAACTGTGCACCTTACCAGCTGTTAAAACAGCTTTTTGAATTTGCAAAAAAAAAAACACAAAACAAAAAGACAAAGACAGAAGAGAGAGGACAAGACTGCTCGCGCTGCCGTGCTGTAACGCCCGCACCCGAGAGATCCAACGAAGAGGCTTGTAGAGTCACACTCTGTAGATTAAAGGGATACTCCACCGGTTTTTCATATTAAACTATGTTATTCCCTTAACTAAGACGAGTTGATACATACCTCTCTCGTCTCAGTGCGTGCACTATATCGCTCTGTATTGCCACAAAACTATGTTAGCACTTAGCTTAGCCCAGTGCATTAAATATGGGCCAAAAAGAGAAGCGACCAAACACTTCCTCGTTTTCCCTATTTAAACACAGTTACTCGAGTAGTGTAACTCGACCTAGGCTGGTGACACAAAATAAAATGTTGTGTTTTTCTAAGCGTTTAAAATTGATGACTATATTGTATGGCGGAATACCATTGCAAATGCTTTTGAGCACTTCGACTTTGCGCAATAATATCATCACTCGTGAAAAGTCCTCTTACCGGCTCCCGCTTCCTCTCCCCCTCCCTCTTATTTCCGTCAATACAACCAACGTGACTTTACTACCTGTGCTATTAGCAAACTGCAGATCATTTGCAATGGCGGACTTTGTAGATGATTATGACTTCTTTGTAGCAGACCCAGAGCCATATCTGTTTGAACCCGAGTACACGGAGGAGGAATTAGCTCTTATGGACCGTGAGAGGAAAGAACATTTTTACGACTGCAGGGTGAATCATCGCTGCAAAGGCGTCGCTTGCCGCGACACATGCGATTTGTCCAGGGTCTTCTGGATCTACACTGACCCCCACCTTCGATGGCAATACCTGGTCCCATTTTAAACAGCATAGGCTCTCAATTTCGGTCGGCATC
The DNA here is from genome assembly GCF_029890125.1 of Rhinichthys klamathensis goyatoka. Taxonomy (NCBI): domain Eukaryota; kingdom Metazoa; phylum Chordata; class Actinopteri; order Cypriniformes; family Leuciscidae; genus Rhinichthys; species Rhinichthys klamathensis. The sequence continues at coordinate 830,710 of NW_026606648.1, read as the reverse complement.
TGTTCGCAACAGTCACACTTGCACCACCAATTGCTGTTTGCCCGTGGTCTTTCGCCAGCTCCGGTCTGTTCTGGATCATATCTTTCTTCCCTCTCACGGTCCATAAGAGCTAATTCCTCCTCCGTGTACTCGGGTTCAAACAGATATGGCTCTGGGTCTGCTACAAAGAAGTCATAATCATCTACAAAGTCCGCCATTGCAAATGATCTGCAGTTTGCTTATAGCACAGGTAGTAAAAGTCACGTTGGTTGTATTGACGGAAATGAGAGGGAGGGGGAAAGGAAGCGGGAGCCGGTAAGAGGACTTTTCACGAGTGAAGATATTATTGCGCCAAGTCGAAGTGCTCAAAAGCACTTGTTATGGTATTCCGCCATACAATATAGTCATCAATTTTAAACGCTTAGAAAAGCGCAACGTTTTATTTTGTGTCACCAGCCTAGGTCGAGTTACACTACTCGAGTAACTGTGTTTAAATAGGGAAAACGAGGAAGTGTTTGGTGCAATGCACTGGGCTAAGCTAAGTGCTAACATAGTTTTGCGGCAATACAGAGTGATATAGTGCACGCACTGAGACGAGAGAGGTATGTATCAACTCGTCTTAGTTAAGGGAATAACATAGTTTAATATGAAAAACCGGTGGAGTATCCCTTTAAGCATGAAGCGTTTGGCTCCGAAGCAAAAAGCTAGTGTGCAATCACAACAGCTGCTCGTTAAATACCCGCGCTGCGGGGCTGCACAGCTGATGCAAATGATTGCACACCAATGTGCATTGGCTTGTTTTAGTTTCACTCGAAGTAGATTGGCCTCTCTAGCGAGATTCCTATTGGTCAGTCTGACCTACGTTGTAGTGACTGACCGATAGGGAACAGTAATTTTGTTAAATATTATTACTTTTTCTTTTATTAATAATATTATTACTATTGATAAAAAAAATATGTTTACTATTTCTTATTTTTAATGATGAAAACAATGCTGCTTATTATTTTTGGAATTTGAAATAGAAATGTTTTGTTACATCCTAAAAGTCTTCACTGCCTCTTTTTATCAATTTAATGCATCCTTGCTGTACAAGGGTATATGAAACTTGGATATTGTGAATTATTTGTTTTCTATATTTTTTCTATTCTTTATATATAAATAAATAAACATACAATATTTTTTTAACTCATAAATAGTTAAAATATATACCAAATATATTCTAGCAAAGCATGTTTTTTTAAGAACATATTGATCGTAAATATTTGAGTAGATGTTTAATGCATCATATTGTCCTCTTTTTTTCTGTGACTTTCACTGATGGGTAAAAAAATACAGAGCAGAACTAGGGAAATACATGAGCCAGTCCTCAGCCAGCCTAACATCGAGGAGTACACACCAACCATCAGCCTGCGGCACTGAAAACATCCATCCATTCATGGGAGGCTCATCAGTGTGTGCTTAAAAAATGCCAGAAGAGTTGGGATGTCCGGGCAGCTTTTGTAATGTGAATCTGAGTCTGGCTGCAAGTCTCTGAGAGCATTGACACGGGCAGATACAAAGCTTCTGAGGTCAGATATATTCTATTAACCTGGCCGTACCACCTAACGACAGCTCTTATTTACCTGTCAGATCCTTTTTTGTGTGGAGGAAACAAACGTATTGTCCTGTTCAATGCTGCTGACAGGGCCGATATGCATTATTCATCTGCTCATGGTAATACAGCCCTGTTTCTTTCTCTCTCTTACACCTCCCTTTCCTTATTCCAGCTTCTAATCAGACTCAGAAATAAGACCTGTTGAATAGAAATGAACTCTAATGCCTCTTTCTGCATGGCTCTTAAGAGATATTATAACCACTCTGTCAGTCCAGACGCCGACTCACCAACCCACAGTCATTTAAATCCCTCAATACACACATTTCCTTCCCTTATGGACAAACTGCACATTATTTAACAGGATAGTTGACCTAAACATGAAAATTCTGTCATTTCATTTACGCACTTTCATTTCCTTCCAAGTCTGGATGACTTTATTGTGCTGAACACAAAAGAAGATATTCTGTAAGATGTTTGAAACCAAATAGCCCAGCTAACAAGGAACGTTCTCAGAACTTTGGCTAATGTTCTGGCAAGGTTCTCTAAAAATGTATGAACAAACGTTCTTCCGGTAACGTTAGAATGTTCGTTTAGAATGATCTAATGATGTTCTCAAAATGTTAGCACAAAATATTACGTATACATTGTCCAAGGAACATTTACATTTTTAAATGTTGTAGTTAATTAGTAGTGAATTAATGCTTTCATAGCTTAATGGGAACGTTAGCAAATCATATTTTGGTTACTATTTACTGCCATTGTAAAAAAAAAAAAAACAACAACAAAAAAATGTACTCGGTTACTATCGTAACCTCGGTTCTCTCTAGAGAGGGAACGAGTACTGCGTAATATCTTACGCTATGGGGGAAAACCTCTTTTCCACGAGATATTGAAGCCAAAAATTATCCTTAATTTTGAATTAATGTAAAACGCTGTGCGGCAGCATGCAGACATAGGCAAGACGGCTCGCTCGCCTATTGGCTGCCCTGCGGCAACAGCAGCAGCCTATCGAGAGAGGCCCTGCGTGACGTGATACCCAATGGGGGCGCTTTGCGCCCATTTCGTCACGTCCCGCCAGAATAGGCGTGGCCTTGGCCTATAAATACGCTCGACAGGCTGATACAAACTGGTTTTCATCACTGAAGCGAGCCAGCGCTGTTGTATGCACGGCAAGATACGCAGTACTCGTTCCCTCTCTAGAGAGAACCGAGGTTACGTTAGTAACCGAGTACGTTCTCTTTCAAGTGTATCTCTCGTACTGCGTAATATCTTACACTATGGGGAACACAATGCAACACGCCGTGCATACTGGGATCCGACACCAAAGTCCCAAGGGCAGTAGCCCGGGGCTCATATAGTGCATTAATCAACGTAGACTCACAGAGAGTCGGAGAAGAGAGGCTAAAAGCATCATTCCCCATGAAATAGCATCCCACAGGAGCTAGTTATGTTAACAGTGTTTCACGCAGACAGGGTGAACGTGTTCAGCCTGAACTGGGTATAAGTACGGGTTATTCAACACCCATGGAGCTGTTCTATCGATCAGTGAGCGATGCACAAGCAAAACTCAGCATTCTGCGCCGGCGCAGCGGGGCAGATAGTACTGAATTCTAGACCGACAGCAGCTTGGCCTGTAAGGCGGGAACCTCTAGGTTATAAAACCTTATAAATGTAGACGGCGAGGCCCAGCCTGCCGCCATACAGATATCTTGCAAGGAAATCCCGCTAGACCACGCCCACGACGAGGCCACGCCTCTCGTGGAGTGCGCTCTGACACCCAAAGGACACTGCAGGCCCTTAGAAGTGTAAGCCAGCGCTATGGCATCGACTATCCATCTGGATAGGCTGTTTTGACGCGGCCAGTCCCTTGGAGCATCCGCCGAACAAAACAAAGAGCTGCTCGGTCTGTCTTGAAGACAGACGAGTGGGATACATAAGCTCTCAGTGGGCAAAGGAGACTCGCATCCTCCTCCTCCTCATGAACCGGGTGGGCGCACAGGGAAATAACCTGGGCCCTGAACGGTGTGTTGAGGGATTTGGGCACGTACCTGTGCCTTGGTTTGAGTATGACTTTCGAGTCATTAGGCCCAAACTCCATACATGACGCGCTTACTGAGAGCGCTTGTAAGTCCCCTATGCGCTTCACTGAAGCGAGAGCCATAAGAAACACCGTTTTGAAAGACAGATGTGTCATGTCTGACAAATGGATTGGCTCAAATGGGGCACCTTTCATGGCTTCCAAAACCGTAGAAAGGTCCCACACAGAGACTGAGGGGGGTCTGGGAGGATTCAGCCTCCGAGCTCCCCTGAGGAACCGCGCGACCAGGTCGTTTTTTCCCCAGTGACTGACCAGACGTCGCTATGGCCGCCACGTATACTTTGAGCGTGGATGGGGTTCTGCCCTTATCCAACAGCTCCTGAAGGAAGGAGAGCACTTCCGTGACCCCGCAGTCTACGGGTGAAAAGCCCTGAGTTTGACACCAGGCAGAGAACACTGACCATTTAGAGGAATAGAGCCGTCTAGTAGACGGGGCTCTAGCCTGCGTGATCGTGTTTAACACTCCCTCCGGGAGGTTAGCGGGTACCCGTTGATGCCCCATGCATGTAGGGACCATAATTCCGGGCGAGGATGCCAAACCGAGCCCTTTGCCTAAGAGAGGAGGTCTCTCCTCACCGGTATAGGCCACGGGGGAGTGCTGGTCAGCCGCATTAGGACTGGGAACCAAATCTGGTTCGTCCAGAGCGGAGCCACGAGCAGCACTGGGCATCCGTTTTCCCTGATTCGTTCCAGCACTTGAGGCAGGAGCAAGGCGGGGGGAAAAGCATTCCGCATCCCTGCTCTTGGAGAAAAAGCTTGGACAGTGAGCGTTCTCTTGAGACGCGAACAGGTCCACTTGCGCTCTGCCGAATGTCTCCCACAGCAGTTGCATCGTCTGCGGGTGCAGCGACCATTCCCCTGCTGGGACGTTGTTTCTGGACAGAATGTCTGGTCCCAGATTCAGGCGACCAGGCACATGCACTGCTTTCAGTGAAAGCAGGTTGTGCTGAGCCCAGACCAGGAGGCGTTCCGTCAGCCTGTAAAGGTTTCGGGACCTGACGCCGCCCTGGTTGATTTATGTATGCCACCACTGACATGTTGTCCGACCGGACCAAGACGTGGTGGCCTTTTAACTGGGGACAAAAGCGCCGTAGCGCGTTGTCGACTACCAACAGTTCTAGACAGTTTATGTGTAGAAGCTTCTCCTGTTCTGACCACTGGCCAAAGAACGGTCTGCCCTCAAGCAGCGCTCCCCATCCCGAGGTGGAGGCGTCCGTGGACACCACCTTCACACTCGAGGGAGTCCCCAGACTCACGCCTGACTGATACCAGTCGGCTATTTTCCAAGGTTCCAGAGCTGAAACGCATTCCATGTCGACCTTGAGGCGAAACATAACTGCAGTGGGCGCATGCGAAGCAGGCCCAGCTGAAGTACCGAAGATGCTGAGGCCATGAGGCCCAGCATTTTCTGAAACCTTTTGAGCGGGACTATAGAGCCGCGGCGGAAGGATTTCGCGGCGCGCTGAATGTCCAGTCCGCGCTCTGGCGACGGACGTGCTGTCATAGACAGCGAGTCCAGCACTGTTCCCAGAAAAGAAATTTTCTGGCTGGGAAACAGCGAACTCTTCGCCCAATTGACTGTGAGACCCAGATTCTCGAGATGCTCGAGTAATGTGGTTCTGTGTTCTATGAGCTCTGAGTGTGATCGAGCTAGAATCAGCCAATCGTCCAAGTAGTTCAAGACTCGCATGCCCTGAAGTCTCAGGGGTGCGAGAGCCGCGTCCATGCACTTCGTAAATGTACGGGGTGCTAGGGACAGGTCGAACGGCAGGACTGTGTATTGATATGCCTGGCCCTCGAAGGCGAATCTCAAGAATTGCCTGTGACGTGACGCTATTTGTATTTGGAAATAGGCGTCTTTCAGATCTATTGACATAAACCAGTCCCCCTGGCGAACTTGCGCAAGGATTTTCCTGGTTGTCAGCATTCTGAACTGGCGCTTCACAAGCGCTCTGTTCAGCTGCCGTAGATCTAGAATGGGTCTGAGACCCCCGTCTTTTTTCGATACCAGAAAATATCTGCTGTATAGCCCCCCTTCGCTCTGAGCCTGAGATAAAGGTTATATGGCCCCTTTGCTCAGTAGTTTCGCTATTTCGGCTCGAAGTAGATGAGATACTTCGTTGTTTACCGTATTTTCGACTCGCGCCGTGTAACGGCGGGGACGTCGAGCGAACTGTAGCGAATAGCCTCTTTTTATAATGTTCAACACCCATTCTGATACCCCGGGAAGCTTTGCCCACGCATCTGCGTGAATTGCTAGAGGCAGAATAAAAACCGGGCTCTGGCCGCTACATAGCGGCGGCCGCAGAGCTTCGGTGTGCTGAGACATAAACACTGTGTTTACAGTGTGCGAGGCGGGGGGTGCGCCGATCACGGCGGGCAGCCTGGTCGCGCTAAATTTCTCTATGACAGATTGTGGAGAGAGAGCGAGCGGGACAAACCCCGTGGGGTTGAGCATGTCTGTGAGGGAATGTGGGCGCGGGACAGCGGGCACACTCACTGCACTGAGAACACCGTCGGCTTGCGCTGACTGAATGTGTGTTGGTTTCGTTTGTACAGAAACCGTGGGACACACATCGAGTAGTGTTTGTGGGCACTGTGTCGTTGGCACATTCACTACATTTTTTGCACAATCAACATGAGTCGATTTTATTTGTGCTAGCCCTGAACTGTGGCGGGCTGTGTCTGTGTTTGGGAATGGGCACTGAGACGTGGGCATTCTTACAACACTCATAACACCATCGGCCGTGGCCGGAATACCAGAAAATACACTCTTTTTGGGATTTATCTGGGTCGCCGTAAAAATGGCGTTTGTGTGCAGGCAAGCGGGCTGTGGTACCGGCTTGTTTACTGCAAAATACACTGGAACAGTCACATTGTTTGGAACTGAACGAGCGAGAAGTTTCGGGGGAGTCTGGCCGCGGCGAGACTTAAACACCGTGGGCCTTAGCTTGACTGTATGTGTCTTGGTTTCGTTTTACAGAAACGTGGCACATGCAGTGTGTAGTGTTTGTGGGCACTGGGTTGTGGGCACATTCACTACATTTAATGCACAATTGACATGAGTCGATCTCATTTGTGCGAGCCCTGCACTGTGGCGGGCTGTGTTTGTGTGTAGAAATGAACACTGGGCTGTGGGCATTTCTATTACACTCATAACACCATCGGCTGTGGCCGGAATACCAGAAAATACACTGCTTATATGATTTTTCTGGGTCGCCGTGGAAACGGCATTTGTGTGCAGGCAAGCGGGCCATGGTACCGGCTTGCTTACTGCAAAATACACTGGAACAGTCGCATTTTCTTGGAACTGAACGAGCGAAAAGTTTCGGTGTAAGTCTGGCCGCGGCGAGACTAAATTTTATCTGCTGCGAGAGCTGGGATCGAACACGTGTCTCCCGTGCGACAGCTTTGGGTTTCGCCACTGAGCCACAGGGGGAAACGACAAAAGCTTAAATTAGCTCGAGCAGATAAGAGAGCGTCATCACAGTTTTGTGTGTGTCGGTGTTTGTTTGCAGGCGTGCGTGTTATACAACAGGCTCATTGCTGCAATATTGACATTTTCAGCCGCTCAAACTAAGAGGAGCTGAGAAATGGAAATTGGTCCGGCCTCGGCGGGACTAAAACACACTCTTTCCTCATTTCGCCGGTGATGCACGCCCACGGGGGGCGGGGTAGCTTTCTTATGACGTAAAGAAAGCTAGCCGCGGTTTTGATGCTGGCCCGTTTCCCTGACGACTCGCGGGCAGAAGGGGGAGGTCCACAGAGCTCGCCCAATCCTCACTGTCCGACGCCAGGATAGAACAGCTGGCCTTTTCTACAGATGCAGCTATCTCGGCGTCATAATGGCGGAGGCGGCGGCGCGCGGCGGCCGTTGTCCGTTGTCCGTCAGTGAGCGACTCGATTGAAGCTGGTGAAGCTGGCGGGCGAACCGCCGAGCTTTCACAGGCTGGAGAAGGCTCGGGGACCCGCTGAGTACGGCGCTTTACGGCGCGGCACTATAGCGGGCGGGAGTGCAGACTCGGAGAAAAAATGCTAGCCGAGTCCTCAGAGTCACCATGGCAATAGTTCGCTCAGCGAGTGCGAGAGCTGGATGATCCTTACCCAGGCGGGAAGCGCAGATGAAATGGCAGTCCCCGTCGCTGAGTGCGGCTCGGCACGAGCCACAGGAACAAAGCATCTTAAAAAAGACGCTGCTCTTTTAGATAAAGAGAGAGAGAGAGAGAGAGAGAGAGATAGAGAGAGTGAGTCGCGATGGCGAACACACACTCTCAGTAGAGTAAAAGGATATTGATGCCGGAAAGCGTAGCAGGTACGGCGGCTGAAGGCGGCGAGGTGAAGGCCAGCGGCTTCAGGCTCGAAGGCTCGTCCCGCAGAAGGCTTACAGTCAGACGGCGCGTCTTCTCACTCCGGATCCAGCGATGCAGTAGTGCTTCGCTGAAGAGATGAAAATCAGTTTGTATCAGCCTGTCGAGCGTATTTATAGGCCAAGGCCACGCCTATTCTGGCGGGACGTGACGAAATGGGCGCGAAGCGCCCCCATTGGGTATCACGTTACGCAGGGCCTCGATAGGCTGCTGCTGTTGCCGCAGGGTAGCCAATAGGCGCGCGAGCCGTCTTGCCTATGTCTGCATGCTGCCGCACAGCGTTTTACATTAATTCAAAATTAAGGATAATTTTTGGCTTCAACATCTCATGGAAAAGAGGTTTTCCCCCATAGCATACGATATTACGCAGTACGAGAGATACTCTCGTAAGAGAACAAGACAGTTCTTAAAATTAGGTTGAGCAGACGTCCTGTTTTTCCCAGTACAGTCCCGTATTTCAGCTCTATTTTTAGTGCCCCGACTTATTATAAAAAATCATGTTTTGTCACATATTTCGACAAACGAAATATGATTGTGGGATACAATATACTTTTAAACCATCTTATGACGTTGACAAAAAAAGGACATATCAAGATTGCGTATAAGTAAAAGTTCTACTTTTAAAAACGTAATAAAAATACAATAATAAAAATGTAAATGACATTTGACATTGCTGTAATTAATGTTCATCTATATAAACCATGTTTGTCCCTGGATTTCTTCTTTCCTAAATTGTCTTTGCTAGGTGGTCATATAAATGCGTATATTAGTCTTCTGTCACCATCCAATCACAATTAGTTATCGATTAACTTACAATTAGTGAAGGCGGAATATTAGAGAGCGCGGAGCATATCAAGTAAGACACGATGGTGTCAAAGAAGCGTGTGTGTACATTTATCAAGGATCTTCAAAAAGAGTTTATCAAGTTATCATGTGCAGTAAGTTGTGAAAAAAGAAATGGAAGCTTTAGCTTAAGTTCTGTCAGGAAGACTCAATCAGCGCGCCATGTATTACCTCATCCCTATCCAATCAGGTGTTAACAGTCACAGTATATAAGATTGGTACTTACACTTGTCTGAGTTCGCAGATGCTGACGCTGCCATTCACCTCCATCCTCCCCAACCACCACCAAGACGGTACCTTCCCCTCCATCCTCCCCATCACCACCACCAGGATGGTCCCTTCCTTACCTCCAGGGGGTCGGCTGCGCCCCCGCCTTCATCTCAGGCGGGACATGCAGATTTGGCTAACCTCGCTTTGCTCGCTAAGGACGGGGCCTACGCCAAAGAACTCATAAATTTATGCTTGCTGAGCTGTCAATAAATGTATATAGCTTTTCAATTTATCTCCCGAGTCTTTCTGGTAGAACTCAATGTGGTGTCACACTGAATGACACACACGAGAAGCGCTCTCTCAGACAGCGCGCAATCCCGAATTCAGTTCTCTTCACGCCTGAATGATCAAATACACACAGTATCTCACATAAATACAGTTGATTATGGCTTAACTTAACATAAACAGCTCGGTGAAAACCGGATGCATCCGTGTCATACTGTACCTGAAAAACGTAGTTTATTTAATTTGAAATGTATTTGTATTTGGACAGAATGTATTTGTCCTATCGTTTGTAATTTTGCTTCTTTGTTCTTTTTTTATGTAACAAAAATAAAATAACTAAATGATATCGTTATCATGAAATAAAATGTATCATATCATGAAACATTAAATGGGGGAAGGGGGGTGCCTGTCCATCCCGTCCCATATTCCACCATGAGAAATCTGGTCACCTACTCAAAATATCTTACGACATGTGGGTGAGTAACTGAAGACAGAATCATTTTGGGTAAACTATCCCAAAAGGGAAGTCGACGTCCCAAGTTCCTCCTTTAGGAAGAACTAACCCAAAAACTATGTCATTTCGTTGGCACTTTAAATCATCAGAGTGGATCCCTCACACAAGTGGCTCTTGCCCTTTAAAGACCTCCTCCTTCTCTGACCCGCAGACCTGCTCAATATTTCTCTGAAGAAAGGTCTCTCAAGATGAGTAAAATCAATAATCTCTTTCACACCACATTCATCCTCTTGTTTGCATTTGCCTCATCAGCGAAAGCGAAACTGATCATCGGTCCCCCGCCTGTATCTGCTTGTCACTGCTTAAGATGTTGGTTTGTGAGCTGTGGCATTTATTGTGTACTGCCTTAATCGTATACTGCTAATTTGAAGTTAAAGTGAGCTCTAATGCAACTACAACCCTATCCATTAATCTAAACCCTCGCTCACTGTTGAAACCAGCATGGTCCCTTAAACCTACATGTACTGCACCTCAGATTACACAGTCAGTTTGAACTGTTCCAGAGGGACCATTTATTCATTCCCTGTCAATGTGTTCAATCACTGTGCCTGCTGTCATCATTCTATTCAATTATCCTCTTCTCCTATGCTGTGTGTTTACATGACTATGTCTCCATTCCCAGAATGCCCCGCTGCTTTTGCTGATATCTTGAAAACAATCAGAGGCCATGAAGCTCTCCTCTAAAACGCGAACAAAGAGGTAAACACATGGGCACATCAGAGGGTCAAGGTTGGTAGATGTTGGTAGAAGCCATAACTACACTATTCTGCTGCCAAAAAGCATTTTCGTAGGCATTGAAGTAAAAGTAGCATGGTTAGTAAAAGTAGCAAGGGAATGTTCTCAAATTGGTATATGAGCTTGAAAAATTGTCATCACATTATTACATCAATTAATCCAGAGAAGAACATCTAAGCTTGGTCAAATTCTTTCCAACAATATTAAGAATTAGTCGACTGTGTTGATGCTCACTTTGTTGTAACTGTAAAAAGTGGGGAGGGAAAAATCACCTAAAAACATCAATGTAGTTCTCTCTGTAAATTCTTTGTTTTTAAGATGAATTAAAAGAAATTCTGACAATCACTTTAGGGAATTAAATAGCGTATAAAATACAATGCGGTGTGACAAGAAAACATGCAAGTTCCACATGCATTAAGATTCTCAGATCAATTTTTTTTTAAAAGCTACTACAGTAATGACAGTCACTGTAAGGATCGCCATAGAAGATTGCCTGAAGCATGCCACTAGCAGAAATGTTTTTGTTCAGAATTACAGGTAAACACTTATGATCCTATCAGCAAACTGACAGATCTTAAAGGTAAACTTTGTCATTTGTGTGCCACTGTAGGTGTAGTTGTAGATTTCAAATAGGTTTCTAAGAGAGTCTTGCCCTTAAAGTGCCACAGGCACAGATGTTGGGTGCTGGGTTCTGGCTCACAGTTTCTGTTAGTCATCCCAAAGGTATTCGGTGGAATTCAGCTCTGAGCTTTGTGCTGACCAGTTAAGCTCTTCTTCACCAGACTTTCTCTGTGGAACTTTTTTGTTCTTAAATATAGAAAAAAATACCATTAATATTAAAGGGGCAATATGTAGAGTTCAGAAACCCTTGTTATTAGCGACATCAGGGGCCATTAGGTAAACTGTAGCCTGCAACTATTGCTCTTGCTCACACTCGTGCACACACTGCGTAACAAATCAGAAAGATCGTATTTATGAGTATCTGTACGAGGTCAGATTGCGCTGACGTAAGAAGTCTGCTTTAGGCCAATCATAAAGTTATTATGGAGACGACGTAATCACTCAGCGCTGTTTACAGTAAGCTTTTTAAATATGCGCAATATGATCATCACTGACCGTTACGCCACGTCTTGCAGCTATTTTAACGTGTCACGCACGCCCAGCTTTCTTTTACATTCATTAGCGTCGCGGCTCTGCAGTTGGATACTATTATGCGTGTCTCTGTGTTTTTAAGAGCATAAACGCTTTAATGAGTGACACCACAGAATTTACCAGTATTTTGGAGCTGATATGTGAATGGTCTCTTACCGGTAAAAAGCCGGAACACATTTGCTTGTGTTGTGTATTTACCGGTAAAGTCCTTCTGACAATTTTACGGTAATTTACCGGGATTGCTGTGTGAAAGGGGCTATTGTCAGGATTTTTTATTTACATCAAAATAAGCTAATTGCCTGCACAAAATATGATAGCATTGTAATATAACAATATAATATGTAACAGTGGTTTCATAAATTAAAGGGATACTCCACCGTTTTTTCATATTAAACTATGTTATTCTCTTATCTAAGACGAGTTGATACATACCTTTCTCGTCTCAGTGCGTGCACTGAATCGCTCTGTCGGGCGGAGAACTTTGAGAGCAGTTAGCTTAGCCCCATTCATTGTATATGGGCCAAACAGAGATGAAGTTAGAAGCGACCAAACACATCCACGTTTTCTCTATTTAAATATAGTTACACGAGTAGTTACACGACCAAGTATGGTGACACTAAATAAAATGTGGCGCTTTTTATAAGCGGGTAAAATGGATAACTATAATGTATGGCGGAATAGCACTTATTGGGAGCACTTCGACTCGTCGCTGTAAAATCTTCACTCGTGAAAAGTCCTCTCCCCCCCCTCTCCCTCTCCCTCTCCCTCTCCCTCTCCCTGTCATTTCCCTCAATAGAACCAACGTGACCTGCACGCCTGCAGTAGTAGTAGTTTTTTGTGCAGAGTTGACGAAGTATCAGGGAGAGGGGGGTGAGGACTTTTCACGAGTGAAGATATTACAGCACCGAGTCGAAGTGCTCCCAATAAGTGCTATTCCGCCATACATTATAGTTATCCATTTTACCCGCTTATAAAAAGCGCCACATTTTATTTAGTGTCACCATACTTGGTCGTGTAACTACTCGTGTAACTATATTTAAATAGAGAAAACGTGGATGTGTTTGGTCGCTTCTAACTTCATCTCTGTTTGGCCCATATACAATGAATGGGGCTAAGCTAACTGCTCTCAAAGTTCTCCGCCCGACAGAGCGATTCAGTGCAAGCACTGAGACGAGAGAGGTATGTATCAACTCGTCTTAGATAAGAGAGTAACATAGTTTAATATGAAAAAACGGTGGAGTATCCCTTTAATTAAAAACACAAAGCAAAACACACCCAAGGCACATTCTGTTCTTCATTTTGTAGAAGTAGAGTTAAAAAAAAAAACCTTGCTCTATTTTTGTGTAGAGTAAAGTAAAGTTCTTTTTCGTTTTTTGCTTAGAAGTAAAATAGTATTTCATACTTTTGCAGCAATAAACTGTTAACGAACATCCGAGACCATCCACTCTACTGAGTGACGTTTAGATGAATATGTAAATAATGTGCTGCATCCTTTCCTTTCAATAAAATAAGCACAGAACAAACATGACAGTGGTGAAAAAAAAAACAGCGGTTAAATAGGCATATGATCATAGCGTAGTGGATATGTTTGCACCAGCTCTGCAATTCACCGGCATCATATCGACAGATGAGGTCATTAAAATGACTTATTTATAAAGTATATATTTGAGACTTTAGACCAGGGGTATTCAATTAAAGAGGTCCAATCTCTATATTTCCTTCCAAGCGGAGGTCCAGACAATACTTTTTTGGAACAGTTATTCATTTCCATCTGGGCAGCCGTAGTACTTTGTAAAAGAAAGAAAATCTTAAACACTCAAAATAGTCATCAAAGATGAGGATCTTGGGCCCCTAGAGCCAAAACAGTAATGTCTAAGAATTTTACCAATATTTACCCCAAAATTTGTTAAAATAACCGCATCATCTGCAGATCTTAATCCGGGCCTTTATGCCTTTATCGGGAGAAAGCAACCCGCATGGAGCGGAAAAGGCTCTTATGAAGCGTGTTTGGCTCTAGATAAAAATGTTAGAGGATGTGGCGCCGAAAGATCATCACTATAAACATCCCTGAGCGCTTGTGGTGTAAACCGCTCTGTTGTTCAGTCTACAGGCTTTCATAGACAACCTAGTGAGTCAGGGAAGGTCTCGTTTTCTAAGTTTTGTTTCAAGCTGGTCACACATTGGCAATAAAAAAAAAAAGCGATTAATACATGAAAATTCTTTATTTGAAAAATAGCATAAATTGTTAACCTTTTGGTTACCATGAATTAATAACCAAGCAAGGTTATTAGAAAAAAGTTTTGACAGATTCAGCTGCAGTTTTGTTTGGTAAACAAACTGTTTCCATTTTCACATTGTTAATAAGGCAGGCTCACCCCCTGAGGTTCCTCCTGATGGCGAGATCCCTTATTATAATTGCTTTGTTGTAGCTGTGAAATCTGCTCAGAAATTGTATCACCTCTTTCAGCGGATTTTAATGCGGCATTCCACCATATCAAACCATGCGTTTCTTTTTTTCTTTTTTTACACACTTTCTTTTCAAATACTTTTCCCCCACTGCATGCAAAAAAACATAATATTGTGTTGAAGAACTTCACGTGCAAGTAAAGGGCAGCTTTTCAAAGGAACATGAAAAAGTGATATTAAAGCTGAATTTATCTTCCATGCTATGTGGCTCCTCTGAAGATTGTCCCAACCCTTCACATGGCAGTTTAATGGAAAGTGTCATCCTGGGCAACCGCCTTCTCAAGACCACAAAATAAACTAGTACATGCACTGAAGCATGACTGGAAGTGTCATCATTTGATAGCGGTGAAGAAAAATTGCATTCATGATGAAATCACAAAACAATCAGATAGTAGAAATAAACATCCCTGAAATATTGGATTCTGTTTGGTAGAAACAAGTCACATCTGTGCCTGATTTAAGGTGATATATCACAGAATGCTTATCTAGATTTCTTGGTTGTTTCATTGTTTATGGAGTTAACAGACCGATTTTTAACAGTAACAGCCTTGAATCTTTTTATATTGAAGTCTCATTTTTTTCTACTGACTACAAAAAGTTTGTGATTGATGAACCAATCTATGTATTGTGCATTCAATTATTGTCAACTTACTTTTAGTCAATAGACATGCAAAAACCTCACAGTCTCAGCTTTCCTATTTGATCAGTTTGACATTTTAAGACAACATTCAAACAATTAATTAGTTTTTTAGATCGCTAACATTTCGTAGCACGTTAGTAAACTCTAGAGAGGAACATATTGCTGAAAACTATATAGAAAACTGTTCAAAAGGTTGGAATCTTTTTAATGGTTTTCATTTTCAATATTCATCGAACATTCAGTTTATAACTGGTAGATCGCGATTCTGAAAAGTTGCAGGTCAATATGTTCAAAACTGAGAGCTGAAACCACATTGTGAGTCAAGCTCACAAACATTCAGTCAAAATGTTAAATCCCGTCATCATTTACTCATCCTCATGTCGTTCCAAACCTGTACAACTGACTTTCTTCTGCAGAATACACAAGAAGACTGTTTGAATCTGTTTTTGTCCACACAATGAAAGTCAGTGGGGTCCAAAACAACATTAGACCACATTGACTTCCATGTAATATGGATATTTTTATTATTTTCTACTATATGCAATCCAACCCATAACACACTCTGAACTTCTGAAATTGTTTACATTTTTGCCTGAGTTTAGAAGTAATTTATCTCATATATCACACACATACAAGCATTTAAGAAAATATAATATTATATAGTTACCGGTCTTCAAATTTAGAGGATGAACGCTGTTACCAGATGAAGAAAGAATGCAGCCTTGTCATAAACCTTTACTAATATTAAACCATTCTTTTTCTACATTCTGTTAAAACGGTTACTTCCATCAACCCATCGAATACTTCCACATATATATTAAAGTTGAAGTTTCTTGCGTTCAGGAACTGGTGTTTAGCAAATCATGCTTGCAGACATTAAAGGAATAGTTCAGTCAAAATAGAGATTCTGTTACTCACCCTCATGTTGTTCCAAACCTGTATGACTTTATTTTTTTTCTGTGGATATTTTGAATGTTAACTGTTTGTGTCCATATAATGAAAGTCAGTGGGGTCCAAAAAAATATTAGACCACATTGACTTATAATGGACAGATTTTTTTATGAAGTTCAGATTACTGTGATAGTGTTAACCTGTTATAATTATAAATTGTTGTATTTGAATCATTTTCACTGCTCACCTGTATTTACATGATCATATGCCTTAGTTTAGAAGTTATTTATTCATATTTATCACATGTTTACAATTTAATAAATTTATATAATTAGCGGTTCTCAAATTTGATTGGCTAAACGCTGTTTCAAAAATGTGTCATAAACATTCTGTTACCTTCCAGTTTCTTCCATCGATCCATCGCTGACTTCCATACATTATCGGTTTGAATTTTCTTCCATTCAGGTATTCCTTATGTTGTTGTCGTCGTCCAGAATCAAGTGGTTTGTCTTCGTCTGGCATCTCAGCTAAGACCTGTCCACCTTGAGTGACCCTACCAGTACTTGTGGCGTAGCTCTCAGTCAAGTCAAGTCACCTTTATTTATATAGTGCTTTTTACAATACAGATTGTTTCAAAGCAGCTTTACAGAGATAACAGGAAAATAATGCAACAAAGTTTGTTTCCAGAAGACAATAGCATCACATTCCAGCTTAAGTAAGCTCAGTGATGTTTAATTTTTGTTGTAAAAAAAAAAGAAGTTATTAATTTAGTTCATTTATATACATACATATTGCCACTCTGGAAAAAACCTTGATGTCATCGTCCAGCTCAGTTCAGTTCTCATAACAATGGTGTCAATGCAGGCAGATCAATAATATTGTTGAATATTAATTTAAATGTCCCCAACTAAGCAAGCCAAAAGCCAATGGCAAAAAAAGAGGCAGTTCTGCTCTGGCCAATGAATGAACAGTGTATGATTATGATTCAGGCAGCATAATAGGTCAGAAGTCAGATTGGATTGGAACATTCAGAATATTAGCCAGTTCCATCTGGTTGAAAGCATCGCTCAGCATCACTGATGCACTCAAGCCCTCACAGCACATCAAGCTGTAAACCATGTGAGGGACCCTAACCTATCTGGTTTAAAGCAACCGTATTTCAACCAACCACTCAAAACATCCTAACAACCACATAGCAGTGCATAAAAAACCACTCAGAAGACTCCAGCAACTGCAAAAAAAAAAAAAAAAACAGTTTAACAACCGCGCAGAAAACCATGGCAAACACGTCAATGCAGGAAACCACCCAAAACATCCTGACATCCACTCAGCACAGCTCTAAAACCCACTTAGAACAAACCAGGAACCGCATATTAACGCATTGACAATCACCAAAAACATCTTAAACAACCACACCCCAATGTGCTGCAAAAACTATAAACTTACTCTATAACTACACTGAACAAAATTATAAACACACTTTTGTTTTTGCCCCCATATTTCATGAGCTAAACTAAAAAATCTAAGACTTTTTCTATGTACACAAAAGGCCTATTTCTCTCAAATATTTTTTACAAATCTGTCTAAATCTGTGTTAGTGAGCACTTCTCCTTTGACGAGATAATCCATCCACCTCATAAATGTGGCATATCAAGAAGCTGATTAGACAGCATGATTATTGCACAGGTGTGCCTTAGGCTGGCCACAATAAAAGGCAATTCTAAAATGTGCAGTTTAACTGTACTGGGGGGGTCAAAGAAAAAAAAAACAAGTTGTTGATTGTGGCCTGTGGACTGTTGGTGCACTCCTCTTCAATGGCTGTGCGAAGTTGCTGGATATTGGCAGGACTTGGAACACGCTGTCGTATACGCCGATCCAGAGCATCCCAAACATGCTCAATGGGTGACATGTTCGGTGAGTATGCTGGCCATGCAAGAACTGGGATATTTTCAGCTTCCAGGAATTGTGTACAGATCCTTGCAACATGGGGCCGTGCCTTATCATGCTGCAACATGAGGTGATGGTCGTGGAAGAATGGCACAACAATGGGCCTCAGGGTCTCGTCACGGTATCTCTGTGCATTCAAAATGCTATCAATGAAATGCACCTGTGTTCATTGTCCATAACATACGCCTGCCCATACCATAACCCCACCGCCACCTATGGGCCACTCGATCCACAACGTTGACATCAGCAAACCACTCACCCACACGACGCCATACACAGTCTGCCCTGTACAGTGAAAACCCAACACATTCTCATCCCAAGGCGTCATCTAACTGACACTTTTGACCATGCGTCAATATGCCGACGCACATGGTACCCTTTAAGCGTCAATGTGAGACGCTCATCCTCGGGCGTCATCTAACTGACGCTTTTGACCATGGGTCTAAATCCGACGCACATGGCACCCTTTAGCGTCAGTTAGATGACGCTTCCGTTATGGGTAGGTTTAGGTCTGGGGTAGGGTTAGGGTTAGACCACTAGGAGGCGCGTCTCATATTGACGCTTAAGGGGTACCATGTGCGTCGGCATGATGACGCATGGTCAAAAGCGTCAGTTAGATGACGCCTTGGGATGAGAACGGGCTGGAAAACCGGGATTCATCCGTGAAGAGAACACCTCCCCAAAGTGCCAGACGCCATCGAATGTGAGCATTTGCCCACTCAAGTCGGTTACGACGACGAACTGCAGTCAGGTCGAGACCCCCATGAGGACGACGATTATGCAGATGAGCTTCCCTGAGACGGTTGCTAACAGTTTGTGCAGAAATTGTTTGATTTGCAAACCCGATTGTTGCAGCAGCTGTCTGGGTGGCTGGTCTCAGACGATCTTGGAGGTGAAGATGCTGGATGTCCTGGGCTGGTGTGGTTACAAGTGGTCTGCGGTTGTGAGGCCGGTCATAAAGCTCATGACTTGTGACTCACAAGTCATGAGCTCTATGTTAAATGTACTATATGCTTCTCTATATGTATGCATATGCACATACATGTAATTCATTCTGTTGGTAACCTGTGTCTTGATTTTGTAATTGCAGACACCAAGGACGAACAGAAACTTAAGATTGTGAACAAGAAACATTGAAGTGGCTGAAAAGAAGAAAGCAAAGATACATTGAAGGTATTGATTAGTCATCTTCAGTCATTAAAGGGGTCATATAATGCCATTTTCATACAAGTTAATTTGTTTCTTTAGGGTCTAAATGAAAAGTTTGTAATATACTTTAATTAATAATTCTCATTAGTATTGTAAGAAAACACTCATTTTACCTGGTCAAAAACAGCTCTGTTTTCAGCACGCCGTTTCAGTGCTTTTGCCTTTAAATGATAATGAGCTTCGCTCACTCCGCCCCTCTGTTCTGTGGGCGTTTTGACAACGCACGTGGAGTGTTGCCTTGACAACAGTTGAGGGTATATTTTGGAGAAAGAATGGCAGCGGGAGTCTCTGAGGACACATCTGTGCAATCGTATCAGTTTGAACCGGAGTCGGACCCGGAACAAGATGACGGTCGCAAAGAAGTTTCACCAATTAAGGCTCGAACAGGACGTTTCTGAATGGTTGGTTAACATAATGTCCCTTTGATCTATCTTTGTGTACTGGGAGGGTAGAGTAACTTAGTGAGATGTACAAACGCTATGTTTTTACTGATGTATACGTACTCAGTTTGTAATAACACAATAACCATAACGCGTTGTTCATTATAAACGTGGGATTATGAATTATATTGAGAATGTCGTACATAGAAAACATGCCGTAATGTACCCTGAGTGTAAACCTTAGCCGCATTCATCGTGAAGCGTGCAAGCGATTTGCAAAGATTAATATAAAGGTTAATAAAACTTTACACTCACTTCTTCTGGAGGTGCAGCAGGGACACAAATAGTTGGTACCGATTCTTTTTTCAGGAGCAGCTTCTTAGCAAAACCAGCTTTATACTGATCCTCGTTTATAAAGCAGTCTGGCGAGAAATGATTCGCGCAAACATGAAAGCATTGACGTTGATCGTGGGGAATATTCCCTTCGAAAAACAAAACTCAGCCACTGCGTCTTCAGCGTTTCGGATTTAGGAACATCAAAATGACTGCTATGTTCGTTATTACACCCAAGAACAGAACAGAGAACACCACAATCGCTTAGACGCCATTCTGCTCCAGCGTATCAACAATGGCAGACTATGATGACAGCTCGCTCAGGGCGGGTCTGTGTTGAAACGCTGCTGTCAATCAACAATCGTGGGAGGGGCGTCCGTTTTATTGACGTCACAAAAACGAACGGCTCGATTTGAGACAGGGGAAAACATATGAGGAGATTAAAACAAAACCACTGGATAGATTTTCATCATTATATGATGGTTGTGTACAGGCACTGCCAACACACATTTCAGTACAATCAACTTGAAAAAGTGCATGTACCATTATATGACCCCTTTAATGACTGATGCATATGCTTTGTTTAATGTTTTATGTTTGTTAACTTGCAAATCAATACATATTTTCTGTCTGCACAGACTAATCTCATTGGCTTGTTAACCAGGTTTATACAATCTTTCCAATACTGTCCAACAAAAAAAAAAACTTTGTCATAATCATGAAGATTAATAAAACACTAAAAACAGTGTAATCGTTTGGATGTGGATCATTTGGATTCAGTCAGATTTACTTAGTATAGTATAGTGCTATTTGTGTGCCTTCATCAACCTGTAAATTTAGTAGTTCACTCTTATTTTGTTCCTTCATAAAAGCCTATATTGTAAACTATTGTGTTGCTAAATAAGTTTATAGTGCATTATCAACATTTTTTTCATCCTGTGGCACTAGTTTGAATGCTGTTACAGTACCTGTTCATTTTAGTAACCAAAATACATATGTGCCGCTTTCACATATGGTGTGAAACAGGCCTCACAATAAAAACTCTCTGATTCTGGTGATCATTCAGCCATGGTAACCCTTCAATGCAAGATCATATGTTATGATGCGCATTTTGCACTCTGACATGCTAGTTCACCCACAGGTCATGACACCATCTTGTTTCGGAGTGTTCAATTTCCACTCTCTGGTTGTTTTGGAGAGCCACACATGATGTAAGTCACCCTTGGACAAAACATTCATCACATTCATTTCTCCCCTGAGGATGCTGAGGGGCCGTGCTTGATTGATACCTCCTCTCCTATGGTAAAAGGTTAGGGAAAGGTCTGTGCTCAATTATGTAAAATCCAGCCCAACACAAGGCCGGTTCTTACATCAGCCTGTTTCCTGAGCTGTCAATCATATTGGTGACTCAGCTGAAAGGAACGCCAGCATCTGCTGCAAAGCTTATCTGTACTGCTCAACTGCCTGGCCGCTGTCAGGTTGGCTAGCCACAGAGACATGTGGCATCTCACTCTTTCTCGCACAGGCGATACTAGATCTTTTTCGGGTGGTTTCAGACCTAGGGCCCTATCTTGCACTCAGCGCAAATGACTTTGTACACTGACGCATGTGTCATTCCTATTTTGCACCCGCGCAAAGCGGGCTTTTCCCTCGACAGACGCACGTCGGTTAACTAAGAAATACACTTGCGCTCCCCGGGGCGGTTCAGCGCAAAGAGGAGGCGTGTTCCGGCGCAAACTTTCCCTCATGCTATTTTGCTGTTCTATAAAACAAATGCGCCACTGACCAGAAAAAAACTAGTCTAAAGTCAGTGGCGCGTTGCGCGTTGTTCATTATGCTATTTTAAGGGCGCATGCTTGGCCATAATCAATGTAGCGTGTGCACAATGCGCATACACTTTGATTCTCTCATCTAAGCAGCAGTTTTCATTTTTGCAAATCATACATTATTACGATCGATAGATAGATAGATAGATAGATAGATAGATAGATAGATAGATAGATAGATAGATAGATAGATAGATAGATAGATAGATTAACAGAAGTTAATTTGGGTGGGTTTCTCCATCCCCAATGTCACTTCTCTGTGTTTTACGGCCCTGACGAGAACGTTGCTCTCCTCGGCTGTAAACCGCTCCTGGCGCGCGCCTGGCAAATCCGCCGTTATAATAGGAATCCGCTTTAGAACAAGCGCGCCTGCTCTTAAAGGGAATGTGAGATGGCGCTCTGATTGGTTTATTTCACGTTACGCCCAAACCACACCTATGAATAATAGGTTACAAAGTTACTTGCGCTTTGCGCTTTGACACTTGCGTTTCAGATCGTTAAAATAGGGCCCCTAGTCTTTTATTTCAGCCCGCCTATAAATCTATGATTAACTGAGCAATTAGCCAGTAATTTCCTTTTTTATTATTAATTTTATTATAAAAAAATATTATTATTATTTTGTTTGTTTGTCCATTCCTTTATATATTTTATTTGGTAAATATGTGTTTATTATTATTATGTTTTGTTTTTCTTTCACTTTTAACTCAAATTATAAATAATCAAATTATTGGAAGTTTGATTGTTTGTTAGTTTGTCCATTAAATTATGCATTTTATTTTATAAGTGGTATCTTTCTTTTTCTTTTTTTTCTTTTTTCATTTCAGAAAATAATTGCCTGCTTGTTTGTTTGTTTGTTTTATCTTTCTTTTTTGCTTTCATTTCAGAGATCAAATGATTGTCGATTTGTTTGTTTGTCCATTCCTTTATATATTTTATTTCATAATTATTATTTTCTTTCTTTTTTCCTTTCATTTCAGAGATCAAATGATCTCAGTTTGTCCATTCTGGTATGTATTATACCTTTTTTATTTCCTTTTTTTTTCATTTCAGTAATAAAACGCGTTTGTCCATTCCTTTATGTGTTTTTTTAAATATTTATTTTAATTAACTAACATTTATTTTAACAAAGAATCACTCCAAGAATTGCTTTAGTCAAAAGGCACATACAGGCGTCAGTTATCAACAATCAAATGCATTATTCAACCCAACTGCAAATAAGTCTTTCGTGCACAAATGCACAGTACAAACTAGAGCTGCTCGATTAAACACCTATACGATCTCATTCCTAAATGACAACAATTTGACCTTTTGGCGATTAAATCTTTGAACAAAATCACAACGGATCATTCAAATTTGCTTTTGCACTGCCGCGGAACCAGATAAAGCAGTTAGGCTATCTAGGTATGAAATGGCTTCAAATACGGTCTTTTCATCCACACAATGTAATTATTTCCGTGTTACAAATATTCAAATTTCACAAAAATACTGGGATAAAAGTTTATAGTTCAGATATCGATGGTTTCCACTTGTACTGCCATAGTAACCATGGCGACATACTGTGTAACGTCTAGCGGCACGCTGTTGTTTTTTCGTTCAAACATTATGGACCATGGCATACAGACTTTGGGACAAAAGGAGAAATAAAACGAGGATCAAAATCGGCGTGATGATTTCGAGATGCCGAGAGCTCCACGTCCGCGACAAACTTGGACTTGACAGAGACGCCGCCCTTGCATGTACTTTATTAGAGAGTGAGCAAATGTACATAAAACGAATCAATGTTATAAAGCTCAACATGATGAAATGTTAGAATATGATCAGTATGTTATTCTAATGTTGATCTAGCTTACTGCTAGTCTCATACAGCCAACAAACTAACTCATAGAATAACATTATAACTTTCAACTCACTCAAATACAGTTTAGTATGATAATGTTGACCAAGTGAAACAGCGCTGCGTTACCTCGATATCGGTCTCTCATTAGCAATTGTGACCTGCTTCATACCAAAGTGTAATGTTAAAAATATGAATGTATTCACTCATCCATAAACATTATTTCCCATAAACATTATTAGATCCATCGGCATGACGACAAGTTCCATGATTCCGCTTATTCACTGCGTCATCAATCTACGTCTTTGTTATTTTAAGAGGTTAGCGACCCCTAGCGGCGAAAAAAATTACATATTGTAGCTTTAATTAAACATGTTAAATAGACTGCAGCAATTAACATTTTGTTAGAAACTCTAGTAAATGACGTTATTTTGTTTGGCTGTCTATACCGAATCGTGGGAGAACCGTGATCTCAATTTGAAACACACACACACACAATTTATCTCAATTTATCCAGAACTGTGCAGCTCTAGTACAAAAGAGTGTAATCAGACTCCTCTTGCAAGGAAGGTAAGCGTGCTGTAAACAGAAAGAGAGAAAACTTGCCAGTGCCATTTGCTTGGTATGACATAGTTGAAATTATGACAATTTCTAAAGCTTTAGATCATGCTCCTAAATGATATGAGTCACAAAATAGTGACAGAATCAGTTTGCTATTTCTATATTGAACCATGTGAATTCATTTCATGCTGCACGAGCAAGTGCTCATTAGCAGAACTGACTCATCGTGTCCCTGAAGTCAGCTGATACTTTTCAAAAACTGCCACAAATAATGGCCAGGAATACAGCACACTGACATATTGTAAAGCGGCTCCATCATAAATGCATTACAGAGGTAAAACTGTCTGCTTTGCAGTTTAGTATTTCATCAGATTGGATTTCTGAAATCACATAAAAGTTAGAGCTTGTTGTTTTACGCAGTGCAAACTCAGTGAAAACATTTTGCCTCATTAATTGTATAAAATGTAATTTTCAGTTAATTTCCTATTCCTATATTATATCATATCATATCATATCATATTAAATTATATTATATAGATGTAGAAGTAACCTGAAAATGAGCCCAATACCATTAAAAATGCTCCCATGTGGCTTGTCTAGTCTAATTTGCACAGCGCTTTCATCCTTTTGTTAGGAGTGTCGCAAGGCGAATAAGAAATGATCTGTCCGCCTAACCTATGGCCGCATGATCAAATGAGCTTTTGAAATATTTAACTGCTGCAATCCTTAAAGGTCCCTCTGCTTTGAAAGAGTAATGTGTAATACTGTGGTTTTCCACAAATGGGTCAGCACAGACTCTGGTGGTCTATTTCCAGAACGTCCTTGGTGTGCAAATGTAAAATCACAATGTGATTGAAAAAATTCTAGATAGAGAGTGAAAACATGCTGACGTCGACAGATACGCACCACTCCAATCAATCTCTGTCACACACCAGCTGTTGTCACTGAGTGCTTTATATTTCCTATATAAAGGGGTTCAGGAGATGGATTTGTTTTGGACAACAACAGAAATCAACTGCAAGTGTTGCGAGTTAGAAGTACTCAAATGAACTTGTGACATGATAACTTTGGTTCCTACATCTGCTAGGTCCCGGGATGTATTTGCAGTCAGCGGATGAATGTTTGAAGCAGTATTTAAAGCTTCAGTTAGTTGTTGGTCAAGTGAGTTTTTGGTTTGATTGCGAATGCTTTAGTTTAACGGACCATAAAATAACTTAACAAACAAACAAAAAAATCTGATGTGTATCAGGAGTGGGAAACATTCATGTGCATTTTGTTTTGTGATTACACTGGAATAGCAGAAAAGCAATAGATTGAGAGATAGTCGTTTGAGTGCAGCTGACAACTGAAACATTCAAAATAAATTCTAGTGGCACTTATCATGCAACATATAACTTATAACGTTTGAAAGCAAGTGTCTAGTGGATCCGTTTATTAGTGGATATATTAGGGATCCTCTGATAGACGCCTGCTTTCAAATGCTCCCATGTGTATCTGTTTAAGCGCTTGAAGACCAAAAGTTTTCGAAACATTGATCATTGTAGCCACAGATATATTTGTTGAGCGTCTGAACACAATGGCCAATCAGAGACATATATGTTGAGCGTGTGAACGCAATGGCCAACCAGAGGTGTTTAAGAATCCGCTCAACAGCGCTCAAAATGCTAGAGGGAAATGCTGGTATCGTCACAATTTTTTAATTTCAGTACCGACTTGGTACCAAAGTCGGTACTTTTGACAACACTATCTCAGACACTACATTTATTTGATCAAAAATACAGTAAACACAGTAATATTCTGCAATATTATTTCAATTTAAAACAACTGTTATGTATTTTAAAATATAATTTATTCCTGTGATGGCAAAACTGAATTTTTAGTAGCATTACTCCAGTCTTCAGTATCACTAGATTCTTCAGAAATCATTTTAATATGTTGATTTGGTGCTCAAGAAATACATTAACATTGCAATATTCAAAAACATGCTAAAACTATCCAGAGTTGTCATGATTGAAATATATATATATATACACACTATATTGCCAAAAGTTTTGGGACGGCTGCCTTTACACGCACATGAACTTTAATGTCATTCCATTCTTAATCCGTAGTGTTTAATATGGAGTTGGCTCACCCTTTGCAGCTATAACAGCTTCAATTCTTCTGGGAAGGTTTTCCATTAGGTTTAGGAGTGTGTTTATGGGAATTTTTGACCATTCTTCTAGAAGCGCATTTGTGAAGTCAGGTACTGATGTTGGACGAGAAGGCCTGGCCCGCAATCTCCACTCTAATTCATCCCAAAGGTTTTCTATCGGGTTGAGGTCAGGACTCTGTGCAGGCCAGTCAAGTTCCTCCACAACAAATTCGCTCATCCATGTCTTTATGGACCTTGCTTTGTACACTGGTGCGCAGTCATGTTGGAACAGGAAGGGCCATCCCCAAACTGTTCCCACAAAGTTGGGAGCATGAAATTTTCTAAAATGTCTTGGTATGCTGAAGCATTAAGAGTTCCTTTCATTGGAACTAAGAGGCCAAGCCCAACCCCTGAAAAACAACCCCACACCATAATCCCCCTCCACCAAACTTTACACTTGGCACAATGCAGTCAGGCAAGTACCATTCTCCTGGCAACCGCCAAACACAGACTCGTCTATCGGATTGCCAGACAGAGAAGCGTGATTCATCACTCCAGTTAACATGTCTCCACTGCTCTAGAGTCCAGTGGCTGCGTGCTTTACACCACTGCATCTGACGCTTTCATTACACTTGGTGATGTAAGGTTGGATGCAGCTGCTCAGCCATGGAATCCTATTCCATGAAGCTCTCTACACACTGTTCTTGAGCTAATCTGAAGGCCACACAAAGTTTGGAGGTCTGTAGCAATTGAATCTGCAGAAAGTTGGCGACTTCTGCGCACTGTGCGCCTCAGCATGCACTGACTCAGCTCTGTGATTTTACGTGGCCTACCACTTCGTGGCTGAGTTGCTGTTATTCCCAATTGCTTCCACTTTTTTATAATGCCACTAACAGTTGACTGTGGAATATTTAGTAGTGCGGAAATTTCACAAATGGACTTATTGCACATGTGGCAACCTATCACGGTACCACGCTTGAATTTACTGAGCTCCTGAGAGCAACCCATTCTTTCACAAATGTTTGTAGAAGCAGTCTGCATGTCTAGGTGCTTGATTTTATACAACTGTGGCCATGGAAGTGATTGGAACACTTGAATTCAATGATTTGAATGGCTGTCCCAATACTTTTGCCAATTAGGTGTACATACCTATAGAAAATAATCTTACTGAAAAAAGTTTTAGTGAAATGTCATTCTGTCTATGAAGTGCATTAAAGTGCAACTAAATTTTGTCATGAAATACTGCATTTTGTTACATAATTAATTTAATCCTCAAAATCAGTACGTTATTCTTGCCATCACATACATTATACGCACCCGGGGTTCACTCTGTATGTGCTGATGGCCCTAGTTTTCAGTTTTCTTGGACAGTCCCAATCCTGACTTTGGAGTCCTGTTACGTCCCCTGGTGGCATAGAGGTAACATAATTTGGGGGCTCATCCGGGATCTTTTCTAAGTATTGAGGAAGTTCCGGTAGTTAGCATAATCCCTTGTTTTACTCTGGGAGTGTCTGTGGTGGATGGACTCAAGTGACTATAGTAGTGTTGTCAGTATTGTAGCATTGAGCTTTGTGTAGTTTATTGTTTTTGTTTATAAGCTTTGTGATGTCTCCGAATGTACACAGATTTATTGAGAATCTGACGTTAGACATTTTTGATAAATGTCGTAAAGATGATCTCTTGGCAATAGTTCTGTCAGGTCCATTAAGTCAAGAACACACAAACAAAATAATTAAGAATTATTTGAATAGATTGCAAACAGGTTGATGTTCCTGAATTGAAATTTGGCGGTATGGCTCTGTTCAGGGAGTCCTCTGACCTTTCATGAGCACCATGAAATAGCAGAGAGTCAGAGGACAGCAGCAGCAGCATTAGGGAACGCTCACACAGTTTTAGACTGTGAGAGCTAAAATATCCCCCTGTGAACAGAGCAGCAACATGACATAGCAAATGCCACGTTATGCATAAGGAGGAGCTGGGGAGGTGGCGGGCAGCAGAAGCGAGCAGCGAGCCAGCAGAGCGAGCAGCAAGCATGAATGAGCAAGGTGAATGAGCTTTAAATAGGGCGCCTTGTTTGAGCTTGGCCATTGAGCAGCGAGGGGAGTTAACCAGCTAATGCAGCTCAGCTGGAGCAGATCAGCTGACGGGACAGTGTTGATAGCAAATAGCATAAGCAGCGGCTTGACTACCTGGCCTGCCAGAACTGACGCTGACGCTCAATTTCTGTCAGGTCCATTAAGTCAAGAACACACAAACAAAATAATTAAGAATTATTTGAATAGATTGCAAACAGGTTGATGTTCCTGAATTGAAATTTGGCGGTATGGCTCTGTTCAGGGAGTCCTCTGACCTTTCATGAGCACCATGAAATAGCAGAGAGTCAGAGGACAGCAGCAGCAGCATTAGGGAACGCTCACACAGTTTTAGACTGTGAGAGCTAAAATATCCCCCCAAACAAAACCACACCTGGCAATCCTCTGTGATACAGAGGATGATTTATTTGACCACATGAGCTATTCCCCCCAAAACAAAATTGAGTGTCTCGAACGGTGTCGACTGAGCCGCCCTAATTTAGCGATTTATAATAGTAAAATATTAATTAATTACTGAAATGACTAATCAAGACCGCAATAGCTAAAACATGCTGTTACCTAGATTATCTGTATTTACTGTTTGACAGTCTACAGTGTAAGCTCTATGGATAGATGACTAATCCACCTCTGAGAACGAGCTAGATGAATAAATGAACAGCTGATAGCGCATTCAGGGGCGTTAACTGAGCAGAGCGCGAGCAAAATAATGATCAAATGTGTTTTATTAACGAAACAAATCAGAGACTTGAGCTCATGGCTTCTGGTCGTCAAGAATATCCCGAACATCGAGACGGAGGTATCGTTCGTAAGCAGCAGAAACCACCGCCCCATAGCTTAAAGGGTTAAACCGGAGCGAGTACGTGTCGCCGCCGTAGTTGTTGCACAATGCGTAAGAATGAGCTGTATACGGTCCGAAAAGGCAGTCCGCAGAAGTGAATTCCTATCACAGCAAGCTGTTTGAATCTGCGCTGCATAGTGGTAAAAGCCAGCGCGAGCAACGCGATCAGTTGCCAATGACAACAGATAACGCACGTAGCCAATATGATCGCATAAGCATTTTTATGAAAACGACTAGTTAGATAAGCCCAAATGCCACACGGATAGCATTAACAAGAAGGATGTTGCCAACACACTGATAGCTTTTAGCAATGAATATTAAAAAGGAACTTAGCTTCGTGAAGATTTTCAGAGATGAATGGAGAATGAATCACGTCGAGTCCTGTGTCAATATTGCAGCAGAAGCGAGCAGCGAGCCAGCAGAAGCCAGAAGCGAGCAGCGAGCCAGCAGAGCGAGCAGCAAGCATGAATGAGCAAGGTGAATGAGCTTTAAATAGGGCGCCTTGTTTGAGCTTGGCCATTGAGCAGCGAGGGGAGTTAACCAGCTAATGCAGCTCAGCTGGAGCAGATCAGCTGACGGGACAGTGTTGATAGCAAATAGCATAAGCAGCGGCTTGACTACCTGGCCTGCCAGAACTGACGCTGACGCTCAATCTGAACACTTCCAAATCTCAGTTTGTCCGGCAGTGATTGAAAAAAGAGATTGGAACTGTCGTTTTAGACGGTCTTTCGGAATTAAATGTTTTGCGTTTGTTAGAGAAGCAGATCAAATCAGTGAGGGAATGACGACACGTGAACGCGCGGAGGCTGACGATGAGGATGTTAAGCTTGTTGAGGCAGATGCTGTGGCAGAGGCTAAAACAGGCTTACCCTCATTTGAGCCATTTTCCGCGCCTACACCAGATTCTGGTGAGAACGTGCACGTAAAGATTCATCTTACTCGAATACGCATGGAGGCGGAAGACCGAGCATAAGCTCGGCGAGCTGAATTTGACCTGCGGCTTGAAATCCGGCAGCTTCAGATTTAGGCTGATAAAGAAGTAAAACTGCGCCGGTTGGAGTTAGAGGAGGGGAAGCTTTCGTCTAAATCCACTGGCCTGCCTGCTTCTGATTCAGTTGGCAAAGATTCAACAGAGCGTGGTTTGTCTACCACTGCTTTTGATGCAAGAAAAAACATTTCATTGGTGCCGTTATTCAGGGAGATGGAAGTGGACAGTTATTTTGGTGCATTTGAGAGAATTGCTGTTTCGTTAAATTGGCCAAAGGAAGTGTGGACATTGCTGTTGCAATGTAGGCTTTTGGGAAAAGCCATGGAAGTTTTTTCTACTTTGTCTATAGAAGATAGTCTGAAATATGAGATTGTGAAAGCAGCTATTCTGCGGGCGTATGAATTAGTGCCGGAAGCTTACCGACAAAGGTTTCGGAATCATAGGAAGAGTAGGAATCAGACCTTTGTCGAATTCGCACGTGAGAAAGGAGTTTTGTTTGATAAGTGGTACGCTTCAAGTCATGTTAATATTTTTCCATCTTTGCGTGAATTAACGCTCCTTGATGATTTAAAAAAATGCCTGAACAATTGCCTGAACGCATTGTTTTGTACTTGAATGAACAGAAGGTGATGAAACAGACGAGTTTGCGTTGACTCATAAAAATGTGTTTAGTACCATGCGTTGTGATGGAAATGGTTCCACATTATTTCCGCTGCACACCGCTGCAGCTAAAACAAGGGTACAACCAGTTAAAGAAAAGCGCGAGTGTTTTTATTGTCACAAAATGGATCATGTAATTGCCGATTGTATAATGCTGAAAAGGAAACAGCAAAATTCTTCCAGTGCACAGCCTGTCGGTTTGGTAAAAACAATTCCAGTATCAGTTGACTCTGTTTACCAACCATTCTTGTTGGAAGGTTTTGTATCTTTCAGTGGCCAACCAGATGATAAAGTTGAGATTCGGGTTTTGCGAGACACTGGAGCTGCACGCTCATTCATACGTGGGGATGTGCTGCCTTTTTCAGAAAAGTCCTGTTTGGATTGCAGTATCCAGTGCCTGAGTTCATTTTGGCCAAATGACTTGGCTGGGGGTAGAATGCTGCCAGTATTGGAAGTGTTGGATAAACCTGTGGTTACTTCTGTTACAGAAGAATTAACTTTGAAGTATCCTGAGGCTTTTCCGGCCTGTGTGTTTACTCGTGCCCAGTGCCCAGATGAAGAAGATGGGGAGAGAGTTGGACAACACGTTCATGTGCACAGATCATGTGGAAGACGGATTGTTATTGCTGAAATGGTTGCCTAGAGTAGTCGATAATGTAGAGTGTTCTACTGTTTGTCAGGTAGTTGTGTATACAGAGTATCGTGCACATGTGCTTTCACTCGCTTTTCACCCCAAAAGGGGAGGGAACAAAAATGCTAGCACATAACAAGTCCCTTGACAGTTTGAGCTCCTGGACCATCAGGTTCAAATTCCAGTCCTGACAGAAGTATTAGTGTACTTTCTTACATAAAACTTTGCCTTGTGGTTTGTTTGTTTGTTCAGGATGGAAAAGTTTGTTGTCTTTTTAGTTTTGAAAGTGGATTCGTTTTCCCAGAGTGTCACACAGATAACCTCTGAGCACCTCGGTTTGTAAGGACTGAGACAAGGAGAAAGAGGTAGATATGTGATAAGGAGTTTCTATTCTATTCCCCCTGCTCAGCCACCCTTATGACTTATTACAAAAGATACTGACAGCCTTCCTAATGTGTTGTATCTATCATGAACCTCCACTCTCACACCCCACTATAATTTGGATGCCGGTGATGGCTATATTTAGTCCATTCAATGTCAGTTAAGGACAGTGGCATATC
Organism: Rhinichthys klamathensis goyatoka; assembly: GCF_029890125.1. Lineage (NCBI taxonomy): Eukaryota > Metazoa > Chordata > Actinopteri > Cypriniformes > Leuciscidae > Rhinichthys > Rhinichthys klamathensis. The sequence goes on along the minus strand of NW_026606648.1, from coordinate 798,942 downwards.
TACACTGTAAGCATAATGGAAAAGTGGCTGATGTACACTGAACCCTCTCGCTAGTCTCACTGCATCTTCAGTTTAGAAATATAGCATGAATCATGATGATGACCTCTATAGAGAAAGGCAGTTTGTAGGGTATTTTTTTCAGTCATTTTGTTAGATTTAGTATTTGAAGTTACGTTTTTCTGATTGAAAAGTGTAATTTACAGATATTAAAATGGAATTGATATTTTCCCCTTTTAATGCAAAGAACATTTATGACTACCATAACTGAGCCTTTGTGGAGGAATGAAGATGACAAATAGCCAATTTCACATGACAGAACTCAATTGCATTTTGCTGAAAATGACTCTAAAAGAGCCGTTCTACTGGCTCTTAATCCAAGTGATGCATTTGATGGCCGTAAATGAGAAGATGACATGAGACATGAGGATGGCACAAGTTAATGTGTGTTCTTTTGTTGTGATATGTCATGTTTGACAACTTAGATATGCCATTATAACAGTCAAATTTTAAACATCACATCAAACTGGGGCCAAAAACAAATGGGTTATGGTTTAAAGGGATCATTCTGTCATCATTTACTCACCATTGTGTCATTCCAAACCTGTATAACTTTCTTTCTTCTTAAGAAAAAGAAGATATTTTAAAGAATGTTGGTAGACAAACAGTTTTGGTTATCACTGAATTCCATTGTATGAACAGAAAAACAGTGAGATGTTTCTCAAAATATTTTCTTTCAGAAAGACTTTCCCTTTAAGATCGCTGTTACAATCTTACTGGCTTTACACAGGCACAAAATCACAAGCATTTTAGATAAAAAATGGTTATGCAAGTCATGTAACAGCTTTAGTTGTGAGAGATTTTACCCGTTTATTGGAGCATTACATTAGTTGTGCAATTTTTCTTAAAAGACAGTCTTGGCCTTTGCTTCTCAGCAGGTGGTTTTATACAGCGCAGGAGATGCAGGGAACTTAAAGAGTTGTGTCTGTCTTTTCAGCTCTTTCTCCTTATGTTGGCTGCTTTCTGCTGTGTTTCCTTGCTCTTATAAGGTCGAGGTATTTGTAGCATCCTTATTTTCTGTTCGGCCAGTGTTAAGAAATTCTTACTTTCTTTTGCTGGTTCACTTCATATATATTATCAGGAAATTATAATCATAATATACAATTATATAAGAAAAGCGTATAAAAAACGTCATATGTTGCAAAAAAAACCTTCATACAGTGTTTTTTAGAACAGTGTAGGAAGCTATCACATTGGTGGTTGTCAACCAATTAGTGCTGATCCCTGATTAGTGATTATGCATGTTTACAAGATTTGGCATGCATCATGTTATAGCTATGGATAAGCAACATACAAAGAGAGAGGTTTCGGTGTTGTTACCTGTCCTCATGATGAAGCAGCAAATCATTTTAAGTGGACATCATCAGTGTATTCATAGAATAATGTATTTAATGTTGCATGTATAATGTCCAATTCACTATAGCCCTATTCAGACAGGACTAGTTTAACATGGAGAGGTGGGGTAATGTAATTTTACCACAGGATGTCTGTAATAAGAATGGCAAATTCGCACAGGATAATATATCTCAGTAATACTAGCAGAAGTGGGAGGAGTAACGTACTCGGTTACCTAACGTAACCTCGGTTCTCTCTAGAGAGGGAACGAGTATTGCGTAAGTTTAGCTTATGCTACGGGTAAAGTTCATCTTTGCTCGAGATACTGAAGCCAAAATTATCCTTAATTTTGTATATATTGTCAACGCAGTGCAGCAGCTGCTGACCTAGAGCAGGCTGTCTAGCGTGCTCATTGACTGCCTTGCGGCAACTGCAGCAGCCTACCAGTGTGCCTGGCGTGACGTCACCCCCAATGGTGGCGCTTCGCGCCCACTACGCGTCACAGCCCGCGCAAAGGGGTGTGGCTTAGCGTATAAAAGCGGGGCTCAGAGAATGCTTCCCTGGTTTTCATGATCTGAAGCGAAAATCACTCGTGGCGCTTAGCACGGCCGGTTACGCAGTACTTGTTCCCTCTCTAGAGAGAACCGAGGTTACGTTAGGTAACCGAGTACGTTCTCTTACGAGAGGTTCTCTCGTATTGCGTAAGTTTAGCTTACGCTACGGGAACACTTTGTCAACGCCGTGCGCGCCCAGCATCCACTCTATGAGTCCCAAACCGGGGAACAGTGAAAGTGGGAAATTCAGGCGGCCAGCAAGCGGGCCGACACATGTATAAGCATAAGCACCCATGGGGAATGCAGAGCGGCGGCACCGGGCTGCATGTACATGTATATCACCCCATATTAGTGCAGCTCAACCAGGAGAGCTAACGTTGAGGTAGCCTGCGCACCAGTGACGTGGGCAGATCATACACATATTAGACTGATAGAAGTCTGGCCTGCAAGGCGGGAACTTCCAGATTATAGAATCTCACAAATGTAGACGGGGAGGCCCAGCCCGCCGCCATACAGATGTCGTGAATGGAAATTCCACTGGACCATGCCCACGACGAGGCCATGCCTCTTGTCGAATGAACCCTGATGCCCAGAGGGCATTGCAGACCTTTTGACGCATAGGCAGCAGAAATCGCTTCCACTATCCATCTGGATAGGGACTGTTTCGAGGCGGCGAGACCTTTGGTGCGCCCGCCAAACGAAACGAAAAGCTGCTCGGAGCGTCTGAAAGGGGCTGAGCGCGTAACGTAAGCTCTCAGTGCCCTGACAGGGCATAGGAGGCTGTCGCTGCCCACGCTGTCGGATGCTGGCAGAGCCGACAGAGATATGACCTGCGCTCTGAAGGGAGTGCGAATCACCTTCGGGACATAGCCATGTCTCGGTTTGAGGATGACTTTAGAGTCATTCGGGCCAAACTCAAGGCACGCTGCGCTAACAGATAGCGCGTGTAAGTCCCCCACACGTTTAACTGATGATAGAGCCAAAAGAAAAACGGTTTTGAGCAAGAGGTATTTTAGATTCGTTGAATCTAATGGTTCGAAGGGATGCATCTTTAGGGCCTCTAGGACCACGGAGAGATCCCAAATAGGAACCGAAGGTGGGCGCGGAGGGTTCATCCTTCTGGCTCCTCTCAAGAAGCGGATGACCAGCTCATTCCTTCCTAGCGACCGGCCTTGCTTCGACTCAGCGAAGGCTGCGACGGCCGCCACGTAAACTTTGAGCGTGGATGGGGACCTGCCCTTATCCAGCAGCTCTTGAAGGAAACTGAGCACCTGCGAAACCTCACCCGTTCTGGGGTCCAGAGTTTTGTCGGTGCACCATTTGGAGAACACAGACCATTTAGACGCATATAGCCGTCTCGTAGAGGGGACTCTAGATTGCGTGATCGTGTTCATAACTCCTTCTGGCAGGATAACGGGTATCCGTTGATCAACCACACATGCAGAGACCAGCGCTCTGGGTGGGGATGCCAGATCGAGCCGCAGGCTTGAGAGAGGAGGTCCCTCCTCACCGGAATCGGCCACGGGGCTGTGTGTGACAGCCGTGTTAGTTCCGGGAACCAGGTTTGGTTCTCCCATCGCGGGGCTATGAGGAGCACCGTGCTGTGCGATTCCCTGATTCTCTTGATTACCTGTGGTAACACAGAGATCGGAGGGAAGGCATATAGCGGGCGGCTGGGCCAGAGTTGGGCCAGCGCATCCTTGTTCTTCGAAAAGAACACTGGGCAATGAGCGTTGTCCTTTGACGCGAATAGGTCGACTTCCACTCTGCCAAAGAGGCGCCACAACAGCTGGACTGTTTGGGGGTGTAACAACCACTCCCCGGGGGGGATATTGTCCCTGGACAATCTGTCCGGTCCCTCGTTCAGGATCCCTGGCACGTGCGTCGCTCTCAGCGAACGCAGGAAGCACTGGGCCCAAACGAGGAGGCGTTCTGCCAGGTCGCAGAGGCCCCTGGACCTGACACCGCCCTGGCGGTTCACGTAGGACACAACCGACATGTTGTCCGAGCGGACTAGAACGTGTTGGTCCTGTATGAACAGGAGGAAGCGCTTCAGCGCGTTCTCGACCGCCAACATCTCCAGACAGTTTATGTGAAGGCATTTTTCTCGGTCTGACCACAGGCCAAAGACCGGTCTGCCCTCGAAAAGGCCGCCCCAACCTGAGTTGGAGGCGTCTGTCGAGATGATTTTTCGGTGGGAAATCGCTCCCATACTCGCCCCCTGCTGGTACCAATTGGCCGCTAACCAGGGCTGCAGAGCTGAAATGCAGCTCTGAGATATCCTGATCCGCTTGTAGCCGCGCGTCCACCCCTGACAGGGTACGCGGGCATTCAACCAGCGTTGTAGCGGGCGCATGCGCAGTAAGCCAAGCTGAAGCACTGCTGCAGCTGAGGCCATACAGCCCAGCATCCTCTGAAATTTCTTGAGGGAGGCGGTTCTGCCCTTCTGGAAAGATGCGGCCAGGTGTCGAACACGGCGCACGCGCTCTGTCGACAGCTGAGCCTTCATAGCCACGGAGTCCAGTTCCATCCCTAAAAAGGAGATTGACTGGCTGGGCTGTAATGAGCTCTTGGTCCAGTTGACCGTGAGACCCAATCTTTCCAAGTGACTGAGAAGCATAGTTCTACCAGAAAGACTCGGGAGATAAGATACTGTACAATGATGCATTTTATTAACAGCCCAGCAAGCCATACAGTATATGCAATAAAGTTCTTTGGCGTAGGCCCCGTCCATAGCTCGCAATCCGAGGGTCCGGACTCTGCATTTCCTGCCTGAAGACGAAGGCAGGGGCGCAGCCGACCCCCCGGGAGGTATAGGAAGGGACCATCCTGGTGGTGGTGGGGAGGTTGGAAGGGAAGGAACCATCTTGGAGGTGGTGGGGAGGATGGAGGTCAATGGAAGCGTCAGCATCTGCGAACTCAAACACGTGTAAGTACCGGTCTTTTATACCGCAAGTATTAGACGCGATTGGATAGATGAGAAGGTAATACATGACGTAACAATTGAGTCTTCCTGGCGGAACTTACGCTACGCTTTCATTTCTGTGAGATACGAGCTCTATCTCTGACTGAGCTGGAATCAGCCAATCGTCCAAATAGTTCAGAATTCGCACACCCTGAAATCTGAGGGGGGCGCAAGCACCGCGTCCATGCACTTCGTATATGTACAGGGTGCCAGGGACAGGCCGAACGGGAGGACGGTGTACTGATATACCTGGCCGCTGAAGGCGAATCTCAAGAATGGCCGGTGACGGGGTATAATCTGTATCTGAAAATATGCGTCTTTCAGATCGAGAGATATAAACCAGTCCCTCGGGCGAATTTGCGCGAGGATCTGCCTGGTTGTAATCATTTTGAACGGTCTCCTCATGAGAGCTTTGTTCAAAAATCTCAGATCTAATATAGGCCTCAGGCCTCCGTCCTTCTTTGGTACGAGAAAATAACGGCTGTAAAAGCCTGACTCGCTCAGAGAAGGCGGCACCGGTTCTATAGCTCCTTTGCACAGCAGTTTGGCTATTTCTGCGTGGAGTAGATGTGCTACTTTCACGCTCACTGTCGACTCGGTCCGAGCGTAAAAACGCGGGGGACGGCGAGCGAACTGTACTGCATAGCCCTGTCTTATTGTGCTCAGCACCCACTCTGAAACCCCTGGAATGGTTTCCCATGCTTGTGCATGTGTGGCCAGGGGGAGAATGGCCTCCGGGTTCCGGTCGCCGCACACTGTGGGCTTCGGGAACTGAAACGGAGATGTGGGCGCGGCGCGCGCGCCCTCGGTGCTTGGACGGTGCGGCTCGCTGACAGCCGCTTTGGGCTGGTTCGCACATAACGACCCGATTACATTGAATGGGGAGCGTTTTACAATGGCTTTCTGAAGCGCGAGCGGCGCTTGAGGCGGAGCGACTGATAGCACACGCGAGCTCTCGTGAGCGAGCTCGTAGCATACATTCACAGTCTGACCGGTATGAGTCCTTAGACACGGCGGCTCGCTAGCAGCGATGGCACGCTGTTTCATATGCGAGAGCTTTGTAGCGAGTGAGCGGCGCCGGCATTTGTTAGCAAGCGTGAGCGCGCTGGGGCGGGCACGTGACTTAAAATCGCAGCCTGACTCATATGGGTGTCTGTATGCGGCGGTTCGCTGACAGCAACAGCTGGCTGTTTTCCATGAGGCGACCTGGTTACCGTGAACGGGGAGCGTGCCATGAACATTCTGTGACGCGCGAGCAGCGCCGGAGACAGTGTGTCTGTTAGTAAGAGTGAGCGATTGTGAGCGGGCACGTGACTTACACTCATAACCTGACTTACTTGAGGTTGAAATGGCCGTGTGACAGAGCGGGCATGAGATGGATGCGAGCGCGAGTTCGCGGGTGCGATGTTTACATCTAACACTCGAGCGGCATTTGCCAGCTTTATGAGAGTGGGCTCTGTGGGCCAGAGGGACACATGTTTTTGAGTGCTTGTGTGTAGGGGTGAACACTGGGGCGTGGGCACATTTCCTACACTTAAAACACCAGCGGTGTGAGCCGGATAAACAGAAAATACACTCTTTATGGGATTTCTGTGGGTCGCCGTAAAAACGGCGTTTGTGTGCAGGCGAGAGGGCATTATAGCCGGCTCGTTGGCTGCTAAATAATCTCCTGCAGTAGCCCTCTGTGGGGGGACTGACAAGGCATGGCGCTTTGACGGTGGTCCGGCCGCAGCGGGACTTAACCGTCTTTTCTCCCCTGATGTTAGGAGGCCTTCGCTTGCTCAGGCTTCAACACAATCCTCGGCCGGGGTCCCCGCGGGGGAGGCGGCCTGTGGCGGCTCTCCGAGCACGATCTAGGGCGGCCGCCCTGTCGACGCTGCGAAGCGGCAGGCTTGGCTGGACGCTGAGTGGAGCTTCTAGCAGGCGGCTTTTCACGTGAGCGGCCTGTGGCTGAGCTAGAGCGTTGTGGCAGAAACAAATTCATGGCCTGTGAGGTCTTCTGTACTTCGGAGAAGCGATCCACGATGCCGTTGACCGCTGGGCCGAAAAGACCGGTGGGGGAGAGCAGCGCGTTGAGGAAAGTGGCGCGCTCAGACTCCCTCATGTCTGCAAGCGTCAACCAGAGGTGCCTCTCTGTGACGGTTAGCGCAGCCATGGATCTGCCGATGGCCTGGGCTGCGGTCTTCGTGGCGCGGAGGGAAAGGTCCGTCGCGCTCCTTAGATCAGCGATCGCAGCTAGATCCGAGCCCTTCTAGTCCCATTCGCGGAGGAGGTCAGCTTGCAGGATCTGCAGAACGGCCATAGAGTGCAGGGCGGAAGCAGCTTGTCCGACAGCGGAGAAGGCGCGGCCGACGAGAGCTGACGTGGTCCTGCAGGCTTTTGAGGGTAGCGCAGACTTTGAGCGCCATCCAGAGGAGGGCAGGCAAAGGTGCGCTGCTACCGCTTCTTCCACTTGGGGAATGGAAACATACCCCTTCTCGGCGGCGCCGTCCACGTGGGAGAGCGTCGCGGAGAAACTGGAGTGGAGCCTCGAGGAGAAAGGTGCATTTCACGATTTAGAGAGTTCGGCGTGGAGCTCCGGCAGAAAAGGAGCAGGCCTTGAAGCCGGTGGCTGATGGCGGCGCTGAAGAAAACAGCCGTCCAGGCGGTTAAGCGCGGGCTGCTTGGGCGGTGACCACTCGAGGCCGAGGCGGTCGACGGCCTTCACCAGGAGACGGATCAGCTCGGCATCCACACCCGAACGTGTCCGTCCTGACTCCTGGATGGAAGCAGAGGAGGAGTGGAGAGATCCAGGCCATTCCTCGCTGTCCGAGGCCAGGATGGAACAGCTGTCGCCCGCGGCGCCCCTGTCCACCTCGTCCTCTGAAGCAACGGCAGTGCGGGAGAGAGACACTCGAGGGAGCCTGTCCGGCGAGTGTTTGTCTTCCGCGTCGGGCTGAGCACGGCGCTTCTTCTTGCGCGGTGATATGGAGGGCGGAGTGACAGCTTCAGCGTTGAAGAGCTCCAGATGAGCCCGCAGGGTCGCCATGGACAGCTCTTCGCAGTGGATGCAGCCTCCCGACGAAAGTGCGAGGGCTGCGTGGTCCTGGCCCAGGCAGAGAGCGCAAATCACGTGGCGGTCTCCGGCGCTGAGCGGGGCTCGGCACGAGCCACAGGACGTGCGAGGCATTCTTAAAAGAACGCTCGCGCTCTTTTAGTAGAAGTGTGTGTCGCAGCGGCGAGCACACACAGTACACAGAAACAGACAAGAGCAGTAAAAGGATATTGTCGCTGGATAGCGTTGCTGGCACGGAAGGCTGAAGGCGGCGAGAAGTCGACCGGCTTCCTCAGGCGCTTTCCTCTGCTGGCAGTCGCTGGTTTCAACGGCGGCGGCTTCTCTCGGATCCAGCGGAATGAAGAGCTTCGCTGAAGAGATGAAAAATCAGGGAAGCAGCCTCTGAGCCCCGCTTTTATACACTAAGCCACACCCCTTTGCGCGGGCTGTGACGCGTAGTGGGCGCGAAGCGCCACCATTGGGCGTGACGTCACGCCAGGCTCACTGGCAGGCTGCTGCAGTTGCCGCAAGGCAGCCAATGAGCATGCTAGACAGCCTGCTCTAGGTCTGCAGCTGCTGCACTGCGTTGACAATATATACAAAATTAAGGATAATTTTGGCTTCTGTATCTCGAGCAAAGATGAACTTTACCCGTAGCGTAAGCTAAACTTACGCAATACGAGAGAACCTCTCGTAAGAGAACTCGAATTATGCACCGCCGTCACCTCCCTGTCGTCATGTGCGTATTACGTTTCTTCCTGATATCATGGTGTGCGCAAACACATTTATTTAACCTATATTTGTATAGGCCTATATAAAACAGTTAGGTCCTGTCGGATTGTATTAAATAAATTCAGATTGTATTATGTTGGTAATAGGCACTTATCTAACGCTTAAAGAAGTTTTGTGCCTGCTTTCGACCTCCTTTTTGATCTGAATGGTGTGCGTAAAACACTTGAGTTTTGCCACAGACTTAACGTCCCACCGCCTAGAACACAACTGAATGCTTTTTCAAGCACCTCCATACTTGACAAACCGCGGAAAACTTTTTTAAAATAGGAAATGACGGAATATTTATGTACATTTTTACAGCGGGTCTATTCGCACGGGATTAGTATTACCTCAGGTAATTTTTCCGGACCTTTTTACTGCAGGTAAAAGTCGCCGTAATCTTTACTGACATTGTCTGTAATGATTACTGAGATGGCACATTCGGACGGGACTAAAATCACTGAGAACCTCTGGTAATTATTATTTTACCCCACCTCTCCACGTTAAACTAGTCCCGTCCGAATAGGGCTTATGGCCTCATCTTTCTGTGTGATCACCCTTGGACTATTATACCTTTGTTTCAGAAACATTTCCACCACATTTGCACGGGTGAGTTCAGTAATGTAATATATTGAGCCTTATCTTATGTATATTGTACATTACATTACACTAAGAAATATCACATCATCAAAAGAGTGAACAAACGTTGTTCTCAAAGTAAGGAATGCCTTATTTGATATGGTAGGCCTATTTTCAGTTAAAAAAAGATGACCTTTACTGTAAGCAAAAGTCTTTATGCTGTTGCATATCTTGTTGCTTAGCGACCAAACTCGACAGACATAGGTTGAGGTTTTCTTTAAACATTGTTAAGTATCATTGTGCAAAATGAAACAATCATTATCATGACAAAGTTAATGCCTCTGTGTCATGTAAAACATAGGGGGACATTTTTAAAGGTGATAATTAGCTTGAAAAGAAAGAACCTCGAGATCATTTTATGATAAGAAAAATATAAAATACCATTCGATTGATTCTGTGTTATTAGTGTGTAGTATTTGAGCTCACACAAACTGTATTTGGCTGTTTCACACTGTGGGCTTCATAATCTAGTGGGTCTCACATGTGGGACCAAATTCAAATTGTGAGTTTTGGTCACATGTTGGTGAGTTTGAGAGTCTCAGATGACTATTTTGTTTACAGGGCACCAGCCAAAGAGTTCCACCTTGACAGTAAAGTACAATCTGGGAAGATAGATAAATAATGTTCCGGTTACTAACGTAACCTTAGTTCCCTGAAATAACGGGAACGTGTATGGCATCAGTTTTTGATGCTTATGGGAAAAACTCATTTTTTCTCCGAATACTGAAGCCTGATTGGTTCACGTCTGTGCACCTGCACAGACAAATGGCTTTTCAGCCCACCAAAACAGCCTATTTAAGCAGCCTATCTAACGGAAGCCGTCCTGCGATGCTGTAGCCCATGGGCGCTTGATGACAAGGGCCCCAAAGCAGGCTACCAGAGATATGGACCTAAAATATGTCAGATAAAACTCATGATGCCACTTAGAAAAAGCCCCCTAGGATGGGGACCGGCTAGGCAGACAAAATTCGTGCCTGAAGGGCAGGGACGTCTAAGTTATAGAACCTGGCAAAGGGGGGCGGCGAGGACCAACTGGCCGCCACACAGATAACTCTGCTAGACCAAGCCCAAGAGGAGGCCATTCTCCTGGTGGAGTTGGTCCTCACTCCAATAGTGCACTGCAAGTCCAAGGACTTGTAAGCTATCCAGTGGGATAGTCTCTGCTTCGTATCTGGCAGCCCCTTAGAGTAGCCTCCAAAGCATACTGTTCTGACTGCCTGAACTGGCTAGAGGTTCCCATCCATCTCAGGGGGAGAGGGCCACATCCATACATTTCGTGAAGGTGCATAGAGCTAGGGACAGTCTGAATGGTAGGAGTGTAGGTTGGTAAGCTACCCTTTCGAACGTGAATCTCAAGAACAGTCTGTGATGGAGAGCTATCTGGATATGAAAGTATGCATCCTTCAGATCCACTGATAAAAAAACAATCCAATGGGCGAGAGGATGTGTGTCATAGGGTCCAACTTGACATGGTGGGACTGGCTTTCCAAGACTGGCTCTGGGCGGCGAGGGTTGAAGAGCCTTGAAGAGAGGGTTGGCAGCCCGCTTCTCTGTGGCAGGGGTTGACGCTTGCAGTAGGATAATGCGGAGGAGAAGTGCTCTTTTTGTGAAGGTGTTTGGTTTTTATTTTGGTTGGGAACCTGCTTTGGAAAGACCCTTTAGGAGTGGTCGGGCCTCTGCAGGACTTAGCCTTCTCCTCGTGCCCGAGACATCAAGGCTGCTTGGGTGGCTCAGGGTCCAGCACTAGGGGTCCCTGGCGCTTGAGAAACGGGTAGCGCTTCCCTGGATGGAATCGCTGCTTTTCCACTAAGCTTCTGCCTCTTGCTGGGCTGAGCAGGTGCGGGAGCCGACAAATTAAATGACAAATTAGGGTGACTCGGGGCACCAGAGGAACCCGCTTGCTTCAGCAGGAAATGTATCGCTTGCAATGTATTCTGTGCCAATGTGAAGCGCTCAGTGAAGCTATCCACTGCGAAACCAAATAAGTCACAGGGAGAGACATGGGAGTCCAGGAGGACTGTCTTCTCAGCATTCTTGATCTCTGTTAAATATAACTAAAGGTGGCGCTCGAGGACCACCAAATTGGCCATGGCACAACCAATCACTTGGGTCGTAGACTTGGTGACGCGCAGGGCGAGGTTGGTCGCACTGCGCAGCTCTTTAAAGGCCACCAGGTCAGGATCGCTCTCGTCCATGGCACGGAGAAGTTTGGGCTGGTAAACTTGGAGGACTATTATTGTGTAAAGGGTGGAACCAACCTGGACGCTCGCGGTGTATGTTGTGGCCGCGAGCGCAGATTTCGCTCTGCACGGCTTTAGTCTTCCAACCGAGGGCCATGGTTGGGCAGAGATTCACAGCAATAGCCTCTTCCAACGGGGGAAGTTTGTTGTAGCCATTTGCCTCCTCGCTGTCAAACGTGGTGAGGGCAGGTGAATAGGAATAATGGATGCATGCTGAATATGCACTATGATGTCATCAGTTCTTCGTAGACTTCCGGGAAGAACGGGGCTGGTCGCTGGCGGGGGGCTTGCTGGCGGAGCCCCGGCTGCTGGAACCACTCATCGAGGCAGCTGCGAATGGGCTCTTCCGGAGCCGACCATTCTAAGCCCAAGTCCTTAATAGCGTTGGTAAGGACGCAAATGAGCTCTGAGTCCTGCCGAGGCCTGACTGAGTCCATCTCTTTAGGCAGCGAGTGGGCGGAGTCATCGCCGGAGTTCGCCCAGTCGTCTGCTTCAGATGCAGCCAGAGACATTGTGTCGTCAAAAGCTGGGCTGACGTGAGCTGTTGCTCCGCCCTGTTTCTTTGAAAAATCTCAGCAGATAGCGTTCTGGCTGAAGGTCAAAAAAATATTTAACGAAAGAAAAAATACATATTCTTTTCGTTGTGCTACTGACATCAGGACACATTTTACACATAAAACCATCTTTAAGTGATATTGAGCCATTGGGCATTACCATTAGAATACACTTATGGAAGGTTAATGGTGTCATCCATAGGAATGCAGCATCATAAAGTCACTGTATTACTATCTAACATTCAATCCTATAGATGTTCATCAAGCTTTCAGCGCCAGCCTCTACTGGAGCACAGAGCATAACCCTATGGCCCTTATTCTTATTGATTATTAATCAGTGTCTCAAAGACAGCCTGGTCTCGCACCCCAGTGTGTGATTGGTGAAGATCCAGACGTCTTGACATCTGAAATGCCAGCGGATGAGTTGGAAAGAACAGTGAGGCAAAGGAGATGTAAGTGAAAAAGGCTTTCCCTCCTTTCTTTTTCCTCAAAGGAAACTCCATAATGGTGGTGTATTCTGCATTTGCTCAATTTTCTTCCCCGTTTTTGTCTGATATTTTCCATTTCCTCCTGAAAATGTCTATTTGCAGAGTAGCCAACAAACAAACACAAAAGGAGGAACAGTTTATTACTTTGAGATTCTGAGAAACAAACAACAGAGAAATAATCATAATAAATCTGAATGAATCTTTTCACAGTCTGTGAGTCACTCAATAAAATTAAAACTTATTGGAATTAAAATAAAAAAACAACGGAATACCTGACTGACTTTGTTTTTACATCACAGGGACATTGAGGATGAGTGGAGGATGATATCTGATAACATTTTATGATGAGGATGGATGGAAGTATGACTGGATGGAGGTATGTTTACTAAAGTGTGTTGCCCTTTAATGTACAGATCAAGGATTTCTTGAAAGATTAGACAAGTAATGTTGAGTTTATAATTTTTATAATTAAAGTTAAATGTTAAAAAAAAGTATATTGTTAGATTATTGAATATAAATTGGTAAATGCTTGACAGGACAGGCCAAAGTATTACAAATCAGTTGAATATGTATTTGGGTATGTGCATTTAATATAAATATACAGATTTATTTCATGTTATTTTTTTCTCAGATAATGCCTCTTTTATTTACCATTTATTGGTAATTTTTGTTAATAGTTTTGTCACTCATCAACAACAGTACTGAATAATGTCATGGGTAAAATAAATGTAAACTTTTTAAGTTAACACAAAAAATGATTAATGCATTAGTATTCATGCCATTGCTTTGGCCATTTAAATCACTTCATAAATAACCAGCTGTCACATGTTTCACATAATATCATGTATTAATTAAAAAATACATATCTGAATCTTAAAACATCACTGCTTAGTGTATTTCCATGGAAACAGCTCTACTTTAGACCAGAAAAAACCTGACTGGATTTATGACAAGGTTCTCTGAAGATGCCTGGATTTCTTCCATTATAAGTACTTAAGAGTGCTTTGTGTTGATTAGTTAAAATGAGAAAAAGTAAACTGGGAATGAATACTTTTATGGGTACCGTATTATTTTCTTTAAAGCACAATTAAAGTGGATTGAAGCTTTTGAATAGCCTAGCCTATTACAGCATATTCACACAGCACAGCCTGGTTTCCTAAAAAAAAAAAAAAAAAAACTTTTCCTTTTCTAATGCTATAATTTAATAAAACTGCAAAAAGCTTGTAAAACATGCACAGTGATTTTTCTAATATTTAAAACATATCTGAAATATGAGATTAGTGCTACATCGGCTGCACTTATCTGCATCCAAGTGCAGCTTGAAGGATCCACTTCCAGAGGAAGAAACAGTCCTGAGGTTGTGATTATGGTCACGTTACTCTTTTCTTATTGGCTGGTGGTGTAAAACAGCATTCACGCTATATGCTTTCAAATGTTTGCTTGCTTTAACCAAAAAAGAACCAATTAAATACATAAACTCAAGGACTTAAACCAAAGTTTAGTACATGCAGAGAGGTCAATGACAGTGGGTAAAACTTAATTTAATCTGCTTTTTCACAAAATGCATTGCAGAGCCAATTATTTATTGCTTTGTAAGGCAAGGCAAGTTTATTTATATAGCACATTTCATACACAATGGAAATTCGAATTGCTTTACATAGAAAAATTATTTTAAAAATCGTAAAATAATCACAATATGCATAAGAAATACAAATATCATGCATAAGAAATAAAAATAGCAATCGTGTTTAACTAAAGACTAAAATACTATTCCTGACTACCTGAATCACTAAAGATTAGTGATTCAGGGCTCCGCTGTCTAAATGGAAGAGTCAGAGAGCTTTGAATTAGTATGTTCTCTAATCAAGGAGAAAACCAAGTCTGCAGGTTGCTTCGTGTCAAAGATATAGCCCTCATAAGTAGCACACTAGTGTTCTCATTTAAGCATCACTCTTTGACAGACACAGATTTAGCTTCAATGGCAGGAGAGATCAATACATAAAAAAAATACATAAATGATCAGATAGTGCTACATCCTTAAAGCTACAATCTGTAATTTCTTCGCCTCAAGGGGTCGCTAACCTCTTACAATAACAAAGGCGTAGATTGATGACGCAGTAAATGAGCGTAGAATCACAGAACTTGTCGTCATATGCCGATGGTTCAAACGTTAATAATGTTTAAGGGGAAATAATGTTTACGGATGAGTGAATACATTCATGTTTTTTACATGACACTGTGGTGAAGCAGGTCATGATTGCTAATGAGAGACTGATATCATTGCCAGTGCGAGTCCCGCAGATATAAAGGAATAAGGACATTTCATTCTACCGAACTACCTGCAAGTGCTGAATTAATACTCACACTGGTCAGTATATTTGACTAATTTAACTTGTGAGGTAACACAGCGCTGTTTCACTTGGTCTAGCTTTACACTATCATACTAAATTGTATTTGAGTGAGTTGAAAGTTATAATGTTATTCTATGAGTTAGTTTGTTGGCTGTACTAGCAGTATGCTAGATCAACATTAGAATAACATACTGATCATATTCTAACATTTCATCATGTTGAGCTATATAACATTGATTCGTTTTATGTACATTTGCTCACTGTCTAATAAAGTACATGCAAGAGCGACGTCTCTGTCAAGTCGTGAAGCTCTGTCAAGTCCAAGTTAGTCACAGACGTGGAGCTCTCGGCATATTGAAATCGCTACGCTGGTATTGATCCTCGTTTTATTTCTCCTTTTGTCCGAAAGTCTGTATGCCATGGTCCATAATGTTTGAACAAAACAACAACAGCGTGCCGCTAGACGTTATGCAGTTGTCCACTTCTGTCGCCATGGTTACTATGGCAGTTAGGGGTGTAACGATATTTGAACCGAACCGAAAAACCGCGATACACCACCCACGATACGTATCGCGATACTCTCATGGCGAACCGAACACGCCCCGCCCCCTGCTGCCCCGCACAGCCCCGGCTCATTGCACCTCATGTCTTATGTGTACACAACGAATACAGAGCTGTTGCCTAACCACCATTAACCACATATAATCGCAATAAGCTCAGTGTTTTGTTACTTTTGATAATAAGCAAGGTGTAATCTTTCAAATTATGTCTATTTGATCACAAAATGCAAACAATAAATGCCGTTTTGGCGCTCTTAGATGTGGCGTGACAGATATCACTGTATGCATGCGGGAGCGCGGAGCGCGATCATCTCTTCCTCAGTTACAGAATAAACATGAATGGACACCCGAAGGTATGTTGAAAGATACAGTATACTTACTGAAAGGCATCATAACTCGAGTAAACAGCGGAAATACGTCAATAAAACGCTTAGTTTTTCACATAGCTTTATATTTACCTCAGGCAAGTCATTCAGTGTCCACAGCTTGCTGGTTTGCTAACTCTTTCACTAAATAAATGCTATATATTAGCCTATATATTATATTTTACTTAACCTGTTTATGATATCTTGATTATTTAATGTATGGTTTAAAATAGTTGTCATGAAAATAACAGCAACTGTGTAAATTATTATATAACAATAACAAATAAAGAGTAAAAACATGTTAATGCAAAAATTGCCTTATGTGCAGTTTACATGTTTTCATACAATTTGTTATTTGAGTGTTGATTATTATTATATCATTTAGGCTAAAAAGTCTAGGCTCTGTTGTTAAGCTTTAATGTTATAGTAATGTGCAAGTAAGGGCTGTAGTTTACAGCATTAGCAGATAATTTTGTTATCCTTGAGAAACGTTTACTTGTAATTTAATTAATTTAAAGACAAGGACACAATTTGTTCATTGATTAAAGCACTGTTTAATAAAAAATAAAAGCAATTTTAGCTTTCTAAACCCCCCCCCCACCCCACCGAAATGAACCGAACCGAGACCTCAAAACCGTGGGACGAACCGAACCGTCAGGTTTGTGTATCGTTACACCCCTAATGGCAGTAAAAGCGGAAACCAGAAATAACGCGAACATTACTGTACGTCATTGACAGGCGACAAGTGACAGGCACTATTTACAATTGTGAATTTCTCTGAATTTACAAATGCTTGGAAACATTTAGGATAATGCAAGTACACAATTGAAAGAAATATATAACACTGTGCAAGTGGTTTTTGGATATTTTGATACAAAATTATTACATATTGTACCTTTTATAACAGTGGATGAAATATTTAGACCCTTACTGATAAGTAAATGTCACTGATATTAAGGCCAAGGGTTATTTACCACACTCCGGAGGAGCAGACACCAGAGGCAGACAACCAAGGGAAGTTTAAAAGGTAAGTTTTTATTAAATTTAAAAAGGGATAAAAGCAGGGGCAGGGACGTTCGTGGCTGTGGCTTTTGTGCGATATGGGGAGGGGAGTGCTGGTAGGCACTCTTCCGTTCTTCAGGTAAGCATATCCCTCTCTTGGTGGCTCGTGGGACAGGCAGTGGCTCTTCTCGTCGTCAGACTCGTTGAATAAGCTTGTGGGACAGACAGTGACTTCTCCCGTCGTCAGACTCGTTGAATAAGCTCGTGGGACATGCAGTGGCTTCTCTCGTCGTCAGACTCGTTGAATAAGCTTGTGGGACAGACAGTGACTTCGAAGACAGAAACGGGGTACTTTACCAGCCTTCGCTCTCGTTCTGGGTGTGTTAGAACGGCGCCGTTGGGAGAAATAGGGAGGCTGGACCTTCTTTGGCGTGGGGTACAGTGCTCGTGAACGGTGGCAATAGAGGTGCGTTGAGCTGTTTTCCTCTGCACCATACACACAATCCCAGAGACCTGGACACAGCTGAGGGGACAGATCAATTCGAAAGAATCTTCAAAGTTATGGATCAATTTCATCCGTCAGAAACAGAGAACACAGTTGTTTGATCTCACCACACTCGTGCATAAATCACTCTTGTAAATCTCCACACGTGTTTAGTTCACTCTTTCAGACACAGCAAACTCACTCTATCTTCACAGCGATTAATCAACTCGTTTCTTCATAGGATGGATGAACCAAAGAATAGTGGACTCAGAAGATGAACATGGATTCAGCGATCTTCCCAGCCGCTACGGTTACTGTCAACAGGATAACACACACTGCCCACAAACACAGGTTAGTCGTACACTGGTGATGGCAATCTTCACATGTGTTTTTCTCCAAAAGGTGAATCATAAAAGGGGTGCACTTAACTTTTCCTCGGTGAATCACGTGAATCCTGCAGCGGGTTTCCACTCTATTCTGCCAGTCACTCTCTTTCTTCCTCTGTGAAGTTTTCTCACTTACTTCGTTGCGTTGCTGTTCGTGGTTTCTCTAAAAAGACTTAATGAGCATGTCTCGGGGGGCTCGACCAAGGGGGTAATCCATCGACCGGAAGTTGAAGACGGCCGGGTGCCGCCATCTTGTAGCAGAACTTCACTTGTGTTAGCATTTCCATTGACTCCCATTCATTTTGGCGTCACTTTGACAGCGAATAACTTTAAAGACTCCATTTGTCCATTATTTATTTCTAAAGAAACACGACAATGTATAAAGGGCTCCATTACCTTCTATGTTACATTATGGCCCCTTAGAAACAGTTTTTGTAAAAATAGGCTAACGATTGCGTCATAACCACTCGACTCTCTGTCGCGCTGTACAGAAATTACCATACAGACAGGAGGAGAAGCTCGCAGGCAATCTGGGGGACGTCCCATCAAGGGAGAAGCCCATAGATAATGAGTCCATAAAAGCAACGGAATACTTACTCCTGCTCACTCACGCCAAAGAACTCTTTGCTCAAGTTCCCCGTCTCTGCAAGATTAACGTTGACAATTTTCACGCACAGCTACTAGAAGATTCACGTCTGTCAGACAGGTTGCTCACGTCATCAAGCTTAGTTTGAGTCGGTTTGAGTCTGCGCGTCAGGAACGGAAGTGCTCAAAAATAGCTAAAAATGGGCTTCAACTGTCTCAACTGAGTTCCAATGAGATGGCTCTGTCCACTTCTTATACTGTCTATGGGCTCGACATGGAACACCGATCAGGTCTTAAACCTCTGGTTTCTGCGCTTGCCGCCACTCACTGCCGCTGCTACAATCCACTCGAGCACTCCTGTGGAGCTTTCCTACTGCCAGAGCATTTTTTCCCCTTACTGTGCTTCAAGCCCCTCTCTTTATACTCCTTTTTCCCGGACACATGCTTCAATGAAGCGCTACTCACTGGCTTCAGCTGGCGCTTGTTATGGTCGGAAGCCATGACAGGTAAACCCAGAGCCGGCCCGGTGTTACACCGGCATTTCTTCCCCCTGGAAACGAGTCAACAATTTTTTGGTTCCCGGTTTGTTCACCTGGTGACATAAATCTAGAGTGTGTCTACGATTGTGTGTGGGTCCATGTCCATGCCGAGTCAGATCAAAAGTGTTAAGAACAGTCATGAGTTCTTTTTCAGTTCTGGATTCAGCGTTGTCAATGTGACTGTTAAAATCCCCATAGCAAAACAGTCAAACTCAGAAGAGATTGCTGATAACAGTTCTGTAAAATCTTCGATAAAGGCTGGAGAATATTTGGGAGGCCTGTAAATTGTTGTGTTCGTTAATCAGCCGAGACAGCGATCACACAGCTTAGCAGGTACATAACTGAACTTTATTGAGCACTTGCAGAGTACAAACCCCCTGCTTGGGGGCGTGGCTCACTCAGTAGCGATCTCACCCATATGATATCATTACATCTCCCCTTCCCCAAACAATGAACTTGGCGAACCCAAGAATATTACTGTTCTGGCATAATAAACATACTCTAACCATTTAAACCAATACTTTGCCATGCTTCTATGATCACATGAAAGAAAATTATTAAATTATTTATTATAAAACATTTTGTCTTGCTTTCTTTCCCTTTACAATACTTTTCCTCAATTGTATTACAATTGTGTTCACCTCTTTTTTTTTCCTTTTTTTCTTTTTTTTTCAGGTACATATCTGAACTTTATTGAACACTTGCAGAGTACAAACCCCCTGCTTGGGGGCGTGGCTCACTCAGTAGCGATTTCACCCATCTGATATCACTACATAAATAATAATCAGTAAAATGCCTGGAGCACCTTTTAACGCTATACTCAGATATTCAAAGGACAAGTAATCAACAAATGACACTTTCTTGCATTTATAAACAACTTTAAATAGAGCAGCTATGCCTCCACCTCTGCTAACCGCTCTGCAGACATTTATGAAAGTGAAGTTAGGAGGGATTGTTGCATTGCAGCAGCTGTCTTCTAGCCAGTGAAGTATTCTAGTAAATGAAGAAACATAAAAAACAGGTTGTTTGTGTTGATGATATCATTGACTAGTGATTTATTTTTAAGTGAGCGTGTGTATAAAAGTGCAAACTTAACAATGTCAATTTTTGTCCCCACAGCAATCTCAGATTGACATTTAGTATTACCGTTTTCTCAATCACTTTGGCTTAGTTCCTGAGTGAGAATTTTTTTTCTCAACAGATCTCTGGACGGTTAGTTTCTTGTTCACACCAGATTTGAATTCCTGAATCATTTAAGCAAATTTATTTTGCTTTGGCACATGTGTGAAAGAGTAGCCATATGTATTGTCTGCAATTTGCACAATTACTAAATGCACATGGCTTGCTGATCAAAGCTGATTCAAAACTGATCAAAGTTTATTCTCAGAAAAAATTGTCATATCTCTTCACAACTTCTAAACATTCTTGCATCGTGTGAGCCATCCCATGCAAATTGATCCATTCAATTATCATAACCTGTCAGACATACAGTACATATTCCATATGACATTGACTGGTTTCTGTTTGCATGCAACATAGTGCCAAAAAGATAAATGTATACTGTATGCAAATGTGCATATTCTTTTTCTTTCTTCTTGACTTTTGCATTATTGACATTATTGACTTTACCGACTGTTCAGCTAGACAAAACTGACAGTCAGTGTCAGAAATGTAGAACAAAACATGTTATATATAAAAAACAATTGTTCCATATCCATTCTTATTTCTAATGAAAAACAATTGTTGAACAAAAAATTGTTTAATATCCATTCTTATTTCTTAAGAGATAAATGTTGTTTGACCTAGATTCATGTATAAGTAACTGTGTACCTTGAAAGTATAAATGTGAAGTGTCAAGGACTAAGCCTGAAGAAATGCCTGTCAGCAAAATACACTGGAAAAAGTGTTTGGCACTGCACTCACTTAAGTGTTTTTAAACTTTACCCATCCCCCTACCACAAGCTTTTACATTATAACATTAGGTTGTACTGAGCCATTCAGTATTGGACATGCTTTATCTACAAAAATAAATCAGGATCTGAATCATCCACCGTGACAAATTATTGTGTGCAACACACCTGTAACATTTACTCATTCTTAAATCAGCATGTGTTCTCCCATCAACTTAATACCAGGCTCAGACCTCTTGCTCTGTGAGCAGGTGTTAGATTGTTTTTCTCAGGCATGCATCCTTTATCCTTGCATCATAATTACGGAGCTCTGGATTATTTGCTCATAGTTGGAAGTTTGGTTGGCATTTTGGGGGAGACTGTGTTACTGATAGAAGAACAGTAGAGAACATCAGGTCAGTCAAAGATGCTTACAAAGCATGGCAAGAGCCCCAGGGGTGATTGGGAGGTGAAGGGACAGCAGTCACTCGACACCACAGGGGATTTGCAAGGACCAACTCTGATTGAATGTCCATGGGCAGTGCATTTTATTCAGTGCCTTTTTTTTCTTCTTCAAGAAACCATTCTGAAATTATGGAAACAGAGATAGATAGATAGATAGATAGATAGATAGATAGATAGATAGATAGATAGATAGATAGATAGATAGACAGATAGACAGATAGACAGATAGATAGATAGATAGATAGATAGATAGATAGATAGATAGATAGATAGATAGATAGAAATATCATTTTCAATAGCAATATAATTTCTGATGCATCTCTTACAAAACACTACAGGTGGCATTTAAAATGCTTAAAAAAAAAAAAAAAGGAATCAATCTTGTCTGAACTTCACCCCAGATTTTCGGATTTCACATCATGCTTTATTGGCAATTGTGTTCGCCAGAAGGCATAATAACTCAAGGGCATCAATTTGTGTGATCCAGTGATTTCAGGAAGGGTATTGCTAGTAAATATAGAACCTCCACCTCATTGATTGCCTTTCAGCTACTCCGTTGCTCAGTCCATGTACAGCCAAATGCTGCCTAATTCAGGTTCGAGCCAAAGACCATTCATCAGGATGAGGTATTTCCTGAGTGATTATACCTGTTATTTGTCCTATTAATGGAAATGGTAATGGATGACACACAGATGAAGGAGCCCATATATCAATGGATAGAGTAAGACCACTCTGTTTGTACTAATAAAGGTGCTAATCAATCAAATCAATTTTATTTAAGATTACATGATTAGGGCATCTTTGTCCAATTTCTTGTAATATAATGACACGTAATAATTGTAACATGTCAGTATTAGCATCAAAGTCAAATCTGCATGACAAGCAATTGTTGACAAAGACCCCACACATCTTTAGAGGCCCAAACCCCCGCTCTTAACTAGCATGCATAAACAACTGATAATCGTTCATATTGTTAAAATGTAATTTGATAGCGCACTGCTGCAGTTTATATTCAAATGCTTGTCCCTGCACTATGTTCATTTTTTTTGCCACCGGAAAACTGATTTCTTGACTTTTTTTTTACCAGTGCATCCATCTCATTTGTGATCCGATTTTTAAAAAGGCTACTGCTGTCCTCCACCGATTAAATTACTGTTTGTGGCTTTAGGTGTATAAAAATATCAGCCAACTTAAATCTTAAGCAAAGACTGTGGGTCAGACAATCTGTTTAGTTTATGTTATATTTATAGAAGAACATCTCTTCAGTGCCTGTGAATGTAGCTTGTAGCTTGAACAATAGATTGTATTTTAATCATGTAACTCTCAAAGTAGTTTTGGCATGTTTGGCAAGTATGGATTTGCTAATGCCAACTGATATACAGACACACTGTGAGCATGTAAGATATGTCGCTGCTGCTTGAATAGACATAAATCCTGTACCAGATCTAGGCAGGAGGAGCTGGGGAAGGTGAAGGGTTTCAGAGAAACTCTGTTTGTGCCCTGAAGGACTTGCCTACAGCAAACACTCTTTAAATGCTTTTTAAATGACTGTTTAAAAGCAATCTCATTGGCTGCCGAATCTGCTTGTGGCATGTGGTAGGTGTGATTGCTCGTAGATTGCATGTAAAGTACCTATTAGCCTGCAACATCTAGAGTTTCATGACTGAACTATAGATATTTGTTCTTCAAAGAAAATTACTCCTCCTTTAAGATCATGTGATACTGTGTTTGCCTTTATTGTCATGTTGGTATTGAGTAGGGAAGAACTTTAGCATTATCGTAATTGGCATGGAACCTTATAAGCAACAGATTTAGAGCCTGAGTTAGATTCTGCCCTCATAGACAGCTTACTATGAATTGGATCAGAGCTATTATATATGTGTGTTTTTATCCCTTTGGCACACACACTTGTAAACCAGTGTTCATTTTCCTTTAAAGGTCAGATTGCCCTAGGTATACAAACAGCAGACAGGTTAAGAGGACCTCCTTTTTGAGAACTCTGTAGGAGAGCTAGTGAAGTGAGTTTGTCCCTCATTAGATACCAGGTATTATGGCTGTGTATTTAGCTAAGAGCATTTAGGCTCCTGCGTAAAAGGCCAGTCTGGCAGTGAGTATATAGCCTCAGGGTTTTGCTGTGTACCATCATTATGAGCAGATTCAACTCAGATGACTCATCTCAGCAATACTTCATCTCAGTCACTGCCCACAGTTCTGTTCAGCCTTTGTTCTGAGGAAACCTCAGTAATAACCCGCTGCCATTTAAACACACGTTTGGAATTTAGAATGGGTTTACTTGTAAAACTTGTAGTGTGAATTTAAACTGAACTGTCAGGATTTTGAATTGGAATGACAGAAATGTATTTAATTGAACAATTTAAAAAAGAAAAAAAAGGAAATTTGTATTATAGTCCAACAAAACAACATGGTTACATAATCAATTTTGATAAATTATGGCTATTTATCCCCTGACATATTCAAATAAAAATGCATATATACCATGTGGGCAGGGCTTGATATCAGCACTAGAGGGACAGCTGCAATCTATTTGTCAACTTGGAATGAATACTCATGTTGTCTAATTATCAGTCAAACCAGTGCCCACATACAATCCATCTTGCTGAAATCCCTGTGTGGAGTCTGTGTGAAGAAGAGCTTTGTAAACTCTTGCAGAGTCTCTTGGGTGTGATTGCTGGGGGATACATATATCCTATGCATAAAACATATCTGCTGTCCTTTTCAATGACACTTGAATATAGAGGTCTAGAGATCAACTTGGCATATTTCAATTTGACATATACAGAACTGAAAATTCTCATTAAAAATTGGCTATTGCAAAATATATTGTCACGATTCCTATGTGTATTTAAACCCCCTGTACCTTTGTGTATTTAAACCCTCAGTCATCTTCTGTTCTTTGTCGTGTGTTAACGTTTAGAGCTGGTCTTTCTTCTTTCTCTGTGGTTCCTTGTGTTTATTAATGTGATTTCATCGTTCATCTGTGTCAAGCCTCTTTCATCTGGATTATCAAGTCAATGTGACACATATATATATATATATATATATATATATATATAGAGAGAGAGAGAGAGAGAGAGAGAGAGAGAGAGAGAGAGAGAGAGAGAGAGAGAGAGAGAGAGAGAGCTCCCAATTCTTATTATTTATCGTATAATATTATTAATACAATGTATATTATAATCGGATATTATTCATTATTTTTACATTATTAATGTTACATATTTTTTTACGTTATGAAGAATACAAATTCTGGAAATCAACTTGGCATGGTTGGTTTGAATTTAAGATATACAGAACTGTGAAATAAGATAACACATGCATCTCATTTCAATAAATGGCTATTCCAACAAAATTTCCATACACATGTTTGTAAGTCTGTCTTTGTGAGGACATTGATTGGTATAATGCAGGGGTTTTGTTGCACACGCAAACTTTTTTGGTCACCCCTTGCTAACAGTAAGAGAGAATAATAGATCATAACAGATCTTTTAATTTAAATACCCTAAACACAAAATGTAAATATTTCAGTGATGCTTTGGATGAACAATATATAAGCAGTGGCTGCAGTAAACTCCTTTGATGGTGCATCACGTGTTCAGCTACTTGTATGTCTTCTCTCTGGAACATGGCAGCGAATTGGTGCGTTGAAGATGTATTTTCTATGGTGAGGAACGTCTATGACTTCTGTGTCAGGCTTGTTCAGATGGTGACATGTCAATGGCCTAAAGAACATTCAGTTAAATTGGTGTTCGGCTCTGCTTTATAAAGG
Source organism: Rhinichthys klamathensis goyatoka (assembly GCF_029890125.1). Lineage (NCBI taxonomy): Eukaryota > Metazoa > Chordata > Actinopteri > Cypriniformes > Leuciscidae > Rhinichthys > Rhinichthys klamathensis. Next base: position 773,895 of record NW_026606648.1, on the reverse strand, counting down.
CAGAGCGCCAACAGCTATTCACACACTTCAACACTGTTGCAACAGATGTTTTCTTTATTTTTCCCCCCCTTTTTTTTCTGCTGATCTCCCTGACTTACTTTGTCTTCACTTTGATGGTTCAAAACTCAAACTGGTCCTCATAGAGATTGCGACACACACACACACACACACACACAGAGAGAGAGAGAGAGAGGGGCAGGCAGGAAGGCATAGATAGATAGATTTACAGATTTACATATTACATTATTTACAATACATTATACAGTATACTCAGCACTGAAGTACTTTCCACTTCAAGCGTCCAAACACATTTTACAAGAACATACCTCCTGCTAAATTATGTTTGTGACAAATGTCTTTTTGTCCTTGTCATGAGATTCAGACACAGTTCAGCCGTCTGAGTTTATGTTGAAATGTGCTGTTCCGCTGTGAATTTCAAGAAGTCTAAGATGGGTTCAGGAGTCTCCCCCCATGTCTCTGGCCTCCAATTTCCTTCAGTCTGGATGTCTGAATCCTTGCTCAGAAAAAGACTGATAACATGGAAAGGCATCTAAAAGTTTAAAGCAACAAATGAAAATGCCATTGCCACAGCAGATATCTGCCACTCTTCAATGCACACGAACGGTTCTCCTGTGCCAAATGTCTTCTGTGCATAATCTCACAATTGGAATATTGCAGTGTATTTATATTTTTTCTGCGTCATGAGAATTACCAGGCAGAAAATAATTCTGGTGTTTACACTTTGGTATTTACACTAATAACACTCCCACGTCTGCTATTGGTCAATCAAACAGATGGTCCCGCCCCCGAAGACACGCTGTAACTTTTAGTTCCACGCCCAAACTCACGGTATGGACTAAGTTTCTTTGATATTAATGTATTTTTACATGACTGGAACATCAAAATAGAGGCAAACACCAATCTATGAGGTGTTTATTCACTTAACCCCCTGGGGTCAGCGGTCGCACCGGCGCAATCACCTCGCTTTTTTTCTTATTAGTGCGAAAGAGACTCAAATAACTCAGTCGATTTTTGTCATATAGGTCATCAAGTGTTATACATCATTCAAAACTGTTAAATGTTTACTTTTATTTGTGTGCACTCATAATTAAAACAAAATGTTGTGCTTTTCGTAAAATAAAGAAAATAAACATGATTCGCGTTCTGCCGTCTCTCAGTGTGAAGTTAATTCTGGAACAGGACAGAAAATGAACTGTAACTCAGCGAATAGCTACTTGCCACACATACATGAGAAATATGTCTTTAGAAAGCTATTTTTAAATTACATAAATCATATCAAGTAACTTGTTAATCCATATATATTTCTGTAGTGTAGTGTACTGAAGTGTTCCTTTTTAATGATTTAAAGTTATAGGCTGCCTGCATTTCTGTAAATTAAAATTATTATTATTGTTATTATTACTTTATGCAGCCCTAAGTATATGCCTACAAGGCACAACAAACCTGGTGTTCATTTTATATTTTTTTGTGAATTTTAAATCGCAATTTTAACCAGAACATTCCCAAATCGTGCAGCCCTATAGTTTCTCTTGATATCAGCATGTTTACAGTTGTTGTTGTTTTTTTTTTGTGTTTTTTTTACAGGGACCAGATGCCACTGATGAGTCCTGCTGACTTAAACATTCACATGAGTCTCTGTACATGAACATGGTAAAATGAAAAAAGCAAACACCTTGGAAATGACAGGTATGTTGAGCAGGAACTGTTTCAGGAATGGCACAAAGTCTCTCTGTTTAGATCATTGTGCTCAATAATGTGCCTTTTTGTCCTTCGAAATCCAAACAATCAAAAAGCCATTCTTTTAATCTCTCATTCTTTATTCAAGTTCCCTCACAGTCCCACCTGATAGGGCCATTAGGGGAGGGTTTTTGTCTTCCCAGGTGTGAAACACATCAATATTCATGATGATTCACGGCACACCCTCCTCGCATGCAGCTTTCTTGCTTTCTACAACTTTTCTTAAAACATGTCTTACAAATTTTACATCAATATATTGTTTTATGTGAATGAGTGGGCAGGATGATTTTCACATAGTTTAGAAGCAAAGTTCTAGACTACGTGATACAATTTTCAAAAGTCTTGTGAGCAAATAATCAGTATGGGTTTTATGGTCTTATTTCAGTGACTCATAAATGTAATTTTCTCAAAACTACAAACTTTTACATACATGCTGCTCACACATTATTGTAGCAGAGTTTGTGCTGAATACAGTGTAATCAGACTTTAGCCATGAAAGTGTTACAGGTAACAGAAATAAGCACAAATGTCAGAGCATGTCAGAGCACATCCAGGTCCGAGAAAACACCTCAGACCCCAGAGGGTTAAAGGTATTTTTTGTCAGGACCACTATCATCAAAGATGATTACCAATTAGCATACAGTTTGGATTGGCAGTATGATTCTGTTCTGGTCAAGAACTCCCTGCCCATCCATGCAGCCTAGCATGGATAAGAGCAGGGAGAGCAGCAATAACACCCTTTGGGTGAACAGAACAGAACCAACATATGTATTGCAGATATAATTAATGTTTTAATGACAATAATTTAATGTGACAACATAAATCAAGATAAATGGCAGTCTGATTTGAAGAGGACTATCAGAATGCCGAGTCCTGCATGTGGACGAGAGGAGGAGCTGGGGATGGAGGTGAGTAATTATCTCCTGAGCATAGTGATAAAGCTGCTGATAATACTAAATGGACCTTATATATATGAATGCAGTGATAGGCGTCATATTCCTATAGGTAGACGTGGATCAGCTGAGAGTCAGCTGATGCAAGCATGACTGACGTGACCTGCCAGAACTACCGCTACACTTGATTTTGCGTAATCCTATTCAAATATCTTGTCAGTAATGTCGGAAATATTAGTTAAATCCTTGCTGGTTGATTCGGGAACACCAGTTGCATGCTGTGCTTCAAGACTGTTTGGTCTGTTACATTGTGCTCTTTAATATGCATAGATTTGCTAATTAAGCCCATCGAATTCTAATGATGTGGCCATGAGAGCACTCTGTCAGCTTAGAGGAAAGGTGCATTCTGCAAACCCTCCACTCTACAGCCGTGTCACTAACTAAAGGTCTGGCATGATCTAATTAGTCAAGTTTTATTGTAGTATGTTTGCCTTGTAGAGCATTGCATATCAATTTATAATCAAGAAGATGAATGTATGCTAATTTTTAATCATAGCATAATCACTTTTAGGTCACAAGTTCTGAATTTATATTCGTATTGTAGATAAACCGGAAATACCAATATTGTGTGTTAAAAAGTTCTGTGCTGGAAAATCCAGCATTTCTGTTCACCAGCATATGTCCTTATGTTTTGCATGTTGGGACCAGCATGGGATGCTGGTTTCCTGGTCTCCAGCAAGATCAGCACTATACCTGCTCTAACCAGTGTAAACCACCCTGGAATTCATGTAATTCAGTATAAGTATTCAGAAACCAGTATAAGCTAGAACAAACATGCTCGAATTAAGAACAACTGTGAGAGCAAAAGGAGAACTATCCCAGCATGTATGGACCTACTGTGAAGGAATGAGTCATTAATTAAGCAGAATCATACTCCAAAAAAGAGAGAGAGAGAGAGAGAGAGAGAGAGAGAGAGAGAGAGAGAGAGAGAGAGAGAGAGAGAGAGAGAGAGAGAGAGAGAGAGAGAGAGAGAGAGAGAGAGAGAGAGAGAGAGAGAGAGAGAGAGAGAGAGAGAGAGAGAGAGATGTCTGGCACTGTAATTGGAGTTCCAGTTCATAGGAGCTGATATATTATTTTTGAAAGTGCAAATGCTAACTCTAATGAAGCTTTTTACAAAGCCCTTTTGATAAAGTGCTGATGATAAGAAGAGCTTGGCTGAAAAGTGCATTGTACTGTACATTTGAAATTATCTCTGGGTGACATTGCCTGGTTTCTTTGCCCCAGTTGTGTTCTCTCAGGAACTATTCCACCTTGCTCTTGCAGGTAAAACAGATGCAGAAGGGGCTGGTCATCCATCCTGCAGCAGGCAGTCTCCCATCGAGCTGTTCTCCTCTCCAGGTGAACGATATAGCGGAGCTGATAGTGCCTCAGACACAGTCAAGGACTCTGCTGGCCTTGCACTTATCTCAAGTTGCTATTCAGGAGAAGTGCTCGTGTGCAGTGATAGACATAGAACAAAGAGAAGAGTCGAGTTCAAAAGCATATAACATTCAGAAATAGAAAAATATTGAGAGTAAGTGTTGAATGATATATATTTTTAAATTGTTATTTATAATATTTTTATAATAACTACATGAAAAGTTACTTTTATGTTACTTACAGTCAGCTGACTGAGACTCCCCTTCAGAGTGGAAGGGCTATGTTTACACCGTGTCCTAACCAGACGCGATGCGATAAGATTCCAGCAACAAGCGATTTTATGCATCAAAATCAATCAAACCCCACAGCCAATCAGAACAGAGTGTGGGCGAACTCTCACGGCAAGTGCACAGCAGAGAGTTGACTTGACGGCACTCGCAAGAAAACGGATAAGTACATAATCAAATTCACAAATATTACACCATTTATACATTATTAAAAAGACATACTGCGGCAGCGTCGCATGTATTTAGGACACAGTGTTAGGAATGCAAGGTTTTTTATGTATTATATTCATTCATATTGTATATATTATATAAATAACTTTTCTGCAACTTTTTCTTTGTGACCTTCCTTTCCATTTACCCTGTGTATTCTACTGGTTAATTAAAGACTCCCTAAATGTTGTATGTGCGGCAAGCATCTTGGATTGTGACAACACATCATGTTACAGGATAACATCCCTCAAAACAAGTAAAAAGAAGAAACATGGACTTACAGTCCCGCCCGTCTGTTTGGGTACTCTGGTCCTGTCTGGAGATCTTCCTCCTCCAATGTTCCCACCTGACATCCAGTCCCCTGGATCCGCCGCCTCCACTGGTGTCGTCCAGCTCCTGTGCAACTCTCTGTCTCCGCCTCGGGCTTCCTGATCCCCAGCTCATTACGGTGTTATGAATTACCCAGCTTCATCTCAGTTCTCCAGGCCCATGTTGCCACCTCAGCCTGTACCCCAGCAGCTCCACCTTGGGCTTCCAGACCCCTCAGCTCCGCCTGGGTCTCTATCGCTCATATCTGCGTCAAGCATCATGGATTACGACAACACAACACGTTACATATATATTATGTATATGTTGTTTTCTATTAATAATTTTTTTGGAAGTTAGTTACCACCAACAGGTTTAAAAAAAAAAGGTATTTTATTTGTGTTAAAAATTCAATAAATAGCTGAATAAAATAAAATAAATAGAACAGTAATGCATGTTATTTATTTGAAATAAGAACTCTGAAATGTAATATTTAAATAATTAAATTTAAGGTCCAATGAATTTAAGGAAAATGAATTTAAGTACATGACAACAAGTTGTAACATGTTGCACAGGGTTTGACAGCCTAAAGTTTCTTTGGTAACATTTTAGTAAGTAACATTAACATAAAAAAATACTGTAAAAAAAAAAAAAAAGAAAAAGCCTATTGCTCATTGTTGGTTCATGTTATGCATTTACTAATGTTAAAGATTTTATTGTAAAGTGTTACCGAATTCTGCCAGTGTTAAGTGTTTCTTTTTTTTATTGGCCAGCAAGTGGATTGTCAGGTCTTTTTTTTTTTTTTACTTTCATATTCTGTGAATTCTTTGAGTGAGACTTGAATGTCGTTCAATCAGTGCCAACTTGAATAAGCACTGCCATTTTGTGACTATTTTGAGGTATCAATCTATATAGTGCGGCTCAGAAAAAGACCCAGAAGCCTGCTTCATATCTGTGCTGATGGATGCCTCTAAACCAGAGACAAATGAAAGGATGACTTGTGTTTTAATGTGCAGAGATATATGGGAGCTCTGGGAGAGCGAGAGATGGAGACAAAGCAGCAGTCTTCTTGAAGGCAATGTCACCATGGTTAATGCACATTAGTACGCCAACCGACAAAGCATCTGACATTCATTGATAAGGCACAGATGCCTGAGGGAAACTGATGGAATGTGAATGTGTCTAAAATTGAACCAAGGGTTATGGCGTGTATCTTGGCAGAAAAACTTTTTCCTCATCTTGAGTGAAGGACACAGTCAACCCACCCATAGTAACGCCTCCTACTAAAAGCATTGGCTGAATTACTGTGGCAGGACGAAACTCAGAAGTGTCATGCAAACTTAAAATGGCACATTTTTGAGCCAAGTGGATTAAGAATGTAACTTCTGCCAAAAAAAAAATTTTATTATTTTTTTTTATTATAAATAGATAGTTTTTACCTACGATTATTTTTGCATGATAAAAAAAGTCTTTAACACAGTGTGACAGCCGCAGACTCATTCTCAAGTTTAATCGCACCTTCAACAGATTACTTGTTTAAAACAAAAAAATAATAATTTACTGTCATTTGAAACTTGTGTTAATTTTACATTTACATTGATGTCTTTTCAGATGCTTTTACATTTACAGTACATTTGCTTTTCAAGGTATAAAACACGGCTGCCAAAGCCATGCATTAACTTTTAATACAGTATACCCTGCTCACTTGTGAGTTACGAGTCATTTTCTCCCTTTCAGGCATGTCCCTTTCTCAGACTTCACTTTCTAGCTCCAGTGCTCTCGTACCAGATCCAGAAACTTGCTCTGTGGCTTCTTTTGATTGGATTATTATTCACACAGGAGTTAACCTTTTCAGTGAGTTTGCCTCCTCCATTAGCCCCACAATCAAGGGGCTGGTTGAGCTCATGACCCACGCCACAGTTAGACTAGTCTAGACTGGTTGGCAGAGAAAAAAGAGGAAGTCGCTCCAAGTAGACTCAATGAGTGTTTCATTTCATTTTCATTTTTCATTTATTCATTCTTATATAGCACAGTTTAATGCAACACGAGTTACCCAAAGTGTTTCAAAGAACAACAATCAATACATAGAGATAAAAATTCATAGAACCACATAAAACAGACACAGGCGCACTCGAAACCCCTTCATGAGCGTTCTCACATAGTGTTTAACAGATGTGCTTTTAGCCTAAATTTGAAAGTAGTAAGCGATTTGTCTGATCTAATAGAGACAGGGAGATCATTCCAAAGTTTTGGACCCACTCGTGAGAAAGCTCTATCGCCCTTATGTTTATTTTTTCTCCTGCTGACAGATAGAAGATGTGGATTCTGTGATCTCAAGGATCTGGGGGGAGTATATGTTGACAACATGTTGGACATGTACAAAGGTGCCTGATTGTGAAGAGCCTTAAAAACAAGTATGAGAGTCTTATACATAATTCTATACCGTACAGGAAGCCATTTCAATGAGATTAAAAGCGGCGTAACAGAGTCATATTTTTTGACAGACTTGATCATCCTAGCCTCTGCGTTTTGGACAAGTGGGTTGTTGTGATGACCTGCTAGTGTTTCCTGGCAGGTCATCAACACTCCACCTCATGAGCTTTCTGTTTCTCCCCGATCTCCATGCATATGTTTCGTGATCATGGGCGAAACTTCGGCTCGTTTAGTAACCTCTACTGCTTTGAATTACTCAAATGTGGAGGGACTGCATGAGCATGAATATAAGAAGTTGCCTCTGCAGCTTTAGCAGTGGTAGTGTAGACTGGAAATATGTCGCCATGCTTCCCCAGTGGTCCTCTAAGGTTTTTCCCAGCTGGATCTCTTGGAGGTGAAGGCGTTCCCATAGCGTCAGCAACTGACGCAGCATCTCGTTCCATTCTCAGGGAACCGGGTTACATACATAACCCAGAGATGATTATATTAGATTATTTTGATATAGGTATATATTTGAACATTGTATTTTTACACTTTGATAACAAACTTCAAACTTCCCCCCATTATTTTTCCCTGTTTTATCTCACCAAGCACACCAAGCTAGGCAGGACTCCAGGACTGTCACCGGTGCCCCTTAAAAAATAAATAATAAATAAATAAAAAATGCCAGAATGATTCGTTATTGCAACACAATCTAATGGCAATTTGAACTATTTTACATTTTGGTGAATGGGTGGCTAATTCATATGAATTTGTACAATCTGCTTATGCCTCAGTGATGGTTATGTTTAGGGGTGGCACTTAATGCTTTTTTTATATAAAATGTTTACATTATGTACAATTCACAATATATGAATGAATATGAAATAGCCACCTCGTAAAATAGTTCTGTTTTCATTTGAGATCCGGATTGGTTATTGATGGAATAAGTGTTCAAGCACTTTCTAAATAGGAAAAGGATCCCCTCTTTACACAGATATCCTGAAGGTGAACTAGGTCAATATGGAGCCAAGGATTGAACATGACATATGAGTATGTTTTTCCTCTAGCGCAGAAAGCATGGAGTTCAAGGAGGAAAAGACATAAACAGGTTGTTTGTTTACAGATAAAGATTCTAATTACAAACCAAGTACTCTGAAGACAGCATGCTAATCATGCCTTCCTATTCCCCAGTGAGTTTGGCTGGTGCTATATGCAGTGTTTTGGCATCCGTGGTAATTTCCTGGCTCTGAGAAGTCATTACCCAGTTGTCAACAAAACCACCTGGTCCCACGCAACACAATGGACACGCCCAGTACCATATATTTCCTCCATCTCTCCTGCATTTTCATCATTTATAATGGGACTTTTCTCTTTAAATAAACACACACACACACCAGTCTCTTGACTTTATCAGATCAGTAGCTGAAGCTGATAACAATTGCATGCACTTTTCTGCTTATCAGTTGTTGAATGAATGCGTTTTCTCTTAAGCATTTTACATTGATGTATTACTAGAGTGCTTAAGTATTTGTTAGTATCCACTGATCAATTATAGTGTAGAAGGCCGATATGGTCTCGTAATGGGCTGCAGAGTGTCTGACTGAGTGAGATGTTGGCGACCAACGTAACTTAACTTAACTTAAAGGACAAGTTCGGTATTTTACACTTAAAGCTTAAAGGTTAAGATTGAAATTTGCACACATGCTGCTGGCCCGAGAATTTTCGGTTTCTGTGGTTGCAACCCCCCACCACCACCTCCACCTCCACAATGGTTGCATAGGTGCACTCGAACAATCCTTCCTAAAACGCATTAAACTTTAGCTTACAAAGACGTGAAACTCACCGAGTGGTCTGGGGTGTTCACTGATATGCTCACACAAAAATCGCTGCAAAAGATGCTTTCCAACAGGTTTTATCGTAGTTTTTGTCCAACTCCATTGACTTGTATTGGATGTGCTGTGATGTACGGTATTACTCCGCCGCCGGAAACGGAAATGGGGTTGTTTGTATTCCTCTGCTTCTTCTGTGTATTCAATGAAATGCCAGTGGTTTGCTTGCAATTGGCAAAGGTGCATTATCGCCACCAACTGGGCTGGAGTGTCTATTATTCAAGCTCTCAACGGAAGAATGTACGGGTGTGAGGCGTTTGGAAAAATAGGTCCACAGTTTTACAACGAATGGTAAAACACCTGTTGGAAAGCATCTTTTGCAGCGATTTTTGTGTGAGCATGTCAGTGAACATCCCTGACCACTCGGTGAGTTTAACGTCTTTGTAAACTAAAGTTTAATGCGTTTTAGGAGGGATTGTTCCAGTGCACCTATGCAACCATTGTGGGGGGGGCACAGAATCTGAATATATACTGCTGATAAAAGATACCTTAAAAGATACCATCTATCTATCTATCTATCTATCTATTTATCTAATCTATCTATCTAGTGAAAACTGTTTATAATTTTTACAGAAGAATACTGTAAAATACTGTTAACTGTAATTTACCTTACTATATATAGTAAAAAACTTTAAATGGTTTAACAGCACTTTATAGGTAATTTCACTGTAAAATACTATCAAGTTTAAGGTCACAGTAAAAGGACATTTAATTCCCTGCGTTGCACATCACATATTATTACATTTTTATAAATATTTGTTTTTATCAGTAATGTACATTAGTGTATTTAATGTTACATTTAGTATTAGTTAATGCGTATTTCATTATTTTTGTGTATGACCCTGTGCACAGTCTATATACACGTATTGAACATGTTTTATGAACAAGGCTTGATTCATCGTGTGGCTTTCTATTGTGCCACATGCATTATTGTGGTGGTTATCTGTATTTTAAGGTAAAAAGGCAGATTTTAGTTGTTAAAGTAGTATATTAACATTATATCACTCAATAAAAAAAATGGATTTAAGTTTATTTTGCAGATGTGTTTATTCAATGTAATGTCTAGTATATTATGACTGGATCGACCTGGAGCAATCTGAGTTTGAACCTGGTACATACATAACTTTAATTGTTTTTTTTTTTTGTGTGTGTGTATTTTTTTTTTTACAGAACAAGTAGTTTAAAAATTAAATACGTAATTGTAATTGTGCAAGTGCATGTACTCGATGTAAAACTTAGCTATGCATTCTAGAGTTAAAATGTTCTTTCGAGTAGTAAAATTCTAATGTTTTACATAGAGAGTGATCCAATTTAGTTTCCTTCTTCCCAATTTCTCGTCCTGCAAACGCACACACACACACACACACACACTGAGTTTAGCTGGAGGACAGTATGCATGAACCTCCACCATCTGGTCTGCCAGGTCCTCTGCCAGGGAAGATTCTTTTAGTTTCACTAACCACCTTGACCATCTTTTTCACAACCATAATCAATCATTTCTGACTTTCATCATGTAGTTGGGGTTCTGCAGCCCCACTCCGTACATCCATACTTCATACTACTATGCTTTTATGAGGCATTCCACTGCTCTCTAAGTTAAATTGATCAGCATTATTTTATGTCATGCGTCCTTGTTGAAGATTTGGGCCTTAATCATGAATCACAAGCAGGATTAATTTCTGTGTAAATTGTAAGTAAAACAATTTTTACATAAATTGCCCCATTTAATTTAAATGTGACAAATTACATACGCATGGATTTACACATAATTTTGTGTTCTGCTTGTGTTTCATGAATAATGCCCATTATTTTGAACTGTCTTTCAAATTCAGTTTCCTTATATTACTCTGCACTTCAATATTTTCATAATACATTCAAATCTGAAAGCCTTAACTAATTTTATTTGCAAAACTGTCAGTTTCCAGGCAATTACTGATGTTTAATTCACAAAAAAAAAGACATTATTACGAAAGGTGAAAATGTGTTCAAAGGGGAAAAACGCTATATTAACGGTATATGAGATCTGGAAGATTGGTGAAGGCCATTTTGGGATAAATTATTGAGCTGCCACATATTGCCGTATGTGCACTGTGCTCATTACAAATGCATGTATCCATATGTCAGGCAGTTCTAATGTAAGTTTTATTAACAGAACTAGAAAGAGTTCAGTCCGTCATTTGTTTTAATTAGCTAATTATATTTCTGATATTTAGATGGTGTGTGCTTTGACTTTTAAAGGGTTAGTTCACCCAAAAATGAAATTTCTGTCAGTAATTACTCATCCTCATGTCGTTCCAAACCCGTAAGACCTTCGTTCAACTTCGGAACACAAATTAAGATATTTTTGATGAAATCCGAGAGGTTTCTGGACCAGCAACATCATTGCAACTTTCAAGGCCAGGAAAGGTAGTAAAGACATAGTTAAAATATTCAATGTGACTACAGTGGTTCAACCTTAATGAACTCTTATTTTGTTCCTGGTCCTGCTCTGACTTCCTGTGATTAGTTCCTGTTTTCAGAGATGGGCAACTCCAGTCCTGGAGGGCCACTGTCCTGCTGTCAAATAACACAAGTTTAAAGGAATGCCTGGAAATGACAGGCTGATCAGATACATGTTTGATTTGAGATGGAGCTAAACTCTGCAGGACAGTGGCCCTGACAAGGGCTTCCACTTGGTATGACACACTTAAAGCCTTTAGTTGTCTGTATCTTGAGTGTGTGCTTCAGATGAATCAAGTTAAACCTTATCCAGTAAAGTGCCATCTGCAGATAACTTCAGGAAAGCTATAGGAGAGCAGGGTCCGGTGTGGAAGGGTTTCACACTGAGATAGTGGAGTATATTTTCCTCTGAATGTACCTTATAAGCAAGATGGATGGGGCAATGGGGAATGTGCAATGGCTGTTCAATCTTTTTTCCTCTCCATTTCAAGAAGAGCCAGAAGCTCCAGCTTCCTGTGGTTAAGAGGGGAAGTGGCTGTCCCTTTCCCCTATGGAGGTGATGGGGCCCGAGGAGCGACACTCGGCAGTCGGCTCTTCCTCCCCTACCATCATGTTAATGAGGTCAAGTGATGAATTGCAGAGCCAAACTACAGGGGCAAAATGAATGAGGACCAGATTGAAGAGAGCACACAAAAAGCCAACGGCCAGGACAAGCTGGACTTTTTTGAAAACTAGTGGTAATTCATTTAAATGTCACTTGTTCAGCCTTACAATCAACTCTAGCTGAGCAGTTATAACATTAATTAAAGAAAATAAGATATCTAACCAACAACCTCATTATTTTAGAAACATGCAAACCTAGCAAACATGCATTAGCAATAGCACTTGACAATTAGAAATCTACAGATGCTTTTTGCTTTCATTTAGTCGTTTGTGGTGTACAATGTGCGAAAGTGTTAAATAATAAGCATCCTGTCAGTCAGCCCCTGTCTTGTCATATTAAGTAGTATGATAGTTTTCAACATATTTAACATCATACTACTCAAAATGTGCACACATTACTTTTGTATTACTAATATTAACTCATTTTTCTAAATTCTTCCAAATGTTTTTGTTGTTGTTGTTTTGTACACATTATTCAGGGACAAAGGTTTGGGCCCCCAAAGTTGTGTGCCCAGGGGCCTCACAATGCAGTCTTGTCTGCACCATGACAGATATCAAAATGGCTAACATCAAGGATATAGATAGAAAATAAGACAATAACTGACAGGAAGACATAGTCCTTATTAGATAAGAAAAGGAAAAAGTATATGAGGTGAAGCAAGACCCCCAGAGGCAATTCAATATAATTCCATTCTGGTCTTTATTATCAAAATCTCGTTATTTTCATTTACAAAGCTGAAGATCAGTCATAATGCATTTTCCTCTAGACTGTCAGAAAACCCTCCAAACGATAAATGCTGAATGACATAAAGAAAATATACAGTAGTTTTCTCTAGTTTTAAAAATCTAAGACGTCAAGGGAAAAATCCTAAGGGCATTTTTTAAAATATATCAACAAAAATGATGCTGGTATCACTGAATATCCTTCAGGGCCATCGGGACTTACTGACATGTACTAAAATTGCCTCTGCATGCCTTAGGATCAAAACTCGTCTAAGTCTGTGAGCTGAAAATTACTGTCAACTAATAAAGCAGTAAGTCTCTGCAAATATTTGCTCATGGCCTGGGCGCCATATACTCTCTTGAAAGAGATGCATTGTTGAATGACAACCTTGTGGCCTACTTGATTTACTCTCTATTTTTATATAACTGTCAATTTATTACCTTTTTAATTTGTTTTAATCACTAATGAATCTATTTTTTACTTATATATATATAAGGGTTTGAAATTAACTTTTTCACCCACTGGCCAATTTGGCTACTAAATTTTTAAGTTACCGGCCAGAACTAGCCTGGCTCCGCCCTCCTATCTTAAAGCTTCTGCTAAGAAAAAATTATGTGTATTATTTTGAAGCTTCCGCTAAGAAAAAAATGGCCATTTTTGTCTATGTCTATTTATGACGTATGTCTATTTAATAATAATAATAATAATAATAATATATTTTATTTAAAGCACTTTTTATAGTTTAAAAACAATCCCAAAGTGCTACAGAGTATAAACAAAGATAAAAACCGGGAAGAAAATTTTTAAAGTTAGCAAAAAGTAAAAAATGCTTGCTTAAAAAGTAAGGTTTTTAGTCCTTTCTTAAAAGAGTCTATGGCTTGAGGAGCCCTTAGGTTTTCTGATTTTATCATCATAATATTACAGTAATATTACCGTTCTCCAAAGTAATTTTCACTGCAACCGATAACTAAGTTGTGTTTGTATAAAAACAAAACAGCGAACTCAAATATGTCCTCCTTAATAGGTGACACCTCTTCTCTTCTCTGGTGACGTGTTTATCGGCACAAGGGTGGGACAACCTCTCACTCACATGACAGTGGAGCAATAACAAATGACAACAATCCAATCAATTCCCATTGGATAAAATTAAATCCCGCCCAGATATACATCACAATAGGGAAGAAAAAACATTCACAACTTCCATTTCATCTCGACTTTAAGAAGAAAATAGACCTGTCCAAATACCCACACTTGAAGTCTTGGCCACTTGAGAGCGCTTGCACACAACAGGAAGTGCGCAAGACTGTCCCAGTTCTTAAAGACACCAAACCTCAGTGCCATTAAAGAGAGAGTTTCATTAAACAGAAAAATGAAAATTCTGTCATCATTTACTCACCCTCAAGTTGTACCAAACCTGAATGAATCTCTTTCTTCTGCTAAACACAAAAGAAGATATTTTTAAGAATGTTGGCAAACAGTTGACCCATTGACCTCCATAGTTTTTTTCATACAAATCAATGGGGCCCATCAACTGTTTGGTTTCCGACATTCTTCAAAATATCTTCTTTTGTGTTCCGCACAAGAAAGAAATTCATACAGGTTTGGAACAACTTGAGGGTGAGTTAATTATGACAGAATTTCATTTTTGGGTGAACTATCCATTTAACACACACTAAACCCCTGAATACCGCTTCAGATTGTATTTTTTACAACATTTGCAACTGCTTTTTATCACTTAATTATAAGCACCACAATTACAAAATTGTGTCGCCTGTTACATAGGGACTATCAAACATTTATAAGTTTATTTTACTGATTTTTATGGAAAGAATTGAAAATCTAAATGAAGTTTTGTAAATACTTGGTTTTTACAACACTATATAAGTGTGTCCCATCGGATAATCAAAAGTTCCACACACTTGAACACTTGGGCCAAATTACAGGAACATCATGTAAGTAGACAAGTGATCAAGTGCAAAGACTTTGGTGTTATCTGATGTATGGCGCTACTTTGTTTACATTATCGATCATTTGAGTCACTTCATAGTATTCTTACATATTTCTAGTATTCATAAGATACAAGAAATTAAAGTTTGTGTTGTAATCCTGACACAATAATGTTTTATACAAAGGCACTCTTTATTCAAGAATGCCTTAATCTCATAAACAATATTTTCCTCTATGGTGGGAAAAATGTGGTAAGAGAGCTTTACACACAAACCTTAGTGAATAATGTGTGTCACTCTGATGAGTTAAGCACTACATGGAAGACTGACAGCCTCTCATTACTCACCTTCCTTTAACCTCCATTTTTTCTTAAAATGCAACGTGAAACTGGCAGGCATCAGCGAGGATAAGACAAGGTTTCTGATCCAGTGCCATACAATATACCTAAAAAAGACCTTTTCGGTGTCTCAGTCAAGCCAGATCGCTTGAAGACATGCTGTTTTGTTTAACATATAAGTAAATCTAATCTTATTGACAAGAATAAATGCTTATCTAAACTTCACAAGTTGATATTGGAAAACAATTAGCACTGAGGCCATCTATACTTTTAAAAGTTGACAAAAGTATTATTTTAGCAGATTAATGCATTTAAAAGGTACAGTCGGGAAAACGAGGGAAAGGTTTAATGACTCATCCTGCACTCTATTATTTTGTCCAATCAAATGCTCTCTAGAATGAGAATGCCCCACCCTCGAATTGTTTTTAATATTGGTAAATGCTCATATGCATCGCTTTATCAGAAAAAGTTAATTAAATTCAGTGGAGGCTATCCACACTCATTTTTGTTTCTCATTTACTCATGAATGTAGTGTTTATGTGTATATGACTGGTTTCCCATCTCCGCCGAGCTTTTTAATTACAAACAGCAGAACCGTAACTATCTCATTTCAAATGATAAAGATTCACACCTTTCATTATTAGCTTACTTTTTAGGGAAAGACGAACGAATGCTTTCATAGGTTGCATATTTCCCCATATATTTTTTTTGCACATGAGCTGAAGCAACTGAACTCTGCAGTTGGGGTGTTGCATACAGTAAGCAAGATAAGCCCTTATTTACATAATTGCCATTTTGTCATTAGTCATCCCTAAAATAACCAATCAGTGAGCTGAATATTGAGTGATTTGGTCACAAAAATATTTAACTGGTTTTGCAGATTCTTGCAGCTTTTGAAATACGGTATAACAAAAAGATCTCTAATAGGATTAGCGTGTATACATTATTCAAATCCCTCTGACAGTGCCTTGTTGAAGCTATATAGACAAAAAAAACTTCACTCTGGTTGCTATACAGAGTGTTGAATGCTAATTCATTTACCACACTTTTTTAAAAGGCTTTTTAACCTTTGATGAGGACAGATGCGTTAACAAAAAAGATGACTTTTAAGTTGTGTCGTCTGCCGCTTTAAATGCTCGAGCTCTTTAAAGTGGGATGGATTCTGATTGGCTGCCATTGTTTTATAGTTCTCAAACTAGAAAAATAATCGTTCTGAAAGTGATTCAAGGATATTGTTTCTCTGTGCTGTTATCGTTATAGACTCTTGGACTCTTTATTCTTTTATATTTAGAACGATTTTTTAAAACATCTTTATGGTTATCTATTTATCGTCCTTGGTGTGAACGGGCCTTAAATCCTTTGATTGGTGTTTTTATGGACAGTGATGATAATGATAATAGACTGCTGCATAAATCACATGAGTATCTTTTCATAAATAAGGTCCTGTGTAAGATATTCAGACAGCTTCTTGCTGAGTTTTTCCTGAGAAAATTCCAATTTCGAGAAGCACCACCACTCGACAAAAACAATCCTCTCCTGTGCTTTCCTATCAGGTACTATTGGCTGATAGTGATGAAAAGGATCTGTTTGTTTTTTTCTTTTGCTATCTGTCTAAGGAAATAAATCAAGTCCTGAGGCCACTTTTAAATTTGATACTGCCATTGCCGTGAGACAGAACTTATTGAGTGTTCATAACTGCTGGAATTTTCCAACAATACTAATCTGCTGGAGCTCTAGCATTGCTCCTTGCTAATCCCCATGCTTTAATCTGTTTGTGATAGCAATTTATGGTATGTTATTAAAGTTGGCATAAAACAGAAGTTGCAATAGTCTTTTCTTCCCTATTGTGACGTATATCCAAGAAGTGACGTACATTCGTATATCTCAAACAAGAAAAATATGTAGGGTGGGTCTTGATTTTGTCCATTGGGAATTGATTGGATTGTTGGATCATTGTGGTTTGCTATTACTGTGATGTCATGTGAGTGACAGGTTGTCCCGCCCTCATGCCAGTAAATGTCATCAGATCAAAGAAGAGATGTTTTACAAGAGAAAGTGGAAATTATTTTGACTAAAGCTTACAAGGGTACATGGATTAAAAAAAATGTGCATAGATCATTCATCATTTATAATAAATACTGAAATATTTCATTGAAGAAAAAAAAAGTCAATTTTGATTTCATGGTGACTTTAATATTGATTGCTAACTTCTGACATTAAAAACACAAGAATATGTTTTAATAAATAAATTAAGCTTTAAATATCTCTTCAGGAAAAAAAGGGTTCAATGTCAACCCTTTTTCCTTTTTTGTTCTGAGCTTCAACATTTCATTGAGCATATTACTCTGAAGATTAATACATTCAGTGTCAGAGTTTGCTTCTCAGAGTCGCGTTTTAATGGAGTGGCCCATCATTAGCTCTGTTAAAGCAGCCGCTACTGAGTGAGGGCCGTTAGGGCAGGGCAGACTGCTTTTTTACTGTCAACATCAATACACTCTTAGTTGTCAGACAGCCTATTTGGGTCGAAGGCACACTTCCGAGCACATAATATGTGCCTAAATCCAAATCTTGAAAAACTGTTCAAGCTATTTCTGAGTTCTTAAACTTTTTTTGATCATTGAAAAGCAGGGGCAATTTCTTCTAATAACTCAATTTGTGACTGGCTGTCTGTGTATACACAAAAACCTTTGATTTAGTGCTGACTTTCATGTTTTATAAAGATTAGCTGCAGCGTACTTCACATTAGCATGCTTAACCCTCTGGTCCTGCTCGTGTGGCGGTCAAAAAAAATGCTGTTTTTTTTTTTTTCAATGAAATGAATTTATTTTTTAGGTAATTTTACTCAATTATATTTACTGAATAGTTATAATCCATTTATTACCCTTTTAACCACTTTTTGAGCATAGACCTAAAAAATGAAAGTTGACTTAAACTGGCGTAAATCTTGAATGCTTTGGAGCACTTAAGGGTTTGGTCTCTTTTTAAAGAAGACACTTAGCAGATTATAGCTAAAGTGAAAAACTGTTTAAAACAGTGAAACTTAAAAAAACAGTTAAGTCTAAGTTTATTTCTATGAAAAATTCACAAAAAAAATATTTTTGAATTGTTTATGATTTACTCTAAAACTGAGAGACAAATCTAAGGAATACATCTAAACAAATTGTGCTCCAAATTTAAGGTTGATATCTCAAGAAATGAGCTTTCGGTAAGATTTTGTTTTGGCTCAGTACCAAAGTTTTCAACTTGATGAAATTCGTCTCCCATTCATTTCCAATGTAGTCATTTTTGACCACGAACAATACAAGTGTGACATGTTTTTAATTTTACCATGTTTTGTGCCATTCCGATGAACTAAAAAAAAAATCTAAAAATACAAACCGTAAAATTTTCCAGTAAAAAATGACCGAACAGCAGCAGAGGGTTAAGGGAGACTGATGTTCTAAAAACACGTGGATGATGAGATTATTGCATTATGTAAAGGCATATTTACAGGATAAAAATCACTTCAGATCCGTGTGTCTTTGAAGACGAATTTAAGATGCTTGTAAGATGCTTGTAACTTTGAAGACAAATTTAATCAAATGCGGCAATGAAAAAACTCTGTGTGTAATGGCACTTTCCGGTACTTTCTGGTATGAAATGGAGAGAGGTTGCCAAAATAGTGTGAAGACCATGCACACAACTATTTTAGGCAACAAAAATTAGTTTGGCATTTATTGCATATAGCTTTCTTTATAATGGGAGCAGCAAGAATAATAGGATTTACCTGTATGCTAATAATCTATTAATGAAATAAGATTTTCTTTCATGCAAAACGTCTCAGGTTACGACTGTAACCGTAGTTCCCTGAGAAAGGGAACGAGACGATGCGTCACTTGACGCCTTGGGAACGCCCCCAGCGTGCATGCGTCTGAGCAACAATGTCAACTAGTCCAATGGAAAGAATGAGCGTCACGGGCGGGTGACGTCATGACCAGGAAGGGATAAAGGCTCACCCGGTGAAACGCGGCATTAGCTTCAAAAAGTCGAAGCAAGCCGATCACAGGGAAGCAGGAAGTATGGCAGGGTGACGCATCGTCTCGTTCCCTTTCTCAGGGAACTACGGTTACAGTCGTAACCTGAGACGTTCCCTTTCGAGGGAACTCTCGATGCGTCACTTGACGCCTTGGGAACGAGAATACCCAAAACGCCAGAATTCCAAGTACCTGAGTGTCAGTCTGTTGAAACTAAGCACTAAGCACCTGAGAACCTGGGGCAGCATCCAGGTCTAAGCTGTAAAACCTAACGAATGTGAGCGGTGAGGACCAGCCTGCCGCATCACAAACGTCTTGAAGAGAAACTCCAAATAGTAAGGCTTTAGAGGCCGCCATACCCCTCGTAGAATGAGCTCTGACCGCCAAAGGACACGGCAGGTCAGAGTACTCGTATGCAAGTGAAATAGCCTCAACTATCCACTTACTAACCGTCTGTTTAGAAGCAGGAAGACCCTTCTTAGGTGATCCAAAGCAAATAAATAACTGGTCGGACTTCCTCATTGACGATGTCCGATGAACATAAGTATCCAGTGCTCGCACTGGACACAAGAGGTTCAGCCTTTCCTGGTCCGCAGATGTAAAAGGAGGAGGACAGAAAGCCTGCAGCACAATAGGCCTCGGAGTCAAGGTCGGCACCTTAGGGACGTATCCCTGTTTTGGATATAAGAATGCCTTGACCATCCCCGGTGCAAACTCAAGGCAAGTGGGGGAAACCGAAAGGGCCTGAAGGTCTCCAACTCTCTTAAGGGACGAAATAGCTAGCAGAAAGATAGTCTTAAAGGTAAGAAACTTCTCTGAAACCGAATCTAAGGGCTCGAATGGAGCCCTAGACAGGCCTTCTAGTACTAAAGCAAGATCCCAAGCTGGCACCCTAGTGCGAGTTGCAGGCCTTAGCCTCAAAGTGCCACGAAGGAAACGTGTAATCAGGGGGTCTCGACCCAACGATGTACCCCCCACCAGGGCGTGGTAAGCCGCAATGGCCGCCACGTAGACCTTGAGCGTGGAAGGACATAGACCTGACGTAAAGCGCTCCTGCAGGAACTCGAGTACTGTGTTCACAGAACAGTTAACTGGATCCCACTGATGTCGGTGACACCATACAGAAAAAACTCTCCATTTAAGCGCATATAGTTTCCTAGTAGCTGGAGCTCTGGAGCTTAGAATGGTCTCAGCAGCCTCAGCTTTTTTTTTGCCCCCTCAGAGGCCAAACCCACAGGTTCCAAATTTCTGGTCGAGGGTGAAATATTGTGCCCCCGGCCTGAGACAGAAGGTCTCTCTTGATCGGGATCTCCAAGGGAGGACCGTCTAAGAGATGGATTAGGTCCGCAAACCAGATCCGACTCGGCCAGCGTGGTGCTACTAGCAGTAGGCTTATTCCGTACTGGCAGACTCGTTCCAGAACTCCTGGGAGCAGAGCAACAGGGGGAAATGCGTACAGACGTAGCCTCGGCCACGTCTGCACCATAGCATCCAGCCCCAGGGGGGCTGGGTGAGTAAGGGAGAACCAAAGTGGACAGTGCGTCGTATGCTGAGACGCAAACAGATCCACCTCTGCTTGGCCGTAAAACTCCCAAATTTTCTCCACCGCCTCGGGGTGGAGTCTCCAGTCCCCTGGCCTCAGCTCCTGCCTCGACAGGATGTCTGCCCCAATATTCTGGTCCCCAGGAATATACACTGCCCTCAGGGAGAGTACCTTCCCCAGAGACCACAGGAGGATCTGGTGCGCCAGCTTGCAAAGCGGACGCGACCGTAGACCCTCCTGACGGTTCAGATAAGAGACCACCGATGTGTTGTCTGTACAGACGAGCACATGATGGCCCCTCAGGTCTGGGAGGAATTGCTTCAACGCATTGAAGACGGCCATCATCTCCAGGCAATTTATGTGCCAAGAAAGATGATGACTCCTCCACCGACCCTGAACCGAGCGGCCTTCCATTACCGCTCCCCAGCCGGTGAGGGAAGCATCTGTCGAAATCGTAACTCGATGGCAGAGAGCTCCCAACACCGGACCCTGGGTTAAGAACCAGTGTTTTCTCCATATAACCAAGGCACGAAGGCATCGCCGCGTGATCTTGATCATACGAAGTGGGTTTCCCCTCGGGGAGAACCCTCTGGTCCTGAGCCACCACTGCAAAGGTCTCATGTACAGCAGGCCAAAAGGAATCACGTTGGACGCTGCCGCCAAAAGACCCAACAGTCTCTCGAACTGTTTTACAGTGCGTGACTGGCCTAGCTTTAGCTCTTTGGTGGCTGTCAGGATAGCAGCTACACGAACGGGCAATAGAGTGGCCCGCATCGTCACTGAATCCCATACCACACCAAGGAAAGTGGTTCTCTGTACTGGAGAAAGCACACTTTTCTTGGCATTGAGCCTCAACCCCAACATCTGCATATGAGCGAGAACGAGACCTCGGTGCCGAACCGCCAACTGCTCTGATTCCGCTAGAATCAGCCAGTCGTCGATGTAGTTCAGAATACGTATGCCCTGAAGCCTGAGAGGGGCTAGAGCTGCATCCACGCATTTCGTGAACGTGCGGGGTGATAAAGCTAGACCGAAAGGAAGAACCCGATATTGGTATTCTTTGCCCCCGAAAGAAAACCTTAGGAACTTCCTGTGCTGAGGGAGGATGGAGACATGGAAGTAAGCGTCCTTTAGATCTATCGTGACAAACCAGTCCTCGGATCTGATTTGAGTCACGATCTGCTTGAGTGTCAGCATCTTGAACTTGAGTTTCTGTACTGAACGATTTAACAGACGAAGATCTAAAATGGGACGCAACCCTCCATCCTTTTTTGGAACAATGAAATAACGGCTGTAAAAACCCGACTCTCTGTCGGGTGAGTACACCTGTTCTATAGCTTCCTTTGCTAACAGGGCCTTTACCTCTTGCTCCATTACCAGAGCCTGCTCGGGATGCACCACTGTGGGCAGCACCCCGTTGTAACGAGGAGGACGAGAACCAAACTGGATTCTGTATCCTTTCTCTACAATCTGCAGGACCCAACGAGAAATATTCGGCAGAAGCTTCCACGCTGCCAGAAAATTTACTAAGGGAACCAGCCTCTCGAGGCTGGTCTCTGGTGTTATCGAGACGGCTAATTCCGGAGCCTGAAACATAATGGCAGGAACTACCTGAACTGGCCGCTCTAAGGCCCCCCTCAGAGGGCGCGAAACCGATGCTGTGCCGCAGCATAGCATCAGCGACTCGCTGGAGACCGCTGCGCCCTGAAGCACCGAGGGTGGCAGGGTTGGCAGAACGGTCTCGTGAGGACCCCGAAATGGAACGGGCACCGTATAATGAGGTGTACACCGCTCCACTTCGGTCGGGGCTGTCCTCAAAGGCCTGATGCATGAACATCGGGACCTTTTTTTTTTTTTTTTGAACCGAAGCCTTCTTCGCCTGAAGAACGGTCCTCAGATCCGGCTTCGACTTAGAAGACTTCGGTTGAGAGGGTTGCGTCCGTCTCCAGTCTCTACGTGGAGGTGCACGAGACGCAACACTCTCTTTCTGATGCACACGATATGATGAGCTCGACGGCTGGGGCTGCTCACGCCCAGCAGCCCCAGGGGGCTGGACCCGGCGAGGGATAAACTTTTTTAAAACGTCAGCTTGTTTCTTTGACTCCTGAAATCTCTCGACGACCGCGTGGACTGCGTCGCCGAAGAGACCAGAAGGTTCAAGCGGAGCATCTAATAAAAAAGCTCGATCTTTTTCTTTAATTTCAGACAGATTTAACCATAAATGTCTCTCAGTAGCTACCAAGGCTGCCATAGACCGCCCAATTGCTCTGGCGGTCTCCTTAGTAGCCCTGAGAGAAAGATCGGTAGCCCGACGAAGTTCACGAATATCGTCATGACTGACTCCCTCACTACTATCCAGATCCCCCAGCAGGTCAGCTTGATAAGCCTGGAGCACTGCCATAGTATGCAGACATGCTCCAGCTTGACCTGCTGCCCTATAAGCTTTACCCACTAACACCGAAGTGGCTTTAAGCGGTCTAGTGGGCAAAGCCGAGGCTTTCAGAGACGATGCGGGACCAGGGGAAAGATAACTGGCTAAATTCTCTTCCGCCTGGGGCATCGCCTCATAACCATACTCTTTCAGCCCTCTTATTCTCGAATGAGTGTTAACTTGAGGGCTGAAAAGACGTGATGAGTAAGGTTTATTCCACGATTTAGATATTTCATTGTGCAAATCGGGAAAAAATGGAAGCCCTCGTGGTGGAGATAATGTGGTGGAAGATAAAAAGCGCTCATCTAATTTGCTTTTAGGACGAGCGCCCTTCTTCTCAGATGGCCATTCAATATTTAATTTCTCTACAGCCCGCGACATAACATCCACCAGCTCATCATTTGCTGGGGAAATAAATTGTGAATCTCTTTCCCCCATGTGTGTGCTTTCACTCTCCAAACTCATCGCATCAACCTCCTCGGAGGAAGAGCAATAAAGTAATGGAGGGCTCTCTCCCCGGGCGGAAGAAACCGCAGAGCGTGCTTCCGACACCGGGGGGAGAGCGTTGGATCTCTCGGGTAAGGAAGGAGAAAGAGCCCTCGGACCCGTCTCCAACCCCTCCGAAAGTTCCTTTTGCGATCCCCAGGAATGCAATCTCCGCGCTGCCTCAGCAGACGCGGGTCCTGATCCCTGCGGATCGCGAGCCTGCCCACTCTCTTTATCAAAGAGTGACAGGCGAGAGCGGAGCATGCGAAGCGGTAACATCTCACAATGCTGGCACTCAGCCCCCTCGAAGGCTGAGACCGCATGCTCCACTCCCAAACAAACGACACAAAGCTTGTGTGTGTCCCCACCCGTTAAATAACGCGGGCAGGGAGAAGCACACTGTTTGTACACTTGTTTAGTTTCCATCCTTTTCCGCAACAGACAACAGTAAATAGACAGAGACAAAATGACACAGATCGCTTTTGCTGAGACACAGAAGCTAATGCCGCGTTTCACCGGGTGAGCCTTTATCCCTTCCTGGTCATGACGTCACCCGCCCGTGACGCTCATTCTTTCCATTGGACTAGTTGACATTGATGCTCAGACGCATGCACGCTGGGGGTGTTCCCAAGGCGTCAAGTGACGCATCGAGAGTTCCCTCGAAAGGGAACTCATACGAGTACAGTATGAGCAGTGTTTTCTGTCATAAATGAACATTAATTTAATTGCAAGTTCATTTTATA
Organism: Rhinichthys klamathensis goyatoka; assembly: GCF_029890125.1. Lineage (NCBI taxonomy): Eukaryota > Metazoa > Chordata > Actinopteri > Cypriniformes > Leuciscidae > Rhinichthys > Rhinichthys klamathensis. Next base: position 749,392 of record NW_026606648.1, on the reverse strand, counting down.
AGTAAGGAATTGCCTCATAATTTATGAAGAATAATATATATATATATATATATATATATATATATAGCCTATATATATATTACAGTTTTCTATATAGTTAAATTGAAATATTAATTATACCAAATCTTGATTTCAAAGAATAGATTTTTCATTGGAAAATAGATTTATTTTTATGATTTTAGATAGATAGATAGATAGATAGATAGATAGATAGATAGATAGATAGATAGATAGATAGATAGATAGATAGATAGATAGATAGATAGATAGATAGATGTTATATTTTAAGGTATCTTAGCAGTAAATATGTGTATATGTAGGCTATAATTCTTTTCAAAGATCATTTGATAAAGACGATTCATTATTCCACACACAATAGGCTATTACGAACCATTGTCACGTGAATAACAAACTCATGTAAACATAATAGCTTAACACTGCGCACATTTATTCATTGAAGAGAAAGCAGCGCGAGTGAATCCCCCATATTTACATCGCGTCAAGTTTATTGATGAATGAAGTTAACATTTTTAAAGCCAGATAAGCAAGGTGATTTTTCTTGGAAGGAATTGGCTGACTCACACGAGCCACGTATAAACCCTCGAATGAATTTATAGTGTCTGCATGCTTCGCTAATTCACTCCAATTGTCCGCAGGCTGCAGATGCTCTTCGCCAATCCAGCACTGCAGGTGCAGTTAATACTGGAGATGCTGATAGTAGTTCTGGCTAGATGTCCTTTTCTTTGCTTGTTTCTTTTCCTCATCCAGGTTTTTTTTTTCTGCCTATCCCTCTAAATTTTGCTCTAGTGCTGCCGTGTGAGGTGTTGGATTCATTGGATCCCGCAGTCTGACCGGCTTTGCGGCGCTTCTTTAAGAGAATCATCTACATTATCTTTAGTGGATAGCCTATGACGAACAGTTCCGTGTGCTGCCGCATCATGTTGACATAACTCTTTTGAAGAACTGAAAATAATGAATGGCCGGAGAGGAGCGATGATACGAATTAACTCTTTGATGTGAAGGGAAGCTGGAACGGGATTTCGTACTGCATTTAGGTTACTGCCGAGGAAACACTGGAATGAGGCTCTAAACACGTTTCTTGTCGCTGCGAGTTAGCTTGTTGAAGTTGGCTTTGCTCAACAATGGAAAAATGAATTGGAATGGATACTCTGATAAATGTTCCTTAGAGATGGAAGGAAGATTTTCCAGCCTTTTATGAATCTTTTCGTGGTGACTCTGGAAAGGTGGAGCGATCAGGAAAAGCTAATGACGGACCTATTAATCCATCAAAAGCACCAGAGGGGTTTGGAAACGTTTGGATGGAAATGTTTACATCTTTTTCTGGTTTTATACGAAACTACTAATGCATAGTTGTGGATCTCTGCTGGAATCTCCATTGTCATTGATTAATATAGTGAAATGAATTCAGGGCTTTTGACATATATGCTGTGATTTTTTTTTTTTTTTTTTTGGAAATATCCATCTTTTCTTCTGAAAGTATCCCTATCTAAATGGAATTAGTTGAGAAAGCCCTTTGTGAAAGGAATAGACATGGTACATGGGAACAGGTTCCTTCACGGTGAGTCTAGCCGCCAGTTAACTTCACTCTTCCCTCTCTTATATTTTACGCATGAGGTCTATCTGAATTTACCGGTGTGTCCTTTATTCCTTTAGTAACTTTATGTGTGATTGTAAACTGATTAAAATTATTTAATGTGTTTAGTGTTAAATTAAGCGATGCAACTGCATATGCATCATGACATTAGCCTATATAATATTTTCCCAGTTAAATGTTTTTCCTTGCTGGGAAATCCAGCTTGCTGGTAGTTGGTTATAGCTGGTTCTTGCTGGTGATTTGCTGGTCCATAAGCTGGTAAACCATTTGGACCATCAACATACCATCTAGGCTGGTCATCTTAAAGTTGTTAGTTTTTACTTGGTTCTTATCTTCTAGCTTGTCCAAGATGTTCATTAATGGTCTAAGCTAGTTGTTAGCTATAGTTGAAGTTGGAAGAACATCTAGGAAAAAAAAACAAAGCGGCTACTTGCTGGACATATTATGTTAAGGTGTACCTTTAATCAGTAGATAGTCAACTATCCAGCTAACAAATTCCAAAACAATTAGCTTAAGCTGATTTTTTTTTTTTTAATATTTTCCCAAATTTACAGTACATCCATAGCAAGTTAATTAGTCTGGAAAATGAATGGAAAATAAAGACCTAAATAAATAAATGTAATTATTTATTTTGCGTTTATTTTGTGTTGTGTTAAACACTAATAGAAATAAGAGTAACTTTTTCAAGGTATAGACCAAATTCCTTAGGGATAAGGTTTCAGATCCCTGATTTTCAACCATTCCTTGAAGTATTTCTGTTTTGTGATGTCCAGCTGTATGTTCATAATGAGTCCTCGTGATTCTATGCTGTTTTGATCTGAAATCTTTTGTCGCAGTTGTTGCAGGTCTTCTCATGCTTGGGTTGTCTGGGGCAACAAAGAAAGAAGCAGGTAATGATGTTTTGTCACAGAATACCCACCCACTTTCTATCTCCATGTTTCCTGGCAATCTCTGACATTTGACTGCTTTCTCTCAGTGAAAAACAATTCAGGAGTGCAGCCGGCAGGGCAGTGTGGAACCTGGGTGAAAGAACCAGAGGGAGGCCTCTTCACCTCACCCAATTACCCAAACAAATATCCCCCAGAGCGAGAATGCATCTACATCATTGAAGGTATAAAAAGATCCTTGTTCAAATAGTAAATGCAGCTCACAAGCAAATCTTTCATGTGACACTTGGATGGGGGGGGGGGGGGGGGTTGTTTTAAACTGTTCAGTAGCGCAGTTGCACTCACAGTGAAGGATGCAGGAGCAATCAGTTGATTGTTAATCCCATGCAGCACCACGATACTAATAAACAGAACACTAGTGTTTCATTTGCATTTATTACGGAAGGATATATAGATCAACAATCTCTCAATATTTGAAAGTCAATTTGATTATCGCAATTAGATTTCAGTAAAAAAAAAAGGATTGTCTTTCAGTCACATCTGTTGGACTGTATGCTGCAGTGCTGCTGCAAGCTGATAATCTTATTGAACTAAGAAGCTAGTAGCAATTGTCTTGCAATCTGATGGTTTATACGTGATAATCTTTGACTGTCATAATAAGATTACAAATGTTATGAGATCTTATTAGTAAATACCACTGTTAAACCCATGTGGTCTTCAATCTTTAGTGATAATTTCTTTCGATTAAGTGTGATGTTACTGTGCTTTTTCCACCAGTAGCAATACATGCATGTGGTTGCAGTCCATGTACCTTTGAACTCAGAAACTTCCTTTGTATACTAATAATGAAAATACTAATCAGACATACCCAAACCAATCTCATAAGAAAACGTAAGTATTCAACGATGTTGCTATTTCTTTTGAATTTGTGTGATTCGTGCGTAAGTGAACAGCTTTAAGAAATAAAGCAAGCATGAAGGTCCACCTCTAAACCATAACCTAACCACCAGAGGGTCATAAGCAGATTGTACAAAAAAGGTATGAATGAGATTATACAAAATTCATACGAATTAGCCACCAATTTGCCAAAACATAAAATAGTTATGTATTGCCATGACAGTATGTTTTACGTATGACATCATCCATCCTAAATTACAGCTGCCAGTCTTCATGATTTCTTTTCACTCTTTGCAGCTCCCCCGAGACAATGCATTGATCTTTTCTTTGATGAAAAGTATTCAATAGAGCCTTCATGGGAATGTAAATTTGACCATATTGAAGTCCGGGACGGGCCCTTTGGCTTTTCTCCAATAATTGGACGCTACTGCGGGCAGCAGAACCCTCCATACATCAGATCGAGCAGCCGCTACCTATGGATAAAATTTGTTGCAGATGGTGAATTGGAAGCCATGGGATTTTCTGCGAGCTACAATTTCACAGCAGGTAGGCCTACGTACTGTTTTATTCTCCTTTATGCAGTGTCAGTAATGTTTACTATTGTGAAAGACTTATTACACTAGTGAGTTTTTGGTTTTCCTTGATGGTTTTCAAGAGTTCTGGAACCGGTTTTGAGTGACCTCCGTACCCTCGGGTTATTGTTATCCTCTGCATGTCAAATTGAATTCCTGATGCAATCAGAAACTATACTCTTCAAAATCCAAGCCGGTGATTCATATAGCAATTATTGTGGGTCCATGTTGGTTCTGTCAATGATCCTAATCTGCAGTTGAGCTTATTAGTCATTCTATTGCAATAAAGAACAGCCTGTATGTTCTAATTAATCTAAAACCATTTTAAATTGTTTACCTTGATCAGCTCTTAGTACCACAATGAATGCTGACAATTCTTCCCAGGACCTGCTTCAGATGCTCAAGATTGCCAATAAAGATGCTAAGTGGTAACAACTACATCATTCCGTATATAACTGATTTCACATCCCCTCAAAGGAATCCTTTGAAAATATGTAGCACATTGCAAAATGGTTGATTTTTATCAGACGTCTCATTCTCAGTGTATTAAAATTCACTGCTTTCTGATCATTTGCTTTGATTTAAAATTGAAGCTCTGAAGTGAGTCATACTGTACCTGAGTTTAAGCGAGAGATGTTTGCGTAAATGGTGTGCAAATTGAACAGCGATAGATATTGTGTGAAGAATGCTAAAAGCAATATTTGAATAAAGCTGCAACTACAGTTGTAAATGCCCAAGAATTTCACAGAGCGGTCGAGCTTTAAGGGCCTTGCTGATGAATTACACAGCTGTACAAGAGAAAGTAGCACACAATTGAAGGCAGCACTGATTTAGAGTCGTATCTGAGAAATGAGTTTTGAGCCGAGAATTTTTCCATCCTATTGTGAGTCAGGAAGAAATTCTTTCACCAAGTTTGGAGAAACTGTTCAGCATGAATGGATTCAGACTCTCGCTTCGCAACTTGCCAGGGAAGAAACACAGCTTCCTCTAGTCTTGATAAGGAATATCAGTGGCATATAATTTACATAATTAAGGAGATAAAAGTCCCTGAATTCACTTTCCTTGATGTTCCCCCAAAAAAGTGGAGAGCGCATCTGCTCTGCTGCAGCCAATGGAAACACATGCTAATGCAGAAGGTACAACAGATGAATGAAAAGCAGGGAATGAGGAAGGATAGAAATTGCATGTCATCTTCCTTGGTGTTTTTCACATTTTATCGCTATAGAAAGAAACATGTATTTAGCTCAAAATGAATGCTTCTTGTTACAAAACGGTCACTCAATCAAAGATATGCCAATCTGCAGTGTGAAAGAGGGGGAACTTAGTCTAGTGTATTTTCGTCATGCTGGGGCTCTGGCAGCAAAACTTCTGAAATTCTCTGCATCAGACCTCATTAAGACTGCACTTGCTTGATTCATATCAAATCAGTTAAAGTGCAGCTTACTTACAGATATAATCTCTAGACTTTTCTCCTTACTGTAGTAGAGCTGTGATCAACTTGAAATTAAATCAGTTTAAAAGTATGATTCGAAGCCTGGAGGGAAAATAGGGTTTGGAAACTGTGAAGCCTTGTTTAAAGTTGTCATGAAATCAAAATTGACCCTCTTTACTTTGTTTGAGCACATTACTAGTCATGTGGTGAACAATTAATCTGTGCAAGTTAATACACAGTATAAAACATGTTTGTTGTGGTAATCTTTAATCAAAATATGACAATATGATTCCGCTCTAGAATGGCATTCCTTTACATCAGTTTGACGGCTTGGGTTGAAAGCGCTTAACCACTCTCCTCCAACCGTCAGTCTGCTATGAGCGAGGGATGGAGAGGAGGTTCCCTAAAGTAAAATCCCGCCCTCTATTCAATGTTATGTTTCACTTGGAAATACATCACTCACAACACTGAAGTAAAGTCGGTTGCAACTTCCGGTTCATGGGAACTTTAAAAATGACCAGAATACCTAAATGTTTTCATGCGGACAAAAACACTGTACTAAACAAGACTAAATACTGTTCTTGGTATCATATATTATTCAGTGCAGAACCTTTATTGTGACCAGTGAAGTCCTGAGCTAATGAGTTTATGAGCTATTTATTTTGAATAAAAAAAGAATACAGCACGACCAAGGAAGTCCAGTTCTGATGTGAATGATTTTAATGACACTTATGAGCTTGTTAATAGATCAAAATAGTGAACCGGTTCCATAAAATGGATCCAAAACAAACATTCTGATTCTCAAGAGAATGACACTTATGAGCCAATTTTTTTTAGTGAATCAAAAAAATAAAAGGTTGATCAATGTATTTTGACTGATCTGACTCACTTACTGAACAGCAAAACATTCATTTTGATTCCATGAACCAAGAACTGTCTAATACTATGCTATGTTGTTCTTAAAGCTCCAGTCCGTAACTTTTTTGGGTTCAAAATTATCCAAAATAAATTTTTGAGCAAGAACATAACCAGCCAGTGTTCAACGCTATCTGCTTGCCTTAGCTTGATTCAAAACGGTAAGCTTGTAATAATGTTTTTAATTTCACTGGTACTGGTGGATTTCCGCATGAATTTCAAGCATTTCTTTGTGTCATTACGTCACATCTGTACACATAAAGAAGGTGTCCCGGCTAGTAGGCTATATTGTGTGTGAGGATGTTGGAGGTGGAGATTTATAGCCTTTTCTCACAGCACTTAATATATATATAATAAAAATATAATTTTATATATACTTAAACGTATTAATTTGATGGCGGATCCAGAAAGGTGACAACTGGAGATTCACCCGTTGTAAAATGCAAAAGACTTCGGACTTCGGAGTGGCTACAGAAAAAAAGAGACTGCAACCGGTCCCATGCGAAAACAAGGATAAATATATGAAGGGCTTTAAATGTAGTCACGCAATGCTGATGTTGTTATCATTAACAATTTGAGAACAAAGTATAATTTGCACGGTTTGACGTGATATGATAATCAATCACTAGATTTAATCAGCGAGATTTACTGCAATGCTTTTTTCCCCTTAGTTGGTCAGAACAAAAGTGGATGTTACTTACTTGTTCAGATGACATATTCCGGTGAAAATTCTTATGTTGGTCATACTTCCAAAAAGTAGAATCTGTGATTCCAAATGACAGAATCCACACCGGCGTGATGACTGACAGCCGCACATTCTCCTCAAAACATTGGATTCATCCGCGCTGTGCCGTGCCGAGGCACAACCTACATAAAGTTGATAATTCCGCGAATAACTGCAATTGCAGATTTCGAACAGAGATGGCGACAAAGAGGAAAAACTACGGACTGCAGCTTTAAAGGGGATAGATGAAAATTCAGTCATTATATTTACGCACCCTGGTGTTGTTTTAATGCCATATTTTTCTTTATTTTAAAGACCACAAAAGGAGAAATTTTAATTAAAAAAAATCCTGCTCATGCTCGTCCAATGGCAGTAAAAAGGAAACAGATTCAGGCTTTAAAGAAACGTTGCAAAATATCACAGACTGACACACAAGCGCACCATTTCGAGAAATCAAGAGTAATAAAACGACACGAAACATGGCTCCTAAAAACATTATGCACATCCTTTCTTCTTTGATGTAAAGATCTCTGTTTTGTTACTGTTGTCGCAACAGCAAAGCGATTTCTTGCAGTCACATAAGTCAACTGTCATTTCAACGGTCATCTAACCAGAGTTTTGTGCACTGTTTTGATTAATCTTCATTTCTGTAAATGGTGTGCTTGTGTGCTTTTCTTGGAAGAGCTGGAGTGAACTGCTGCGCTAATACGGTCTCATGAACATACAGTCATGAGCCATGCACACCTGGTTTTAGCAAAACAAAGCTTTTTGAAAACACTCTCCAAAGTGGATACATTTGAAAATGCAGTTTTCGCATTTTAGTGTGGATTGTGAAAACGGAGGTATTTGAAAACAACGATTTTAGTCATGTGACGCATATTAAACCCATAGTTATTCATGTTACAGTAATACCGGTATTGTACCTGCTATGTGCTATTCACTTTCACACAGTCGCTAAAATATGTTACTTTGCACACTCTTCATATCACAGTCCTGCAAAGAGGACAGACAATTCACTCACATTTGCTGTCCTGCGGCAAAACATGAGAGCAGTTGCATTTTAGATCAAACATATAATGGTAAGTGAGTGCGACCTGGACGCATCAGTGAATTGTGAGATATTTTGCTAAATAAAATGATCCTGCCAGAAGAATTCCTTGATACAGTAACTTGATTATGTTTTGTTCTGTCTGTATCATCTCAGTGAGCTTTTATGAGGGTTTACGCATGCGCTATACAGTGAATTTAGTGTTTTCCGACTTTTCAGTGTGGATGACAAACTTTTGGAAAACGCTTGAAAACGCTAGTGTGGGCCTAGCAGAAAAAGTCTATCAAATCTATCAAATCTAAATCAAATCTATCTGGATTAATGTAAACCTCAAATCTATCTGGATTAATGTAGACATAGCATAGGATTAATGTTTCCAATTCTAAGAATTCACCAATTCAAATCAAAGAATTCAAACCTAAATTCCGCATGATTTCCATCCCTAATTAAAAATTGGTTATAATCAGATTGAAAGCAATTAATTCCAAATTGTCACTCTAAAATAATAAGGAAAAGATTCCAATCACTCTAAAATTGGTTAGAAGGTGTGGGAATGCTGTAGACTGATGTAAATCTTGAACCTGGGCAACAAGCAACCAGTTGTAGTTTAAGATATTCAAACATCACATGGCTTTAATGCTTGAGTTTTCCAATTTGGTTATAAAGTAATTAAAGGATTTTTCACTCAAGGTTAGTTTCATCTGAAATTGCAGATGCATGGCATAATCCATTGCTGGATGATTTCCAAAGTAGTGATTTAAATAGTAGAATGATGTGCGCACTGTGTGTAATTACTTCCTGATATCGTGTGAAAATAAAAATGGTTGTGTGCAGTCACTCACAGCATTCAGATGCAATTATTATGCAGACAGTGTATGAGTTCATTCCAGTTGTCAGATCTTGCTGTCTGTAGACAGAATGTGCATTGTGATGTCACTTCCTCTCATAACCCTACTATACACCTAACTGGATTAAGCAGTAAATGCAGGACACTTTGTGGTTGTTGTCATTTGTCTCTTACCTTCCCTTTGTCCATCTGTCCTACTCTTCGTCTCTCCTTCTCACTATCTAGAAAACTCACACGCTCATTCTCCTGAGTCTCACTTCCTTGTCTCCTGGGCTTGACTGACCTTATTACCCCTCCTCTTTTCTAAGAGATAAAGCTGTGTTACCAGACAAGATCTGGCTGTGTTAAATAACAGGGAAAGCTGCTTCCCTCGTGTGTCTTTCCCCAGGCCTCTGGCTGTTTGAAGCCTTCGTCCCTGCTGTAAACAGACACAGCAGTAATAAGAAAAGCAAGATTGACTAAAAAGCATTTCAGGGACCGCTTTTTTGACCCAGTGGCCATTTAATAACCTTGTTTGGGAAAGCCTCATGTGGCCTTTTCCTCTTTTCATTTTCAATAGCTTTGTCGAATGTAGGGAAAGTGGATGTTGAATGCAGGACCTGAGAGCGGTCCCTTAGATCCAAATGTCGAAACACAGTCAGGACCAATTAAGAAATATAGCTCTGTGCCTTCTGATGCTTTGTGTTGTATGTTTTTTGCTGTCACATAATAAGGTGACCTGCCAGGTAAAACGATGGATATTAAAGGGCATAGTACACCATAAAATGAAAATTCTCTCATTTAGGCCCTGTTTACACGAGAACGCTCGCGGGTGAAAACGTAAAAATATTTAATCAGATGTGCCTTTCGTTTACACGGCGACAGCGTTTTTGGGGCTTAAAAACGCAAAAAAGTGAAACCACCCTCCAGAGTGGAAATCTTAAAACCGCTCCACCGCCGCGTTCCCGTCTAAAGGGTAAAAACGCAAAAGTCTGCTAGACAGTGAAGGCATAGATCTGCTCACGGTGGCCACCTAGCCGCCTGGAGTGCATACTACATCGAATTTCACACACTTTTGCGTCACCATATGCACGCAGATTTCCCACCCATTACACTCGTCTAAACGCCACTTTTGCGTTTTCTCTTCAGATCGATTCCGTGTAAACATAGCCTTACTCACTCTCATTGTCATCCACACGTGTGCTTTTCTAGATTTTGAGAAACACGAAATTATATATATTTTTTTGCATACAATATAATGAAAGTCAGTGGGGTCTTTTTTGCTATTGTTAACTAAGACTATTAAACTATTTTTGTTAATTGAAATAGCTGACATAAAATAGAATATAAATATTAGATGAAAAATTTAATCTTAAATGAAAATGAGAAATATCTTCTTTTGTTTGGGTGTGGGAGACTAGTCAACTAAACGATGCTGCTAGTCGACATTGGACCTACTTATTTGTCCTGCAATGCCTATAGATTCAGTTAATTTTAATAAATGTGTCTATTTTGGTTAACATTGATTTAGTGAATGCTTAAGTTTAATGTACAATGATCATAATGCAAGGCAAGTACATTGCATATATAAATACATTGTGCATATTTTTCAGTGACATTCAGTATGAGATTTGACTGTTTGATTCATAGATCAAGTAGGCTATTTCAAATGTATGGCATACAGTTTTCTTGACTGTCTTTTGGCGATTTCTTGGACTAGTCAACTAGTCAGTTACAAATTTCTGTTAAAAATTAATGAAATTAGCAGTGGTGTACATATTTGGAACAACATGAAGATCATGAGTAAATGACAGAAGTTTTGGTTGAACTATCCCTTTAAATGGGTCATTTATAGGGGTTTATGAAGGGTTTAGGAGGAACAAGTTGGTTTATAATACCTGGACAAAGCCTTTGGTTTGGAATGGAAGGAGTGCGACACCAGAAAGCTGTTTTTGTTTAGGGCTTTGTTCAAATTGAATGTAAACATTGTTTACTAAACAACCCTTTTCCAAGAGATTGATGGGGATTTGGCCTTCTGTAGATATTCACCATTATCAGTGCATAAAATCCAGGATTTTACACAAATTATGATTCAAGATCCCGGTCATCATTATCGCCTCTGCTCTAATACAGTTTTTCTGAATTGCTAAAACACATTTTTTGAAACCACCACTCACTTTCTCAAAACTTTAAACACAAAACCAAAATTTCAAACAACATTCAGAGAACCTCTGACTCTTCTGGCAAAATCAAACAATTGCCTCAAAACCATTTTTTCTGTGCTCAAAATCAAACAATGCTTTCAGATCATACACACATAAGTCAATATTATAAATACTGCAGATCATCCATTAAACACTAAATAAAAAAATGGAGAACACAGAATCCAAACCATGCAGTTACAGAAAAAAAGTATATTGTGACAAAGTAAAAAATTTTTGCAATTAAGTTAAAAAGTATAGTAATTATAGTATAGTATAGTATAGTAAGGTGAATAAATTGTATACTGTGCACTGCAAGTATAGTATTGTACTGAATATTGTATAGTAGGCCTATTGAATATCTGTATATTCAGCACTTGCGTACTTTAAAAATAGTGACCCAACTGCAAAAGCCAAAAATGTTACAGTAAAAAACTCTAAATGAAAAGCATGTTACAGTAAAGTACACTCAGAAGAGTTGTGCAACTGCAAAATCAAGGTCAGTGAGAGAGATTTATTCTGTTTCAGCATCATGTCTTCATTTTGGGTTCGGACTGAGGACTTTGTCCACATCACAGACAATGAAATCTCTGCAGCCAAAGGGAAAAACCCTAAAGCCAGATCCAGCCTTTACAACATTCTCCACATCTTGCTCTTTCTTGTCCTCATCCTCGTCCTCCTTATACACCTCTTTTACACATACTCTTACTTCTCTCCCTCTTATATTTCCATCCATTGTTGGTATCAACATTCAGTGCAACATTTTGAGTCAGTTTTGGCACTCTGAACGGACTTTTTGTGTATTATGTACAGTTGGTTTGGTCAGATCATTAGAAACAAGTGTGAACTATTCTGAGTCGTTGTGTGTAAACGATGACAACAGTGTTGTAGTTGTATTTAACTTTTGCCTGTGTTTAGGGTTTTGAAACAAAAGTGCATCACAGTGCAAAATGTGTTTTAGTGAGTGAGAATGTGATTAGAGTTTTGCAAAAAGAGTTCATGAGATTTGTAAACAGTGTTTTAACTACCTGAACTTGTTGAATGTTTTACAGAATGAGTGATGTATTCAACAAATTGGTTTAGGCTATTGAGAATTTGGTTCAGAGAATGGGGTTTAGTGTTTTAGCAATTCAGAAAAACAGTAAGACCCGATTGCCCTGCTGCTGGTGTGGCTTGATTTCCATTGCACTGAGGCGTTGCATGAGCCCTGAAGTCATAAACAGCTCATTTTAACTTCCAAAACTGTTGACAGATATACGGCCAAATACAAGACCAGTAATTAACGGGTCTCACAAATGTCACAGCACATGCTATATAGCTATATAGCAAAGCTGCTGGAATAAATGCATGACATTTTTTATAGATATTGCAATATCTAGCATGTTGCAATATACATTTAGTAGTGTGTAGGCTATTCAACAGTGTATAGTGGTGGTGGTCAGCTACTTTTTCTGCAGGTTATATTGATACTGATAAACCAGTAGGTGGTGACAAGTGACTGTTTTTATAAAATAATCACGTAATCATTGATTCAAATGATTTGTTCAAACCACTGATTCCGTTACATCTGTCAGCCGCAGGTGCCATCATGTACCAACTGATGGCAGCCTAGTCCCTCAATGTTTCCATATACTCTGTTATTCTCGGACTTCATTTCCCAGAACCCTCTGCTCATTATTAGTTTATCTGTTTCAGCTGTGTCTTGTTCATTTAATCATCACCCTGTCTAGTTAAATGCCTTTTGCCTTCATTCAGTATGAAGTCCTGTTTGTTTGATTGTTTGATTTGGTTCACACTCTCTGTCAGTATTTTGAGCAGGTCCTGGTTTCTTTATATTTTCCTGAGTTTTGGATTTATTGTTCCCGTCTGCCTCAGTGGATTGTATTTGTGTTCGCTCTGATTACATGTGCTTGACCCTCTGCCTGGTATGGACAATGACCTTGGATTATATTTGTTAATAAACTGCGTTTGGATTCTCACTCTCTCTGCTGAATGCTGTCTTACCACCACAACCAAATCATTACAGAAGACTTCATCATCATGAATCCAGCAGTTGAACTAGTCCGTATGTGTCAAGGTAACCGCACACTCGAAGAACATATACAAATTTTCCTGGACATTGCAATTGCTTCTGATTTACCAGACTATGCTCTCATAGACTTTTTCTGTCACGGGCTTAACCCTCCTCTCAAGGATAAGCTAATTCATGATGCACCTCGAAGTTCGTTCATTGACTTTCTGGACTACAGTATGCGTTGTTGTTGAGCAGGTCCCAGTTTACCGGCAGTTGGTGACGTTTGCTTAAACATTTTTTGGGAGGGGGCTACTTGAGGCAAGCTCTGATTGGTGCTTGGGCAGCACTTTCCATCCATGCCCACTCTAATGCTGAAAACCCCAGTGCTTACAACGTTAGCCGGAGCTGTCATGTCACAGCCACCAGTAGCCATTGCAGTCACGTCAGAGCTGCCAGTCACCAGTATAGTCACGTCAGAGCCGCCAACCGCCAACACAACCTTGCCTGAGTCTTCAGTGGTCAAGATCAGCAACCCAAAGCATCCCGTTGTGAAAGAAGAAACATTTCAGTCTTCAGCCATCACGGACTCAATCTCTGTGTTCCCGGGTGTCGTTGACGCAGCGATGAGGATGCCAAGGCTTCGTATCCACTTTGGGGCTTGATATCTAAGTTGGTAGATCTACCTCTGAGATCGGTCAGAACGGCCGGCTTATCAAAGCCGCTATCATCGAATATTTCTGCTGATGCTTCTCTGATCCCAGAGTTCAACCCTTCTTCCTCTGTGCTTACAGTGATGGCAGTGGCGCTGTGGTGTGTTTGGTCGGCGTTCGTCGAAATGGCTTTGCATAAGACAGCTGTACATAATTCAGAGCATGTTCCAGTATATAAGTCTGTTCTTGAGCCTTTCTTAGTCTGCAGATCTGTTTCTGAGCCTGTTCCTGAGCCTATTTGAGTCCATGAGTCTGTTCCTGTGTTTCTTCCTGAACCGGTCCTAATCTGCAAATGTGTTCCTGTGTCTGTTCCTGAGCTAGTCTGCAGATCTGTTCCTGAGGCTGTTTCTGCACCTGTTAGTCCATGAGTCTTTTCCTGAACCAGTCCTAGTCTGCAGATCGTTTCCTGATTCTGTTCCTGAGCCTGATGCTGTTTCTGAGCCACTTCGAGTCCATGAGTCTGTTCCTGAGGCTGTTTCTGAGCCTGTTCTAGTCTACAGATCCGTTCTGGAGGCAGTTCCTGAGCCTGTTCGAATCTATTAAACTGTTCCGAAGTCTGTTCCTGAGCATTTTCTAGTTTACGGATCTGTACTTGTTTTTGAGTCTGCCGTGTCAACAAATATGCCGTGTCAGCTTTGAGAAGTCTGTCTGGCCCTGGTTTGCTGCTGATCCACCCTGGGAGTTTCTGGTCCCATCGGCCTGGCTCTGGTGGTTGTCGGCTCCGCCCTGGAGACCCTCTGTCCAGCCTGCTCCGCCCTGGTTGCCTGCTCTGCCTGCTACACCCTGGTTGCCTGTCCTGCCGCAGTCTTCAGGCCCTCTTCCTTTCCATGGTCCTGGCCCAACTTCCCACCCCCAGATCCGCCTCCGCTCCACCTCCCACCTGTGTTGGAGCGTCTGAAAACCGTTACATCTGTCAGCTGCAGGTGCCATCATGTACCAACTGATGGCAGCCTAGTTCCTCACTGTTCCCATAGACAGTCTTTGTTTGATTGTTTGTTTTGGTTCACACTCTCTGTCAGCATTTTGAGCAGTTCCTAGTTTCTTTATATTTTCGTGAGTTTTGGATTTCTTGTTCCCATCTGCCTCAGTGGATTGTATTTGTGTTTGGTTTTACATCATTACAATCATTACATGTGCTTGACCCTCTCCCTGGTATGAACTATGGCCTTGGATTATATTTGTTAATAAACTGCATTTGGATTCTCACTCTCTCTGCTAAATGCTGTCTTACCACCACAACCAAATCATTACAGATTCATTCAAGAATAAAGCAAGCATGAGTATTTATTTGTGAGTCATTGATTCATTCACTGAGCCAAATGGTTCAAAACACAGATTCATTCAGAAAATAAAAACAATACTGTTGTCTGTTGCTCTGAGATGCTACAATGTGATCATTTGGAATTGTTTTCGTTGACAGAGCAAAAATAGACTAGTATCATGTGCCTAAAATAAAGTTACTCAATATAAACTTGTTTATTGAACTGCATATAAAAGCAATATCACACTCGCAGTCACGCTGTTGGTTTGAAACTTTCAGTTTGTTGACATATTACATTGAACTTTTCATTGAAGAATCAAATAAAAATATATTTTTCATGACCTTTAGTATAATAAGAGTCTTTCTGTCTGTATTTTAATTGCTTATGGTTGCATTTGCTACGCTGTGCATTTTGTTGTATACTCACTCAAATATGATTTGCATTCACTGCACTCATAACTGCATGCTTCTTGGTAATAACAAATAATATTCAACTCTATTTGCACACATAGAGGATGTAGCAAAACCAGAAATAATGAATCCCAAGTCCAACAATTCTGATAAGGCCATGATGTAGTGGAGATATTTAATGTTCTAATTTGTGGACTCGAAATCATATCGAATTTAAATCATTCTAACGACATCTGAGATTAGAAAAGGGAGCTGGATATATGACTCCTCTGTGCACAAGGACCCCGCTATATTATTGAGGTGTGATGGATTCAAACCGAAAAATTGAAAATTGAACTCAGGGAATGAACTTTGGGGACATTCAGGTGGCCACATTTCACCATCTACTTTATTTTCTCAGGCCCGATAAAGTGTAGGGATGGAGAAATCCTCTGTGCAATCGACATTTCAGGCTCTGGAAGGTTGAATAGATTTACTGAAGTCCTTGACATAGCAAAATTCCATCTCGAGGCACAATAATCAGTCATTATTATTTTAGGATGGTTCACATCCTCCCCTCTATTAAAGTTAAGTGTAAGTAATGGTAATTAGCCGAGAAACTTAACAATTGAAGGTAGAGTAACAAATTAATGTAGATTTTGCATTACTGGTAGTAGCTGGAGGAAGGTAAACAAAGTATCAGTTCTAATTTTGATTGCAGAACTTTTATAGCATGCCTCTTTTGCTCGAGTCAAAGGACAATTTAATGTAAATTCTCAATAATGTCTCAGAATTTCAGAAAATGTACAGGAGTCAAATGCTTTTCCCTCAATGCGTAGAACATGTGAATAGTGCACTTTAATATGGCAGCATTTATTACCCATTAGGATGTCTTGGAAGCTTGGGGTAGAAAATTGCATGCTTTGTGTTTCGCTTCAGATGTTACAACGAGGAAAAATCTGAAAGAGGCACACGTAATGCTACTCCCTTCATAAAATGGATTCTGTTCTGGGTGGTTGAGTATAAGGAGTAAAAAACATGGGCTTCCGCTGTGAAAGAACCTAAAGTCAGCACAGCATAAATTTCATTTGAGGAGTGCAAACACAGTGAGGAATCTGAATGAGAAAATCTTGCATATGAAATCATTTATCTTTGAAAACATCAACCTGAACAATACAAAGCACTTTGGCTGTGCTTTGATGATCTTGGCCTGCTCATGTGTGCATTTCAATATCTATAAATGTATTATAAAGTACTTGGATACTACTTTTATATGATGAGTATGTTTTTAAGTTCAGAATTAAAATTTATTTGAATATTTTAGGTGGTCATATAGTCAAAAATGTCATGGTGTTCTAATATCAATATCACTAATATCATTAGAACAATTGTTCTGATAATAATGATGAAGAATTTAAAAAAAAATAAAGTTATTGAAAAGGCAAGTGCATTTAGCATGATTTTTTATTTCAAATTACTTCTGTAACTTTTGTAACTTCTGTAAAAATATAGTTCTGTCATGAAACTCTAGATGGTGCAGGCTGATAGGTGCTTAACTCAATCGTCTTTTAATCACTAATACTCTATAGGGCACAGCCAATTGGTTCCTGCTGTATCAGTAGCCAATGAGCTCGCTGTTCAACCTTTAAATATTTGGTCAGCACTTGCTGTAGCAGTTGCAGCGCACTTTCAGAAACCCTCCACCTTCCCCAACTCCACCTGTATAGATCTGCAATGGGTAATTAATGTACACTATATTGTCTGTAGCAAGCCCCGTACAACAGCAGCGTAGCAGATCTATTCTGCTAAGACCAAACATATCAATATTGTCATATCTATTACTAGGGGTGTAACGATACACGTATTCGTATTGAATCGTTGGGTACGAGGTTTTCGGTTCGGTTTTCGGTACGCATTTTTGAACCGAGCGGTTCGTTGGACCATTTTTCCTGCCCACCAAAATTTCGTTATTTCAAATATAGGTGCGTCGCGCGTGGTAAGCGTGCTCATAATGTAAGAGACGCTGGCGTGACCATAACATTGCCCAACACCAGATGGCAAATGTAAGTTAATGTAAGCGGAACGAAACTGAGCTACTCGTTATTATGTGGTTGACGAACCATTTATCAATTTGGACCAATGCAGCGCGAGCCGATCTTAATCATCAGCACTGTTACTATGTACACAGCGAAATCCAGTAAAGAAAATTGTTGAATTCGCCACTGAAGTAATAACATCGCTGCGAGATCTAGTGAGAAACATTCACAGTTCTCCGTTATTAACGGATCAAACAGCGCTGATGTGGAAACCAGGAAGAAACATTGTGCCATGAATGAACTATCCAGTGTCCACAGATCAGCAACATTCACCATGGATTTACTGTAGTAACACTAACTGTAACCATTGAAGTTTGGCAGGAATAGTAGGCTATAATGCTTTCAAGTAACATTACATCGGTTTTATTTTGACATTATGAATACAATTGCTGCCCTAAAATGTTAATCTGAACTAAAATAAACCTTTGATTATAACTACTACAATATTACATTTCATTTTGTCCAAGGAGCTGTTTTTGTTTTATATGCTCCTAAGAAAAGTCAAGTATACCTCCATCATTGCTCAAAGTAAAAAAATATCATACTTTATGATGTTAGTTTTAATAAAAATATAATTAAAAAAATTAAATCGAGGAAATTTATCTTGCATTTCTTTCTTTTTGCTGTATCGAAAACGTACCGAACCGAACCGTGAATTTTGTGAACCGTTACCACTTTTGCTAGTTTAACTACCGTATTTTCCGCACTATACGGCGCACCGGATTATAAGGCGCACCTTCAATGAATGACCTATTTTAGAACATTTTTCATATATAGGGCGCACCGGATTATAAGGCGCATAAGATACTGCCGTCAAACGTTTGACTGGGTTTGCGTTATGCATCCACTAGATGTCAACAAATGTCAACAAAACAGTCAGATAAAGTAAAACTTTATTAAGCGTTCTGACAACTCCGTTCACTCCCATGGTCACGTTGTTCACACGTTAAAGGAAAACTCCGGTCAATTTTAACATTGAGCTCATTTTTTGTACATTTGGAGTGCTGTCAGTACAGATAACAACGACAAAAACCGGTGTTGCCTACACCGTGTTATCCTCTTTTTAAAGTTTGCACCCTGTTGACTTAACTGGGAAAAGTTTTAAACCTGCTTTTAGCCTCTTAACAACCTTAATGTGTCATTACAAGTGCACAGCCATGTGAGTGAACACGGTGAATCTGACTGCAGTAAATGTGAAAGATATGAATAAAAATGATGTTTATTCAGCCAGCTCACATACCTGTATTTTCTTCCTGTTTTCGGTCGAAGTCCACGGTAGGCGATTGTCGAGTGCGCGCGCGATCATTGGTCACTAAGCAACAGTGGAGACTCAGACTGTCAGCTGTTAGCCGATGACGGTGCTGTGTGGTGTTCTCAGAATATCAGCTCAAATGGATAGTTCATCCGAATCAGATGTTGAACACACGGAGGAGGTTTGATCGCGCTCACGCAAACTCGACTATCAACTACTGTGGACTTCGGCCGAAAACAGGAAGTAAATACGGGTAACTTATGTGAGCTGGCTGAATAAAGAGATTATTCCTGCCTTCGTGAAAGCTCGGATCACAGTTGAGACTGATATATCAGCCCAGGCATCCACGATCCATTGGCAGATAGTGGCGTAAGTCGCTCGGCGCTGTCTCCCCGTCTTGGTGAACGTGTGTTCACCATCCATTATAAGGTGCTCCGGATTATAAGGCGCACTGTCGTTTTTTGAGAAAATTAAAGGCTTTTAAGTGCGCCTTATAGTACGGAAAATACGGTACTGGAAAAATGGTCGGCGTGCCCGCCGCATGGTCTAAAAGTGCAATAAACCAATCAGAGTCTCATCTCCCATTCCCTTTAAAAGCCAGCTCGCGCCATGGGGGATTGCTATTTATATGGAGGAATTTTCAAGCGGAAAGACTGAACGCTTCTCCAGGGGGGAAACGGATCTGCTCATGCGCAAGGTTAAAGCGCGCAAGCAGACCATCTACGGGACAAGCCGGATTTCACCATACCTTTAATATGAATCTTTTACATTGTAATTCTTTTATTTTTAATATTTGGCATGTTTGTGTGCTGCTGCGCGTCCCTGTGTGTGTAATAAGCAGAGTGTACGCACTTTGTGAACCCACCTATAGGAGCATATTACTAATGCGCCCTTTAAATGACAAAAAACATAATAATAATACTGCACCATTGACTTTAGACGCTCCAACATTGTGCCTGAACAGTCAGAACAGCACGCCCATGGGCGAACAGATGGGCGCAATTGCATTTGCTATTAAAACAATGCATAACTGCGTCGGGCTGAAATTAGCAGAAAACATTTGCGTCGCGCATGGCGCCGCATCTTGCCGGGTGTATGATAGGGCCCTGAGAGTTGTCATGACAGAAATATATTAAAAAACTTAATGATTAAGAGGTGTACACGCACATGTATTTTAGTTGTAAGGAAAACTGCATTCGTCAAGTAAATTCATGAGGTCTTTAAGAGCAAATAAAATGAGGTGAGCTCTCTCTCTCTCTCTCTCTCTGTCTCTTGCTCCTCCTGTCACTCACTCTCTCACCATCTGACTGCAAGCACAGTTAGTCCACATATTGATTTGGGGGGTAATTGGCTTTGGTAGAGGGAGGGAGGGAGGGAGGGAGAGAGGGAGAGAGGGAGGGAGAGAGGGAGAGAGAGAGAGAGAGAGAGAGAGAGAGAGAGAGAGAGAGAGAGAGAGAGAGAGAGAGAGAGAGAGAGAGAGAGAGAGAGAGAGAGAGAGAGAGAGAGAGAGAGAGAGAGAGAGAGAGAGAGAGAGAGAGAGAGAGAGAGAGAGAGAGAGAGAGAGAGAGAGAGAGGCTTAACAATATCTTTATTAGACCATTTGTCCTTTTACCTCAATACAATTTTCTTACAAAAAATGTCATTTCATAATTAAATACCTATTTCTACACATTTAAAAACAACATTTCATTTTCTTCAACTTCACAAAGTACTCCCCCCACTGACCAAATTTCAGAAAACATTACAATGTCACTAACCAATTTATAATATGTATACTCTATCTTAATTCTTGCTGTTATCATCCCTTTTAGTACCATTTCAGCATTGATTGGACCTGTACCTAACCTTTTATTTTTTCTGGTTTTCCATATGGACAACTTAGCTGATCCCAACAAAAAATTCAGTAAACACTTTTTCCTCCTTTCTTGAAAGTTATAAATTGGACCACTTATAAAATTCTGATAAGAAAAATTCTCCCCAAACTTTATAAAAATTTGTGTTAAAAAATTAAACATTTCCTCCAATCTAAAACAATCAATAAATAAATGATTAACCGTTTCTTCTAAGCCACAAAATAAACACTCTGTCCCCACTGCCGGATTCAGGTGTGCCACGTGTCTGTTTGTAGCTATAGCCCCGAACATCAATCTCCACTGCAAATCAGCAGTACGCTTTTCAACAGGAGACTTATATAGAGACCTCCAACCTGCCTTAAAGTTTGTCCCAAACACTTCTGACCACCTCCAAGTCTTCACTCCTCTTAGCACAGTCTGATGAGTAACCTTTACACACGTTACATAGAGTTCTTTCTTCTTAATATCTTGAAAACTCCCCAACTTAGGGTACTCAAATGTTAAAATCGAATGTCCAGTTTCCTCCATCTCCTCTTGGACCGCAGCAGATACTTTAATGGGTGGAAATGTGTAGTGCCCATTCCATTCCTGTGACAGTGCCTCTCTGCAAACTCCAGGTAGAGCTGCCCACACCTCCTCCATTATTCGTCTCAGAAGTCGAAGAGATCTCAACCCCGTAACACTCTGCAAAGACTCCGCTGTTTTCCAGTCATCACCGCTTCTCAGATCCCCCAACTTGACATACCCAGCCTTCACAAAACAGCTTTCCACAGATTTAGAGGACAAAATCCTTGTTCTTATTAATGGATTATGGAACAGTGGTTCCCCCATTATCCAGTCCTCAGGTTGTAAAATATCTCTGTGTACAATAAATGTCTTTTTCCAAGCTGTTATCATTGACTTATAAAAAGGTGTCAACTCTTTCAAATCCACTTCATCACTTTGCAATAAAAAAAGCTGCTTATCATACAATAAACCAGCTGTTTTCCGCAGAAGAGCACAAGCAACATTAATCCACCCAACGTTCTCCTCGTACAACAGTCTCTGGGCTGCTTGCAATCGAAACGCATTTATGCGGCTTCGTACATCTATTAGGCTTTGCCCTCCTTCAATCACTGGTAGATAAAGTGCAGGCCGGGGAATCCATTTTTGACCAGACCAGAAAAAATCCACCAACTTCCTCTGAATCTCCTTAATGATGTCATCCGGTGGCTCCAGCACAGTCAGTTTGTGCCATAACATAGAGGCAGTCAAGTTATTTATGATTAGGACTCTACCTCTATATGATAGTTCGGGCAATAGCCAGTTCCACTTAGACAACTTAGCGACAACCTTTCCAAGCAGACCCTCCCAGTTCTTTTCTTTATACTTTTCAGTACCCAAATACACCCCCAAAACTTTAAAACCTTCCTTTCCCCATTTCAGTCTTTCGGGAAGTTGAGGTGGCCCCTTATCAACCCAAGACCCCACAGCAAACCCTTCACACTTCGCCCAGTTCACCTTGGCTGAAGAAGACTTTTCATAAAGGTTTAAATTTTTACAAAGTGTCCGAATATCATTTTGACCAGAAATAAAAATATTTACATCATCTGCATAAGCAGACACAAAATACCTTAGCCCCGAATTATCTCCTGGTATCATTATACCTTGTAACTCATTTCTTAGCTTACACAGTAAGGGTTCTATGGCTAAACTATAAAGTTGTCCTGATAAAGGACATCCCTGCCTAATTCCTCTTTTAACAGGGATTGGACAACTCAGACCTCCTCCTATCTTAAGCATAACTGAAGCATCTTCATAAAGCATTTTTATCCAAGAAATAATATTCTCCCCAAATCCAAAGGTCTTCAACACATTAAAAAGGTATTCATGACCTACCCGGTCAAAAGCTTTCTCTTGGTCAATAGATAAAAAACCCACATCAAGATTATTTGTAATAGATAAATCAATCAGATCTCTCATAAGAAACAAATTATCCATGATTGTCCGCCCAGGAATACAATAAGTTTGTTCACTCTCCACCACAACATGCAAAACATTTTTTAGTCTGTTAGCTAGACATTTAGACAAAATTTTATAATCTAGACACATTAAAGACACTGGTCGCCAATTTTTCAACAAGCCCAGATCTCCATTTTTTGGCAAGAGTGATAGCACAGCTCTTTGACAGCTATTTGGTAGACGACCTCTTTTAAAACATTCACAAAATACATTATACAAATCTTCTCCTAAGACACCCCAAAAGGCTTTGTAAAACTCCGCTGTTAACCCATCAATTCCTGGTGACTTTCCTGTAGAGAGCTGTTTGACCGCCTTTGAAAGTTCATCAAAAGAAATCATTACGTCCAATGAATCTTTATCCTCAGGTCTTAATTTAGGAAGATCTCTTAAGAATTGGTCCATAGATCCAACATCACAGTCCATTTTACCAAACAGTTCTTTATAAAAGTCAATGCCCATTGTTCTCATTTCCATTGGATCCGAAGTGATAGTTCCATTTTTCCTTTTAAGATGAAGCATGCATTTCTTTTGTGCTTCCTTCCTTTCAAGTCCAAAAAAATAAGCCGTTGGAGCATCCATTTCTTTAATTGATGAAATTCTAGCTCGGACAAGTGCACCTTTAACTCTTTGTTCCAACAATGACTTTAACTCCATTTTTTTCTTTTTTAAAACATTCACTGAACCATCATCATCTTCATCATTCACATCAATCATTTTTTTTTCTATTTCGTTAATCTCAATCTCCAAAATTCTCACGTTTTTCTTTATTATAGCAGTAGCATTATAAGAAAATTGTTGACAAAATACTTTAATCTGTGCTTTTCCCACCTCCCACCATTGAGTCAGATTTTCAAAATTACTTTTCCTCTGTTTCCAAATTTCCCAAAAACTACAAAATTTCTCAAAAAAATCTGTATCCTGTAATAATTTTTCATTAAAATGCCAATAAAATTTAGGTCTTGAAATTTTTGCAACATTATAATCTAAAGTAACCATATGATGGTCCGAAAATCCATTCGGTAATATATTAGTGTTAGCTACTCTATTTATTTCTGATTTACTTATGTATAACCTATCCAATCTCGCTCCTGTCACAACAGAATCTAATATCCTTATCCATGTATATTGCTTCACCAGACTGTTCCTACTTCTCCACACATCTATCAACTTTAAATTATTTATGATATCAAGTAGTAAGTTACTAGATTTCGGGTGAGGCTCATCCCCATTCCTATCTAATACGAAATGTGTTGTACAATTCCAATCACCTCCTATTACAACACATGTGTTGCCATCATCATGCTGTTTTATTGCATCATTTAACTTTTGGTATGTTATTTCACGCTGCCATCCTATATTCGGAGCATACACACTAACAAAAAGAAATTTAACACTTTTAATTTCAGCTATAACTAATAACACTCTTCCTTTTTCTACCTCTATTGTTGATACAATTTTTAAATCCAACTGTTTTGAGAAGAGAATTGCAACACCCATACTAGCACTTGTTCCATGACTTAATTTACACTCTCCTTCCCACCATCTATACCACTCCAATTCATTATTACTATCAGAGTGTGTTTCTTGTAAAAAAGTTACTTTAACATCATTTAATTTAATAAATTCAGAAATCATTGCTCTTCTGACCCTATCTCTTCCCCCATTGATGTTTAAGGATCCTATTCTTACAAACTCCATAATAATGTTCCAATGGAGGGAGAACAAAGACAGAGAAAAAAGAAGAAATAGAAACACCTTTAGTGAATTATACATCATTTAAATTTCCTTCTTTTCTGGGTTTTCCCCCCTCTTATTTTCGTGACAAACTTTTTCAGACGAAACCTCTTCCTCCTACTTAATCTATCCACTCCAACTTTTTTCATCCAGTATAATACAGATCTTTCAAATTTCTTGGTATCAGTAAAGTAATCCTTCACTTCCGCCACTTTCCCGAAAGTCTCATCCAGAAAAGCATCTATTTCCTCCAAAGCGTATAACTGGTCACCTCCCATCTGAGATAGATTTGACACATCTGATCCATCTGACAAATCATCATCACTTTCTTCATTCTCAACCATCTCTCCTGAATTCTTACCCTCTGAACTCACTCTCCTTTGATCACTATCAACCAACATCACTTCCTCAACACCTTCCACCCTCTCCACTTGCTCTGTACTCCTCTCAGTTTCCGTCCTCACCATCTCCTCAACCACCTGTCTCTCACCATTAACAATATCTACTACTTTTAACACTTCAATAGTATTAGTCTCCCCCTCAGCCCCAACACTGCCTAAATCCTTGTTATTATGTACATTTTGACCCTCATTTTCCACTCTTTCTTCCACAATTTTCTCCACACTACCATTCATATCATTACCTCGACCTGTCTCATTTATCACTTCTTCTCTTTGCGGGCATGCCAATCTTACATGTCCTACAGCACCACATTCAAAGCAGCGCATTTCCCCAGTGTTCGCATACAACATGTACGATTTTCCTTCATAAACACAACGAAAAGACACGTTTAAAGTCGGGGCATTCAAAAACATAAACACCTGCCGCCTGAACGACAACACATGCTTCAAAGACTCATGTTTACATCCAAGCGGTACCATCTTGATTCCACTCGCAAATTTTCCATACCTCAAAAGCTCACGCTGTATATCGTCATCCGGAATGAATGGTGGCACATTGGAAATTACTACCTTTACAGTTGGAGATACTAAAGGTTGAACAATCACAAAAGCTCCACTTACCACTATGCCGCTCTCTACCAACCGATTAACCAGTAGTTCCTCTTTCAAAAAAACCACCACGGCCTTATTCATCCGAGACGCGGAAATGATGTTTTCATATCCCACTCGCTCAGCTACATCCAGCAACACATCCTCAACGGTTATACCCACTTGAGTGATGCATCTTATTCCGTGACGAAGCGACAGCGACGGAGCTCGCACATCCTGGTGCGATGCCATCCCTGTACTCGCCACGCGAATACTAAACCCACAACGCGTCAACTAACCTCAAACTAAAAAAACTGTACTACTAGATTTAATGTTAGATTAATATCAAATTTACTCAGTTTTGAAGTTAGAAGAAAAAGCCAATAGAAAAGAGTACCTCTCCGTAAAACCCCTCACCACCCCAAACGCTCCCAGCGTGCACCGGAAGAGAGAGAGAGAGAGAGAGAGAGAGAGAGAGAGAGAGAGAGAGAGAGAGAGAGAGAGAGAGAGAGAGAGAGAGAGAGAGAGAGAGAGAGAGAGAGAGAGAGAGAGAGAGAGAGAGAGAGAGAGAGAGAGAGAGAGAGAGAGAGAGAGAGAAATGTTGGTGGCTAAATAACGTTGTACTATTGGATTCTTTAAGTTTTGGTTGGTGGCTGCGATAAACGCAGTAGATCTCCCTTGAGTGAAAGGTAGAGTTCGATAAGCCTGTGCACATTCTGTGCTTGCAAACGAGGCCAGTGCTTCTGGAGCGACCTCTGTACTGCAGCTGGTGTGTAAAAACACAGTCCATTGAGCTCTACTACAGAGCACAAACATTATTTCCACATTAGCCTATATTATGTTATGTTTAATTTAAATCCACATTGAAAATAAAACCTGACAAAAATTACTGTTATTCATGATACAATTTATGAAGACAAGCATTTTCTAAATTGCAAAAAAGTACTGCTCTTTAAAACCAATTCAATGCTTCATTAACCAGTCTAGAATGCACCTGGCTCCCCGTTACTGAAACGATGCAAACAGCCAAATTAGTCTGGAGGAGATAAACAACAAGAGCAGGAGCCCCACGTTCTTTTCCACCTTGTCCGTGTGCACTTGTGCCAAACAGCTCAGTCTGATAGCATTACTTTAGCAAATTAGATCTGCTCCAGGCATCTCCACATTCGACTGTGTGGCATATTTGGATTTTTCAGGACAAGATTGAATGAGGATTTTGAATAAAAAAACTGTTTTCTTTCCTATGTTGACATATTACATACAGGAAGTTGAGATGGGGCATTTTAAAGGCCTGTTCCTTTGAAAGTCACCATGAAATAAAAATTGACAATTCTTATTTTTTTTAATGGAATATTGCTGTTTTGTTATAATTATTTATCTGTGATAAATGATTAAATTATATATATATATATATTGTGCCCTCATAATTTTTAATCAAAATAACTTCCCCTCCCAGTTGCAATGACATCTTTTCTCTGATGATGTGTTTGCATGAAGACGGGACAACCTGTCACTCAACTTCGCAACTTCCAAAGACCATCGCAAAGACCATCGCAACTTCCATTTCATGCAGACTTAATAACAAATAAATGATACAAAAATAAAATAAGATTGTGATATTAGCAGCATTTGATTGGACTAAGATTTTTCAAGTACACAAGTACAGGATGGCATCATTAATCACTTTTGTCTGTTTTCTCAGAAGAGGAAGATTGAAATGAATATATAGTTTTCTCAACTTTTAGGAGTACAGTAGCATATATCTATATTATATATAATAATAAAGTTAAAAAAGGGACTGATCAGACACTCAATTATTTGTTAAATTTAATTAATAATCCCACAGACAAATAATCAAGATAAAACTGGTTTTACAGCCCAAAGAAATTTAGAGAGAGTTCACTTTCACCTCATTCCTATTGAACCAGACACATAATGTCCATAAAACAGACTTCTCTCCATTAATTCATAGACAACCCTTTTATGAATAAACATGCATATCCCCAGTACATACATTGTGTGTTTACTGTTTTGTATTTTGTATTTGTTACTGTTGAATGCATGCCTTATGATGGAACTATTAGGAAATGTAACCTTATTGGTATCATGCTTCATTTGTATCAAAATGATCCCTGTTTAACTCTCTTCCCGTATGTGTATACCACCTCCACATAATCTACATTGTATGATTGTTATGTTAACTCCCCACCAACGTTTTTGAAAAATGTTGCCAGCCACCACCAGCATTTTTGATAATTTTCACAAAAGTTTCATGGCCCCCAGAATATTTTTATAAATTGGCAATATATCAAAAGAATGAATAGACCCTCTGCTTTTAACAAAATAATAATAATAATTGTATTCTAGCTTCATGCGTTCCTTTTATATTAATACCTGAATGTGGGTAAGTTTCACGTTTTTTTCAAAGATTACGTCTGGATGGGATTCAGATCAATGATTAAAACATAGATGGGGTAGATCGAGCTTGGCTACCTTGTCCTGGGTTGACATTTCATTCAGTAACATTAGGCAGTTTTGATTTATATGCTGTTTAATGATGATGATTGCATTAATTTACATGCGTACATATGATATCGCTTGTTTCTGCTTCTTCTTTACCTGTGTTTCGATTAGGAGCTTCAGTACTCTTTCAGAAGATACCTAATTGCGCCTCATACCTTGTAACAGTGAAAACACAGAAAGCTGGAAATTTGAGTCAATGGCGGGGAAGCGTTGTCTCACAAATTATGGAAATTTCCTTCAATGGCGGGGAAAGAGTTAATCAGAGTATAAAGGGAGTAAGGGACACAAAATTGCCAGTCTACTATGATCACGCAAATAAGTCAGCTTCCAAACAAAGGAACTTTTCCCACCTGAAATTACACCCTTGGTCAAGCCAAACTCGAGAGGTGCGAACTCTGTATTTGATAAAAGGGCATTATCTCAGTGACCCCCTCTCTTCTTGTTGCTGTTCATGTGGAAAAGACTGGAGACATCCAGTCCGACCGTGAAGCAGCGGAACCTCACATTGCCCCAGAGCGCAGATGGCACAGCTGAAGGGCCTCAAAGTTATAACCAGCCATGTTTTAACTTTCCACCCAGTTGAGAGGACTCTCCCAACCACAACCGAGTCAAACCAATGCTGCCTTTATGTGCTATATCGGAATTATTGTATTTACCACTGGAAAGCTCTGGGATAATTTCAACAACCAAGTTCCTGAGCTGGGTGTGCACCAGGCCAACAGCATCAGACATGAACTTAGGTGGTGCTGATGATCAAGTAACCCGCCCAACCACTAACCCTACCCTTAACTATAACTATAAGCTCAACCCCACCCAACCACTAAACGATGCTAAACCACTAAACGATGCATAACTTGATGCTAAAAGCTCCCCCCAACACCGGTGTGAGACTGCTGGCCTGGCGCTGTTCTCCTCAATTTGCTGGTTCTGCAGTTCTGCAGTTGGTTATTATTGGCTGTGGCTGGTATTCTTTATTAGATTTTTTTCCAGAACAGCTACATCGCCTTGTCTTATTGTTAAAATAGTGCATATTTTCATTTGAAGCATATTGTATGTTTTATATATAGGCTAGTGAAAATAGCCTGTATTTGACCCAAATTCTAGAATCATCAGCAAGCTGACTGTCGTCTCGGTTACTATTGTAACCCTCGTTCCCTAAAGGAGGGAACGGGAGACGTAACGTCGACGTGACGACGTAATTGGGATCACTTTAGGGAGCAGCAACCGTGGCGATGGTCAGCAACCATGGCGGCGGGACGTTACGTCTCCCATTCCGTCCTTCAGAGAACGAGGGTTACAATAGTAACCGAGACGTTCCCTTTCAGTCGCTCACGTTCGACGTAACGTCGACGTGACGACGTAATTGGGACTCCATGGAAAACGCCACGGTTGCTGCCACATCCAGCGCCCTATGCAGGACTCTCAGACCCCCAACTGGTTGGGGCGGAAGGCCTGTGTAGAGGGAGTTTGGACTGCTGTTCCGTTATAACCCACACAGTGGAACTCTTGGATAACAATGGGAAAGTGTGCCTTTGGGGAGAGGGACGCTGCAGAAGCCACATCCTGCCCGAAGGGAGGTGACATGTGGAGAATACACATGGACTGGCCGGTTAGGGGCAGTGCAACATATGGAATGTCACTGGGGTGGCTCCAGCTTGAGAAGGGTGAGACTACACCGGACAGTGACGGCAAGGAAAAGACACGGGCTCACCGCGGGGAGCTGGTGGGCACAGGAAGCACACAGGAAGAAACCTGTTCATAACGTAGGCTATAAAACCTAGCGAAGTGTTGGGTGTCGCCCAGCCCGCAGGTCTACAGATGTCTGTCAGCGAGGCGCCATGTGCCAGCGCCCAAGAAGAACTGAATCGACACGGCTGGCCGTCCATGAGAAGGGCCAGCGCGTTCCTTTGGAGGCTACAACGGCGGCAGCGCTTGTGAGGCGTGAGGGACCCACGGAGATTGCCTCGGCGGGGAAGCCCTCACGGTAATCCTCAGATCACCCTGGTCATGCACTGAAATAGGTCTATTCTGAGGTCAAGAATAGACGCTAGATCGGGGCATAGGCAAGGGGACTGCACCTCCCTTGAGGTAAGCGAGTCTAGATCTCAGCGCTGCCATAGTCATATTCCCACAATGGAAAAATGAACTATTCACAAAAGTGCGAGAGGCAACTATTGTTGCCGTCTGCTGGCGCCAGGGAACGACCGCATCCAGAAACGGAATGACATCCTGAAAAGGACGCAGGGTCAAGCTTGTGTTGCTGTTTTAATGAAAAATAAAAAACAGAAAAAATAAAAAACTCTTCAGTGCTGAAGCACCCAGGGATAGCCGCGGTGTAATCGGGGTACACACTCAAAGAGGATCGCCCACCGAGACTGACACACACACACACACACACACACACACAAGCAATGCTGTGAAAACAGCAGTTGTGAGCTGTAAATGCTCGCGGCCACCGCTGATCACGCCGTCGCACCGGCACTGGAGTTCTTCTTCTGTCTTCAGAAAGTCTTCAATAGCAGCAGTCTGCAGAAACTCAGAGTCAAAACGAAAGCTCGGCTCCGAAGTGAAAGACAGTGTGTGCGTGCGCCCGCTTCCTGTTTATACCCGGGCTGCGGGGCGGGGCGCGTGACGCGTTTCACGCATGCCAACTGTTCCTTGGCTCGTTCTGTAGATACTCGAAGTTGATAGGGCTCCCTGAAGTGATCCCAATTACGTTGTCACGTCAACGTTACGTCGAACGTGAGCGACTGAAAGGGAACTAGATAGCACAGGGAAAGTTGTTGTCAATGAATGGGATGCTAAATATCATTTTGGTTTTAATAAGATTTTCCCAATAAATAGACAAGAATAAACCTGGTGTCCTCCACGATTCCAGTTATGTACGATAACAAAGCACTTAGATGTGACAAGCTCGTAATCACGGCTTTATAAGTGGGAAGTTGTGAAATTTTCAATAGCAGGTGAAGGCAGCATATTACCACTGAGGTTCGTAATTCTTCCCTCAATCTGGAAGAATATGATCGCAACTTCACCATTGAACTATTGAACCATCAAGACTTTTTATCTGAGACTGCATGGATGCTTGTTCAATAAATTTTCTGACAGTTGATAGACGATTAATACTGAGTGTTCGCTGGATGAACAGGTTCATTGATTGTAATATTAATTCCGTTACATCAAGTTAATTCTATTAACTGATCCAAATATTTGTAAATAATTAGAACAAGTTATACATATAGTTATAATTATAGTATAACATTAACAAGTTATGCTAATTAATTATACATATTTCCATTTTGAGCTAATTTGCTGCACACACACACACACACATAAAAGTTCTGACAGAATGTTCGTTTTTCAGTGTACTGTTACTTAGCAAGGATTTTGCCAAATCCAAAGCTGCATTTTTCTTTCCTCTCTTTGTTCTGCTGTTTGCTCCATATACTGTTTCTTCTTATCTTTTTCTGTCTTTTTTATGGTGTTGTACTTTCAGGCCCAGCAGCTGGAAAGCCCATGCTCAATTTAACCACATACAACATTCATCTCTTTACCCGTCCATTCATAATGGCTTGCCTACAGTGTGCTTTATTATTATTCCCTTGCTAATCCTTACACCCATTTAACCGTAAAGAGGAACTTATACTGCGGGGCCGTGAGTACAGGAGGTTAATGGGATATCCCAGAACATGCTGTAGGAACGCTCCAGCATGTTACAAGGTGAAGGATTTAGGTGAGATTTACAGTGTTGCCTCTGGCCCTGTACATAGTTCGATCAAAATCTCTAAAATTGCTCTATATAATTCTTATTCTGCCATCATGGCTTTGTCAGTGGCATGGTGAAAGCAAGTTCAAAGTGCTTTCAATTGACCATTCGCAAAGACCCGCCCCCTTTAGTTACTGTTGCTATGTCCGACAAGCCATCCCACTCTCACGCCACATCATGTTCTCACGCAGTGAAAAGTTGCTGTAGCGCCTCAGTTAAAGCTGCTCGTGAACCGATCACCTCTTCCTTCTAGTTTATATAGCATAACATAAACATGAATGAACATCAGAGGGAATGTTGTTTCAACCACGGAAAGACATCAGTAAACATCGTTTTTCAAGTTCAAATCCACCAACTTTAATCTACTATCTCTCCTGACTGCTTTGTCGGATTGTATGATTGGTCAGATTGCCTGTCAATCAAACTCCCTGCAAAGGGTGAATTGGTTGGTATTTGGTTTCAATTGTTTGTTTTTCTTATTTGAAACTTACTTGACAGATACTTGATACCATGGATACTTGATTGCAAAAAAAGTTTTTTGATTATTAATTATATATAAAATAGAAAAGTTATTTTAAATTGTAATAATATTTAACAATACTACAGTTTTTACTGTATTTTTGTTCAAATAAATGCAGCCTTTGTGAGCATAAGAGATTTCTTTCAAAAACATTAACAAATATTTAAGTCTCTTAAATTGCATTGTTAATGTTTTTTTTTATGTATTAATAGTTAGAACAAAAATCTGTTATTGGTCCACATACACTAATATATCTCCTCATCCAGCTATAGAAATGTTTTAGATATCTCCATCAAGCTTCTAGATCAAAATATCAGATTTTTGTTTAAGGCAGTTTAGCGCTTTCTGTCAGATTTTTATAGCGCAGTGTCACAGGGTTGCCATTCGAATATGCCATTCGCTTTTTTTATCAAAGCTCTCTCTTTTCAGCATTCATGAGGCCAAGTTCCCCATGAATGTCTGGACTCGTCCGCATCTCATTCATAGGCATGATGGCACTCGGCCCGGTGAGGTCAGGGCCCCGCTAAATAATATCCCACGCGACCTGCTCTCCCCTTCAGCTATGAGGAACAGTCAGCTTTTAGCATTTTATCGGACTCGTAAGCCTTCCAGCTAAAGGTTGACATCTTTTGATACTCTATGTGCTACGCAAGGTGCGCCAACAAGTATTGAATCCACTGCAGCACTTTTTACTGCTGCTTACTTTATTAATTGATCTTACAGCACCTTTTGTTCTTGGAGGGGTTTCAGAGTGTGACATTTTCACCATTTGTGTGGAAGTTTGTGTGTTTGATTAAGGCTAGCAGCATTTGTTTACGCAAGCACAAATTGTTAGTTATGCTGCCATTTGCCGATTTCTTGGCCGCTGACGGTTAAGCGTGCAAGTCCAGAAAGTCAATTATACGAGGCTTTCCCAGTGGGAATATTAACTTCATAGAGCGGAACATCGTGGCTGCAGATCATGTGAGCTCATCGTCTCTGGCACACAAACACTAAACAAGCCACATAACAATATGGCTCCACTGACTTTTTATTTTCTGTTTGCCAAGCTCAATTAATCACACCAGTCGCATGGAAATCCTCCTATTCTGTTTTATTATATCCAGTCTCTGAAAATGCAGAGCTGTTCGGAGAGAAAAATGGGGAGATGGGGGGAAAGAGAAAGTACCGTGGCTCTGTAGAGGAGAGAAGTGTCTGATAACAGTTCTGTGCTAGTGTGCTTCCCTAAGGCCCTGTTCCCTCTGAATATTCATGGGGCTTGGCAAGAGAGCCTGCACCATTTGTAAAAGGACAACTATCTGTTTTCAACTCTGACTGTAAAATGGGCCAGTGTGCCTTTACTGTGATGACAGCTGAATTTTCCAACACAGGCTCATTGAAAAAAAATGTACATCTATAGTTAAATTTTTTGCAAAACTCAAATCACTGCAGTTTCCAGCTGTAAAACAGCAACAATTTTGATTCCTTTTCACATAAAATTATGATTACAGGGACAGATTAAAAGGCACTAATAATAAACACATTAATAAACACATATTAATTAACCAAATTAATGAACATTTAGCATGTTATGGCCTCATAACACTTTTACCATAGTGCATAATTTCAAAACGTATACATTTTTATGTTTACATCACATAACCAGCTCCCTATATGTGGCTTTCTGACAAAGTAAACTTGCTCGGTAGCTCACTGCACTTGTGATTTGGAGCGCTTGGGTACATGACACACACGTGCTGTGACACACGAGTCACGATAAAAGAGCTGAAAGACTTGTAGAACAGAAGCTAGCTAAAATGGCATGGTTGCTTCAGAAAATTATTTTTTATGCCACATTTGCTTTTTGTTAATACTATCGGGTATGTTTAGGGGTTTAGTGTAGGTGGTACGTTATTTTCAAATGCGATTAAGCATTAACCTTTTAGTGCCTCTCCCTGGACATTTCAATTCAGAACTGCTGCGAAATGAACTAACAGAATACATTGTTTACAGATTCACGTTAATCTGTTTCAGATAAAACTGAACTCTTTTAGTGCCACTGCCACTCACTGCATTTTCGTGTAATTTGAAAATGTCACGAAATGTGCAGGATGATATGTTATATCATTTTGCAGAAATGAATGCACAGGTCAACATGACATCATGACTTTGCGTAAACACACAGGTACTTTTTTACAATGAGCCTATGTTGCAATTTTCAGAAGTCATTTCTCCAGTCTTCAGTGTCACATGATGTCTTCAATACAACACTGATACCTTCAGTATGTATGTTTGTAACATTGTAAATGATAGCATATTTGATTCTCATTCAGCTTTAAATCAGACATAATCAGTTATAATTAGACACAATTAATAATAAGCAGATTAGACGTCTTTTACCAAAACTGGAGGTCAATAAATACTAATAAATGTAATAGTTTATCTTTATAAATGTGACGGAAGTAAATGTTTCACTGAGAAAAGAAATGCAATCCATTGGTTTATTTTATCCAGAATTGATTGGTTCCTGAAAAAATGCAACCAAATAATCCATTAGTAATTGGATTGACGGCTCAATCGGACTGAAAAGGGGTGGTTTATTCCTTTTCTAATCCAAACGAGAGGAAACACTTGATCGAATTGAAAACCGAAGCTGGAAAGGACTGCGCATGTGCTTTAAATGGCGTAATTACGTATGATGCTGAACGAGCTGCAGTTGTGGTTAAATAAATGTCATAAATGACTTGTGTTATTCTAAAATTGTCCTACCACAATTGTCTGGGAAGTGGAGCAGAACTACGTCCCATCAGCTCAGCTTCATACTCTAACCCACAGACACTTTATTTTGGGTGCAGGAAGTGGCATTTTTACTGTTTGATAAATATAAGCAGCACGGCACAAGTGTTCATGTGCTCGTCGTCTCCTTATGAGGACCCGAAATAGATGACAAGTCTGCTCTTTAAAACAAAGAAAATAAGCAATCTAGGAGGATAGTATGCATAAAAGTATGCGGAAAACTCTGTATATTTGTGCATTGTGCACATAAGGTAAGGTAAGGTATTTTTATTGTCCTTCTGTACAATGCTTCTTAGCCTCCTGCCTGAGGGGAGGGGATCGAAGAGTTCGTTTGCCGGGTGGGTGGATCCTACAGGATGCTCTGCTTCTGCACCTGCTAGTGTAAATGTCCTCAACAGAGGGGAGGCTGCTAGAAGTTATTTTTTGGGCAGATTTGACTACCCTCTGCAATTGCTTCTTGTCAACAGCAGAACAGTTTCCGTACCAAGCAGTGATGGAAAAGGTGAGTGTACTCTCCACCACACACTGGTAAAAAGCTAACAGAACCGGAGTGCTGAGACGAGCCCGCTTCAACCTCCAAAGAAAATAAAGGCGTTGTTGGGCCTTTTTTATAATGCTGGCTGTGTTGATGTCCCATGTTAAATCATTGGAATGTGCATCCAATGATACTTGAAACTGGAGACCATTTCCACAGCTTCTCCTCTGATGAAGAGGGGAGAGGAGGTATAACCTCTCATCCTAAAGTCCACAACCATTTCCTTCGTCTTCCCCACATTAATGCAGAGGTTATTTGCTCTGCACCAGTCCTCAAGTTCTTCCACCTCCTGTCTGTAAAAGGACTCGCTGTTGTGGGATATTAATACCACAGCCATGTCATCAGCAAACTTCACAATATAACTGCCCGGATATTTAGCCGAGCAGTCATATGTTAATAGCGTATACAGCAGGGGGCTCAGGACACATCCGTGGGGGGACCTGGTGTTAAGGATGATAGACGAAGATGAAATGCCATGGACCTTGACAGTCTGTGGCCTGTTCATTAAAAAGTCCAGGACCCAGTTACAAAGTCATGGTATCAATCTAAGTAGCAGCAGTTTATTACCTAGAGTATGCAGAACAATTGTATTTAAGGCCGAACTGAAGTCCAGGAAGAGCACCCTGACATAAGAGTCCCTGCTCTCCAGATGAATGAGAGCAGAGTGGATGACCGATGAAACTGCATCCGATGCAGACCGGTTCTCCCTGTAAGCATACTGATGGTCCACATTAATGTCGATGGTGTTCTTCATGTGGGCCATAACCAGCCTTTCAAAGCATCTCATAATTATCGGAGTGAGAGCCACTGGACGGTAGTCATTCATGCACGTCACGGCCCGAGCTTTTGGGAACGGGGATGATAGTGGATGTCTTGAGACACACTGGCACCACAGCCTGGGAGAGTGAGGTGTTAAAGATGTCAGTCAGCACCCCAGCCAGTTCATGAGCACAGTCTTTCAGAGCCCTCCCCTGGATATTATCCGGACCAGCTGCTTTGCGTGTGTTAATTCTCAGCAATGTCCTCCTCACCTCCTCAGCGGACACACTGAAAGGCAGCTCACCTGGATGGAGTGTGAGTCCAGAGAAGGGAGAGGGATTGGATGTCTAAAAGTGGGCATAAAATGTATTCAGGGCACTGGGAGGAGATGGATCCTGAGGGCAAACAGTATCTTTCCTGCTGTAATCAGTGATGCTCTTGATGCCCTTCCACATGCTCCGGGGGTCATTGGTGGAAAAGTGACCCTGTATTTTCTGTGCATACTTAGCCTTTGCCCTCTTGATCCCGACCTCTACATGTCAAAAGATCTATTCTGATTAGAAGCTTGTGACATAAACGCACACATCAACCCGATCACTTTATTTAGCATTCATGTAAACAATACATTCAGATTCATTAATTGGAATGAATTCATTCTGATTTAAACAAAAGGTGTGCATGTGAACGTAGCCAATGAGTTTGCTAAAACAATGTCAAAGTAAATGAGTTTGTCAAAACAATGTCAAAGAAGTTATTTGGCTAACAGCCCACACAAGTGACATCAGCCAAAAAGAAAAGTTCTTTCAAAAGGAAGAGCAATTCATTACTTTTGAAACCCGAACAATAATTTTCTTTGGATGCACTGATGAATCATTCACAATAAGACCAGGAACGTGCATTAAGAAAGTAAATAGGGTATATATATATATATATATATATATATTGAAAACAGATGCTTTAGTTTTTTGTAGGTATCACACTGATGCTAGTTTGTATGCTTTGGAAAACAAGCTAACACATTGGGGGCTTTCTTTAGATTCTTATTTTACAATACATGTAAGGCTGTTTCAATATTCAGTCAACGTCAATCTGGTTGTGGACTTGCTCTAGGGAGCAGGATTGAATTGTTCACATGAACAGTTTGACTGGGGGCGCAGCCAGAAACACTGAGCAAGCTCCTGTCATCTGAGAAAGAGAGAGAGGACTGTGCAGTGGATTTAAGTTCAGGCTTGGTAAACCCGCAGCTAGCCCTTAGATACACAGCCTCTAGAGTACCGCTGAACTGAGGAATAGACCTGCTGTTCCAACTGAACCTCCCAGCATGCATCAAACGACTGCTGGTTCGATATGTATTATTATGAGGCACGTTTTTCAGAGATTGCATGAGCATGTGGGCTCTTTATGCCATTGTATTTTTTTGTAGCATTTGGAGAAGCTGATTTGTGCGTCATGAACCATAAATGGACATATTGATATACAATGCAGGATGGCTAATTTAATGGTAATGAAGTCTTCTCGGTTTTGTGCAGGTAAAAGATCCTTTACTACCAGCATAGATTTTCCAGCTGACATCATTACGGCGTATAAGCGATGTCGTTTGCTCTCTCGGCGGATGTTGATTGCTTTGTGCATCAATCTTTCTTGAGCCAACGCCCCTTTGATTGATTACATACTGGAGGGGGGGAATGTGATTGGATCGAGCTCTTCAACCCACAATGAGTAATTCTATAATGTGATCTCATTAGTATTCATAGGCATTCATATGTGAAGTGTGGCTTTAGCACACATACACCGATGTCAACACGACACCGACTTCTAAAACATATCCTTAGCTTGTATAGTAAACAAGCTTGTATTAGTTTGTATTGTATAGTGTATAGTAAACTATACTAGATATTTTTGTATTTGTATTTGTATTTATTTACTATTGTAGTATTTATTAATATTTTGAATTAGATTCTATTTTTATACTTTCAGTTTTCAATTTTGTTGTATGCTTTTTTAATATTTATATTTAGCTTTACTTTTTAGTTTTTGTCATTTTAGTAGTTAAACTTATTTAATTTCAGTTACTGCAGTTGCCAAGGCCACATGTCACATTTTCTATGAAGTTTAAGTTTTTCAACTAATTTATTAGTTTATTTATTTTTATTAGTTTATTTCATATTTATTTCAATAATAATATACATTTCTAATAGTTCAATTTAGTAATACTAAGATTGCTTAGACTTGAGATGTCTATAAATTCTTTGAGGTTCGTGGAGTATTCAATTAGATTGAATTAGATTATTTAGAAAACATGGAAATTCCATTGGCAAATGATTAGATTGTTTCAAAAATAAATACATGATTACAAAAGATTACGTCTTACATGACGTCACTGTATTAACAAATTTGTATTAACAAACGTTCAACAATTTTTTAATAATAAAATAAACAAATACTAAATGAAAGTAAAAGACAGCAGCCCCTCACGGACGACTGCTGTCACATAACAAAACACCAACAAAACAAAACACAAGTTCAGGCCTGTTCCTCTCTCGGTCTTCACTGTCGTTGCTCCTCCTTTATGCTTCCGCTCCTCCGTGAGAGATGCGAGACCGGTGCGTCTCACAGGTGTCGTTCATTATCACTCACGCCACCGGCCTCGCGCCGCTCTCACGTCCCTCGGCCTCGTCCTGCTCGCCACAGCACCTTTAACTACTGGATATATTAAACAATAATGGTAAAAAAATAAAAATGTGGAGACATATCATTTATTAGTATTTATAAAATACTACTGATAAAATGCATGTATATTTTTAGGTACACATCATCATACATGAACAGCCATGTTAGTAACTACACTGATTTAAGTCTCAGATTCAGATTCTTTCTATGAAGAATCAGAATCATTCTATGAGGAATCAGATACCACTAGTGGCATTAATGGTTTTCATTCACTCCACAGATAAGTCATTTGTTAAAAAATTGCGCTGTATTCTTTTGATTCACTAAAAAGAACTAACTTAAAAATATCAGACTTTTTAGAGCCATTCGTTCAGAAACTTTTGGCCAATCCGTTTTGTACATCTCTAAAGTTGTTAATGCGTAAAAGTGTTTCCATGTTTTATCAATAGGCTAATATTATGCATTTCAGTATCCAAACATGCAAAAATGTGCACACTTTTAAGTATAAATATCTATGGTATGAATCCAAATGAAATCACACTGAGCACTATGACCCTCTCTATTTGAAAAAAAAAAAATTCAATCCCTCTGTTCTTTCAGCTTTCAGCTGTTTTGTTCATTCATTTTTCTCCTGGAATTAAAAAAAAAAGCTGAGCTTTACACATTTACTTTGTAAAATGACCCACCTGCTTGGAGGCTAATTGCATTAGAAATATAAGCGGTATTATGTGGCTATCATTTATGATGTGGCTGAAAATAGAACCACTAGGTGACTATTAGTACTAATTATGATACATTTGCAATCTTTCTATATAAGTGAACACTGTGTTCAAGCATGGCTGGCTCTCAGATGGAGGATGCTATATTCTTATTTACTTTTAAAAAAATCAGTTAATTGCAGTTAAAGACTGATTTTATGTGAATCTTTAAAAAGATAATGTATGATATAATAAAGATTGTTTGTTACTGATGGTTTTGTTCTTCTCTTCAGCATCTTTGTTATCTGAAGGAGTTAAATGTGCTGAAAAACAACCGCTCAAGCAGAAGACTGAATGGCTAATAGAAATGCTAAATTCATCTGAATGTCTCCCATGGATGTGCTGATCAAATTAAAGATTGTAAACCATAAAGAACTGGAGCTCCCTTGTCAGTCTCACTGCAGCAGGGTTTATTCTGGAAACATTACCATGTATGAGCCCATATGAATTTATTCATAAACACTATTGGTTCTTGTTTGAGTCGTTTTATATGTTGTAGGACCAAAAGTGCATTGTGAGTATACAGTTGCAGAAGAAAGTCTGTGAATCATTTAACTTCACTACTATTTAAAAGGTTTTTAAGGAAATTAATACTTTCATTCAACAAGGATGCATTAAATTGATCAAAAGTGACTGTAAAGACAAATAAATGTATCAAGATTTCCACAAAAATATTAAGTATCACAACTGTTGATAATAATATGAATCTGCATATTAGAATGATTTCTGAAAGGTCATGTGACACTGAAGCCTGACATTATGCATGCTGAAAATTCAGCTTTGCCATCAAAGGAATAGATTACACTTCAAAATCCGCCACAGAATAAAACATTTTAAAAGATAATTGCTACTTTTATCTCACAATTGCGAGTTTACATCTCGCAATTCTGAGAAATAAAGTCAGAATTGCGTGAATTTAAAGCCACAGCTGCGTATTATAAAGTCAGAATTGCGAGATATAAACTCAATTGAGTGTTATAAAGTCATAATTGTGAGATAACTCGCAATTACGAGAAATAAACTCGCAATTCTGACTTTATGACACGCAATTGCGAGTTTATATCTATGAGATCTTTTCTCAGAATTGTGAGATTTAAACTCGCAATCGTGAGTTATAAAGTCCAATTCTAAGGGGAAAAAAAGACTGACTTTTTTCCTCAGTATTGCTTGTTATATCTCACAATTTTGACTTTATAACACACAATTGCGACTTTATAACATGCAATTCTGAGAAAAAGTCAGAATTGTGAGATAAAAAACTCACAAGTCAAACAAACATATTTTCACGTCTTTACATGTTATAGCCATTCATAGTCATTAATTGTCTTTAATAACTGCTTGACCATCCTGTGGCAGCAATAACCTCCACTAAACATTTCTAGTAATTATGATTTTTATGACATTTAAGCAGAAAGCCATGTCAATCCAAAGGATTTACGTGCTTTATACTGCAGTTTTGCCTAAGGAACTCATAAAATCAGAATATGAGGTTTGACCCAAAAATTGAACCGAACTAATTACACTGTGCAGAATCATCATTACCTATTTTCAATCTTTGAAGACAGGGGTCTATTGATTATCCTGGCACATGCCTGCATGGGTGAGTTTCTAAGCTATAATTATTAGCCATTCTTTGGCTTCTTTAAGATTTCATTACAGGCATGAAAAACTCTTTTTGATCTCTTTCCGTATATCTTTTAATCCCAGCCAATTCACTGATTACTGCTTCCTTAGTAACACGTGCCTCTCAGACAAAAAGCCAATATTAGAAAATTAAAAATGATTTGAAAGGGAAGTTGTTATCGCTCCTTCCCAGAGACGCTTTAATGTAGCTCAATTGATGCATCACATTTTCCATTAACTTTTGCTCCTGAGGTTGGTTATAAATACTCTTTTTCATTTAGATAGAACAAAAGTCTGAGTAAGTTGTGCGTTATATGTTGCTGGGTCATCCCTAGGTTTTGTGACAAATATTCATTCATTCATTCACTCACTCATTCCTTTTTATCAATGGAAATCCAGTCCATAAACTATGAATAAATTTCCCTCCATTCCATTTACTGCATTTCGCCTTTGCACGGCAGCATATTCTCTCCTCTTTCCTCAGTTTGCCAAAGCCAGTTATGGAGTCACATAAGGAGGCGGGGGTCGTGTTGTATGACTAGCATGACTTGACACAGTCCCTCTGATCTGAA
Organism: Rhinichthys klamathensis goyatoka; assembly: GCF_029890125.1. Lineage (NCBI taxonomy): Eukaryota > Metazoa > Chordata > Actinopteri > Cypriniformes > Leuciscidae > Rhinichthys > Rhinichthys klamathensis. Next base: position 707,474 of record NW_026606648.1, on the reverse strand, counting down.
GAGTGCTGGCTTGATTTAGTCTGCAAACAATACCGTGTTTCCCTTTGAGGTAGCATGAGTGGAGACTGACACTAATGGAGCATATCAAAGTCACCCCGAATACTCAAACGGTCTGGGCTAGTTAATGTGCACATCAAAGGCCAGTCAGTGTGCTGTCAGTTGGTCTTGGCGCACATCACAGATATTCGTGGGATAGCCAGAATTGATGTAATTGGACTCCAACTTTAGAGTTGGTGAGTATTGTGCTTGAATGGTTAATGATGTATGCAGAAGGTGTCTGCATCGTCACTCTTAAACAGAACGAGTTAAAAAACAGGAATCATTCCATAGACATGATTTTTATACTGTACAAACTGTAGGTTTATATATGTTTACACTGTTTATCTCCTAACCATAAACCTACCCATCATAGAAAACTTTCTGCATTTTTATAATTTTAAAGAACATCACTTAGTATGATTTTAAAGCTGTTTTCCTCATGGGGACCAAAAAAATAAGTACAAATGTACTGGTATTATTATCCTTGTGGGGACATAACATATGGAATACCAGGTACACCCACACACACACACACACTGCTGCTATGATGATAAGCTGTAATTTCGAACCTCATACTGTATACAGACTCTATATATAATGGCTGCCAGCTTATCATGTGGTTGCATGTGTGCAAATACAGAGGTAAATGTTTAAGTGTTGACACTGAGGTGTTTACATCTAAACAACGGTAGAAACTGCACAATATACGGTTGAGAAATAACAATGTGTGCAATACAATGTGACAAGCATATTTAATAGAACTGAGTACAACAGAATTACTAATTATTACTTATTATGAATTATTAATTCGTTTGTGTTTATTACATGAAGATGAATTACTGTTCAAAGTTCCTTAAAATTACAACATTCATGTCATTAAAAGAGGGAAAGCTTTTAATTTTAGATCTAGAAATATATTTTTATGACCAAATTATAACAAAACATTTAATTAGCAGTTGTTTTATCAGTGCTTAGTATTTAGTGACCTAATATAACTCTTTTAATGAATATATTATAAAACATCTCATTCTTTTTATTGCAAACCCCTGTGGTGGAGAATAATTAGCAAATTAGACATCGCAATGCTTGATTTTGCTTGCACTTAACTAAATAAGCTCACAAATACACACCATATAGGGGTGAAAATAGGATTTTGGCAAATATATTGTGTTTGTTTGTTTGTTTTGTTTTGTTGGAGTGCAGTTTCCTGGATGGTAAAATATTATATCATTATGCATTGTATCATTGCGTACATTGTAGCACACTGCTAGCATACACCTCCTTCTCATTCTCTCTCTTCTTGTTACTCTCTTTATTAGAGGCACAGGTATTGATCCCAGCACCCGCTATTTGTCGCTCCTCAGTAGATTTTGTGTTTCTCCACTCATCCTTTCTCCCTGTGTGGCTTTTCGTGTGGTAGCTGAATCTGTCCATGTCCTTGTTTATCACCTCTCTGTCTCTCTATTCTCATTTCGTTCCCTTCTTTCTGTCTTCATGACATGTCTCACTTCACCCACGGATTCTCAGTCTCACTCTCCTTAGCAATTATCACACAGGCAACCGGTCGGGCAGACCCAGAATGTGAGACCGGTACCTGGGTCACACTGGTTAACGCTGAGGTGGTACATGAACAAATGTAGCGGAATCGATAACTGGAAAAGGGGTAAAATTGGTGGGAACTGCCATGCTGGTATTGAGGGAATGTTAAGTGGTGTCTGAAATGAGCTGAGGGACCATTTACACAGAGGACACCTTGTTAAATCCTGAAATGAAGCTGCTCGGATGGTTTTACCTAATCTTATCAGTGGCTCCAATGGAGGGTAGATAAAACGCAAAATCCAGAACAACTGATGAGATTTTAACTTGATGTTTATTGATGTGGGCCAATCAGTGTAAAACGTACCACTCTGAATATAAAGTTCTGGTGGAGATTTTTTGGGAAATATTTGGACTGTCTACATAAGGGATTGTTGAGAAAGAGCATGTAAAACTGAGGACTAGGGATCATTATTTTTAAAAGATATTTGCTTTTTGATACCTATAACGAAAACTTGGAAGTGGCTAAAGTAAAGAATTTTGCTGTATTTCAGTGGAATAAAGTAATTTTCTGACATTTAATTAGTTTGTATTGGCCTATATTCACTTGTAATATAATCTGCAATCTAGTGTTTCTCCTTTGTTTCTTGCTGAATACACTCCAAAAAAAAATCCCGGGTTGAAAACAACCCAATTTGAGTCACTTTGGCAATAGTGCTGGGTCAAAAGTTTGTTTAAAATTACCATACTACTGGGTTAAAATTAACCCAAAATTGGTTGGAAATTACAGGTTAGAGTAATCATCAAAAAGTGGGAGACATTCAGATGAATTTAGCCACCAAAAATGGCCAAAATAGGTACAAATAATAACAACATGGACATGTGAATGAGAAAAAGTGCAGACTGAGAATGCAAATAAGACAGTTATACAGGTAAATTAAATGGCTTTTTAAGTTGCATTGAACATTGTTGAATAAATGTTGAATAACTTACGTTTCAGACCAAATTCGACCAGTTATTTTTTATTTTTTAATGGCCAGAAAATCAGGCTTTGAGTGCCGCCAAAGAACACTCAGCCTGAAAGCCTCAGTCTGTAATAAACACTGAAAGACGGGAATAAACTGTGCGCTATAGTGAATCAGCAGATTTTTACGGTCTACGTTTAAAGCATTTTTAATCATTCCTCTTAAACACCATTCCCATTCACCAGTCTCTGCGTGAGTGATTTGGTTGTGAGAGAAAACACTCCCGTTTTAAAAGAACACGCTTCTCATTGTAGTCAGTTATAAAGTTCTCTTTACTATCCACTTCGATTCGTTTTCTACTATTTTCCACAGATCCGCGAACACGGACGGATTGGCAAAATGGTTTCGGCACAGTGAACCGTTGTAAATTGCCAAACTTTGACCCAACTTGGGTCAAATCAATCCAACTTCTTTACCCAACAGTCTCAACCCAGCATTTGGGTTGAACAAATAACCCTGCATTTTTAGAGTGTAGCTTATATTCACTGACGTCATTCTTTAGCCTATTTTATTCAGCTGGATTTTTATTTAGTGTAAAAACTGACAATACATTTTTATGTGTCTTTTTTAATAGCTAAATCTCTCAACATTTGCCAATTTTCCTCCTCCTTTAAGTTTAATTGATGAAAGTAAAAATTGCCAAGAACAATAGTCTTTCCAGCTCAGCTTGTTTTTTCATATTCTTGGCTTAAGCTTTGAATAAAACTGAAGAAAATCAATCAGGAACTGAATAAACCAGGTTGTGAAATGATGAGCTGATCAACAATGATTAATGCGAGAGTAAGTTTGGCAGGCAGATGCAAATGATTGCAACATTTCTAAAATACACAAATAAAATATATACATTTATTATTTTTTTTATTTTTTTTACATAAATATAATGGTTACCCTAGCAAAACCTGTAAAGATGATCAGCTCAGTCAAAACTGTAAATGGTAACATTGCTTTCAGAAATGTCCAAAAATCATTTAAACATAAATATCAATCACACATTGAGTTGCTACTTTTTGGCATAATGCAGCCATTCCTACTGAAGGCCTGAAATGAAGTTGTGACATGTTTAATTTAATAACCTCATCCCTGCATCTGTCACATTTTGTAGGTCAGTGGATTAAAGGGGTTATGACATGTTCTTTGAGGTTCACTTATATTGTTAAGGTAGCCAAATGCCTCGTCATCTTATTAGCGAAGCGCATGAATGGATGAACGAGATTCCCTCTTTCACTACCTGCTATCTAGCGAAACCACAGCCAAGGGAAAGAGCTTGGCAGAATCAGCAGGGAAAGAAGAACCTGTTGAACTTGACTCTAGTCTGGCACTGTGAAGAGACATGAGGGGTGTAGAATAATACACCCGCTGCTGGGGAAATACCACTACTCTTATCGTTTCCTCACTTACCCGGCGGGCTCTCGCTTCTGGAGTCAAGCGCGAGTGGGCCGGTCACCTGGTCCTCCACGCCACCTGCCCAGGAACAGTGCCCCTTCAGATTCTGACCCTCTTGCTTTTCAGTAAGAGTCCACTTTTATGACATCATAGCTTAGGAAACTATAGAAACCCACTCGCTATTGCACATGAGTAAGTGTTTTAAAAGCAGTATCCATATAAAACCGTCATGTACAGACAAAGCATTATAAAATCATTTACTTACGGTCTGTAATGCAGCTGCTGTCAGATCCAGCCCAGACAGCAACATAGTGTCCGTCCCAGATGGATTCCACGTGTTCCAGATGTGGGCCAGATCTGGGCCGACACTATTTTGCTTACTGGCTGTACAGTTGGATGCTTCATCTTTCAATAAAAGTTTCTTTGCAAACTCTCCTTTACACTGTGCCTTGTTTACAATTCAAAATGCTCAGAACAAACATATAACGCTCTGACGCCATCCAGACCGCCATCCACTTGTTTTCGATGCTGGGATCCTTCTGAAGTCTATACAAAGATGCAAACGAGCTGTTTAAATTGGACAAAGCATACGTTCATTCAGTCTTCCATTTGTCCTGTCGACAGACTTAAGTGTAGACAGCGTCAGTGATTCTAATTAGTACTATTTGCTTTTGACGCGACACGACACACATCCAGTTTAGGCAAATGTCAGCCGTTAAGTGGCTGAAATCCCACAATATCAAAATGTTAAATAAATGCTTTGTTTATAATGAGGAGGATGTTTTAATATATGAAACTTGCTAAATGTGTTAATGGAACAAAGACATCTTATATGTCAAAACATCAAGGCAAATTTAATTTCTCATGTCATGCTCTCTTTAATGTAATTACAGCAAATTAAAGGGACCATATGTAAGAATTTTGTAATAAAATATTCAAAAATCACTTGCACAGTGTGATATATTTTCTGCAGTTCTGTACTTACAATATCCCAAAAGTCTCCAAAGATTTTTTATTTCAGAGAAATTCCAATTTTAAATAAGTGGCCGTCCCGGAAAAAAATGTCGCCTGTCAATGACGCAATATCCGCGCTATCCTCGGTTTCCGTTCATACTGCCATAGCCCTGACGTAACCATGGCAACAGACGTGGACAACTGCGTAGTGCGTAACGTTTAGCGGCACGCAGTTCTTGTTTCTTTCAAACATAGACCATGGCAAGCAGCCGAGAGCTCCACGTCCGCGACTAACTTGGACTTGACAGAGCTTCACGAGTCACGACTTGACAGCTTTATTAGACAGGTGAGCAAATGTACATAAAATAAATCAATGTTATATAACGCTCAACATGATGAAATGTTAGAATATGGTCAGTATGTTCTTCTAATGTTGATCTAGCTGTTACTGCTAGTTTCGTATAGCAAACGAACTAACACGTAGTATAACATTATAACTTTCAACACACATTTAAATGCCGTTTAGTGTGATAGTGTAATGTTAGACCAAGTGAAGCAGCGCTGCGTTACAAGTTTAATTCGTCTAATAAACTGACCTGTGTGAGTAATCCAGCACTTGCGGGTAGTTCGGTAGAATTAAATGTTCTTATTCCTTTATATTCGCGGGACTCGCGTGTGATATCTGTCTCTTTAGCAATCGCGACCCTCTTCATACCACTGTAATGTTAAAAAACATGAATGTTTGCACTCATCCATAAACATTAGTAGATCCATCAGCTTGACAGCAAGTCCCATCATTCAGCTCATCACTGCGTCATAAACCTACGCCTTTGTTATTGTTGGAAACTGCGCCCTCTTGTGGCGAAAAAAACCTACATATTGTGCCTTTAACTGTGAATAGAATTTAAGTCTTTGAATAGTGTTTATGTTTTTGCTCTGCATATTTTGCAAGCTGTTTCATAAAGCAGTGAAAAGGTGAATTGTTATGCAGTATTCTTTTATAATGCGAATGATATAAGTATATATTATAATAATAGTTTTGTATGTCAGGTGCCTCCAATGGCAAATGTATGCAGTATGTGGAGGTAGCCCATTTGTTTAGTGTTGGGAATAGTGCCGCGCTCACAAACATAAACACTGGGCTCAAAGAGGCGGAGTTGGCTGTCAGGATACACACAGGAAACTGACAGGTATTTACACAATGTGTACTAATAACATCATCATGTCTGTCTGCTGCAGAATGGGGTGTAGCAGTACTTAACTTCAAAAGCATGGGGGACTTTTCTAGGAATTGTTCCAACTGACTGTTTTTCAAAGCCAGGAGAGCTGACAGGCTCGGAGAGAATATCCAACACTGCCTGCCTGTGTGTGTGCACGAGGTTGGCGTAAACTACACACACACACCTGCTGTGTGCGAGGCCTCTGACGTTATTACCAAAAAAATGCAGCTTTAAGAAAATGTGCCAGTAATGTATTGAATGCACAGAAATGTTAAGCATTTTGTATAAACATTAAAAGGGAGACTTCACCTAAAATCTTGTCATTTCCTCATCCTCGTGTCATTCCAAACCCATGGAAGCTTGTTTCTGCCAAGAAATAAAAGATGTAAAAAATGTAATTGTGACTTTTTATCTCACAATTCTGAGAAATAAAGTCCAAAACAGCTAGATATAACCTCGCAATTGCGAATTATAAAGTCTGAATTGCGAGATATAAACATGCAATTGTAAGGGGGGGAAAAGGCTTTCAGAATTGTGAGATTAAACATTGCAATTACCTTTTTTTATTCCGTGGCATAAACAAGATTCCATACAAGACTGTATATCACAAAAGGTGAAATTTTGAGCATTATACTGGTCGCTCTTTTCCAAACTTTGAAAAAAGGATGCCAAAGTGGAGTCACATGATAGTTTTGTGTGAGGAACAGACCTAAAATGAAGTCATGAGAGACAAATCAATATTTGCAATGAATCAGTTGATCCAGTTCACAAAACCGGTCTAAATGACTAGCTTGCGAATGACTGATTTGCTCACTGGAGTGAAGGATTATCACTGAATGACTGAATGACGGCTGGTTTTTGGCTTTTGGCTTTGTTTTTGTTTTTTAATTATCGACATTAGCCTGGGCTCTGTTGGTATCCTAGGCGAGATTTTACAGTAGATAGCACCCCAACAAGCCTTTATTTGCACCTCTTCCTGCTTTGTGCACCTGATCATTTTCTTTTTTCACTCCTCCAAAGGATAAGTTGCCAAGTAACACCAGCTGTGTGTTAGTTACTTGAGTTACATGTGTTTTTGGCAGAGTTGAAAGAACTGATTCACCTGTCCTGCTCTTAGATGGTTTAACAGAAAAACTTTAACTTGAACATTTGGAGTTGCAATTTCCATTTACATGCAGCAAACTATGAAGCAGATATTGAGGTTGTAACATGGGAGAGAAGGCAGATCTCATTCACACTGTAAATGTCACAGAGCTTTCGGATTGTCCCCACTGCGCATATCAGATTTAGCACGATTGATGAATCAGATTTGCTCAGAATATATAAAATACGTCTATTTTTTTCTGTCACAGGGTGCTTGTTGTTTGTGTTGTGATGGAAATGCAGTGTGTGTATGACTCAGTCATGTGTCATCCATTCTCTGAAGAACAACTCTTCTGTTCTCAGCACTCAAGCACTGTAAAACAATTGGACAATGCACGAGTGCATTAAACTAACATAAGCCAGTGTTTGTAAATTCATTAATGTGAGGCTTTAGTCAATCAGAGAGAGCCATACACTCCCACATGCAAACTCTCACTATTCACTTTTAACTCAGCACTTAGCAGACACTCTCTTCTTTTATATCTTTCACACCAGCCATCCACATACACACAAACTTTTTATAACTAAAAGTTTATATCAACTTATAGGGATAGTTCACCAAAAAGTGAAAATGCTGTCATCATTTACTCACCCTCATGTCGTTCCAAACCTATAAGACTTTGGTTGATCTTCAAAACACAAATTAAGATATTTTTATTTAAACCTGAGAGGTTTCTGTCGCTCCATTGATAGTCCAGGTAACCAAAATGTCTTGTGAAGAGATATCGCTTATACAGTATGATGACCAGATTTAACTTTAGGCTTGTATTCACATTTAAACACACATAGAGCGCATCACATATGGTAAACACAGAAGCTCATGTGTGCGTAACGTGCTAAAACCAACCACATGTTTGAGCTTCTGTTTCCCATGTGTGATGTGCTCTATGTATGCGTGTCGATCATTGTTTAGATGTAAATAAAAGCCTACATTAAATCTGTTCACAATAAGGCGATTGTCTCTTCACCAGACTTGGATTAAACCACTTGGATTAGTTTTAGGATGCCTTTAAGACATGTTTGGTTCCTCTAAGTTTTGGTTACCTTGACTTTCAATGGAGGGACAGAAACCTCTCAGGTTTCATTAACAATATTTTAATTTGTGTTTAGAAGATTAACCAAAGTCGTATGGCGTTGGAACAAGACAAGTGTGAGTAAATGATGACAGAATTTAAATGTTTGGGTGAACTAACCCTTTAAGCATACGAGAGTAGGCTAACATTTTGCTTTTTCCAATAACAAGCTATTTGTAGCATTAAAAGTGATTAATTTTAGATTAGGGGGTGGTGATGGCGCAGTGGATAAGACACATGCCTTTGATGTGAGAGACCTGGGTTCGAATCCACTGTGAGACACCAATTTGTCCCTGAGCAAGACACTTAACCCCTAGTTGCTCCAGAGGCGTGCGACCTCTGACATATATAGCAATTGTAAGTCGCTTTGGATAAAAGCGTCAGCTAAATGAATAAATGTAAATTAATTTTAGACCTTTCAGTAAATCAATCAGATTTTACTGTTTTGTGAAATAATTTGTTTAAAATGTATGATATTCATATGCTTAGTATATTTTAAAATGTTATGTATTCCTATAATGGGAAAGCTGAATTTTCAGCAGCCATTACTCCCGTCTTCAGTGTCACCCAAACTTGTATATGGTGCATATAGTCACTTCAGCTTCATGTTCTTTTTCTAAACTACAAATTACTATTAAAAATACTTTCCCCACAAGAGTAACTCGGCTGTAGTTTAAATTACGAGTAGCTCGGATCTAGGCAAGCAACCATTTCAAAGCAAGTTCTCCAACACTTCACACAACCAACCCACACCACCATCGTACGACCACATACACACATACCGCCCTCCCAGACACTCTCAAGTGGCACCTCGGAATGAGGGACGGGGGAACATATGCTCCCCTGCTGATAAACAAGGTGCTCCCTAGTTGGCTGCAATCTGAGGCAGATTGGACTCCAGTTAAAAGAGCACGCTGGCATGTAAATGAACCAGAGGGGGAGGCCATGATCTGTGGCATCCTCCCTACTGGCACTCGGTAATGAGGCAGCAGTAGTGACAGGACAAACCCTGCAGAGTGACTATATCACATACATGTGCCCATCGCGAACCCGTATGGTTCTGTCCCGTGCCCGCTCCACAGCTGAGGTCAACTCAATGTCATTATGCACTGGATTTAACTAGTTAAATACATTAAAAGTTTCTAAACATTGGATAATGTCTGCTGAAATGTAATTTTTAAGGGATAATCCACGACGCAAAGTGCCTCCACGAACTGCATTAAAATTGTGTGATGCACACCTAGACGTGTATTATCCCGCTTATACTCTACCATGGTTACTCGACAACACTGACAAGTTAAAGCTGTCGTCGATGTTTGCCGTACAAAATGTGACTGGAAGGGTTCAAATGATGTCAGTTAATATAATATTCGTCAGTTAAGGCTCATTAGATCTAGCACTCTGCCTGATTTAAATCAGACACAAAGATTTATTTGAATTTATTTGAATGAATTATTAAGAGAGAGAGAGATGTGCATGTAAATTACTTGCGTCTGTGCAGCGTCTCTCTCTAATAAAAGTGAATATGTGAGTTTAATTACTTCAAAAACAGTGATGTTACCCCCTCGTTGCTGAGTAATATAATTAAGTGATTTATTAATAAATTATAATGAAGCTAATTTATTAATAAATCTCGTGGTGCAGCGTTGATAAGTGTACGCATGCAGCGCAATCTCCCATTTCTCTGTGTGTGTGTGTGTGTGTGTGTGTGAGTGAGTGTGTGTGTGTATGCATGGGAGCTTCAATGAAGGCAGCAAATTATTATAGAGCGGTCATTAAAGGTGCTCTAAGCGATGTCATGTGTTTTTTAGGCCAAAACATTTTTTGTCACATACAGCAAACATCTCCTCACTATCCGCTGGCTGCCTGTCCCCTGAACACACTGTAAAGAAACGCGATCTCTGTAGACAGCCCATGCTTCACAAACAGCACCAAAAACAAACTGCAGCGACCCGCTCCCCAAAACATAACAAACTGTTCCAGCCAATGACCGACAAGAAGGGTTTGGGGGTGTGGTTTGGGGGGTTAGTGTGCGGATGAGGAGGAGGGAGGGTCTAGCTAGCCTCCGTTTTGTTTGACAATAGTTCGAACGTCAACAAGAAGTGACGTCACCCAGGATCGCTTAGAGAACCTTTAAACTGACTATGTGCATCACACGTTTTGAACGCACACTTAACAGCCAATCAGAACAGAGTATTCAGACAAATCATGGTATAAACAATAATACATAATTATTTATATTAAGTGATCAAACATCTTTATTATACTTTTGTTATTTTAAAATATGTACTCAATGACACTTTTTAAGACATAAGTTTATTAATTCCCCTAAGCCATTAGCTGAAAGTATCATGTTTCTTATAATTAAAGAAGCATTTTATGTTGTAAAACATGCATTAATTATAAGATTTCTTTGGAGATTAGTTCTATTAAATGTTAACGAATGAAAAGCCTACTAGACTGCTATGTCCAGCAATGTAAATTGAATAAATTCTCTTTATAACTAAATGTGGTTTGATGTTTTAATAAGTGTTAAGATGTAGCAGCACTGCAAAGATAATTGCAAAGGAACTTCCCCGATTGCTTTAATCTCTCCAGCCTACATCCATTGTGATCTGAAATTAGGCGACCACAAGAGGCAGGAACTGAAGGATTTGTGTTGCAGCCAAAGGAATGGGTGCGATAACGCACTTTACTGTGCCTTGAAGGTCTTCTATATAATCTAGCATGTGGACAGCATATAAACATATAATATAATATTATATATAATATATATTTGCATGCCAAGATGATTTTATTTTTTTAATTTAATATTTTATATATATATATATATATATATATATACATTTTAGGATACATTACAAAAAAATTAAATAAAATAATAATACAGACAGAAAATAACAGGAACAGTGGGAGACAAAAAGACACTAAAATATGTAAAGGTAAACAGATACTGAAGTCCCACAAGAAAGAAAAAAAAAACGTACATGTGCAATCCAATACAATCCTGAATACAGTAAACCCAATTATATATTGGCCAGACAATAGAGAAGTATTATCATCATCTAGGCTGGTGATTGGTGGTGATTGGTGGGATGGGGTCTAAAATCAAACACAGAGAGCCGGGTCAAGCTGGAGAGTTTGGACATGTTCACGCCAAGATGATTTTAAAGAAAATATAAGATTATAGATTTAAGATTATAATCGTTTTAAACTTTTCTATCATTTCTTCAATAAACTTTTCCCTAATTTTGAGTTTGGACTCATTATGTTTTGTCATCACCTGCCTTCATGACTCATTTGTTGTCACGGACACTAATCACGTTCATCTGTGCTTTCATCAGTCACCATCATTAACACCTGTATATATGTTCAGTTCTGTTTCAGTTCAGTGTCTGGTATTGTCTATGTTCAGTGTGTTGCTATCCGTTTGCCTTCCTGTTAGATCTTTAGAGAATAAACCTTTTGAATTGAATCGTATACGTCTTCCTCAACTGTCTGCCAGCAACCACCCGTGACAATAATAATGACCACCGACGATAACAAAGATGTATCAGATTTTTAAAAATATTTGGTAACACTTTACAATACGGGTGCACTAATAAGCATTAATTCAGGCTTAACTAATGCACAGATAATACTGAATTAATGTGTAACTAATGATTATCTAAGCTATTCATTAATGATTACCACATTAGGAACTAATTAAGAGTCTGTAAGGTTAATGTATTAGTTCATACATGAATTGTTATTAATTAAATATGTAATTGTGGATTAATTCCCTAATAACTCATTTTTTTAACTAAATAGTGTTAATTAATATGTTAATTACCAGAATGAGCCAAAGCCTTGCATTTCAACTTCCAGATAATACACTAATATGCATTAATACATGATTAATTACTTCATTGTTAGTGCAAATTCATGTGTAAATTACTACAATTACTAAATGACTAGTTAATAATGATGTGCCTCAACAAGTAAAGTCATAACATAATGATACCTGTGCAAATCATTAGCTAATGATTAATTAAAGCAGGCAACTGGTAGTTGAAGTGCATAGCTTTGACTAATTGTGGTAATTAACACATTATTTACACTATTAGTTAATAAAATATGTTATTAAGGAATTAATACACAATGACACATTGAATTAATAGCAATTCATGTATTACTTAATCTATTAATCATATAGACTCTTTATTAGTTGCTGATGCAGTAATAATTAATTAATGGTTTAGTTCTCTTATACATTAACTCATGATTATCTGTGCATTAGTTAAACATGAATTAATGCATATTAGTGCACCCGTATTGTAAAGTGTTACCAAATATTTAGTATAATATATTTTGCGATAACAACTGTCTGGATGTACATTATCCCTTACTTTTTTCTCTTTTTTTATCAAACAATCACTGTCAACTTTCTTCTTTTTTTTTCTTTTTTTTTGTTGACATTTTTCCAAAGAAGTTTGTATTTAGTTGATGATGATGGAAAAGGGCCAGCCAAGGCTTTTGTAATTTCTTCTGCAAAAAGTGAAAAAATGTATTTATATTTTAATTTATGTAAGTTATTAACATTTAATAATTTATGGAAAATTTAGCATGTGTTATTTTGTTTATTGAAGTAAAATTAACTATATTTGTTTTATCTTTTTTTTTTTTTTTTTTTTTACAATAGTTTTGACTTAGAAAGGCCACTGTAAATGATTGTGTTTTTGTTGTTTTGCTTTTTATTTTTGTCAAAATCAGATTTTTTTTCATATATTTCAGATGTGCCAGTGGTTAGCATGTGTCGCTGACGCTAATGAGACAATGTGAGTCGGCTTTCTCAGTCATGTTCCCTTTTCTCTGTCTCTGACCATCCCGCTATAACCAGGTACACTGCAGAAGTCGTCGGATCACTGTTCTTCTTACACTACACGACTGTCTGGGGTGCTGTCGTATGCACATTACACATCAGATCAGCGACAGGGCACATTACACAACATTTCAATAGGAAGAATTGCCAACAGCTCTGTCTGGTCAACAAACTATGTTTCACACCAAACACACATGAGAAGTGATACAGGAAATAACATTTGAGACAGGAGTTTTCGCGCGAGACCAGATTTCTTCTTGTTAAAATGATGCACATAAGAAGCTTGTGATCTAAGTTGCCATGTGCGACGATTTGCAGTGGAAAAAAAGAAGAATATGAAGGAGATAATGGTTGCTTGCAGAAGCTTTGCTTGCTGGTCGATGTTCTGTTGCAGGTCTATGACTCCTCCCCCTAAACTTTCCCTTACTCTGTATCTTGAGCTCTTATTGGCTGTAGGTCATCATGCATCATAGGTATTTAGCATGCAAAATATTTCATGGGCATCTGAGACAAAAAGGGCACTTTTCTCAGATCGCGTCTTTGAACGGCGAGTGAAAATTGGGGCTAAAATCGTGCAGTGTGTACCCGGCGTAAGAGCTACTGAATGACTTTTTACTCACGAGCCAAAGAGACTTAACTTACTGTCCTGTTTCATCTGTAAAAGATTCATTTTCCAATTAATCAAAGGTCAAAGTCTTTACCACCTGACCATATATCATTAATAGGGTGTTGTATCTGATCACCCTCATGTCTGCCGTCTTAATTATTATTTGGCAACAACAACACAATTATCTCTGTATTATTCCCAGTGCAAAGCTTCAATGCGTTCATACTGTATAATCAAAGCAGTCAACTTTTTTTTTATTATTCTTATGGTCAGGGATTGTTAAATGCAGGGACATGACCTTTTATTTTTAGTTTAGTTTAGTTTAGTTTAGTTTAGTTTAGTAATCATGCAACTCAATTATCAAAAATACAAAAAAATGTTGAGGGTTTTGAAAGTTCCATTTAAAGTCCCCATGAACCGGAAGTAGCGACTGATTTTACTTCAGTGCTGTGACGTATTTCCAAGTGAAACGGAACATTGAATAGAGGGCGTGAAACATTGAATTTACTTTAGCGCATCTCCTCTCCATCCCTCGCTCATAGCAGACTGACGGTTGGAGGAGAGTGGTTAAGCGTTTTCAACCCAAGCCGTCAAACTTACACCATCGGAAAAGAGACGCCATTTCAGACAGGAAGTAACTTTTCAGATTTTGATTACAGATTACCACGACAAACAGTTTGTTTCTGTGTATGAACTTGCACAAATTAATTGTTCACCCTAAGACCAGTAATGTGTGCTGACAAAGTAAATAGGGTAAATTATTTTGATTTCATGAGGACTTTTAAGACTCACTTGGCTCACATGTGAGTGAGCGATAATGGAAAGGAAGAGAGGGAGAGCAGGACAGAAGAGGGGAGGAAGTGATGTGATTGCAACACACTGCTCCCCAAGGTCGCCTATAATGGATGACTGCCCACTCAAGCCTCTTATTCTGCATTCAATCAGACCACCAATCAATTATGAGAATAGCACAAATGCCTCCCTGGCCTTTATCACAATACAGTCAGAGCTGCAGCACCTCTGCTCCAGGGAAGAGAATCAGCGCACGGCTTGAGCTACTGTTGTCTTTGACTCTCTGATGCTTCCTGATTTGGGCTTTTTTTTTTTTTTTTTTACGAGAGCATCTGCTTCAGGAACAGTTTGAACTTTGGATGGTAGCTGTGTGGCTTTATGGAGGGCTGCTTGATTGCTTTTACATGTGCCAAATGTTTGTGCAAGCCAGACTACATTTCGGAAGAGCAGCTTTGAGTCGGTTAATTTAAAGGGCCACTTCCAGGTTTTTCCAAATGACTTCAATCCGGAAACATTCACTGGAACTGGAACATGACTTTACATTGGACTAAATAACCTGAACACAGAGGGGGACCTCCTCATTTCCACACGCCACTGATCTTGACATATGGGGGCTGTGGTGCTCCACAGGGACGCAGGTTCAAGTCCCAATTCGACTCCCCCTCTCTCCTCAGTGATTGCATTTCACTCTCAACTATACGATTTTAAAAAAGGGCAAAATTCTTTGCTTTAAAATATATTTGTGCTTTCCAAGTTCAAGTGCTCTTGTCGGTTTGAGATTATAGGGGTAATGAAATCCTGTGCTTGATTCTTAGGCTCTATAGGGTTTAAATGGAAGTCTTTTATAATACTAAAAGATGGAATTATCTCTTAAGGGGGTATTGGATTTTGGAGTATGGTTGTGATTCAGGATTTTATACGCTTTTTGACTGGCTATTGTGCAACACAACTCAACAAGTTCAATTAGCTTTGAAACCGATTAAAAAAAATTCATTTGGTGAATTCATGTGACAACTATAGTTACTACTTAAAAAAAGTAATCTATTTACATAACTTGCGTTACTTTTGATGTAATGAATTTAAAATCACTAAGTCATTAAATCGTTTAAATATCTGATTGGACTATTACCTCATTTCACTCTGTAGTAAAGCTGCAGATGCAATAAAACGTCCTGAAAACAGAAATGTGAAGCTTTTTGTCACGTTACACAATTTTACTGGTACTCAAACAAAATGAGCACAGACGTGTAGGATGACACTAACAGATATTATTTACGCATTCCCTGAGGAAATCTATTGAAATCATTTCCTTCGCTTCTGCTTCTAATGTGTCAGGCTCTCAAAATTAGCTATTGTTCTGGCTTCTTTAATGATAAGATTATAAGAGGAGACGGCTCTGACAAATGTGACGCGAGTGAGACGGATATCTTGTTGATTTCACCACCTCACTCTCCTTGGCTTTGTTCACACCGCACATAAATCCAATTTATTTTTCACAACTTTATTACCCACTGTCATTTTGTAAGTGCTGTAATCAGATTTGTTTGTTTAAGCAGTGTTGTCGATATCCGATATACAATATCTACACAGGTTGCTATAGTGATGGCTGAAGCATCAGCATAACAGTGTTCATCGTCATCTCCCCTGCAGTGCTAAACTCATAAGGCGCATCAGCAACACGAACATCTGAGGGATCACTGTATTTACACAGTCACATATGCTGTGCCTGAAACTGTTTGCTTGTTCGGTGCGTAGTAAATTCCACAGGTGAGCGTAAATGATTGAATTCAGCCACTGCTGCAGACATTATTGCTTATATAGGTTACATATGCAGGTTAGCAACAAAAAACACTTCCAATCTCATTACAAAAATCTGATTTTACTCATATTTCAAAACATACATGGATGTGATTTCATGTGTTTTTTTTTCTATGCAGCAACATTTTTTTTCCATGTAGAAATCCACATTTCAAAAAGAACATTTTTATGTTTTTATGTGTTCTTTCTGTCAGTTATTACTATATTTTATTATATTTTTTTATAATATATTATAACTTTTATGTGATTTAATATATATATACTATATACTATACTCGTCATTTTATTAGGTACTCCTGTTCGATTGCTCGTTAAAATGTCTAATCAGCCAATCACATCGCAGAAACTCATCTATATATGACCACGTAGACATGGTCAAGACGATTTGCCAAAGTTCAAACGGAGCATCAGAATGGGGAAGAAAGGTGTTTTAAGTGACTTTGAACGTGACATGGTTGTTGGTGCCAGACGGTTGGTCTGAGTATTTTAGAAACTGCTGATCTACTGAGATTTTTACACACAACCATCTCTAGGGTTTACAGAGAATGGTCAGAAAAAGAGAAAATATCCAGTGAGCGGCAGTTCTGTGTGCAAAAAATGCCTTGTTAATTTCAGAGGTCAGAGGAGAATGACCAGACTTGTTCGAGCTAGAATTCAAATAACCACTCTTTACAACCGAGGTCTGCAGAAGAGCATCTCTGAACTCACAACACGTTGAATCTTGAAGCAGAGATGAGCTACAGCAGCAGAAGACACACCGGGTGCCGCTCCTGTCAGCTAAGATCAGGAAACTGAAGCTACAATTCACACAGGCTCAACAAAATTGGACAATTAAGATTGGTAAAACGTTGCCTTTTCTGATGAGTCTTGATTTCTGCTGCAACATTCAGATGCTAGGGTCAGAATTTGGCGTAAACAACACTCCATCCTGCCTTGTATCAACGGTTCAGGTTGGTGCTGGTAGTGTAATGGTGTAGGATATTTTCTTAGCACACTTTTGGCCCTTTAGTACCAAGTGAGCATCGTTTAAACACCACAGCCTAGTATTGTTGTTGCTGACCATGTCTATCCCTTTATAACCACAGTGTGTCCATCTTCTGATGGCTACTTCCAGCAGGATAACAAACTAAAATCAGCTCAAACCGGTTTCTTGAATATGACAATGATGTGCAGCCGACAAATGCTATCATATCAATATGGAGCAAATCTCAAAGGAATGTTTACAGCACCTTGTTGAATCTATGCCACAAAGAATTAAGGCAGCTCTGAAGGCAAAAGGGGATCCAACAGTACTAGCCAGGTGTAAGGTAGACCAGATCTAATGATTATAGTCAAATCTTTGTGGTACAAGTATGCCAAACTGTCTAGGTTCATGCGGCTTTACCATCAGGCCAAACAGAACAAACAAACCAGAGTCCAAACTTCTTGAAACAGAAACGTCTTCCTTAAATAAAATAGATCAAATTAATAAAACAGCGGGCAGAGTTTTTCATAGTGTATCCAGATTGCGATTGACTTCTCCTCCGTGCTGAGCCACGAATCCTGCTCTGGACGTCAAAGTTTATTGATAAATCTGCAGTCCACATGTGGGAATGTGTGAAAGCCACTCTCTTGATCTGAATCAAACTTTTCAGAAGTGAAGACCTGCACCAGGCCTGTGCATTGAACTTTTGATCAACACTGTCTAGAAAAACTGTGAGAAACTGTGAGCTCCTCTTCTCTCTCTAAATAGTGAATTATCTTTTTCATCACGTTCCTTCAGTAACTTACTGCCCAGGGATCATACTCTTTTGTCTGAATGATATATTGACTTTTTAGCAGTGCCTGTTAAGTTCAGCATTAAGTGAAATTCAAGGATTAGGATTTTTCAAAAAAGAAGATCATTTACTCATGTCATGTCTCATCTCATGTTTTATTTTCCATGCATTTACAGTGGATGAGGATCAAAACATTAAAGCATCAAAAGAGTCATTAAAAACAGTACAACTTGTGCGCATTCTTTAAAGTCATATGATTGCTTTGAATGAGGAACCATCAAAAATGTATATAAAGATTCCTTAAAAACTTGATGAAAAAAACTATTAAAGATGATTGGTTTGATTATTGAAATGAAATTAAACTGAAATAAATTAAAATATAAATATTAGATGAAAAACTTTTTATTTAAAACTTTATCAACTCGCTGAAATGAAATAAGTTAAAGGTACAATATGTAAGAATTTGTAATAAAATATCTAAAAAAAATCACTTGCACAGTGTGATATATTTCCTGCAGTTGTGTACTTACAATATCCCAAAAGTCTCCAAAGATTTTTTATTTCAGAGAAATTTCCATTTTAAATAAGTGGCCGTCCCGGAAAAAAATGTCGCCTGTCAATGACGCAATATCCGCGCTATATCCTCGGTTTCCGTTCATACTGCCATAGCCATGACGTAACCATGGCAACAGACGTGGACAACTGCGTAGTGCGTAACGTTTAGCGGCACGCAGTTCTTGTTTCTTTCAAACATAGACCATGGCAAGCAGACTTTGGGACAAACAAGGAGAACTAAAATGAGGATCAATATCAGCGTGGCGTTTTTGAGATGCCGAGAGCTCCACGTCCGCGACTAACTTGGACTTGACAGAGCTTCACGAGTCACGGCTTGACAGCTTTATTAGACAGGTGAGCAAATGTACATAAAACAAATCAATGTTATATAACGTTAGCTCAACATGATGAAATGTTAGAATATGGTCAGTATGTGATTCTAATGTTGATATAGCTGTTACTGCTAGTTTCGTATAGCAAACGAACTAACACGTAGTATAACATTATAACTTTCAACACACATTTAAATGCCGTTTAGTGTGATAGTGTAACGTTAGACCAAGTGAAGCAGCGCTGCGTTACAAGTTTAATTCGTCTAATAAACTGACCTGTGTGAGTAATCCAGCACTTGCGGGTAGTTCGGTAGGATTAAATGTCCTTATTCCTTTATATCCGCGGGACTCGCGTGTGATATCTGTCTCTTTAGCAATCGCGACCTGCTTCATACCACTGTAATGTTAAAAAACATGATTGTTTGCACTCATCCATAAACATTATTAGATCCATCAACTTGACAGCAAGTCCCATCATTCAGCTCATCACTGCGTCATAAACCTACGCCTTTGTTATTGTTGGAAACTGCGCCCTCTTGTGGCGAAAAAAACCCTACATATTGTGCCTTTAAGTACTTAAGGTACTAAAATTGCTAAAACTAACACTGAAATAGAAAATAAAGCTAAATAGAAATATTTAAAAACAAAAGAACATAACGAAATTACTAAAACTTAAATTAAAATTAAATTAAAACTGAAAATATATATTTTGTTAAGAATAATTTGTTATGAATAATACGAAAATAACACTGCTGCTACTGAATCGAGTTAGTGAATTGAATCAAGAACCAAGGATTTGATTTGTGAACAAATCATTCAGGGGTGCGTTTCCCGAAAACATCGTTAGCCAACTATGGTCGCAAGTTCCGTCGTTACCAA
The DNA here is from genome assembly GCF_029890125.1 of Rhinichthys klamathensis goyatoka. Lineage (NCBI taxonomy): Eukaryota > Metazoa > Chordata > Actinopteri > Cypriniformes > Leuciscidae > Rhinichthys > Rhinichthys klamathensis. The sequence goes on along the minus strand of NW_026606648.1, from coordinate 687,500 downwards.
TAGAGTTCAATGGAAATTGCGATCATATTTGGATAACGATGCTTTCGGGAAACGCACCCCAGATTGGTACCGTGAACCATTTAAACAATGTGACTAAATAAAATGATTCTTGATAACACACTGGGCCCTATTTTAACGATCTGAAACGCAAATGTCAAAGCGCAAAGCGCAAGTAACTTTGTGGGCGGATCCCGGCGCTGTTGCTATTTTCCCGGCGGGATAAATGCCTCTTGCGCCTGGCGCAAATCTAAAAGGGGTCGGTCTGAAGTAGCTTCATTATTCATAGGTGTGGTTTGGGCGTAACGTGAAATAAACCAATCAGAGCGTCATCTCACATTCCCTTTAAGAGCAGGCGCGCTTGTTCTAAAGCGGATTCCTATTATAACGGCGGATTTGCCAGGCGCGCGCCAGGAGCGGTTTACAGCCGAGGAGAGCAACGTTCTCGTCAGGGCCGTAAAACACAAAGAAGTGACATGGGGATGGAGAAACCCACCCAAATTAACTTCTGTTAAACAGGCGTATGATAATTTGGGTAAATGTGTAAGCTACATGTATGCTTTTATAATAAATTGTCTGTCTATCTATCTATCTATCTATCTATCTATCTATCTATCTATCTATCTATCTATCTATCTATCTATCTATCTATCTATCTATCTATCTATCTATCTATCGTAATAATGTATGATTTGCAAAAATGAAAACTGCTGCTTAGATGAGAGAATCTATGGGCCCTATCTTGCACTCGGCGCAAATGACTTTGTACACTGACGCATGTATCATTCCTATTTTGCACCCGCGCAAAGCGGACTTTTCCCTCCACAGACACACGTCGGTTAACTAAGAAATACACTTGCGCTTCCCGGGGGCGGTTCAGCGCAAAGAGGAGGCGTGTTCCGGCGCAAACTTTCCCTCATGCTATTTTGCTGTTCTATAAAACAATTGCGCCACTGACCAGAAAAAAACTAGTCTAAAGTCAGTGGCGCGTTGCGCGTTGTTCATTATGCTATTTTAAGGGCGCATGCTTGGCCATAATCAATGTAGCGTGTGCACAACGCGCATACACTTTGATTCTCTCATCTAAGCAGCAGTTTTCATTTTTGCAAATCATACATTATTACGATAGATAGATAGATAGATAGATAGATAGATAGATAGATAGATAGATAGATAGATAGATAGATAGATAGATAGATAGATAGATAGATAGATAGACAATTTATTTTAAAAGCATACATGTAGCTTACACATTTACCCAAATTATCATACGCCTGTTTAACAGAAGTTAATTTGGGTGGGTTTCTCAAACTTTCTCCATCCCCATGTCACTTCTCTGTGTTTTACAGCCCTGACGAGAACGTTGCTCTCCTCGGCTGTAAACCGCTCCTGGCGCGCGCCTGGCAAATCCGCCGTTATAATAGGAATCCACTTTAGAACAAGCGCGCCTGCTCTTAAAGGGAATGTGAGATGACGCTCTGATTGGTTTATTTCACGTTACGCCCAAACCACACCTATGAATAATGAAGCCATTTCAGACCAACCCCTTTTAGATTTGCGCCAGGCGCAAGAGGCATTTATCCCGCCGGGAAAATAGCAACAGCGCCGGGATCCGCCCACAAAGTTACTTGCGTTTTGCGCTTTGACACTTGCGTTTCAGATCGTTAAAATAGGGCCCAAAGTGTATGCGCGTTGTGCACATGCTACATTGATTATGGCCAAGCATGCGCCCTTAAAATAGCATAATGAACAACGTGCAACGCGCCACTGACTTTAGACTAGGTTTTTTCTGGTCAGTGGCGCATTTGTTTTATAGAACAGCAAAATAGCATGAGGGAAAGTTTGCGCCGGAACACGCCTCCTCTTTGCGCTGAACCGCCCCGGGGAGCGGGTGTATTTCTTAGTTAACCGACGTGTGTCTGTGGAGGGAAAAGCCCGCTTTGCGCGGGTGCAAAATAGGAATGATACTTGCGTCAGTGTACAAAGTCATTTGCGCCGAGTGCAAGATAGGGCCCAAAGTGTTACATAGTTATAACTGTAAATGATGCATAATTGGATGCAACTAACCCCAATCCTAACCCTAGAAGTACATGCAGTTAACTATTATTACTTAAACGGATAGTTCACTTTTTTTTGGTATGTTTTAGCTTACCTCAAGGGCATCCAAGATGTAGGTGTCTTTGTTTCCGCAGTAGTTTCAATTTTTATATTTTTAGGTCAAACCGTTCTTGTCTGTCAGTCATATAATGCAGGTCTATGGTCACCACCTCAAAGAGCATGCACAGAGAAGTCCAAATTAAACATGATTTAATGACTCGTAAATGTAAGTACACATTGATGGCCTAAGACACGAAACGAGCGGTTTGTGTGAGAAAACGAACAGTATTTATATCGTTTTTACCTCTTGTAAACACAGCCATGTCCAAGTGATCTGAGGGCGCGAGCGCTTCAGTCTTTTCCGGCAAGCGCCAGAAAGCGCCGGAAGTGATCTCTCGCGCGTGTAGATCACTTCCGGCGCTTTCCGGTGTAACCTGATTCTTTTACCAATTGGTTTAGGATACTTCTCTAATGAACTCTCATGAATGTGCCAATGAGGTTTTTTTTTTTTTTTGTCACACAAAGCTATCTTCTGGCTTCAGAAGACTTGGAATATACCACTAAGAATCATACAGTCCATTTTTTATATATTGTTATGGTGCTATTGCATCTTGGAAAAGCATTCATGGAGCTGGAAAGCTTCAGTCCCTTCATTATTGCAGAGAAAAGGGCAACATTCTTCTGCATGCTTGCAAATGTCTTCTTTTGTGTTGCACGGAAGATAGAAAGTCATATGCGTTCGGAATGAAATGAGGGTGAGTAAAAAAAAAATTTTTTTAAAACCATTTTATTTTTAATGCATGTATTTGTGTTCGTATGCAGGACTATTTTGCAATGACAATTTATGAGGAGGTTCAAGAGAGGCTTTATTAAAGCGCTGTGATATTCCATTATTTAATGATGAGCAGCATGACACCACCTGGTCACGGTCCATTACACCATTTATTGAGCTTCATCAAACTGTTTGAAAAGAAAAACATAAGCTGACATTCTGTTCAGAGATGGGTGAGAGTAGCGTGTAATTGTGTTTTAAAGCAGATAGATTGAAACCATGAGCCTGCTTCTATAAATAGTTTTTATAGTGAAGCACTTTATTTATTTTGACAGTAGGTTTAGTGAAGCATAATTGGGCTGTTTGTGTTTTAACACAGTGACAGTGTCTAAAAAGACACCTTAAACGTACAGTATGTAACTTTTGGCCACCAGGGGTCACTCAATCAAAATAATAACAAAAGACGTACTTTGATGACGTCGGGAAAGTGCGTGGGCTCATGGGAGTTGTTGTCATTGTCAAGCAGCGAATCTGGCATCTCCAGCAGAAAACATGTTCACTGACGCGGTAATGTGTTATATTACATCTCTATTGTTGTTACGTTTAGTTACGGCTTTTCACTTTATATAATGTCAATCTAATGAAATAGCCGCGAGCTACAGTTAGTAAACAAACTTGATGACAGAAAGTGAGACAGAATGTTGTGCGTGTGGTCGCTATGTCAACATACCTATATGTTGAGTGACTTATATGTGACCATAATGGTGTGTTCACACCGAACGCGAATTGAGCGTCAAATACGCGTCTAGTTAGACGCTTGAACATTCGCTCGAGTTCAAATTTTTCAACTTGCGCGGAAGACATTCGCGGCACACGCGACGCCCCGCGCGAATGATGCGTCTATTCGCGTCTTTACATTGACTTTGTATGTAATCTATGAGATCAGCATCTCTCTGCAGTGCAAGCTTGTCACGAAGCTTTCGCCATCTTTCAAAGGCTTCTACAAGGTTTAAACGTCTCTTGCTTCTTCTATGGTCCCAAAATCTTCTCGGGTAATTTTTTTCACCCGTACATTTGCGCTTTGCTGAGCTGGCAGAACGTACAGTCAAAGACAAAGAGTAGTCATGATCCATTATCATACAGACTTTTTTATACGGGTGTTCCCCTTATACTGTCAGTGTTCACTGTTCCTCTTTGAGTTTGGCGGTTCCGCCGAGTTCCGCAGGAAGGAAGACGCAAACGCGGATATGATGTGATAGACGGGCGACATAACGGAAATAAAGACACGGTCCGTGTCTTCGAATTAAAATATTAATTTCTCTGGATTTAGAAGTTAATTGGAACTGTCGGGATAATGTAAATACACAACTTTAAAAAATATATAACATAGATATAGTGATTTCTTAAATATTTAAAGCAAAAAAATTACATATTGGGGTCGGCGGTCTCGCCGGCGATACCAGCTCACTTTTTTCCTTATCAGTGCAAAAGAGACTCAAATTACTCTGTTAATTTTGATCTTACTTACGTGTTGTACATCATTCGATCCTGTTAAGTTTGTATTTTTTTTGTGGAACCTCATAATAAAAACAAAGTGTTGTGCTTTTCGCCTCATAAAGAAAAATAAACATGATGCGCGTTCTGCGTTCTCTCTGTCAGTGAAGTCCATTCTGAAACGCGTCCGAAAAATCATCTGTAACTCTGCAAATACTCAGTCAAACAGGTATACAGGCACACAGGCATGAAGCCTGAATTATCTTCTTTTAAATGAAGTAACTTATATAAAAAAAAATTTTTCTCATTTTATGTAATCTGTACGAAAAGAGAGAGATGATAGTCGTTCTCGTCTTAGCTCATTAAAGTTAATTTGACCACGCCCACGGAGCGCGCGCTCTATTCAAACACAAATGCTCTGAGGCGATCCACGCCCACACATCAGCTGGATAACCCACCGAAAGAGACTCAGATTTACGACGCTGTGAGGAATAATACTATCTTAATAATAATCCTGGAAAAAATTACCTCAGAAGTACAGGTAGTTTCATTTGGAGGAGCAACGGATCCAGCCGAGGAATAGGTACATTCTTTATTTTCAAGTGCTTTGTGCTAATCGCGATATGGAATAGTGTCTGTAAACAAAAAGACTGTTTGAATCGCGTTTTAGTGTGTGAATGAATGAACAGCTTTTACCTAACTATATTCCAATACTGAGATGAGTAAAAATCGACTGAAATATGTTGAAATAAAATATTTTTGTATAAGCAACGTATTAAACTGCAAATTAACATTTATATGTCCTAATCATAAAAACGATATGTTACATATGAAAGACAAGATGTCGTTTTTACTGTAAAATACTGCCACATCAAATAAGCTTGTTTGCTAAGATGTTATTATAGTGTTTGTTCGATTGTAAGCTATATTCAAACTAATTAATCCGCAACTGTGAAATATGTATGATAAAATGTATACTTTAGTATATAATACAAAGAAAGATTACATTTGAAATATAGTTAAAATTTTAATTGTTGGTGTAATTGTAACCTTTTTATTAAAATAGCAAAAATATATGTAGGCTACATATAAATAAATCTTAGGTAAATCTTAAAAGCTCAATATAAGCCTCCTCTTTAAATTATTTGTATTGTGTTTTATTAGTGACACATTTGGGATACATTCCCAAACTTTCTGTAAAAACAGTATGATAATTAACTGCACAATTACTAGAAATTTTTACATTTGATATTATACAATTTGCAAGCACAATTTGAAAAATAAATAAATAATTGGAACTGTGAACCAATTTTGTATTATATAGGCATATATATATATATATATATATATATATATATCTAATAGAAATACAGGCTGATGGTCGACCTGCTGGGCATTGCTGCCTGACGCACCTCCACCAGTGCCTTTTGTACAGGTGTGCTCCACCTCTTTGGGCATAAAACGGGTCATCAGCTGGGGACCACCAGTCATGGATGTTTCACTCCTTTAACCCCAGTACATCTCCTGGTGGCGGAGCGATGGCAGGGATCACTCCCTGCCACCCCCTGCTGATGCCCTAGGTTTTACTTGGCCCCCATCCCCTATGCTTCCTCCTTAGCCAGAGCCAAAAGCTGCCCCTCTCGGCCTCCTCTGCCAGTTCTTTAATAGCTTTTCGACACCCTGCTCCTGTACATCCCATTTCGCGGAGCAGGCGAACCGTTGAGGACCCAACGAAGCCCCTACATCCCACTTCAACGGGACACGTGGTGGCTTTCCAGCCAGCCTCTCTGCAGTCTTCTACCAGATCTGCATACTTGGCACGCTTCCGCTCGTTGGCAGCCTCCATTCCCTCCTCCCATGGGACAGTAAGCTCCACCAGCAAGATGGACTTGCATGACTCTGACCACATGATCAGGTCTGGCCGGAGCAAAGTTTCTACGATCTCCCTGGGGAATTGGAGCTGCCTCCCCAGGTCGACCCTCATGTTCCACTCACTGCCAGATGAGAGGACTCTAGATGTTGCTCTCTGGTGAGGGTGGTTGATTTTCTCTCCGGCCCTTGCAAACAGGATGGGACTTCTTGTTGGCTCAGAAGGTCTTCTATTAGCTTCCTGTCTACATGACTCTGCAACCTCTGCTAGCTTCCTCAACACCAGATCATGTCGCCACCTATAGCGGCCTTGGGACAATGCTGTCTTGCAGCCCGAAAGGATGTGCTGGAGGCTTGCATTGCTGGTACTGCAAAGGGGGCAAAGTTCTTCAGTGCCAAACCACTGATGGAGGTTTCTGGGACAAGGTAGGGTGTCATAGGTAGATCTAATCAGGAAGCTGAGCCTGGCTTGGGGGATCTTCCACAGATCAGACCATGACAAATGCCTGTCTGTGACGCCTTCCCATGACATCCAGCCTCCCTGCCGGCTCTGAGACACCGCCTTGATGTTAAGGCGCTCCTGCTCAGTCCTTGTCACTTCTGCCACCACCATGGCTCTCCGCTCTTCTTTGGAGGCCTTTGACCAGAAGATGGGGGTCTCGCTCCTCCCAAGGCCTGCTCGACCCTCCTGGACTCTGCCGACTATTTCACAGTGTTTCAGCCTGCTAATTGCCATGTCAACCTCTTCCTGGGCTTTCCACTTCCTCCCTGTTTGTATCTTAGGGCCAGCTGCTCTCACCAGTCGATCAGTGGATTCCCTCAGCTCCAGCACCATCCGAGCCTTCTCCTGCTTGTAACCCAGGCCAATGGATCGCAGTGGCAGCTGTAGTGTGTTCCTGCCAAAGAGGCCTACATCTGATAGGCATCTTGGCAGACCCAGCCACTTCCTGATGAATGAGTTTGCTAGTCCATCCATCTTGTTTGCCACCGAGGAGGAAACTTCGCTCATCTTCAGAGGCCACATCACCCTTGGGTACAGTATGAACTGGTAGCTCCATACTTTATACTTGCCGGGGAGCTGGCTCTGATTGATCCTGGCGAGGCCATCTGCGAGCTGCTTCCTCACTGTTTCCCCCATCTGCCTATCAGAGAGGTCTGCTGTATAGATACGACCCAGGCTACGGACGGGCTGAGTTGCCAGCAAAGGAATTTCTTCACCGCCTGCGACAAAGGTGGTATGGTCATTTCTAACCCCTTTTCTGAGGGACAGGCTGCGTGATTTGGCGGGTTTGATCTTCATCCTCGCCCACCCCACAAGCTCATCAATCCTCTTCAGCAGTCTTGTTGTACATGCTGCTGTCTGAAGAATGGTGGTAATGTCGTCCATATAGCCTCTCACTGGTGGTAGCCTTTGGCCTGATGGTAGCTTCATACCTCCAACCATCACCCTTGCCCCCATCAGGATAATCTCGAAGGCTGCTACAAATAGGATGGGAGAGATCGAGCATCCCATGGCAATGCCTACTTCCAGCTGTTGCCAGCCTGTCATGAAGTCCTGATGAGTGCAACACATCTTGATGTCCTCAAAGTACTTGGCCACCAGGGCACGAATGCAGTCAGGGATGTAGAAAAAGTCCAAGGCATACTCGATGAGTTGGTGGGGGACGGACCCGTATGCGTTGGCAAGATCCAGCCACACCACATGCAGGTCACCTTTCTCTCTCTTTGCTCTCTGGATCTGCTCCCATATGACTGCAGAGTGTTCCACGCACCCTGGGAACCCTGGCACGCCTGCCTTCTGGCAGCTAGTGTCGATGTACCCATTGCTTATGAGGTAGGTGGTCAACCTCTTGGCCAGGATGGAGAAGAAAATCTTGCCTTCTACATTCAGAAGTGCAATGCTCCTGAACTGGCTAATGGTGGTAGAGTTTGTTTCCTTCGGGATGAACACTGTAACCGCTCGTCGCCACTCTGAAGGGATGACCTTGTTCTTCCAGGCCACTCTCAGGAGGTTCCACAGATGTCTCAGGACCCCTGGGCAGTACTTGTACAGCTTATACGATATCCCATTGAGGCCTGGAGCTGAGGCTGCTCTCGCTTTCCGTACCACTTCTGCTACCTCACTGAGTTTGGGGAGATCAGTGTTAAACAGGGAGGATGGGGGGGCTGGACGAGGAACGTAACCTGGTGATCCTAGCGGCGTCGACTTCTCTGGGTCACTGTACTGCTCCCTGATGAAACTTTCCAGCTGTGATTGTGTGATCTCCAGCTTCCCGTTTCTCTTATCCTCCAGTAGCTGTCTCGCATGCTTGAAGGGGTTTTTGAAGAAGTTGCTCCTCTCCTTCTCCTTCCGCCTTCTGCGTTTGCGGATGCGCTCTGCCCTCCGAAGGCTGGCTAGGTTCTTCTTCACCTCCTCCCACAGTGGCTTCAGGCCCTCCTTCTCCTCTTTGCTTGCCTTCCTCCACTGCTTTCGGAGCTGACGCCGCCTCTTTACCAGTTGCTCGATCTCTCTCTCCCTCCTCCCGCTCTGCTTTAAAGCCTTCTGCTTCTCAGCCACTACTCCGAACCTGCTTCTGCACTCCTCGTACAGGATGTCTCCAATGCGATTCAGCTTGGTTTCCACCTGGCCACGCAGTGATTGCTCCAGAATTAAGCTTAGGTCCTCATCGAGCTGCTGCCACACAGCCACCTCATTTGCTTTCGGCCATTTAACTAGCTGCCTCCGCCCAGGTTCGTTCCTCTCTGGCCTCTGGCCTGGCTCCTGATTGCTGGGGTTTATTGATGATGGTTTCCTAAAGGTGTTTTCTTGTGTGCCACCCTCAGAGGAATACATATCAACCAAAGACTCTCCTGTGTCCTCTTCCTGCCTTCCCTCAGCAACGTTGGAACCCTCAGCGCTGTGGTTAGCGACCTGGCTTTGGGCTCCTCTTGTCTGACCTGCAGTTGCAGAGCAATGTTGCTGCTGGCCCCCCACTTGACACTTCTTCTTTCCCTGGTGAATCCTTAAACCTCTGAAGGTAGTCACCTTCTCCCATCCACACCTGCATCTTCTCAAAATCTTACTCTCGTTGCCTGTGTCCGTTCCAGTCATTACCAAAAAGTCCGTCTGGTTTGGCCCTTCTTCCACCCCGCCTCTCGGAGGGCCATCGGGTTGTTTTCCTTTATTCGTCTTCGTAGTTTGTTTAGGGTCCTGTTAAGGACCGGTGGATAAGGTAACTAGCCTGCCACCCCCGATGCAGACTTTCCTGCAGTCATCCAGTCTCTCCTGGATGTCCTCCAGTCTTCCCTGGACGCCAACTGCCCTTTCACAGTAGTCACTGGATGCCTCCAGATTAAACTAATAGAAATACAGGCTGATGGTCGACCTGCTGGGCATTGCTGCCTGACGCACCTCCACCAGTGCCTTTTGTACAGGTGTGCTCCACCTCTTTGGGCATAAAACGGGTCATCAGCTGGGGACCACCAGTCATGGATGTTTCACTCCTTTAACCCCAGTACATCTCCTGGTGGCGGAGCGATGGCAGGGATCACTCCCTGCCACCCCCTGCTGATGCCCTAGGTTTTACTTGGCCCCCATCCCCTATGCTTCCTCCTTAGCCAGAGCCAAAAGCTGCCCCTCTCGGCCTCCTCTGCCAGTTCTTTAATAGCTTTTCGACACCCTGCTCCTGTACATATATATATATATATATTGTCATTGCATTCTTGTGGCTCAGTGACACACCTGAATGAAAGGGTCATTAGTATGCAGCCCCATTATGCGCTCATTATGCGGGCCCATTGTCTTCTCAGGTGTGAATCACAGCAGGTCACACCCCTGCGCATATTGCCTTTCCAAACAAAAAGTGTCATTTTTAAATTTAAACCAATCTATTGTTTTATGTGAATAATAAGGCAGGATGATTTTCAGATCATTTTGAAGAAAAAACTCTAGGCGACAACATCCATTAGTCAAAAGTCTTGTGGACAGATATTTAGTATGTGTTTTGTGGCCTTATTTCAGAAACTTTAAGTTTTAGTTTTTTCAATAACCACGCATAAACAATATTCTCTCAAAAATACAAAAATGTACATACATGTTGATAACACATTATGGTAGCCCTGTGTGTGCTAAATAGAGTGTAATTACACCTTTGCCAGTAATATGTTTATAAGCAACTGAAAAAAGCACAAATGTCAGAGTATGTCAAAACATCTCAAGGACCCCAAAAACACCTTGGACCCCAGAGGGTTAAACTTACTGCTTTTATATAGTTTCAACATTGCCAGCGGTTGACGTCAAGAGTGTGTCTTTATCATTCTGGGATGGTGATATTTGTGTTTAATTGAGGCAGACCTATTTTTATAGGTTAATGCATCCAGTGAAATAAGTATCTGCATGTCTAGCACACCGTGCACAAATTAAAGACAGCAATTCAGTCATTTATTGCATGAATTGATCTTATCTGGAACTGTTTGCATTTACCCACACTATTCTGCGAACTAAATTCTGATCCATTGACTCGCTAAATTGGTAAGATTAAATGTTTTAATTAGAGTTGGAGAGTGGGCAGGGAGGAATGATGCACTTAATTGTCTGTTATAAGCATTTTTGGCCTCTATAGAAAGACAACAGAAAGCTGGTTTGTCTAATTCGTTGGAGCTGAAGCTGAAGCTGAAGCTGATTTCAATAATGCCACTTCATGGCATTTAAATAAAGGAAGTTTGAGTGGGAAAGAGCTCTTTTCACTGTTTTCCCAATGATTCATAACCATGAATAGCGTAATCTCTCCCTGCTGAATCCACCAGCAGTGCTGCTCCCCAGCATGTGATGCTGGTCACTGTAAATAATCATTAATCAGTACCCTTTTGCCTTGTTTTACAGAGGAATATCTCTAACGTTCTTGAAAGAAGATAAATGAATTTGCAAAGAAAAACTGAAAAAGACATTAAGGCTTGTTTTCAGAGAATGTGTTACGACCCAATATGATTTAATTTTTGTCTAAGGATTTTAAGGGAGTAACATTTATTTTGACACTCAATATCTCTAGAAAGTAGCAATGCAAACAGTGGTAGTAATAATAATAAAGGAGAAATTGGAGTATGAAGTGATTTATTCTTCCCAGCCCATAAACACAATAGGAAAAATAAACTTTAAATATTTCCAAATATAACTAATTAAACAAATAAAGAAAAAATACAATGAAATTCACCAAATGAAAATGAAGAGCACGAGTGTTGCCAAAATCAAAGAACTAAATAAAACAAAACACCTCTAACTACAACCATGAAATCTAACCTCACTAAATCAAAAGAAAAAGAAAAAGAAACATCTTCGGCCTGCCAAAGCACCCCTTAACTTACCTCCACTAACTAACAAACAAAAATTACAACACGGCAACACTCTCTAAACTAGTGAACTAATACATAACATTCGCTATGTAGCATGATGTATGTCACGTGACGTTCTAGCTTGCTCTTCGTAAGAAAACACGAGGACACACGGTCAAACCCTATCAAAATAAACTGAACAACAGATAAAAACTAAAGAAACAAATTAACAACAAATGAAGGACACAGGTCTAACATGGGCTACATAATGAACATCTACGAGAGGGGCGCGCGCGCGCACACAGCCAAAGCCCAACCAAAGCCCCCGCCCCCTTGAAGACAGCTGGCGTCGCCTTTTATAGCCAGCTTCCGGCAGAGCGTCATGGAGACGAACGAATCCCAGAGGACTAACAGGATCTGAAGCCAATCAGAATCTGAGAACAAAAAAAAACAGATCATAAGTACAAAAACAATCGTAACACACTTCCCCCCATAAGTTTTTAAACAGCGAGTGAGAAAAACTGTTTAAAGACTAAAAAAAAAATAAGAGGAAAGTAATACTTAGATTCTCGAGAGACTGTCCGCTACCACGTTTTCCGACCCCTTTTTGTGTCTAATTTCTAAGTTGTAACTCTGTACAATCAACGCCCAGCGCATAAGGTGTTGGTTATGATTGTACATTCGGGAGAGAAACACCAAAGGGTTATGGTCAGTAAAAACAATCACAGATGAAGAAGAAGAACCCAAATAAACTTAAAAAAATTGCAAAGCAAAAATGAGTGCAAGGGTTTCTTTTTCTATGGTCGAATAGTTCTATTGATGCTTATTGAACTTCCTAGAAAAATAACAGACCAGGTGATCAAACCCCCTCTCATCCTCCTGCAAAAGTACAGCTCCCGAACCTGTACCACTAGCATCAATCTCCAACTTAAATGAACGAGCAAAGTCTGGGGCAACCAGAACTGGTGCGTTAGTCAGCAACATCTTAATGCCATCAAAAGCCTGCTGACAATTCTCAGTCCACTTCCATATCCTCTTAGGACTCAACAAATCTGTAAGAGATTGCACGACGACAGAAAAGTTACGACAAAAATTGCGATAATATCCAGCCATCCCTAGAAATCTCCGCAGTTCACGTCGCGTGGTAGGAACTGGATAATCTGCTACAGCCGCAACTTTAGCGCTGACCGGTCGAACTTGGCCTTGACCCACCTCCTTTCCAAGATAAGTAATTGTTGCTTTACCAAACTCACATTTCGCCAAGTTCACGGTCAAATGAGCTTCAGCTAGACGTGCAAACACAGTTCTAAGCAACATCAAGTGTTCTGACCAGTCCAAAGAATACAGTACAAGGTCATCCAGATAGGCATTACAATTTGGTACTCCAGACAAAACAGTGTTAATCAAGCGCTGAAATGTGGCAGGCGCGTTCCGCAGTCCGAACGCCATCACCCGATATTGTAGAAAGTGATCGGGCGTGACGAAGGCAGAAATTTCGGCTGCGCGAGATGTAAGCGGCACCTGCCAATATCCTTTCAGCAAATCGAGCTTAGTAACAAATTTGGCCGGACCCAAATTGTCCACGCAATCCTCCATCCTCGGCAGAGGATAACTGTCGGGTATAGTAACTGAATTAACTTTTCTGTAATCTGTACAGAAACGACTGGTTCCATCCGACTTCCTCACTAGTAGACATGGGCTACTCCATGGACTAAAACTGGGTTCGGCTAATCCATTGGTCAACAGATAGTCAACTTCGGATTTCATCTGCATTCGCTTGACAACATTTACCCTATAGGCATGCTGCTTAATCGGGACCGCACAAGTGACTTGTATGTCATGTTGTAATACATTAGTGATTGAGGGGACATCTCCAAACAAAGAAGGAAACTCATGGATTAACCGAGTAACATCATATTTTTGGGTCTCACTTAAATCACTCAAAAAGCTTGGCATAGTTTGCAGAATTTCTGAATTTGCCAACCTTACCCCATGAGACGCATTAACTGACATTAACGCATCATCTTCTTGTAACTCACCATTAGATGGAGATGTACTCTAACCTTTCCCCGTGACGGAGGGAGCAATGACAGCAGCGACCACAGTGCTGTTCGGCTGAGAATCCACCTTACTATTAGCTTTCTCAATAGAATCTCTAGAAAGATATTTCTTCAGCATATTAACATGACACAGTCGTTGCTTCTTCTTACGGCCAGGAGTCAGAATTACATAACTAGTGTCATTCAACTTCTTAATCACCTCAAAGGGGCCATCAAAACGCGCTGACAAAGACGAGCCCACAACTGGCAATAATACCAGCACTTGATCACCAGATTGGAAATCACGTTTAACAGACTTAATATCAAAACGTTTTTTCATTCTCATCTGAGTCTCACTCAAGGTTTTCTTCGCAAAAGAACAAGCTTCATGCAAACGCTCTTTAAACTTACTGACGTACTCTAGCACGTTCACCCCAGAAGATTCCTGCTCACTCATCATCATCTCCTTAAATATTTTGAGAGGACCCCGCAGCGTGTGTCCGAAAACTAAATCTGCTGGGCTGAAACCCAACGATTCCTGAATAGTTTCACGAACTGCAAACAAAAGTAAAGGGACGCCCTCATCCCATTCCTTGTCAGACTCCAAACAGTATTTTCGTAACATCGATTTTAGTGTTTGGTGAAACCGTTCGATTGCTCCCTGACTCTCTGGATGATAGGCACTCGACACCTTATGCTGAATTTCAAGGGTTTTCAAAACCTGCGCAAAAAGAGAAGAAAGAAAATTAGTCCCCCGATCGGTCTGCACCACCTTTGGTAACCCAAAAGTAGTGAAAAACTTTACCAATGCTTTAATTACGACAGGGGAGGTAATTTTTCTTAAAGGAATTGCCTCCGGAAAACGAGTTGCAGTGCACATTATTGTCAGTAAAAACTGGTTACCACTCTTTGTTTTTGGTAAAGGACCCACACAGTCCACAAGAACCTTCTCAAATGGTTCGCCAACCGCAGGTACTGGAATTAACGGAGCCGGAGGAATCATCTGATTGGGCTTCCCAGTAACCTGACAAATATCACACGTACGACAGTACCCCGAGACATCTTTTTTCAATGCTGGCCAGAAAAAATATCTGAGGATTCGATTATAGGTTTTTGTAATCCCCATATGTCCCGACCATGGATGATCATGTGCTAACATCAAGACATGCCGTCTGTAAACTGACAGTACAACCACCTGCCTGAGAATATTCCAGTCCGTCTCTTCACTGAAATTTCCTTGCCACTCTCGTATAAGCAAGCCCTGATCTAACACATACCTCACTTTCTGATTTTTCACGGTGTCTGGATTTTCCGCCGCTAGAAAACACTTTTGCAGTGACGGATCAGCCCTCTGCGCTGAAATGACATCATCATGTGAGACAGGCAAATTCAGCACTTCAGCATCTAAAGATTTATCTTTAGGCAATTGGTCATCAGAAATAACCCTCGTGGTATTTTCAGATTGAAGTTTACCTTCCTCAAATACAGACGACATGAATGAATCAGACAATCCAATCTCTTTGCCTATTCTGCGTTTTTGCGCTCGGGTAACCACGCTTGCGGGAAACACATCAGGATATTTGTGCGCTACATCATCCACAGGGATAAAACAATCTGGCTGATCAAGGAGTTCTGGCAATGGAAATACCTTACCTCCAGCCAAATCATTTCCCAGGATAAAAGTGACACCCGTCACTGGCAATGCAGTACGAACTCCCACATTCACAAAACCCGTGATTAACTCACACTGTAAGTGTATACGATGCAATGGGACTTTTATAGTACCCATTTCAATACCCTGAATCAATACATGAGATCCACAAGATGTCTGCTCAGATAGTGGTAAAACATCAGCGACAACAAAAGATAGAGCAGCTCCAGTGTCACGCAAAATGTTTACTTCTTGCTGATTATCACGATCGCCATGTAAAGAGATGAGCCCTTTCATTAAGAACGGCGTGAATTTCACATCAATCTCTTCACCATTAGTAGCATCACTCAAATGTGCCTTCATATTATTCACCAACCCAACCGGCTTTGGTTGACCTGGCGCTTGCTTTTTTTTTACGTCATGCAGTCAGAAATAACGTGCCCTCGCTTATGACAATAAAAGCATTCTCTCACTTCTTGCGTTGGAGGTGAACTCTGTTTAACTCGGAAATTTGAACTCTGTCCAGAGAAAGAACCTGCAGTTTTCTCTGAACGGACCGAACTAAACACATTCTTGTGCGTCAACACAAATTCGTCGGCAAGAATTGCAGCTTGTGATGAAGATACCACCTTCTGTTCATTCAAATATGTCACCACCCGTTCGGGCACGCAATTCTTAAATTCCTCCAACATCATCAGATCTTTAAGCGAATTAAAATCGGGCACCTTACTTGCAGCTAACCACTTATCAAATAGAATCCCCTTTTCACAGGCGAATTCCATATAAGTCTGTTGACCTGTTTTCCTGTGATTCCTAAACCTCTGTCTGTATGCCTCAGGCACCAACTCATATGCACGAAGTATAGTGTTTTTCACAACATCGTATTTCATACTATCATCCAAGGACAAAGTCGAAAAAACTTCCTGAGCCTTTCCTACAAGTCTGCATTGCAGTAATAATGTCCAAGCCTCTTTTGGCCACCGAAGTGAAGAAGCAATTCTTTCAAATGCATTAAAATATGAATCTACTTCATTCTCCCTGAACTGAGGCACTAATACGATATGCTTGCTGATATCAAACGAAATTGTTGAACCAACATTCCCTACAGGCACAGAATGATCAGGAGCAGATCGTACAGTTGATTCAGAACGACTCTTCACAGACTCCAATTCAAGCTGACGTAATTTAACCTGCGTCTCAGCTTCTATCTCCAGTTTTCGAACCTGGAGACGAAAATTCAACTCAGCCTGCCGTGTATCAGCACGATCCTGGGCTTCCATCTGAACTCGAGCGAGACGCACCTTCAGGCGCGTAACATCCCCTGAACCGACGGACAACGGGGACAATGGCTGGAAGGGCGATAAAGTTACCTTGGCTTCGGCTTCTCCCTCCACCGTATCACCCAACCCTGCTCCTGACGCGTCAAACCTGGAGAGAGGCTTTTCAGCTGCCTCATCTTCCACCGCTTTCGCAAACACATTTAATTCAACAAGCTTTTGAAATATCGAAGCTTTAATAGACTTTTTCAACAGTTGCTTTGAAACTGGAACTTTAAAATGATCGGCAATTTCTAAAAGATCATCTTTTCGACACTTGTCTAACTGTTCAGGCGTTGGATTTTTAATAAATTCATGAAAATCGAATGAACTCATTTTTCTTACCTCATGCCATCCAATCTCTCACAGGAATTTTTCAAACGCTCCAAGTGTTCTCCACACAACACCACTGTTACAATCTGCACATACCAAAGACAACAAGTGTACAAAACAGAAAAGAAAATATATATCTTTTCACTCCGGATCAGCTGTTATAATTATAATCCCGGACGACCCCCCATTAAATGTTACGACCCAATATGATTTAATTTTTGTCTAAGGATTTTAAGGGAGTAACATTTATTTTGACACTCAATATCTCTAGAAAGTAGCAATGCAAACAGTGGTAGTAATAATAATAAAGGAGAAATTGGAGTATGAAGTGATTTATTCTTCCCAGCCCATAAACACAATAGGAAAAATAAACTTTAAATATTTCCAAATATAACTAATTAAACAAATAAAGAAAAAATACAATGAAATTCACCAAATGAAAATGAAGAGCACGAGTGTTGCCAAAATCAAAGAACTAAATAAAACAAAACACCTCTAACTACAACCATGAAATCTAACCTCACTAAATCAAAAGAAAAATAAAAAGAAACATCTTCGGCGTGCCAAAGCACCCCTTAACTTACCTCCACTAACTAACAAACAAAAATTACAACACGGCAACACTCTCTAAACTAGTGAACTAATACATAACATTCGCTATGTAGCATGATGTATGTCACGTGACGTTCTAGCTTGCTCTTCGTAAGAAAACACGAGGACACACGGTCAAACCCTATCAAAATAAACTGAACAACAGATAAAAACTAAAGAAACAAATTAACAACAAATGAAGGACACAGGTCTAACATGGGCTACATAATGAACATCTACGAGAGGGGCGCGCGCGCGCACACAGCCAAAGCCCAACCAAAGCCCCCGCCCCCTTGAAGACAGCTGGCGTCGCCTTTTATAGCCAGCTTCCGGCAGAGCGTCATGGAGACGAACGAATCCCAGAGGACTAACAGGATCTGAAGCCAATCAGAATCTGAGAACAAAAAAAAAACAGATCATAAGTACAAAAACAATCGTAACAGAATGTTTATTCAAAAAATGATTTTTCGACCCTATTTTTCTATCCTGTTGAGGAATTTCCATAGTGTGATAACTTAACTGTAATGTAAAAATTGATATAATATAACCTATATGATGTAAAGAAATTAAATGTATGCCTTTAACAAGAGAAAAAAATATTCACACACACACACACACACACACACACACACACACACACACGTTGTGTTTTCATGTTTTATAGCAGAGACATAATGATTTATATACTGTACAAACTATTCTATCCCCTTGCACTAACCCTACCCCTAAACTTACCCCATCACAGAAAACTTTCTGCATTTTTACATTTTCAAAAAACATCACTCTCCACAAGGACAAGGATCTCCAAGGATCTTTTTGGACACATTTTGTCTCCCTAATTTAGAGTACCAAGACCACACACACACACACACACCTATATTCTGAAAAACTATATGATAAATTGTCGATTTCTGCTGTTCATTTTTTTTTTTACTTTAGTTATTTATGATCTACATTGTGGTGTTTTATATTTTTATTGATAATATTTAGTTTAAATCTATATGTTTAAATGTCATTTAATGCTGTCACCCTAATAGAGATTCTCAGCTGATTGTATAGATTTTTATAAATAACACATAAATCTGACAATACAATCTCTGTGCTGAGAGAGCTTGTCACCTTTTGGTGATATAAGGAATCTTTTTGACCTTTTTGATGTTTTCTAAGAACGTATGGCTTCATGCAGCTCGTCTATGCAGGAATAAATGAACCGATGTAAACCGCTCGGCAGCACAGCAGAGTTAAGTAAGTCATGCGGTGTCCTCTCTGAAGACAAACACACGCTCTGAGAGAAAGCCTTCTGTTTACCAGAGCCAAGCGCGGCAGTCTTCCAGAGCAGATTAAAACCTCTTGCACAAACACTCAATTAATCAAGTCCGTTTTAAATTCCACACATCAATCCGCAAAAGAGTGTCGGACATTAGCACAGAAGTTACGCTGCTAAGGGATTCTGGTACTTTAATATCAACAAACTCTTACTAAAATACATCAGCAGCTCCTGTGAAGCTGAATCTTTATACTCCGTTTCAACTTTTCAAACAAAGGATTTGGGATTCTTTTTTAAGGATTAGAGGTGTTAAGCCTGTCTCTTCTGCATTTGAAGCGTGTTCATTTGTTTGTTCTTGAAGTCAGATGAGCTCTGTATCAATAGAATGCAAATATCTAGATGAATGCATCAACAGCATGTTGCCATATTTGAAGTGAGCGAATCAGCAAAAATGAAAACCCTCTGTGGAGTACAATGTCTCGATATGCAATCTGATGCTCTAATTACCTCTTTTCGAAATCACATTTGAGATTCGGCTCCGTCCCAGACCTCTACTATTACTAGAATGAAAGAGCTCTACTGTATCGTGCTGATTTATTACATGAATAGCTCAATGTGAGCAGTGTTTATAGCTGCTATTGGAAAGCATTTATTTAAACAAAATGTCAGCATGTGTACAACTGCCTCGTCAGAGTTTCACTCCGAGCAGTGTGAAAGGTGGACGGCATCGATCTGTATAAGACACAATATGTGTCCTCAGCTACACTCCAGGAAATAGGAATGCCAAACTGTTGCCCTCCTGCACTTTCCTGCTAAATTAACAGCTTGATCAATGACAGGGAGGACACCTATTCTCTTCTGATGAGGAGTCACTGTCGAAAGCAATAAAGCTGAGCCCCAGTGAGATGTGGAATAAAATGAGTCGAGAACGTTCCAGCTTCTGCTGCATGCGGTTTTAATGCAGTGAAAGACACTTGTTATGGTTCTTGTAAATGTAGCAGTGCGGTTTTGGTGTAATTTAGTAGCTATGTGGATTTGGAGGTTGCTGTCTTAAAGGTGTCCTATTATGATTTTTTTTTTTTTTGTTGCAGTCAAATCGATTAAACGCATCTAAAATAAAAAGTTTTTGTTTACATAATATATATGTGTGTGTATATATTATTATATTTATATATTAGATGTATGTCTGTATGTGTATATACTGTAGATACACACATATTTATATTACATATATACTAATATATATATATATATATATATATATATATATATATACACACATATATATATTATGTAAACAAAAACATTTTTATGTTAAATGTGATTAATTGCGATTAATCGATTGGACACAACTACTTTTTTACATTTTCAACTTTATTTAGAGTAATGTTGCTGTTTGAGCATGCTGTTTGAGTTGTGTTAGTAGTGCTGAAACTCAAGGTAAGGGGCATGACATTTCTGAATCAAGCTAGAAGTGGTTGACCAAACACAACACACTTGTCGAGCCGACCAATCAGAGCATGCTATTCAGAAGGACGGGCTTCATAGAGAACGGAACTAAACAGAGCGTTACTGACAGACTGGGAAGAGAGGTGCTGCAATGATGTAAAATGTGTGAAAGGTAATGTGTTTTGAACATTTAGACATGAAAACCTTGTATACCCCGAAAACAAAATGAAGACTTTGAAAAAGCGCATATAGGTCCACTTTAGTTTAAACATGTGGTCTTACTTTAGTTGAAAGCATGATTGACATTGGTAGAAGAAGCTTTTACATTATAATGAACCCTGAAGTTAATATCATCACTAATGACTGTTTAGGACTGTTTTGCACCAATACACTTTCTCTCTCTCTCTCTCTCTCTCTCTCTCTCTCTCTCTCTCTCTCTCTCTCTCTCTCTCTCTCTCTCTCTCTCTCTCTCTCTCTCTCTCTCTCTCTCTCTCTCTCTCTCTCTCTCTCTCTCTCTCTCTCTCTCTCTCTCTCTAGCAAAGTGGATTTTTTTTCCTAATGTGCTTCATATAGGTCTACTGTATGATACTAAATCATACTAACCTTTTTTTCCGCATGCATTAATAATACTTTGCACAGTATGCAAATGTTGCAGTATGTAAAGCTAAAATCTGCAGAAATAAGACAGTACACAAGGTAGAATGTGCACTCAAGCTGACCTTTGACATCTCCTCATTATTTGATCAAACCGCTCCTTGATCAATTTTATAGGATAAAATTGAATTAAAAATGCAAAATGACCCATTTGCTAATGAAATGTTTATTATTGCATACTGTTTCACTTATTGTTTATACACATTATCGTTTAAAGTTTGGAGTTGGTAAGATTTGTAATGTTTTTGAAAGAAGTATTTTATGCTCATCAAGGCTACTTTTTTATTAAAACAGTAATATTGTCAAATATTATTACAATTTAAAATAACTTTTTTTTTAAATATATATATTTTTTTTTAAATGTATTTATAACTGTGATGCCAAAGATGAATTTCAGAGGCAGTGTCACATGATCCTTCAGAAGTCCTTCAACTGATTACTAATATACTGATCAAAAAAACATTTATTTTGTACAGTGATACATTTATTTTCAGGATGCTATGATTAATAGAAAGTTGAAATAGAAATAGAAGTATGATGTAACACTATACATGTCTTTGCTGTCACTTTTAACCCATTTGTGCCCAAATTATTCTGAATGGTTTCATGCATATAGTCGTGTTAATAGTGTCCTATGTGAACATGTATTTAAAATCGTATTTGAACGTGTGGCAACTATAGTTGCCGGTGGGCTAATGTGTTGTATGCAACCCCTCAATGTCAAATTTGAATAGGAGGAGAACATTTGGCATCTAACTCAAAATAACTGCTTTCAACAGATCAATCTTTATTCATAAACAAATGTATTATGTATAAAAGTCGAAGAACATTCGATGCAAACCCAAAAAAGCTGCATCTAATCTCTTGAATATGATTTTTTTTAGTACAAAAACGGCTAAACTTTGACAAAAAGTAACTTTTATTGTAATAATTGTGATTTCATAATGTGTAGATATGAATCTAACTCGAAAAACTTGTGAAAAGATGTCTTTTAGTTAGACAAATAGCAAATAGTGGAGCTCTGCAGCCACCTACTGGTTAAAGTGATAATTTTTTACTTTTAAAACTGCATTTTCCAAAAGATCCCCATGAATGAAATTTAGAAATGTGGGTCTTTTATAAAGTGAATTTTACATAAAAAGCAGGTTTTTTTATAAAAAAAAAATATATATATATATATTTATTTTTTTATACATTTTGTGGAGTAAAAATGTCCAAATCTGGAGTAAAAACAATAATAAACTGAGTAAAATTAGATTTGTCTTTCTGGAGACCCCAAACAGCCCGACTGTAAACCGCAAACGAACAGCGCACAGCGAACAGGTTAAAGTGGCGGAACATAGTGCAGAACAAAGTGCAGCCATAACAGGGCATTGTGTATCAAAAAGTTAAATGAAAATAAATAAATACAAATTAATAGAATGAAGAAAAAATTACATCTAAATAAAAAAAAACAGTGCATAAAGAAAATCTCTGTACAGTAGAGATGTCATTTAAAGGGTTAAGCTATGTTTATGCACTAAACAAGACCAATAACCTTGATTTATTAACCTATTAACACAGTATACCCTATTTCCCCATGATATATGTACTTACAAGGCATTTGCCCACCGGCAACTATAGTTGCCGCTTGTACTTTTGACTAAGTATACAAAAAACTATAGATCTTTTGTAAGATTTGTTTTGTTTGGATGATTCTAGAGACCTTCATGATTATGTATATATACATATATATATATGTGTCAACAAAAAGTACTTATTAGTAACATGAAAATTACCTTTCTTTGGGAGGGTTTGCCTTCGTCATGCTTCCTGGAAGTAGGGGTAGGAAGTTGACAGCCTCATGTGACAGGAAGGACGTGAATACCTTTTTTTCTTTTCTTGAAATCCTTTAGTTGGTTGTTTGCTTGCATGTCTGAGAAATAAAACATTGATAACATCTAAAAAAAATATTAAAAAAGGAAAATGACAACTAAACACTGCGGCAACTATAGTTGCCTGTGGGCTTAAATCAATTTAATGCCTCCTTGCAGTGTAGGAGTAATAATAATAAAAAACTTTTGAATGGTAGTGTACTACATATAGCATATTTTATTTATAGGCATAAATAATGGAATATAATCAAAATACAATATATGCAGTGCAGTATGCATTAAATTATGTACATTGTTGGCTATGTTTGGAATGGAATAAAGTTAGTTGTTATGGGAAGAAGGAGGCGGGAACCGGCGAACGTTCTCAAAGTTTAATAATCATAAAATCAATAAACAACTAAACGAAAGTAAAGGCAGCATGCAGCCCCTCAGGGACGACTGCTGCCACATATAATAAAACAGAAACAAAACACAACGTAAAGTCCAGACCTGTTGCTCTCTCGTCCTCCACTGTCGTCGTTCCTCGTTTTATGCTTCCGCTCCTCCGTGAGAGATACGAGACCGGTGCGTCACGCAGATAATGCTCATCATTAATCACTACACCGGCCTCGCGCCGTTCTCTCACGGCCCTCAGCCTCGTCCTTCTCGCCACACTGGGAAATGGAAATGGAAGGCAATTTCATTGCGGAATGTGTTCTTGCATGCATTGTACTCTGTTGTGCAATGCATATTTTGGCAATTGTTGTAGATTGCCAGCGCATTCTATGCTGAAAATGTCCATACTATGCACAGTATACACTGCAGGAAGAATATGCCAGCATGCCACTCCAAATGCCTGTGTGTGTGTGTGTGTGTGTGTGTGTGTGTGTGTGTGTGTGTGTGTGTGTGTGTGTGTGTGTGTGTGTGTGTGTGTGTGTGTGTGTGTGTGTGTGTGTGTGTGTGTGTGTGTGTGTGTGTGAGAGAGAGAGAGAGAGAGAGAGAGAGAGAGAGAGAGAGAGAGAGAGAGAGAGAGAGAGAGAGAGAGAGAGAGAGAGAGAGAGAGAGAGAGAGAGAGAGAGAGAGAGAGACGCATGTGTTTATGTGTGCACGCTTGCATTTTTGTAGCAGGTTGCAGCATTTGCCATCAGGCAACACTGATAAGACAGAGGAGCCTGAGTCTGGCAGAGCCGAGAGGATGTGGTACCGCCTCCAGCTGGGGATTGGCTCATTAATTGGATTCATTCATTAGTTTGATCTACCAATTTAGCACTTTGGAAGATATTAATCAGTTGCTTACTTAAATGTCACCTGGAAAAAGCAGAATGGGAAATGGGGTCTTTTCAGTAGCTACTCCACAATTGGATAATCTGGATTGGTTTATAACCGCTATTATGAGCACACTGAACTTAAAAGCAATTTATACACTCTTGTACGTGTCCTTTTGGGTACGAGATGATGTTTGAATGTCTGCCAATTATCCAACGGCTGTTTCTTTAAAGACAGCAGGATGCTCCGCTGATGCACTCTAGAATTCTTTTTTCAAAGGAATTGAAGTCAAACACAAGTTAGCAATGCACATGTCTTGCCATTATGTTGACTGAGCATTACGCATGTGTATTCTTACGAGACTTCCTCACACAGTTTACTGATGTCTTGGCAGGCACAATTTTCAAGGCTGAAGAAATATAAATCTCCTCTAGGTTGTTATGGGTAATACTGTAATCTTCAAAAGATTATAGTCTAAGCCAGGGTTTACAAACCAAGGCTGCACACAAGCACTGGGGGAATCTGGAAGTATTGTGGGGGAATCTGGAAGTATGCATAAACATACAGTATATACACACACACACACATACACACACACTCCTATTGATGACAGACGAGGCAAAAAATGCTATATAATAGCATTAGCTTGGGATACTGAGGACGTTGTTTACAGAGGTCATGGTTTCAGTGTTGGAGGATTTACAGCTTCCATATTGTCCTCTCACAGTGCTTTATAACTGTGAAAAAATCTGCAGGATTTATGTTGGGTGTGAGAATTCCCTAGTAAATCAGGACAATGTGTGTGAGTGTGTGTGCTCATGGGTTCAAGTGTAGCATTTTGGGACATTTTTCCTCTGCGTTTATGTTTTATAAAGTAAATTCAAGTAGTTGTTTTTCATAGCGGAACTTCGAAACTGCATCTGGTATTGACGCTTTGGGTAATGCCATCAGCGTGACCGGTGTCTGAGGCACTTGTAAACAAAAACCTATAATTATTGGTAGACGGCAGTCCATGATGTCACACACGGAGCTCTCGTGAGTATAAAGGAGCTCCTGAGTTACACAGCATCAACTTTTTATCTTCAGGAGTCGCTTGTTTGTATGTGCATGTAAAATAAGTGTCTGTTGGAGCGTTCGTCTCTTGAGGGAGCTGGATGAGCTCATTACATTTTTGTGGTAAGAACTCTGCTCTTGCTTGATTTTCTCCTGAGGGAGAAAAATCTAGAGTTTGCATAGAGCACGTTTGGCTCCCGAGGGAGTTGAAGGCACTCGTGGCTATAAATTCGCAGTAAGAGGCTCTGTTTTTGCTTGATTCTCTCTAGAAGGATAATAATCTAGTGCTTGCATGGAGCACGTTCAATTCTCGAGGGAGTTGAAGGGACTCATGGCGATGCATTCACACTAAGAGGCACTGTTATTGCTTGATTCTTGCTAGAAAGATAAGAATCTAGCACTTGCACAGAGCGCATATGCTCTCAAGGGAGCTGAATGCATTTATTGTGATGTGATCCCTGTAGGAAGCTCCACCCATGGTTGTCTCTCTCTTGAGGGATGATTGTCGAACATCAGTGCCTCGTGGTTTGGGTCCTGCAGCCGCCGATGTGGCAGGGTGGGATTAATCTCTAGATTGTAGGCAGAACATAGGGAGGAACCTGACAGGAGCTTTCCTTTTTGGGCATCTCCTGCTTTGTTGTTTTCATGTCAATTAGAGAAGCTGCTCTGTGGCAGCTTCCGACCTGACTGATTCATGTTTTGTGTAGTATCTCCCATGTATTCAGATTATTTGCATATGTGGAGAGACTGTGTGAGTAACGATATGTGAGGATGCCCCAGTTAAAGAGCAGCTTGCTAGCTAACTCTTCCCTGGTGCTGCGTCCTCTTTAAAGGCTCCCGCCTTGCCAATGGAGCGAGCTTGTTCAGCTCTAGAAGAAGCTGAATGCGCTCACTATGATGAGTCGTGTTGAGGGAGCTCCCCTCTCACTTGACTTTTTTCTTATGGGATGAAAGTCAGGTGTTTGTACCTCGCGGTTTAAGCCCCGTGTCTGCTGAAGCAGCACGGCACAGGTGTGGCCTCAGATAGAGAGAGTAGAGGCAAATGTTATCAATAAGTTTGCCTCGTCTGCTTACCACCTTGCAGCTCAGGGCAAGGCATATTCAGAGGCAAGACAGGCCTGTGGGTCCCTGCACACCATGGAATCTGCCCAATTTGCCCAAAGTGCCCAATCTGCTTCTGAGGTTGGGACACAGGTGTTGCGGTGACTCAAGGCCTGCCCATTGAATAGTTCTATCTTCTGAGACAGTCGAAAAAACTGTGCAAGCCACCGATCTAGCCATCCCTGCCACAAAGAACACGGCCAGTGCCGTTCTATTGTTGTTGCAGTTGCCACGAAGGGGCATCTGTGATAAGGGGAAAGGGAAATCTTTCTTTTCGATGCTTTGATCTCACACTCTGACCTCTTCGGTCTGACAATGAGACAGTCAGAAGTTTACAGAACTGAGGTCTCAGCAGCTTTCAGAAGATATATCCCTCGCTGGGGGTCCATGAGGGCTGAAGGTTACCCCCTTAGGGTTGAGCAGAGTTATGTAGGGCAGTATAGATTCTCTTTACTTCGTTTACCTCCCTCCTCAACTACTGTTGGGTTTTGATGGAGAGTATGCTCCCCTTTGGATGGGTGCTCTACTATAGCCCTTGTTTGACAATACTAATAAGAAGAGAAAGTTTGCATCTGTCGCATATTATGCTCTAGTGCTACAAAAAGACAAAGCACTATTGGGTCTTAGGTAGAGTGCAGGGTGTGAGCTGCTCTCCCCCAATTACATTGGGGTCTTTAAGTAGGGCCAATGCTTCCCTCTGCTTCCTTGGGGTTTAGACCCTGGGTGATGAGAGTTATTGGTCAAACTGCATTATGCCCTGCTCTTGTTTGCCTCCATTTCCTCCCCAACTGTTTTTGGGTCTTGAAGAAGGGATATATGCTACCCTTTGGTGGGGTGCTTTTATAGGGATGATCAGTGTTACAAATTTATGAGTAGAGGTGTATCACAGTTGGTGTCACTTCATATCATTGTAGCATTCTATAGTTTAGCCATTAACTATAATGAGTCCAGTCTTACAAAGATATCAATAGTAGGATTAGTTTTAACATTATGTAACCATTGTATATCGACATGAAATATTCGTTCAAAATCACCTACGTGCATTAATGCTGCATATTTATACCTGAGAATGCTTTGACGCGTTTGCACAGCGCATGATGAGGGAACGTCTGCCAATTCCACCAACTCCGTTAAACGTAGCCTATAATTTGTATTATTTAAAATTACTTTTCAAATTCCAAAGCTTGTAGAGGGTTCCTATTGCCAATACTGACCTGGTAGCCTTGAGTAAATTAACTTGTTTAAGAAAATGATTCATAAAACATATAAATATCAGTTAAGCCTATGTTTACTTTCTTCACTGACACAGACGAAAATGAAAAGACCATCAGTCAAAGTTCAGCTTTAGGAGGGGAAGAAATAGGCCAGGATAAGGAGACTGAGAGAAAAGAAAGATGTAAATGAGGAGAGAGAAGGTATTGACAAAAATAATCTAATGCCCACTCAATGACATGGTTTTAAAGCTATTTATTATCCATTTTTTGGGCCTTCAAAAGTCTTAAATTGCACATTTGTAGGTCAGAGAAATCAAAATTTTAGCAGGGGAGCATGCCCCCGAACCCCCCTAAATACCTCACATTTTAATGCACATGTCTGTGGGTTGGCCTGTGGATGATAATTATACCAAAAAGTTTTGCTATACCACGATACTCAATATGTTGTCCCACGATGAGCCATTTTTCCCTGTTGCACCTACACAAAATTTGAGGGTTCCTCCACCTGCCAAATCCCATTTTAACCACTGGTCACATGGGATGCACCCGCGGGGTTGACATGCTTTTTGCTCCGGCTGGGTAATCCATAGAGTCAATTTATGCTATGCCCACTGTGTTTGTGCATATTCACAGCTTAGTGAGGCACGCATTCCCTCATCATGGCATAGTGGGTATTGGTTCCCCATAGAATCAATACCAGACACAGTGTTGAAGTTCCACTTTGAAAGAGAACGTCTCGGGTTACGAGTGTAACCCTGGTTCCCTGATAAGAGGAACAAGACACTGCATCTCATTGCCATACCTTGGGCCTGCCTGTGCTTCTTCTTCAGACAAAAGATTTGATGACGTGCAACTCATGGATTGCTGTCTACCAATCATTATTGGCTTTTTGTCTGACGTGCCTCAGACACCGGTCACGATGATGCCTTTCCCCATAGCGTCAATACTAGATGCAGTGTCTCATTCCCCTCTCATGGAACCAGGGTTACAGTCGTAACCTGTGATGTTTTGTTTATTTCCAAAAATATTTCTATAGCAGAGATCACTGATGAGCTGTGCATGGTCCAGAATCATTGATCATAAATGAATGCAGTTATAAACCTAGTTAGGTGCTTGGTATATAAAGAAATGAATACTCTATATTCAGACATCAATACTCTTATTCAGCCAGAATGAATTAAATTCATCAGTAAAGACATTTGTAATGTTACAAAAGATTTGTTTTACAAATACAAATACTTTCGCTTTCTATTCATCAAAGAATCCTGAAATAAAAACATTTCCACAAAAATATGTAGCAGCACAACTGTTTTCAACATTGATAATAATAAGAAATGTTTTTTGAGCACAGAATGACTGGAATAAATTACATTTTAATATATATAATTAATGGCAAACACATTTGTAACAACATAATTTGTAACAATATTTAACAATATGACTAATCGCATCACAGCACAGAGACAGCGCTCATAAAGATAATAAATGATATTCGCTTAAATACTGATACAGGCAAATTATCAGTGCTGGTACTACTAGACCTCAGTGCTGCATTTGACACTGTCGATCACAACATACTTCTTGACAGGCTGGAAAACTGGGTGGGGCTTTCTGGGATAGTCCTAAAATGGTTCAGGTCATACTTAGAAGGGAGAGGTTATTATGTGAGTATGGGAGACCATAGGTCTGAGTGGACGTCCATGACATGCGGAGTCCCTCAAGGCTCAATTCTTGCGCCACTCCTATTCAACCTGTATATGCTCCCAATGAGCCACATAATGAGAAAGAACCAAATCTCTTACCACAGCTATGCAGACGACACACAGCTCTGCTTAGCCCTATCGCCTAACGACTACAGCCCCATTGACTCCCTGTGGCAATGCATTGATGAAGTAAACGGTTGGATGTGCCAAAACTTTCTTCAGTTAAACAAAGACAAAACTGAAGTCATTGCGTTTGGAAACAAAGATGAAGTTCTCAAGGTGAATGCATACCTTGACTCTAGGGGTCTAACAACTAAAAATCAAGTCAGGAATCTTGGTGTATCTCTAGAGTCAGACCTTAGTTTCAGTAGTCATGTCAAAGCAATTACTAAATCAGCATACTATCATTTGAAAAATATTGCAAGAATTAGATGCTTTGTTTCCAGTCAAGACTTAGAGAAACTTGTGCATGCTTTCATCACCAGCAGGGTGGATTATTGTAATGGACTCCTCACTGGCCTTCCTAAAAAGACCATAAGACAGTTGCAGCTCATACAGAACGCTGCTGCCAGGATTCTGAGTAGGACCAGAAAATATGAACATATCACACCAGTCCTCAGGTCTTTACACTGGCTCCCAGTTACATTTAGGATTGATTTTAAAGTATTATTACTGGTATATAAATCATTCAATGGCCTAGGACCTCAATATATTGCAGATATGCTCACTGAATATAAACCAAACAGATCACTCAGATCATTAGGATCACACCAGCTAGAAATACCAAGGGTTCGCTCTAAGCATGGAGAGTCTGCTTTTAGCTATTATGCCAGCCGCAGCTGGAACCAGCTTCCAGAAGAGATCAGATGTGCTCCTACAGTAGTCACATTCAAATCCAGACTCAAAACACATCTGTTTAGCTATGCATTTACTGAATGAGCACTGTGCCACTGTTCGTCCGACTGTTTGTACTGTACTTTATTTTCTTTTTTTATTCTAAACTGTTTTAATCATTCTTATTTGTTTTGATTATTTTATTTTCTCCTATGTAAAGCACTTTGAATTACCATTGTGTATGAAATGTGCTATATAAATAAACTTGCCTTGCCTTGCCCTGCCTAATTTCCCTGTATTGTTGATCAAATAAATGCAGCCTCGGTGAACATAAGAGACAAAATATTTTAAAAATCTTACCGACCTTTTAAACAATAATGTGTTTAG
Organism: Rhinichthys klamathensis goyatoka; assembly: GCF_029890125.1. NCBI lineage: Eukaryota > Metazoa > Chordata > Actinopteri > Cypriniformes > Leuciscidae > Rhinichthys > Rhinichthys klamathensis. Next base: position 657,253 of record NW_026606648.1, on the reverse strand, counting down.
CTATGTAATGTATATTAGCAAATATATTAGCATACTTCAAAGAGTGGTATTGCTGATCTCATCGTGATATTGTCAGTCTTAACATTCGGGGGTGCGTTTCCCAAAAGCATTGTTAGTCAACTATGGTCGCAAGGTCCGTCGTTTTCAGCATAATTTAATGAGTTGGTGTTTCCTGAAACCATAGTTTCAACCAAAATTCGCAAACAGCCTTGCAAAGTTGTGTGGTTGGTATGACAGCCCTCGACCTGTGGTTAGAATCATAGTTTCTTGTTTGCATGACACGTTTTGCAGGACATGCACACATGCTAGTCCACAAGAAGGAGTCTATGATTGAATCTGGAAATGAAGCAAAATAACTGAGAAAAATTAGAATTAGTCCTCAGATGCCACGTCTGTAATTTATAGCAAAAGATCTTGGAACTCAAATGGATTAATTAAAAGAAGATATTACTCCACCAACATCATTAACCAACATTGTCGAAAGACCAATTTTATGACAATACTGCTTCGGGAAACAGTTGATTTCTTCAAACGATGCATCGTACTATAGTAGTTAAGTACGGTGACCGGAAGGGGACATGTTCGGTTCACTTATTTTTGTCGTGGCCACAACATATAAACTCGTGGGAACGTGATAATATCTCGTGGGAACGTGATTATAAGTCGTGGCCACGAGATCATTTTGTTGAGGTAACGACATCTATTTGTCGTGGCCACGAGTTATGTTGAGGGAGCCACAGCGGCCGATACTGTACTGTAACCGTACCATATCATAGACTGGGCTACAGCAGAGATGGAGATGACAGAAGAAATAACATTTTACTTTAAATTAGGAATGTACGGAGCCCCCATAGTCCCACTTTGTCAAAAAAAATTATTATAACTATCTCGTGGCCTCAAGATAAGTAACTCGTGGCCTCAAGATAGTATCTCGTGGCCTCAAGATACTATCTCGTGGCCTCAAGATACTATCTCGTGGCCACGAGTTACTATCTTGAGGCCACGAGATACTATCTTGAGGCCACGAGATAGTATCTTGGGGCCACGAGTTACTATCTTGAGGCCACGAGATACTATCTTGAGGCCACGAGTTACTATCTTGAGGCCACGAGTTACTTATCTTGAGGCCACGAGTTACTTATCTTGAGGCCACGAGTTACTTATCTTGAGGCCACGAGATGGTTATAATAAATTTGATTTCCATTACACGAGAGTAGATGTTAAAACTTCATGCTGATTTGTACTCGGCTTTCGCCAAGATAAGCAAAACTAAGACGTAGCTTTACAGTAAACTATGCTTCTCCATCCATTTACGCTTCTTTCCATATGGTGGTGTGACTCCCCTTCTGTCCGGCGTTAACGGCTGCAGTGTACTTGGCGCGTCAGCACACGCGACGGCTGCAACTACAGGACCAGCACGACAACCGTCTGGATTGAGCCGAGTAGGGGACATCTCTAGGGTCTTCAAGTGGGCACCTTCCATCCTCAGTGTTTCGTTGACTAGCCCACGACACGTCAAGAGGGCTCGACAGTGACTCTGGCGTCCCAGAGTCACCCCCCTCCGTCCCCCACTCAACTCAGTCCAGCTTACTGACCTCTACATCCCTCCTGTTGCTGAGACCTAACCACAATCTCACAATCTCTCCGCAACCCGACCATACGCGCCAACCCGTTTGACTAAGGCTGTCGAGCCCCACTGGTGCGTTAAAATGCAGTTTCAGTGGACAACGGTTCCGTATGGCATACCACCTACCGCAAAACACAATATCTGCCCAACCACCCGTCATTCACGCAATATCCACAGGAACGTATACAAATAAACCAACAGACTCTTCAAGTTTTCAAGAATTCTACGAAACCGTAGCGTGGCGGCCTGCACACAGCCAGCTAGAATCTTTCCGTCTCAACCACAGCCAGTTGCTGCTCCTTTCTGCTGCTTCACACCGGCTTCACACTGGCAGTTGAAATCAGCTCCGTAATACGCAATACGCCCCCAACAGATGTCGTACTACACAGTGAAAAGCGTCGGAAGCGGGTAGAACAAAAATGGCGGAGAGATTAGAAAGGTTGATTCTGTCAGTTCTGTATGATCTCTGATGAGGGTTATAGAGATATTAATAGGAAGGCTGCTGGGTGAGGAAAGTTGCTCAGGACGTTGACATGTCAGGTCGGCTAAAAAATGTGATATAGTGGTATAATTTATACCACTATATCACATTTAGTTCGATGTCTGCCTACAATTTAATTGTATTAACTGCCCTAATAACGTTAGCAAATCATGAAAACAAAAAAAATGACATGACAATTTAACTTTTAATAAAATAAATAATGATTTTATAACGATAAGAATTCAGGTTTGTTTATCAGTATCATAGCAACGCTAACTTCCGCTGGAATTGTCGGATAGGAACCGTCCGTAGCTTTTCGCAAGAGTTCAATTTTTTGAATGCATCTGGATGACCAACGGACACGATTTTCTTCGCACCGCACTCTGTCGGACCCGTTTCGGACCCATTCGCAAGCGGTCTGCGAATCTCCATAGGAAATGAATGACTTCCGGTCGTTTCGGAGCCGTATCGGAGCTGATTTCAACTGCCAGTGTGAAGGCGGCGTCAGATAAGTTCTTTACTGTGCGACGCAACTCTTGGCCGCTGAATCCGATGTCTCTGAGGAACCGAGTTGTAGAGTGTGCCACAAAACCTCGGCAACCCACTTCCACTGGATAAACCTGGACTCTCCATCCTCACTGTTCTGCTTCAGTGGCCAGATGAGCATACCGCAGTTTCTTCCTCTCATATGCCTCATCTACCGCATCTTCCCATGGCACTGTTAACTCTATCAGTTGAACAATGCGTGCTGATCCAGACCACAAAACAATATCTGGTCGTAAGTTAGTGGTGGCAATCTCAGGTGGAAAAATAAGCCGTTGATCAAGATCGGCCAGTATCTTCCAGTCCCTAGCAGCTTCCAGTTGTCCTGGGCGAGAATTGGTGTTAACACCTTTTCTTGGTGGTTGCTCGCCTGGGCGGAGGAATATTGTCTTCTGCGTGTAATGTCTTGCTAGAACAGGTGGCAACTTATTGGTCATATTACGCTTGCCTTCTAATGCTGAAGCCAAACATCGCAGTACTTGGTCATGGCGCCAAGTAAACCGACCTTGGCTAAGAGCCACCTTACATCCTGTCAAAATGTGCCTTAATGTGGCAGGTGATGAACACAAAGGACAAGAGGGATCCTCTCCTACCCAGAGGTTAAGGTTCTGCGGTGATGGGAGAACATCATATGTTGACCTAATAAGGAAACTGATCCTACTCTCTTCCATTGACCAAAGGTCTTGCCAGCCCATCTTACGTTGTTCCACACTCTCCCATTTCATCCACTCTCCCTGCTTGGCCTAGGAAATGGCCTTTATACACCTCATCCTCTCCTCCTGCTTACGCACCTCGTTGACTACCAGCTTCCTCCTTTGAGCTGGGCCTGCCTTGTGCCATTTAGGAGGAGCTAAACTGAGCCCAAAACCCCCTCTTCCATGCTGTACCTGTCCCACGATATCCCCAATTTGAAGGGCAGCCTTTGCCTCTACTACAGATTTCTTTGCTGACCACTTTCTACCAGTTTTTAACACAGGGGCTGCCTCCCTTACACATTTGTCGCGTGACTCTACTAAGGTCATTTCCAGTCTGACCTTGGCACACTTAACCCTCTGGGGACCAAGAACGCGCCCGCGCGTTTTGCTGGTTTTTATTCACATAGCAGCAACATAGACTTAAAATACTCCGTCATTTATGGTCATATAAATAAAATTAATACATGATTATAAACTATAGAGGGTCTTCTTTTTTTGTGTACACTCACATTAACATCAAAACCTTGTGTTTTTTTTTAAATAAATAAAATAAACAGGGTGCGCTTTCAGCTCACTCTGTCTCCGCAAAAATCTTTCTGAAACATGTCTGGAAAATGAACGGAAACTCCGCTAATACTTATCACACAAACATGAAACTTACGTCTAAAGAACGCTTTAAATTTCTACTTTTAAATAAAACAATTCACATTTAAAACAAATATTCTCCTGCAATGTAATCTGTCTGAAACTAAAGAGAAGTACAGTTTCTCCTGTCTCAGCTCATTATCGTTAATTTGTTCACACCCACTCGCAGAGCGCGCTGTTCATAAGATAATGTGTTGAGGCCATTTGCAAAATAGATAAACGCCCCCAGGCAAATGCTGTAAACACACAATATTTTTTAGTCAGATTAAGATTCGTCTTGCGCGGCTATGAGGAATAATCCTGGGACATTTACCACAGAAGGGCTGGTTTATTTTCACTTCGAGAAGGAGCAACAGATTCAGCTGAGAAGTGTAAGTGTTTTGTGCTTTGTTCTAATCGCGATATAGAATAACGTTAGTGTCTGTAAACGGAAAAATAGCATATCCTACTGTTTAAATGTGAATTATGTTTCTCTCTGTGTGTGTGTGTGTGTGTGTGTGTGTCTGTGTGTGTGTGTGTGTGTGTGTGTGTGTGTGTGTGTGTGTGTGTGTGTGTGTGTGTGTGTGAATGAATGAATGAACGCACAGATACGCACTGTTACAGACGAAATAAAAGAACATTTCTTTGACTAGTTTTGGATAAAGTTTTTCAAATCAAATAAGCATCAAATAAGCTTCAAAATAAAGACATCAAATAAGCTTATGTTTTGTCAATAAACTAATCAACTAAGATGTTTGTTCCAATGCAAGCTATATCAAAATAATGAATCCTCAACTTTGAAATATGTATGATCAAACTAAGACATTTATGGAAAAAGACTATTTTCTTTTCAAGATGTTTCCAACTCTAACTTTGAACTGAAATAAAACCATGTCTATATGGTGAAGGGTGTGTGATAGAAGTGTCCAGAGTATGCACCCTGTATTTTAAAGAAGAACATTTAATTATTTGCGATACATTATTCATTCACAAAGAATTCAGGGACATTATTCATTTCCCTAAAGGTTAGAGTTTTCCTCATTTTTTAAATTAAGGCATTAAGATTTTTTATTCCTCTTCTTAGTCAACTTTAGCATGGGTGTTTTCACTTATTCTAAGCAGTGTGTGTGTGTGTATATACACTACCGTTCAAAAGTTTGGGGTCAGTGAGAATTTTATTTTTATTTTTTGGAGGAAAGAAATCAATACTTTTATTTATCAAGGAATAATTAATTTGATCGAAAGTGACAGTAAAGACATTTATAATGTTACAAAAGTCTTTTGAACTTCCTATTCATCAAAGAATCCAAAAAAAAAAAAAAAAACTGTACAACTGACAGACCAACAACTGTTTCAACATTGATAATAATAATAAATGTTTCTTGAGCATCAAATCCTCATATTATACTGATTTGTGAAGGATCATTTGACACTGAAGACACTGACACTGGTGATGCTGAAAATTCAGCTTTGATCACAGGAATAAATTACACTTTACTATATATTCACACAGAAAACAGCTGATTTACACTGGAATAATATTTAATACTATAACCGATTTTTGTTGTATTTTTAATCAAATAAGCGCAGCCATGGTTAGCAGAAGAGAATTCTTTTAAAAGTATTTAAAATCGTACCGACCCCAAACTTTTGAACGGTAGTGTATATATAATTAAAAAGCTATTTTAACCAGAAACCAGTCCTTTGTTGTGTATCTTTGGATTATGTTGTGTTGTAAATAAATCCAAACAATCTAAAAGCCATTCTTTTTTAAATCTCCTCATTCTTTGTGCAAGGCTCCTCATAAGGGCCTGATAGCACCTAATAGGGCCATTATGGGAGGGTCTTTGTCTTTCTCAGGTGTGAAATGCCATACATATTAATGAGAGTTTTTGCCTTTATGCCTCCTCGCATAAAGCTTTCTCACACTAAACACGTCATACACATTATAAAAGACTTTATTGACTTATCTGAATGAGTAGTCAGGATGATTCTCACATAGTTTTGGAGCAAATATTCTAGGCTATGTGATACAATTTTCAAAAGTCTTGTGAAGAAATAATCAATATGTGTTTTGTGGCCTTATTTCAGAAACTTTTATTTTTAAGTTTTTCAATAACCATGCATAAATAATATTCTCTCAAAAATACAAACATGTACATACATGTTGCTCAAATATTATGGTAGCCCCGTTTGTGCTATATAGAGTGAATTTACACCGTTGCCATTAACATTTTTTGTGAAAAAAGCACAAATGTCAGTGCATGTCAAAACATCCCAAGGGCCTCAAAAAACCCTTGGTCCCCAGAGGGTTAAACTCCTCGGTTAAAGCAGAGACTGGCAGCTGCAATATTCCTTTAGTATAAAGTCCCACTCTGCTGAGGCAGCGTGGAACTCCCAACCATTTCCTGATGTATGAACTTATCAACGCTTCCAGCTTATCCACTGTTGTCAAAGAAACGTCGTACACGGCCAGTGGCCACAGCAACCTCGGCAGTAGACCAAACTGAAAGCACCAGAGTTTTAGTTTGCCAGGTAGAGCACAGCTGTTTATGCTCTTCAACCCTTCCACTGCTTGTCGTCTAACTTCTCCCACCCGAACTGTGTCCTTTAGATCCCCATCGTACCATCTCCCAAGACTCTTCACTGGCTTCTCAGAAACTGTTGGTATTGCCTCACCATTAATGAAGAATGTTTTATCTACTACCTTTCCTTTAACTATCGAGATGCTCCTTGATTTAGAGGGCTTAAATTGCATTCATGCCCATTCAATTTTATCTGTTAACTTCCCCAATAACCGATTAGTGCAGGCTACTGTTGTAGTCATGGTTGTCATGTCATCCATGTATGCTCTGATTGGTGGTAGTCGCATCCCAGAAGCCAAGCGCTCTCCTCCTACTACCCATCTTGATGCCCTAATGATTACTTCCATCGCCATGGTAAAAGCCAGTGGAGAAATGCTGCATCCTGCCATTATTCCAACCTCAAGGCATTGCCATGCAGTGCTGAATTTTGGAGTTGAGAAACTGAATTGCAAATCTCCAAAATAGGCTTTCACTAAATTTGTTATTGACATTGGTACCAAAGAAGCTCATGTGGCACTGAACCATATGCATTAGCCAAATCCAGGAATGTCCTCTCCTTTTTAGCTGACTGAATTCGTTGCCAGATAACATTGATGTGTTCTAAGCATCCTGAGAACCCTGGAATGCCCGCTTTTTGAACTGAGGTGTCAATGAAGCCATTCTTTAACAGGTAGGTGGACAATCTCTGGGCAATAATGCTGAAGAAAATCTTACCCTCAACATTTAATAGTGAAATAGGACGAAACTGACTGATGCTTGTAGCATCTTTTTCTTTGGGTATAAAGACTCCACCTGCTCTGCGCCATGCTCTAGGTACAACCTGTTTTTCCCATGCCACTTTTATCAATTTCCACAGAATTCGCAGAACTCCTGAAGCACTCTGTACGGAACTCCATTAGGCCCTGGAGATGATGAAGCCCTTGCCTTTCTCACAGCCTGCTCTACCTCTTTCCACTTAGGTGCACAGACCTCCATTTGGTATTCTGGTGGGTTGATAGGTGGTATGTCTGATGGAATTGACATAGGCTCATGCCTTTTTGCATCTGTATGCGTGTCCTCCAAATATCTCTCTAGCTCAATCCTAGATGTTTTTAAAGTGCCATTCTTCTCACTGGTGAATAACTTCTTTACGAATTTGAATGGGTCTTTATAGAAATTAGCCCTCGCACGTTCCTTCTTTTTGTAGCATTTCCGTAGGCGCTCAGCTCTGCGTAATGTTGCCAGCTTATCTTTTATGGCCCTTTGTAAGAGATTGAGTCCCTCCTTCTGACTTTGTTCTGCTCTTTTCCATTGCTTCCTCAGCTGTCTCCTTTCTCTAACTAACCCTTCAATTTTCTGCTGCCGTCTAGACATTCCAGGAGTAGTTTGTACTTTTTCCTTCCTTTTTTCCACACCAAACCTCTCACTTCCATATGCGTAAATGATGTCCCCAAATTTATCCAGCTTCTTTTCAACTGTACCAGTTAATCTTTCCAATGCAAAGCATAGATCTGTGTTTACCGTGTCCCATGCAGTTTTCTCACAAGCTCTTGGCCATCTAACTCTAGGCCTATGCCCGTTGAGGTTCTTTTCTCTCTTATGCTGGTTAGCCTGACCGGGTTCACAAGTATGAATATGTTCATCACTACCTGTGCAAGCCCTCCTTTCGTCAATGACAGGGGTGCTGATATCCTGCGAGCTGTGGTTTGCTTCCTGTCGCTGGATTTCATTCGACTGACTTGACTGACTTCGTAAGAAGTACTGATCAATGCGAGGCCCTTGTCCCTTCTCCCTCAAGCATTTCATTTTCCCTTGATGAACCTTCAAACCCCTGACCGTTGTCGCCTTGCTCCAGCCACAGACACAAACTTGGAGTTCAATGACTTTACTAACTGCAGATCTTGAACTAGTCTTACTCTCCATACTCATATCCATTTCCAATCCTAAGTCGTTAATTCTAAGTTGTTAATTTTTTTGACAAAGTGAGACTAGGGGGGCTCCGTAGGAATGTCATATAAAGATATAGTGCGGTCTTTGGCATTAAGACATGGGTACGTTATAAGTGAAAGACACCTGAAGCGCATTCTTAAATTGAATGGGCTTTTTTGTCGCACGTTTGCACTGGCATGAAGTTGGTTAGACGTTGGACGATTGATATTCGCATATTTAGGGACCGTCTCAAAATTACATGCGACATTGGCATAAACGTTTCTAACTTCAATAGCATTTTAAGACAATGACTTACAGTCATAAAACCGTACATTGTTCACCCAGGTCTCATGTATGATGCACACCTTTTTTATATATTTTTTTATATTTATGACAATAAACTGTTAAATCATATGCAAATATCGCTATGTATTTCACTACTGTCACATACCTGACACCTAGATGAGCAATGTACAGTTGGTTTTATGACTGTAAGTCATTGTCTTCAAATGCTATTGAGCTTTAAATATTGTCATATTTTGTGTATGATCCCATACAGTAGTGAAATACATAGCGATATTTGCATATGCTTTAACAGTTTATTGTCATAAATATCAAAAATATTAAAGGTGTGCATCATACATGATACCTGGGTGAACAATGTACAGTTTTTTTATGACTGTAAGTCATTGTCTTCAAATGCTATTGAGCTTTAAATCTTGTAATATATTTTGTATATGATCCCATACAGTAGTGAAATACATAGCATTATTTGCACATGATTTAGCAGTTTATTGTCATAAATATCAAAAATCTAAAAGGTGTGCATCATACATGAGACCTGGGTGAACAATGTACAGTTGGTTTTATGACTGTAAGTCATTGTCTTCAAATGCTATTGAAGTTAGAAACGTTTATGCCAATGTCGCATGTAATTTTGAGACGGTCCCTAAATATGCGAATATCGAACGTCCAACGTCAAACCCACTTCATGCCAGTGCAAAACGTGCGACAAAAAAGCCCATTCAATAAGAATTCACTTTCACTTATAACGTACCCATGTCTTAATGCCAAAGACCGCCCTATATCTTTATATGACATTCCTAATTTAAAGTAAAATGTTATATCTTCTGTCATCTCCATCTCTGCTGTAGCCCAGTCTATGATATGGTACGGTTACAGTACAGTATTGGCCGCTGTGGCTCCCTCAACATAACTCGTGGCCACGACAAATAGATGTCGTTCTCTCAAAATATGAAGTCGTGGCCGCGAGAAAAATATATCGTTCCCTCAACATATGATCTCGAGGCCACGACTTTGCATTGTGTGGCCACGACAAATAGATGTCGTTCTCTCAAAATATGAAGTCGTGGCCGCGAGAAAAATATATCGTTCCCTCAACATATGATCTCGTGGCCACGACTTTGCATCGTGTGGCCACGACATAATGATGTCGTTACCTCAACAAAATGATCTCGTGGCCACGACTTATAATCACGTTCCCACGACTTAATATCACGTTCCCACGAGTTTATATGTTGTGGCCACGACAAAAATAAGTGAACCGAACATGTCCCCTCCCGGTCACAGTACAGCAGCGAGTTACGTCACTGTACGGGAAATACACCCCTTATTGTCATGTTGTCAGCTTGGAAATAAAATAATTGTTACTTTTCCCTTTTTTATATGTTTTCATTATTTATAATCAGAATTATTTAAATTTGTGTGCGCACACACACACGTTGGGTTTCCATGTTATATGGGGACTTTCCATAGACATAATGATTTTTATACTGTACAAACTGTATATTATATCCCCTAACCCTACCTCTAAAAACAACCCTTACAGAAAACTTTCTGCATTTTTACATTTTCAAGAAAACATCATTCTGTATGATTTATAAGCTGTTTTCCTTATAGGGTTTAAAAAATGTCCCCACATGGTCAAAGCTTTCTGCTGTTAGCTTACTTTCTTTGGGGACACAACGGAATACCTGAACCACACACACACACACACACACCTGAAAATGTAAAAAATTATTTTCCTGTTTGTTTGTTTGTTTGTTTTTTTCATAGCCAGGCAATATGTTATTTTGAGAGAATTGATTGTTCAGACCTTTGCTGTGAAATAATATTTAATAATAAATCTATAAATGGCGCTGATTTTGTTTTGTGATTTTGTTACCCAAGTCTTTTCATTTTTTAAAGGCTGTATCTGAGATAACAAATACAATCAGGCACCTTACCTGCTATGCAGATGTTGAAGTGGTAACGTTGAATTACCACACAAAAGAAAGCCTCTATCCTTTTTACATATTCATTGTAATTTCATATCTCCTATCTCACATTTAGAGATATGAGTGTATTTTCCTTCACTCAGATGATAGATGCCTTTAGATAACCTTTAGAGGGATCCTGTATATTACACGTGACATGGCTGACGAGACGACTGATCCCATGGGGTCTGCTGGACCTTGTGGGTTAAGTGATGCCACAAGGGGAAAAAAAAAAAAAAAAAAAAAAAAAAAAAAAAAAAAGTGATGCCACATCCAAATCGTAAATCAGTCCAGCAACCAGCTCTCTTGACCTGAAGGTCATTGTTTCATTAACTTCCTGCCACTCTGAATTTTCCATCCATATCTACCCCCACAATTTACTTTATTGCTTATGCCTTATTGATTCTTGAAGTGGTAATATTCTAACTGATCTATACAGTGTTTATAAATCTTGGCTGTTTGGAAGCAGCCACATTCTCTCTCATGTTGATTGACAGCCCATTGCCCCAGGTTTACCCTCAAATAGGCGTCAGATCTTTGGCAAAGGGAATTGAATGGACAGAAGGGTGTTTTCAACTTTACAGCAGCCCATCCACAGGGAAGAGCAGCTTTCCCTTCGGCTCACGCCGCTTATGCTGTGGGTGGGTAAACAGTGTCGGTGCTACTCTTTCACGAGATTATCAGATAAAGAATAAGGAGGATGACAGGCGAGTACAATCAGATAACACCCCTACACTCAAGCAGCCTTTCTTTTCCTCCCTCGCTAAAAGAAAGGATCCACTGTGGAAACCGAAATAAAGGGTGGCAGCTACCTTTGATTAAACTGTGAGCGGGAGAGTAACAGTCAGTTTCTACAACAAAACAAGGAAATGGTTTATTTCCGCAGTGTTGTTCTAACTGATCGCTGTATTGTTACAGGTAAAATGTTTCAGAGGATTTGTCTAGGAATGCTTAGAAAGAGTGGCTAGTGTAAGTTTGAAGACACTTGCCTTCTACTGTAGCATAAGTCCAACTTGTTCATTTTGAATGGTCTAACTAAGGCTTGTGGGAGCGCAAACTAGCTCGTCATAAATTGCAGGTGATACATAATTTGACAAAAACAAGATTTCTTCAAATGTTAATCAAAACGGGGAAAAAAATCCATTATGTCTAATGAAAAAATGTAATCACTACTGGAGATTAAATATGTGGTTATTACTGTAGGTGTCTTTACCTTCTATGTACTTACAATTATTTTATTTTATTTTTTAATTGTTAGTACAATGTGCATATTGTGTTCATGTATTGCAGAACACTTTTGCTGCTATTGAGATGGGATACAGTGGACAGGTTTGGTGTTATGATTAGGTTTACGGGTGGATTACGGGAAAGGGAAGGGTCAACAGTGTAATTATGGATGTAATAATAGATATTAATCACAGCTGTAATTACATGCAGGTTTTTAAACAATATAATTATAATGTAAAAACATACAGTATATGTTCACAGTAAGTGTATTGTATCAAATTATTAACTTAAACTCAAAGTGCATACTGTAGTATTAAAGCCAACTTTATCAAGTATATGCCTAATTCTAAGTCTTAAGAACTTCGCTTGCATTTAAAAAATAATAATAATTTAACTCTTTTCCCACCAGCGTTTTTTTTGTTTGTTTTTTAAATGTTGTCAGTCACCGGCAGCATTTTTGACCATTTTCAAAACAATTTCATGGCCCCCGTTTTTTTGGTTTTATGAATATCTAAACATGCAATATATCAAAAGAAAGAACAGAGCCTCTGCTTTTAGACAAAATATTTTTTTTTCCATCCATCAAATCTGAATCAACCAACAGTGGCTTCAAACTGTTCATTTTATTTTGAATAAGTACTGTATAGAGATGCAACATTAGGGTCACACTGTGATAAAAAAACTACCCTTTTAAGGCAGTCACTTCGGTTATAGAAGTGACTCCCAGTGTATTTTGCATTATAACACAATATTCTACTGTGTGAATATGTAAATACTGTACACTGATTGAGAGCAAGAAGTCAAGTTTTGAATGTAAGTGGCAGAACCCAGTTTCAGTTTCCACACTGTTCTGTTCTTTAATCTGCCATTTTATCTTATTTCTGCCAATGAATCTCTTTTGATATGGCGATTCTCTCTCACACACACTCGCTCTTTCTAACAATATCTTATTTCTGTAATATAATCTTTCTTATTATTTCTTTTCTCCTCAAGGCCTGATCTGAATCCTCAGTGTAGATGTTGAGCAGCATGTGTGAAATGTTAAACAAAGATGGGTTGCACAGAACCTTCATGATAAATTTTCATGCTAACTATCTTGACCCCTTGACCTCAGATTTATAAAGACAATGTGTGCAACTCTGGCACGCAAAGATTAGCCAATCACAACAGAGATCAAGGGGGTAATGCAACAAAATTAGAACTGTTTTTGCTGTAAGAAACCTTGACTCACATTATAAGTGGACTTGTAATAAAAACGAAAGTGTAGCTTTCTGCATAACCTACAGTCTCATATTGCTCATATTGTCCGTGTTCCAAAATAGGAGTGAATATGTCATAATAGTGATGGGTGTCCTCTGCGATCACACACAGTGACCCACATAAGTGCTCACAGGAGGGTGAAATGAGAATGAGAGAAATAAATCAATTTTCACCAGATCAATCCACAAATCAATCAGTCTCTCATATAAAGATAACTGGGTACAATCCAATCCTCTCTTAATGGGTGCAGACTTTTCTGTGCGTTTGTATGTGTATATGTATACATGTGTGTCTTTTCTAAGAGAAGTCGTCTTCAATGAGATTCGCTTCTGTAAATGCCATCGTCTCTGTCCATGTATGAATATCAGAGTGAACGGTGGGATCACAGAGCGAAATATCACCCATACTAAATATAAGCCGATCTAATCACAGAGGGGTGAGAGTAATTAAACTGCCCACCTATTAGTTCTGCATAGCAAAATGCCGCTTCTGATAGACTAGGCTCATTTATGTTAGGATAAAGAGTAGGGCTGTATTGAAGCATGAGATTGTAGCTATTCATTTTGGCATAAAGCAACCCACAGAACATCTGATTCGTATTGCACAAAAAAATGCAACCTTTTTAATGAATTAAATGTAGAGTTATCGGTTTGTATCAGTCTGAAACGGTTTGAATCCGACTGGAATCTGAATCTAAATTGAATCAGATCTAACCAGAAAAGCTGTTTTCCCAGGCCTAGCATATTTTGCATTGCTTTCAGAGTTATGTCAGTAAAATAATCAGTACTTATTACTTTGGGATCTAAACATTTCCCTTTGTCTTTACATTGTTTCTACAATGTTCATGAAGGTTACTTTGTCACGTTTGAATTATTTTTTTTATAGCTCCAGCCTATTATTATAAAAACTATTCTACCTTTAAATGCACTTAAAAATAAAACTAACAGTGATTGGTTGCTTTACATGTCAATTGGATGGTTTAAGTGGGTGGTTCTTGATCAGAATAAGTTGCAGTGAAGACCACTTTTTTTTAAGTTTGGCTATATGAGACTATATTGTTGGATATACAATAATGTCTTCTACATTAGACATTCTGCTCTTAACCACTATTGTTAGAATGAGTGTGATATTTGCAATAAATGTGGTTCTCCAGAGACTTTTTTAAATTAAAGTGCATTTGAAAACAAAGAAATTCAACTAAGAGAAGAATTGAGTCCACTGGGAACTGAGGAGATGTCACTGGATGTACGGTTACATAATGATGCTCCACAGCAGGTTAAAGTCTAAATTGTTCTTTAACGTTTAAAGTTGGATCTATACAATTTAGATTATGGCTTTCCATTATTATTTGTTTAGACTGAAGTATTTCTTTTTTAAGTGGAGCAGGGAGAACCTTTTTGGTCAGGTTGGCCTGATTTTTTTCAGGCCAACCCGAAAGCTAGCATCACCCTGGTTCTCTCGAGAAAACCTCAATAGGATTTTCCAATTAACATTCTTGCACGTTTTATTAATCAAGATCATATTTACAAATAAACTGAATTTTGAAGCCTAAATACAGTCACCACATGTAAAAGCTATAAGTTAGGCTATAAACAAACTATACCACAGATGCATGTCTTGAACATCAACATGATTAAGCTTCCAACAACTCTTTCAATCTTTATTTAAAGATTGAGTTAGAATAGTTTGCAAGAGTGAGTTAGTGTTGTTGTATTCAAGACTGGTCTCGGTCTTAAACAGTTCACATATCTTATTGATCAATCTCAACGTACACATTGATTGTACATTAAATGGTTAAGTTGATATATCACAGCACAGTATTTATGGTTATCAGTCATATATTTTATATCCTATTTTCTTGCTTCTTCTGTTTTTCAGATCCTGACTTTAAAGACTTAGGAGTCCCCAAGCCTCTTCCCTGTGGGTATTATTCATTCATTTATAAGCACCCTACATATGAATATATCTAATGGCTTTTCATTTTCCGTAATCTGTCTTCTTATGTCTCCTCCACTACAGTTTGTGAGTTTGAGATGGGAGGACCTGAAGGCATCATTGAATCGCAGCAGATCACCAAAGACGGCAAAGCCTTGCAGACAGAGGCAGTGGACTGCAAGTGGTACATCCGTGCCCCTCCTCGTTCCAAGGTCAGTCCCCCGCAGTCAGGCCCTGTCCCAACTTCCCCTGCTCTCGTCTAATAACTCTCCAGTTGTTTCCCTGTTGTCGTTGTGTTACCCAGCCTGCCACATTTCTGACATATGACAGCTTGTCTCTGCCTCAAGCTGTGCAGTAACCGCCTAGCAGTTCAGCATTTGGATTCCTGTTTTGCAGTCGTTTGCATTATGCGGCCATTGTGAAAACATCTCGGGGCGGATTTGTATGCGGTTAGGTGGAATTCTGTTGAGGATAAAAATGTGGCAGTTCTTGGGCGTATGACATACAGCAGAATGAGGTCTCGCAGGGCTGCCGTTGTTTTGTTTTTATGGCAGATGGGAATCAAAGGAAAAGTGTTCATGTGGAAAAAGTCAGGTGTAGTCCAGTTTATTTGGGTTCAGATTTGGTTTTATAATTTGGGCACTGTTGCCAGTGGAGCAGTTTACAGCTGCCCTTGTCTCTACGCTCTTATAAATACAATTTTTTATTGGCATCCATATAACAAATGGATTTCCATTGCACAAATCGTTCTTTATAATGGAAAAGGGGTCTTTAGATTTTTAAAATGTTCTTCACAATAAAAAAAAAAAAAGGTTCTTTTAAGAACTGTTCGCTGAATGGCATCACTGTGAAAACCATTTTGGAACCATTATTTTTAAGTGTATCAAAATACTCATTAATGCTTTAGTTTAGCCTCTTTTTCCATTTTTATGTTACAGTAACAGTGAAAAAGATTGGACTGCTCTTTTTTCCCTTTGTAATCTGATCCAAATGGGAAAAAAATAAACGTATCCTCATTAGGATATTTTATTACTGTATTGATGTATTCTGATTGGTTAATTGCATAATTCTGCAGTCTCATATTCTTTTATAATATTCCAAACTGCACAATTGACCATTGTCCCAGTTAACCAATCAAAAGTTTGGGGTTTAAAGGTCTCTTATGCTCACCAATGCTACATTTATTTGATCAAAAATACAGTAAAAGTAGCAATATTGTGAATATTATTACAATTTAATTTTGTACGTTTTTTTAATATTTACATTTTTTCGACAGCCATTACTCTAGTCTTCAGTGTCACATGATCCTTCAGAAATCATTCTAATGTACTGCTAAATAAGCATTTATAATTATTATCAGTGTTCTTATTATTATAAGCAGTTGTGTGGTGTGTTCTGCTTAATATTTTTGTCACTTTTGATCAATTTAACATGTCCTTGCTGAATAAAAATATTAATTTATTTAAGAATTTACAATATATATATATATATATATATGCCCTGCATATTAAGCAGGGAAAAGAGAAAGCATTTCATCTTTCTCAATAAAACTAAACACACTTCAGCTGGAACAGATGGGTTTGCCCAGAGTCGTCAAGTTACCTGTGGAACTGATCAGCAGCATATGACTAAACACAATAAATTGTCTCCATTTCCTGTATATCTTTAGATAGCAGTGTTGACTGGAGAGCAAAAATGTGTATTTTGCCATGGCTCGGTGATAATATTTGTGTTTATTATGATTTATTGTTTCAGAAATTGATTTTTGTTGATCTGATGTCCTTCCAGAGTCACAAATCAAAAGCATATGCCCTTGTCCGTTTCACACAGTTATTCAAGCATTTTTATCATCCACCAGCACTGCTCAAGGGAGACTAACAATTTCAGCGCTATGACTCATGATTGCATTTGTATGAATCTGTACACAATGCTTATTATGAAGACTTTGCCTTTTTTCCTTCAGAGAGTGTTGATAAACCAGTATTTATTCAGCAGACTGTGAGCAGACGTAGTATACGGCAGAGGATATGGACCACTCACAGAAAAAATATTGGAAGTAATCATGACGCTCAAGGAATGGAATAGAATTCACCCCTTTCAGTTAAAAAAAAACAGTCACCTTTTTTTATCTGAATCCGAATCTAGATATGAATTTGAATAAAAACTATGAAAACTATTAATAAAATAGTTGTATGTACACTATCTTTCAAGAGTTTGGTTTCAGTATGTTTGTTTGTTTGTGTTTGTTTGTACATGAAATCAATACTTTTATTGACAGTAGCAAGTATGTATTCAATTTATCAAAAGTGACTGTAAAAACATTTCTAATGTTAGTTTTTTTTTTTGTAATTATGTTTTTATTTTATTATTATTAATCAAAAAATTCCTAGGGGGAAAAAAATCGGAAAAATATTCAGCAGCACAACTGTTTTCAACATTGATGATAATAATAAGTTTCTTGAGCAGCAAATCAGCATATTAGATTGATTTCTGGGATCATGTGACACTGAAGAGTTATGATGCTGAAAATGCAACTTTCCATCGCAGGAAATTTTATAGAGAGATTTTTTAGATTTTATAATATATTAAAATAGTAAACAGGTATTTTAAATAAAAACAATGTGATCACATAAATGCAGTTTATGTGTGTGTGTAAAAGACGTCTTTTCGGTAACACTTTAATTTAAGGTGCTTGTAATAAGCAGTAATTAAAAGTTAATAAGACACTTAGACCTTATAAGATGCATATAAGATGCATGTTATCATTAACTAATGATAATAAATAAATTAAATTAAATAATACATTTCTCAAGTATCAATACATTGCACTTTTAGAACAGCCGAACAAACATAAATGGTAACACAAACTCCCAGGCCCTTAAAAATTGACCTTCCCAAGAGGGAGTAGTTTCCCTGATCTCTTCAGGGCCTGGACCTTTAATTAACCCTTATATGTTAATGCTTATATGCATCTTATATGCATCTTATAAGGTCTTATAAGTGTCTTATAAGGTCTTATAAGTGTCTTATTAACTGTTAATTACTGCTTATTACAAGCACCTTAAAATAAAGTGTTACCGTCTTTTCAAAACATTAAAAATCTTAAAAACCCCAAACTGTTAAATGGTAGTGTATGTTTTGTATAATATATAAATATTTTATGCATTTTTGCAAAAAAATTTAGGTAAAATGTATTTTTAATGTATTATATAACTGATTCATTCATGAATGTTATTGACATTGACATTTCACATGACATTTCACAACCTAACCATACCCTGTCACTCAAAGTTATGATATTTTTATAAACTAATTGACCTTGACACGCAGTCAAGGGGTCGGCATTTTTCAAATGTTTATAATATTTCAGCAAAACTTCTTATTGTATGCCTTTAACCTAAGAACGAAATGACTTGCCTTAAAATGACTTTTGTCCTCCTTTTCCTCCTTTCATTGGAATAATTTTCTGTAGCAGCTCTGAATCATGTTTGTCTGGCTCTGAAATCTCACAGGAATGATTGTTTGGGGCACAGATGGCAGGGAAAGCGTCGTGTCTTCCTCTAGACACCAGCTACTGTTCCTCAAATGCCTGTCCTCCCCACATCTCTCGCAGGCTTTCATATATCTCATCCAATTAAGTCCACAACAGTAAAACCTCACAGACATGTACTGTACATCTCATCTTTTGGTTTCTTATTTGATTTACTGACTGATGGGAAAAGAAAAAGGGCTGTGGTGTAGGCTATTATATCATCATGTGTTCGCAAGCAATTCATCCACAGATGCATTTCTGGGATGCAGCCGGTCCTCTGATTGCCCTCTCCGCTCTGGTGGGAACGTCACCAGATGCAGACTAATAAGTCAGCTTAGAGGGGGATGTGAACAACACCTCAAACACATCCACATGCCCTGAAGAGACAGCAGTCCCGAACTGGCCAGAGGTTGGTGTCTCGATGTCAGGCAGTCCTGGCTAATTTCTTTCCAGAGGAGCGGTAGGAGAACAAAGCTGAGTTGTTGAGATACAATTATTCTACTGGGTAATTAGACTGCACTCAAGCATTCAAGCCTGCTTCTGAGTCTGGAGGGGGCTTGTTTCAGATGGAGGGGGTGCAGGAGGTTTTAATTCATATAGTCTTTTTTTTTACTGATTCACAGATAATTTTTATAGATTTACTCTTTAAAGGCTACGGCTTTGCAATTTCTCAAGAAATGTCAGTGGTGTTCTCATACAATACTCACAATACAATGTTGAAGCTGGCTAGACACCATTCCCAGTATATATAATATATATAAATGTGGCCAGTGGCATCAGGTACTGGAGGGAAATGTATGAAACAATTATATAATTGTTGACTACGCCACCCGGTATACACCGGGAACTCAGCCCCAAGACAGGGGGCACACAGGTTCGTAACCAAAAGAACTGCGTGAGCAGAGAGACATAGGCCAGGGAGTACCAAATATGAAGCAGCTTTATTCAAATACAAAAGTTAAAATCATCAAAATAGATTAACATTAAAGGCTCAATATTCACAGGTCAAAAAGAAAGAAAAAAAAAAAACAATACTTTACAAAACTTCAAAATAAAGAAATAAATACAAAAAAACAAATACACAAGAAAGTTTAATTGGACGGAGATGGCCTGCTGTGACCCTCAATTCACACCACACACTTAAGATCTACACACACCCACTCTGGTGAAGTCAGGTCACTCAATGCACAGCACTCAATGTGAACCCCGTTAAACAGCGGCTAAACCCCTCCTCTATATAAACTTTCTTTGTCACGCTGTTTATGAAGAAGAAGAAAAGAAAAGTCTCAAACAATAAACATTGATTAACTGGCAAAAGCCAGCGCCAAAAAGAAGTTTTCAGTTCACAAACAAAATAAAAATAAGAAACAAAACAATGTATTAATTTCAGTCTCGTTTTGTAACTCAACCAAACTTAAGCCTAAACAAAAGAAAAATAAATGATATTACAAAATACGCAGAAATGAGCTCAAGACAAATAACAAAAAAAACTATAAATTACAATTCGGAGCAAAACAAGAAACAAATCAAAATGAAACAAACAGGCCACGATCGGCCGTACACTCAAAGAGCAGAGCAAACCAGCGAGAGGACAAGCTTCCACATTAATGCTCACGCCTCAGCGAGCAATCGTCCCGGCTCGCTGTTATGAGAGTTCAAGTTCGCTCCAACAAAAAAGACACAAATAAGCCCAGGCAAGACAGCAGTGCGAGATCAACAGACGCGCATCTCGTCCCATAATAGAGGTGAAACCCTTGATCCTGTCACTCAATCAGATGGTGTTCCTAACGTGGTACTATGCCTGGTCGCGGACCATAACAAGCAAGTGGGTTTTTGTTGACGAGCTCAATGCCAGGGGCAGCCTATGCACAGCAACAGAGCGGAGAGACGGTACTCCAGACACTCTCCCATTCCTAAATCGTAACTTCCGTAAAGGGGCGGTAAGGATGACAACGCATCCCAGGTGACAGAAACGTCCTCATTTTATACCCTGACAGCAACTGCTGATAGGTTCAACGTTCCTACATGACACTGGCCAATCATCAACACGAGTTAACTTCACCCTGCTACATAAATGATGATTTTTTAAAAAACATTTTTTAAATTTTGGGGGTATATATACTGTATGTATACAGTCAAACCAAAATGTATTCAGACACCTTCAATATTTCTCACATTGTCCCAGTTTATTCGCTATAGTTTAGAAAATGGTGATAAAATATGACAAGAACTCAGATTTATCAAATCAGTTGATATTTCACTGGTTTTGGCCATCTAGTTTTGGCCGTTAGGGGCTGTCTACACGACAAACGTGAAACTTTTTATGCGTTTTGGCCGTTTGTTTACATGACAATGGCGTTTTGGGTGTTTGTTTTGAAAACGGGTTTCAAAGTGCAAGTTTTTGAAAACGGTCTCTGTGTAAACAACAAAAACGCGAATCTCTGAAGACGATGACGTCAGGCACATGCGTATTATGTGTTCAGTCCATTGTGTTTCATCGGCATCTAATGGCCTGGCTGCAGAATACAGCGTGACATTTTCGCGGATACGTGTGAATGGGGATCATTTTGACAATGGGGTCGTCTGTACGCGGAAAACTCAAAGGAAAAACTTCTCCGTTTTAGGCATATCGTTGTGGAGTAAATGTACCCTTAGGCCCCGTTTACACGAGAACTATTCCGGGTGGAAACGTAAAAATATTTTTTCGGATGTGCCTTTCGTTTACACGGCAGCGGCGTTTTGGGGGCTTAAAAACGCAAAAAAAGTGAAACCACCCTCCAGAGTGGAAATCTTAAAAACGCTCCACCGTCGCGTTCCCGTCTAAACGGTAAAAACGCAAATCTGCTCACGGTGGCTCTCGTCGCGTACACGTTTACGTCACATGCATGCGCCAGTACAGGAAAATAACAACCAACATGTCAGATTATTTCCATACGTCGGACCTTCAATTTGACCTAGCAGCTCTGAAAAACATATAAGAGTCTTTTCAACAGTTGTACAAAATATTCTAAGATATGGTGTTGTTGTGTGGCAGTGCTTCACATTGCCACCTAGCTGCCTGGAGTGCATACTACATCGAA
This sequence comes from Rhinichthys klamathensis goyatoka, assembly GCF_029890125.1. Classification (NCBI taxonomy): domain Eukaryota; kingdom Metazoa; phylum Chordata; class Actinopteri; order Cypriniformes; family Leuciscidae; genus Rhinichthys; species Rhinichthys klamathensis. The sequence goes on along the minus strand of NW_026606648.1, from coordinate 635,480 downwards.
TTTCACACACTTTTGCGTCACCATATGCACGCGGATTTCCCAACCATAACGCTCGTCTAAACGCAGAATAAAAAGTGATAACGCAACGCCACTTTTGCATTTTTTCTTCAGATCGTTTCCGTGTAAACATAGCCTTATACTGTCTCACAAATGAATTAGGTTGAATAGCTGTCAGCTGTTTCACGAGTTCACACTTACGAATGATCAGAGAGTAAATGGTTATGCGTATTTGGCGTGCTGTCCAGGGGGAGGGCTCCGAGCTCGGAAATTGGGCCCGAACCCAGAGTACTCCCCCGTAGGAAGATAACCAGGCAAGTGTGAGGAGATGGGGTGGTGGAGGGATGCTGAAAACTGTCGAGGAATATGGGTGAGTCGACTGCGTATATTTATAGGCCTTACTCATGCTGATTGAGTGGACCTGTTGATTATTGATAGCTGACAGCTGGTTGGAATGGTTGGAGGAACGTGTTCCTCCCGAACCTTGTTAATAAAACATCATTAAATTTAAGTACACAATTAGATAATATCAATTTAGGTCAACCAATTACCAAGCAATGCTTAATTTTGTTCAGTATGTGGTGTAAAAAGGTTGCATTAGCAATTAAAGAAAAAACACTTAAGCAAAACATGTTCAGGTCAAAGTGTCTGAATTACGGTGGCCGAGACAGCTCAACGCGCTGCAACTGAAGCAAACACAAGCAAATAGAAAAAAACGCATGCAAATAGAAAAACACACCTGCAAATAGTGTGTGTGTGTGTGTGTCTTTGTACTTATGTGTTTGGAATTATCTCTAATATTTACTCTTTATCATCTTGTTTTGTTTGTCATTATTGTATGGACCCCCTCGAAAATGAGATGGTACATTTTAAGGGGCTATCCTTGAAATAAAGAAAGAAAGAAATAAATAAAAAAACATCTTCATCAGTTTCACAACACACATGTGCTACAAATACCGAAACTCCCTGCAAAAGTTCACAACACAACCAAATACAGAAAACGCGCTGCCAATAACACAGACCACAACGGAAATGTTTCCAGGGGAACCAAATAAGTGACGAACCCGGCTGAGACGTGCTTATTGCTCGTGAGCTTCCCTATGCCCTACTCCCTTCGAAGGGCAGATTGCAGAGCCCTTAAAGTGGGACTGTGGAGTGAGCAGGGCTCTAGTGTGCTGTTAGGCAGCCGTGTGGAGCGCACTTGATGAAGGAGCAACGAAAGACAACGTAATTTCCTCATTATTTTCACCTGGGATGTTCCCATGACAACACAGCACGGTGTCCATCAGCTGGTCTTACGACAGAAATATAATGCTGTTAACATACTGGATGCAAATACATTTTTATTTTTAGTTTACAAAAAAGCTTTTAAAATATGCGTGATATATCTGTGTGTCTCAACTTTTAAATTTTGGACCCTACATTACCTAGCATTTCTTACGAAACTTTTCTTTATGAAAATGTAATAACATGAAACAATTTGTACAGTGTAACTGATGTATAGATAAATATCTTTCCTTCATGTTTTTCTTCTTTATCTTTTTTATTTATTTACTTTAGTTTCCAGCTCATTGTTCTTTTCTCATTTGTATTCTGATGACATTGAACATATATTGTTAATACATTTTGTACATTGTATACAAGTTGTATGTCATAAAAAATGTAATCTCTGTATGTTTTGCACAAATAAATGAATAAAGTATAATTTTAAGCTGTAAGCACCAGCACGCATAGATTTATGGATATCTATGCCAGCACGCCCCAGGTGGGTTCGTCACTTATTTGGTTCCCCTGGAAACATTTCCGTTGTGCTCTGTGTTATTTGCAGCGCGTTTATGTATTTGGTGGTGTTGTGAGTATTTGTAGCACACGTGTGTTGTGAAACTGATGAAGATGTTTTCTTAATTTGCGGGTGTTTTTTTTTATTTGCACCCAGGTTTTTTTATTTGCACACGTTTTTTTTCTATTTTCATGCGTTTTATTTTTGTGACGATGTTCGGCTGGATTGCCCTCGAGTGCCACGAGAGGGCGCTCCACCTCTGCACTGCCTTCCCTTGGACTGTTCACGCACACACCCTGGACTGATTACTCACACACCTGTTTCCACTGATCACTCTCACACCTGCATCTAGTTCCACACGCAGCTCCACACACATTTATACCTCACTGTCACTATCACTCTTTGCGTAGTATTGTATGACTGTATGTCACTGTCGTGGTCTATTCCTAGTGTTTCCTAGTCTTGATTCCTAGTCTGCTTTAGAGCATTTCCATGCCTGATATCCTGCCTGTGTTTCCCGACCTTCTGCCTGTGTTCCTGGATTTCGTATCGTCTGCTGCCTGCCTCTGATCTCTTGCCCGGTATTTGGACCACGATTTAGCCTTGTCTCCTATGCTGTGTCTGCTGTCTGTGACCCTTGCCTGTCTGACTACCCTGTAAATAAACCTACGCTGCACTTGGATCCCTCTGTGTCTGGTGGTTCATGACAGAATACTACGCCATAACCAGATCCAGCAGCATGTCAGCCTTGTATGCCTCCCAGTCAGCCAGTGCGGGTCTGAGCGCCGTACACCAAGATCAACTGGACGAACTCACCTCGTCGCTGGAGAGGTTGGCCAAGATGGTTTGCGGTCTTCATGTTCCTCCACCGGGACCATCCCAGTTTCAACCCGTCTCCACTGTTGTCAGCCCTGAACTGATCCCATTTCCACGTCAAGCTCGCCCAGTGAAGTACGACACGGATACGGGAGCTGATATTATGCGACTCCAGCAGGGAGATCAATCGATTGAGTGGTATGTCGAAGAGTTTGTTGAACTGGCACGTCTCACGCTTATGAGCACCGAATGTCTAATGATCTTTTTCCGCGGAGGGTTATCTGAACCGCTCCGGTCACTGATGCCCATCCATGATCCTCACGGTACTTTAATGCAGTATATGGACATGGCCCTTCTTCTGAGTGGTTCAGCTCTCACTGTGGGAAAGTGGTGGAATCTTCAGGTCCTGCCAGATTTTCACGACATGCCAGAGCTTCTTCCCGCCGAGACCGTCAGGCCTGGGTTTCGTCCCGCCGAGTCAAGTGAGTCAAGTCCCGAGTCAAGTCCCGAGTCAAGGGAGTCAAGTCCCAAGTCAAGTGAATCTAGCCCCGAGTCAAGTGCCGAGCCGAATGAATCAAGTGAGTCAAGTGCCAAGTCAAGTGAATCAAGTGCTGTGTCAAGTGAATCGAGTGAGTCAAGAGCCGAGTCAAGTGAGTCTAGTACCGAGACAAGTGAATCGAGTGCCGAATCTAACCAAGTGAGTGAATCCAGCCAAGTGAAAGATTCAAGCCCAGTGAAGCGCCGTCGCAGAAGGAAGAGGAGGACTCGTTTGGCTCGCCAGGCTCCGGAGGGCGTTCCCAGATGCCTCGCCCTGCCGGCACCGCCTCTGCGCCTCGCCCTGCCGCCCCCGCCTCTGCGCCTCGCCCTGCCGGCCCCGCCTCTGCGCCTCGCCCTGCCGGCCCCGCCTCTGCGCCTCGCCCTGCCGGCCCCGCCTCTGCGCCTCGCCCTGCCGCCCCCGCCTCTGCGCCTCGCCCTGCCGCCCCCGCCTCTGCGCCTCGCCCTGCCGGCCCCGCCTCTGCGCCTCGCCCTGCCGGCCCCGCCTCTGCGCCTCGCCCTGCCGGCCCCGCCTCTGCGCCTCGCCCTGCCGGCCCCGCCTCTGCGCCTCGCCCTGCCGGCTCCGCCTCTGCGCCTCGCCCTGCCTGCGCCCTTCAAGCTCCGGGAGGGCTTTCCTGAACCCGTGGATTTCCCCAAGTATTTTTGGGGGGGGGGCCAAGGGTCCGGTGAGGAGACCATGAGGGCTGCGCCGCCATGGTCGTCTGCAGGGGCTTCACCTCCATGGCCGCCATCTCATCCTGCTCCGCCCTGGCCTTCGCCTCATCCTGCTCCGCCCTGGCCTTCGCCTCATCCTGCTCCGCCCTGGTCACCGGTCCAGTCTGGTCCGCCCAAGCTCTGCGGCCCTACTTCCTGGTCCCGTTCCCCTGCATGGGCCTGGCCCTCTGTCCCTCCCCCAGGATCGTCTTCGCTCTGCCCCCCGCCTGGATCTTCTTTGGAGCGTCTGGAAGCCGCTCGTTAAAGGGGGGGTTATGTGACGATGTTCGGCTGGATTGCCCTCGAGTGCCACGAGAGGGCGCTCCACCTCTGCACTGCCTTCCCTTGGACTGTTCACGCACACACCCTGGACTGATTACTCACACACCTGTTTCCACTGATCACTCTCACACCTGCATCTAGTTCCACACGCAGCTCCACACACATTTATACCTCACTGTCACTATCACTCTTTGCGTAGTATTGTATGACTGTATGTCACTGTCGTGGTCTATTCCTAGTGTTTCCTAGTCTTGATTCCTAGTCTGCTTTAGAGCATTTCCATGCCTGATATCCTGCCTGTTTCCCGACCTTCTGCCTGTGTTCCTGGATTTCGTATCGTCTGCTGCCTGCCTCTGATCTCTTGCCCGGTATTTGGACCACGATTTAGCCTTGTCTCCTATGCTGTGTCTGCTGTCTGTGACCCTTGCCTGTCTGACTACCCTGTAAATAAACCTACGCTGCACTTGGATCCCTCTGTGTCTGGTGGTTCATGACAATTTTATTTGCATGTGTTTTTTTCTATTTGCACGCATTTTTTTCTATTTGTATGCGTTTTTTTCTATTTGCATGTGTTTTCTTCAGTTGCAGCGCGTTGAGCTCTCTCGGCCACCGTACTGAATAATTTTTGGTTCCAAATTTGTATACATTTTACTGGTAGTCCACTTTATGAAGAAATGTTGGGTATATGTCACAGTTTACTTTATTTTTCTATCCTCACTTAGCCTACATAAATCAACTATAGTGTCCTGCACCCACTAGTAAAAAAAAAAATCAAAAATTATATCTGGTGTCTGAATAAATTTTGGTTTGACTGTATATACTGTATGTTGGTCATAAATTGATCATTTTGTTTTGTTTGTTTTTTTGTCATAAAGAAACCATATGTCTGATCACTTAAAAGCACACATTTCCTCGTTCAGCACAAGTACACATATTATTCAGTTAGCACAGATGGTGTCGGATGAGTTTTGTGTCAAACTTTTGGGGTTGAAAATATAAAAATTAAAAGCAAGCACCACTAATTAGCGTGCAATGATAAGACTACTGTGACTGATCTGAGGACCGCCCAAATCTTTTGATTAAATATTTGCTTTTATCACATTATACATTCCTCTACCTTAGGGTTTATACGGCACTGTTAGTGATTGGCTATTCAGTAGTCAGTGGATGCACTTTCAGCATCAGTTTCTGGATTTTGCTTTCAGCTGCCCTAAGGTTGTTAGATTATTAGGAGAGTCTATCTTAATAACCAGTCAGGTTCCCTAATGCTTCATTTACTGATCTGGGAAACATTCTGAAATCAATTCGGTCTAATTACTGTCTCACACATTGTTGATATTCCTCCTAGTGAATTGTGACTAAAAAGTGCTAACAAGCTGGCACATATATGGTAGTGAGTATGCTTTCGTCTTCATGTGATTCTCTGAGCATATTGGAAACCCTCATTCTTTATGTTTCATTTGTCCAGATGTGAGTGAGTGGGGTTTATGTACAGTATGGCTATAAGTGACGCCCCCATGCTTTTTTGCTGATGATGTGAGATTGTACACACCGCAACATCCCAGAAAGAATACAGTGTCACTAGTTCATTACTTATATTGTAGGTGTGAGCATATTGTGGGTGGCAAGGACAAACCAACCAATGTCACTGGCATGACACATCGATATATAGTCCCCCTATAAAAGTGGAAAATGTGTTGAATTAAAAGCAAGATTTACTAAGGTTATTGAGTAACACATGAGCCTTTACCCAGTGCTTGAACTGGGGTGCTTCATTTACTTGTCATAATGGAACACCAAGTGCTCATTAAATGTAAAATCACCTCGCTTTATACTGCAAACTCCACCTGCTGAAAGGAGAACATTCTGTACTAATATTTGGAAGGTTTGATTCTGTCAAATAGACATGTTATCATGGTGAGGGTTATTCTAGCAGTGTATTTGGAATAGTACTGTATACCTAAAATTAAAACTCTGTCATTTACTCTCCCTCATGTTGTTTCAAAACTGTTTGACTGACTATCTGTGGAACACAAAGAGAAATTTTGAAGAATGTTGTGCTCTCTTTTTTCGATGCAATTACAATGAATGGAAATGAGAGATTTAAAAGCTACAAAAAGGATGCAAAACCATCATAAAAGTATCATAAAAGTTAGCCGTTTGGATCTTCTGAAGACATATGATAGCCCTGGAAGAGACGGAAGTTTAACCGATTTTCACTGATAGACTTTTCCTTCAGTGACCTGTTAACCATTGTGACCAAATCTGTGAGTTGAGAACAGAATCCAATTGATTTGTGAATGATTCATTCAGACTGGTTTTGTGAACAGTCAACTGATTCATTGACAAGATCTAAATAAAAGAATGATTAAAAGAAAAAAACCTGATGGATTCTTGCTACCATCGTGAACTGTGGTCACACAAAGTTATTATATACCTTAATGTCAGGATGTAACGGAAGTAGTGACTGATCTTTTCTTTCGTACTGTAACACACATCCAAATGAAACAGATTATTAAAAAAGAAAAAGAAAATTGGGTTTGACAAAGTTATGACAACATATGTTTTTACATGGCTTTAACTCATCAAAATATGTTATGCAATTTTATATGCAATGCTATACAATATTCAACTCAATTTATTAAGTCACTTTAATGTAATTGAAGTTGAAATAGCATCCAAGTTGATTGTACTTAAGAATTTAAGGCAGCAACTTGCATTTTTTACAGTGTATCGGTTGTTGATTGGATGAAGGCAGATCTGAATGTGAGCTTGCAGTCAATTGTAAGAAAGGGGCGTGTTTAAGTGGACTAGATGATTGGATGATATTTTAATTAAAAATTACAATATTTTTAAATGTTAAACATATGCATGGGTAAATCATTCACAATTAGATCAATAATATGCATTTAGAAAACAGACATGATCATTTTCTATTTCGTGCCTACTTAGTAGTAATAGCCTTGGAAAATGACAAATCATATGAAACACTTTTATGAAACTATTTTGGATATTCTTCAAAAACTCACCTTTTATGTTCCACTGAAGAAAGAAAGTCATGCAGGTTTGGAAAGACATGAGGGTGAGTAAATGATGACAGAATTTTTTAATATTTCAAACAGTGAAAATGGGAGTCTGGTTGAGGAGAGGTGTGAAGTAAGCTTGATTAGGGTCAGATTGGGTGAGAGGAGAACAGATGGTTTGTTCTAACACCTCCCTGGTTTTTAGAGAGCCCAAAGGAGCTGGCATGAGTAGATGTGCAGGTTATTGCCGTTCTTCGAGAGCTCTTCATTGCAACTTTTTGAAACCTCTCAATTTTGTGTTCAAGTTGAATTTCAAACGTAACCTTCTGTGTTCTCGTTATTGATCTCTCTGTGCAATTATCATCAATCTGAGGCTTTTCTGACCACAGAGATCTGTTGTTAGTTAAAGCAAACAAGGTTTACCAGGTGATCTAGATGTCATTGATATGACATCTGGGATGGGTGTGTTGAAACAGAAGGGTCCATTTCCTGTGTGGAAATCCCAGTGTGTTTGAAGTAATAGATTTCCAATGGGTTTAAGAGTCTGTGTTTTTGCTCTGTTCCCCTCTCTCTTAGATCTATTTACGTTTCCTAGACTACGAGATGCAGAACTCCAATGAGTGTAAACGTAATTTCGTGGCGGTGTACGACGGCAGCAGCTCAGTGGAAGACTTGAGGAATAAGTTTTGCAGCACGGTGGCCAACGACGTCATGCTGGTGACCGCGCTGGGAGTGGTTCGCATGTGGGCCGACGAGGGCAGCCGAAAGAGCCGCTTCCGTATACTCTTCACTACCTTCCAAGAGCGTAAGCCTTACACACACACACACACATTCACTGCACTTAAAGCTCTCCGTTCCAACCGTTGTGTGTGTTTACTGTATTTATTATTTAGGCCTACACTGAATGAATCTCATGAAGAAATGTATGGGTCATATTTAACATCAAAATGACAAGAAACAATCAGAAATTACACTGCTGTTCAAAAGTTTGGAGTCTGTAAAAAAAAAAAAATGTTTTTGAAAGTCTTTTATGCAAAACTACGGTAAAACAGTAGTATTGTTAAATATTATTACAATTGAAAATAACTGTTTTCTATTATAATATATTTTAAAATGTATTTTATTCCTGTGATGGATGATCCAGGAACAAAATTGTGGATCAGGTTCAGGCTTATTTGTTCATTAATGACATCATCAGTGACTAGTCGACGTCGAATCTGAAGTCGTTCAACCCCTAATATTCTGTGTATATATATACTGTATATTCCCTTTGGTTTTGGGTTGAAATAAGACCTTGACATTTCTTGACAATTTTCATGAAACCCATCTCGCCTCACAGCACGGATGGGTTTTACACCCTTGTGTACATGTTTGTACAAAATTTGACAAGCACTGACATCTAACACTTCTGTATTTATTCCCTGTTTTATGAACACACACTTAGCAAAAATGCTCTCCCACTCTCATTTTCACCAGCACATTCATACCTGACAGAACGCTAAACCGAGCAGGACTTGGGAAATGAAAACAGCTCATCCATGCGTCCATTAAAGAAACACGGGCCATTTATTTAGCTGGTCATGTCCTGCGATTGTCCTGAGATTTGAGCCACAAACACACGATAAATGTCTCACAACTCTGCTGAACATACCAGCAAACTGGTTTATACTGGTGTTTATACTGGTGCTGGTATACTTTTCGCTGGTTAGAAGGTGGTGGACCCCCACAGCCATGTTGTTCATCAACAAAAATTGTAGTTTAAAGGGATAGTTCACCTAAAAATAAAAATTCTGTCATCATTTACTCGCCATCATGTCATTCCAAACCTGTAAGACTGTCTTTCTTCAGCAGAACACAAAAGAAGATATTTTGAAGAATGTTGGTAACCAAAGCATTTTGGTGACCATTGACTTCTATTGTAAGCACAAAGAACTCTTCTCAAATTATCTTCTATTATGTTCCACAGAAGAAAGAAATTCATACTGGTTTTGGAATTGCATGATGGTGAGTAAATGATGACAGAGTCTTTAACTCACACACACAGTCTTTTCTAATGAAGCAAGGACACAAGGTGTAATACATTCTCTTTCGAAATGAGGCACATAAACTATTTGTTATTTAAATACTACATTACATTACATTGTAGCCCTGTAAAATCAGTTGCATACCTTCCCATGCTGAATATAAAGATCACTTTCCCTGTTCCCTCTGCTAAGTAGCCTTTATAAAACCACGGGCTACAGGGGAGACCACAGATGCACAGAATAACAGGATTATTCATTTAAGGGATAAGCTGTTCCTGCTGGGACAGAGCGTTTTATAGGAAACATGGGTTCTGCGGTGGTGCCCCGCCACCCGGGCGTCTTTGAATCGGCGGTCCCTTGCAGTTAGTCACATCTCTCCGGGTGGCAGCGCTAGCAGCATCAGAAACTATAAAGCGTAATGGGGGTGGAGAGAGAGAGAAAAGAAGGAACTTGAAGGATGGGTGCTCTAAAAGAGGATGAAGTATTGTGGGAACGGAGGGACAGAAAAGGAGCGATAAAGATTGAGTATCTGGCTATGAGAGGAAGTGCTGAGAGAGAGAAAGTGAAAATAGGGTGATAAAATGTGAGTTTAATGTTTAGCTGGTAGCACACTCATCATTAGTGCACACTGCCGGCATCAAACGGCTTTCTTTGTAATGGTCTCAACACCGTTCCTGTGACGCCCCATCGCCATTTGTCTTGTCCCAGTGGTCCCTAAAAACGACCCCAGCCTAAGCACGCCGTGCCGATGCTGATGGGTAAAAGATTAAAAGGAAATGATGCCACCACCCTCATTGTGCACAGAAAAAGCAGTGTATACTGTAGCAGTATAATTTATATATAAGTATATAAACAAATGCTAAATAGAATACAATTATGAAATATGTCACTTTCCCAGCAAATAAATGTAAAAATACATATATACTGCTTTTCATTTTGTAGTGTATTTCATTTTGTACTGCTATTCCCATGGTTCAGTTTTTTTGTACTCATAATGCACTAGGATTTAGAGGTCAACTGATGTGCATTCACTGACACTGTACCCATAATTCAATGCATAGAAAAATGTAAAGCCAAAAACGAGCCAAAATTATTGGTTAAGGCAGTTAGGGCTATGGAGCTGGGCATCCACAAACATTTTTGTAAAATAAAATTTTTGAAACAGTAAATTTTTTGTCACAATAAAAATAAATGTTATATATAATTTATTGTATATAAATTATATACTCTATATATATATATATAATGTGTGTATTATATATATATATATATATATGTATATATATTAGTGTTGTCAAAATGATTAATCATGATTAATTGCATCTAACATAAAAGTTTGTATGTATATATATATATATATATATATATACGATCATTTTATTCTATATACAGCATTTTTTTAACAGTAAGAACAATAACTTTTCAGATTTTATTAAAATATTTATTTTAATAAAATACAATAAATATCTTTACATGCATTCAAATATATATATTTTTTAAGGTTTTCTTTTTTATTATCACAATATCTCTTTGCCACACAATATATAAGTTCCTTTTTAATACATGAAAAATATATAGCCTTCTTTATATTTTAGCAAAGTTGTTCCTTGCAAGGGGATCGTCCTATTTGAGGGTCCTTCCTCGGCATCAACAAGTTTAAAAACCCCTGGCGCTGAAAATAGTAAATGAGCAATTTTGAGCAGAGTCCCAGACAGCAGCATAGCAGCACAGCTTCCACTTCTTCTGATTGATTGCGGGGCTTTAATGGACATTAGTGTGCGTTTAAAGAGAGAGGCGGATATCCTGAAGCATGCGGGAGAAGAACGGTTGAGGGAATGAGTCTGTGGTTTTGGTTCTGAGGCCCTTGAGGGTGCAGAAAACACATAGTGCTCTTTCTGAGATAGAAAGATGCAGCTGCGCGTCTGCGTCAGTCTTGGTGAATGGCGATAGGTGGATTTGTGTAGGAGCCCAGTGTCTTTTGTGCAGCCCTATCCAGTGAATGAACACAGGATGTGCGGTTGCCCGGGTAACACCCCTGCATAACTTGTCCAGGCACTTACTTATGCACTCGCTTTCTCCCTCTGGTTTGCTAGCCTCAGCAGCTGAACGGGGGAAACCACCATCCACTGAAAAGAGTATTGCCCAGCACACCTTTAAATAAGTGAAACTGTATGCGTTTGTTCTACTGCAGAAGCAACGTATGTTTTTAGATGAGTGATTAAGTGGTTTCAACTTCTTTTACAACCAGATTCTTGCATATATGACTAATGCAGCATATTTGAGAGCCTTTCAATCTGATGACAGACTGAATGAATGATCAATTATGTTGGATTCACTCAGAAATTGGTAGAAAATTTCACAAGTAGCCTAATTAAGAAACGACAAGTAATATTGAATTGAACATGACATATTGAAGTTGCAAGACGGAAAAAGTATTTTTCTTCTAAAACATACTTCAATAATCTGTTTTATTTAGAACTTCAATATATATATATATATCGTTCAATATATATAAATATATTGTGCAGGACCTTTATTTTTAAGAAAGTCAAGGCCTGTACGCATTGTTATTTTGTAGGATTGTGTAATTCATGCACTGGTTTATGTGTAAACAGCCACTTTACTTTAAGGTTTCATTTGTTAACAGTACATTAGTTACCTTGAACTATGAACAAACGCCGCTCTGTGCATTTATTGTAATTTCTATGGAGGTTAAGCGCCTTTTAAATGGATAGTTCACCCACAAATGAAAATTCTGTCATCATTTACTCACCCTCAAGTTGTTCCAAACCTGTATGAATTTCTTTCTGCTGAACACAAAATAAGATATTTTGAAGAATATAGGTAACAAACAGTGGTGATTTTTTTCCTATACTATGGAAGTCAATGGGGTCCCATCCGAGAAAGGAAGTCCAGTCTCTTTCAGTGCCTTATTTAGGAGAAATACAGGGCTGCAGCGCCACTTTGTGGTGGGAAGTGGAACTGTATCAGAACGTGAAGGCGAGAGTCGTGAGGACTGCACTTCTGGAATGATGAGTCATCCTAATTTACGTTGTTATTTCTCACCTGGGAGCAGCTCGAGAATACTGTCATTAATAAATCCTCAAGGTACATTCAGTCAACCTTGAAGCTGTTATTTTAGGGGTTTTTTGTACGAACTAGTTGATCTATGTCCTCTGCAGACTGCAAAATGTCAAGTGAGGTATGTGGGAAGGGAACTGGCCACACATTGGTGGGCGTGTTGCACGCGAGGTGATTGAGACCGAAGCCCCGCCCCTTCTGCAAGTCACCTTGACTTTAACTGAGCCTTCAGATAGTGATGTTGTAAATGTTATGAGAGGTTGTCTTCATGCGTATACTTTCTCATTTTATAATTTCAGCTGAGACATTCATTCTTTTTTCAGCTCAAATGGAGACTGCTTGAACACTCTCCCTAATATATTTTTCACACAAATATTGGATTAATCTGCTTTGATCTTGAATGATATTAGTGCTTTTATAAATATTAAAGTACTTGCAGTTTGTGTCTGTATTAGTTATCATCACCACATCTTGGCAAGTAGAAACTTGTGAACTTACTGAATACATTTTTATCTATAGTAGGCCTAATTTAAATAGAATTGTATTCACTGTATATGCATGCATCGACTCTTTCTTGAGGTGAAACCTGAATAATATTAATAGAAATATTACAAAATATCTGTGCTGCTTCTACAGACATGGACTTGTTTCCATGCATATTTGAAGAGCTATATTAAAATTCATGCATAGCAGAAGGCAACAGAATTTGATTTGGTTGGTTTGAGTAATGGGTTTCTAAATTTGAACTGTATTGATGCACAGACACAGTCAGATAGACATTTGTGAGATTAATTGTGTGCATGGGATAAGATTATAGACAGCGTCTTATTAACAGGAAGAAATGAAGTATAATATGACATTAGCATTATCCATTTTCCCCTCTCATCAGCTCCCTGTGAGGCAGATACTTTCTTTTGCCACAGTAACATGTGTATCAACAACACGCTGGTGTGCAACGGAGTCCAGAACTGCGTCTACCCTTGGGACGAGAACCACTGCAAAGGTAAATTGTTCTTTTTTTAAATATCCTCTCAAATCTTGAGTGGTTTGTGAGTGCATATCTCGCCCTCGTTTTTCTCTAAATGATGGAGAAGAATTGTCTTCAAATTTGTCCCCTTTTTGTTCATGTTTTATAGCTAGTCAATCAAATATATCTTCACAAACCCACAGCTGTTAAAAAAAGACCTTGTAAAGCCTTCAAAATTCTGCACTAGGGTTCATTGATTGATTTTGGACTGTAATGCTGCTGCTGCTGGGAAAAATGAGCAGGCCAAAGATATTCATTTGTATATGTGAATGACTGGCTCTGGCTGGATTTGAATAAGTGCAGTTCAGCTATATCATGCTTATATTTCACATAAGCTGTCCAAGCTAAATTAACTGAAAGTTGATAATAATGCCGCTGGGATCCTCCATAGAGAATTGTTTTAGCTCAGCTTGTTTTCCACAATAGGGGCATATGGAGAAATTGGCCTAACACTTTGACATTTTGTCTAAAACATATTTGACATCATCAAATCAAACACAATTTATCAGTTATTACCAATTAAATGTAGTATTTAATTGATGTTATACATACTCAAGTTAGTTGAATCATATTCATATTGGGGGCCCACTGAAGTTTTTTTTTTAAAGACTTTACAAAGTGTATTTTTTAGGGTTCTCCTTCTTATCTTCAGTTATTAATTAAATGTGTTTAACACATTTTTTAACACATTTACTAAAGTAGACTTGTTTCATTTTGCTTTCTATAGTTCAATTGTAAATCATGATATTAATCACAATTATTGTATTTAGCCTTAGTTTTAAACAGTAATAAAAAGAAAAGTTAAAAACAATACAAAATAAAATGTTACAAAATAGTTAGGCTACCTTTTTTTTAAATTTGGAAATTTAATGGAAAGAACATGTTTTTCATTATTCAACTTTATAATACAATGCTTATTATTTTCCACAGACCCAGATGAATAGTAAAAACAATAAGTATGAAAAGAAAAAGTAAAAAAGTAAACAAAAAATACTACAATAAATATTAAAAAATAATTCATATTAAAAATGTATATATCCAAAGACCAGATAATATTTAATCATTTCTTTTGGTTTTGGTACAATGACATTATAAAAGCCAAATGATTTGATTTTGGAAAAATATCATAAGGCCTTAGTTTGGGGTTTGTCTGGACATCTGAATGCAAATGCTTCTCTCCTCTGAACCAAAGCCAGCGCAGATGTTATACGCTCACTGTGCTACATAAATGTCAACGCTCTCCCATTAGAATGATTTACTACTTCTGTGTGCTGTTTGTAATCTCTTTGATACAACTGTTTCAACAGAAGGTAACCCACGGTGACATTGCATGCCTGCAGTAATCATTTATTATGCTTCTTGTTGTGTTTTGCAGAAAAGAGGAAAGCCAACATCCTGGACAACCTCAATAACACCAACGGCACCATCATCGGCGTGACGTGCTGCATCGTACTGATCCTACTTGTCATATCTGTGATCGTTCAAATCAAGCAGCCACGGAAGAAGTACATCCTGAGGCGGGAAGACTTTGACCCCACCATGTTCCAAGAGGTGTTCCAGGAGCCACCGCATTATGAACTGTGCACTCTCCGCAGCGCGGCGGCCACATCCGCGGACCTAGCCGAGCTGGCCGAGGACTTTGAGAGCTACCACAAGCTGCGGAGCGCCTCCTCGCGCTGTGTCCACGAGCATCACTGCGGTTCCACGCAGTTGTCCAGCAACAAGGGCAGCCACACCAACCTGAGCGCCCGCGAGGCGGCGGCGGCCATCCTGACGGACCTCCCACCACAACCCATGCGGCCGCTTCCTCCCCAAACCAACCGCAGGAACATTCTGGTAATGAGACACACCTACTCACAAGATGCCGCAGATGCCTGTGACCTAGATGATGACCTGGAGGAAGTGCCCACCACTAGCCACAGGCTGTCCAGACACGAGAAAGCAGTGCAGCGGTTAGTATCCATTGATTTTTGATGATACAAATTCATCATAATGCACATTTTGGAAGGATTAACTCCCACTCTCATTTTTATTCCTCTTTAGCTCCTCTAATCAGCTTCTCATTGTTTGTTTGTTTTAGCTATCTTATCTTTTTCTTTTTTGTTTGTTTTTTTGTTTGTTTTTTGCTTTGATATTCTCTTTTTTGTCACTGAGACAGCATCACAGTCAGAGCTGAGTTTGTAAAAGCTGTAGAAATGCAGAAGATGTATTAAGTAAATGCCTGCAGTAAGGGAAAGGCTGACACTTCTAAATGTTAATGTTCAGCTAAAGACATGCTACATTAAGATGGAACTTAGAAATAAACAGCCTTTTTTAGGTCCGTTTTCAGGGAGAATATATGTGAAATTATCAAAAGGGTTTCTGTTTTAACAAGCTTCCCTTTCGCAGTGGAACTACACTGTGTCATGGAGTTGATGCTATGGGAACGCTCCTCGTGAGCCGGAGTCTGAAGAACGTGTGTTACACAACAATTTTGATTGGATAGCGCAGCCAGCTGGCAAAGTATATAAGGGCGCCTAGAAAGAATGTCATCAGCTTCTTTGTCTCCTAGCTCTTCAGCTCTCAGGCCAGATCCGGAAGCCCACTTGGCAGCTTCTTCCGATCTGGCGGAGAGCATGATTTTGGCCTGATCTAGTTCTGAGGAACTAGATGTAATGGGAGTTGAGGCAGATGTTTTGAATGAGTCTGTCTCCTCCCTCACCCCCACACACGTGGAGCTGGTCGACGTAATGACCTGCTCCACGGCCAAGTTAAAATTAGATTGATCTGTGGAGAGAAAGGAATCTGCCCCAAGCAGGCTGGATGAGCGTTTCCTTCGGGGTCATAAGCATCCCTCTCCAGTAAGCCTTCATTTCCTCCCCAATCTCCACACTGAAGTAGCGAGATCGTGGGGGAAGCCATTTTTGGCTCGTAATGAACAGTTATGCCAACGTTAAGGGGCTCGATGAACATGGATTGGGATGCCCCAGGTTGAGGAGTAGCTTGTGAGCTATCTTGTCCCCGGTGCGGCGTCCTCATGGAATGCTCCAGCCTTGCCATCAAAGCCATAATAAAGCCATTCCTATATATGGATGGGCAGTACAGTGAGGATAATACCTCTTCTGCGTCTCACTCCTTCATTTGACACCCCTCCAGTCTGTACCTGGAGGTTATAAGTGGGGACATAGCAGGGGACTATGTTAGCATGTTTTTGGTTCGTAAGGAGTATTGGGACAGAGTATAAAAGTGGACTCTGTCGCAGCTTGCAGCCCGCTCTCTGTCGTTTGATGAAACTGCGCAACGCCTTCCCGGAAAACCTGCTCTGTATGAATGGAACCAGACAGGACAACTAGTTGTCTGTCACGTCACACAGTGCAAGAGAGCCGCTCTGGAATACAGGCAGTATTCCAGACGCTACAGTAAGTTGCTATAAGAGGTTGGGCAGTCACGCCCCTGTGATGATCGGTGATAGAGAGCAAGGGGGTGGAGCTGGATGTGATGCTCCATCCCGATGCTCTTTCACTATCTCCCTGAAGAACATTGCCATGTTTCTTGGGTAGAGCATGAAGTTGAGAGAATGGTGTTCTCTCCTGAGGCCTCTACTGGTCCTTTGGAATGGATGCTAAATAATTTTACTCTGGGAGGAGGTGGTCCCTCTGGAACTATGGCTGAGGGTCCAGGTAGCAGTTCTCTAGTCTGCCCCTCCTCTTTGGTTGCAGACGCAGAGAGGCTGCGATCTACCTAGTCAGTTCTACCCCGGCATGTATCATATAATATGGGTGATATTCAACTGCTGATATTGCCTCAGGCTGTAAGTTCTGGGTCACTAGGTCCGCTAAATGGCAATCTTTGGCTACGGCTTAGTTCGCTGATGATTTAACTGCACAGTGAGCAGACATTTGGGCAGTATGGTCAGTGTTGGGCAAGTTACTTTTAAAAAGTAATTAGTTACAGTTACTAGTTACTACTTCCAAAAAGTAACTAAATTAGTAACTCAGTTACAAATTTTAAAAGTAACTAGTTACTTAAGAAAGTAACTATTGCGTTACTTTCAAGTAAAATTAAAATTTAAATGCTCAAATGTGACCCCACCTCTACCCCTCTTTAACGGAACTTACAATACATGTGCATGTTCAATTATTTATGATAAATCTGAATATTATAATGAAATGGACACTTAATACAATACATTATTAACAGAAACATGAAACATTGTACACACATCTAAAAAAAAAAAAAAATGTTGCTGTGGGACAAAATGAGACTAGCCTCCATCAAATGCCATGTAGATATTATGTTTATATAGTGGATCAATGCAAATAACACAATAGATGTTTTGGAACTTTTGATATTTATTGCCCCTCAACAGGCCACAACTGGGCAAAATTTAACACAAGCTATAATATTGCCCAAGCAAGCTTGTTAAGCTCGTCGCCATACCTGTCTCTCGTTGACTGACTGGCTTGCTTGTGTTGTTCATTGTGTGTCCTGTCCTGTCCGACTATGCGTTATGATGGGTCGTTCGCAATTCATGAGCGTTAGCCGTTAGTGATGATGGATCGACTCGTTCGCGAATGAGCTTTTGATGGGTCGTTCGCGATTCGCGAATGAGGCGACTCTAAGAGCCGGCTCTTTTAGGTGAACGTCGGGAGCTGGCTCGCATATCTGAAGAGCCGACTCTATTTTTACAAATTTAGCCTATAGAAATTAAATAATTATGTAATAAAAATTTAAATATTATAGTCAAAGTCATTTAAAGAGCCGTTTGTGAGCCAAAAGAGCCGGCTCTTTTCAGTGAGCTGAGTCAAAAGTGCCGAATGCCCATCACTACTATGCGTGCTTTCGAACACCCGCCCAACTCTACCTCTGATTGGCTTACAATGACATTTTACTCTACCTCAGTCGTCAGCATTTATGCGCTTGTCTCGTGCTCTGCCCACTAACCAAGGAAGAACAGTAAAAAAAAGTATTTGCCTCTCGCTCAGAGATCTAGTTGGTCTGATGAAAAAAAAAAACCCAGCTTCATCAGTTATAGTAACGCGCCGCATTTTTTGGCAGTAACGGGAACGGCGTTATTAAGATGAGAAGAGTAATCAATTAGATTACTCGTTACTGGAAAAAGTAATGCCGTTAGTAACGGCGTTATTTATAACGCCGTTATTCCCATCACTGAGTATGGTATTGGGCATTTCGTTCCTATAGTGTGAACTCCATTATGCAGTGTAAAGTTCCACTTTGGAAGGGAATGTCTCAGGTTACGACTGTAACCATGGTTCCCTGAGAAGGGGAATGAGACACTGCGTCGTGTTGCCATACTTTTGGCATGCTTGTACGGCTTCCTTCAGAAAAATTAGGCTGATAAAGTTTTTTCTAGGCACCTATATATATACTCAGCTGGCACGCCTGTGACGTCACCTGACTGTGACTCCGACTCACGAGGAGTGTTACTTACCATAGCATCAACTCAATGGCACAGTGTCTCGTTCCTCTTCTCAGGGAACCATGGTTATAGTCGTAACCGGAGACTTTATGTAGACTATTGTTCAGAAGTTTGGGGTCAGTAATATATATTATTAAGCAAGGATCTTTCATTTGATCAAAAGTGACAGTAAAGACATTATAAACTTATTTTTATTTCAAATATATGCTGTTCTTTATATTTAACAAAGAATCCTGAAATAAAATGTATCACATTTCCACATTCCGTCCCTCGGATGAGACGTAAAACCGAGACTGTCCTGACTCTCTGTGGTTATTAAAAATCCCATGGCACTTCTGGTAAAGAGTAGGGGTGTAACCCCGGTGTCCTGGCCAAATCACCTCCATTGGCCCTTGCCAATCATGGCCTCCTAATAATCCCCATCCACTGAATTGGCTCTATCACTCTCTCTTCTCTCCACCTATAGCTGGTGTGTGGTGAGCGCACGGGCACCGTTGTACTGTGGCTGCCGTCGCATCATCCAAGTGGATGCTGCACACTGGTGGTGGTTGAGGAGAGATCCCCTGATATGATTATAAAGGGCTTTGGATGTACAGTAGTACATAAAGCGCTATATTAATGCCTCATCCATCCATTCATCCACCCACATAATTATTAAGCAGCACAACTGTTTTCAACATTGATAATAATAAGAAATGTTTTTTGAGCAACAAATTAGCTTATTAGAATGATTTTGGAAGGATCATGTGACACTGAAGACTGGACTAATGATGCTGAAAATTCAGTTTTGCCATCACAGGAATAAATTACATTTTAAAATATATTTAAATAGAAAAAAACAACTATTATAAGTTGTAATAATATTTCACAATAATATATTTTTTTTTACTAAGAGACTTCTTTCAAAAACAATTTAAAAAAAATATATATTTCCGACCCCAAACTTTTGAACAGTAGTGTTTATTCTTGACTAAATGAAAATGACAGGGTTTATGAAACAATTTTAAGAACTAGACCCCAAACAAATGAAATGTGCATTATAATTCCTTATGCAAAAAATACCATGATATTAAACATACAAGCAATGATATTCCAGGTTCTGCCTCATTGGGTCTCTAAACAAACATGAATCTGAGTACAACACAACTAGGGTGTAACAGACAATCTGAAGGTAAGACTTTTTAAACACACTTAATTTGTATGTATTTAAATGTTTGTCTAGTCAGTGTCTGTGAGTCAGTGTCGTGTTTTTTTGTGGGTTTTTTCTTTATTGTACTATTTATTTTGTGTTTTGTCAAAACCATTCATCATTGCCATTGAGACGGTCATCGTAGGACATATGACCATCTTGCTTATTGGTGAGGTCCTTTTATATTTTGCTTATCATGTTTTCTTTCTTTTATTTGTTTTGGCAAATTCAAGGACTCCTAACAAGGTGTCAAAAAGTATGGTTCAGCTGAAGCACATCACTTTGTTGAGGGTCATCCATGCTTGTCTTGCAAACACTTTGAGTCATTATTCAACCCCACTGAGAGGAAATTGCAGTTTGTGAACAAAAATAGGAAGAAATAACTTTAAATGAAATTAAAAACAAACAAAAACCTGTCATTGTATACACACCCTTACTTTTTTTTAAGTGAAACACACAAAGGTGAGTTTAAAAAAATATATATATACATATATATATATATATATATATATATATATATATATATATCCTGGCTTGGCAAATAATGTATAATTTACCAGTATTCATTTATATATTATTATCGGGTAACATTTTACAAGTTCGTTAACTATATTAGTTAACATGAACTAAGAACAACATGAATTTCGCATGTACAAAAACACATGTGAAACATACTTTGCACATGGGAAACACGTGGTAAATGCACTGTGAATTAACATGAATATTATTATTTTTAACTACCATTAACATAGGTTAATAAATGCTGTTAAAATAAAACGCTCATTCTTAGTTATTGCATTAACTAATGTTAACAAATTTTATAGTATATTTATTATTTTGAATTAGCTTTATTTTACATTTTTTAGTTTTCATTTTAATTTTAGTTAAAGTTCTAATGATTTTGTTGTGGTTTTGTAATTTTGTATTATTATTTTTAAATATTTCTATATAGCTTTAATTATTTAAGTTATTTAATTTTAGTACTGAAACATTTATTTCTGTTAGTTGGTGTCAGCAAGCGGTTAAAACAGACAGAAAATAAAGGATGAATCTATTTGCAAGCAGTTCTATAATCAAATCAGACTCAAAATTACACTTCTTCAGGATATCAGGAAACAAGAAATCAGCTTTATTCCAATACATTTTTAAGTAAAAAGAAAACTCACCTTTTTGTATTACACAGAAGAAAGGAAGTTTGAAACAACATGAGGGTGAGTTGGGGAAATATCCATTTAAAAAATGTCTTTAATTTATGATAGCTTTAAATTAAAGAAACACATTTTCAAAACACTCTTTAACCAATAAATGCAGTTTACTTATATGTGATATAATTTGATGTGTTTTTGATAGTCTTGATGATCAACAAAAAAGCAGCATTTCTTCATATTAATGGTGATTTTGTTGTTTGTGCTTTGCAAATGATTTTGTGTGTGTCGTACTGTGTAATGTGCAATGCTGTGTTTTTCTCATCTTCCATCATGCATTGTCTCCATCGTGTAGACTTCTTGAAAATAGTGCAATCCTGGATCAGTACGAACGGGCTTCAATGAAATATGAAAATGTGGACCGGAGATATACACCAGCATGATAATAACATGGACATTTTAAAGACAAATTTATCAAAACAACCTGCAGATGTAAAGGAGGACATGGATTCAGTAACAAAGGAAGTGACTGTGTTGAAATCGCTTTAACATGTGCTCCTAATTTAGTCGCATAACCGTTTTTTGAAGGTTACTTATTTAGGATTGCAGAACATTACATGGTAGTTTGTTCATTTACATGAATACATGTGAATCAGTGCTTTCAGGACTGTTGTAGTGCATGCATTTTATTGTCATGTTTTGCCACCAAACGTCTTTATATTTGTTAAAATGCTTTTAAGACATTGGGTATTTGTGACTTTTAGCAAACACTTTCTATCCACATACTTGTCTGAATCTTCACTTTAATGTTAAGATTTGCATGCATATTTCCTTTATCATTTTTAAGTGAGTGACTGTGCATTTAGGTACAGCATCAAACCCAAGACTAATTTATTGTTGATAGGTTTAATTACAAAATATATATATTAAAGCAAATGGAATGACATATACCCTTCCCCTCCCCTATAGTTTACTGCTATACTTACTAACTGCATGCTAAAATCATCAGATTTATAAGATCTACAGTATGATTCAGTATGGGATGTTTCATTTACATAAATTATTTTTGAAATACTGTAAACACTTTCAGTTGCTGATGTTTAGGACAAATGAAGGATGACAGTAAGTTAACATTTGCTACATTTTAGTAGCACACAAACTTTGTATGTTAACTGTGTTCAAACTTTTGTAGATGCCGAATCATCAATACAAGCTCTGTCAAAGAACAATAAACTATTATTATAAATAATGACATTAAAAATTATAAACTTTTGTTTATGTGATCCATTAACCTGCAGTGAATATCAGATGTGAGATGAAAAGATCAGTATAAAACCCCAAATGCAAGACCTCAAAACATCTCATTCTCTTTATCTTTCTTTCTCTCTCTCTTTCACACACACACACACACACACACACACACACACACACACACACACACACACACACACAGAGAGAGAGAGAGAGAGAGAGTATGGTAAATGTCCCTGATTTTTCAAGCTATATTTTTAGTCATCACACTAATTAAAATGAATTGTCAGTGTTTCTGTCTGTCTGTTCATTGTCATTACATTTTTGTTTTAGAATTTAAACTATATAAAGGAAAATAAATGCTATTGAGGAATGAATGAATTTACATTATGGATGAATTTCCACTTTCTTATATGTAGACAAAATGTCATCTGAAGTGGAAGGCACAAAGGTTTGTTTCAACTTTTTACTTCTATAAGTTTTGATGTTACAGTATTTCGTGTTTGTTTGTTTTAAATGGCATTTTATGTGTGGCAAAAAAAAAGTTTTTACATTGTGTACAAATTTGCAGCCTCACTATGCACTTTAAATGCAACATGAAAAATTAATATTTCAGTGAATGGATTTTTTGTGACTTTTTTATTCACTTGGGATGCATTGAATTGATCAAAAGTTACAGTAAAGAAATGTATGTTAAAGAATATTTTCAATTTCAAATAAACGCTGTTTGATCAATCAAAAAATCAACAAAAAATATTAAGCAACTGTTTTCAACATTAATAATAATAAGATATGTTTTGAGCACCAAAATAACATATTAGAATGATCGTGCGACACTGAAGACTGGAGTAATGATGCTGAAAATACAGTCTCCCATCACAGGAATAAATTACATTTGAAATAATATTAAAAAGTGTTCTTTTAAATTGTAATTACTGTTTTTATTGTATTTTTGATCAAATAAATGCAGCCTTGATGAGCATGAGATACTTTTTTCAAAAATACTGAAAAATATTACCGACCGACCCCAATCAATGGTGGTGTACATATTCTTTTAAACATGAATGTTAATGATCTGAAGTTTAATAGTATGTTAATTTCTTTACAGGCTATTACATCATATCCTAGACTTCTCTGTACTGACATCGTGTGGAAGCAGCCTCTAAGAACTTGAAGGGGTGCAACATAGTGACAAGTTTGCTTTTTTGTCATTTTTTAGAATTTGATGGGGAATATCTTGACCCCGACTTGTGTTCTAAAGCTGATACTGTGAAGCTCTTGGAGACTAAAAACTATTTTTCAGACACTGGACTGAAACAGAATCTACAAACTGATGTACATTTTTCATTCAGTGGAATATGAATCAGACATGTTTTTGTTTCCTCTGATTTGATGATTGTAATGTTCAGATTATTTTTCAATACAAACTGTAATGTCCTGAGTATAGGTGCATAACCTTTTTACTTTGCAGAAAGCATAGATCAAGACCTTTAAAATATTGCCAAACCATACATTAAGATACTTGAACCAACTGATAAACAGGTAGTTTGTAATCCTCCGGGTCAGGGGTGATTTTACTGTGACTATTGCCTAGTTAGATGTATCTGACTAGCATCTCAGATGTTTAAACACAAGACTTGTTCTCTTAATGTTCAACATTAAGGTCAGTTATGGTCATGTCTATGCATACAGTAAAATATACTAAGTGTGCCGAGCAAGGTTTTCAAAGAATTGGTATCAAGTTGCTTACTGATAAGAAATATTAAGAATATTAAGAAATAAGAATATTTCCCTTCTACTTACGATTTGAGAAACAGAAACCTATTAATTTGACACAGCGCATTTAGTTAATATGTTTGATTGATGCTGGACACATTGATTTAAATAAAGTGAAACAAAGGTGTTCTTTTGGACAAACATTGGAACTTTATTATGAATGACTGGATTTATTATGTATGATTGAATCAACTATTTATAGTTGATTTTATATCAAAGGTTTTTAGAAAAGAGGTTTGAGGCATGTGTGTTAACTGGTAAAATAGTTGTGATATATGATTACAAGTAAGAAAACAAATATGAACATGAATAAATAAATTTCATTTATTCACTTTAATTTACCCCCAAAATAAATGAAATGTTCATCATTATTAAAGTTTTGCAATTGAGACAAATAATGTTTCACAAACTTTATAATGTTGCCATTTGTATTTCAGTATTTGTATTTCAGTATTTACAATATACTTTAGAAACGTTCAAATGTTCAGATTATATTGTAAAACCTGAATAAAACTTGGTCTTGGTTTTGTATTTAAAAAAAGATATGAAATATTGACGTTTCTGAACAAATGGTGAATTGAGGGTTTTTGGGACAGAAGGTCAAATGGGACCGTATCTATACAGTTTATTTTCTCACCTAATGAGACCACAATCAAAATTGGATTCAATTGAAAATTGAATGTGACATCATGTGGGGGGGGGGCATACATCAGACAAGTTGACCCTGAAAATTACATAAGCTTTTGCTTGTTTTCATAATAAGGTTTTTTTTTTTTTTACTTGATTACACTTTTCAAGGACTTCAAGCATTCTTACCTCAATAAGCCTACATGCGAATTTATAAACATTGAGAAATTAAGTTGAACAGAAATAAACCTGGATGTAATGATAAACAGAAAAATCTTTCATATGAAATTATATCAAAGTATGAACTAACTTGTGTAATAAATATGCTTACACTAGCCTAAATCAATGATCTGTGCAGCCTGTCCCAATCACCCAAATGTTACCAAAAAAGGGGGTTTGGGTAGCCTAGAAATCTAGACGCACCCTAGCGGCAGCGAAAATTATTTCGCAGCCAGTGTGGTCTAGCAACTCTCCATAGGCTTTTGAGCTGTAAAAACCAAAAACTGGTCAGGCCAATCTAACATCTTGATGTAGGTCTGGCATGCCAGGCTAGGGTTTGGGCTCCGTTTACATAAAATGTCATGCATCCTTTCATTATAATATAAACTTGTGTCATGTTCAAATGGACAGGTAACATCTTCAGTAGGCTATTACAGAAATGTATGGTGTGTTGGGGTCATGTTTTTAATTTATGGCAAACCTTACACAAGGTGGAAATTCAAAAACTGTCCCAATCACCCTTAAAGGGATAGTTCACCCAAAAATGAAAATTCTGTCATCATTTAGGCTGCTCAGCCTCAAGTTGTTCCAAACCTGTGAATTTCTTTCTTCTGTTTTGATATTTTGAAGAATGTTGGTAAACAGTTTCTGGTGCCAATTGACTTCCACTGTATTTTTTTTCAAACTATGGAAGTCAATATAGCGACCAGAAACGGTTTGGTTTACAATATTCTTCAAAATATATTATTTATATGTTTAACAGAATAAAGAAATTCATACAGGTTTAGAACAACTTGAGGGTAAATGACAGAATTTTCATTTTTGGCTGAACTAGGCCTATCCCTTGCTTTAATTCACCCTAGGTTTTTCTAGAAAGTTTCTAAAATGTTTTGTGTGGTTACATTATTGAAATTTTATGTGCGGTTTCTAGAATTTTAAAATGCAACGTTTTAAAAAAAAAAAGTTAAAACGTTTCGTGTTTGTTTGTTACCGTTGTTTTACTTCCCAGATAAAAGGTGCGTTCACGCCATGTCGTAATTACCGCAATAGACTATGTGCACGTTAGCATATGCTACTTCCGGCTGCGAAACCGATAGGGGGTGTCTAGTTTCCGGTAGCCTGATGGACGACGTAGAAGTAACGTTAAACATTGTTTACTTTTCACAATGCAGCAGCGCCTGGTTACCGTAATTCCTCAAATAAAAACCGGTATTCAAATAAACGCCGGGCCTCTGATAATGGCCGGGTGCGTGATCAACGCGGACAAATAAAGGCCGGGGGAAAATTAGTGTGGATAATCTCCTAAATGACTTTCATTGAAGAGATGTTACACCTGTCCACTTCATGCGTGTTCTGTGATCTGATCGTGAAAAGACCATGTATAAATGCCATCCGAAGCACATTCGAGACAATTTAAATCCGATCGCTCAAACCACTTCTTCAGGAGGAGATCTGAGACGAGATTCCAGACGAAACTGCACAAGTGTAAATCAAATGCATCTGATTGTTGAAACCACGTATCTAAATTTTACTCCTCCCAAAAACGCTAAAAAATAAGTGTGAGAGCGTGTTATAGGCTATGTAATGTTATAGCAAGATGTGACAACGCTACTGCAACACGCATCACGGCAGCCGAGCATCTATCCATAAAGCCAACGTGCAAACTATTGCAAATTAAAGTGAAAGTAAGTCGCAGACAATTCTCCTCATCATTAAAAGTAAAGAAACGAAATGATCTTACCAGGCTTGTTGCCGCTCTCGCTTATTGCGGTCTTTTGATTTAGAAATGAGCTGATCTATCAAATGCAGCTCATATCTGTTGCTTTCGGTGACGTCCACTCCATTAAATCCGCATATAGCGTGGGAATTGAAGATTTATATCCGTTTTGCGAAAACGCATTTGTGAGCAGATTTAAGTAGAATTGTTTTGATAAATCAGAGAGCTTTCCGATCTGAGAAAACACATGAAGTGGCCAGGTGTAAACATCCCCTAATATGCATTCAAGTTCATCGTAACGTACAGCCAATAGATGGTAGTAGACAATAGATGTAACACACATATAATTTAGTGCTGCTAGTGTAACGGTCTTTTCAACAACTTTAATGAAAACGAAATTGTCTTGAGGAGCATGGAACCCAGACGGAAATTTGATTTAGATTTTTTTTAAATAAAGCGCCTGCCTCTAATAAAAGCCTGTTACCTTCTGCAGTTTAGGTAAATAAAGGCCCCAGCTTTTATTTGAGGAATTATGGTATTACCACCGACTGCCCTTTGAAAAGTGAATCGGTTTTTTTTATGTTTTAGGTCCATTACGAACGATTAAACTAACTTAACGCCGGTCCACTGATGTAAACAAGACGGCAACCGGAAACGAAGTACCCAATTTCCACCCTCAAGCCGGAAGTTAGCATTTTTCTCGTGCACAGAGCGAATTACGTGATTTCAACTTGTAAAAAGAGTTCATGTCGTCTTAGAGCTCGTACCTTTTGTTCAGTTCTTACTTGTTCACCACGTGAACAGCTCCGAATATATATGTCCAGTGATGAAATTCTGACACGGCTCTTCACGTGAATTGGTACTTTTATTTTGAAAATTAAGACAGAAAGCGTGAAGCCAAGGACCAATGCCATTTAGTTCTACTTCAATAAACGATCAGGAGACGTGTGAAAGTCATCATTAAAACATGTTAAAGTGATGCACGGTGTATCCTTTAGATTAACTGCTTATAGACCGGTCATTTATAAGGAATCATGATGTATTCTTTCTTCAGAATCGGAAGGACGACAAACTGTGTGCAGCACATATTAAAACGTGTGCATGCCAGACTACCACAACAGATATCAGTTTTACAGACACAAACGAATCTATGTTCTGGGTTAAACTGGACATTTTACCACACTCGCTCGCTTCATACAGGAGTTCGTTTTTGTAGTAGAAACGATGGACAGAAGGACACTGACAAGGTGTCAGTTTCCAGAAGTCCATACACACCTCCAAGCTCGTCTGCTACACAGAAAGGTGCGTGCGTGCATTACAGAGAATTACCGTATTGACCGTATCTTTTCCGTCAAAATACCATATTAATGGTAAGGAATTGATATTGCCAACCAGTCACTAGAAAAAGTAGGCTAAAGCAAAGATTCTCCGTTTTTAAAGAGATCCCAGCTATAAATCTACTACAGATTATATTTTGGCAGGAAGTGGAAGTATGTAACCTTAATGGTTTGATTTAGTTAGTTATACGCGCATGTCTGATTCTATGTGTCTTTCCTCAACAGTTAAACAAGCCGGCAAAGATTTCACTTATTTGATTGTGGTGCTCGTTGGACTCGGTGTAACAGGTGACATGTTTGATTTGATACCAACCAGGGCTGGATTGTGGAACATCATGGTACCGTTCACACACAAACACACACACTCCTGGCCAAAAATAATGTACCAAGCCAAAAATGGCAAAATATTTTCTCTATTATTGGTCAGGAAATTAGCAAGAATTGTACAAAATCTGCAGATCAAGTAACTTAGCACAGAATAGCCTTCCCTGAATAGCCTTCCCTGTTAACTTGCAGATAGATCTTTACAGGAAAAAGAGTCAGTGTTGTTCCAAATCAATTTGTGAGACCAAATATTCGTTATAGGGGTCAAATCTGGACTCTGACTTGGCCAAAACTTGAGCCTGATGGAATTGCAATTTGTGCAGGAAATAATATCTGATCATTTCTCTTTAGATAACAACTTTTCATTTGTGGGAAGCAAGCCATTCTGCAATATACTCCTGCACACCAAAACATTAAATGACATTTCACAGTAAAGTAGCTCAGCAATACGAGCAGCTAAAAAGGCTCCCGACACAATGACTCCTCTTCCTCAATGCTCTACTGTGGTAGAGATGCATTTATTATTATATTTCTCACCAGATTTTCAAAGACACTGCTCTGGAGCATCATTATGCACCTTCATTCTGTCTTTGATGTTTTACTGAGACAATAATGGCTTTTTAAGTAGTGCATTTGCTTAAATTTTGCAAATGTCCTGACCAATAATTTGTGGTGAAGACAATTAAAAGTGGATTGTTTAGGCAATTTGGGCTTGGCACTTTTTTTTCTTTTTCTGCCCAGGAGTGTGTGTACACTGTACAGTGTATATATATATATATATATCATTTTAAGTTTTGTAAATGTAAGTTTTTAATCTAATATTTATATTTTATTTTAGCTTTAATTATTTTTTTTAATTAACAATAATAACACTGATCCAAAGACGTGTGCCCATCATCCGGCTCACTCAAACATCTAGTTGATGATGCCATTGTTATCAAAGATCAATTAAAGATCCCCTGCTCAGACATTTCCATGCATATTTATATTATAAATATATATGTTCAACAGTATAATAAATGATCTGATTGTCATCCTTATTAGGTGGACTGCTGTACGTCGTCTTTCAAGAGCTGTTTTCCTCTTCTAGTCCAAGCAAAATTTATGGAAAAGCATTTGAGAAGTGCAGAACTCACCCAGAGGTCAGCAAAGGGTGATTAATTTGTTATGAGCTATGAAGATAAACAAACCAACTATGTTAAACATATGAATAAATTGGGTATTTGCTGTATATGAAGGTAATAGGAGCTTTTGGAGAGCCTATCAAGGGCTTTGGAGAGACCAGTCGGCGTGGCAGAAGGCAACAAGTCAGGTACAATTTTTAATATAAATAAATAAATAACTTTTGTTACACCTCACTTATGCTTTCAAGATTTTTCTTAGTCATGTAGAGTACATGAAGGGTGGAATCAAGTACATGCGGCTGAAATTTTACGTTGAGGGATCTGAACCAGGATTACGGGGAACTGTTCATTCAGAATCCAAGGAGGTACAATACATCTCAATGAAAACAACAAACAATTGTTTTAGTTTCGTGCAAAAATAGTGTTGACAAATATATAACAAACTGCTTTTTCTGTCTGACAGAATCCTGCCACTGGAAAGTATGAATTCCGGTATATTTTTGTAGAGATTGACACGTATCCCAGGAGGACAGTCATCATTGAAGACAACAGATTCAATGAGTTTTAAGTGTTAAACGCATATTAGGAATTTCAATGGTAGACATGCATTTAAAAGCTCTGAATGGAAACTGAAGAACCTGAATTTATGTCGCTACTCGGATTAATCAAGCTTGGATTTGTCATGCTTGAATTTTGTTGTGTTGATCATCACAAGATAATTTAGACTAGTGGAAGTGGAAGATCTAGATATTTGGAGAGGGCTTGTACTGAAACATCTTGTATTTTGTACAAGGATATGCATGATTGTTTTATATAATATGTGGTTTGAAATAAAGATAAACGATTTACATAAAAAAGCAGTTTTTAATTATGTAACTTGAATACAGGTTAATAAAGCAATTTGATACCTTTATTGCAAATGGTCTGTAATTCTTCCTTTGCCTGAAGCATTTAAAATATAAATGAATCTGTCCTGTTTCTCTATTCAGATTTCTTTTTTAATTTTGTGAAATTTATTAAGGTTCTTCATTGTCATTGTTTTATAGAACAGAGGAATAAATACCAACAAATATATGTAACTAACAAATATATAACTAATGATCCCTTAATTTTGCATATGCAGGTATGTTAGTCAAATGTGTTTGTTTTTTATGTCCAATTTTTTTACATGCAGTATTATGCCCAGTTTTTATATTGCAGTAGATATCTGATGGACCACAGAGAAAATGCCTTATTGATCTGAGATTAAGTAAATCTTATAAATCTTGCATTCATGAACGTCATTCAGTAACTTATTGTTCCCGGTAGATGGCGCTTTAGTACTATCTTTTTAACCGTTCATTTCTTCCGGTACAAAACAGCTGTAGAAAAATATTTAATATTATAGATAAATAATATAATATATATTATAATATATTTATATTATATTATTATTATTATAAATTTTCATTTACATTTAAATGATTAAATTACAATAATAAAAACGTAAAATAAACTATAAGGGACTTTTAATTTGACGTTCTGCTGCCATGAATCCACGGAAGTACGGACGCCTTGCGAGACAACACAAGAACTACAAAACCCCCTTCGTTTGCTCATGGAAAAAACACAGCGCTCAACATTTCTCGGAAGCCCTTGAGTGTCTGAAGTATTAGCATTTACCAATACACACACACACAGAGAGGAGCCGCCACACTCGGCCTACAGGCTGCTAGTGAGCCCGAGCTGTTTGAAAAAAATACACCTAGTAGGTGACCGTGTTTGTGTTTTATAAAGGTAAATTTATTTAACTACATTAGCCCGTTAGCAAAGAGACTTCCTCTTGTGTCTATGAGGAGTAGATGCTTCGCTAGCTGTCTAAACTGGATTATAACGCGAATTATAACGCGTTTACAAGGTGAGCTTATTTTCTTGATGAAAAGTTGTATTAAAGTCATATAACTAAAATGGGCTGTAATAAATCCCAATGAATGCACGTTAGTGGTGCGCGTGCTCTGTTATGTTTGTTTGTGTATGTAACTTAACTGTTATATGGGCGAACTAAGCTTGTGAGTTTATTTTCAGTTTTCTGTTTATGTAGTAATAACCCACCCTTGTGTGTTACACAATATATAGAAAGTAAAGTCTCTTGTAAATTGTTTCTAGAGTGACTCTAAGAATCTGAGCTGCTTTAAACATGAGATGAGGAATGTCGAAATGACATTTTCCTATGCAGACTCTGCCAATAACTCTTATTGGTTCTTATTTCAGTTTGACAGCTTGGAAGCTGATTATGGTAATTGATACCAACTGGTGAAAAGCATGGAGCTGTACTGGTACATGTAAGTTTTAGGAAGACTGTTGATGTAATTACAGTTGTATTGTCTGTTTTTTGTTTCACATCATCTTTGATTTGATTTTATATCTTTTTTCTGGTTTATTTACGTGTTGTAATAATTACAGTTATTAAAGTCTATTATTGAGACTTTTTTAACTTGTTCTTTATCTTGTTTTAGAGTCGTCATAATATTTATTATGATTAAGATCTTCTTCTACATCTGCTGGTATCGCTCAAGGCAAAGACAACTCGCTGCGTACCTCAGCAATCCCCGAAACGCTCAGATCGTCATTGTGGGAGGACGTGCGTACCTGCACCAGGTCTGTGAGAGACAAAATGTGAGTAAAACTAAACCTTCAAACTTCAGTTCAATCAGATCCTTTTTTTTTTTAAAGGTGTGGCCAAGTTGGCTGTGCGTCAGCCGCTGCTGATATAATCACGTTTTGGAAGTATGACAAAGTTTAGCTTCCTGTGTAGTACTGTGTGGGTCTCCTGGATTCAGTGTACATTCAGCAAAACAATAAGACAGACTCAAACGCAATATGTTATGGTAACTTCTGTTGACCTTAAGTGGCATTTCACAGGAGATTTGACCAGGTAAATGACAGAGAGACTGATAAGCAGACACATCTTTTCCCCTTTGATTAAGCACTTGTAGGGGGAAGAGGAATGTTGCGATTAAGCACTAAAAATGTATTTAAATCCATCACTGTTCAGTCAGTCTACACTCATACGGTAGTAGATTACACCAATATCAATATTAGTTTGTCTTATTTTCTTTTATTTTACTTTTTCATTTGAAACCGTTAATCTGTCATCAAATAAAGGCAAGTATTCATGTCAGGACTGATAATCTTCCTGTTGAATGTTAAAGTGTCAGACATATAGCTGTTTACACCTGGTATTAACATGCATATCAAATGCTTCACCTGCAACCCCTTTTGATCAGAATTGAAGGGAATTGATTTAAAAATAAAGCTCCATTACTATATTTAAATATTAGAGCAGCATGATTAATCGTGGAACGATCTCGATTCAAACACTCGATCTAATTTTTAAATGAGAGTGATTTGCCTGTCTGTTAAAACTTTCACAAGTTCAATCACAGCGAACATTCAAATGTGCATTGCCATTGACCCAGGGAGTGCAGTTGTCATGTAGGCTATAGGTGTGAATGTGAAACAGCTTCTTTTCAAACACACAGTATCATTATTTCTGTTTTACAATCATTCAAATTATCACAGAAGTGCTGGAATAAAAGTTTATAGTTTTGATATAAACACTGATGTAGGGCTGCCATGATCCCTCGGTTAAATTAGAGTACTCGATGTTAAAATATCCTCGATTGCAATTTACCCATGCCAAGTAACCGGCAAAATACTGGAAGTGCCGCATTCCACGGACGAGAATCCATGAACCGCATTATTAGACCATTTTCGAAGGCATCATGATGTATTAAAACCATATAAAAACCAACCATACTATAGCATAGTGCTATTGTGAATTCACAAAGGCTGCGATTCAGTTGAATAAATGTGGTTAGGTTATCTGTAGGTTATGTGTGTCTCAGAGTGGCTCCGTTCACTGTAAATTCAAAATAGAGTAAATCACCCTTTGAAAGTAACTTGACACTTCAAATAAAGATTGTATCAGTTACATCATTACACCAGTAGGTGGCAACAAATGTGTAAAAAAAAAAAAAAAAGATTTGCCATTGAATCATTCATTCAAGAGATGCGTTCAAAAACACTGATTTATCCAGCAATGAGACCATTGAAGTCTATGAGCGAGTCATTGAGTCATTCACTCAAACTAACTTTTAAAAAGTATATAATTAATTCATATTTAATTTAATATTTTTAAGTAGACTGCAGCAATTAACATTTTGTCAGAACCTCTAGGAAATTACATGTTATTTTGTTTAGTTGTCTATTCGGAATCGTGGGAGAATCGCAATCTCTATTTTAAACTAAAAAAATGTGATTCTCATTTTATGTAGAATCATGCAGCTCTAATATATATATAATTTAAAAAAAAAAAAAAAAAAATTGATCAAGTTATCAAAAACACCAAATCAGCATATTAGAATGAATTAGGGATGGACCGAAATGAAATTTCAGGGCCGAAACCTAAAATTCTGGATGCACTTGGCCGAAAACCGAAACCAAAAATGTTTTTTAAAAATAATTATTAATTTCTTATTTTAAATTAGTTTTTTGTATAATTGTATTATTAGAATTTTTTATTAAATTCAGTAATTTTACTGAATCTGAATTTAACCCCTTCATACTTGAATTTTTTCCACGGAGCAAAAAAGTTTTTACTTGCTTGATAATTGTTGTTCTTCAATGTAGAAATGAATCTAAAAAAAATTGCCAACTCATTTTTTAATTAGATTTTTAATTATATTTTTTTTTTTTTTTTTACTTGCATATATACATATACCATATATATATATATGACAGTATATTTGATGTTTATATATATATATATATATATTTATACATATACGTGTTTCCAAATTGTCCATGTTGCCACAACAAGCAGCAAAGTTTAAACACCCCTGTTATAGTGGAGATTGACAGATGAATAGGTGGCCCTTCACTGTTGTCCGGGATACATCAGGACAGATTAGCTTTTACACTATGAATGTTAAGTTGTCATACATTTTTTTTAATGTTGGTTGAGTAATTTAAACCCTTTTGACACATGTATTTGTACACTTGTAATCGGATCACCCAAAACAAATCCTAAAAGGCATGTTAGTCTATAGGGGAATCTTTAATATATATGAACACAGGAAATTTGAATCTGCTCAAAGGTTTCAGTTTGCTTGGTTTTCAGACTGAATTGGAGTGCGGATTCTAATGTGGTGCACATTTTCAGTGTGACATGTTATGTCTGTCATTTATCTACAGGAAAGGATTTGGTGAACTTCCACTTTTACTGTTTCACAACACTATTGTTGACCTTGGTGCTCTGCATTTTTTTGACTCATGATGTAAAACGTTTCACTCACTAAACTCAAAGCTGCAACAAGGATCTGTTAAACCAAACCGAGGGCAGGAGTGTCAGGTCTCGTGTCTGTGTTATTCGCACAGGCCACTAAATGTGTGAGCTCTTCTGTTCAGAAGAATAGTTTCCCTTGTTGGCGCACAGCACTTGTCAAAACTAGCCAGTGCCTGTGAAAAAGCCAGAAGAAGCAGTCTTGATGGAACAAGAACAGGACCCAGAGCTAAGAGCCGTGACAGTGCTGACAAAACTTTTTAGGAATGTTATTGTTTTTTTTGGCAGTTTGACTAAAGCTGATTCACTCGTACAGTTAAGTTATGGTATCTGTGACTGTATTATAAATGAGATTTCTTTAATAGAGTCTGATGTGTAGAATGTGTTCTCTGTAGCTCTAAACTGTATTGAAGCTGTAACGCTGCATTTTAAATTTCAGAAAAAGCCCTTTGTTTCTAAAAGAAAGCGTCTTGTGTTCAGAAAATCATCTGGAAGCAATTTGTAGCATAAGTATTGAAGACCGTTTCAAGAGCTTTGCCATTCAAATAAGGTTTCTATTTTAATATTTGACTGGATATTTTGGATACAATTGCAAGCTGAATTAGTATAGGATATATGTCTATAAAAAAGGTTCTAGATTATCTTAGAATTTGAAAGTTGTTTTCTCTTTCTTCTAACAGAAGTTGTTTTCTCTGTCTTCAAATGTGGAGAGAACAATATATAGGTCTATTTTTAGAAACCCAAGCTGCCTGAAGCTCTCCACACAGGAAATGCCCTTAATTTGACAACAAACAGTTCAGATAGATTATCAACTTTTAGCCTGCTTACACATTCACATGTAGTTGTTTTTGTTCTTCTTACAGTATTTTTAAAATGCAGTTTGCCCTTATGAGGTCATTTGTTACGCCATGTATCACATAATGGTTAAATGGTAACTTGTTTAATACCAAACAAACCGCTTCGATGAGCAATAGTGTAATCAAGAAGGGAAATACCAGACCATTAAGATCCAACCTAAAAGATGACCTTTTCTTTAAGCAAATGTTTTAGGTGAACTATGGAGCTGCATATGACATAAAAAATAGAGAAGTGTCTCATATCCTTTACTGGAACTGGGAAATCATTGTGTTTATCAGCCAAACTGAGACCACAAGGTCTTGTAGGTTATAAGCACATACATGGGCCTGGGCAAGGGATTGCAGAATTCCACCATTTAACAGCAAACATCGGCTGGATTGTGTTTCACTGCCATATGTATTTAAAGTCGTCTTTAAGATGCTTCTTGTGGGTAATATGTCTGATTCCCGTCTGATTGTGGGTGTTTAACTCGCACTGCTGCTCTGCTCTACAGACATCAATCTGGCCCAGCTGGTACGGAGTTCAGGACGACGGCTCGGTCGGCGAACCCTCCGCCTCTCTTCCACCTTCATCTTCACTGTCTCAACTGGACATGCCTCCTCCATATGAGGCAGTGTCTGGAGGTAAGACTGACTCACTGTACACATACACCCCAGTCTGTACTGGGACAGAAATCATTAAGAGATTAAGAAAAGTTTTTACTGGACCACTTTAAAGACCACTGATACCTAACAAGTAGTATTTCTTTTGTTGTTGTTTAGTGTTTTGTTTTTCCCCTTTACATGCCACAGTTTTAGGGACTGACATCACAATTCCAAAAACTGTATCAAATGTGTTTTTTTTTTTTTGTTAAATTTATGTAATTATCAATTCGTATCTACCGCTTACAGCGTGTGTCAGAAATGAAACACCCATTACCAAATCTGAATTTCAGCTCCAGAGTCTTCCTCAGCACTGGTATAGACAGTAATACGAACAGTGACGTTGGCGTAGTTATCATATCAATTCCAGCGCAAATCCTCATCCTTTTGAAGTGCATGCAAAGTGGATTCTCAGTGCCTTCTCAACATGTCGACAACACAAACCAAACACTTCCAGTCTCAGCTTCAACTACAGTGTTTGAGGGCTGGTCAAAGTAGACGTTGATACTGGAATTGTTGACGACTTGTTTCGGCAGTTCAGAATAATTTTTTTCTCTTGTTGTGCACTTTGCTGACATTTTACATTCACAAAAGCTATATTATACACTAGGGGTGTCGCAATATACCGGTATTGACGATAATCGTGATATTCAAAGCTTGAAATATCGACATCGTGTTAATTTAGAGTGTGGCAATATACCGGTATTGGCGATAACCACGATGTTTAAAATGAACAGGACTTTTATGATAACATGACACGTATACTCCAGCGCCAGTTGAGGTGGCAGTATTGCACCCGCTGACATCTATCAAATGAGAAGAAGACGCAGCGCGCGCCCGCGCAGCCACTCTGGTATGGGGGCTTCAAAGAAAACAGCACTTTAAAGGGAGTCGCACACCGGACGAGAAGCGCAGAGAATTCTTTAAAATTCGAACACATTATGTTCTAGGAGTTTACACACACCACCGGCACCATTCGGCGTCTGTCCGCGACGCCCAGCTCGGATTTTCAGGTGAGATTCTCAAATCATTCAGTTAACGGATGCGCTCTGACTGAGGTAAAGTGTTCAGACTGCAGACTTAGCAACGTAATTAATTGTACAGTACAATCATAACATAGTACAGACATGATCTTAATTTCATAATGTCCTCAAACATAACAATATTGCTGGCCATGAACTGAGAAAGTGCACGTCAGGTGTGCTACACGCGACGCGGCGCGGAGCCGCGCTTCTCGTCCGGTGTGCGACCCCCTTAAGCCCAATCTGCAGAATGTGTAGCCACCAACCTTTTTACCCAAGTCCGTGTCCATCACCCTGAGGATTACTCTATTTTACAGAGAGTAAATTGCGATTATTTTACTAGTCATGGAATGGGAAATGTGACATTAACCTGTTAACAGCGGGTTTCTGTTTTCATATGTTTAAATAAAGGGTGATTATTAAGTACCCCGTTTTCTTTACTCGTCTTATTTTTGTATTTGCACTTGATTTGTTTTGTTCAAATCTACATGACACCGGCGCAACAATAGGTTTAAGAGCTTTTCAGTTCTTCAGGGAACATTCAGACAGTGTTTCGCTCCAGTTTGAAACCAGATATACTTCACATGCTTGTCTTACTTCACAAAAATGTGCATTCAAATATAAGAACGCAAGAAGTAAAAATGCAAAAAAAGAAAAATTAAATAAACAAAGTAAAAATTTATTTGACTGATTTAAAAATTTTTCCCCCAAGGTTTCTATAGATATCGCGATATATCGATATCGTGAATTATTTTGGCCACAATAACCGTGGTGTGAAAAATCCAGTGGTGGAATGTAACGAAGTACAAATACTTCGTTACTTTACTTAAGTACATTTTTCACGTATCAGTACTTTACTTAAGTAGAATCAATAGTGCATACTTTTTACTTTTACTTCGTTACATTTTGCAGCAATTATTATACTTTCTACTCCACTACATTTCTACAACGTTCCGTTACATTTTCGTTAAATTTTCTGATCAGTTTTCCCCTGTCAAAACGTCACCCTGACCGTCCGTTCGTCGCACGTTTCTGTCTCACCAGTGAAGTTTGGTTGCCATAGATATATCAACCCGGTATAGCACGCAGTGTGTTTATCGTGCAATTTATACGCGAAAATTTGTTTTTACATGCATAGGACACGCATTGGTTTAGTAGTGATGTGGGGTGCGTGTGTATTATACGTTTGGTTAGAATTAGTATGGCAAGCCAAGAGGTTCAGAATTACGCCATAAATGAATCGCGTTTACAGCCAAACGCCGTCATATACGTCGTTTTAACATAATATGTGTGTTTATATATATATATATATATATATATATATATATATATATATATATATATATACCGTATATAGTAAGGGTATATAGTAAGCTTGATGTGTATATTGCCTAATTGCAAGCTTGTTCAGAAATGGTGACAAAAACTTAAAATATAACTGCTTTTCCATCATATTGAACATCATTATATGAGTATTAGGTTGAATGAGTTAGAATTAACTGTTTTATTAATCATTAGAATATAGACATTAAGAGAATAAATTGTTATGCAAGTACTTTTACTTTTAATACTTAAAGTACATTTAAAATCAGGTACTTTTTACTTAAGTAGGGTTGTCATTGTGGTACTTCTACTTTTACTAAAGTAAATATGTCTCTGGTTATTTGTACTTTTACTTAAGTACTGAGATTCAGTACTTCCTCCACCACTGGAAAAATCTAACATCGTGACAGCCCTATACACTGCATGAAAGGTAATATTCGAAAAAGCGTAATAAGGGAACTTAAATGAAACCATTCATTAAACCATTTAAATCTGTTATACAGTCATGGATTTTTTTTGGTCAATGGAGTGTTACAAAAAAGTTAACCATAAACAGTGTCATAGGGACTTGTCTGCTAATAATTTTCTAGTATGTCTGGCTCTCGGTGTATACGCCAAATCCCGAAATTGTTGCAGCGTTCATTTAGACCAGTGTTTCTCAACCTCTCCTGCAGGGACCCCCTGACAGGCCATGTTTCTGTTTTAACCCTGAAATGGCACACCTGATTCAAGTCATTAAAGGCTTAATGAGTAGTTGACTAATTGATTAATTGAACTATTCCTACTCTAATTACTCATTAAGCCTTTAATTACTTGAATCAGGTGTGCCATTTCAGAGTTAAAACAAAAACATGGCCTGTCAGGGGGTCCCTGCAGGAGAGGTTGAGAAACACTGATTTAGACTGTGCTGCACTTAAAATCATCTCTGAAAGTGATTTTCCAAGCGATCACTCACAGCGCAGCTGGAATGTGAATGATTAAATGTTTGTTGAACTATGAGCTCTTGCACTGACGTTCTCTTGTGTGTCACTGTCACAGTTTAAGTTCATCCCTAAAAACATCTCTGCATGAGAAGCTTAATACAGTAATGGTCGATATGTTTACAAGAAAATCCGCAAGAATACATATATGGTATGGTGAGCACTGTCAAGCCTCAAGCGTTAGACAAACACTAAATACTTGACATGTCTTTTCACCCTAATATGAGAAACAGCATTTCAGACACATTACATCTCATCAGGGAAAGTCTCGTGCGTTCACCCACTCTGCTTTATGCTTTGTAAATGGTTAACAGGGACAATTTTATGACAAGAGGGAGCAACAGTTGGATAGTGGGCCTGCAGACATCAGCCATCCCAAATTAGACCAATGCTTCTTAATTGGCAGGTTTTGTAACTGACACGCTGTCGTTGAGAAGGACATTTATGAACACCAGCTGCCAGATATTGACATTAAGACATGGAAAAGGTTTAAATGAATTTGGCAATCAAAGCTTTGTGCGTAGGGTTTACTTTTCTGTGCTGAGACCGATTGTTCATTCAGCAGCAGAGAAGGAAATCTCACAGCTCCAGTCATCTGTATCATTCCATGTCCATCATTTCCATTTGTGCTCTCATTATCTAACAATGTCTAATGAGTTTATAAACTTTGGATTTCAGTAAGTAGATCTGTAGGTGTCTAGAAGACCCCCAAGAACAAAACATGAGGTCGAAGATGCAACACATGCATATACCGCGTTTCCTTGACCCAGAAGAGTGAAAAATTATATCTTCAGGGCAGGATGTGGTTTTTGTCAAACTTCAATGACACATCATTCAGCGTTTCCACCGTTTCTTGATATTTGAGTGAAGTGGTGATGGAAACCCCCCCTTTTTTCCAAGTGCTGTGTGTGTAGTTTGTGCCACCTGTTCCATGGAAATATTTGGCAATATTTGCTTTTGTTTGCTATTAAAAGACCAAATAGATTGATGGTTTGCAGTGGACTGCAGCATGAAACAGGAAATAGTTTTTGTTTTTTTAGAATGACCTTGCTATTTTGCATGCATATTACATTGACGAGTCATTGGAAGGTTTAGTTGTGCAGAAAGTTGCTGAGAGTCACTAGTGTTATTCTAGTTTTATTACTGTTATTATCTTTTTTTATAATGTATTTGTATTTTTAGTGACTTTTACTTTGTCTTTTAAAAGCCCCCCCACCCCCCCCCCCACACACACACACACACACACGCCCACCCTCCTATTTCTTTTCTATTACTATTACGCTGGTTATCAGTACATTTTAAGGTAATATGCAGATGTTGGTACTTCAAGTACATTATTATATTAACATTACATC
Source organism: Rhinichthys klamathensis goyatoka (assembly GCF_029890125.1). Taxonomy (NCBI): domain Eukaryota; kingdom Metazoa; phylum Chordata; class Actinopteri; order Cypriniformes; family Leuciscidae; genus Rhinichthys; species Rhinichthys klamathensis. The sequence goes on along the minus strand of NW_026606648.1, from coordinate 594,572 downwards.
ACTTAATGAAAATTTCCAGTTTATAAATCGTAAAATATACATGCCCCGATTTCGTAATACCAGAATCATTCTCATAATATTTTTTACAGTGAATATCTGTCAACCACAGCTGCCTTTTTTTTTTCTGTAAATATAACATATATAACATATATAATATATTTTATTTATTTTTGTGTTATCATTGTTGTTTTTTCTTTGTTTTCTTTTCCATTTTAAACCTTTTGCATGATCATTGTGCTCTCTCGTCTTTGTTTTGTGCAGCAAATGACCTGAAGCCTCCACCGTACAGCGAGTACGCTCAAAACGACGATACTGATGCATCCCTGAGCATCGCCATCCCGGACGCCAACGATTCCAGTGCAATTAGCGATGCCCCACCCCCTTACACGCCCAGCATCACCTCTGCAGCCAATCAGCAAGTAGACAGCCACACAACCTGAGGGAATGTCAAGTTAGACTTCTCTCAATGTAGAAATGCAACAAGGGCTTAGCAACCGCTTTAGCCCCTCTAGGTCTCGTTTTTCCATCTGGACTTATTTTCTTTTTAAGCAAACTATACAAAGATTTCACATTGGCGGTGGATCTTGCTCGTTCTCTTATGACATGAGAGAATTTGTATCGGGCACACAATAGGCGGTATAAAAATGAGACTGGCCTGATGCCATCTTCTGGCAGAGTCGAGCACTGCTCTGCCCACGCTGGTGTACCGGTGCTTTCAGTTCACCCATGCCTTATGTTCATTTCCTCCAGCAAAATCACAGCGCACAGCCACACGGCAAACACGGTTATTTCAATATTTTTTAAATGATTACTTTCAGTGGCATTTATTTGCAGCAGTGCTGAAGACTAACGCCATGATCACGTGTGGCTGCGTGCTTGAGGAACTGTAAATAGGTTAGTGGGTTGATTGATGCCAACCACATTCTGCTTAGACAATGTCGTTGACACATTTCTTTCTTTCTTTCTTTTTAAAGTCCCAAAGGGATAGGTTAAAGGTGTAGTTCACGCAAAAATGATTATTCTGTCATTTGCTCACCATCATGTCATTCCAAAGCTGTATGACTCTACGTCAATGGTAACCGAAACTATTAACATTCTTCAAAATGTCTTCTTTTATGTTCCACAGAAGAAAGTCATACAGCGTACGGTGAAATGATGACAGAATAAAATGTTTTGACTGGACTATCTCTTTAAAGTATAGAGGTCTAGCCTCAGGTTATTTATAACCTCAGTTTATGTGATGACAATTAAAAAAAAAAAACATTTGCCCTCTGAAGCACTTTTAATGTTTTGTAATTGCCTTAATTCCGTCTGTTAGTAATTGTACAATATTCCTGAATCAACCAGAGCCGGTGTGGAAAATTTGGCTAATGGTTATGACTCGTGTAAATGTGCGAAGTCCTACTCTGTGTTGTATCGCTTATCAGGTTAAATGTAACACACTGATGCATTTGAGATCACGGTGCCCTTATTAACGATTTCTGCTAACTGAAATAGACCTTCCGTGTGAGTGTGTGTGTGTAAGGCATATGTTAACTGTGTGATGAATTTAAGCAGAACTTCCTTTTGAAAATGTTTATGTGCTTTGGTGAGCGCATGAAGTCATCTCTGTGCAATTGTCAATATATCAGGTTCACATAATGGGATCAATATTTTTTTTTTTGTATTTAAAAAAAAAAGTCCACATGAAAGGATGTGATTTTAGAATATGTGTGTATAGTTCTGTCCCCCTTCTCCAATGAGCGCCCAGGCATTCACTATGTAATTTCATTTAATCATAATTTGATTTAAACTGTTAATCCTGCAACATGTATTATCTCATTTAAACTGAAGTACTGTATATGCTATTTTTGTATTTATGGAAAACCCCTTTGAATCTCTTTCAAAAAATAAAGATCGCTGGAATGTCATGTTTGAAAACGGCTCATTTCTTAGAAACAAACTCAATGGACAAGTTTCATACTTTTTGATCAGTGACGGTGATATGTGGCATTAATCTCACAGCTTCAGAAATACTGTACAAACTTACTTTGGCCACTACATTCTGACACCACAAGGGGGCAGTAGTACACTATTCTTCAGTCTCATCACAGAAGTTCTCTGCATCTTTATGATAACTTGCCATTTTTATTTTTAACAGCTGGCTCTCTATTCCATATTTCCATATCCGTAACCCTGCAGAGCCAGTGCCCTCTGTTCCTTGCTTCCTACTCTTTTGTGTGGGACGATCGAATCTCAGTCAAATCAGTGAGGTGGGCGGCTCCTGGCATTTTGCAACTTTAACTTATAACTGAAGAATGCAGCTTTGCTTTGCATAATGTTTTGAACTATTTGTACTACAGAAGATCTTTCACCACATCACATGGAATCAAACACTTAAAGAGGATGTTGGAAATGCAATGTATGTAAAAAATAAAATAAAAAAAGGAAATGCAATGTATGTTTACCTTTTTGACATTTTAGCTGTAGATTTGGCCAGTCCAGACAATTATTTATGTGACCTTTATTTCAAATGGGTTGAATCAGATCCCTTAAATGAAGTAGCTTACTTGTAATGATGTATTTTTTAAAATACTCGTAATCAAACTGTTACTTTTTTATTGATTACATGTTATTCTTACAATGGCCGTAAATTAGTTAATTTATTATCCCTAGCCTGCTATTAATTTATCTTTATCTATAAAATTCTGTATCTATTACTTTAACTAATACTTTGTCTTTGGAAGGCTATTGTCTTTCAAACACATTAAAATGTGCAAATTCAAATCATTTTATATTTACATGCATGCAGGTATTCTCCAACTTTTTGTTGGCTGAACCTCTTTGACCTATAATCTATTTAACTTGAAGTACCCCCTGAGATATTAAGTTAAGTTAGGTCAATAATAAAATGAAGTCAATAATAATAAATAATAAAATTAAGTTTATATTTTTCTGATGTCGGTCACATGCAGGTAAATAAATAAAATATTTCAAAGTTTCATTGTTTTTATTTTAAAAGGTATATTTTTTATTATTTGAATGTTCTTTGAGGTTCACATATAATGTTAGTAATGTATTATTGAAGTATATATTTATACACAAAATATAAAACATTGTTCTTTACTTTTTCATACTTCCATTTGATTTTGATTTTTTTAAATAAAAAATACAAAAAAAATCTTAACTTGTTTCTTAACTTGCGTTGGAATAATGTTGTGTTTTGGGGATGAAAACTAATTTCTAAAGTCTCGAAAACCTCTTTCAGGTTATTGCAGTGGTCAGTTAAACCAGCACCAGAACACTTTCAAGCACAGGTAATACTCGTTAAATGTTTCATCTTGTTGCTGGTGTTCATAACAAGCAGGACTTCATTTAAAGCGAACCGGTTACTTTAATTCTCCACTGCATTGTGTTTTGACACACCAGCTGAACAATGACTTCAGTGTTTAATGAGCAGTGTTTGTACCCATTCTCTTCCACATCTCATAGTAGGAACATATAAGCTGCACCGCAGGCAGAAGCACTCAAGGAGAAATAAGTGACTGCTTTTGGCCACCCTGCAGGAACACCGGAGGAGTTGCTGCAAGCACCTGCGGCCATCATCAGTGTTAGTCATGTGGATCTGCTGTGAGAAACAAATGAACACACACACACATATCAGAAATGAGTCAGCGAATGGAGACTAGAGCTTAGGAAGCTTCCTCACATTTTTCTCTGACTCATCTGTGCTGCTTCTGATTCTGTCAAATCTCCTTTTTTTTTCCTCTAGAGGCACGAAGGCTGACCTATTCTCTCTCTTTTCCTCATCTTGGTCGCTAGTGTGTGCTGATCAAGTATTCATTAGGATTATCGGATGAGCAGAAAATGTCGTGTCAGAATTATTCTTATCTGGACAGTTTTTATGAGGGTATGAACCAGATTTAAACTCTCCCAAACTGCAGCGTCTGTAGCAGCTTGTGTTTAATTGCTACTTTGACATTAGCAGTAGGAGGATAAATATACTAAAAGTTTTTTAAACAATTATACCATCACAAGTTAAAGAACATGTTTTAGTGCTGAGTATTAGATTAAAATATTATTCCATTGTTATTCCAAATAAGATTTATTAAAGATATAGTTCAACCAAAAAATCTAATTCGGTCATCTTTTGACTCCCCGTTATGTCATTCCAAACTAGAATGACTTTTTCTACTGTGAAACACAAAGGAAAATACTTAAAAAAAAGTTGTTACATTTTTCTGTTAAGTCCACATCTTTAAGGTTATTAATATAACATAACATAATATGATATAATATCAATGCTTTTATTCAGTAAATCGATTTTTAGATACAAACGTGTTTTAAAAAAAAAACGTATTCATTATTCCTCAAATCAGAATCCTCACTTTTCCTCAGAATGTCACAGTTTTCACCAAATGTATATGCAGCACAACTATTTGCAACATTGATAATAATGAGAAATGTTGAGCACCATATTCAGCATATTAGATGATTTCTAAAGGATCATGTGACACTGAATACTGGAATAATGATGCTGAAAATTCAACTTTGCCATCACAGGAATAAATTACATTTATATACAATATAATAAAATAGAAAACCATTATTTTAAATAGTAATAATATTTCACAATATTACTGTTTCTGCTGTATTTTTATTAAATAAATATAGAGACTTATGTAAAAAAATATACATTCATAAATTCTTACTGACCCCAAGACTTTAAACTTTTCAATGGTAGTGTAATTATATATGTAATATTATATGCAGTGTATATATTATTATTATTATTACTACTACTAGCCTACTACTACTGGCAGGAGGACGATTAATCTAGCGATGTGTCGTTCGCGAAGCCGATTCTTTGTAGCGAACGCGAAGAGCCGAATCTTTATTTGGGGCGGGACTTTATTTGGATGGGCACACCAGGTAGCCAATCACATAGGAGGACAGATCATACCATTATGTGAAATGAAGGGGGACACGCTCCGAAGATTGCGAGTGTAGTGGTACAGGCCAGGTACACAGAGCGACGGGGGAGCCAGATTTAAATAATGTTAAGACTTTTGCCTTTATTTATTTGGTTTGTTTGCTGTGGTTCTGTGTTCAATTGTTGAATTAAAGTTTTATTAAAATGTTAAATAATAGTAACACTGTATTTTTTTTGTAACGGAAAAAATGCACAAAAAATAAGGCTTTTATGAAAACACTAAATAAAAAAATGCTTGCCAACACACAAATCATTCACAATTGTTAAATTTGGGGTAATATAGAAAGCTCTGAGTGATACTAAATGAAGAGCCATTTGGGAGCCGTAAGAGCCGGCTCTTCTATGGGAGCCGAGTCAAAAGAGACTTCCGGACTTCCCATCATTAGAAACAATGCACTTCACGCTATAACACAGTTAACACCATATGAGGAACTGAGTAAAACAAAGAGCTTAAATACACAAGGGAATCTTGTCAACAGAACAGGGAACAGGTGTGAACTAATTAGAAACCATGGAAACTAACTAGTTGCAGGAAAATGAGAACAACTGAAACTGGAACTAGAACTAAACCAAACCAAAACACAATGAAACCAACTTATATGTGACAATTACATGTTAAATAACCACTTCATTTGTATTTTTAAATTATTTAATTTTGGCTTTAGTTTGATTTATGATGCAACAAAAAATCTTTTCGACCGTTGATGTTAGTTTCTAGTGGACAAAGTCCGACTCCCTTTTCCTCTTAATGATAACCTCGTAAATATGTTATATTATAAATTTCAAATAGTTTGTGAACGGATTTCTCAGTCCTTAAAGAGATGTCCCTGAAATCATTCAGTTGAGTGAAGATGCTGAACTGTCAGATTTTGAGAACAGTGGCTCATGAGTGGCAGGACGTGGCTGTGTGTTAGTTGGCCAACACTGTTATAATTTCTACAGTTATTTACTTTAAATCACCCAATATTATACTGCTATTTCTCTTTACAGTAAATAACTGTGATTCCCATTGCATCATGGAGATTTTCTCTGACGTCAAACACCACATACAGAGTTTTTTATATATTTTGACATAAGTTTGCTGAAATGATTAGCAATATAAGTGCTTTGGAGCCACTGCAGACTAGGTAGCATACGATATCTTATAAAATCTCTATAAAATTGGCTAACTTTATATCAAATAAGTGACCTTTGCATCATGTCTAACATATTTATTACACAGCAAATGAACCAATCAGAAGATGGGCCCTTTTCTATGTTCAGTCTCACCAGATGAAATGTATCCAGGTAAGCACTGCAGTAAAACTCTCACTAATTCATTCATACCAAATCTAGCATTCTAAACAAATAAGTTTATATTTTTGCATTATTTTGATATTTTATTAGGCAGAAGACTCTGTACCATTGCAGTCTCACCTGACCAGGAAGGTCCTAATATCAGCGCACGGGTGGGTTAACTACTGTAGGAAGGAGAACGATCATCACACAGTGATTTCTTGCATGTGTCTTACTGTGTATTTGTCTCAAACAGGGACCTCTTCACTGCAGACACAAGCTGAAATGAGCTAAATCATCGATTTCAGTCTTTCTCTCTATGGATCTCAGCATTTTTGGACAGAATTTAGGATATGTAAGTATTCAAATTTAATCTGGCATAATTTAATTTAGTTTAGCTGAAATGTTTGAATATGCTATTAACAAAAAGCTGTTTACAAATATATTCTTAAATTATAGTAAAAATAATAATAAAAATGTAAAAAAAGGAGGTTAAAAATAATTTGACCCCTCCCTCCCTCCCTCTCTCCCTCCCTCCCTCCCTCTCTCCCTCCCTCCCTCTCTCCCTCTCTCCCTCCCTCCCTCTCTCCCTCCCTCTCTCTCTCTCTCTCTCTCTCTCTCTCTCTCTCTCTCTCTCTCTCTCTCTCTCTCTCTCTCTCTCTCTCTCTCTCTCTCTCATATAGTGTTGGAACCGGGATCTCCTCTGAAGGACTGAGTACATTTGTGTTTGTGGACACGCATGCAGACCAGGGAACATTCTGATGTTGTCAGTCAAGTTCTGAACAGGAACCAATCTTTGGAGGAGTTCCTTTATTTGCAAAGGTGGACAAAAACATTGTGTTGGCTTTTTAAAGATTATTTTGATGATGACTTTTACTCCTATGCTGTGGAAAAGATTGAGGAGTAGACAGTCAGACATTGATAATAATAAGAAATGTTTCTTGAGCATCAAAGAGACTTCTTTCAAAAACATTAAGACACTTAAATACTTATATTGGCCACCAGTGTACATGAATCCAACACATTTTTGGAAATAAGTTTAATGATTTTGAAGGTGGGGTTGTGTGTCATGTATTGTGAAAATAACTGTGTTTTGTCCTGTGTTGGACATTTCCTTTTTGACTGCTTATAATTTTATTTACATTCTGCAGTTTTATGAGGTTGATATTTCATTATAATAATTGTATAAGCTAAACAACCATTGACTCTACAATCATTTTGTCAAATGCTAACGTTTTGTTTAGGATTTTGTGTATGTTTTTTTAACAATGTGTGCAGTGAATGACAGCACATAATGTGTTAATTTAACACATTTACACACATCTTTGTAACACGTTTACACACATCTTGTTACGCACCTAACCTTTCTGACAAATTTACTTTGTTAAAATCATTAACACAATGAATGAGTTAAAATTAACACAAAAAAACGTTGTCCCTAAACTCACCCATTGATGTGTAAAAATTTAACACGTAATTTCCAGCATTGGCAGACTGTTTATTTTGTGATATATATATAAAATGTTTTAAATAAAAAAAAAAGGTATTTTGTAATAATTTTGTCTAATTGATTTGTATGTCAGTAGTACTTATGTAGGATCAAAATAAAATTAATTATATATCAAAATTATGAAATCTAATAAAAAGTACAAATAAAAATAATTTCAGTAGTGTACTTTTAGCTTTGTTTTTACAGTAATGCACTGTATTACACAATTACAGTAGTTACTGTAAAACTGAAATACAGTAATGGTACTGTAAATCTTAATTACAGTAACTTACTGACAACACTGTTGCCGGTAAGTTACTGTAAAAAACCCTTGAAATGTCTAACAGTGAAGGCAGCACATCCATCCTCATAGATGTGTAGACTACTGTTAGCCCCGAGTAGCAGTTACACTTATGAGTGCAGGAAGTTGCAGTGTCATGTTTTTCGAGAGGCGCATCAGTCAGGCTGTTTTAGGTGTGACAGAGACTTGTTCAGTTATGGCTGTACTGCTCTCATTTTAACTTGAGGGAAAGAAAGGGAAAAGAAAGAAAGATCCCAATAATGAGTAACAAATGGAATCTTTACACAGACACATGTTTCCACAGTTATGTCACCATGAATTCAAAATTGACGATTCTTATTTTTATCGCCGTATTTATCGTAAATTATTATTATTTCATGTCAAATTTAAGAAATCCAGCAAGGTTATTATTATTTTTTGTATCATTAATACTTGGTGTTTTCTTTTGCTTGGGGCAAATAGGAACGCAAAAATTATATTTGTTGTCATTTACGTTCAAGGCTATTGACCTTTATACACAAATATGACGGCTTTCACTTCTGATCAGTTGTACACCCATTATTGTGGTGCATTGTGGGATTGAATGTTTGCACTCTATAACGTCCACTATGGTTTCGGACACCACTACAAATGGCTGTCCCCTTCAATTGTGCCCTGTTTTAGGGTATAGGGGATGATTTCGGTCAGTTTGTGGTTTTCTTTTTGATTGTTCCCAGGTGTTTCTTGTTCGCTAATAACGCCTTGTGTATTTAAACCCCATGTTTGTGTTCATTGTCAGGTCTTGTCATTGTCAACCTATCACAGATGTCCTCAGCTCTGTTCCTTGGTTTTCTGGTGTTTTTAGAGATGTTTTTGTACCTTTGTCTTGGTTTATTAAACACACTGCATTTGGATCCAGCATTTGGACAAAGCAATTAGCATGCAAAGGAAAGGTTGCTTTGTCTTGATGATTTATTTATTTTTTATTTTTTTTTATTTTTTTGTAAGGACAAAGGTTTTATTAGACTCTCTGTACTTTTTAATTATGTTTCATTTCAAGCAAGATGTACTGTGTACAGGCACTGCCTGCTGAATTGAGACCTGTATGGTTATTTAGAGAGAGAGAGAGGATGATTTTCAGGATCAATATTTTCCTCAAAATGACTTTGGTGCTATCTTATGTTTTAAGCTGACATACAGTGTCACGTACTGTAGGTGATTTCTCTGTTGATAACTAAATAACTTTTAGATGAAGTTGCTTATCGGATGACAGGCATGAAAACTGGCCGCACTGCAGCTTTTCACTCTCAGCTTTGAGCCAGAGATCCTCCAAAACTGCTGGCTCACTGTCTTAAACGTCCTGCCAGCCAGGTTTACTTCATAAATACTGACATGATTAATCTTGTCCTTTTGTAAAAAAAAAAAAAAAAAATCTGCATTTAAAACAGAACAACAAAGTCACTCAAGGTCAGGGGCACCTAAAAGCATTAGACAGACAACAGTGCGAAGGCAAAATGAGCCGGCCGCAACAGTGATTTATTGTTGTGTTGAGTCAATATTTTTACATAAATTAATAGGGAGGGTTTTCACAAATGGAAAATCGTCATTCCAGCAAGTGGATTTCTAACTTATGGCAAAGACTTGTGGTGATATCATACTCTTTTAAATTGACTTCTCTAATGAGTTGCAGCACTGAGACACTAATAAATAATTCTTTATCTCTAAAAGTCAAAAACACAAAAGCCAAACCACAAATGCAATGCAGATCCAATAAGAGTTGAATAGTTTCTCAACAGTGACTATGGAACATCTTTAGGAATACATTTCAAATGTATTTTTTGTGTGTGTGTATATTTATTTACTTTTTTTTTGTCTCAACAATGACTGCTAAATCCATATGCAATTTTACAAATAATAAATTCAAAAGTAAATGTAGTTAGTTAGTTAGTTAGTTAGTTAGTTAGTTAGTTAGTTAGTTATATAGGTTTGTTTTAATTTGCCAGTTTTCTTTTTGTTTTGACTTATAACAATGACTGTCCAGTCCATATTAAACATTTTTAACAATAATAATAAATTAAAAAAAAACTTAAAAAGCTGCTGTCCGTAACTTTTTTGGGTTAAAAATTATCTAAAATAATAATAATTTAAAAAAACATAACCAGCCAGTGTTAAAAAATATCTGCTTACCTTTGCTCGATTCAAAACGGTAAGCTTGTAATTTTAATTCCAGTGGTACTGGTGGTTTTCCGCGGGAAATTCTAGCATGTCTTTGCGTCATTACGTCACATCTGTACACACAAATAAGGAGTCCCGGCAAGTAGGCTATATTGCGTGAGCGGGTGTTGGAGTTGGAAGCTTTTAGCCTTTTCTCACAGCTCTTCAAATAATTAAACTCATGGCGGATCCAGAAAGGTTCAAACGACAACCACCAGTGACAACTGGAGATTCACCCGTGGTAAAAACCCAAGAGAATTCGGACTTCGGAGTGGGTAGAGAAAAAAAGAGATTGCAACCGGTCCCACGCGAAAACAAGGATAAATATATACAGTAGCACACTTGTTCGCTTAATTCACACAGTTACGGAGTTTCCTTTGTTGTGTCTTTTTTCGTTTTGCTATTATGGTAATATGAATTATTTTGTGCTAGCTATGAGAGGGAGCAAATCACCTCTACTCCAAGAAAACCAAACCCGCCTCCTCCATTGTCAAGCATTGGATCTGAATCAGATTGGTAAAGTGAAAATTATCCTTTTCCCAAAAATGATTAGAGTTATATTATGTAAAACACGTTTATACATAACAGGGATTCAGTTCATAAACCGTTTATTTCATAGCACTATGACTACTTGTCAGCAAAGCCGTTGAAAAACAGTATCCACACCGTCGCGGTGACTGACAGACGCGCAGTCTCCTCAAAACAGTGTGTTCATCCGCGCTGTTTCATGCCGATGTACAACTCACGCAAAGTTAATAATTCCGTGAATAACTGCAATTACAGATTTCAAACAGAGATGGCGACAAAGAGGAAAAACGCCGGACTGCAGCTTTAAAGGGATACTCCACTTTTTTTGGAAATAGGCTCATTTTATATGAAGGCCGTTTTTGAATCCATTCAGCTGATCTCCGGTTCTGGCGGTACCACTTTTAGCATAGCTTAGCATACATCATTGAAGTGGACAAGACCATTAGCATTTCTAAAAAAAAAAAATGACCAAAGAGTTTCGATATTTTTCCTATTTAAAACTTGACTCTTCTGTAGTTACATCGTGCACTAAGACCGCCGGAAAATGTAAAGTTGCGATTTTCTAGGCTGATATGGCTAGGAACTATACTCTCATTCCTGCGTAATAATCAAGAAACTTTACTGCCGTACCATGAGTGCAGCAGGCGTAATGATATGACGCAGCGCCTGAAAATAGTTCCGTTGTGTTGACGAAAGGTAGCCTATTTTCAGGCGCTGCGTCATATCATTACGCCTGCTGCTCTCATGGTTGTAAAATGAGCCTATTTCCCAAAAAAAGTGGAGTATCCCTTTAAAGTGTGTTTGTATCAGGTTTTGATTTGATTTTGTTCTGACTTAATAATGACCTAATTAATTAATAATCTTTACGAAATCCTAATTTAGTTTTAGTATTTTTGTTAAATAATGGGTCTTAAATATCGTATTTAGTTTCTGTTTTGAATTAAAAACAAAAACAAACAAAATTAATCTTTAGGAATAATAATTGAAACAATGAAAAATATTTCAATATTTTAAAGTATTTTACATTTTAAATCATTTGTTTGTTTGATTTTATGACTTATTTGTATATTTTTCGCTGTTATTGTGAAGACTGTCGTAAGCTCTAACCCGACAGGCGCACATGATATTTGAGGCTTATCAGCTGATTTGTTCGTGTAAACGTTTCAAAGCTGCTTGACGCTGAAGCTCATAACTTGGTGTGCATGTATGTGCGTGTCTGTCTGTCATTGTGTCTGTGAATGCGTGCCATGTTAATCCGTTGTCTGGCTCGTCAACAAGCCTCAGATAATCAGTGGCCCCCAGTTTCTTGTTACCGTCGGAAAATCCTTTGTTCCACCACATTAATTGAACAAGATTTCCATTTTAATTGAATTTCAATACCCATCTGCCTGTACTTAAAGGTGCCAGGTGTGAGATGTTAAAAGCTCATTCTCTGATTCTGGCAGAGGTTATGTGCAGTCAGACAGACTCCCATTAGCCATGTTGAGAAGAAATGTTATGGCCAGAACTGTTGCTCTGGAGAATTCTGTTTCAGCCTCCAGGCTGTATGGGTCTGCTCCATTGCGGAAACCATCTGTGATATAGGGTGTTATCACAGTTCATTCACACACAGTCTCTTTGTGCCACTTCTGATAGAGGCTAAGCTATTAAAAGTGTTGATCTGCACCTTGGCAGCAGTGCTGATGAGAGAAAGCTACAATGATACTATGCTTTACTCGATTACCTATAACGCTTGACACAGCACTTATTTGTTGTCGGAATTATAACTTCCCAAGTCCTACGTGGGAATGTGTACACGTAAAAAAATAGGTATGAAAATGAACTAGGCCTACATAATATTTAGTGTCCAGTAGCCTATATTGAACATTTGGACTTTAAGTCCCCCTGTAGTCAATAATTGTATCCCTTAAAACTCATCTTTGACCAAAATGTCATATTTCCTGTAAACATGCCTTAAAATATAGCTTGAATGTAACTCTAAACCCTTGCTTCATTTAGTATATGCGGAACCGTGAATATGCAAATTAGCCCCGCCTCCACTCAATCACATGAGCTCAAAGTACCTGATCCACTCGCTTATCTTTACTGTAAACGCTGCACAATGTCAGTGGAAATACTGGTTTAATCCAGCCATATATGTTTGAACCAGAAACTGATTCAGAAGAAGTGGAAGTGAATTATACAGGCTCGTCTACAAGTCGATGTATCAGAATGGTAATGCGTTTTATGTATCGCTCTACAATGTCGGACACATAAATGCTTATTTATTTGATTAGCCTTTTGCTTGACGTTATCAAACAGCTAATAATGTGTTGCTAATGTTACACAAACCATGTTCCCGTTTCGCCGTCTCAGAGTCAGACAGCTGCATTCTAACAATCATCAGAAACTCTTTGAAGAACTCAGAACGTCAGTGGAGAAAGGCATGTTCATCATGATATCGTAACATACATCATATACATAATTCACCCACTATATTGCTAAATGTACCCGATATTTCATATCAACAGAAAAATATACCTGGGATAACGTACTCGGTTACCTAATGTAACCTCGGTTCTCTCTAGAAGAGGGAACGAGTATTGCGTAAGTTGCTTACGCCATGGGTGAAGTCATCTTTTCTCGAGATCTGAAGCCAAAAATTATCCTTAATTTTGTATTTATTGTCAACGCAGTGCAGCAGACAGCAGACCATAGCAGACTGAGTAAGTGTGCTCATTGGCTGTCCTGCGGCAAATGCAGCAGCCTATCGGTGAGCCCAGCGTGACGTCACGCCCAGTGAGGGCGCTTCGCGGGTCAGCATATGTAAAAGACACTTGATATGAGCACAGAGCGGCACTGCCGGTCCATGTATAGACTCGGAGTAAAGGCGGCCAGCAACGCGTGCCAACACAGTTCACAAGCACACAATAGAGCAAGATTTTGCTGGATTATGTAAAGTGAAAAACCCCTTCGCGCAGCTGTTTTAGGGAAATAGGCGGCCAGCAACGCGGGTCCGCACATGCATGCTGACGCGTCATAGGGAAACGCGGACGAACTCAGCCGGCTACATACGGCGAGGCTCGCCTCGCTGAGATGAGAGTGGTCTGCACATGACAGCTGGGCAGAACATACACATCCCCTTAGACTGACAAAAGTCTCGCCTGCAAGGCGGGAACTTCCAGATTATAGAACCTCACGAATGTAGAGGGGGTGGCCCAGTCTGCCGCCATACAGATGTCGTTAATAGAAATCCCGCTGGACCAATCCCATGACGAGGCCATGCCTCTAGTGGAATGGGCCCTGATGCCCATAGGGCACTGCAGGTGTTTTGACGCGTAAGCCGCTGCGATAGCGTCCACTATCCATCTGGACAGGCTATGTTTTGAGGCGGCGAGACCCCTGGTGCCCCCTCCAAACGAAACAAAGAGCTGCTCGGAGCGCCTAAAGGCCGCGAAGCGTGTGACGTAAAACCTCAGCACTCTGACTGGGCACAGAAGGTTACCATCGTCCTCACTATCGGATGCTGGCAGAGCCGATAGGGAGATGACTTGTGCTCTAAAAGGCGTGCCAATCGCCTTGGGTACGTAACCATGTCTCGGTTTGAGTATGACTTTTAGAGTCATTTGGTCCGAACTCGAGACACGCGGGGCTGATGGACAGCGCGTGTAGATCCCCCACACATTTTACCGATGACAGGGCTATCAGAAAAACGGTTTTGAGCGAGAGGTATTTCAAACCCACGGATTCTAGTGGTTCAAAGGGGAAAGCTTTCAGGGCCTCCAAGACCAAAGAAAGATCCCAAACTGGAACCGAGGGGGGCCGCGGGGATTCATCCTCCTGGCTCCTCTGAGGAAGCGGATGATGAGCTTGTTCCTTCCTATCGTGCGGCTGCTCGTTGACTCCGTGAACGCCGCAATAGCCGCAACGTATACTTTGAGCGTGGAAGGGGACCTGCCCTTGTCCAACAGCTCTTGGAGGAAGGAAAGCACCCATTGGACCTCACAAGTGCGTGGGTCCAGGCCTTTACCAGTGTACCATTCGGAGAACACTGACCATTTAGACGCATAGAGCCGTCTCATAGAAGGAGCTCAAGACTGCGAGATCGTGTTCATGACCGCTTCTGGCAAAGCAACGGGTATCCGTTGATTATCCACGAATGCAGAGACCAGCGCTCTGGATGGGGATGCCACACCGATCCACCGGCCTGAGAGAGGAGATCTCGCCTCACCGGGATCGGCTACGGGGCTATGTGCGACAGCCTCACCAGCTCTGGGAACCAGGTCTGGTTTTCCCATCGTGGGGCTACGAGAAGTGTTTTATTCCAGTTGAGTGGCCCGTTTCCCTGATCCTCTTGATTACCTGTGGTAACAGTGAGATCGGGGGGAAAGCGTACAGCGGGCAGCTGGGCCAGGTTTGGGCCAGCGCGTCCTCGTTCTTTGAAAAGAATCTTGGGCAATGAGCGTTGTATTTCGACGCGAATAGGTCGACCTCTGCTCTGCCGAAAAGGCGCCATAGCGACTGGACCGTTTGGGGGTGTAAGGACCATTCTCCCGGGGGAATGTTGTCCCTGGACAGTCTGTCCGGGCCGATGTTCTTGTGCCCCGGCACGTGAGAGGCTCTCAGCGAGCGCAGCGAGCAATGGGCCCACACGAGAAGGCGTTCTGTCAGACTGCAGAGATTTCTGGATCTGACACCGCCCTGGTGATTTATGTAGGACACCACAGACATGTTGTCCGAGCGGACTAGAACATGGTGGCCCCTCAAGTGCGGGAGGAAGCGCTTCAGCGCGTTCTCAACTGCTATCATCTCCAGACAGTTTATATGAAGGCATTTCTCCCGGTCTGACCACAGACCAAAGACTGTTCTGCCATTGAACAGAGCGCCCCAACCTAAGTTCGAGGCGTCCGTCGTGATAACCTGTCGGTGTGAGACAGCTCCCATTGTAACTCCCCGCTGGTACCAGCCGGCCGCTAGCCAGGGCTTCAGTGCTGAAACGCAGCCCTGAGTGATTCTGATTCGAATGCCGCCGGCCACCCAGGCTCGGCGAGGCACTCGAGCGATCAGCCAGCGCTGTAGCGGTCGCATTCGCAGTAGACCCAGCTGGAGTACTGCTGCAGATGAGGCCATATAACCCAGCATCCTCTGAAATGTCTTTAGAGATGCAACGCTGTCTTTCTCGAAAGACGCGGCCAGGAGCCGGACACGGCACGCGCGCTGTGTCGACAGCCGGGCCGTCATTGCCACAGAGTCCAGTTCTATGCCCAGAAAAGAGCCTTTATGGCTGGGCAGTAGCGAGCTTTTGGTCCAGTTGACCGTGAGACCCAGGCTTTCCAGGTGGCTGATTGTGCTAGAATCAGCCAGTCGTCCAAATAGTTCAAAATTCGCATAGCCTGACCCCTCAGGGGAACGAGAGCCGTATCCATGCAGTTCGTGAACGTACGGGGTGCTAAAGACAGGCCGAACGGCAGGACGGTGTACTGATATACCTGGCCGTCGAAGGCGAATCTCAAGAATGGCCTGTGACGGGGTATTATCTGGATCTGAAAGTATGCGTCTTTCAGATCGAGGGAAATGAACCAGTCCCCGGGGCGAATTTGCGCGAGGATCCGTCTGGTCGTGAGCATTTTGAACGGTCTTCTCATAAGAGCTTTGTTCAAATATCTCAGATCTAGAATTGGCCTGAGGGCTCCGTCCTTCTTGGGTACGAGAAAATAACGGCTGTAAAAGCCTGACTCGCTCAAAGAAGGGGGTACTGGCTCTATGGAACCCTTGCACAGAAGTTTCGCTATTTCTGCACGAAGTAGGTGTGCTACTTCTCCATTCACTTCTCGTCTCGGTGGGGACGGCGAGCGAACTGCAATGCATAGCCTTTCTTTACTGTGTTCAACACCCATTCTGAGGCGCCCGGGATAGCTTCCCATGCTTTTGCATGTAGAGCAAGGGGCCGAATGGCCTCCGGGATCCGATCGCCGCATACTGTGGGCTCGAGGATCTGAATCTGGGGCGCGGGTGCAGCGCGCGCGCTCTCGGTGCTGGAACACGGCGGCTCGCCTATAGCAATAGGCGGCCGATTTAAACACGAGGTCCCGGTGGCTTTGGACGGGGAGCATATCGTGTGGGGAATGGGACACGAGAGTGTTGCCGGGGATAAAATGCTTTTCAGTAAGCGCGAGCGCTCGTGAGCGGGCACCAGACTTACATCTGCACAGCGACCGGCGGGGCGCGACCGTGAGACAGAGCGGGCAGTGAGTAGGCGTGGACAATGGGGACGTGGGCACATGTTAGGGACGTGGGCTGGATGCTGAGCGGAGCTCCGTGCAGGCTGGTCCCGATTGCGGCGTGCAGCAGAGTTTGAACGACGCGGCAAGAAGAGATTCATGGCCTGCGTGGTCTTTTGCACCTCCGAGAAACGGTCCACGATCCCGCTAACAGCTGGGCCGAAGAGGCCGGTGGGGGAGAGCGGGGCGTTGAGGAAGACAGCCCGCTCGGATTCCCTCATGTTGGCGAGCGTCAGCCAAAGGTGCCTTTCTGTGACTGTTAAGGAAGCCATGCACCGTCCAAGAGCCTGGACCGCGGACTTCGTGGCGCGAAGGGAGAGGTCCGTCGTGCTGCGAAGATCCGTGATGGCGTATTGGTCCGAGCTCTTCTCGTCCAGTTCACGGAGGAGAACGGCCTGGAAAATCTGCAGAGCCACCATGGAGTGCAGGGCTGAAGCGGCCTGTCCGGCGGCGGCGAAACCGCGGCCGACAAGGGCTGAAGTGGTCCTGCAGGCCTTAGAGGGGAGGGCAGCCTTTGAACGCCATCCAGAGGGCGGGCAAAGGTGCGCTGCCACTGCTTCTTCCACCGGGGGAATAGAGTTATACCCCTTCAAGACGGCGCCGTCAACCTGAGAGAGCGTCGAGGAGGCATGAGAGCGGACTCTCGCGGAGAAAGGGGCGTTCCATGACTTGGAGAGTTCGGAGTGGAGCGCCGGTAGGAAGGGCGCAGTCCTGGATGCAGTCCTTGGCGCGGGCTCCTCAGGCGCTGACCACTCGAGGCCGAGTTGATCGACAGCCTTGGTGAGGAGGCGCAGAAGCTCTGCATCAACGCCGGCCCGAGTACGGCCGGCCTCCTGGACTGACGAGTGCGAACCGGACCATTCCTCGCTGTCAGATGCCAGAAGAGAGCAGCTGTCAGCGACAACGTCCATGTTCAAATCATCCGCCTCGTCCTCTGAAGCGGCGGCGGCGCGGGCGGGAACCTGCGGGTCCGCGTCAGAGAGGAGGGGCGGGGATGGCGAAAGAGAAGCTCGAGGGAAAGGTTCCGGCGGGCTTCTGGGCGCCAATTCGGTCTCCGGTGGTCTCTGAGAGCGGCGCTTCTTCCTGCGCGGCCCAGCAGAGACAGGCAGAGCGGCATCATTGAAGAACTCAAGTCGAGCCCGCAGGGTCGACATTGAAAGCTCTTCGCACTCAGCGCAGCGTAGCAGGCACGGGTCGCTGAAGGTGGCGAAGACGGCCGGCTTCTTCAGTTGCTTCCTGAGTTTGCTGGTCGCTTGTTTCGACGGCGGCGGCTTCTCAAGATCCAGCGATGCGGACAGCTTCGCTGAAGAGATGAAAATCAGGGTTCAGCCTGTTGATCCCCTCTTTTATATACGTTGGCCACTCCCACTTTGGCGGGCTGTGACGCGTAGAGGGCGCAAAGCGAGCACACTTCACCAATGAGCACACTTACTCAGTCTGCTATAGTCTGCTGTCTGCTGCACTGCGTTGACAATAAATACAAAATTAAGGATAATTTTTGGCTTCAGATCTCGAGAAAAGATGACTTTACCCGTAGCGTAAGCAACTTGCGCAATACGAGAGAACCTCTCGTAAGAGAACCTGGCTTGTCTTGAGACTCCCCTGATTCGCAGCATAGTTAATGATATGCTAAAGCCCGCCTGTAGAGAGCACGGTGACGTAGAGAACAAGGATGATTTCAAACCGCATTTTTGAGACTTTGGTTCACTGCATTTTTAAGGAGAAAATACTCAGCAATGGTGTTGACACACACATGGTTGACACACATGGTTTGTCTTAAAGCATATTAAAAACACCACATAGACATAAACAACATTAAAAACTTGATTTTCACCACAGGGGGTATTTAAGCACATCAAATCTCGTATAATTCTGAAATATAAAATGCTTTTCACCACTGTTCCAATGAAGATGTTTATCATCTAAATATGGTGAATAATCTAATTAGTATTTTATTTACTAAAATAACAGTGATAGTAAAATATTTAATAGTTTTGACTATTTTGATTATTTAGTTACACTAATCTTATTAGTCTTTTTTTTTTTTTTTTTTTTACATTTGTAGTTAAGTTACTCAAGTAAGTAGTAATAAATAGCGCATGGTGTACAGCAAATATTTGATTTATAATTATTTTCTAAAGAAGTTTATTATTGTTATTGTAATATATAGAATTAGGTTGATGTGGAATGTATAGTAATATAGACACAGTATCAAATGCTGCTCATTGAATCCAAACATAAACAGAACATTTTCAATTTGAAATTGTTGTACAAAAAACAAAGATCTGCCTTAAATTAAGTATTATCAAATTGCCAGTACAGGTCGTTTCAACTTAAATTATATCAAACTGACTTAAATTTTTTAAATTTGAAATTACGACTTTGGATGATACTACACAGCTCAATCGTGACACACACACACACAAGTTCTGGACTGTTCATATTTCACGCTTCATGGCAATATGAAGCACACAATTGGAAGATGCTTTCTTGTTTGTTTGGCAGGTGCCCATGCTGGGTTCTCATAATGCAAGAGATAAACATTAGTAATTTTTCCTAACATTGTGTCTGATTATTGATGGCTTATGGCAGAGGAAATTTGTGCTGGGTGGTCTAGCAATCGCTCTCATGGTCAGGAGCTACCATTTTCTCTCTCTCTCTCTTTCAGTCTCTCACACTTTCTCCCTCCTACAGCTTTCATTTAGCAACAGAGAGGGTCTCTGTGTGATTTTACTCCTTAAATTGGCATGTAATGAAATTTGTGCATGATGTATATTAATAACCATATACATATACATACATGCATACATACAGACGTTAACTGGAATATTTTGCACAAAGGAACACAATTTAGTTCTGTGCCATAACCATTATTTTTCCAGATGACTTCTTCACCTAATATCCATTGTGACTGTCAGGTTTTTTAATGTCACAAGGCTTCAAATGAATGGTCTATGAAAACGAGAATGCGAAAACAGCCCTCCATAAAAACAAAAGAGATTCTTGCTTGTTGTCATTTTGAAAGATGCTGTTTTTACTCTAGAAACTATTGTGGCATGGCTGATAGAAATTAATTAAGTGATAATGTGGCTGTGTTCATTCAACAGCATTCAGAGAATGAGTGCAAAATGTGTGTGAGAAGGAAAGAAAAATGGACGCCGGAGATTACTCAGCAGTTTAATTAAAATTCCTGATGGAGTTACACATTAGAAACGCTCCTGAGAAACAAGTCAAGTTTGACTAGCAACTGCGTCTCACTTGTCTAATTTGATAGCCAAGATTCATTTATATATTCACTTATATATCAATCGAAGTTAAGTTTTGTCCCAAAATGTTTTGTAAAAGGTGATATAGCATATTTACTTCATTTCATTCCTTCTGAGGTAGCCATTACCTCACAAACAGACTCCATTACAATGCTCTAACAAACCGTAGAGAAAACCAAACAAAAGCGGAAAAACTTTGACTTTGTGGAACAGATTCTTCAATTGGGTGAAAAGGCAACATTATGACTCTTATCTCTCTCACTGGACTGAGACAATATGATTTGTTCTATTACAAACTAAATTCAATCCCATGCTTCACAGCTGACAGGCCACAGGATAGAATGGTGATGTTGACACAAATCATCCGATCCTAGTCATGATTTGGGAAAACCTGTTCTTTCTTCTGAAACAGATCAATGCACTTGCCGTGCTAGACGTGTACATTATTGGGATCAATCTGTTGTTTTTCATTTGGATTAGTTGAATGTTTCTTGGCTAAAATACATAAATTATACTAATTTCAGTCTTTGATATTTGTGAATACATTATGATCAACATCAGCATGATTGCGAGTGCGTTATTGCTTTTATTCAACAGCTCAATAAACGTTAATCTTAAGTAACTTACATTTTAGACACAACAGTTTCATTATCTGTTTTTGCTCTGCCAATGAAAGTAGTTCCAAAAAAATCAATGCATGATCACAGTAATTGTGTTTCATTCCTGGATGAATCGGGTTTTTAAACGAATCAATTCAAACTCAATAAAAAAAAGTCTTGTCACTATCTAGGGCCATGCCGATGTAACCTACAGAAAGAGTCAATGAAAATGCCCACCATATTAGAAATCAAAATGTATTTAAAAATTGTGAGATGCAGGGCAGTGGAATGAAAAACACAATTGTCTGTGAATGTGTGAAACTTCTAAATCATTAGCAGCTATCCACTTTATTTTTCACTCAAGAGCAGGCGCCGCCATTTTTGAAATATAAGGTGTTAGATTTCTGGTAAGTCACTTCCGCTAATCGTAGTTGTATTGTGAACCCATAGTTTTGTGTCAACTGTGTAGTTTTGACTGGCTAGCTAACTTTTAATATGGACTGCAGGCAGATTGGCATCCTTTGCACAGTTAAGGCTGATTTATACTTCTGCGTTGGACCTACGCCGGAGCCTCTTATAGACTACGCGTTGGTTTTCATTTATACTTCTGCGTCGTTGTCCCCGTTGACGCGCAATTACACATGCAGAAGGAGCATGTAAAAGCCAGGGAGCGGTTCTAGCAGACCAATCACAGCGCTTGTGGTACGCGTAGAATTGACGCGTTGTTACATTTTTGGAGAGGTGCACGTCAGGGTACGCCGAAGGGTACGCGCGCTACACACAGCCTATACGACGTAGCTACGGCGTGAGTTCGACACAGAAGTATAAATTGGGCTTTAGGGTGTGCCATAATAGCTAATAATAGTAAAAAATACCTGCAAGATATTTGTTTTGACCGTAATCCACGCCCCAGAACTCAATGTAGATGTGGGGAACCCTATGATCTGCATGCTGCAAGAAGCTTGTCGGCTTTGGTTAAAAGCATTATAGTAATGTGTGAACACGCTGGCAATGCGAGTTGCTTGTTATTTTTATGTTTTAGTCAAATAGTTAACAGTGTATCTTTTGCATTAACCATTCAATCACCATTTTGAGTTCTTTGCACGCACATGCTTAATGTGTGACACGATGCAGTTCATTGTGCATGTTAAATGACGTTATTAAGGTTCTAAACGCAGTATCTATCTTGTGTGTATTTGAGCGACACATTTGTGAGAAACCCCCCAAATTTCCGTACGTTTGCTCTTTCCCCTTCGGCAGACCCACGGAAGATCATCCCTTTAATATTTGGCCACTTCTTTACGATTGAAATGTTACAGCCACTGTCATTTCTTGAACAATAACATGTGGACATCAAAACACACAAACTCATAAGGGTTTAAACTTTTATTTTGAAGTCGCGAGGACAGTTTGCATATTTAAAAATATATTGATGTATTCTCCTGTGTTGGCATAGGTTTATAGATGATTTACTTTACAAATCTGGTGAAATGCGCACATTGCGTTCCCATATGAGCGTCATGAGCAACCAAAACTCACAGCATATGCAGAGATGGCATTTGTTAAACGAGCTGCTGAGACGCGCATCGAAGACACGTCTACTCCGAGACCCATCACAAAATAATTGAAAATGTTCTCATAAGATGTCAGGCCACTTCTTCATTTCATCCCCCCACTGTGTTATACACCGGGTGTGATAAATATTAGCCATCACGGTGTTTAATAGTGTTTTGTGTGTGCTCCCAAAACATGGCTTCTTACCTATACCGGCTAGCGTAACGGAAGTCTAACACAATTAGAAGGAAGTATGTCATCGTATTTACTTCCGCTTTGCAAAATAATGTGGATAGAGTGCAGCAGTGCCTGCACATTTTTCAGCAGTGTTGGTATCCCATAGGGATATAACAAATGTGTTTGTAAAAGCGTTATAAGCCATGAACCAAACCAGCCAGCTCCGAGGTGAATCATAACATTACAAACTTTGATTTGAAGCCAAAAAAAATTGAAAATCAGACAAAAATACAAAGATACAAGACTGTGCACTTAACAGATTTAGTGAGGGAAAGAACTACAATTTCATGAAGCATTGCAAACAGCAGAATCGAATTAAAAATGATACAGTTTTGCCTCTTTCTAACAGGATGTGGCTGCACGATGGCAGAGATAATCAGAGCAAACAGTCCTTTAATAAATAACATCAACAATCTAGGACAAAGAACTAAGGAAAACTCTGGGCTTAAATAGCCAGGTGATGATTAACGTAACTGAGGAACATGTGTGAATTCAATGAATTACCATGAAAAAAACTAGCAAAGGGAACATGGGCAAAACAGGGACAGAACACAGAGAAAACTAAACCAAACAGAACTACACGTGACATTACACCCCCCTTCTGGAAGGTGTGTCCTCGCTCCATAACAGTCCAACTGAGGAGAAAGGGCTTTGGAGAAGGATGCAGGGCAGGCAGAGGATAGGGAGCCAAGGATGATGACAGAGTAAACAACCAGGATTGAAATCCAGAGTCAAGCCAGGACGATACCCCACGGTGAAGTCGAGGGAGGAAGGAGCCATGGTGGAGATTTCCTTGATGACAGATGGAGAAGGAGCCAGTGGAGAGGGAGCCCAAAGTGTGGACGAAGAGCAGGTGGACCAGTACTACACCGCAGGCCTTGGAGGCCGCAACGGAGCCGTAGCGACGACCCTCCGAGGTGGACCCAAGGTACTGGAGGGCTGAGGTGGAGCTGGAGGGAGGGCAGAGATAGACAGAGCCATAGGAGTGGAGAGATGGAGAGCAGCTGATGGCTCGCAAGTCCATGGCGTAGATGAGGCGACATCCGACTGATGTGGCGCAGGAGGGTCGAAGGAGCCAAGTGGAGCAGTAAGGCCGATGGTCCCAGGTGGAGCCGAGGGAGGGATCAGCTAAGGCGGAGGAATCAGTGCAATGGCCCGAGGAATCAGGGCAACGGACCGAGGTGAAGTGACGAGAACATCGGCTAGAGGAGGAGTCGGGAATCCCCTTGACAGGGCGGAGCTGGAGACTGGAGGACCCAAAGCAGATCCACAGAGGGAGAAGCCGAGGGACTGAAGGGAACCAGCGGAGGCAGGGCTGAGGAACTGGCTGATTTTGAGTGAGGAGGCGGGAGAGGAAGGTTGGGAAGGAATTCTGGGAATAGAGGAGACTCTGAGCTGGGCTGGACCAGCGGGGGCACAGGAGACTTCATGCTGGGTGGGACCAACGTGGATGGGAGAAAGGGAAATTTCCTCATCCAAATTCTCAAAATATCCAGTTGAAAAAAGCTTACCCTCAGCGGTGGGAATGTGTGCGGGGTCTTCCTCCATTCCTTCGTACTCTACGAGGACTCCAGCAATTGCGGATGATGCTGCTGGCTCACACACCTGGTCAGACATCTTGTGAGGCCCAGGCTCTGAGGCAATGTATGACTGCATCCTTGTAGGCTCCGGCTCGTTCACTGCGGCAGGCGTGAATCCTCCATCTGCGGTGGGCTCTGGCGTCTTATCCATACATCGATTCGGGATGGTTGCTGGCTGTTCTCTGGGTGCGGAGCAGGTGATAGTGATGCCGGTGTGTTGAAGCACCCAGCCCAAATACTCCAACAGGGTCCTCTCTTCAGGATGGAGGAAAAGACATACCGCTGGTAAGCCCATTTTTACTTGCTCGTTTAGACCATGGAAAAAAACTAGCAAAGGGAACACAGGCAAAACAGGAACAGAACTCAGAGAAAACGAAGCCAAAACAGAACTATACGTGACTTTCTCTGATTGGTGGAATTTTCTGTAAAGCAACATGGGTAATATAGTTCTGGACCAAGAATTCCACTGTTAAACACGATTATTTAAAAAAATAAGTTAAAATACTGTGGAATGACAGCTTTAACATAAGCAAATACCATTGATTAACAACCTTGTAGCTCACATTTGGGCTGTCTTTAAAGGTTGGGTATTTTGACACAATTGTGCATATATTTTTGATCATTCAAGAGCAACAAGCCGTGAAAAAGAACTGAATGGGAGCACATGCTGTCTGAGAGAGACGGCTTTCTTTGCACGTGCTTCAGGTGTGTGTGCAGGCACCGCATTGAGATCTTTTAGCATTAAAACATTTAAACATTAAACGTTTAATGCGTTTAACATTAAACGTGACCGATTATGCCCTTTTTATAAGATGTAATATAAGTCTTAGATGTCCCCAGAATGTGTCTGAAGTTTCAGCTCAAAATACCCCACAGATAATTTATTATAGCCTACCATGTTGTAATGCCAATTTTTGAGTGGAAGCAAAAAACATGCTGTTTTCGTGCATGTATCTTTAAATGCAAATGAACTGCTGCTCCCCACCCCCTATCCAGAATAGTCTTTATTCGTCTAATAAAGACGAATAATATTCTTCTAATTATTCTAATATTCTTCTGCCTTTGCAGCTTGTACCTCAGATACTCTGCCAAAAACGAACAAAATCGTTTTGATTATCATTATCTTTTAAGATGAACTTTTTAACATTATGAACGGCCAGCTTTTGATCTGCTAGGCGGATATATTTAAATACCGCGATATAAACTATAGAAAAATCTCTAACGATAGACATTTTAAATCTTCGCCACGATACTGCCCAGCCCCAGTAAACGGTAAAACTATTTGCACTACAAACCTGTGCCGTGCGTTTATAATTACAACAACACTAAAATAATATGACCAAAAAAAAAAAAAAACACTTTTGCAATATCAAGCAGCCTTACAAGATGTTTTGTACAGCTAAAAATTACTGGAAGCAGATGACACACATTTAAAAAAATATGGGTACAGATGCGTTTTTTAAACCATGCCACACCGCAAAAGATGTAAGACGTGAGCGCAACTGTCAAACACATCCATTTAGCGCATGTTACATATAAAAAATAGCAGAAAAGCAGCTCAGTGGAATGCAATAATGTGTTCTTTGAGAATGGCCACTTTAAATAGAATTGTTTTAATTTAAATAATTTATCTTCGTAATAACTGTTTGTTGATCACCAAGAGCAAAACCTATAACTCCCCTCCAACTGGTGTCATTCTAGTACGTAACACCTATTTTTCACATCTAATCAATGATGGATAAAATTAAGTCTTCTCCTACTTTTACCCTTATTGAATATGTCAGATTAGCTCAGTAAAATCAAAAGTCAGTCCTACAAAGTCAGGATTCAGACCGCATCAGTCAGGATTCAGACCGCATCATAGCACAGAAACTGCGCTAGTTAAAATTACAAATGATTTACTTTTAGCTTCTGACCAAGGTTGTATCTCAATACTAGTTCTACTCGATCTTAGTGCTGCGTTTGACACTATCGATCATAAAATACTCTTGGATCGACTACAAAACTACACTGGTGTTCAGGGACAGGCATTAAGCTGGTTCAGATCGTATTTATCAGACCGTTACCATTTTGTTTGTTTAAATGGGGAAAAATCGAAGATAACGTCAGTAGACTATGGAGTGCCGCAAGGATCGGTGTTAGGCCCTCTGCTATTCTCAATATATATGCTGCCACTTGGTAATATTATAAGAAAACATGGAATTAATTTCCACTGTTATGCTGATGACACTCAATTATATATTTCATCACGGCCAGATGAAAACACTAACTCATCAAAATTGACAGAGTGTCTTAAAGATATAAAATGCTGGATGACGCATAATTTCCTGCTACTAAATCCAGATAAAACCGAGGTATTACTTGTTGGTCCAAAAAACTATCCACAAAACCACTTACAATACAACTTTAATATAGAAGGATGTCCTGTTACTTTATCCTCTACGGTAAAAGACCTGGGAGTTATACTAGACCACAACTTGTCTTTCGAAAATCATATTTCATATGTTACAAGAACGGCCTTTTTCCATCTTAGAAACATTGCTAAATTACGTAACATGCTATCTGTTTCCGATGCAGAAAAGTTAGTTCATGCATTCATGACCTCGAGACTAGATTACTGTAATGCTTTATTAGCCGGTTGTCCTGCATCTTCAATAAACAAGCTACAGTTAGTGCAAAATGCAGCCGCTAGAGTTCTTACTAGGTCAAGAAAATATGATCATATAACACCGATTCTATCATCTCTGCACTGGTTACCTATCAAGTTCCGTATCAATTACAAAGTACTATTACTGACCTATAAAGCCCTAAATGGTTTAGCTCCTGTGTATTTAATGGACCTTCTATCGCCCTACAATCCATCGCGTTCTTTAAGATCACTAAATTCGAGGCTTCTAGTCATTCCTAGGATATCTAAGTCCACTAAAGGAGGGAGGGCGTTCTCACATTTAGCTCCTAAACTCTGGAATAGCCTTCCTGATATTGTTCGAGGCTCAGACTCGCTGTCCCAGTTTAAAACTAGATTAAAGACGCATCTTTTTAGCCAAGCATTTACATAATGCTTACCTTTTATTATACTGCTGAATCAGATCAAATGCATTTAATACTATAAAACTTGAAGAGACTGTAGGTTATCTGTATAGGTTGCATAGTATTTGCAGTTATTACGTTCCTGTGTATATTGCGTGAATGACGGGTGATTGGGCAGATATTGTGTTGCGGTAGGTGGTATGCCATACGGAACCGTTGTCCACTGAAACTGCCTATTCACGCACCAGTGGGGCTCGACAGCCTTAGTCAACGGGTTGGCGCGTATGGTTGGGTTGCGGAGAGATTGTGAGATTGTGGTTAGGTCTCAGCAGCAGGAGGGATGTAGAGGTCAGTAAGCTGGGCTGAGTTGAGTGGGGGACGGAGGGGGGTGATTTTGGGACGCAAGAGTCACTGTCTTCATGTTTTGTCTTTTACGCCTGTGTTATGGAAATCATCATTATGAACAGCAGCTACGCTAATTATTTTCCCTTTGCTTTTCTGCTGTTATCTCGGGACGCGAGTCCCGAGAAAATGGCGTTCGTCAGCTCCAGTTTGTATCCAGCCTCTCACGGAGACTTCAGATGCTCCAATCACAAAGCCTATGAAGTGACGACTCAACACGGGCGATATGGACTCTCTATGGTGGACGGCACTGATCCTCAACAACTCGTCTTAAGACCGGCGTGCATACTTGGACTTCCAAAAAATACTCTAAATGTTCCGATCCAATCTGACTTGTAATGCTGCCCGAATCATGCACTGTTCTTCCGTTGGCCAGAGGAGAACTGGCCCCCCGACTGAGTCTGGTTTCTCCCAAGGTTTTTTTCTCCATTCTGTCACCTGATGGAGTTTTGGTTCCTTGCCACTGTTGCCTTGGATTTTGGCTTGCTTAGTTGGGGACATTTAACATTTAATATTCAATAATATTATTGATCTGCCTTACTTAAGGTGGACGTTGACGCAATTTCTTTTAGAAACAAACTTTGTTATATTGTTATATTGTTTTTGTTATATTGTTTTCATGTTATCACTGTGAAGCGCTTTGATACAATCTGTATTGTAAAAAGCGCTATATAAATAAAGGTGACTTGACTTGACTTGACTTAAAATGGTTTGTGAACACATTTCCAGCTGACTTTAAAGCACCTGCCTTTATTGTTCAACCTATAAAAGTGTCCTTTCTGCCGACGCGTGTGATTTTACTGGGATGTCACAAACCCATATCTGTGTGCTTTATCTGCTCTTTTGCTCTCACTGCATTGCATGAAATTAAACTGGCTCGCCATCTTCCACACAATCCAATTTCTAGAAAGTAAGTAGACCATGTAAGTAATTATAATGATATTTCTGGTCTACAAAGGGTGGTATATCATGATCTTTTTCATTTGTACATCTTGTTAAAATTTCCAATTTGACTCTTTTGCAGTTGTCAATGCAGTAATCCTTTGTAACATCATAACATATGAAAAGAGGGTGTTTAATGCATATTATTGTCATGTGTTGTATTTGAAAAACTCCTCTAATGAAAAATTTCTCTATGTACCCAAATCATGATGTGCTGTAAATATTATGACAAGCTTTGAAAATGTGAGGCAGACACAGAGAAGATTAGTAGTTGCAACAACCCGCCCTCTTGTCTCAAAGTTTGCGTTTGTTTGTTTTTTCTAGTGAACAACTTGGTGGCAAACTAAACTTCTTCCCACCCTGTCTGCACTTTTGCCTGACCTCTGCCGTTCACCGTGAGTAATTAAAATTAATTAACTTGTCTGGTATGTGCCTGAAACCAATTTACCCCAATGTAAACTTGCCTGTCAACAAACTGTTTTCATGTGAGTGTTTTTGGGCCGCTTGTTAAGATGCAGTGGCCTCTTCTGTGGGAGTGAGAGATGATGGATGTTTACCTGCACTGAGGTGGGCGAATCAGGATTTGAAGCCCAACTTAATTGCAACATTTCGATTAGCGAACCACACGACAACATGATCAAACACACTGTAATAATTAATGTGCTGGTTTAGGAAGGAGTCACTGAGGGCATCTGGAAATAAGTATATGGTAAGTTAAATAACAAATCTTTAGCTAATGTTTATTTACAGTTTATCATCTGTTGACTTAAATTCCAATAAGAAGCTAGATGCTAAAAATTTGGTAAAATACTGTAAATACATAAATATATTTTCTACCAATACAATTTTTGCCAGTTTTCTATATATTTTACGAAATATATTCTTAAAATAGGCCTCTCTCTATATATATATATATATATATATATATATTATATATATATATAAATTAATATATAAAAGCATTTTAAAATATGTATTTGCCCTCCATATATTTCAAACGAAAATACATTTACATGTCACATTTAAAGAAAAACTTTATTTGTAGTCTATAATACATGAAAATTTTAATAAAAATCAGCAATGAACATACTTAACAATGTTCCAATCAGTAAATAAATAAATACATAAATAATGCACCCTTGCCACAAAATTGTTTTCGTTTTGTTGTTTGATGAACATGAAAAAGAGTTGCCAGCTAGGTAGGCAGTTTCAAATTTGTGGCTGATCAGTGTATTTTAGAATGTAATTTCAAATGGTGGATACACAATATAGTTTTGGTATCTAGTAGGCACATTTGGTCTAAATGCAGGCTACTGTACGATTGGAAATATAATTTCTTGCCCCTGAAATACATTTTGAAATATATTTTGGTATATGAAGGTTGAAGCGAAATATATTTTCAATTTCAAAAATATATTTCATTGAGCTTCACTGTGTATCACAAATATGTTTTGGCCAGAATGTTTTTGCAGTATGTGACAAGATGACTTTGTAAAGCACTGTCCATGAATATGGTACAATTTTCTGTCATTTTTTTTTCTAAAGCGATAGAGACCATTTTTGGTTCCAAATATAGATATGTGGTTTTTGTTGTTGTTGTTATTATTATAAAATGCATTTTATCCATTTTTTGGCAAGCTTAACAATTCAATTCTGTTACCCAAGTTATAGTAAAAAAAAAATGTTTTTTTTTTCCATTAATTTATGTTATAAGATTTTCAATAACTACAAAACCACAGTTGGTCCCAAACGAACAAGTTCCTACTGAGTGACAGATTATTTAAGGCTAAAATTTCAACATCTTCTTTTTTATTGTCATATGTTTTGTCATCCTTCAAATTTCATATGTTTTTAACTAAATTACTTGGACAATTTAACCACCTAGATATGTGCCAAGTCTGGTAAAAGGGTTGCAAAAAATGTCAAATCTCATATAAAACACAAAATATTTGTGTTATACCCTATTTGTGGAAAGTTCCATATACAAATCTGAGTTGTTATTATCTTAAATTGCTTAGTGCACGAGCGGATGACCTGTAATTCCTATAATGGCAAGCTTTAGTCTATTTGGGTTTGAGGTGAAAAGGTCGTGACTGTGGGCTGTGGCATTTTAACCTCCGCTGAAAGGCCTCAGTGTATCATGGAGGGCAGGGAAGTTCCCCTGAAACATGAGATCTCCACATCTCCCTGCTCTCCTCGTGAGGAAAAAAAAGCATCTGATGTGAGTAAAAATTCACTTAATGTAATATATTGGTTCTGTCTTCTACAGTGTTCCTTTATGGAACCCGTTTAGCATTTGTTTTATGGGCCTCACGTTGAGCTAAAATAATGTAATTTAATCACTGTTAATATCCCTGGAAATTCGAGCCTCAGCTTTATTTCAGTGTGGACTGATTTTTAATACTTGTATAGCCACTTAAAAAGCTCATTTTCATTTTGTGCCCCTAAATTGGTTTTAAAGCTGAAGGTGAACTTGACTCGATATCGCTCAGATTACTAACTTCCCCAGTCGTACTCTTACAATAAGAAGGTTCTAATGCTATCCATCTTGTCTGAAACTGGCTGAACAGTGACAAATACAGTCTGCAACTGGCTAAACTCAAACAAAGAAAAGCGCTGACGTTAGATACAGATCCCCAAGTACATTTCATTACACCTCTTTGTCCGTTTTTATTCTCTGAGCATCATTCCATCATGAAACCCAAACTTCCTTCTTCCTACAGGGGTCAATAGTTCCAACACAGCCGGCCCGAGCGAGAGAAAAGCGAGGGAAATCACCTGACCGGCCGAGGGACGTTTCACTGCGCCCCAGCGAGCTGCGTGCAGGCACACAGAGGTGAATAATGCCTGATGGACTTACGGGGCAGCTTGACATCCTCCTTCATGGTACCCTGAGTGGCCCCAGGGACCCCTGTCACTTATGATGGAATCACTGCTGAGGTAGTTGTTTAGCTCAATGCTTCCCTTTTGTTTTAATGCTCCCAGTGGGGGCCAAACTTGGCAAACGGTTGTTTGGTGATGGATGGAGGTTGTGTACCACAAGGCTGGTTGATATGGTCCTGTTGGATAAGTGGTGACCGGTTTGGGCAATTAGGCTTTATGCTGCATGTCCGGACAAATACACTGTTTAAAAAATATATTTTTTTAAAGTATTGGCGTACGTTTTGCAAGAAAATACAACACAATGTCATGGCAATTCTTAACTATTTTACGTTTTTGTGAACTGGTGGCTAATTTGTGTGAATTAGGATTATCTCATTTGTACATTTTTGTACACTCTGCTTACGCCCCAATGGTTGCTATGTTTAGGGGTGGACCTTTACGCTAACTTTTGTTTGTATTAATACATACACTCTTATAATATAGAATATAAGGTCATATATATAGCTTAAAGGGTTCTGTCAGGTGCTTCATATAGAACCTTTTGGGGTTCCCATCATGGGATCATTTTGGATTTAGTTCTCTAAATCTTTATTTATTTTGATTACATTTGATAAATTAAACAGCTCGTAAACATGCGTTATCAATAGAAAATACTGAAATAACCTGTTAAACATAAAAGTATTAAAGGGTTAGTTCACCCAAAAATGAAAATTCTGTCAGTAATTACTCACCCTCATGTTGTTCCAACCCCGTAAGACTTTCGTTCAGCTTCGGAACACAAATGAAGATATTTTTAATGAAATCTGAGAGCTGTCTCACTCCTCCATAGGCTGCTAGGTCATTTCATCTGCCGGCCCAGAAAAGTTAGTAAAGACTTTGTTAAAATAGTCCGAGTGACTACAGTGACTCAACCTTAAGTTTATCAAGCGACGAGAATACTTTTTGAGTGCAAAAAACAAACAAAACAACGACTTTATTCAACTATTAATTTACTTCTGTGTGGGCCTCTGACGTGAGTTCACGAGAGCACCACGAAGCATTGGCGTGAGAACTGAGGAGATGATCCAGATGGGTCTCGATGTAGTGTAGATGGGTCTCTAATAGAACTTTTTGGGGGTTCTATATAGAAACCCATTGAGTTTTCCCATGAGATCAGGTTCAAAATTTCACTTTTAATTCAATGTTTTACTTGCCTTTTCTTTGTAATTGTTTGTGAAATCTACTAGCAATTTCTGAGTGAAAACTGTTTCTACTACAGACTTGTTTCAGTGTA
Source organism: Rhinichthys klamathensis goyatoka (assembly GCF_029890125.1). NCBI lineage: Eukaryota > Metazoa > Chordata > Actinopteri > Cypriniformes > Leuciscidae > Rhinichthys > Rhinichthys klamathensis. The sequence goes on along the minus strand of NW_026606648.1, from coordinate 561,788 downwards.
GTCGATAATCTCGGCGCCCTGCCAAAACATGTTCAAAAACCCACATTAGAGCCAGGTGAAGGGGTCTTAACATTAGCAGACAGTTGCCTGGCAACTTAATCATTAGACTGTCTTCAAAGCTTTCATCAGGAGTCTGGAATTATGTATTGTTAAACACAGTCGTCAAGCGATACAGGATGCTTTTTGATTTGTGAGTCCTCAGAAGCCTCTATATCCTTTTTATGGACGCAATAATAGCAGATGATCGCACTTGCCTTCAGGCTGGCAAATATTTGATTGCTTTTTGGCAATGTTTTCTGGCTAATGAACACAGCAAATAAGATTGTCTCAGGATTAAGGTTTTGGTCCACATCTAAACTTGATAACGGCTTTAATCTTCTTGTGTTCCAAGAACACTGTGCATTATCCAAATGTAAATGTTATTGCCACTCATTTTGAACTTCTCACAGACACAGTATGTCATTCATGGAATTTAATACTCTGCTTTCATGTAGGCAAAAGCATATAATATTTGCGGAGTCCTTCGTTCTTTTTTTCCCTCCTTTCCTGGCTACATAGCAACTCTCTACTACAAGTAGGGCATTATATCCAAGTCATTATACTTTCCGATACTAAAAAACAGGCTTTTTCCCAAAAAAGCATTGCACCCTAGAGAGTACAATTAAATCTTTTAATCTGAATAGCAGTAAATAACTCTTCATTTCCTTTTTCACTGTGCTGAAATTTATTGGAATATTTTAATGTGGTATATAAATAAAACATCCATTGTAGACTAATGCAAGTGAAAAATTATGCATTCATAGTGTTCAAATGGAGTCCACAGCTTAAACGATAAGGAGAGGAACGGAATTGTTGGAATCAGTTTTTTTTTAACTGATTGACAGCCAATCAGTATCCACCTTACTTAACTGCAATTAATATTCCTAATAGCCTATTTCCACCATTTTTTTTATTACCGAGAACAATGTAAGTTGCTAAAGGCCCTGCATCCAATATCACATACTTCTACTATAGGCAAAAACAGTATGTGACAAAAGAAGTATGAAGTAGGCTACCCCTACTCATAAAAGAGTTGCAAAAAAGTACCAGGATGACCTACTTCCGGCCAGATTCTGAAGTGTGCATATGATGGACACTTTACTGTCCCATGAGGCCACGGGAGAGGATTTTAATGGCAGTGAAGCGAAACAACTGACGCTGATAGGTCACGTGAAGATGAGAGCAAGTCAAATGTATGGTCCAATTTACATACGGTCAACATACTTTTTCAGCGGTCGTGAAATAATTACTTACTCAAAATAAGTACCTACTCAAGAGAGTATGTAATTTCGGATGTGATTTTATAGTCTTTTCTTCCTTATGGTGACGAGTATCCGGGTGAAATGGCTTCTTGAACAAGTAAAAAAAAAAATTGGATAGGCTATATGCTTATTCTTTTGCCCATGTTCCCGTTCTCTGCAATAATAATACAAATAAAATAATAAACAGGTAAAAAAAATGTAGTTTGCTATTGCAGGTCGCAACAAGTGAGAGGAAAGGTATATTAATTAAAGATTATGAGGACACATAAGTTAGGGTTTAAAAAATGAAACGCATGGATAAATCATTTATTACAAATATTACAATATTCCATAAAAAAACAAGGATTGTCCATTTTTATGTCATGGTGACTTTAAGATAATTTGCATGTAGGCTGGCTGTTTATTTATTTGGTGAGGAATCGTATAATACTGTACAGTCAACGCGTCATATAACGAGAGAAAAAAAGAACACTCATTTATGAAATTACACTATTTTATGGGCACTGGTGTAAAGTGTGACCTCTGGTGGTATCAGAATAAGAACTTTGCAAAGCAGTCCTAAACTTTTCAGGGTGATCAAAAAATAAATAGTTATTAGGGCTTCCACTCTCAATGTTCTTCTGCAAGAGAACTGTTGCGCAAACTAGAACACCCCCATTATCGTGAATGAAGCTGTCCACGCGCTCTCTTGCAGCGCAGACAGGCTCGTTGGTTCAGTGGGACGCTCTGGTCTTGGTCTTGTTCGCGTCGCGTCGCGTCGCTCGCAGTGTAGGCTAGACACTCTCTGAACGGAGCGCTTCAACTGCCCAGAGAGTTTAGACTTGCGACTCTGCTACACGTCTTTCTCTCTGTCGTCTGAGAAAGTAGTGGAAGTCATTTGTTCTCATTGCGTTCGTTTGAGGATCAGTTCATATAGAAAGCTGCGCTCATACGGACTATTCCCCCTTTGCGGACTGTAGAGATATTGGGATTACACGTCACATTTCACAGAACTCACTGACTCTTTGCTTCTTCTCACCTACATGATAAGGAGGAATATTGTGACACTTCTTTTGGTAAGTAACCCATGCTATGCTTTTCTCCATACGCGACTCAGGTGTTCAAATAACCAGCGATATGTAGGCTAAAGCTTATATATTTGCAGTAGCCTGTCGTTCTCTTGTGCTTACAAGAACAAGTGTATCTTAAGAATGAATTCAGATCAATAGCTATAATATTTCGCATTCAAAACATTATTTATTCTATATTTATTTTTCTCTCACACACACATTAACAAGGAAAACATTGTCGAAATCATAACGTATCGGCTATGCTTTCATGTGCGTGTATTGTGGAACTTTTGCTGATGAAATCATATTTACCGCGTGGTGGTGCTGCCTCAGAGTAGTTTAGTCTGACAGAGATCAAGCTTTTGACGGCAATAAAACAGTCTCACGTCTTAATAGGATCCTGCATAAACTGCATGAATATGATTGTTAGCAGTGACATAGGCTATATAGAAAATGACTTTGTCTACACCTTGTTATTGGCAGTTTCTGTGATTTTTTTTTTTTTAACTTAATCGTGTCTTAATTACTTTATTTTTACGTGTAGCCTAATGTATATTTTTTTTAAATGATTTCTGTCAATATTATTTTCCTCAACTGAGAGGACCTAACTTCTCTACAATAAATATACTTCACTTAACACATTATTATAACTATTAAATTAAATAAACTTTTTATATGAATTTAAAGAAGCATATTTTCAATGCATAAACGACCAGCATAGAAATAATCTAAAACAAGCTGCCATGGCTACCATATGTGCATTCATGTATGTGTATTATAGCAAAGCTGTTTGCAATTTTGCAACAAAGCATCTTTTTTTGTAATTCAATATGCAGTAATCATGCGTATACAGCACAATTACCTTTGATGATTTATATTCTTAATAGTTTAAGAGAAGAAGCCGATTTTCACTTACTGGTGGATTTTTTGTTATTATTGAGACTGTGGTGATGATGAAAGACAAATGAAGACATTTTCAGAATGATAAAGACCCTTGTGGCTTTTTTTATTTGTATTAATGACTGGCAAAGATTAATGACTGCTACGTTTGATTGTCTCCTGATATTTAAAGGACAATCAATCATGAAACGTCTGTGTTCCAGTTTACCTGATGTCCCACTCTATTTTAACAGCCACACTGAACCATGACTGTTCAAGTTCATTCATTTTACCAATAGTTATATAAACCTCTCTATATTTGATTTTCCAGCATTGTGACCTTTGTAGTGTGTCCAAACTATCGCCACGCTACTATTATCATAAAACATCTCATTTCATCCAATAGAGAATGTGTCAGGTCATTAGGCATAATAGCATCAACTTGGGACATTCCCTCTAACGGTCAACTATTGTCAAATGTGATCTTTTTTAATCACTCTCTGAATGTAACAGAGTAAAATTGATCATAAAATGGAAATGATAGTTTGAAGTACTTTGCGAGCAAATGTGTTTGCTTAATGACTCTGAACACGTTCAGCGTTCCTGAAATTAGTGGTTCACGTGGCTTTCCTGTTCCATTGATCTCTCCAGACTGTATCATTATGTATTTTACCCATGCTGAATATATGATGCATTCAAGCGCTGGAAGATGTCCAAGTTCCCTTCAGTGTTTCTTTACTTGCTTAAAGGTCGTTGCACTTCAGCATAAGACTAATCTCTGTATAGTGCATGTGTATAGTGTATCACCACCAGCAGGCTTCTGGAAAAACGTCACCCTGGTCCAGATGGTTAAATTACTTCTAGATCATAGCAGTGCAAGTCCTTTGAGTTCATTCACCTGCAAAGGCACGGTCGTTAACGTCCCGTAGGACAAAGAGGCTCGGGAATGTAAAGCAAAAAAAAAAGTGCTGAATTCTGAAAGAGTATGATAAGATACCTCTGGGCAATGAGAGCAGTTCGAATTTCAGTGCAGATTCAACACGGAATCTCAGTGGACGTGTAAAAACAATCCAAAAAAAAAGAAAAATACTCCGGGGCATTGATTTTACCTAACCTCTAAACTCTTTAGCACTGTTATTGTCCTAAAGCGATAATTTAGTCAACATGAGATCATTGAGTTTATGGTTACCATCGATACAGATTTGCAAATGTCAGCCATTATGCCGTACACTGTTACATTGAAAGTATACCTTTATTATAGAACGCCCCGTGGACGCTTTAGTAATATGAAGACTGACTTAATTCCTATTTGTAACCCAAGTTATTAGTCTGCCAGTGGCCTGCATGTGTTCAGCAGCTATTGTAAAGTTGTTAGTATGCCGTCACTAGCACCTGCACAGCTTGACAACCATGAGAGCCTGTTGGTCCACTCACCTCCCCTGTTTTTATTAACATAATCAGCAGCAAACACAATACCAAAAGGGATCTTAAAGGGATAGTTCATCCAAAACCTCTGTATGACTTTCGTTCATTTGGAATAATGGAATTATGTTTTTGAAAGAAATATTTTATGCTCACCAAGGCTGCATACATCTGATCAAATATACAGTGTCACATGATCCATAAGAAATCATTCTAATATTAAACAGCAAAAACTGTTTTCAACTTTGATAGTAAGAAGAACCTTTCATTTATATTTGAGCAGCAGATTAGAATGACGTCTGAAGGATCATTTGACAGACAAGTGAAGACTGGAGTAATGGCTGCTGAGAAATCAACTTTGCCAGCAGTTGTAAATTTGAAAATATATAGAAAGAATAGAAATATTTCACAATATTACTTTTACTCTATTTTTGAACAAGTAAATGCATCCTTGGTGAGCATAAGAGACTTTTTTACGAAAGCATTAAAAATCTTAATTATTCCTGTAGTATATATATATATAGCTATATATATATATATATATATATATATATATATATATATATATATATATATATATATATATATATTATATATACGTATAGCCGGGTCCAAAGTTGTTTTGGACCCCATTGACTTCCATTGTTTGTGCAAAAATAGCTTCCTTTGTGTACTCATTTTTGGGTGAATTGTCTTTTTAAATAAGATAATTCCATTCATCATAGTCCCTCACGCACTTTTCATTTCACTGCCAGCCAGTGAATTTTTCCATTGTTTACAAGCGGTTTTGTCCCTCTCTATATTTAGCTCTCAGCTCGCCACATCTCCATTCAGGGCTGGTGCTCTGGTACTGATCACAGTCCTGGCAGTCTTGAGAGAAGAATTCAGCTATGGCTGCTACTTTGTTACCCTTGTAGAGCAAGTCAGGCTTGAGGAAACAGCTGGTCTGAAGAACAGACAGGTCAGGGCTAATGAGGTGCCAACTTATTCAATCGGTAAGACGCTGAAGGGTTGCTGTGGATACATGCAACACAACCTTGATGGCAAATCAGACAACAATGGAAGAGAGAGTGTAACATGAGGCATAATTGTCTCCTGTAAAAGTGTATTGAGGTTGCCCCAGCTACTGAAGTAGATTAGATAACTATGTTGTATGAAAACATGAGCTCTTATGTCAGGACAGGGCGGGCTGAGGTTGGTCTGATGTGGTTGCAAATCTTTGTAATTATCACTGATTGTATTTTGACTGTGATTCATATTCTTGCTCTTAATGTTGGTGATTATTCTAATTGCTGTTGTTTGCTTTCCATACACATTATTTGCTGTCTCCTTCAGGCTGTAGAGGGAATTCATTATTCGTAATTCTTTCAATTCTTTTTTTTCTTTTTTTAGAAATGGGAAATTGAGAATAAGATGTGAACAAGACATTGTAAAATCACCATCAAAATTAACAATAATTTTTTAACGGAATATTGCGGTATTTATTGTAAATGATTTATGCATGCACAGCATTATTAGCCTAATCTTTAACCAAAATAACTTCCCCTCCCTCCTGCAATGACATCTCTTCTCAAGGCAAGGTTTTTTTCAAAAGTTATGAACAAACATTCTTGTTTGTTGATTCAAAGATATCTGGTCTTTAATAACGTTCTCAAAACGTCAAAAACGTTATTTATACATTGTTCATTGAAAGTTTTGTTTCTGAAACGGGACATTCATCTAATGGTTTTTAAATGTTACTTGTTTCAGAATGTTCAGAGAACATCAACAATGTTCTCTTAATGTTCACATAACTAAGAAAAAGTGTTTTTATAACATTTAAAAAATTGGATATTTAAATGTTCAGAATAACTTATGAAACGTTGGTACACACAAAAAAAAGTTGCTGCCCTACATTTTTAAGTACAATCAACTTGGATGTTTAAGTCATTTCAACTTAAATAACATTAAACTGACAAAAGAAATGACTGTATAACTCATATAACTCATATTCTCAAGTTGAAAATAGCTTAACTTATTTTGATGAGTTAAACAGCAATGTAAAAACATATGTTGTCATAACGTATTGATCATATCATTTTCTTACAGTGTAAAACATTCCTAGAACATATTTTTGTTATAGCTAGGAATATGAGAAAAGGCTATTGCAACTTCAGTTTCATGCAGACTTATAAATAAGTCTCTATACCTATAAATTAGCAGCTTCAAAGAGTTGTTCATAATAGGGGCCTGCAAACAAGTAGAGATTTGTGCTGCATAAAGGGTTTTTTTGTGAACGTACAGAACACAAGAGAGAGACTTGTATCACACTAGAATAGTTGATTGGATGTGCAGCGCTGCCAGATTGGAGCAGGACTAGAGTAATATGCACTGCTTTGAACTGCCTCTGTTCTGCAGGTTGATGTCAATGCTTTTTAGGATGATTTTTGAGTTTTACAAAGAAAGAAAGCTGATTTGAATGTGTTTTGAGTGAAAGAGAGCGCTCTCTGCTTTGATGGAAACAGAGATGCCCACATTATCAGTGCAAATTAGCACCATCTCCCCACACTGGCTGATATGTTTACGTAGTCCTAAAACCACAAAACCTCTTTCGCTGTCATTTTAAACCGCAGTCCTTATATTTAGCCCTGACTCACTGAATGTAAAACTTCACATTGACAAATCCCCTCGGCCTCGTGTTTCCGTTCTGTGCTTGTATGAAAGACTTTTGTGCATTTAAATAAGGACAGCGCTTCAGCAGCTCTAATAGAGGTCCAGTTTATAATCCCGCCAGACCTCGGGTGTTATTTTTAGGAAAGACTTGGAGAGCATCCTGTTTATGTTTGAAACTCTGGACCTTATGTTCTTTGAGATTAAAGGATGAGAGCCAGATCAGGAGATTTTTTTTTTCTTCTTCTTTCCTTCAGCTTACCGTAGCTTATTAATGTGATGCCATTCCACCGGCAGTTGCTCTTCGGGCTGAATCATGAGTTGTCAGTCTTCTGAAAATGATTTTCCATGGTTTCTAGGCCCGGTTTAACAGACTCGTAATTTTTATGCGGGTGAATGACGTTACAAAATGAGTGAAAGGGTTGTTTGAGTGATTCTGAGTTTATGGGGACACCAAACTGCCTTGAAGATTCCTGAAGACCTTTAATCAAATCGCTGACATGTAAACGAGGATGGTTGACATTTGTTGTAAAAATGAATGGATTTATTTTTGTGGTCCATTTATGTGGAGCTTTTAGGACCTCCTTCTTGATGTCAAAATGTATATCTTTTGATTTATGGCATAATAAATTTAATGGAGCATAAATTAATAGCCAGTGAACTTGAATGATGGTCTCATGTTCATCTTTTCTAATAAAAACACTAGTCTGTACATTCAGTTTTTAAGAGCTAATGACAACAGAAATAAAATTAAATCATAGGTGTTAATTGCTGCATTTGAATGGTGTTAATAAACAGTGATTGACTGATATCCGGCAGGCTAATTAAATTACTCATAATTATTTTGATATATTTGCCTTTTGTTTTGTGATCAGCCAAATCTACTGATATATTTAAATTTATTTTGAGTACATAAATGAGATCATGTAACACTAGTCAAAGGATGACAAAAAAGAAGAGATGCTGCGTTAATAGCCCTAATTTGTTTATTTCATATAAAATAGCGGCATTTTGCGTTATATAATCGCATAGGTTTGACATCGCGATTACGATTGCGATACGATTAATCGTGCAGCACTAATAATAATAGTAAAAGGAACTATATTTAAATATAATTTATATAAAAACTATTGTATAATATATGTTATACATATATATTATGTATAATATATATATATATATATTATACATTGTATATATTTTACATATATAATGTATAAAATATATATGTGTAATATATCATGTACAATATACTGTATATATATATATATATATATTAGGGCTGTCAAATGATTAATCACGATTAATCACATCCAAAATAAAAGTTTTTTTTACATAATATATGTGGGTACACTGTGTATAATTATTTTGTATATAAATACACACACACATGCATGTATTTAAGAAAAAAATATTATTTATATATAAAATATTTATATTTATATATAATATAAATTATATATAAATCTATATACAGTATATACATGAAAATATTTCTTAAATATATACAAGCATGTGTGTGTATTTATATATATAAAATAATTATACACAGTGCACCCACATATATTATGTAAAAAAAACTTTTATTTTGGATGTGATTAATCACGATTAATCATTTGACAGCCCTAATATATATATGTATATATTACATTATATATATTTTATACATAATATATGATTATGTATAAAATATATATAATATATAATATACACACACTCACTTGAAAAAAACTAGTATTTGACCACTAATAAAAATGACATAAATGAGAACTTTTACCAACCTAAATCGTCTATTTTCAGGACTTTCCACTGGGCTCTCCATATGGTCTGTTTTACAGAAAAGCCTCCGCCTCTTTTGTAATGCAGTGCAAGTGTGTCTGATGGATTCTAACAGCATTGTGTGACCATAGACGGTGTGGGGAGAGCGATGCAGATAGCGAGAGAGCACTTAATATGTATTTAGGGCTTTTTCCAGATAGAGCTGTAGCCTCCCGCCTCCCCTGCTGCTCTGAAAGCTTGTGTCAGGCTGCGAACAGCATCCATCTCTGTCTGGGGTCCTGGAAATGTGGCAGAGCAGATAGAGAAAGTGAAGCCGGGGGTTTGGTTCAGGGTGAAGAAGGTCTGCGTCCAAAAAGAGGCTTTAATGAGTCGCCTTGGAAGGTGGTCCGAGTGGTTCTGCTCCACAGCTGTTTTAACACTGTGTGATTTTCTCACTTGCTGTTTCTGTGGACTGTAGAGTGAGACACGGGTGCTTATGGTTTTGTGTCAGTTCTGTTTTCTGCTTTCTGCACAGATAGTTTGACAGTGTTATGTGAAAACTGTGAGTGAATCGTTTGCACACAAGCTCAGACTTGCACGTGTGATATCAAGTTTGTTTCTAGAAAGAAACCTACACTTCTATCTACAAACTTGTTTATTATTAAAAAGAAGTTTTTTTTTATCAAATACATTAGATAAAAAATTTAATAAAATGGTAACTACTGTACAAACCACAATAAAAATCAGCAGTATTTCCTGTTTAATATTGTTTTAAAATATTCATGTTTTCTGTAAATCATTTAGTTGAAAAAAGTGACCATAAGTGCAGTCTAAATTCAAACCCACAATTGCACATAATGTCAGAAATATAAAGCAAGATTTTATGGCATTTTTGTACTTTTTGGAGCAGTTAAAGGTGCATTGCGCAACTTTTCATGTTAAAAATACCTGTTTTTCTATCCTATACATCCTTAAAGAACTGCCTGATGGGCTGAATAAGCCCTTCTCTGCGCACTAAGATTGCCTCTATAATCCTGTACAGTAAAATATATAAGAGGGATTCGGGCTCGAATTTGAGACTGGGCGTGACGTCATGCGCGTTCACGCTCACCAGGCTATGTCTCGCAGGTTTGTGTATTCGCCGGCGCCGCCATTCTCCACATCAGCGAAGACAACTCCTGCGTCAAAGGTAGAAGATGGATTCAAAGAGACCGGCTTGTAGTCCATTCCAAACCCCAACGCAAACTCCACGTAAAGTAAAGAAAAGAAAAATTTTGTCTAGTGCCACCAAAAGGTCCAAATTGGAGTCAGACAGGCGTCGGAGTAAGACGAGAGTCAACCTCGGGAAGGCATTCAACAAATGGAGAGATCTCCGGTCTGCTCTTGGTCTCAAACGGGATCCTCAGTTGGCTTTTTTTCTTGATAAAACGGTAAGATATAGCCCAGTCTCTAATGTCTGATACGGCAAATATATGACAACAAATGACGATGCGTAAAATGTGTAATGCTTTAGTGTAAGCTAGATAAATGTACAATCAGATTTGGTTTTACTACCATTGTCAGTGAACAGGTTCATAAACTAGGAATTGTCTTCGGAAGAATAGTACAACATAAAACATATCCCATAAAAGATGCTAAAGTTACCTATGTTTTTGTGTATGACCTACCGGTAGCCTTGTGTACTTTGCTAACATGATAAGGTGCTCATGTCCTTGACCAACAAGGAAGAACGCCGTTGCATTGGCTATATTTTCTTTTTCGTAAAAAATTGTAAATTGTTCCCGGGAATGTGAATTCGGCGGATTAGCCTGTTTGGCTTTTACAGTAACGTCATAGTGCCATTTGATTGTTTATTACCGTGAGACATTTGAGTGTACTTTGTTGACCAACTGTGTATGGTATGATTATTATTTTGAGCTTTTACAAAGTAATAACTTATATTGTTCATGAACGTGTTTCCATAATAATACACTCATAAGTGGATATAGTAAACACATAAAACAGTTCAACATACATGGAGATAGATGGAAACAAAAAACGAACTTTTCTACTACCCCCGTTTTCCCCTCACACATAAGTGTGTAATTTACTCAAATGCCTTTCCTTTCATATATTTAAAATGACTTGCAGATTTATAACTTTATTACCTCTGAAGACATTATGACTGTCAACAAAAGATTTGTGCGGCTGATGCTCTTTTGGTTATGAACAGCTCGTGCAAGCGTGCGTGTGCGTGTGATCCATGAGCGTGCACATCTCTGGTTGCAGTTTCGCTTGTCGCCAGAGGGGGCATAGTTCTGCAAAAACTCAGAAACCTGCGCTATGCACCTTTAAGCTCCGTTTACACAAAGGGAAGAAGCAGATATTTCCCTGCGGTTTGGCCTCTCATTTACACAAAAACCCCGTTTTTATCACAGAAAACAATTATTTCTGATAACGCCGGTTATGTGTTGCCGTGTCAACTGGGAGAAACCGAGAAACGGGGTTTTAGGTTCTCAAACGTCACATTCTGAGGATTCTGATTGGCTTGCATGGCTTTTTCCTTCTCCCTAGACTGCCGCCCATAGGTTTGACATAGTTATGATGGCGCTCGAAAACGTGTGCACGATGTTATTATTGAAAACGGAGGAGAGGGGGGGGGGGGGGGGGGGGGGATATTCGTTTCTCTAAATACCCGGCTATGTCTAAATGTGGCCTTAGTTTAGTATTATGTTTGTACTATTATATATTATACTATTATTAATATTTTTAATTGAATTTATTAGTTTTTTAAACATTTCTATTTCTTTTTTTTTTACATATAAAAAAAGTATTTTAGCTTATTTCATTAGGTTGTTCTAATTTCCGTTAAAGTTAAGAAAAGGCAAGTAGGATGATGCAAGCCGGATTTAAACTTGTGTCCTTGTGGCTCAACGTGTGGGAATACGTGCGCTAACCTTTAAGCCAGGTCTATGTGCTTTTGAAGCGAGAGGATGACTCAGACTGCATTTTGCTTTCTTGACATCTGATATTTGTGATGTGTCTGCACTGTTCATCTGCGCTATCCAAATCTGAGGAAGCGTCAGGGGACTTGACATCATCCCTGACAGGTGAGAATCCGCAGGCTCAAAAGATGCAGTGAAGTCAGACGGGATGTGACAGAAGAAAGAGAAAAAAAAAAACTGCTCTCCTCTACTTCATACAAAACATCATCCAACAGAGAGAATTTGACAGCTATGAGGAGGATTTTAAATATATCTTTAATCTGATAGTGTATTGCAAACGCAAAAGCTGTAGTTGTGTTTTGAAAGCCTTTAAATCTTTTGATTGTAAGTAAAAGGATGTACTGTAAATATGTGCAGATATTAACAAACAAAGCCACAAGGTCACCGTAGAAGCGTGGGCAACTGGGCATGCAGAAAGTCCCTGCCGTATCAATGAACAGCTTGATTTTATGGAAACCGAGCTCTTGCTAATCAATACAAAACCTCCTAAGTCCTGCTTAAAGCATCGAGCGGCTCCCTGAGAAGATGTCCCGCACGGCTCTCCAGCGACTGATGGGACCGTGCAACGCAATTTAAACGTGTCGACTGGCTCCTCTAAGATGGATGGTTGTTCATGTTCAGACTATATGAAGGGATCAATAGGAGATTTGCTCTTACTTGAGGCATGTGTCGTTTATTTATATTTAAAGTCTTCAAATGGTTTTCCAGTGATCTCTTTCCAGATGTCTGAGGGAGGCGCGTTAAGAAGGGGAGTGGGAGACAGACAAACAGTTCTTCTCAGCGTGAGGAGGGTTGGTGTGAATCCCCCTCTAGCAGACACCGACAGTTCCTCCCTGCTGAGAGGAGCCACTGAAACTAAACGAATCAGAGAACAGCACACGGGTTTACAAATGAGAGAATATTTTTAGCAAGCATGTTTGTTTGGTATCTATCTATCCATCTACCCGTCTATGTGTCTATCTATCTGTCTGTGTCTGTCTGTCTGTCATTCTATCTATCTATATCCTCATCCCAGATGATCTCGCCCTAATTTGTTTAAAATAGTCTTCATAACTGATGACGCATAATAATGTCTCTGATCACCAGACCAGCATTTGTCATTTAAGGAAACAAATCAATGAATGGAAAGCTCTTTCCATCTTACATCCCACTTAGAATTTCATCTTCCTTTCCTTACTTATGGCAGGTATATATATATATAAAATGACCCGTTAATACAGTATCGATCAATATTTTAGCTGGGCTATATTTTAAAGTGTCTCTCCACCTGTTTTTCCCATCATTTATTTATTTATTTATTTCTACCTCTCTACACGTGTTTCGTTGACCTCAATCCGGCTTAATGATGCACCAAAGTGATACTTAAAAGCTAATTGGTTTGAAAGGTTACTCTGATAATGATGGTCACTTATGCGGAAGGAAGCACATTTTATTTCTTCTCCATTTCAACTTTTTCAAACCCATTTTTTTTCCAGAAACAAATGATGTAACTCCATTTCCATGTCCAGTATGATTGCTCAATTTAAGGAATCAGAGGAGGCTGTGAGCCTGTGGCATCCAGGAAGTGATTTCACTCACTGACCTCAACTTACACATTCAAGAACAATTCAAATACATGATGAGCATAGTAGTAACAACTACATCAATACCACTATCCATCTTTTTTTATTTCCTTCCTTTATCCTTCTTTGCTTCCTTCCTTTCTTCCATCCATTTTTTCCTCCATTTTATCCAGCCTTCTTTTCGTTATTCCCATCCATCCATCCATCCATCCAGAGTTGACCTCTGACCTTCATCGTAGTTTCTTGTTAAATGGACTTAAAAAGATCATGGTCTTGAGCACAATAAACAAGCTAACATTCGTAAATCCTATATCTTTCATTCTATTTAAATATATATATATACATTTTAATCGATATATTTTTAGTGTATATTTTCAACAATCAGCGCCGTGTTTGAAGAGTGCGCATATGCACAAGGGAACTCTGTCTGGAGAATGACGTATGAGGGAACCTGTGATGAATCAAACATCAAATAAAGCAAATTGACATGGAACAAAAACTGGGATAGTCATTAGGTGCCATGTTCGTTAGCAGCATCTCAGAGATCTCATATAGAGTAATTAGCAGAAGTTATTACTCCTACACTTACCGTAATGCCATAGACATTAGTCCTATATTGTTGAACCAATGTCTGTTTCTGAAAACTCTTGACTAGTTTTTCCAACGATGCAACAGCACTGTTTGATTACAGTCTAAACATATGTCCATAGTTACAAAAAAGTAATCTTTCAACGGCCAGTGTTTGGTTGCGTCAAATGGATGAAACCGCTCCCAATACTTTTGATTGAGCAAATTGTATTACTTGACGTAATCTGTCTGACATCTCCATGCTAAGATTGTAAATGTTTACCTGTGGGACGCCCAACAGTCAAGTGGGGTGACAGTTCAAATGTGCTATTTAATTTGTATTCACTTTAGATAAATGTCACTGGAGGAGGGCTAGTTAGCTGCAAATAACCCTATACCTGTCGACCTCGAGTACCTGCCGTGAAACAATCAGCATGCTGTTACTTCCTCTGTCCTTCTTTCATTTATGTCTTTGTTTCTTTTCCACCCTCTACGCCTTTCAAAAAAGACAAATTCAGCTTGGAAGAGAATACTGAGTTAGGAATAAAAAGAACAGAAGTCACCTGTTGTGCTTAAAACGTCTAATAAGCCCTCTTGCCTGCATGAATATAATATCAACAGGAGTCTTTTCTGTGAATGGTGTTGAATAAGATCGAATGAATTACGGTGAGCTCTGAACCCTGCAGTGCTCTAACACACTTTTCCTCCCAGTACAGAACAAACATCTGTTTTGTGATGAATAAAGCAACATTTTATAAATGCACATTTCAGACTCCACACCTCCACACCCTTCCTTTCCAGCCAGCACACACATACCGGCAACTCATGGTTGCTAAATGGTTTTTGATGTTAAGCTGACAGAGATGACAGTGCCCTTGAACAATTATTCAGAGTTATAAAAAGACACTCTTGTTCCTTGAAACTCACTCGTTTCTCATTGACCCTGCTGAGATCGGCACTCTCGCACTCCCCCATTTCACCTGCTGACCTTTTGACGGGTCTCACAGCAGTTTTCATCCATTCATTCTCCTCTGACAGCACATAAACCGTGAGCTCAACCCTGACATCCCTGAAAGCTTTCCTTCAAACAGCATGACCCAGACTCAATTAATAGTCAGAAATAAGTTCTGTTCCAAAGCCTAGCAAGCTGCCATGCTTGTCGCTGACCTTTATATACAGTACGTAACTTCTTATGCAAAGTGCATGAGAGGCTGGAGTCTGGACTTGCAGCATACAGTATATTGGGTATTTAAATAAGACGTAATACCATTTAAAGTTTTAATCAAGGAGAATAATACTTTTATTCAGCGAGAATGCATTAAATTGATCAAGAGTGATAGTAAAGACATTTAAATTGTTTCAAAAGATTTCAATTTGAAATAAATGCTGTTCTTTTATACTTTTTATACTAGTCGTCGAAGAATTCTAAAAAAATGTGTCACGGTTTCCACAAAAAAATACTAAGCAGCACAGTTTTCAACATTTATAATAATAATAAGAAATGCTTCTTGAGCTTCTTGATTTCTGAAGGATCATGTGACTGAAGACTGGCATAATGATGCTGAAAATTCAGCTTTGCCATCACATGAATAAATTTCATTTTAAAATGTATTCAAACAGAAAAGTTATTTTATATTTTAACTATATTTCAAACTATATTTTTGATAAATCTATGCAGCCTTGGTAAACTTAAAGGACAACTCCGGTTGCCTGGGTTTCCCCATACTGCCTTGGCACAGCGCGATTTTATTCACGTTGCTAGGTAGTCTGGATACTATGGACCAAATTTTCGCCTCAGCTAGGGGACCAATCACAGAACGGGGAGGGAGCAGCAAGACGATGATGATGAGTTTGTTTATACCTATGGATCAAACATGGCAGCAGACGCGAAGTTACCTTTCGATGCAGCCTTAGATATTGTTCTAAGTAGTTTCGAACGCAAATAAATCTCTGACCCATCGTCTTCTTCCTCGTCTAATTTCTTTCGCTCTTCATCTTTTCATCAATTTCTTTCGCACGTCATCTGGTATAATTGAAACGATTTGCTATGAGCTACGTACTGGCGCATTTGATAGACATTTGTAGCACCCAATAAACGGCTCTGGGCATTCGTAAACCACGCCTCAAATACGAGAAAATGAACATGTGGTTCCCAGACCACGTCTCAACGTCAATGAGACGTGGTCTGACGTTAGCCAGGCTACAACTCCGGCGCAAAATGAACCTATGGTGTAATAACACATTGGTACCGAGTTGACCGTTCTCTGGGATTTGTTTTCATGATAATCGAATGTAAAGAGTTTTATCTCTTTGGAAAACAGTCTCGACCAGTCGAACCACGAACGCCGTGCTAAGTGAGCTGGTCGATCGGAATTACGTTTGTGAAATCTAATTACATGGAAATGCATGAATTATATTAGTTAAAATATATGGGTGATTAACTACAAGGTTAGAAGGGGTCCCATACTTTCATATGAGATTCCAAGTCCCAGTTTAGCTCACTTAGCACGGCGTTTGTGGTTCGACTGGTCGAGACTGTTTTCCAAGATGGCTCCTGCCTGTAGCCTATACGCGAAGTGTATTGTCTTTATAAAGTATCTTCTTATTAAACTGTCTGTACACTTACAAAGTTCTCAATGCTTCGTTTTGCATGTAGGGACCCTCATTATGTTACTGTGCTAGTGTGGGTCTATTTTGAGCCTTGTTAGTGGTATTAACTAGCGATTTCTTTTTACTTATTCTATATTCTAGCGTTATAAGCTAAACAGTTTTTAGAGATAAAACTCTTTACATTCGATTATCATGAAAACATATCCCAGAGAACGGTCGACTCAGTACCAATATGTTATTACACCATAGGTTCATTTTGCGCCGGAGTTGTCCTTTAAAGGGACAATGTGTAGGAATTTCTCCCATCTAGCGGTGAAATTGTATTTTGAATTTGTAAACAAATTGTGCTCTCCAGCGCCTAGCTTTTTCAAATGCTGTTGTATCTACGGTAGCCATTATGTACCAAAAAGCTATGACAGGATGTCTTCTAATAGCACCTCGTCGAGTGTTCCTTCGGGTGAACAGGTTTGTTATTTCAAACAAACTGCAACTTGACGCAACGAACAAACGAATGTTACAGTATGAATTACTGACTGTGAAACTTGCCGGGGCAGTGACAAGCGCCTCTCACTGCTCTGCTCCTCCTTTTCTGCTGCTTTCAGTTACGCTGGCTCTGAACGAAAACGCGTTGTGGAAACGCGTTGGCCTAGTACTTTTTGTCCCTCTGCTATTATAGTTTTTCAAGATGGCGGAACTACATGGAAGCCTCCATGGACCTACCCATCCCATGTATATAAAGATAATAAATTCTTCGTTTACGAGGATAAGTCAGATTATTGGCAGAGGTATTTGTACACCATTGAGGACATATTTACGAATAAAAATATTGATTTTAGATAATAAAATACCTAAAAAAGTACACATTGTCCCTTTAAGAGATTATTTAAAAAAACATTAAAGGAGAACTCCGGTCAATTTTAACATTGAGCTAATTTTTTTGTACATTTGGAGTGCTGTCAGTACAGACAAAAACGACAAAAATCGGTGTTGCCTACACCGTGTTATCCTCTTTTTAAAATTGGCACCCTGTTTACTTCAATGGGGCAAGTTCTAAACCTGCTTTTAGCCTCTTAACATCCTTCATTTGTCATTACAAGTTACCAAGTTACCCCGAGTTACCAAAATACCTGTATTTACTTCCTGTTTTCGTTCGAATTCCACAGTAGTCGATTGTCGAGTTCGCGCGCGCGATCATTAGTTATATTAGTTACCAATGATCGCGCGTGCGAACTCGACAATCGACTACTGTGGACTTCGAACGAAAACAGGAAGTAAATGCAGGTATGTGAGCTGGCTGAATTAACATCATTTTTATTAATTTCTTTCACATCTACTGCAGTCAGATTGACCGTGGTCACTCTTAATAACACCACTCACATGGCTGTGCACTTGTAATGACAAATCAAGGATGTTAAGAGGCTAAAAGCAGGTTTAGAACTTGCCCCATTGAAGTCAACAGGGTGCGAATTTTAAAAAGGAGGAAAACATGGTGTAGGCAACTACTGTGTACTGGCAGCACTTCAAATGTACAAAAAAATGAGCTCAGTGTTAAAATTGACCGGAGTTCTCCTTTAAAAAAGGTCTTACTGAGCCCAAACTTTTGAACGATAAGGAGATTACCTCAAAAACATTGAGGAGATTCCACCCAAAGTGCTTTGAGTGCAGAGAAAAGTGCTGTATAAATATAACAAATTATAAAAAATGTATATGTGCATAAATTAAAAACTAACATCAAAACCATTGCAGAAACTAACAAAAAGTACTCTGAAATGTAAAGTGAATTTTAAAAAATGCATTGCTTGCAGTCACAATGGAATAATTATTCTTTCTTCTATTTTTAAACACCAGACACTTGTTAGTAGTGCCACCCAACCTGGTCCATACGGACCTTTCGGCATCGGAAAATTTCATGTTAATTGGAGAGGGATACTGAGGATTATGCATGCTAGGATTTCCCTCTCATGCTCATAGGGGATCAATGTTCTTTGGAAACAGTTAGTGGAACATATAGGTTCAATTCACCAAGACTTCTCACCACACACATTTTTATCTACCATGCAAGATGGGGGAAGGGAAAGAGAGAGGAAGAATTCTGACGTTGATCAATGGTCAGGAGAGGTAAGAGAAAGGACTTGAAGGCATGTTCAACGGTAGTCCTGGATGATTTAGGAATCGGAGGTGTTTGGAATAATTTTGTGTTGGTCTGACTGGCCCACCTGGAGGCCACATGTGCTCTCTAGGAGCAGACTGGAAAAGCTACAGTCATCATTAAAGTGAAGGGTGAGGGGGCTCATTAAAACATTATTTATGTGAGCTGCGATATTTTATCGCCACCATACGATTTCATAGTGCTCTGTGAGGGTATGTTCTGCAGAGAGAAGAATCACTTATTGTTGGGCTTCCTGAGACGCCCATCGTTAAAAAAGAGAAGTTGGGGTGTGAGGCTGTACTGCTTCCAATGCACTCGAGAGCGCATATTTCTCCATCTTGTTAGCACCTGTTTCTGTTGGTGTTTGTTTATGAACTGTTCAGGGAATGAACTCGGTTGCTCTTAAATTTAAATGTTGACAGGTTATGTGCTCGCTGTGCAAGGTTTATGAATGTTCTGCCTCAATGTTGTTTATCTGACTGGACGACTATAAAACCGTTGACAGATTTTGTTTGGCATTATTTTTTGTAATAAAGTATAATAAAAGATTAAAAGGGTACATCTAACTAAATTAGATATGTATTTTTAATAGTTTACATTTTCTTTCATTTAAAAAATTAATACATGTGTATATAAGTTATTCAATATGTGTGTGAATATACAGTATATGTTAACATTCAAGTTATATATATATATTACATACAATAAAATACTAATTGAATTATATTGAAATAATGAAATATACATATTTGATATATATTAAAATGGAAAATATTTACTGTTCATGTCTGTGTGGCAAGAATTCGATGACTTCAGTTTCATTTTTGTGACATGCTCCAGAAAAAAGTTCACGGAGACCGAGACGGCAGAAAGCACACCCTGTTTGTTATCTTTATTTTACAAAAGCACAATCTTTTTTTTTTATTGTATAAAAATAGTTTACAATTTCGAATGATGTATTATTTGTATCTGGATGACAATAAATGACAATAAATGACGAATGAGGTAGCATCTTAAGTCAGTTTTGCTGCTATGTTCGTTCGTTGACCCCAGAGGGTTAAATTGTTAATATTTCACAATATTACTTTTTTTACTCTGTTTAAAAAAAAAAAACAGTTAACATTTAAAAATTCATATAGACTTTTAATCGGTAGTGTACATTGTAAAAATTGCACTGAACTATTTTCTATTGAACACTTTTCAGTATTAAATGTATTTTATGTTTATTAAAATTGCCCTTGCCTTGTCCATCTTTGATAGATTTATATTTTTAGTTGAATGGGACTCTTTTTTCAGCTAAGACTACATGCTGACTAAAGAAACGAGGTATCTTAAGAGGTATAAAATAATCTGAATCCTTAAATAATTTATTCATTTAATTTAATATGTAATAAATTAATATCAGTAATAAAATAAATAAATAAATAAATAATTTAGTTATTCAAGGATTCAGCTTTAACAATCACTTGTAATTTGTACCACTTTCAGAAAGCACCGTCTGTCTGACACTTCAACCACAGTTGGTGTATTTCTTGCTTGTCCAGCTGCACCCACTCGCTTGTCCTTCACTTCCCAAAGGCCTGTTTTCTTTCTTCATACTTTAGGGAAAATAAGGGTCCACTGGTGTGGCAGGCTATTTGCGGTGAGTCCAGGTGCTCCTCACCCCCGTCTGTCTGGGTGAGAGGGGAGAGGAAGTTGTGGTGTCTCTGCAGAAGGTGAATTCATGCAGAAGTTTGTGGTAATATCTGCCCTTGCAGTTTAGCAGATGGTGAGGGTTAGGAACTGGGCTGGCATTACTTCGGGATCTTTCAGAAAGAAGAAAAAAAATCAGGGAGTTAGACTTTTCTTTCTCTCAGTACATTTTTGCTAAATAAAATGATCAGACCCATTTAGATTTTTCTAGACATGCCTAAATCTCTCTGCTGGTAGGGTTAGCGTGACCCAGTGGTAACATCCAATAATACAGAGCCATTATAAAGAGATTGTTGTCCACATGCAAGAATATTTTTTTTGTTAAGAAACTGTATCAATACCGTTTAAAAGTTGTAAACGTTTTTGAGTCTCTTATGCTCACTGCATTTGATCATAAGTATTGTAAAAACTGTAATATTGTAAAAAATTATTACAATTTAAAATATTACAAATTTTAAATTTGATTTATTTCTGTGATGACAAAGCTGAATTTTCAGCATCATTACTCCAATTTATCCTTAAGTAATCATTCTAATATGCTGATTTTGTGCTCAAGAATCATTTCTTTAATTTATTCCTATTTAATGTCAAGAAAAATCCACTCTACCACGTATGTGAAACAAAAATGGAAAAAGGAAGACAATATAAGTAGGCTATAACAGAAGAAGAATGGGTAACTATGTGTAAAACACAAAAGAGTACAACAAATTCGGATTCATGGGGGGAATTTACTTGGAAAAATACAATAAGATTTCTCATAAACCCCAAAGTAAAATATTTGCAAACTGGGAAACAGAATGCTGGAGAAAATTTGGAAATGTAATGGCTGACCCTTTTCGCATCTTTTGGGACTAAAATTATTCATACTTACTAGCAGGATCTGAACAGAGAGATAAATGCAATAACTGGGTTAAACCTTGAGTGTAACATTAAAACAATGTACTTGGGTATTTCTCCTTCAAAAATAACAAAGAAGGACATATACCTTTTTAATATATTACTAACGACTAGTAAGAAGGCCAACAAGGAAATGGCTTAAGGAAGATTCCTCTGTATATGAATGGCAAGAAATTGTAAATGATGTGTACAATATGGAAACTCTGATCTTTTCAGTAAGACAACAAACTAAAAGAATTTTATCATATTGGGGGAAATGGTTGAAAAGATTACGTCGGTTACCGTATCTGGCTTTTAACCCATGGACTGTGTTGGGTGTGTAACCCTTAACATTACTTTGTACCACAGAATTTGATTTAATCATGTGATCAATGTAATACCTGTAAGTTATACTCGGTGACCAGTGAATGCCTCTGGATGTGCTTAAGTATACACCCTGTATGTACAATAATATGTGTTTCTTATGTAAGGATGAGGATGTACATAAATGTATTGTTAGTATATGTTTTTTCCTTTATTAGTTTGGAAAAAGGGACCAAATAATTTCTTTTTCCACTATATTTGGTGGAAACCATGATACACATTTTGTGCAGTATTCTTTGCTGAATAGAAAGTTCAAAAGAACAGCATTTATTTAAAATATACTTTTTTGTGTGTTGTTTTTATCCATTTAATGCATCCTTGCTGAATTTATTTTCTTAAAAAAAATCTTGATCTCAAACTTTTGAACTGTGTTATATAAATATACTAGATAGTCTGTATCACATGTGTGAATGTTGATTTATTAATTAACATACATAGCAAAAAACAATATTGGCCATACAATGAAAGTCATTGGGGTCCTATGTTGTTTTGGGTCCCAGAACAACTGGTGGCAGAATTGGTTGAATACCACATTTGCTAAAAAAAAGGGCAACATTTCCCACTGTCCTTCTCCATGAGCGATACTGTTTCACACCCAACACATACACTCCAAGGTTCACGTGGGTCCCCAAGATCTGTGGACCGCCATTGCATGTACTATATCGATACGCCAGCGAGTGCTTTGTTTAAACACTGTTATTCTGCCCAAAAGTGCACTTAGTACAGCTTGGTTAGTTCTCTACAGTTCAGAAGGTGACCCAATGTAACCTGACTTGAGTGCAATAACACAGCTGCTCAAACCAAAACAAGCTCTCGTCTGGTACTTAAGTGACTGCTGTTGGCCCAGCGCATGGCTCTCGCTGCTTACAAACACATATGAAGAGTGATGCTCTCAGCGGAACCCTAGACATCTGCTACGGGTAGGAAACTGCTCACAGATGGACCGCCCTGTTCGTCTAGGTAGTAGGGTTGACATCAAACAAATACTAGGAGCACAGCAAACAAGTTGAAAGGTCAGCATGTAAGATCGGGGCCTTGTAATGATGATGTTGAGAATGTTAATGCCAATCTGAGTCTCAGATAGCTATTTACATCATGAATCACTGTATGATTATACTTGTTCTCATATTATTTTGCAAAATACGATGTTTTAGTAGAAATTAGGACTCGCATTTTGTTTGGCTTGTTGTTTTAAGTGCTCACTTTTAACACCTAGTCTAAAACAGTCCACAACTCGTTATGCACATTTTGAAGGTGTAGAAACAATAAGCGACCACTGCTAGCGGCATAATTGGCCAGAATTTCTGCTCAAACATTTTAACGAGCAAAATTTTCTGCAGATTCTTAATGAACCAGACAAGAACCTATTCTGAGGGCTTTACACAGATTGTGTGGACTTTTGAAATTCACCTGACACGGTCTGAAATTACGTAAGGCTGTCAACCCAAAGCAACAGGAAGTTGCTTTTTTAAGCCATAGGCTGCATCCCGGTTTGCATAAACTATGTACTTCACACTGGAAGAAAGTACATAGTTTTGAGCTTGTGGTAAGACAGTATGGCTTAATACAATCTTTTATCTTTGTCACCTTACTGTCTGCGTGTGCATTTCATAGGTTGATTTTCCTAAAAAAGTGGTCTGTTTAGATTTGGTTTGGTCTGGATTGTTTAGCATCATAACCACATAGCAACACTGGCTCAACCAATGGTGTGAGTTTGAGGCGGAGCCATCTGTTTATCCAACCAATGGCAGTGGAGTCTTTGGGAAGATTGAATTTTTTTTTGCTGTTTCATTTGGTGATTTTACAGTTTTTTTCAATTGTTTACACGCAATTTTGAAAACCGGGTTCTTTTTTTCAAAATATAAGCACAATTATCCAAACACCACACTCATTTTGCATAATTCCTAGATTGTTTGCAAAATGACACACTTCTGTCAAAACATACACACTTCAGTCAAAAGATATACACATATTTGTGAAAATGCTATTAGTTTTCATTTAACCAACACAGTCCTCCATGATCAGACACTATTGCAGCCAGTTTCACACTGCTGTGATAAATAAAAAACACATTTGTAAAAAAAACTATTTTTAGGAAATAGTATGTGCTAGATTTTCGGCCAGATATTGTTATGTAAGGGATAATTTAGATGAAAAAAATTGTGACAAACGCACAACATTCTTCATGATTAGTTTGAGATATAGGGAGAATGTACACAAATAGGCCTACTATAAACTTACAAGCACTGCACAACACTGATTTCTGGAAACTCATATTTCAAGTATTTATTTACAGTATGTCTTACCAAGTAATCAACCAACAATGAAATCAATGAAACATTAAATCTGTAGACAAATAAAAATTACTGCATGAATTACAGTACATGCACTTTGACTCTGAAGAAAAGTAAAGTAAACAGAAATTACAGAAAACAACTGTAAATCCAACAAGAATACTGTAACTATTCATCTCTCCGTCTGGCTGGATCAGGCCATAAGATTTCATCCACATCACAGGCTATGTCTTCATTGGCAAGGCACCGTTGGAAGAATCGCCTTGTGTGACGAATCCACCCCTGCACAGAAGCTGCTTCAATAAGATCACAGGCCTGCTCCATTGCCTGAATGAGGGGCAAACGGTCATAGGGCCGCAGGTCGTATACCTTCCACCGCCACGCTGAAAAAAACTCTTCTATAGGATTCAGGAAGGGGGAGTATGGGGGAAGGTATAAGACTTCAAAATCAGGGTGATCATGGAACCAATTCTGGACCAGAGCAGCCCGATGGAATGAGACATTGTCCCAAACGACAATGTACCGCATCTGGTCCTATTGGTGTAATGCTGTGACAATCTCATGCAATCGGTCAAGAAATGCAAGAATTAGATTTGCATTATATGGTCCCAGATTTGCATGGTGGTGGAGGACCCCATTTTGTGTGATAGCAGCGCAAATGGTGATGTTTCCCCCTCGCTGCCCTGGCACATTGGTGATTGCCCTGTGTCCAATGACATTTCTCCCTCTTCTTCTTGTTTTCGCAAGGTTAAATCCAGCCTCATCCACATATATAAATTCATGTTGAATTTCTGCTGCATCCATTTGCAAGACTCTCTGAAACACATTACGTAAAGACAATAAGATGCTATTCAATATCTATTGCACAGTATTTTTTTTTTGTGACAGAACATTATGAGCAGTGCACAATACCACACCATAGTAAGATGAACAATACATACCTCCACATACTCATTGCGCAGATGTTTCACTCTCTCTGAATTTCTATCAAATGGTACCCGATATAGTTGCTTCATGTGTATTTGATTTTTCTTTAGGATTCGACCTAATGTTGACAGAGAGACTCGTTGGATGTTATTGAAAATATTGTCATCATTGATGATATTGGCTTGGATTTCTCGCAGCCTGATACAATTATTGGCCAAAACCATGTTCACAATGGCAGCCTCTTGTGCACGAGTGAACATAGGGCCCCTTCCACCTTGGTGTCCTCTACCCTCAATCCTATGTAAAAAAAATAAATAAATGTATATGTATATATATATATATATGCAGCCTACTGTCAAATGTCACAGTAAACATTATTGATGACAAGTACAGCAAGCTACAGTTTCAATGTACTGTGTGGTTAGCTTACCTGTTTTCTCTACGAAATGTCCGAATTACTGACGCAACAGTATTTCTGCTGAGATTTGGTTGAACTCTTTGTCCAGCTTCCATCAGTGTCAGTCCATGGTTGATAACATGGTCAATAAGTGTTGCACGGATTTCTCGAGTCAAATTTGGTCCTCGTCTTCTTTGTTCAGGTTCTATCAACCCTTCAAGTCCTTCTCTACCTCTTCCTCTACCTTCTTCTCCTCTTCCTCTACCTGGGCCTCCTCTTCCTCTACCTGGGCCTCCTCCTCTACCTCCTCTTCTTCTACCAAGGCCTCTTCCTCGATCTCCTTCTCTTCCTCTACCTACTTCTCCTCTTCCTCTACCTACTTCTCCTCTTCCTCTACCTACTTCTCCTCTTCCTCTACCTACTTCTCCTCTTCCTCTACCTACTTCTCTACCTACTTCTCCTCTTCCTCTACCTACTTCTCCTCTTCCTCTACCTACTTCTCCTCTTCCTCTACCTACTTCTCCTCTTCCTCTACCTACTTCTCCTCTTCCTCTACCTACTTCTCCTCTTCCTCTACCTACTTCTCCTCTTCCTCTACCTACTTCTCCTCTTCCTCTACCTACTTCTTCTCCTCTTCCTCTACCGCCTTCATCTCCTCTTTGACCTCCCCCTCTTATTCTCACTCTTCTTCTTCTTCTAACTCCTTCCATTTTTGTTGAAGACAGGTGAACTCACCTGCTGCCTTTTATAGCACAACTGAGTGCTGCGTTTTCAAATTAGCACATGTGTGCTTCCACGCCTGGTGGTTGTAATTATCCAATTCGTTCATTAGTGTGGTCATTGGCAATCCAGTGCTTTGTAATGACAAGGAAGTAACCTCACAATCCTTATCTGTGTCTAAGGTGTGAAAATGTGTTTATAGTTTTACAAATCACTGTGTGTAATGTTTTGCAAAAAGGGTGAAGCAGACATTGTGTGTAATGTTGTGGACATCTGTGGAGGTGTTTTGCTCATTGGAGTAGAATTTTGCAAGTTGTGTGGAAATTTGTTTTTTAGTGTGTAACCATTTGAAAAAAACTGTAATGATGGCCTTTAGAGCACATTATGCCACTTAACTTTTAGGTTCATACTCTTAAAAACGTTCCTCACATTCTTTGCTTAAAATCAAAAGAAAACCCATACTCCTGGTAAGAGCTCAAAAAGCTCGCACTGACATAATAATGATGATTTTGGACACTCTAATTCTGCTCACATACTACATGGCATAGTATATGAATAAGGATGCAGCCACAGCAAAACTGTGCTTAGAATAGCAATAAAACTCCAATCTCTACTTATATTATGTCTCAGAACGCCTTGTGGATCGTTTGATCTCATCCCTGGATTTGACTGCTCATATACTATCTAATTAGCCTGCCGGGCCGCCGTATTTCAATTACTCTAACGAGGCCTGCAGGATAAAGCATACGTCCCCTGTTAAATTTTATTGTTTAAACTTCATTGTCTGATGTCCAGACGG
Source organism: Rhinichthys klamathensis goyatoka (assembly GCF_029890125.1). NCBI lineage: Eukaryota > Metazoa > Chordata > Actinopteri > Cypriniformes > Leuciscidae > Rhinichthys > Rhinichthys klamathensis. Next base: position 534,769 of record NW_026606648.1, on the reverse strand, counting down.
TAGTATTTGGATTATTGCCTCATGCAATTGTCAGACCAGTGAGTGAGAGGAGGAAAGAAAGAGGCTTGTGGTTGCATTCTCATGCAAGTATGGCTAGCAAAACATCGGCAAATCATTTAACAATACTCACTTTATTCACATATCCATCTCTTTTCTCTGTATAATTAGCTGTTAGAACCTAAAGAGCTGTGAATAATGTTGCAGACAATGTATTATTTTGCAATAATAATCTCCTACTCTACTGATCATTTTAACGTTCATTATATATTTTTTATTTTTTGTCAGCTGTATCATTTTCATTCTTATTACAGTTGTATTTTTTTTTCCAGTAATCTGTATTCATAGTTACCTGTTCAAATGTAAAATGTTATTTCTGTGTGTATTTGTTTATTCTTTATGATCGCTTGCAGATGTTGCCTTTGCAGCCAGTTTGCAAGTTCAACTCTGAGATCTTGAAATGAATCAGTCAAACAGGAAGTGATGCAACAAGTACCAGCTAATTGGAAAAGTTAAATAGCATCTCTTATAATTTTCAACAACTCCTTAATGTGGGTATAAAAAATGGCATTTCTCAAAATAAGCGTATACTGCAGTTTCACTTGTCAAAGTCCATATAAATTCAAGGGAAAGCAGTGCTGCTTTTTTCTGAGCAGAACTCTTGGTCTCTTGTCCTTTTTTATATATTTTAAAGATATTATTGCAATGTAAAATAACCATGCTCTGCTTGAATATATTTTAAAATGTAATGTATCCATGTGATGGCAAAGCTGAATTTTCAGCATCATTACTGGAGTCTTCAGTGTCACATGATCTTACAGGAATCATTCTAATATGCTGATTTGCTGCAAGAAACATTTCATATTGTTATCAATGTTGAAAACAGTAACTTTTGACCAATTTAATCCATCCTTGCCAAATAAATGTGTTAATCTTAATCACCCCACACTTTTGAACAGCAGTGTATATGTTTAATGTTTATCTCATTATAATGGAGTCTTTGGAGAATTCAATGCATGTTTTGATGTTTGAAAGTGAATCCATGGGGACAGTGTCTCATAATGCAATTATTCAGTCTTCTTAATACCTTAATTGGTTTAGATCTACATTAAAATTCATGTTGTTTTAATAATGTGCTGCATTTCAATGTGGCATACACCATCAGACTTTATTTTCCTTCTCTCTAAGATGTTAATAAGCTTATTAGGCGATGTTTTTAAAGGCAAAAGCTTCACATCAGAGGAGAAATATCTCTCTCATACACACATTTCTCCTGATTTTGCTCCACATTTCGCATCTCTAGAGACAATGGAATACAGGTCATTAGGTATTAGGCTTATCTACATACAGTAAACAAAAGTTCACAAGTCTACAAATGTCCAGAAAACATGGCTTTTGGTGAGTTTACTCACCCTCATGTTGCTCCAAACCTTTATGACTTTCTTTCCAGGAACACAAAATAAGATATTTTGAATAATGTTAGAAATGTTTTTGTCCCTACAAAGACAGTCAGTCAGGTTCAACAGCATTTGGATCTTTTTACACGTTCCTTTCCCACATATAGCACATACAGAAGTAGAATTAACTCTAGCGAGGGCCTCAGACCATAGCTCTTCCGATAGCTTGATTTGCAGCTCATTCTCCCAAGTCATCTTTAGGCAGAAGAGAGAGGACGTACTAGATGAAAGTAACATGGCGTAGACAGAAGATATACGACTACCACCTGTTGGGGCTTACAATAAATTCTCAACCAGATATTTTTCTGGTAATTGAGGGAAAGTAGGGAAGTTAGTCTTAACAAAATTGCGGAGTTGAAAATTCCTGAATGAGCCTGTAGTATGCAAGTTAAATTTTGAAATAAGATTGGTGAATGTAGCAAAAGAATTATCAATAAAAAGATCTAAAAAACAGGCCATCCCCTTATCTTCAATATCAATAGCTGGTGGTATAAACAAGTGATTATTGCAAATAGGACTTAAGACAGATGATGACTCCAACCGAAAATTGTTTCCAGATTTTTAAAGTCGATAGCACAATGGGATTTCTAGTATAACTAAAGGGACGCAGAGACAAAGGAGCAAAGACTAGTGCAGGAAGGGAAGAAGAAAGACAAGTAGCAGCTTCTAGAGTACACCGGTTGGCCTCCGGCGCATTACACCACAAGAAAATCTTAGAAATATTGGCGGACCAGTAATAAAAAAGAAAATTTGGCAGAGCTAGACCTCTATCACGTTTGTTTCGTTGAAGGATAGTTTTATTCACTTTAGGAATCTTACCAGCCCAGATAAATGAGGAGATGGTTTCATCTAGACATTTAAAAAAAGATTTAGGTAGAAAAAGAGGGAGAGACTGGAAGAGAAATAAAAGTTGCGGCAAAACATTCATTTTAATGGTCTCCACTCTCCCAACAAGAGAAAGGGGTAGGCTGTCCCATCGTTTTAAGTCAAGTTTAATTTGATCAACCAAATTCGTGAAGTTATTCTTAAGGAGAAAACTGAAAGAGTGTGAAATGTTTACACCTAAATATCGAAACCCTGCAGGAGAAAAATGAAAAGGTAGGGTAGCATTCGGACCCTATTAATGTTCAATGCATGGACAAAAAAAGCCTGTGAAATGTTCTTTAAAAAATCTTCATTTGCGTTCCAGTGAATAAAAGGTTTTACAAGTTTGGAACGACATGGGTGAGTAAATGATGACAGAAATTTCATATTTGGTTTAACTATCCCTTAAAGCTATCACTGTTTCACCTCGCCCTCCTCCTATTTCAGTTGTTATTGTGTTGATGTCTGTCTTCATATAGGTGTTAAAATATGATCAGCAAATTGCTTGGAGGATGACATAAGTGTGTACTTTGTGCTGACAGCACTGTGAATGTCTGGCTGTTCTAGACAGGACGTGGAGTCACCAGAGGAACCGTCTATAATCTACCCAACTCAAAACTCAACGCTAGCTCGGCTATGCCTGCAGCTGTGCGACATGCTCGATCCTGTCAAGACGCCACGTCATTCATAGCTGGGCTGCATCACTTTGTCTTCCTCCTTTTTTCTCTCTCATTCTCTCATTAGCGCCGTCTTATAGTTAACTTGTGCGACATTGTGTCTGCTTGCTTCTCCTTCGTCTTCTTTTTATGGGACAAATTACAACCCACACGTGATTAATTGGTTCCACTGGAGCCGAGTAATTATTTACATTCCCACCCTCTGCATATCTAAAGAGAAAAAAAAAATCTTGACGATCAAGAGTCAGCCTTTTCCCGTATGCCGTACCGATTGTGACACCAGTATCTTTTCACTAAAGTTGTTTTGGAGTTTAATTATACAGCAGATGAAGTAGTTCTCTTGTTATTATCTTCGTGCCATGACAGCATGTACTTCTGACCTGATTTACACTCGCTTACACACTGCCGCTTGGCTTCCTCAGGTTGGACGTATGTGCCCAAATGCATTGATAACTAGTTGTCCCACACTTGACAATCAGTTGAAGATGGGAAGTTATCACTATTTAAAGTTAAACTCATTCACTACCATTCAAAAGTTCGGGGTAAGTAAATAAAAAAATAAAAAAAATGAATGCAAAGTTCTGTCATTAAACTCTAGATGGCGCTGGCTGACAGGTCCTTACTCAATCTGCTTGCAATCACATCATTCTCTTTAGGGCACAGCTGAGCTGATTGGTTCCTGCTGTATCAGTAGCCAATGAGCTCGCTGCTCAACCTTCAAATACTAACCAGCATTTGCTGTAGCAGTTGCAGCGCCTTCAGAAACCCTCCACCTTCCCCAGCTCCACCTGTAAATATCTACTACGGCTAATTAATGTACACTACATTGTAAAGCAGCATGTCTTACTTGCTCACAGCAGCATGTATTGTCCTGTATGTATTGGCAGTAGCAAGTCCCGTATTTGCTCTGCAGCAACAGCAGTGTAATTGATCATTAGTTATAATGTTGTAATGTTAATTTTTTTTTTGTGGAATTTTTAGCATGCAATTTCAGATGCAGTGTATAAGATGTATTAGCTATTTTGCTAATTACATTATTATGGGTGGTCCAGAGCAATTTTATATAACATGACAAATTACAGTACAACCAACTTGGGGACAACAACTATCCATTCAATCCAATGAGCAAGCACAAAAAGAACAAAAAATCTTTTCATTGCAGTTATCAATTTTAATTTTGTATTAGCTAATACCTCCCCATCCATTTTTTGAGATCCATCTAAATGGCAAATCCTGCCTCTGAGTCAACCCAGATTAAACATTTGTTGAACCGCCTTTATAGGTCACTCATGAGTGTGAACCCTATTTATTCATAAAGGCGAACGGGTTCAACTGCCGAAGGGCTTCAATACTACAATGGCGACATACAGCTGCGGATAGTGATAGTGTAATTTGCCGCAGGTTTCACCTAGCTCTTAGAGGCCAAGCGTGTAATTAAACCTCTAAAAATGTCAAATGTTCAGAGCGACAGGCATTATGGGCCTTATCGCTGCACCTCCAGGGGGGTGTGTTTGTGTTCTGTATGCATTTGGTATATGACGGGTTAATTTGAACTGCATGCCTTTCAGTGGGAGTTTTGTGACACCTTAAGCACATACGTAGCAATTGGCATCAGCAACAGGGCACCTGAAATGTCAGTCAATCTGTGTGTTTCAGTGCGTGATTTAAACAGATTTGTACAACTTAGGAAAACATTAGATTTTTCTTGTCACCTCTTTTGAGAGATTGTGAAGGTTTATGTCTTCAAAAAGGCTCCTGTGATGTGGGGGAGGCTCACTGCCTGTGTCACGCTCTGGCATTTAAATGTCTCCAAAACCAAAGCTTCATGGAGCATGTGGAAAATATTTTTATACTGTCAACTAAAAGTGGTTCACGTTATGAGTTAGAATCAATAAGGCTTTAAGATAAAACAGCCTAGTTGTTTTCTAGAGGTTGCTCTTTTACAGCACATGAGACTTCATTTCAAATGCAGTGTTTCATTTAAATATCAGCTTGGTTTGTCTTACAATTCTTCAAGAGCAAAAAATGAGCATAAATTAGACAATTAAGATAGCCGAGCAAAGTTTTTGAGACTTCTGAAACTCATTTGACAATTAAGGTTCTTTTACTTAGAAGAAAAGAGGGCTCAAGCAAATGTCTCAAATTGCTCTCAAGTAAATTGTATTGCTGTATGGGAGACACAACTGAGACATGAAGAATGTTGAGAAAAAATTCTCATAACTTCACATAATGTTTTAGGGCTGTCAAAGTTAAATAATAATTTTTAAAGCAAATTTGATGTTGTTTATTACATTTCATTCTGCTTGAAGGAAATGATCTTATTCAAAATGCTCATAATGAGAACAAATGCATGTTTTTAGTTGATTGTGAATTTTTTTGATGATAGGATGGTGACTTTATCTGACAGTGATAGTTTTATGAGGAGATAAACGTACAGTAAGAAGAGATAGTAGTGCACCCTGGGAACCTTGATCTTGGCTTATGTGCAGATATTTCTCTTGAAAGCCTTATATGTCGAATGTACTGATGATTTATCTTTTGATCATAGGGGATATAGAGTGAGATATAGAGATATCTGATAACAAAAAAACAGATTATAGAGAGTGTTGTCTGCAGCATAACAGATAAAGTGTAACTTCGCCAATTTACAACCTGCTTTGTATTGTTACAATGTTGTTGATAGTATAAGTACATGAACTGTTTACTTTTTCTCAGTGTTACCTGGAACGATAAATTCTCATTTATTTTCAGCAAACATCTGCGAGACGATGCAAAATTTTGCCAGCTTTCTCGCAGCTGACTGCTCCAGGGCCCATGGACAGTCGAATCGACTGAAGGTTGTTAACAAAACAGTTATTGTAAGAGAAGGTTCATCACTGAAAACTGCATCGTACTTTACTCTTTAAACAGCATAATGGCAAAAATATGACGGCAACAGCCTTCAAACAGCAACAGTCCGGCATGCGATGGCGTTTTGCTTCGGGAGATTGGCCAGAAAGTGCTCCCCGTTCCTTTTCTTCCTGACAATGACGTTTCTTTCAGCTTTCCCAGCCATTTGGCCTTAAACACTGTGTTCGTAGTCATCCAGTTTGAAATCGCTTTACAGATTTTCCATTTGTGTTCTCTCCATATTTACATGTATGATTATTTGAAGCCTTTAGCCACTGTCTACAATGCTTTGAATTCTTCTCTCGAAACTGAAAATAACACCATTGTGACTTAAAGTTTGCTAAGAAGGATATCTTACTCAAGCAAAGCAGTAGGGGTGAATTCAGATCAATTGGGACCCACTGAGAGGAGCCAGATTGGTAGTGGCCTTGAATGGCAGCATGCCCAGTATATTATGGGTGTTGAAGTTTTCCTTCCTGTTTGGCGAAAGGGAAGACATCCTTTTTCTCTGTTTTGTCTAGTCAGGTAGCACCGATTTCTTTTTTTTCTACCACATATTCAGCCAAGTTTAATTGAAAGTCCATTTTGTGACTCAAATGACTCTGAAATTTCTGCACTTGTGATCTGGTTAAAAGTCAGCCGTGACCTAGATTTGTTGTCTCAAGGCACAGGTTAAATGCATCTTAACAAATACCTTTTGTTTCAATGTTTGTGAGCCTGCAGGCTCTTCTTCGTGCCTTTGAAAATGCTTCTGTATGGGTGTCTCAATGACCTTGTGATAACAGGCTGGCTCAGTTACTCTTGAAGAGAGCCACATAACTACAGAGCCTCAGCTTGCTTTCAGCATCAGGAAAGCTTTGTCTCTTACATATCCAAGGATAGTCAGTGCTAGTTCCATCAGAGGCCGTGTAGAGAAACAGATAGTTAAAAATAAAAGCTGTATACCTTGGGAGAGTTAGGGTGTGACGGGCTGAAATTGCTGGGTATGCTGTCCCAGATTTAAATCTGACTTTGTATGTGGCCAGCCAGCCCAAAACTACTGTTTAACAGCTCCAAAGCTATTGCACTGAACATAACCCTCAATATGTCAGTCTTTAAGTAGTATTGTTTTCGTAACTAGCCTGCAATTGTGGCTGCCTACCACCAACAAGTTGAATCCAGTTCCAACCAAGCCCTCCATCAATTTTGCCCAGTTGTTGGCTGTCATTGTGTGGGAGAAAGGAGAGGTTTTGTGTGTGTGTGTGTGTGTGTGTGTGTGTGTGTGTGTGTGTGTGTGTGTGTGTGTGTGTGTGTGTGTGTGTGTGTGTGTGTGTGTGTGTGTGTGTGTGTGTGTGTGTGTGTGTGTGTGTGTGTGTGTGTGTGTGTGTGTGTGTCTGTGTGTGTGTTACTTATTTTCTTTTTCTTTTTTCGCTTAATATTGACTTTAACAGATCAGCGTTTAAGATTTTAAGATAAGCGGCTGGCTGTTAATAATAATAATAATTCATTACATTTATATAGCGCTTTTCTCGGCACTCAAAGCACTTCACATGGAAGGGGGGAATCTCCTCAACCACCACCAATGTGCAGCATCCACTTGGATGATGCGACAGCAGCCATAGTGCGCCAGAACGCTCACCACACACCAGCTTACTGGTGGAGAGGAGACAGAGTGATGAAGCCAATCAGTGTATATATATATATGGGGATGATTAGGAGGCCATGATGGACAGAGGCCACTGGGCAAATTTGGCCAGGATGCCGGGGTTACACCCCTACTCTTTCGAAAGACATCCTGGGATTTTTAATGACCACAGAGAGTCAGGGCCTCGGTTTAACGTCTCATCCGAAGGACGGTGCTCTTTGACAGTATAGTGTCCCCGTCACTATACTGGGGCGTTAGGACCCACACATGTTGTCCGATAGTTGACAGATGTTGTGTGCTCAGATGTGCAATCTGTTAAAAGGGTGTTGGTTTAACAGATTGAGAGCGCACTGGACCCAAAAGCAGTATTAGATTTGAGATGGAAATGGTTCTGTCTGACTGAGAAAAATATCAGTTGAGGATAAAGAGGTTGCTATAGCGGAAAATTCCATTCTCGCTTTGAAAAGTAGTAAATGTTTACCGACTGACATGCATGCGTTGCACCTGGGAAACTGCAGTGATAGTTATTTGCTCAACCAGCTATCACTTTAATATTTTTTTTTTTTTATGCTCAGCTACTCTTGTTGCCTCTTTGTTTGTACAGATTCCAGGAGAAAATCAAGATTTTTGAAACAAATTTAGTTGGACCTTTTTTTTGTGTATTTTCTTTAATAACAAATTGGCTGGCTATGCAGCATTTTGTATGGTATTAAATGGCCAATATATAGGCCATTATATATTTCTATACATGTTGCTGTGATGAAATGATCTGTGTGTGTGTATTTGGATGGAACCAAATGTGGACGGCACTGCATCAAAATTAAATGAAAACCCAGTTTTTATATGTAACTATTCTATTTATAGATTCCATATAGCAAACATGTATTATAATATTGTATAAATAATAATATTATTTCATCTTTTTTATTACAACCTTTATCTAAAATAAAATAAAAACTTTAATATCAGCAAAATATAAAGTTAGCACTCTAATTTCAATTTCATTTTGCAGGTGACTGTGTTCACATTGTTTTAACATGAAATTAGTCTTATTGGTCATCTTAGTATCCTTTTTTTTTTTTTTTTTTTTTTTTTATATTTATATCTTAGTTTCCATAGTTACTCATTAGTTACTCACCTGTTCTTAGTTCTGTTGATTACCCTGTCGGTGTATTTAAACCCTTAGTTTCCTCTGTTCATTATTCCATGTCATCTTAACCCTTAAACAGGCAAGAGTGGAAAATGCTAAGCAAAAAAAAAAATTGTATATATCATCTGGACTTAAATAAAACATATCCAAAATAATTCTTTTAAAAATTGATATATTTGAGTTGTGTCTCCTGAGTCACGTTGCCTGATTGGGGTATAAAAAGGGATCAAGTCATTAATCTGTTAACTGTAACTGTCACTGCATGTTTAAAACAATTATATCCCATACTTCACCTGATCTAATGTTGACAAATGATGTATCATTTGAAAGCTTACGAACTCAAGATTCAGCCTGTGAAACCCGTTTTGAAATTGGACGTTGCGCTACCATAGAAACGGTACTCTAAATTATTTTATCGGGCTCCTCCCCTTTTGGGCATCGTCATGTTTCATAATTTATGATCAAATCCTTTTCTAATCTTGACAAAACACATATTGTCAGAGTCTCAAGGTTCCATATTTTGTGACAGAAGTAATATTTGGACAGAAATGTATTAATTTGTAATGGCAGAATGCATACAATTAAGTTCAATGGAATGTAAGTCACCCGGTGACTATTTTTGGTAATTATGCCTAAACAAAATCTCATGGGAACTTACATTTTTGTGATATCAACTTCAAATTTGGAACACAACTTGGTAAGATATATGGCTTTGATTTTATAGTAATTTTATAGTAAAAATATTTTGTAAAATACATATTTTATAAAAAAAAGAAAAATATTAAGTACAGTATATTTGATTTACTGTAAGTTTAAACTTCCATAACTTTTTCATACTTTCATTTTTTGAAGTGCTTTCACTTCAGCAATAATCTACAGATGTTGTTGTCTTTAAAACAAGACCAAACTTATGTCTATATTCCAAAGCATTCTTGAATTACAATCATTTAAGTTTGAATAGTGCATTTTAAATAGAACTAGTTTAATCCCTTTTTTTATACCCTAAACAGGCAACGTGACTCAGGAGTCACATACATTTCAAAATAAATAACAACATGAACAACATATTACTTACTTTTTTCCTTCAGCACCTTAAGACAATGTTCACAATTAATGTTAGCAGTATTATTATTTATTTTTTCAGAAGAAAAGTAAGTTTAAAATTAACTTATCTCAAAATCTGAATGTTCTGCACCACTGGCAGCCATGTTGGATTTAAGTCAGGCTGACTAATTGATCACAAAAAATTTTAAGCAAATCACGTGACCAGCATACTCAAGACAGACCAGGCCTTCATAAGTGATAAAATGATTTGTTGAAAAAATCGTTCTTATGCCCCATAAAAACGATGTGTCTCGTGAGTCACGTTGCCTGTTTTAGGGTTTTAATATTATGTGATTGTGATATTATGTGTCCTTTGTGATCTCCTGCGTGTAACCATTTGGATTTATCATTGAAGACTGTTTATGTTGATATTCTCTATCACCATGCATTTACTACAGCCACAGATTGTGACAACCAGAGAGGGTCTTAGTTATGTTTTATACATTTATTATTATGGAATTTAAGTATAAATACATATACTTATTGGGGCCCTTAGGAGCCAGGAAGCAGGATTTCACTTTTCCTTTGTTGTTCACCTATATATTCACTTTTGCTTCACATATTCAGAATGATATAAATGCTATTAGTTGTTTTAATTGTTAGTCCGAGACCCTCTTCCTTCCTAAACAGTCAGTTTATGACCAGAATACGCTATAATCTGGATCAGTATGCTAGTCAAAAGTCAAAAGTCTGGTTACAGTGTCGAGCATTCACAATGACCAGCTGAGAGTAACTCGTCAAATCACCTGTCTGGATGTTACAGCTCATTAAAGTACAATTCCTGTTACTTAGGCAACCCTTGCGATGATGTCAGTTCTAACACTGATGGACAATTAGGATATCTCTCAATATGGGGAAGGCTATTTCAGACAGCACGACTGAGCCTTTTTCAATCCTCAAGAGCTCGTATGAAAATGCCCTTTTATTTATTCTTTGTGTGTATTGACGCCCCGGAGGCAGCCTGAACCAGATGACCTGTGCTTTGCCTTTTCTGGACCAGATGCTGCTAATGCCTCCTCAATCCAGTTTCCTCAGGGGTGTTGGTAGAAATATCCATTTTAGTGGAGACGTCAGAGTGAAAAACAGAGACGAGAAAGATTGAAATTGATCTACAGAGGAAATAAATCTGTCTTTGACTGTCTGTGCTGGTTTGTGTTTCCTTGTTGTCAGTCTATAGTATAGGAAACCTCTATTTCCCGTCTTGTCCCATTATTGTTTTTTCTCAGGGTAAAATCTGGTGTTTTACAGCGTATGTGTCTTGTCTGCCTTGTATATAGCCGCGTTTCCACCGAAATTCCCCAGAACAATTTGTCCCAGGAACTTTTTTCCCCCCAGACCTGTTGCTGTCTGCGTTTCCACCGCGGTCTAAAGTTACCGTGAAGATTAGGCAAATTAGTCCGGTGATGTAGGACTGCGTGCTTCTTTACAGTTCCCGCTGGATTTCATCCTCTGAATTTAAGCTTAATAAAGCCCGAATCTCGTCGTCGGCCCATCGTCGTATTTTTTAAACTCCACTGTTGATTCGAATAGCAAACAACTTGTACTGCAACAGATTTTAAAAAATGGTGGTTGAAATAAAATGCTGCGTGGAGTCAACCATTCAATATGTGGTATGAACTCAACTGTAACGGGGTTCGTTGTTATGGAAAGGAGGCGTGAACCGGCGAACATTCAACACTTTAATAATAAAATAAACAAATACAAAATTAAAGTATAAGCCAGCAGCCCCTCACGGACGACTGCTGGCCACATAAAACAGGAACAAAACACAACATAAAATCAGGCCTGTTCCTCTCTCGATCTTCACTGTCGTTGCTCCTCCTTTATGCTTCCGCTCCTCCGTGAGAAATGCGAGACCGGTGCGTCTCACAGGTGTCGTTCATTATCACTCACGCCACCGGCCTCGCACCGCTCTCACGTCCCTCGGCCTCGTCCTGCTCGCCACATCAACCAATCAGCATGTTCAGCGCCCAAGTCCCACCCCTGAAAGTTCCTGAACTTTGAAAAAGTACTACCTCGCAAGCATGGACTTTCAGAGGGGGAAATATTTACCCGGAAATTCATTTAGACCCTGGTTTCTGCGGTGGAAACACACGAGTAGGCCTACCACCCCAAAGTCCCTAGTTCCTGGGGAACGTTCCTGTGGTGGAAACACGGCTTACCCAATATGTGTCTTCTTCCCCAAGTGGGTTTGAACACAGTTAAGACGCATCTGTGCAAACATGGAGAAAACACAACGTGGATGTATAGTGAAGACCACATACTTAGGTCTGCCGCACAGTATGTTCATTTAAAGTGTATAATTATGAGCTCTCACTCGTGGCTATGAATGATAGCTGTGTTAGTCAGCGACCTTGCGTGTATAGAGTCTATTGAATGAATTTAATGACACCCAGAGTTTAAGATTTTTATTTGGTTGGCCTTCAAACTGGTTTGAAATCTATGCTTTCATTTTTCTTTTTGATTATGGCTATTCTGCCATAAAGCGATAGAGAAAATAGAGAAATAGTCATCATTTACTTACCTTCATGTCCTTCTAAACTTGTTACAGTTGCATATTTTGAAAAGAATGAAAAATGTTTTAAATACGTCTTTTTATAAGTACTGTGAATTCGGACATACTTCTTTTGTCACATTTTGTCACTGTGTTTTTCGCCTACTACATATTAAGTATGTGATGGTGATGCACCCTCAATTACATCCGATTCATGTATGAATCATTCTTTTGAGTAGATATTTTCAATTATCTCTTTTCACTGATTCAATAATCTGGTTCCTTCAGTCAACAATGGTGATGAAAATGAGTATTATATCAATGCTATCATATGGCTCACTCATATTCATATAATCATATGGATCACTTTTCAGGTTACTTTTATGGTGGTATTGCATATATTTTGAAGCTTAAAAGCTCTAGTCCTCAAACAAGAACACTATTTAAAAATGTTTCTTTTGTCCACTGTAAGGAATGATATAAGGGTGAATGAAATGAAGACAGAGTGTTCATTAGTTGGGTGAACTATCCCTTTTATTCCTCCTTTCCATTCGGTTCAAGATGGAACCCGATTTCATTTTATTGCGGAAGATAGTCCAGTGATTCAGCACTGAATGTGGCAGACTAATATGTAGAGGATCCTGTGTTTCTATAGGAATAATTAGATCATATTGACCACTGTGCTCTCCCATTACTTCTCTTGAATTAGAGTTTAGCTCATTTTAGCAGGAAGCCTCTCAGACCGCAGTGTGTATGTGTGAGAGAGAACACAGCCTGTAGTACTGGTGAAATGTTTCATCACTGTCATATACATTGTTATTTCCTTCATGACAGACAATGGACCACAACAGGAATATGTCATAATGTCATGTGCAGCTACTGTATGATTAAAGGAAATTCAGTGCTTGTGTGCTGTCAATGACACCCTGACTAACAACCAGCCATTATGTTGTCCTGTTGGTAATTGGTTAAGCTTGCAGGTACCATTGTTCTGATTTTTATTCAAGGAAAGTAGAAAAAGAGCAGGAAATTACAAGGAATCAGGCAATCTGGCCAGCCAGATTCGAACTTACAGTGCCCATTTGAGCACCATAACTCAATGTGTCAGGAAGCAGACTGTAGGTACGCTGACTAGTAGGCCATATCTGATCTTTTCAAGTTGTTTCTTAGGATGTTTCGCACTTGGCAGGTTTGGTTTGATTAAAACGAACTCTGGTGCAAACGCTCTTGTGGTTCATTTATATAAGTGTGATCGCTGCCAGGGGCGGACTTAACCATTAGGCAAAGGTCGGCAATTGCCTTGGGCCCCGAGCTACCTGGGCAGCTATGAGGTCACCGAGGTCCGGACCTCTGTCATTTTTTTACATAAAAAAAAAAATGTCAAGCTCTCTGAATGATTAATCAGCCGTTTAAACCACCTCATATGAGTGTTTCCAATTCATGTTGCTGCGAGAAGCTAGCGCAGTGAACGGGGCATGAGACCGCGTTGTGAGTGAGGGCGCGGGTGCAGCCTCCGTGTTGCCAGATCCACTAATGGAAAGGTGGCAGTAGTCTTCTGGACCGGTTTTTCTGATTTAATGTGACACTTTAGGAAGTTAATAAAGTGGAAAGTTGCATGTTAGGGTTAGTGATATATTAATCTTATTTCCAAAACACAAGCTTTGAACTTATTTCGGATTATTATTATTAATTTGTTTTGTTTTTCTTGTTTTTCGTAGCAATATCTGGCAACATTTCACTGTCGGCATTAATAAAAAAAAGCTTATAGACAAACTGTAATTGCATAAAGCTACCACATTCGGTAAGACAAACGCAATGATCATCGTGATTATCTGTAAGAAATGTATAACACTATCAAAAACTATAGCATAATACAGATCTGTATGAATGAAGTTTGCCAAATAACTTACTGGCCAGCAGGAAGACGGCTCATGCTGTTTAGTTAACCTTTCACAAAGTCATCATAAAAACATTAATTAAAGCAGTGTTTCTCAACTAGAAACACTGCTTCTCAATCTATTCAGTCAGCATATTTGTGTTTTGATCTGTGTGAATTACAGAAATATAACCTACTTTTTTTCTATATTTCTTTGCACAAAACTCTCCAGAAAGTGCCATTTAATGGTTTATTTTTCAAATTTTTTTTTTTTTTACTTTTTTCGTTCTCTTTTAAAGATCGGATGGGGGGCCCCATACTATGTTCGCCTTGGGCCCCCAATTTGCTAAATCCGCCACTGATCGCTGCCATCCAAACCTTGGTGCTCAAAACAAGCGGACCAAAACCCACCTTTTCACGAGGTCTCGGTCTGCTTTCAGACAAACTCTAATGCGGTTCAATGGAATTATATATGCAACACGGATCAAAGACATCTAAACAAACTAAAAAGAGGATGTGGTGACTCTTAAAAATACAGAATGCTCAAGCATACCTGGTTCATCCCGTCATATGAGCTATGTTGCCTAATACAATTAGGTAAAGGTGTCAGAACCAGAAGCAGAAGATCTTCGCTTGTATATGGAGGAATTTCTGGCACTATATTGATTCCTTTACACATTTTCTAAGCTCTTCATGAGTTCTTAGCTGGTAAAAAATACCATCATAATGTACTCCCATACAACGAGTGCATTTATTCCAGCACACAGCATTGTTTTGAATGTTCGGTAAGTTCCGTCTCAAAATATACATCATAAAAGCTATCCAATCAATGTTAGAAATGACAGTGTGAATGCTAAGCGAACGAGGACTAAATTTATCATTTTCTTTATCACCAAAAGAACATAACAAACTAAAAGTGTGAACACAATCTTAGAGATTAAACGCAAATCAGCTTGCATAAAACACCTCTAATGGATGTTTGCACTTTTCACAAATCAACCGCTAAGTTAGTCACTAATGTAATTCGTATCTTTGCTTTTTTGTGTCTCTTTCTACTTATATGAGGGTGTGGGATAGTGTTTAAGCACTGCAATGAGCTACAATATGAAATGTTATCCAAAAACTTATTTTTTTCCCCCATCAGTAATGTTTAAAAGAAATTATGGGTTTTGTAAATATTTACACATTTCACATTACACATTTCTTTCTGTGAATGGTAAACATTTACCATTCACAGAAAGAAATATGTCTGAATCCAATTTCTAATGTACTGTATTTTGCCATTGCAAAATGTGTGTGTGTGTGTGTGTGTGTGTGTGTGTGTGTGTGTGTGTGTGTGTGTGTGTGTGTGTGTGTGTGTGTGTGTGTGTGTGTGTGTGTGTGTGTGTGTGTGTGTGTGTGTGTGTGTGTGTGTGTGTGTGTGTGTGTGTGTGTGTGTGTGTGTGTGTGTGTGTGTGTGTGTGTGTGTGTTTGTTTGATTTTCTGTCAAATGTACTGGGAATTGTTCATAAGAGAAAATCAGAAATAACTAAGTTCTGTCCAGTAGAAAGTGGTGGCTCCACTCTGTCCAGCATCTACTAACAGGAAACTGTGTGTGCATTCAATAAGACAAGGGGATGTAAAACCCTGTTTCCACGCACTAGAGACATGAGTCTCCAGACCCATCAACAAGCCATTCAGATCTGCAGTGTGTCAGTTACTGAGTCCCTGTGGCCTTGCTGATGAGAGCAACTTTGGTCTAATCGAGTTTCGTATTGCCCTTCGCACAGACTGACTCAATTTCATCTGTACTGTCATAGTGTAGAGAGGCTATAGGAAAGGAAAGATGGAGGGATTTTTGATTGACAGGTTATTGCACTGCAGTGGTAGAAGTTCTTGGCTTTGACGTGATGCTGCAAAGTCCATCCAACTGACCTGCAATCAGATTCTACAAAACAGGGCTCCCACTTTATTATGAGTCAATAAATTATTTTATTTTATTTTATTTTATTTATGTGTAATTAATTAACAGTAATTAGAGTGATTTAAAGAAATAGTTCACTCAAAAACTGAAAATTATGTCATAACATTCTTATCATCATGTCCTTCCAAAACAAAAAAAATGTTAAAAACATTCAACAAAATTACTAAAACTTTACCTGAAATTAAATTAAAATGGAAAAATATTATTAAAAATTTAAAATATGAATAAAAAAGATATCTCAAGATACTAAAACAATACTGTTACAGTTTAACTGTCCATGATTCACTTTAAAGGGATAGTTCACCCAAAAATGAAAATAAAGTCATCATTTACTTACCCTGGTGTAGTTTTATGCCATTCTCTCTGTTTCTGACAACAACAACAAAAAAATGTAAATAAATAAATTTGTCCCTCTCAGTCTCGTCCATATAATGGCAGTAAATAGTGACCAGCATCAATCTTTAAAAAAAAAATAGACTTGTGTCTTGTGCCATATATTTCAATTATACAGGGGTTTGAAATAAAACATATTAGTTCATTTAATGTATTATTTAAAGAAAATCCTGACCTTGGCCCTTGTTTTTTTGTGCATGACTGCATGTTCATGAGACTATTAGCACCACAGTTCACTCCGACTCGTCCAGAAAAAGCACACAAGTTGTAAGAAATCAAAATCAATAAAAACATGACATGAAATACAACAGAAATCAAAAAAATAGTATCCATGTACTTTCTTTCCTGAGTTGAACATCTCTGGACCAGAACTCAGGTTGAGTCTCATGAACGTGCAGTCATGCACAAAAGACCAATTTAATCTAATTTACAGGATTTCAATTTTTCGGTTTGTTTTTCACCAAACTCAATCGTATACCCCCAAAACACTTGGACAATACGACGTGTCACATGGGACCATTCTGTAATTCTTTTGCATCTTTTTTTAAAAGCTTGATGCTGGTTGCTATTCACTGCCATTAGAATATATAGACGAGCGATAGAAGGACATTTAAAAAAATATATATTTGCCGTCTAAAAAAGAAAGAAGGGCATATGGCATTAGAACAACACCAGGGTGAGTAAATGATAACTTCATTTTCATTTTTGGGTGAACTATATCCCTTTAATAGTTGTAATAGTTGCTAGTTGTAAGTATGTATTTATTTATTTTTTTAAATGAAAAGAAAAGAAGGATTAATACTGGCACAATTTATAGAATGTGCTTTATGGGCAAATATAAGAGAGTTCTTGCTCTTCAGCCCATGAATCTGAAAACAATCTATAATCGCACTATAAGTTTCTCAGGAGTGCAAAACTACATTGAGTTTTGTGTCTGTATGTGAGCAGTGTGATGGCCCCTGTGGAGCGTGTTTACTATGTTCACTGATAGTGTAGACCACTTCAGAGGAGCTAGAGTGCAGCTCCCTGTGCTGATTCGTGGAAGTGAGGTCAAAGGTCAAAGATGAGAGTGCAGGAGGTTGGGGAGATGAACGTAATGACCCCAACAGCTGCATTTTCTTTATCTGGCTACACTCTGTGCCTGACGCTCTTTTACTACAGTATGTCATGTTATGTTATTCTCAGTATATAGAATAACAGCATGTATATACTGAGCTTTATATAATGAGGGCCACTTTATATGTAATTTTAAAAAATCATTAAAAATATTTAAAAGAAAATAGTAATGTATTTATATATAATATTTGCTTTCCTTTTATCACTTAAGTCATTTTTTTAGTATGATTGGTGAAAAAAAAAAACAATACATTTTATAGGCTATAAAATGGCGTCAAGTATTTTATTAATATGTATGTTATGTTTTTAAATTATGTATCTGCTCAAATTTTAAATGTTTAGAAACAATTATGTGATTAACTTCCAAGGTAATATACAGTAAGATTTATTCATAAGAAGGGGAGACGACATTTTAACATTATCGCACATATTTTAACCATTATAGATTAGTGTTTTTAGGACCCCCTTGAAAACGAGATGATGCATCTCAAGGGGTTTATCCTAATAAAATAAAATTTAAATTTTTAACCATTATAGAGAATGCCCTTGTTTCATGCTGTGGAAATCTAACAGTTAAGCAGAAGAACAAACTTTCACATGTTATCCAGGCAAATACGATCACTTGGCATAAACAACATACACTCCAGGACTTATTTTCTCATTTTATGGTAAAAATGACAATTGCTATATTTAAAGATTATACTCATCCCCTTCAATCTTTTGAAATCCTCCCATCTGGACATAGACTCAAAATTCTGATTGTTAGAAGAAAAAGAAAAAATCGTTTAGAAAAAAATCATTTTTTCCAATGGCATGACTGGAATGATATACAGTAATAGCAAAGTCATTATCATCAGGTCCTGACTTTAAATAATGATCTGTTATATAATGCTTTTTTAAATGACTTATTAATGAAGGTTATGAAAGTTATTATAAAGTTTTACCAGCAAAATCAATCAAACCATATCACACTCCTTCAATCTTTCTCTCATTTTCTCTGCAGATTTCCGTGGCAGATGCCCAGCACCCTATGCCCCTGCCCCAGCAGTACTGAGCAGAGTCCCTTGGACCCCCATGGCTCCCCCCACGGAGGGAACGCCCCTGGCCCGCTGCCTAGTCCTGTTGCACAGCCTGCTGCTGCTGTTGCCCAGAGGAGTGCCCTGCCGGGGGGCCACACGGGCCCCGGAGTCCCCCTGCCACAGAGCTGAACACCCACTCATCTCTCACACAGGTCAGCATTTCTATCCCACACACCACAGCATTATAACAAGTTACAGGAGAGCTCTGTTCTTGATTTGGCATGTTAATTAATGGTGTTACCACTATTGCTATCTGCTTGTTAAGCTGTGACGTATCGAATACTTTTTCCGGGTCCAGGAAATTGCTCCGTTTCAAGTAAAAATACCATCTCAACAGCTGTTTATGAGCATTTTGTATTCATATCACACCTTTAAGCTAAGCATTTAAAAACTCAGTGTACAATACAGTCTCTTGGCTTCTGAACACCAATATTTTAATGATTCAGAAAAGATGAATCACTGTCTAACCAAATGAGATTGTGGTATGGAGATAAAGGTTAGGATCATGATTTTTCGGTAGTAGTACAGCACACTGCGAGTGTATATTAGCACCATTTGTTGTTTGCTTTTGGGATCTGATAGAGCGAATGGACTCGAAAATTCAACATTACAGTGTAATTGAAAGCTATCAATTTTTTAACATTTATGAGACTTTCAAAAAATATAACAACTTCTAATTTAAGTGACCTTCAAACAATCCTCACATAAACCCATAATAAATGTCATATTTAACTGTGCCCTTCAAAATATACAGAAATGATCAAGTTATCAAACAGTCTGCACTACATAAATTATAAATTAAATGTAGACTAATTCTTATTAAAGCTACAAAAGTTCTTTAGTCAAGAGCAGTGAGTAATTTTCTCTGTTACCTTTGTTATTTGATCAACTTTAATGGCAGACTATGGAGGACCAACTCTACCATATTTAAAAATAAATACAGAAATAAATAAATGCTCAATAAATAAATAAGCATACAATTAATTGCCCCAAAAAATACAATAAACAAATAAATGTAGGTAGAAATTAAATTATACAGTGAGACATAAATGTATATACCTCTTTTAATTAGCTTTTTATTTATTGTCCATTATAATCTTCAACTTTATTTATTAATTACTTATTTTTTGAAGTATTTATTTATGTGCATGTTATAATATTTTTGTCTGTTTTATTCTTCCTTTGTATTTTTTTACCCTATTTATTTCTTCAATGCTATTTATTTCTGCCTGCCGTTTTTACATTTCTGTATGCATTTCTGCCTCATTATGCAAATGAGGAGGGGCTGTGTCTTAAGGGGTCAACTTCTGCCCATAGAGAGCCTAAGCCCCTCCCCTCCACTTCCGGCTCATGGGACCTTATTTCGGAAAAAATATGTATGGTAGTCAATGGCGAGAGACAACTTATCTTTTTATTCCGTCTGAACTGTGCCCTGAATTACACATATTATGTTTGTCAATTTAAAAGATAATTATGAAAGTCAAGAAAGTCGCAGTTTGTCATAAAACAGAAGAGTGACATTTAGTTTTATGTGAAAATCGCTCAATGAACTACATCTCCCGGGAAGCGAAACAACGAGCGAGATCCGCTGCTCGTGTGTGTGCAGTCTGGTAAAAAACACTCAGGCATGACGGCGTAACGTTACGATTATAACGCAAGACTATAGAAACAATGACAGACGTTAGCTTCAGTAAAGTTAGCTTCATTCATTGAGCGAAAATGTGCGCCTTTTGGGTTTGTAGTCTTTTTAATTACGTATTTTCACAGTCTTATACCTCAACAGTTTTACATCAAACTGCGACTTTCTTGACTTTAAAATGTATCTTTTAAATTGACAATCAGGGATGAGTTCCCTAATGAATATTAATGAGTCTTCCCCTACCACCCTGCAAAAAAAAAAGAAAAGAAAAAAAAATCGCGGCCGGTGGCATGTAGATTCGACCGATGCAGTAAAATGCTAACCAACCAATGGGCAGAAGTTGACCCCTTAAGACACAGCCCCTCCTCATTTGCATAATGAGGCAGAAATGCATACAGAAATGTAAAAACGACAGGCAGAAATAAATGGCATTCAAGAAATAAATAGGGTAAACTAATACAAAGGAAGAATAAAACAGACAAAAATATTATAACATGCACATAAATAAATACTTAAAAAAATAAGTAATTAATAAATAAAGTTGAAGATTATAACAGACAATAAATAAATAAGGTAATTATTACAAAGGTAAATAAATAAAGAAGCTAGTTAAAAGAGGTATATACATTTATGTCTCACTGTATAATTTAATTTCTACCTACATTTATTTGTTTATTATATTTTTTGGGGCAATTAATTGTATGCTTATTTATTTATTGAGCATTTATTTATTTCTGTATTTATTTTTAAATATGGTAGAGTTGGTCCTCCATAGCAGACAGCATTAGTTCCTGCTGTCACTTTAAGATCTGCCGCTTCTGACAGAGACACGGATCTCACACGCGCCTCATTCTCTCACAGCTCTTTACGTTTATTTAAGACTTTATTTAACTCATTTACGTAAGACTGCTCTTATAAGGATACTCGACAAAACGGACATTTTGGCATAATTGTGTGTGTTATTTTTCGTTCAAGCGTGAAAGAGAACTTCTTTTTTCTCTCTTGTCTTGTTGCGCTTGAATGATTTAAAAGCATGAAGAAGAGCGTGATCATAAAATGTAAAGCCTAGCCAAAGGATGACAGGAAATATTTTTAACGCGTTAAACTGAATTTTTATTACATGCGTTAATGTTGACAGCCCTAATATATACTGTATATAAATCTTTAATCTGTCTTTTTGCCACATTTTCACATTATTATATACTTTCACATTGGATAGTAGTTCATCCCTCACTTTTATGCAAATGTAAAATCCTTGACATGTATCCCCAAAAAATATAAAACATAGAGTGTATGTACGACGTACATGTATGTACAAGCATTATTCAACTTAAAAACTGGCCATTATAATAGGAATAAATGTATTATAATGACATATATATATATATATATATATATATATATATATATATATATATATATATATATATATATATATATATATATATATATATATAATATAATTCATTTATAAAATTTGTTTTCTTTTTAATCAATTAAGTCAATTTGTTTGGAATGATTGGTAGAAAAAAAAAGAAACAACCAGTGATATGAGTTCCATGTGTTTGTGTAACCGGTCCTACCCGACCCGCTCCGAGCGGGGTTCAAACCGGCGTCTCCGGCATGGGAGTCCAGGGGAGTGAGGTTTACATGCACAGCTCTCACTAGCTTGCCTCCATTACATTTGTAAATAGTCCTTGAGACATGCTTTCTGACTACAGCAGTAAATCCATTTTCCCTAAACAGTGTGTTTTGGGCCAAATCATAGACATCTAATTGCATTGACAAACTCAGTCACCTTCCCTCCAGCTTAAATTACAGGACTCCCATCTGGGAGAGCAGGTATTATAATCAATGTAAATTTAGCAGGCGGATTTCAGTAAATAATTGTGTAGCTGAATGTCAAAACCAAAGGGGGTCTATTGGGGCTAATGGAGTGGAAAGGCAAGGTCAATGTTTTAGAGTAGTGATCATCAGCTCTGACTGTAAGAACTTGAGAACGAAGCTATCGGTAAGCATGAGCTAGTGAGTGTATCACAAACTAGTAGCTAATTAATCCATTGTTTTTTAAGTTGTGTCCTATGCCAGTATACCATCTGTGTTACAGAATGAGTGTGAGTTTCAATGTCTAACACCCGTCTCACACACACAAACGCTAAAACACGAACCTTTTAATTAGCACCCCATTCATAAAATATGCACCGTGAATGCAGTGGTAATGGCGTTATATCCAGCAGCGACAGGGAGGTCTGTTTCACACACACACACACACACACACACACACACACACACTGTTCATTCCAAACCCATAATGGTCCATTGGCACCGTTTTGAAAATGCAATTCCTATGATAGCTCAAATAATCTCCGTTCTCCCTGTTTGACTGAGCTTTTGAATCAAAGCTTTCAGATCACTGAACGAGCCCCAGTCTACACATTTAACAGCCACCCTGCTGCAAAACCAAATACCTGCACGCCAGCTTTCACAAACAAAACCCCTTCTTCATAAAAACATTTATTCAAAGAGCACTGGGATCTGCGGGCATGGCTTTTTGGTTTTCTCTTATGTGTTTGTTGAACTTCTCCACCAAGACTGCTAAAATAAGCCTTGAACTCCTTATGCCCTTTATGGCCTCAGCTCTCATCTGGAGTTCAGATATGCTGTGCTTTCTGTACAAGCTCTTGTATGTAGTTATTAATCCATTGTATTTAACAACAACTACAAGTTTACTAAATTTTGAAGTATGCTAAATATATATGTGTGTGTTTATGTATCTATGTATTTATTTATTTGTTAATTAAAATAAATAAAACATGAGTAAATCTGAATGTTAATCAATTTAAGAAATAAAATAAAAAGTACAAAATCTTATTTATTTATTTCTTTTATTTGTATTTTGAATAAGAGTTCTTGTCTGTATTACTTTAGAATATTTCATTTATGTTAATAAAAAATATTACATAAATGCATACTTTTAAATATGTTCATTTCAATTTAAATAGATATTGTATTTATTTAATGTTCTCTTTTTGTTTACTTTTCTACATTTCATTTCTGATCCATAGTTTGTTTACTAATCATTTATATCTGAAACTTGCCATCGTACGGCATATTCTGTTGGCGTTTATGATCTTCATTTGTATTTCGCTTAGGATAACAGTGTCTGCTACTTGATTAACTCTAAATTTGAGTTAGATAAATGGAAAATTATCAAATGTTATCTCAATATTGCCTTGACAAACTAGAATTCAACATATAGATAAAAAGGCATTGATTACTGAAGCTTTTCACACCTTAAATTGATGCTTGATACCTAATAAATATCATCTGTTTTTTTGTTTTTTTCATGCTTTGTGAAATAGTTTCCTCTGTAATTATAGTCGAACACACAGGCGGTTCAAAGGCTTTATGGAGAAGAGTGCTTGACAAAGGCTTTATGGAGAAGAGTGATTGATGGGTATGTTTTTTCTTTTTATCAAAACCTTTCAGACTTTGTCAGGCCACCCAGTAGAGTGAATTGAACATTGAGAGAAACATTTTGTTCTCTCCTTTAATTTGCCTTTTTGAATCAAGTCTGCAGTCTGCATTTATAGAGGAGAGCAGCCTATTTGGGAAAAAGAAATCAATAAAAAGGGTTGAGTCACAGAGATGTGTGTGTCGATCCAGACCAAAAGAGAGACACTGGGAGCATGAGTCTGTGTTTTCCTAAATGGAACACCTCTGTTCTCTTCTCCAGAGTGGTGCGGTGACACGTTTCTCCGTGGACTGCATAATCCATGTCCGTTTGGGATCAAAAAGTGGGAAGGACACCACGGACAGTCGGCTTTCCGCCCCCGCAGACTATAAAGAGTATAAATATACGTCCTCTCAGCTATGCCTGAACTCCAGCAGAGCTCCAATGTTAGATCTCTGTATAAAGGCACACTGGTTGACTAAAACAAAATGTCCATATATCTGCGCCATGAAGCCGTAGCGCTCTGCTCATGAGTGCCGGTTTGTACAATAATGTTCTGGACAGATGTTGCACATTCATAGTGAGTCAGGTTTGCATTTTGTTTAGACTTCAGAGAGGGTTTTTTTTTTTTTTTTTGGGAAAACAATGACAGGTTTAAGAAGCAGATGTTTCCCCACAGGTACAGTACATATCTCATGATCAGTAGGAGTTTTGTCTGCACAGGCTTGCCGGAGCTTTTGCTGCATGACTTGGTGCAGAAACAAACACTTTTATGTTTTGTAAGTTTCCTAAGTGAACATGTTTTTAAAGTTTCAGTGAAGATTAATTATCCTATTGATTTATATATGTGACCCTGGACCACAAAACAAGTCACATGGGTCAATTTTTTGAAATTGTAGATTTATACATCATCTGAAGCTTTCAACTGATGTTTGGTTTGTTAGGATAGGACAATATTTGGTCGAGATACAACTATTTGAAAATCTGGAATCTGAGGGTGACAAAAATCGAAACATTGAGAAAATCGCCTTTAAAGTTGTCCATTTATGATTGCGATTGTGCTGCATTCACTCACAAAAATAAATGTTTTATTATTTATGGTAGGAAATTTACAAAATTTCTTAATGGAACATGATCTTTACCTAATAATCCTAATGATTTTTGGCATAAAAGATTTTTTTTTTTTTTTTGACCCATAGAATTTTGGCCATTGCCACAAATATACCCGTGCTATTTTTGACTGGTTTTGTGATCCAGGGTCAAAGTACTTATAATGAATCAGTGTTGATTTATGCAACTTTTACATTCATGTCTACACTGAAAAACAAAATTTTTTTACTCAGAAATTGCTAGTAAATTTCATATTTCAAATTCAATTACATAGGCCAATTGCATATTGTATAGGCCCTATACAATACAAAGTGTATTTTATATCAATTACATAGGCCAAGGGCAACACATTGAATTAAAGTTTTTTTTAAGTGAAAAACATTAATTATTACTTCTAATTGTTTGAGAAAACTGAAATACATGCCACTCTCAAAATTAAAGGTTCCAAGAAGAACCTTTAACATCCATGGAACCTTTCCATTCTTTATAGTGGAAAAAAGGTTTCTTTTGATGATTAAAATGTTCTTCACACAAAGAATAAAAAAGGGTTATTTTAAGAACTGCTCACTGAAAAGTGTTTATGGCATCACTGAAGGGACCAAAAAAAAATCTTTTGGAACCTTTATTTTTAAGAGTGTTGTTGAAATTATAGTTTGGGGTAATACTGAAGGTTTTTTACAATAGCATTAGTTACTGCAATAGCTAACATGAAATCATAATGAACGATATTTTTACAGAATTTATAAATCTTGTTTCATGTTATTCTATGCATATTCTAATATATTTTCAACATTTTAAGTCGTGTAAGCTTTAGCTTTTGTTAATGCAAAGGTATATGAATTAACAATGAACAAAAGAATATTTATAAATAAATATTGAAATGCTGTAGAATGCTGTAGTTTTTAAGTTTGATGTAATTCATAAACTAATGTTGACAAATTCAAGCTTATTGGAAAGTGTTTCCAGGTTTTGTAATTTAACAAAAAAATGAATAAAAAGTGTCAACATTTGGTAACAATACACACTCTTTGTAAAGTGGTTTTGTCTCATTTTAGTTACAAGTTTGTCTTGAAATCCTCCCTGTGTAATTTTGGTCAGATAACTTGTTTAAGAGCCACTTTGTGCCAGAAGACCCCAACATTTACACAGCTGCGGCTTGTCAGATGTTCCTTCCTGTACTTGAAGAATCTTTGAAATGAGCAAACATATTAATGTCTATTAAAAGAAACAGTCCTTGACAGTTCAAGAAAACAGAAGTTTAAGAGAAAAGTTTTGACAGCCGGGGCCTTGAAAGCTTTAAATTGCTTCCATGCTGAGGATGATTTTTGGAAACTGCCTATGTTGTTTTACATCTTCATGCTATTTTTATTTGACATTCATTGCTAAAGTGGCTCTGACTCTTGAGTTAAAGGTTTTTGCAAGGCGATTTGAGTTTTACACATTTCGATAGTTCGTAGTAATCTGTTATTTGATGAATTTCTCACGCCTTGAATTGACGCCTTTAACATATAACCAACCATACTGTAGGACACAAAGATAAAACGAACATGAACGTCCACCATTAGCCGACATGAGTGGACTACACCTAGGTTTTAAGCTTTTAAATTACCCAGGAGCCTTAAAAGAATTAATTTACATTCTCAGCGTATAAAACTGCTTCTCAGAAACACCGGAGAACCACATTGAGCGTCTCCACATTCACTTATGAGTTCCAGTCTTGCTGGAGTTAGGGCTATCCCATAGAGACATGCAAGATTTATGGAGGAACATCGTGGTAACTGATGCTGTGGATCTTTGGGGAATTCTGCCTTCCTTTTGTATGCTTGAGACACTCTTCTTCAGAAGAAAAACAACCCCATAAGAGTTAGAGGAAGCTTTGTTCTTCAGTAAAGCTGTTTAACTGATTATTGGCAAAGCTGAATTTTCAGCATCATTACTCCATTCTTCAGTGTCACATGATCCTTCAGTAATCATTATAATTGGTAACACTTTATAATAACTGCATAGTATTGGTCAGTTAACTATTTTTTGTGAGCTCATCTAAAGTGAGGACTATTTATGCCTTGTAAAGCATTTACAAAGGAGATTTAAAGGCTCATTTATCTTTTAAACAGAAAAAGGAAACAAACACAGTGATACAGAACATAGAAACATTTAGCTGAGCCTTTGCCTTTGCTTTACAAGGCATGAAAAGTCCTCACTTTAGATGAGTTCACAAAAAAATAGTTAACTGACCACTACTAAATGCTTTATAACTATGAATTAACCCTAATTACAGTAGAAAATACATGTTAATAAAGCATTTATTAACACACTAAGTAACTATTACTATATATCTAAATAATAAGATGTAATGTACATTTAAATAGTTTATTAATCATTTACTTACACTTTCTAAGTGATCTTATGAACCACTGACAACTCCTAAATAACTGGTTTGTAAATAATGCAATACTTCATTTAGAAATGATAAATTGATCATTAATAAAGTATGAAAATACAATTATTAAACACATTATAGATATGCTTTTAAATAAGAATAAAGCATTTATAGCTGTATTTATAAACTGCTTAATTAATGTGTATTAATGCTTTGTAAATGATGAATTAACTGTTTACTAATGCTTAACTAATGATTAATAGCGTGCAGTTATAAAGTGTTACCCTATAAGATGCTGCTTTGCTGCTCTAGAAACATTTCTTATTATTATCAATGTTGTAAACTGTTTTTGCTGTTTTTGCTTACAGAGTTATAATCTGTGAAAACTATGAAAAATATTTGTCAATTGCACCCGTAGCCTATCTATATGTTAAAGACCCCCTATTATGCTATTTTAAAAGTTCCTAATTTTGTTTTGGAGGTCTCCTACAACAGGTTTACATTCATCCAAGGTCAAAAAACACTTTCATTTTCTCATAATATACATTGCACATCACCTGAAAACGGTTAGTTTGAAGATTCAGTCTCTCTAAACCCTCCTTTCCATGAACCTACTCTGCTCTGATTGGTCAGATGGCCCTGTCTGTTGTGATTGGTCTACCACTGACAGCGTGTATCAGAAATGAAACACCCATGACCAAATCTGAATGTCACCTCCAGAGGCTTCCTCACCACTTGTATACACAGTGATATGAAAAGGAACAAAGGCATGTTTTTTCTGTATCAATACAAGTGCGAGTCCTCTTCCTTTTGAAATGCATGCAAAGTGGATTTGCAGCTAAACAGCATCTTCTCGACTTGTTAACAACTAGGGATGTTAACGATTAATCGACGATAAAGTTATGTTTGGGGCCATTTTACACCTTCATCATGACGGCAATGCACGACTAATAATGACTATGATTGGGGCTGTCATATTATTACATAACATTATAAAGAGAACAATATTGTAATGAAACATTGTGAATTATTTATCCACAACATGAGTCATTCTGAATGGCACTAACTTAGTTCAAGTTCACTTGTGCATTCGCATCATTTTGTGCAGATATAATTTGTAATATTGTTTATTTTGTATGATTCATCTCATATAGGATGCGTTTCTTTAAGTTAAATAACGCGCTAGCCAGTGGCGGTTCTAGAGGGAGGCCAGGGGGGGCCAGTGCCCCTGTGACAAAAAGCTTGGCCCCCCTTGTGGCCCCCCTAAATGTGGAGTTTGAAATAATTTTTACAAAACTGTTTTTTTGCTATCGTATGCGTATTATTTTTTATTTTTCTATCTTTGTGGATTTGCATTTTCACGTGACAATTCGCATCACATTCGCGGGAATCGCGGCAGAATAACGCCTGTCTCCTGCACGCGAGAGAGGAGAGAAGAAGAAAGTTGGTAAATGTCAGTTCAGTTGTAAGTTCATTCATTATGTGCGTATGGGGTGTGCGATGTGTATTGTCTATTATGATATTGTAATCATTGTTTTAACTATGTACGAGGCACTGTGAGCTGACATAGCATTTGTCTATCGTCCTTTCACTGCTGTGTGCAGTTCATGCTATAGCCCATGTCCCCAAATTATTTTTGTCTTATATTTATATCATATTATGTTCTTATATTAGAATATCGCATCAGCAAGAGTGCCGTTTTCCCGTGCACAATTGCAACTGTGATATTTATGTTATACAACAGTTAAATTAACAATAAGTTAACATTGGGAGTTACTTTTTAGACACAATATTGTCAATATTGTTTGTTTTCCCTTTATTTCGCCGACTAGAATTTCATAATGAAACCGTAGTGAGTCTCAATGCAACACAGCAATGATTTATTGACTGAAATCCGCGTTTTGAACGAATCACTTGCTTCTTTCCCGAATAAATCAGCCGTTTGAACAAATCGTTTGAATGAATGAATCCCTCTTACAGGGACTTGCCGCCGCCTACTGGCGGTTTTAGTTTCATATTTAAAGTATCCTTTAATTAAAACGGTAAAATTAGAAATAATTGCATTTTTAAATATTGATTTAAAAAAAATCTCATAGCTTTATTTATGCAATTGTAAATGGAGTGTAAATATATTAATGCCTCTTCTGTGTCACCTCTGCACTGCAAAGATGGATTTTGATTGAATTAATTAATTTGACTGGTAACAGTGGTACTGTATAATTATTGCATAATTAAGTATTGTTGTATAAATAAGTATAATTACTGTATAATTTGAATGTTAGTGGTGATGCAAAAAGGTGATGCATAACTCTAAATAAGTTTAGAAAAAATGTCCATATATAGGTGAAAATGCCCCTGGCCTGGAAATCAATTTAAGGTGGCAAATATTGCCTCTTAATTAAAAAATGTATTTCTGTCACTGCTGTGAACTGACCACTGCATAGAATATGAAAAATATTAATATCTTCGTGAGTCAGCTGTCAACAACAGGCCTAAACCAGCCATGGCACCAGCACAAAAACACAATCAGTAAAATATTATCTAATTATTAACAAAATGTTGAAAATATTGAAATATATTTTTGTCAATATTGCACACCCCTAATGTACGGTATTAATTTTGATTTCTTTAGGTCTTAAAAAGCCTTAAATTTGACTTTAAAAAGTGTGCAGGAACCCTGTAAACGGTTAGACATATCAAGTCAGTTATTTTCAGTAAATGAATTAATAAGCTTCTTGGTCCCCATTGCTTTTGCTCTATAGTTCTCAAAATGAAGAGAAAGAAGGACATCATGTCTATTACAGTTACTGTGACTAATACTGAATATGTAATGCAAATGTAAAAATATAATGGAAATGCAAATACATTGTTGAATGATTATAAACACGGTATTTTGCCTGTTAATGCCTGCAGCAGTGCAGAAAATGATATGACAACAATAAGGTCTAAATGTAACTGGCCCCTCTAACAGTACAACTGGCCCCAGCTTGGCCCCCCCAGTTGAAATGGGCTAGAACCGCCACTGGCGCTAGCAAAGTGCTCCAGTTTACCGGTGTTCATTCAGCGGGCAGCTCAAACAGCAATGCACGACTGATAACTATGATTGGGACTGTCGAATTACATAACATGAGAACACAATTTTATTAAATCGTTGTGAAATCATTGGGTGTAGTTGCGGTTTTCAGCGCGTTGTTCCAGAAAGAGCACGTCCACAACAGGAGTACACATTGTGACAAGCACGCATCTGAGGCGGCGTTGGTGACACGTTGTAATCGTTGTTATATTTGATTTTTAAATAAGCAATTTAATTAAATGATCACTCACATCGAAACATTTTACAATCCTTCTAGCCCTTCATTTAGATCAAAAACCCTTCTCATTCATTTGGTGAGGAACAAAGCGTTTTGAGCAGCATTTGCACACCCTGTCATGCTGTTGGCTAAATGCCACTGCAACAGACGCATATTGCAGTATTAAAGCTAACAACTAATCAATTAATTGATCGTTAATTTAAACGACGATCGATCATGGGAAATTTGTGAAAATTGACATCCCTATTGACAACACAAACCAAACTCTTACAGTCTCAGCTTCAACTACAGTGTTTGAGGGCTGGTTAAAGTAGACTTTGTGTGTAGGCAGCCAATGAAGACCATAGACTGGCATTATGCAAATGTATTACATTGTCATGTGTAACAGGAAGTGAGGAATTGCTGACGATTCGGTTTGGCAGAATATTTCAGAAGAGATCATTTAATTTAACTTTATCTGTCATGCACTTTGATCTTTAAAACTTTGCAGACCTTTTTTCATTCACAAGCTATATTACACACTGCATGAAAGGTAATATTTGAAAATAATAGGGGCACTTTAATGTGAAACTACACCTCAGAGCTGGGGAAAAAGGCAATGACCAGTAGCACAACTTAACAAATTATAGCATTACTGGAACAGCTAACCCAGCAGATATCCCATTACACAGAGGTAGGTAGGCAAAAAAGATGTTAGACAGGCCAAGATTGAGGCTTTAATGCTGGGGCCAGAGGTTAATATGAAAGGCGCCACAGCAAGAGCATTTGCTATGCATACCATACACCCGCACACAAACAAACATCGATGCACTCTGGTGTCCACTAACGGAATGGGAAGTATTACAAAATATTCAACGGTATCTGGGTGTGTCTGTTTGTGATGTGCGCTAACATGTTTCCTCTCTTGTTCTGCAGAAATCGAGCCTTGGATCCATCGGTTCAGATCTGAGGGCACCGTCGATTATTCACAGCTGACCTTTGACCCAGGCCAGAACGAACTAATCGTGGGCGCAAGGTAATGGCACCTTCCATCACCGTTATGAAATTTAATTAGGACTCAGCCCATGTGTCTCAGTATACGAATGAGTGTGTTTTTCGATGTCAGAGGTTCTGACAATGTGTCTGCAAAGCCATACATTCATATTTTACTATATTTTCAGCAACACTAAATTGACACCCACTGCGAAAATGTCACGATTGCCAGGTTTCCCATGATTATTAGCCCATTACTGACAAATAATATGAATCTTCACAAAGCCACACAATGAAACTGCAGGACTTTTGTGGCAGACAAAGAACAGCATAGACCCTCCTCGCTGACAGATACTTTCATAAAATATTGCACCATGAATGTGAGAATAGGATAGGATTTCCTATGTCCAGCTCTAATTAATGAGTGTGATGATTTCCACATAGACTTTCACACTGTCCTGCCATACATCTTCAGCCAAATTAATCTCATATTCCCGATCTGTCAGAAGCCTGGATGGTCTCCAAGCAATTATTTTGTGACAACCGCAGAAACGGTTTGATATGAGGCACTGTAACAGTTCATTCACCCACAGGACAGAGAGCGGTGGAATAATTACATTTTCTCTGAGAAGCAAGGATTACCGTTCACTTCACTAGTGTTTCATTGGATCTTGAACAGATTGTTGTTGTTTTTTTTCTTGAAAGTAACGAGATGGAAAGTGTTAGTTAGCTCTCAGAACCTGCTCATAAGTGCAACACATCATTATCAAGCCTGACTCGGCTAGAGTTGGAAGTAATGCGGTTGGGGTTTTTGTTTCTCTCTAAACATCAAAATGTCTTGCTGGTGTTACAAAGAAGTACACATCAGTGCTAATGGCTCAACTGAAAAGACTCTTTTGACCTGTTGTACAGTAGATGTCTTTTATTTTGGTTCGGGTTTAGAGACAGCAAACCCCCTCAAACAAGGAGGCTGGAGCTGAAGGAATCCACTACTCTTTAAGTGCTCTTTAGGTTCAGGTTGGGAACTAGAGATGCACAATAAATCTGCAGTCATATCAATGTCAGCCGATAGATGTTACTTTTTAATATTATTAATAAGTAAAAGAGACAAGTATATTCAAGACAAGAAATTATAGACAAATTACCATGGGATGCATTATTTCTCATCCGGTAAACAAATTCATGTCCCAGTTACTTACACTATCAAAAAAGAATTTTGAAATTTTACATTACAATTTAATGTAGACTTTAAATAGAATTTAAAAGTTTAAATCTCATCAAGTTCATGTTTTTAAAAAATTGTTACATTTATTCCAAAATAATAACTCAAGGGCAAGGCAGTTACAATTTAAACAATATAATGTGAACTGATGTTCAGCGGTTCTTTTTAAAAGTCAACTCATTTTTAGATCATCAATCATCAGGCATGGTAA
This sequence comes from Rhinichthys klamathensis goyatoka, assembly GCF_029890125.1. Lineage (NCBI taxonomy): Eukaryota > Metazoa > Chordata > Actinopteri > Cypriniformes > Leuciscidae > Rhinichthys > Rhinichthys klamathensis. Next base: position 501,787 of record NW_026606648.1, on the reverse strand, counting down.
ACGCTGTCACAGACACTGAGATGTACCTTTTATTTCACCTAGCTGGTTGTGATTACTCACTAAAAAACCCTCACAGTCATCATGTTTTCAGGCAATTTCAAGTTTAATTTTGACGTGTCAAAGTGGTGATATGTAAGTGGTTGATTTGTTTACTTAATTTTTAATTAGTCTTCCCAATAGCGTCATTTATTCATTCAGATTCGCGATGCAGAAGACGCATGAAGAGGCGGGATTTATTGCATGAACTAATCATAGCCAACCATATCCAATCATAGTGCAATGGAAGCATTGTTTTATTTTTGTTCTATTGATTATTTTCTCATCCAATTTTTTGAGGAGATGTTAAACAGATGTTCACTGCCTCCTCTGAGGAAACGCCCTTGACACACACACACAATAAAAATAATAAAAAAACAACAACCACATAATACAACGACGACACGGAACAATGAACAGACAGAACTTAGGGTTTAAATACACAGACTGGATGATCAGGAACACAGGCAAAACGGTAACAGAGAAAACAAAATACATCGGTGATCACCCTTAAAAAATACATTAGAAATTGGTTATGAGATCAGTGCATCCCTACTGAGAACTGTATGACAGTCATTTCTAGCAATTTGTGGAGATGACAATCACACTAAACAACACTGTTTATGCAGATCGCCCATCTTTCTGTGGTTAATGTACTTCACTATGGATAGGATGAGTCAGGAGCTGTGGATCAATATTGTTCAAATTGAGCTGTGAAGAGGAAAACGAAAGTCTTGTCTTGGTTGAACTCCATGATGTTTTCGGCTCGACTGGTTGTCCCTGGAGCAGATGGGTTTTCAGTGCTCAAGGCCTCAGAAACGCACACACAGTCTGGCCTAATGGAGTGTGTGAAGGTTCTCCAGCTGAGCTGCTGCTTCATCAAGGTCACTGAACAACAGGGTTCTCGTGAAGAGACTCAGCAGCTCAAGGAACATTTCTGCCAATTACCAACACCAGACTGAGCAGACCTGTCAAAGCACAGACACTTAGAATGTGGAATATTGAGTCATGCCTCAAGCTTGCTGGTCATGGAACAACATTTCTATTAACCAATCAGATTGTAGAGTTAAGGTTAAAGGTGAGGGCATTTTCCTCATAATAGGGGTGTCTTGTGGTTATGGATACATCATTTTTGAAGAGGGATATTGTTCTAGGACCAACAATTCAAAGGATGTTGACCTACTTGGCTAGATCACATTGTGCCTGATGCCCCATAAAGCTGCATTCAAATTCAACAACAAAAAGAAATAGTAATTAATAACCTACAACGAGCACAGTATGATCAGAATACCTCTATATTGATAGTGTAGTTGCATGGTCATTACAGAAAAAATGGCCTACTGGTCTGTGAAAAGGAGCCATTGATAGTGAGAAGCTCAAAAGGCTTTAACGGTAATGCAGTGAAACAATCAATAGACATGTCGATTCAGTAAATGGACCTTAATCACAGTAACCTGATTTATCATGTACTCTCTTATACAATAAGACAGGCTCCGCTTTCAGGTTATGTACCATATTGTTTGAGCAAATAAGTTTGTGCTTCTGTCATTCACAGATGAATGTAAAATCATGTTGGATGGATATGTGATTTGTAGTTCCACATATAATATTACATTTGAGATTAGAGTTGGCAGAACACTATATTGCTACACTAGATTGTATACTCAATCCAAGATGTTTGGAGGAACAAATTGTGTTGTTTTTTTTGCTGCCCAGAATTAAAATTCAGGCAGCATTTACAATCGTCTGCTGCTCCAAACAAGCATCTTACCCTTAGGGAAGGTCCAGCATCGGCTCATTAAAGTGACAGTAGGCTGCACATTTCGCAAAAGAGGTTTTTGATTCTAACACAAGGTTAGCCTTCAGCCAGGAATGCGGATCATATGAAAAATCAAACTTGAACTGTTACGCCAAGTTCAATTGAAAGTGGATGTGTATAGGGAGCATATTAATGTGATTTATTCAGCAATTAATTTGGCAATTTAGTTCTGAATCCTCTGTTTTATTTATAGACTTGTTTATCTCTGAAAAAGCTCAAACCATTCCTCTCACAACATTGGCCAATTGCTATTACACATGGATTCACTTTAAATTTTGCAACCCATAAAATTCTCTATTTATAACCGCAATGCCTCCCACCCTCTGAGACAACTTGTGTTCTGATTTGAGAGGAAATTCATACCTTTTTTGTCTTTTCTTTCAGAAATCATCTCTTCAGGCTGCATTTAGAGGATCTTTCATTGATCCAGGTGGGTGAAAAAGTGTATGTCTGTGTCTTTTCTGTCTTTCTTTTACGGAATTGCTTAGACAGCTCAAACACCCAGGATGAGACTAACAGGTGTTGCTGCCACCATGTGTACATGAATGAATGGAATGAATGAATGAATGAATGAATGAATGAATGAATGAATGAATGAATGAATGAATGAATGAATGAATGAGGCATTTTACATAGTGCTTTCATATGTATTACTCTACACCCAAAGCGCTTTACAATCATATCACGGGATCTCTCCTCAACCACCACCAGTGTGCAGCATCCACTTGGATGATGCGACGGCAGCCACAGTACAACGGTGCCCGTGCGCTCACCACACACCAGCTATAGGTGGAGAGAAGTGGATGGGGATTATTAGGAGGCCATGACTGGCAAGGGCCAATTGAGGGAATGTGGCCAGGTTACACCCCTACTCTTTACCAGAAGTGCCATGGGATTTTAAATGACCACAGAGAGTCAGGACCTCGGTTTAATGTCTCATCCGAAGGATGGTGCTCTTTGACAGTATAGTGTCCCCATCACTATACTGGGGCATTAGGACCCACAAAGACCACAGGGTGAGCGCCCCCTGCTGGCCTCACTAACACCTCTTCCAGCAGCAACCTAAGCCCCTTTCACACAGAGATTCCGGAAAATACACGGATAAAGCGACCCGGGATTTGACCCGGGTTCGTTTGATTTTGGTTCATTCACACTGCCACTGATTTTCCGGATTCAGAAAGTGCGTTCACACACAACTCGTAAAAATCCTGTAAAGACACGTGACATGTAATGTCTCAGCAGCGTGTATAGTTTGCTTATGAGCTGCGATTTCTCTCTGGAGAAACCACGCTTGTGCATTTTTTTTCTCTGATTCGATCATAAACTAGCGCATTACGTACCGTTTCACTAGCCTGCTTTCACTTCACTTCAGCATCATCATTACGACACAGCACGGCATTGGTTACGGCTTTTGTTCACACAGCGCACGTTCCGGGACTGATCCCGGCAATGTTACTAGGTCCCCAACCCGGCATCAATCCCGGGTCGTGTTTGCGTTCACACAGAAGGCGTTCTGGCAATTTCCCGGGATCAACGCGCTGTGTGAAAGGGGCTTTAGTTTTCAGTTTTAGTTCTCAGCCCTGCTTAGCTTCAGTGGGCAACCAGTTTTGGGCTACAGGGTGATATGGCTGCTGGCTACATGCCAATTATAGTGGCTTCATAAGCTCAGAGAGAAATACTTTGCTAATTTAAAAGTTGTCAGTTCGGCACAATGCAGACGTGACTGGTGTTTCGGCACAATGCCCTGTGGGCTGGCGCTGTCTGTTACAACCATATGTAAACTTTCCCTGGGCTCCATTTTGCATTTGTGTTGTTTGAAACCTAATAACTATTTGGATGACCAGATGTCGGTTTGTGCTAAATACTTTTTTTTTTAATGCAGGCACACAATCATGTTCTTAGAGTATCTGATACTAGCATCGTATTGGGCATTGATAATGATGTTCACTGATAAATATGATGAGGCTGATTAGGATTAGGGAGTCTTAAGGGATGTTCATACTGACTGCGATTAATTGCTGGACGTGGTTGCGTCTCCGTGCTTTACGAGGTGGCGGATCTCTCTCTCAGATAGAAAAAGGCACTTATTATTATTTCTTTAAAGGCACACTATGGGATTTTTCACCACTAGAGCTCGTTTATTCAAAACAAAGGCGTAGCTTGATGATGCCTTGATTTCGAGGAATCATGGAAGTTGTTGTCTTCACCTCTACAGCCGGTGGAGAGTACGACGAGACTCGGGCAGAAATCATATTCATGGATGACCGGTAATGTATTGAAGATTTATTAACGTTACAAAAGCCGTTGGAGCGGAACGAGGCCGCTGGAGCGATTGCTAATAAGAGACAAGCACGACACACGGCTCGAAAGCAGTGGAGCTTTTATTATACCTCAGACCGCTTACGCTTCTTCCGGTAGGAGGGATAACGCAGTGCTGTTTTATCAAATTAGATACATTTGAGTGTGTTGAAAGTTGTTATAATGCTACTCTGTGCGTTCACTCGGCGGCTACTATATGAGACACTTGTTGCACACTGCAGTGAGCTGTATCGATATTAGGCATGGTAAATATGGTACTCGCGGTAAATCAAGAAAACGAGATTTAAACAATAAGACTTACTGTGCTGAGCTGTATAACAATGATTCGTTTTCTGTTGATGAATGTATCCAAACAGTTGCTCACCTGTCTAATTAAACATATAATATATTAAAGCATCTTTGGTGTTTCCATGGTTTCTACAAAATAATCGAAGTTAACGCGGGTATGATGTCATTGATAGGCGACTTTCGGACACGTTCCTTGTCCTGATTAAAACTGCTTATTTCTCTGGATTTAAACATTCTTAGAAACATTTGGAATAATGTAAGTACACAAATCAACAAAATATATAACACTAATCTAGTGCTTTTTGGATATTTTGATCCAAAAATCTTACATAGTGTGCCTTTAAAAAAGCAATGAAGCAGTTTTGTCAGATTATTATGTTTATGATAATATATTATCATATTTATGATAATATATTTGTCCAATAAATCAAAGTCATGTGGTGCAACCAATATAGGGGGAAGAACAGAACAAGAAATGTTTCTCTAATATTTTTAATAATTTTTATAACATATTAGACTCTATCCCCGTAACCCAGAGAACAAAAGCAGACAAGTTAGACCTTTTTATGACAAGGCACTTGACATTAAAAAAAAAAACGTTACCTTAAAAATATGTTTAGAAATGATTATGAAAATGAATGACTTTGTCGCTTGTCAGTTGGAAAAGCTGCTCGTCTTTAGACTCTGGCCTCTCCAGTTGGACCTGAAAAAAGACCTGCATATCTCCCAAATTAGAACTTATTCCCCTACCAAATTTCAAACATAATTACCCAAGAGTAACTGCTGTCCTGTGATAGCTGCAGCAGCAGGCAAGCTACTCTCTCTCCTATTGCATTGAACATCTTATAACCCTGTAAATAACCATCCAAACATTGACGTGTTTGTAAATTTATTTGAAGCTTTTCCCAGTGTGAAGAAGTGGACTCTTTTGAGGCCTCCGAAATAGCCAAACACTGGCTGTTTAACAACTTAAACATCATGGGGGCTCCTCAAAAAGGCTAACCTCCTGGGGAAAAGAGCAAACATACCAGACTCAACTTTTGAGATGCCTTTTGTTCTGACCTGCTCACAGGGAACCAGCATCACAAAGATGAGCCCTGCCATTCCTCTCCAGCCAATCCTTTTCTCCTTAATATAATTCCTTCACTTGCCTCACAGCATGGAGTCTTGTGTGTACTTTTTCTTTTTGGTCTTTTAATGCCCTTTGTCACTGCTTTGGCTGACTTTGCTGAAGGTTTCTCTGAAAAGAGAAATGCTCTGATGAAATGTTTTGATGTGAGGTTCCCAATTCAGCTTGACCCAAAGCCCAATTCCATTGCGGTAAGCAAGTACTTGTAGGTTGTTTGTGTTTTTAAGCATTCATGACTTTGATGTGAGGCATTCATGACTTTTGTGAGGTTTTGGTTGAATATGGTTTATTTAGAACCTGTCATATTTATTTTCCCCTTATACTGTGCAACAACTTTCAAGGAAAACTGGTGATATCACAGGCGATGGGATAATATGAATGATGCCGGCAATATGGTGCAATGAGTGAGAAGTCCTGAGACCTGAGAAGGAAATGACCTAGAAAGTACTGCTTTTATCCTTCATTGATCTCACAGAATAGAGCTTTCAGTATCAATGATGCATCAGCAATAGGAAAAATAAACCTGCTGAGTGACCCATCATGTGTCTGCAACACCTCCGCTAGTGTTTAAGAGCACAGGTCTGTGAAGCATTAAAAGCCTTTTAATGGCCGGATAAATGTGGCAGTGCTGTAGTAGATGTATATCGTGAAAGTATATAATCATTATATGTACATGGGCAGGGCACATTTTATTTCATGGGCCATTGTACAAAATGGGTGTCATTTGTGGCCGTCCTGCATATGCAAAGACTTTAAAATTCGATAGCTGATAAAAAAATGTATGTATTATACATAGTACTTCTATCTATCTATCTATCTATCTATCTATCTATCTATCTATCTATCTATCTATCTATCTATCTATCTATCTATCTGTCTGTCTGTCTGTCTGTCTGTCTGTCTGTCGGTCTGTCTAAACATAATATTATACTGTTACAAATTTAAAGGCTCAGGGAAGGAGGAGGCAGGAACGGCAAACAATGAACGGCACTTTAATAATGTAATAAACATAAACAACAAAACAAAAGTAAAGCGGCAGCCCCTCACAGGCGACTGCTGCATAAACTAAAACTAAACAACATCATATAGTCCTGGCCTGGTCTTCTCTCGTCTTCCACTGTCGTCATTCCTCCGTGTATCCTTCCGGAGCTCCTCCATGGGACTCGAGACCGGTGTGACGCGCATTTGACGCTCATTCACACTCGCCCCACTGGCCTCGCTCCCTTCCCATTGCTCTCGGTCCCCTCCCTGATTGCCACATATACATTATATCCCAACATATATTAAAATTATACACAGTGCATGTGCTGTTTTTATGCAGTGGTAACAGAGAGAGCTGTTCTATGTATGGGTGACTGTAGATTGAACTATTTTTTAGGTATTCAATTCAAAATTAGGTTTGGCACTATAATTTACCGTGACTTCAGTTTCCTGCAGGTCCCCTTGCAATAATGAAAAGCAGATCAGAGTTTGAAAGAGACCCCTTTGGAAGGTGGGGCAGGTCAGATATACTTTAATGAGAAGTGAATGTCTCAGATGAGTTTAAATTTATTAGAAATCTTCATAATACAAAAAAGAAAGAAGTCCCAAAGTGATAGGCATTGTGAAATAAAGAGTGGAGGAAACTGTCAATGCAGTTCATATGTTGAGATACTGAGTTTTCAAACTTGCTGACAGGTCCAGATGATGTCCCCTAATGTTTGTATTCTGTGTATCATTTTTGTTCTGTCAGGCTTGTCCACAAGAGAGATGAGATGTCCGAAAAAATGCGTATTTGCTGAGAAAAGGAAAAACAATTGTTTTTGCAAATTATATACACTCACCTAAAGGATTATTAGGAACACCTGTTCAATTTCTCATTAATGCAATTATCTAATCAACCAATCACGTGGCAGTTGCTTCAATGCATTTAGGGGTGTGGTCCTGGTCAAGACAATCTCCTGAACTCCAAACTGAATGTCAGAATGGGAAAGAAATGTGATTTAAGCAATTTTGAGCATGGCATGGTTGTTGGTGCCAGACGGGCTGGTCTGAGTATTTCACAATCTTCTCAGTTACTGGGATTTTCACGCACAACCATTTCTTGGGTTTACAAAGAATGGTGTGAAAAGGGAAAAACATCCAGTATGCGACAGTCCTGTGGGCGAAAATGCCTTGTTGATGCTAGAGGTCAGAGGAGAATGGGCCGACTGATTCAAGCTGATAGAAGAGCAACTTTGACTGAAATAACCACTCGTTACAACCGAGGTATGCAGCAAAGCATTTGTGAAGCCACAACACGCACAACCTTGAGGCGGATGGGCTACAACAGCAGAAGACCCCACCGGGTACCACTCATCTCCACTACAAATAGGAAAAAGAGGCTACAATTTGCAAGAGCTCACCAAAATTGGACAGTTGAAGACTGGAAAAATGTTGCCTGGTCTGATGAGTCTCGATTTCTGTTGAGACATTCAGATGGTAGAGTCAGAATTTGGCGTAAACAGAATGAGAACATGGATCCATCATGCCTTGTTACCACTGTGCAGGCTAGTAGTGGTGGTGTAATGGTGTGGGGGATGTTTTCTTGGCACACTTTAGGCCCCTTAGTGCCAATTGGGCATCGTTTAAATGCCACGGCCTACCTGAGCATTGTTTCTGACCATGTCCATCCCTTTATGGCCACCATGTACCCATCCTCTGATGGCTACTTCCAGCAGGATAATGCACCATGTCACAAAGCTCGAATCATTTCAAATTGGTTTCTTGAACATGACAATGAGTTCACTGTACTAAAATGGCCCCCACAGTCACCAGATCTCAACCCAATAGAGCATCTTTGGGATGTGGTGGAACGGGAGCTTCGTGCCCTGGATGTGCATCCCACAAATCTCCATCAACTGCAAGATGCTATCCTATCAATATGGGCCAACATTTCTAAAGAATGCTTTCAGCACCTTGTTGAATCAATGCCATATATATATAACTATGACTTTTGACTCAATAAACTTTAAAATTACTGCTTATTAATATTTTTTAAGGTAGTTGTTAAGTTTATGTATTGGGTAGGATTAAGGGATGTATAATATGGTCATGCAGAATAAGGGATTGATATGTGCTTTATAAATACAAATAAACAGCTGATATCCTAGTAAAATGCATTCTAATAAGCAACTAGTTGTGAAAATTGGACCCTAAACTAAAGTATTACCATATATTCTGTGTGTGTGTGTGTGTGTGTGTGTGTGTGTGTGTGTGTGTGTGTGTGTGTGTGTGTCTGTGTCTATCTGTATGTGTGTGTGTGTGTACACGCATCTCGATAACACTTATAAGGTTTCATTACCATTAGTTAATGAACTGCACTTTTACAGCATTTATTCATCTTTGTTAATGTTAATTTCAACATTTACTAATACATTATTAAAATCAAAAGTTGTATTTGTTGTAAAGTTGTATACCATTAGTTGATGCACTGTGAACTAACATGAACAAACAATGAACAGCTGTATTTTTATTAACTAATGTTAACAAAAATGAACAAATACTATAACAAATGTATTGGTTATGGTTAGTTTATGTTAGTTAATACATTAACTAATGTTAAGAAATGAAACCTTATAAAGTGTTAGCTTTTTTTATTTTTTCACTAAAACTATAACAGTGACTATAGCATTATATACAGACAGTAATTACAAAAGATATGCATTGTATTGCTTATTTGGGGTTCTATACCGGATACATCTAGAGAGACTCTATGGAGAGACACTCACTTTGTATTATAGCAGAAAATGTTCAAAGAAATTTTCCTTAAATGCACATTGCTTATTTATTTGTATATACATAAAAATACTGACCCCTGAAACAGTGTTAATGTAAAACATTATATTAGTTGTAATGATCTTCAATGTCAAGGAAACATAAACAATGGGCTCTTGGAAATGTAGATTCTTATATGGAGTCAATAGGGTTCTGAAACCCAGATGGACTGAACAATACAGCTGCTCTCTCATTTGTCAAACGGCAGAGGTGCACGAAGAAGAGCAGATCTATTGTTCGCTCCTTATGGTCTCAGTCTACTCAGAGTCCACCTTGCTCAGCCGATTTTCCTCTGTCAAGTTTGCTCTCCCTTGAGTATTTTGCATATTGTACAGTAGCAGCAGCACTCCTAGGGCCACTGATTAATTTCCTGAATAAATGCATTGTAGTCACTTCATTGTGTTTCAAGCTTGACAAATGAATGCCGGAGTCTGTTTCCCCAGTACGCCTTTATTCAGGCAAATTGCGAGAGTAAATTTAAATCAGTTGTTAATATGCAACAGAGAAATTGCCGTCTTTATTACTGATACATATGGATAAGTTTAACACTGTGTCATTAAATAATGGAAGTATTTTATTCTAAGTGAACTGGATAAGGTCTAGCTGCTCAGGGGAATGTTTCCCAAAAGCATTATTAGCCAGCTAAGGTTGCATATTCTGTCATTACCAACATAGTTCAACGATTTGGAATTTAAACTGTTGTCCAGCTGGGGTTAAAAGCATATTTTCTTGTTAATGTTGAATTGACCTTGCTCTTGGGCACAATAAGCAAGATTACATGCAGTACATTATATAAGTGATAGGCGCTTTTGAAACAGGCTTTATGAAGCTTCAAACCCCTTGCAATCAATTTGTTTCGAACCAGTTACTGGAGCGCGTATCAAACTGCCAAAGTCACGTCATTTCAGTAGGCTTTGTTATGTCATAACTGTTTCGAAAAATTTTGAAATCTCAATGGTTCTCTGCTTGGGGACGATCATCTCTGAACCCATTAACCAGTGTCTTTACGTTTTTTAAAAAGTTTTATAAATTTGTAGACACTTTTAATGACACATTTGTATAATAAAAAGGAAGGGTTTTAGTTAATAGTCTATTATTGGCGTAAATGATGACAGAATTTTACACAACGTATACCTGACAATGATATGCTTAAAGGGATACTCCACTTTTTTGGGAAATAGGCTCATTTTACAACTCCCCCAGAGTTAAACTGTTGAGTTTTACCGTTTTTGAATCCATTCAGCCGATCTCCGGTTCTGGCGGTACCACTTTTAGCATAGCTTAGCATACATCATTGGAGTGGACAAGACCATTAGCATTTCTAAAAAAAAAATGACCAAAGAGTTTCGATATTTTTCCTATTTTAAACTTGACTCTTATCATTACGCCTGCTGCTCTCATGGTACGGCAGTGAAGTTTCTTGATTATTACGCAGGAATGAGAGTATAGTTCCTAGCCATATCAGCCTAGAAAATCGCAACTTTACATTTTCCGTCGGTCTTAGTGCACGATGTAACTACAGAAGAGTCAAGTTTTAAATAGGAAAAATATCGAAACTCTTTGGTCATTTTTTTTTTAGAAATGCTAATGGTCTTGTCCACTTCAATGATGTATGCTAAGCTATGCTAAAAGTGGTACCGCCAGAACCGGAGATCAGCTGAATGGATTCAAAAACGGTAAAACTCAACAGTTTAACTCTGGGGGAGTTGTAAAATGAGCCTATTTCCCAAAAAAGTGGAGTATCCCTTTAAAACGGGAAAGTTTTTCCTTTGAGTTTTCTGCGTAGAGACTATAAGACTAAAAACGCTGTATTCTGCTGTCAGGCCATTAGATGGCGATGAAACACTATAGATTCAACACGTAACACGCATGTGCATGACGTCATTGTTTTCAGAGATTCACGTTTTTGTTGTTTACACGGAGACCGTTTTCAAAAACTTGCACATTGAAACCCGTTTTCAAAAGTTTGCATTTTCAGGCACCCAAAACGCCGTTGTCGTGTAAATGAACATTTTTAGTTTTTAGTTGAAAACGGTGTCGTGTAAATAGCCCCTTAGTTTGTTTCTCTTCTGTTACCTGTTTAATTTCTAGTTCCTCGCCACTAATCGGTTGTCATGGACAGTCATTTAACAAGCACACCTGTCTGTATTCAGTTCATTATCTCTGTGTATTTAAGTTCCTCCCTGCATTCAGTTCTTCTTCCGGTACTGTTCGTGTGTTTGTGCTTGCATGCTGTCTCGCATCATTGTGGATTACCCGAGTTTACTTTGTGTTAATAAAGACACTTCAATTTTAATCTTCTTCATCATCTTTGGACTCAACGTGACATCCACTACCTACGTGTGATTTTGTTAATGACAGTCATATGTTGGTGAATCAACGTGGTTCAAACAACATATTATGGTTGTTATGCGGCAAGTTACATCATTGTAGGGGAAACGCCTCCCAGGATAGTCTGGTTTACCTTTGGCAGGCTCAAAGGAAATGAGGACAGGCGCTGTGAGGTGGCTTCTTATCTGAGTGACTTGTTGACCGATTGCCTCAGGTTAGACCTGCATGCCCTCTGCACCACAGCTAGCCTGCTGTGTCACTTCAGTACACATGCACTCATAGCCCTGTGCTGTTCACTTACTCTCTGTTTAACGCAGCAGTATAGCTCCTCAGCCCATAGCAGCTGTCTCGTTTGAAACGTACCAACCCGGACCTGCCATTTACATTCACTCCCGCAGCAAATATGGTAATCATTGTGATTTAAACCGGTGTTTAGCAGTTTGCTCTAAGGGGATATGCCCACGAGCACAATTCAACTCTCCGCTGTACTTACACACATGCACCAGTGAGTTTGGTTCAGCAGAAATAGAGCCATTACCGTGATCGATGATTTTATCACGTCAGCTGTTTGCGTTTGTTCAGCTGTGACTCTGGATCTTTTGTTCATTTTTATCTTGTTTATATTTTATTCAGTGGCACGGAATGGTGAACTCATGAATATTAAATAGCACAAACTGATGTTGCTAGTTAATATTCCTAGATTAAGTCAGATTATTTGATTTACAAATTAAACCATCACATTGGTACTATTCATAAAGTGATCTCCTAAATGCACTTGAATTGTACAGCATTTAAAATCAATATTTTTGCATTTATATTCAATATCAAGCAGGGTTTTTTTATTCCCTTTTTTAAAAACATTTCATTATGTGATTTTAAAACTGGAAAGTCTACAATTTACATAAGATCAATGTAGGAAATAAATGAATAAATACATGTTTGCTCAGATGTTTTTAAATGCCTTTTAAATATTATTTAATTCTGAGATGTCAACCCAGAAAGAAAGAAAGAAAGAAAGAAAGAAAGAAAGAAAGAAAGAAAGAAAGAAAGAAAGAAAGAAAGAAAGAAAGAAAGAAAGAAAGAAAGAAAGAAAGAAAGAAAGAAAGAAAGAAAGAAAGAAAGAAAGAAAGAAAGAAAGAAAGAAAGAAAGAAAGAAAGATAGCATTTTTGGTGCCATGGATTCCCGTGAAAATTTCCAGTGGGTTTTTAGAATAGCGTTTTGAGTAAAATAGTGTCTGTGATTAAAATTACTTAAAAGAAATTTCTCTTCTTTTTTTTTTTGTGCAGTGAATTGCATAAATTACACACTTTCATACCTCAAACGTGAAGTTTTGAAACTGTTGAGTGCTTCAAAGTTTCAAACAAGTTGCCACATAAGGGATTTGTTTGTAAGTTAAAGTGCACAGCTGATTTCAATACACATTTGAGGGTAGACTGTGCATAATTAGACTTATCAGAGATTTTTATCCGCTTGATTTCACATTTTCAAAAGAGTAGGAGTTCATGAAAAGTGTTGTTAACAGCATTTAGCTGTGATATTGACTTTGGCACGTTATATCATTAACTTGCCTTTTATAAGCAATTTAATGCCAATGTAAAAGAGACAGATTGTCAGTCATGTATTTCATTAACCTCTCTTACTCACCGTCACTTTTACACAATTACATGCACTGATCAACAGAACACTTGTGCTAATTTCTGAGGGCGGCTGTTTCAATTGCTTCCAGTTACTCAGCCATTTTAATTCATGAAATAATGAACCTATGAGCTCCCCTTCAGCCCTGTATGTACTGTAACTCCATCAGATGTCTGATTAACAAGGGACTAGGCTTGGACTGTGGTCTTATATGCCAATTACAGTCTGATAATGGCTACTTAGCAACATACTTCAGTAAATGCTGCTGGGACCTTTTTCCATTTACATATATAATGAGTGGAGATGTATTGGGTTTTGGTAAAAGATCACTTTTGGCTAGAATTTCTGTAATAGAGGAGGATTCAATCTCATTTATAAGCCATAGTTGCAGGGCAGGATTAGATCACCTTAAATTTCCACACTTCAGTTCAGTGTAATTATGAAAATGCACACTTAATCCAATTGAAGAAGATGCAATACTTTGTCATCTGTTGACTGTCGCCTCACAAGCTACTTTACCAATTGTTGAAATGAGCAGAATTCGTTGAATACTTAAAGCGTGCCTGTGGTTGCATTCTTCAACTCAGATAATACAAGCATGCACAACAGAAATGCCTGCAATCATTTATGCATGCCTTGTTTTGTTTTGGCAATGTAAATTCCAGGCAGAACTCTGAGAGAGCCGTGTGGTGGGCGACTCAACCCACACAGTGCTGACTGGCTCTCTTTGGCCCACCTGCTCTTGACAATGACCTCTCAGTTATAGGGTCTGCACCCAACCATCTGGAACAATGGTGCAAGTCTACCAAGCAGAAGCGGTGAAACTGTAAAGACATTAAAGAGTGCTTAAATAACTGTTGATAATGTCTGTGTTTCGCTGTTTATGGTGACAGTTATGTAACCGTCTGTATAACCTCTATAAAGAAAACCTCTAAAAGCTGAAAGACAAACTGTTGAAAACAAAAACTGAATTTATTGAGCATTGTATTCTATACCATGTTTCTTCTTTTACTTGTTCCCTTCGTTGTGGTGCTAAATACCAGTTAAATACAAAGTAAGTTTAAATATTTTTTTCTCTTTCAAGTCAAGTCAAGTCAAGTCAAGTCACATTTATTTATATAGCGCTTTTCACAATACAGATTGCATCAAAGCAGCTTCACAGTGATAACATGAAAGTAGTACAACACAGTTCAATAATATTGTTGAATATTAAATATCCCCAACTAAGCAAGCCAAAAGCAAGGCGACAGTGGCAAGGAACCAAAACTCCATCAGATTGGATGGAGAAAAAAACCTTGGGAGAACCCAGGCTAGTCAGGGGCCAGTTCTCCTCTGGCTAACAATCATAGGGTTTTAAAGAAGCTTTACAGTAAGTCCATATCAGAGAGTACCTGGAAAAAATACATTTAGTTAATCATGTAATATTTAGGGGATAACATATCGCCGGCGTTGAGTCGTCTCTTCGCAGGCGTTGAGTCGTCTCTTCACAGGCGTTGGTCTTCTCATCACAGGCGTTGAGGCATCCGAAATCCCCGTGAGAGGCAGGATACCAAACTGGAGCCTACGAACGCCATTTTTCTCGGGACAAGCGTCCCGAGATAACAGCAGAAAGGCAGATGGGAAATAATTAGCATAGCTGATGTTCATAATGATTTCCATTACACGGGAGTAGGTGTTAGAAAACCATAATCTCACAACTCTCCGTAACCCAAACTCTCCGCAACCCAACCGCAACCATACGGACCGACCCGTTTGTCTATAAGGCTGTCGAGCCCCACTGGTGCGTTAAGCAGTTTCAGTGGCAAACGGTTCCGTATGGCATAGCAGAGGACTAAAAGGTAAGCATTATGTGAATGCTTGACTAAAGAGACACGTCTTTAGTCTAGTTTTAAACTGTGTCAGCGAGTCAGAGCATCGGACCGTATCGGGAAGGCTATTCCAGAGTTTTGGAGCTAAATGCGAGAATGCCCTCCCTCCTTTCGTGGACTTCGATATCCTAGGAATGACCAGAAGCCTTGAATTTAGTGATCTTAGAGAACGCGGTGGATTGTAGGGCGAAAGAAGGTCCGTTAAGTACATAGGAGCTAAACCATTAAGGGCTTTATAGGTCAGTAGTAGTACTTTGTAATTGATACGGAACTTAATAGGTAACCAGTGCAGAGATGATAAAATCGGTGTTATATGATCATATTTTCTTGATCTAGTAAGAACTCTAGCGGCTGCATTTTGCACTAACTGTAGCTTGTTTATTGAGGATGCAGGACAACCAGCTAATAAAGCATTACAGTAATCTAGTCTCGAGGTCATGAATGCATGAACTAACTTTTCTGCATCAGAAACAGATAGCATGTTACGTAATTTAGCAATGTTTCTAAGGTGGAAAAAGGCTGTTCTTGTAACAGATGAAATATGATTTTCGAAAGACAAGTTGCGGTCTAGTATAACACCCAGGTCTTTTACTGTAGTGGAAAAAGTAACAGGGCATCCTTCTATATTAAAGTCGTATTGTAAGAGGTTTTGTGTGTAGTTTTTTGGACCAATAAGTAATACCTCCGTTTTATCTGAATTTAATAGCAGGAAATTACGCGTCATCCAGCATTTTATATCTTTGAGACATTCTGTCAATTTAGATGAGGTAATGTTTTCATCTGGTCGTGATGAAATATATAATTGAGTGTCGTCAGCATAACAGTGGAAATTAATTCCATGTTTTCTTATAATATTACCAAGTGGCAGCATATATATTGAGAATAGCAGAGGGCCTAGCACCGATCCTTGCGGCACTCCATAGTCTACTGACGTTAACTTTGATTTTCCCCCGTGTAAAGAGACAAAATGATAACGGTCAGATAAGTACGATCTAAACCAGCTTAATGCCTGTCCCTGAACACCAGTGTAGTTTTGTAGTCGATCCAAGAGTATTTTATGATCTATAGTGTCGAACGCGGCGCTAAGATCAAGTAGGACTAGTATTGAGATACAGCCTTGGTCAGAAGCTAAGAGTAGATCATTTGTAATTTTAACTAGCGCAGTTTCTGTACTATGATGCGGTCTGAATCCTGACTGGAATTTTTCATAGATATCATTTTCTTGCAAAAAAGAGCACAGTTGAGCGGATACAACTTTTTCTAGTATTTTGGACATAAATGGAAGATTTGAAATGGGTCTGTAATTTGCTAGGTTATTTGGATCTAGTTGCGGTTTCTTAATGAGAGGTTTTATTACTGCCAACTTGAATATTCTTGGAACATGACCTAAGAATAAAGACGAGTTAATAATATTAAGAAGAGGCTCTTCCACTACAGGTAACACTTCTTTCAATAGTTTAGTGGGTATTGGATCTAATGAGCATGTTGTTGGTTTAGATGCAATAA
The DNA here is from genome assembly GCF_029890125.1 of Rhinichthys klamathensis goyatoka. Taxonomy (NCBI): domain Eukaryota; kingdom Metazoa; phylum Chordata; class Actinopteri; order Cypriniformes; family Leuciscidae; genus Rhinichthys; species Rhinichthys klamathensis. The sequence goes on along the minus strand of NW_026606648.1, from coordinate 485,060 downwards.
TAAGTTTATTTAGCTCTTCCTGTCCTATCGTTGCAAAGCGGTGTAGTTGTTCTTGAGGGACGATAATTGAGGCTGAATCATAAGAGACCATAGAGGATTGTACATTTATAATTGTGTTTCGAATGCTTTCTATTTTCTCATTGAAATAATTCATAAAATCATTACTACTAAACTGTAACGGTATATTTTGCTCTGGTGATGTCTTTCAACGAAAATAATTCCGAAAGAAGACAAAAAATCAAGTAAGACATAATGGATCAGAATATGTGAGTGGAGCAGGGCGACAGCAATTTCCCTTCTGCTCACAGCGGTCTGTAATAACTCCCGTCAAGCTCCAGTCCATGTTTTTCATTTCCTTAAACCCACAGGATATATGCAGGTCAAAGTCCCTTTGAGGCAAGTCATTTCACTCGGTGGCCATCTTTGAAACTCCTCTTGGGCAGCTTTTTTAGTCATGCAAGTGCAGCTCCTATCTCTTTGAATGGTGACACATTAAATTCTCCAAAGCTGTTTAATAAGCTTACAATTAAATTTCATATTTACAAAACACCAATGAGATCTGACAACAACTGTCTCATAAATGTTGTTTCTAAATGCTCAAATCATGACCAGTCAATGCACATGTGCAGTCCTAAGCGTCCATCTCAGAACACTGATTGTTTATGCAATAAACAATTCATGCTTTTATATCTTCCCGTTTGGACTGCTTGCAACTCACTCTACCAGGGTAATAATAAGTCAATTCTAGCTCGGCTGAAACTAGTCCAGAATGCTGCCGCTAGACTCTTGACCCGCACACAAAAATATGAACATAATACTCCCATTCTTGCCTCGTTGCATTGGCTGCCTGTAAGATACAAATCTAGTTCAAAATGCTGGTCTTGGTATTCAAGTCCATCAATAACCTCGCTCCATCTTATCTTGCAGACCTCCTCGTAAGTCATTCCCTTCAGATCACTTAGATCCAGTGATCTTGCTCTCCTATCCATCTAAACACAAGGGTGATCGTGCATTTGTCAAGTTAAAAACGTACCTACTCTCTTTGGCATTTTAAAAATGGTTTATGTCTTATGATTGTATACTTGCTTTAAATTCTATTATTACTATGTTGATGTATTATCTTTTGTGTCTACTTTGTAAAGCACTTTGGTCAATTTAAATTGTATTTATACAGTGCTAACTAAAGAAACAGATTGTTTCTACAGCAAACTGAGCTTTTAAGGGCAGCTACAGTGACACAATGATTTTACCAATTGGTGACACAACTGCTATATTGTGTGTTGCACTTTCTCCCATTCATAGTAATCCGAGTGCACCGTCTTTGTATATAATTTATATATATATATATAGATTAAACCATTAACTTTAAGCGCTTTTGTTAATTGTTGCTAAAAAAACAACGCAAATAATTCAGACTCATGGAACATCTGAGATCCCTAACAAACATTTCAACCTAATATTGCAGAACTGCTCCTACCGTTTCTCTCTTTTGATTCTTATTAAAGTAGCATGAGTATGAAAAGATGTCATCAATCATGTATAGCCTGAATCATTGAATCTGTTAGTCAATTGATTCGTTCAACAACACTGAATCATTCAGGACACTGTGGCTTTGTATGGAACTATTTTTGTTAGCGGGGCAAAACTTCAATGTCACTGACAATATTGTGTCTAAAATGTAAGTTACTTATTTATTGAATTGTTATAATAAAACAATCACAGTCGATTGTGCGCCCTCATCACACACTCTCAGAAAAAAATAGGTATAGGCTGTCACTGGGGCAGTACCCTTTCAAAATGTACCCCCTAAGGGTGCAAATTAGCACCTTAAAGGTGAATATTAGTAGCTAAATACAGATTAGTGTACAGATTAGTACCTAAATGGTACATAGTACTTTTTGAAAGGGGACTTTTTTAAGAGTGCAGTCGTCTAGTCACGGTCATGCTTAAATTTAATTTAAAAAAAACAGTCTTGCTTTTGTGATGTTGCTTAAACAGATTGTAAGAAATAGGAAATCATATTTTTAATTTCAGAAGAAATCACAAATGATTGACAAAATACTGACAAAATGCGTTAATTTAGATAGATGTGATAGATTGTTGACAAGACAAATTTTAAAAGACAAACAGTTATAGATGCCTGTTGACATGAAACTGGAGCATATTTTACTGAAAAAATAATAATAATAATTATGCTGTGTTGGTGTCTATCCGCCTCTTCCCCATTATTCACCTTTGAAAAATACATCCATCCATTCTCCAAACCACTTTTTCCTTGAAAAATGTCTTGTGTAAAAAAAAAAATGTTAATGGCCAAGTTCAAGTTGGTTAATGGTTACGTTCAGCATTATTACATCATTAAATAGCTCTACTGATGAATGATGCTAACTAACGAATGGCATTTTTCAGACTATCCTGGAAATTCATAATGCAATTTTCCAAAGCGTAATTTAACATAATTTGTCAAGTTAATGGTTTAGTAATTACATTTAATTCACGTTTTATACCATTTTTTGCTGAGCTAAACGCAACACCTCGAGTGGGTGACTACTACCTCTTAGCCATTTGTGCTGGCACACACAAAAACTGCTTCAAGACATCTTAATGCGGTCCTCGCACTCTGAAACATTCTGCTGATGTGCAGTTTGTTTGTATGAGTGACTTTCCTCAAAATAGCTGGTTTCTAACCTGGGATCTAAGAATGAAGTCTGTTCCTGTTTCTTCTGTGACTAAGGCTTACAAAAGTTCATGAAATGCACATTTCTTAAAAAAAAAAAAAAAAAAGTAGTGTTGTGCCTCAGAGCCACTCCCTTGCTATAATTATGGCATATGACAATACATTTTGAAGCATGAAAGGCTATAGTATTCTTTCCTCAGCAAATGCCAGCGTTTTATATGCTTCTTCCTATCATTCTGCTGCTGTTATGTCAGGCAGAAAGTGCTATATCAGTTGCTAATGGTTATTTTGACACATTAAATCATCTTTCATGTCACTTTGGATGTGAAGGAGTTTCCCCGTGTCCCCGTCCCTCAGCCTTTTTCTCTGCTTTGCGGTGGAGATTTGGCATGAATGGGGCCCACGGGGAAACTCATTCAGCAGCATGACTGAGCGAGACAACAGATTTTCAGTCCTGCATTTGCACATTCACACCCTGCCTTTTCCTAAGTGTCATTCGTAAGATTCCTTATTGGCCAGAGGGAATGAAAACCTGGATTTTTTTCACCGCTGTGTTGGAAACCCGGTAACACCTTTGGTGTTCCTGGTCAAAAATGACTTGCCTACAAGAAAATAGCTTATAAATCTCTCGTTATGCTATATTATCACCAAATATTGGATTCAATATTTTTGTTAACTTGTTTTCTTTGAATTAGGACAGGTTTTGTATTTATTTTTGAAACTGACTGATTGACCTGAGCTTATATTTGTCAAAAATGACCATCCATTGAAAATACGTACGAAAATAAGATAAATGTTTAGCGTTCAGGAGAATCCCCCAAAATTACAACAATTATCAAAAAAGGATAACGTTTGGAAAGAAGAGCCCCTTACAGAAAAAACCACATGAATTTCACTTGTGCAAAATCACGATCACACGCTGGAGTGCCATGGTTGTCCACTATAGGACACTTCCCTCTTGTTCATTCCCATTCACACATGGACTACATTTCCCAGAACTCACTGCCCGGACTCATCATCCCTGAATGCTGTCAGCTGTGTCTCATTAGCTCACCCTATATAAGCCTGGTCAATTCAGTCATTCATTGCTAAGTCTTGTATGTGTCTGTACTGCATTTCTGAGCATTCCTCTAGTTTCCTGTGTCTTGGTTTTTGATTCTCTGCCTGTTCCCTTGGACTTCTCTTCTTTGCCTCTGCCCTGGACTCTGTTATTGTTTGGGCTGTTTGCCTGTGTTTTGACCTTTTGCCTGTTTTTTGGATTACGGTTGTGTATACCCTTTTATTAAATACTGCATTTGGATCCTCAACCCATGTGTTTCGGAGCAGTATATGACTGTGTCATTATATTCAATTCATGTATTCGGTCTTAAAGTGACAGCAGCCTAATATACCTAACTGTCTGTGTCATTATTTTAAATCAAACAACAAAAGAGAAAGTCACTCGCAGCTCTTCACTGAATAACGTTTGTAGCTTTAACAAGGATTCATCTCTTTAATTTACAGAGTGAAGAATTTGCAGTGTTATTTTAAATTTGATTGTTTAGTTTCTGTACCTGAATACTTCTGTTAGAAATAGCTGAAAAAAACACTGTTTATTTCATTTGTATCTTTGTTCTATCGTATTTCCTTGTGATATTGCTTGTGATTTTTTGCATTTGTTCTTATTTATTATTTACTTTATTACTGACTTGTCTTTAATAATGTTTGAACTTTATATTAGTTAGGCTAGTAGTTTTTGCTGTGGTAGCTATCGACATTGGAATTCAAAAATTGTGAATTACATGTATCTAAAATGTTGGTGTCATAATAAGTGTGTCATTAATAATGTCAAAAACAACGAAAGCAATAACTGTTTATTTATGTATTTGTTTGTTTGTTGTTTGGTTGATTGGTTGGTTGACAGGGCTAGTGTAATATTTGGCAGGGCAAGTAAAATTTTGAGCCACTGGCCCGACTGGGCCAGTAGAAATAAACCTTAGGGTTGAGCCCTGCTGTTTCCAAAGGGTCATGCGGCTGGGAATAAGTGTACTGTGTCCTGTTCAGCCTCAGGCCAGTGTGACATAACAATCCCTTCACATAAAGCCATGATCGAAGGCTCTCCAGACAGAGTAACATCTCAGCCACATGGCTTCTGCTGTGCTCTAGATCACTTCAAAATGGGGTTACTGTCTAGCCGGAGTCGTGCCACCTTGGGGAATGATAATTTCTTATTAATTTTTCAGTTCTGAAAAGCATAAAAATGGTTGCTGCGCCTCTGTAAGGGATTCTTTGATTGTTTTTTGATAGTAAGCAGGCTGCTTTCACTTGGCAAGCTTAAAGTCTCACACGTCTGGTTCCGAGCCAGAGATCTCATGGTCAATAAATGCGAGGAGCTCATTTGATATTAAAATCCATTTGGAGGCAGTTTCAGACATCAAGTTTGGCATTATCCAGCAGTTCAGTGCCAGCGGTGAAATGTGAATGCAGCCATAGTCTGCGGACGCTGTCATTGTCTCCGGGACCCTCATCTCTCAGTGAAGGACGGCACACACGCTTCCTCTGAAAAGCCTGTTGTTTTCCCAGAATGCCAGGGAACTGAATACAAGTGATTATCATCCAAGATCTGCCTGCTTTCTATAGCCAAGTTAATTTATCCTCTTAGTGACAATCGATAATACCTACCTAAACACGATTTTAAAAAAGAGTTTCTTTTACACTATATTCTAGAGCTCAGTAAATTCAAGAATCATTTTGAGGCATAATGTAGCAGATCTGTTTTGTCTTTTATTAATGATGAACACACACACCACTTCCCAATTTTAACAGGAAAACATATCATTTCTCTAATGTTCTTCTTCATGTGTGTCTGCTTACAGGAGGCAGAATGGCATTGCGATGAGTTTACCAAAGGAGCCTGTTTTAGTCGGGGGAAATCAGAGGTTAGTATCATGTGTAAACTCCCCAAATATTTCACATTTTGGTTGAATACAATGCGTGAATAATGAAAGGAATTTTTAGGGGGATCCATTTTTTTCAGGTAATTTTGGAAGCAAAATATGCAAATGAAATTGAGTTTCAATTTGTAGCAAACAGGAATTACACTACCATTTAAAATTTTAAATTTGTTTTTAAAGAAAATAATACTTTTATACAGCAAAGATGCATTAAATGAATCATTTAAAGATATTTATGATGTGTTAAATGATTTCTGCTTTAAATAGATGCTGTTCTTTTAAACGTTCTATTTATCAAATAATAAGTGGCACAACTTTGAAATTCAAAGAAATTAAAATAACCATAATAAGAAAAAGGAAAGACAACCCTTAAATTCTGCCTTAAAAGTAAAAAAATTAATACAAAAATAAAGTGTAAAACTTTGTTTATTGCAAGTGTAAAACCATGACAGCAGCTATTTATAACCTATTTATGTTTTTTTTATATATTGTCCAATACTGATCCTTACAGAAACCGCTCAAGCAGCATCCTGTTGCTATAGTAACCTCCTCAGGCAATGCGATTTCTGTTTCCATTTGGCACCACATGGAAATATGAGCTAACTAACTAGTAATCTGACCTTTGTGGTTGCTGAAACTTTGTAATATATTTCAGACCTTTTGTTTTGACTTCCTTTGGTAGGGGAGCTGGAAGTGAATTCAAACCTCCAAACCCCACTGTAATTCTCAGCCAGAATGAAGGTTGTTTTAAATGTTAACTGTACTTAAGAAAGTAATCGCCCTCCTAAAATAGCAAACCCATTATTTATGACACTACTCTTGCTCAGGCATTCCCATGTCTCTTCCACTTTGCTATGGAGTCATTTCCATGGCACCATACAACACTGACTCCCTTGTGTTTTGAAGACTGACTGAATCAGATCAGATTTGTGCTACAAAATGTTTCTTAAATCTCCTTAATATTTCACTTACTCCAGCTCTGTCAAACATGAGACGGAGGGTCCCCCTTTGCTTTATAGTATGCTACACTGAGTTAAGCCATCCTAGTCATATGGGAGCTGTATAGGGACTGTGTTGCAGACCATCCTTCCAGTCTGGGCCGAACCCCAAGGTGTATTTCTAGTGGCCCTGTGTGGTTTCAGCCTGTGCAAACGGCCCCACCAGTGTTTTTTTAATTCGCTCGTAAAAAGTGTGCTGAGGCCCATAATAAGATGGATTACTCTGACCAACATTTGATTGTAATTCAGAATTCCAGGAGGTGGCTGTCATAACTTGCTTGCAATTGTGAAGCCTTTCCATATTATCTGCACATGTGGTTCCTCAAAATATTTTTAAAGTAGTAGTTCATCCCAAAAAAAATTACATTTGTTTCCAAAAAAGTCATTCCAGACTTGTATGACTTTCTTTCTTCTGTGGGACACAAAAGGTGGCATTTTGAAGAATGTGCTGGTTGCTCTTTTCCATGCAGTTACATGGAAGACTTTCAAGCTTTAAAAGGTACACAAAAGCACCATAAAAGTGTTGTACTCCAGATGATTTTGTCATATGATAGCTTTGTGTGACGAACAGACCAATATTCACTTATCTTCCCCTCCAGTGAGTGGTTAACCATTGTGACCAGATTGTTGAACTTGATCACTCTGTTCAGATCAGGTCTGTGAACTGAATCAATTGATTCATTTCAAAAGTTCTAAATCTTTTTTTTTTTTTTTCAATAATCAGGCATCACTGCTTCCCTCATGAACTCTGTTTGAACTTCTCTCGTGATTTCACAAAGCTATGTATGGTTTCAGGAAATATAGCATGTGATTTTTATTGACCATTTTTAAGAAAGTCACTTTTTGATTATTTTACAGTATTTTTAATTGAATTCTATGTGAAATTGTCTTTTTCAACCACTGCATTTGGTTTCTTTGAGTCTGTTGCTTCAAGAACCAAGGAAAATGTTTGATGGAGTGAATGCTGTTCTGTCCACTTCATTTTGTTTATAATGCAAACAACAGCCACTATATTACGCTGTGGAGTGTAGCCATCTGTCAAGGGTTTTCATAAACATGTCACATTGTGATGTGCTAGGCATATTTAATCTCAGTTTATTTACACATACAGCAAAGTACTGCCCCCAGCCAAATTGCATTAGCAAATGTAAATCATCCTTTTCTTTTCAAGACTCCGCTTAGTGCAGGGAAATGAACGGTTTCACGAGTTAACAGCCATTCTGATGAGGAAATAAAGTTGACCCCCTCAAGCACTGCCTTGGAACACCTTTAAATCAACAGAGAGAGAGGGAGACGGGGTGACAGGGTTTCAAGTACTTGAGACAAATGTGATTTACTGGCTCAAAAAGCCTTGTAAAAACACACTGAACTGAAGCAGTATAATTCAAGAAGTCCTACAGCTGGTCTAATATGGAAAAATATATAATACAAATGTTACATAGCTTCTGTACTGTATGGGCTTCGCATTTCTGGAAGTTTTCCCTTTAAAGTACCCCCGTAGTCAGTACATTTATCCCTTAAAACTCATCTTTGATCACCAAAATTACATATTTAAACTTGAAAAAAAATATTCATGCCTTAAAATAGCTTGAATGTAACTTTACACCCTTGCCTCATTTAGTATACACGGTTCTATTGATATGCAAATTAGCCCTGCCTCCACTCACTCACACCAGCTCAGAGATCCACTCGTTGACGACGTGATTGGTTACTAGGTAGTTTGTGATGTCAGAAACACCCGCGATTTCAAACCGCGTTTTTGAGACCGTCTTTAGTTCATTGCCGTTTTAAGGAGAAAATACTCAGCAATGGTGTTGACTGATGAATTTGTACATTATTTGTCTTAAAGCACATTAAAAACACCACATAGACATATAAACAACATTAAAAACTTGATTTTCACCACAGGGGGACTTTAAAGGTACAATATGTAGGAATTTTTCGCCACAAGATGGCGCAGTTACCAACAATAACAAAGGCGAAGCTTGGTGACGCCATGAGGGAGAGTTGAACGATGGGAGATGTTGTTTTTACCATCCAGAGATGTTATGGAATTGATCATGATCACGGATGAGGTACTTTTCGTCTGATCGCAATATTTTATGTCACCATAATGAATTAACTGCAAGGAACGCGAAATGTTATACTATATTATCCTGTTACAGCTATTTGTCAAATGATTTGTTGGGTTAATGCTGCGCAGTTTTACGTGTTTATCGTTAATGCCGTGTTGTTTTACGTGTTCAAACCAATCGTACTCAAAGTAAATTTGAACGAACATTTGCAAGTAATGGCTAAATATTGTTTAACAACACATATCCGATTGTATTTAATTGCACTGCCATAATCTCGGTCAAAACACAAGTGATAAAAAGCATTACCAAAGTACAAAGCGCAATATAACTGTGAATTTTCATCAGCACAATGATCACTTGATAGTTTTTGAGGTGAATCAACATATGCATAATGATTGATCTGTCACGTCATAAAGGCCTATGTATCTCGCATTGTTTATAAGTGATATTATTGACAGTTGCATGTGTTGCAAGGAAACACAGATACATCCTTTTGTAGGCCATCTTGGAAACAATGCAGGCAGCTATTTTTGACGTAGCTGATATACACTGCGTAAATAAACACTAGCTAATTAAAACTTTTATTCAGCAAGTATGCAATAAATTGGTCAAAAGTACAAGTAAAGACATTTATATTGTTGACAACGATTTCTATTTGAAATAAATTCTGTTTCTTTGAACTTTCTATTCATTAAAGAATTCTGAAAAATTTTAATCACAGTTTCCATACAAATATTAAGCAACTGTTGAAGGTCATGAGACCGAAAACATTGCTAATAAATATTTTTTGATACTTTTTGCAAGTATTGATAGTGTGCGGGATTTCCTTTTGTTTTTTCAACATTGATAATAAGAAATGGTTCTTGAGCAGCAAATCAGCATATTACAATGATTTCTGAAGAGTCATGTGACACTGAAGACTGTATTAGTGATGCTCAAATTTCACCTTTGCTGTCAGGAATAGATTACATTTTTACATTTATTAAAATAGAAACAAATTTATTTTAAATGGTTATAATATTAAACAATGGTAGTGTAGCTTCTACTTTTTTTAGTGGAGAAAGACAGAAATATTCAAAAATATTTGCCAAGATTACATTTTGAAATAATGCAGAATAATGGTCTCATATTTTTTGCTTCATTCAATGATTTCACTAATATAAATATAAATATTATATAAAATATTATATTAAATCAATATAAATATTTTTTGGCAAAATTTTGTATTTGTGATGCTAATAGTCATCAAGGTTGTTTTGAAACAATTCAGATAGAAATTAATTTATGCTTGAAAACTGTATTTTTCAGACTGATCCAAAACGCTGTAGAATAAACAAACTCTGTCAAAAAGCTAATTGGCTCTTTTAAAAGAAAGGTGGGATTTCTATTTGTAGTGTGTTATGATGAGTTGACTTGGTGTAAATTTGTATTCATTTATTTATTTATTGCTAAACTTTCTATTTGTGATGTTAATTAGATGAGATACTAAACATAAACAAATCTTCCCTTATGTCTTTTCACAGGAGGAGTGCCAGAATTACATCCGTGTTCTTCTCGTCAACGGTGACAGGCTGTTTACATGCGGAACAAATGCATTCACTCCTATTTGCACCAATCGCACGGTAATGTAAACGCAACAATGCATTCAATATAATGCAGAGGCTTCCTGACCTATTACACTTGCTTTGTCACTGCTTTCTCTCACCCATTGACCTCTTTTGACATTTTCATCGCCGCGTGGGCAGTGTAGCATAGCATGTGGTATTTCAACCAAAGCCTGTGGTTTATTTCAGAGTTTTCTTCATGCTTCATCTCAATAGAAGCTTTCTTGAGATCTTGACAAAAACAACAAATAAGACCTGTTTTTCTAATAAGGTGGGAACTTGTAGTATTTCTAAGTCCTGTGTCCTTTGTAGAAAGTTCACACTTGTTATGCAGGTTTCGTGCAATCATTTACACTTTATCTTTGATTAAAAAAAAATCCAACGCATGGGTTGCAGAATAGTTGCTACCTATCGCAATAAGTGCCACTCAATGCAGCTGATTGAAAGATAAGCATCTCCGCCAAGTACATTTACTGACATCCCCCATTATTCCCCCTCACATCTCCTAGTTTTCATTCATGCATGTTAGTCTCTTGTGCGCGAACCCCTGAATTTGAATGACTGGATTACTCGTCTATGCTTTCCTCAAACCTGATAATGATGATGACAGTCGATTCGCGTACGATGGCAATCATCTCCTCTGTGGCTCTTTGAAGGATGGCGGAAATTATTGACTCAAAGCTAAATCACCCCAGGGATTTACCATCATGAGTACCTCGTGCCAGCAGGAAAGGACTTAGAGCAGCCAGGAAGGCACGAGTGAAAAGTCTCCATCGTGTCCTTGTAACGCCGCCAGTGAAGCTGCATCTTTAAACAAGCGGCTATCGAGACTGTAGTGCCGCTCGGTGTATAGCGCAAAACACAGCTGCCAGTGTCCTGAAGAGGAGTCTTTCAACCCTCTCCATTAATGTGCATTATGGGTAGCGTGTCCATATCTACGAAGGCTTCCGAGTGTCATTTGTCAGAAGGTGTTCCATCAATAAACGCCTTTCATCTTTCTTCGCGCCCAAGAAAAGGCACATCCGTTCAGGCATTGGCTCGGGCAGAAGTATCTCCCTGGCACCGGCGCTTCAAAAAGACTGCCTCGCCTTGCCAAACATGCAAATTTGCCTGATTTTATTGCCAGCTAAATGGGCTCGTGGGTCCTGAAGGAAGCCGAGACACTTCCAGCCATTCGCGGAGGTTTTCCTTCGAGCCAACATCAAGGATAATCCCTCTTTACATTGATTACACAGGGCAAGTGTTGCGGCCGTCAGCTGCATGTAAGATAAAAGCATTCAAGAGAGGCCACACAGGATCTAATCTGCCTTCGGGACAGACCAAGCACAATGCAGTATGTCAGATTTCCTGCTACAAAAATAAGCAAGTCACTGAAGGCATGACATTTCGAGCTGCATAGATAAATTCACTGCAACTGGAGATGCATAGCTCAATCCCAAAACCATTCACTTGTCATTTTTCTGGTAACAGATACCAGATGCATGTAAGTAAGGAGCGTCATTATTACAGAAGCTTTAATTCGATTTTTCAAATGTGTTTTTGATGCTAAATGGTTTTAATGGCATTACTGTACACATTTAAAAAAAAATAAAAAAAATAATGAACAGGATTTGGCTGCTTTCAAAGTAACCAAACTGACTGCTCTTCAAAATCTCTCCCTTGTGAAAAACAGAAGCAGTCCTTTAAATCAGTGTTTTTGACTTCAAGGCCCCCCATTGTCCACAACGATATTCCAAGGCCCTATGATTTTTCCAGTCTAACATGATTGACCGGATTTTGTAGAACTTGCAAAAATGTATTTTCATAATTAAAGTGCCCATGGCGTTTTCAAATTTTGAGAAATTACAGTATTAAAATGAGGCTTCCTCGTATATCCAGGTTTTCCAAGCGACAATCCTGGTTTTTCAAAGACATTTACCTTTACATTTATGCATTTTGCAGACACTTTTATCCAAGGTACACATTTGATCAATTCTTGCTTTACCTGGGAATTGAACCCATGACATTGGTGTTGCTAGCGCCATGCTCTACAGTTTGAGCTATAGGAAGACAAAAAACAGTGAATTAATAATAATAATAATTCGTTACATTTATATAGCGCTTTTTCTGGGACCTCAGAGCGCTTCACATATGGAAGGGGGTAATCTCCTCAACCACCACCAATGTGCAGCATCCACCTGGATGATGCGACGGCAGCCATATTGCGCCAGAACGCCCACCACACACCAGCTTATTGGTGGAGAGGAGACAGAGTGATGAAGCCATTTAGTATATAGGGATGATTAGGAGGCCATGATGGACAGAGGCCCAAGGGGCAAATTTGGCCAGGATGCCGGGGTTACACCCCTACTCTTTTTCGTAGGACATCCTGGGATTTTTAATGACCACAGAGAGTCAGTACTTAATTAAAATAAGAAAGGTCTTGTTTTGTAGTTGTTTTGGCTTTTTGAAAATCGTTTTAAAGCCTTCTTTGAGGTTGAGTCCAGTTGAAAACCACTGCTTTAAACCGATGTGTTTCGCTGATGGCTTCTCTAGTAGTTTAGATGGAGTGACTTTCTGGGTGTCTCCGTTAGCCTGCATGAAGGAACAGAAATCGGTTTAAAAAAACATGGACCAGCACGAAAAAGTCAAACCCGCTTCCTGTGGTGGCATATCCCTTGTGCCTTTTGTATACAAATGGAAATTACCTCCCTGTCATGGTAGCTTCCCTTTGCTGGCTAAATGTCACGCTAAGCAAGAATCAAGACTTTGCCGTACTGCACATAAGGACAGAACGGGTGTGTTGCGAACGATTAGCATTTAGCCATTGCAGTCGCCACTAGGCGTGACAACCAAGTAATGAGATAAACATTATTGCCGTCTCACAAAACAGCACATGACACGTCTGGAAGTAGGCCGAGCGTTTCCACAGTAATAGATGATTCGAACAGTGAAATAATTTTCACTGCCACATCAGCTCCTCGCATATACAAAATCAGAACATCTTCGAGATTCTCGCCATAGAAACATTTGGACATATTTTCTCTGCTCAAACAAACTAATACAAAATAATTATAGGTCTGGCTAGATTTTTTTGTGTTCAATCTCTATATTTACTAGCATTTCAGGTATAAGAATTGCAGTCTTTATGAATTCAATCTCTTTGTTTCTCTGCACAGCTGACTAACCTGACCGAGGTTCATGACCAAATCAGTGGAATGGCACGGTGCCCCTATAACCCTCTGCATAATTCCACCGCCCTCATCACTTCCAGCGGGGAGCTCTATGCCGCCACTGCTATGGACTTTTCTGGCAGAGACCCGGCAATTTACCGCAGCCTGGGTGGACTCCCTCCTCTGCGTACTGCTCAGTACAACTCTAAATGGCTCAATGGTAGGCTTGAGCTATTGGATGAAAAATGCTTCATTGAATTATGTAATTGTGATTGACATTACAAGAAAAATAGCAATCAAGTGACTAATGTGGTTAAAGGTTTTGGGAAAATGGCATTTCATGAAAATTTGCTTCTCTATAGGGATAGTTCACCTAAAAATGAAAGTTCTGTCATCATTTACTCACCCTCATGTAGTTTCAAACCTGTACGACTTTCTTACTGTAACACAAATGGAGATTTAGGCAGAATTACACTTTCATAGTATGGAAAAAAAGATGTAATGATATAGGGGGAGTAAATGATGACAGTTTTTTTTATTATTATTAATTTGGAGTGAGCTGTTGCTTTAAGTACCACGTCTTTTAAAAAAAAAACCTGATTCTTTCATTTTCCTGTGCCGTGTTATGATTTAAAGACATCTGTAAGAACAATATAGATGCAAAAAATAAGATGTAACTTAACAAATAATTGTGCATAGTTGGGAAAGAAAAATCCATTTTCAACAATAAGTTGTTGACTTCAAATGGTGTGTTTCAAATCAAGCTCGACAGTAATTTAGTTCTTTCAGTAACTTCATCAGTCATTTGAGCTAGACAAATTAGGCTTATGCCGTCAGGAATGCCTCATCCTCAAATCCCATAAACACTACACAAAAATGAAATCAATTTTAGTGTTTATAGTCAACGGTTGATGTCCTTCTGGCTTCTGGAGCAAAACCAGTTGAAAAACATTGGTGTTATTGTGCAGGAATATTTGTTTTGCCGCAAAAATTTGGGTGAATCATTTTCTCACCCTCATTTGATTCCAAACCTGTGTGACTTACTTTCTTCTGTGGAACACAAAAGAAGATGTTTTAAAGAATATTGGTAACCAAACAGTTTTAGTCACAATTGACTTCCATTGTATGGACTTTTTACTGTTGAGATTGTTCTTTACTCATTGATTTTTTTTTCCTCCATCATGTTGTGCAAATGTGCTAAGCTCCTCACCACAAAAGAAAATGAATTCCCTGTCAATCATCACCACCACCTACTCACTTTGATTCTTACAAAGTTGGCCATGACAGTTGCTCTTTTTGCTTTTGAGAAGCTTGTCCTTTCATGTGTTTTGAATGGGGAACGATAATTAAACGAGTGAGCACGCTTTGATCGTTTCTCACCGTAACCTTTCTCTTCTCCCATGACAAATGAGTTTGTCTATTACCTAACCATAAGATTAATAAACGCATCTCGATGGGCCAGCGGTTCTGCTCCATGTGCAATCCGTTATTAATCACTGTCATCCTGTCCCCCGTCAGAGCCCAACTTCGTTTCCTCTTATGACATCGGCAACTTCACCTACTTCTTCTTCCGTGAGAACGCTGTGGAGCATGACTGCGGCAGGACGGTGTTCTCTCGCGCCGCCCGCGTCTGCAAGAACGACATCGGGGGCCGTTTTCTGCTGGAGGACACCTGGACCACCTTTATGAAGGCCAGGCTGAATTGCTCAAGGCCGGGCGAGATTCCGTTCAACTACAATGAACTGCAGGGAACCTTTTTCCTGCCTGAGCTTGAGCTCCTCTATGGGATTTTCACCACTAATGTGTGAGTAAAGCACGGTTTGATCACAACACAGTTTTTAAGATATCTGCTGTTATGTTCAAGGTTTCAAACCACAGAAGTCAGCTTATAACCCATTATTTTCAGCAGGACCTCAATTTTGTGATGTGCCTTGTCAGCAAAAGGTTAATAATTGCCTGTGTGTGTGAGTGTGTGTGTGTGTGAGAGGTAAAAGGGATCACTATGATTTTAACTATTTGCTATTTTTTCTTTCTTTCATTTTTTGCTTACCTACTGTTATCTCTCTGGTAGTGTGAGATCTGTATCACAGTCAGCAGTGGACAGATCCATTTTTCACATTATGATCCACTATGCTTTAGATTGTCTGTGAAAAAGTGTTGCATATAATTGTGTGTGTGTTTGTGTGCTGACTGCCTACTTCTGACTCTGTTCTCAGCAACAGCATTGCCGCATCAGCAGTGTGCGCCTTCAATTTAAGCGCTATTACCCAAGTGTTCAGTGGGCCTTTCAAGTACCAGGAGAACTCACGCTCCGCTTGGCTGCCCTACCCCAATCCCAACCCTGACTTCCAGGTAAGCATCCAGCAAATGACAGCCACTTTTATGGGCAGTATGCATTCGCTCCATCTGCTTTAAAAGTTAAGTGGCACTTTCCACAAATAGGGTACAGAATAGGGCCTGAAACACTCAAATGGTCAATGAAAGAAGGTGCTTAACCTTCAGAGAATGTTGATTATCATCCTCATCACAGAGTTTTATTTTCCCTTAGATTAGTTCAACCCTGTTAACAAAATTAGGGAGCTTGATTTGTGTGATTTTTACCTAAAACTCCCAGTTTACATTTGATAAGCATTCAGACAGTGTTTTTAAAAAGGTTTACCAACGTCTAGGCTTACTGTGGAAATTGAGGAGTTTTAATATTGAAAAGGAAATGCTGATAGTTGTGTATAAATCACTAATTGAATCTGTGCTCACTTTTTACATTGTATCCTGGTTTAACTCTCTTTCTGTTAAATGCTAAAGCAGACTCTTAAGGATTATAAACATGGCTGGTAAAATTGTTGGTGAGAAACAAGTACCTCAGTGCGATCTTTACACCATGGCAGTAAAAAGGAAAGCCTCCATTATTGTGACAGGTTCTTCCCATCCCTTGCATTGCTCATTTCAGGTACTTCCATCTTGTAGACGGTATAAAATACCTTTGGTGAAAAAGGCCATGTTTAAGAAGACCTTTATTCCAGCTGCCATTGGTATTTTAAATAATTTTTAATGTATTGATGTGTATTTAATGTGATTTTTATCTTAAATTGTTGTTGTGTGGTTGTTTTGGTTTTGTTGAGCCTTTATCTAAAGACAATTTTAGGCTGATTTTTTTATCAGTTTTCACAAAAATATTAAGCAACACAACTGTTTTCAACATTGATAATGATAAGAAATGTTTCTTGAGCAGCAAATCAGCATATTAGAATGATTTCTGTAGGATCATATGACACTGAAGATTGGAGTGAGGATGCTGAAAATACAGCTTTAATATCACAGGAATAAATTACGTTTTAAAGAAGAACACAGTTGTTTTAAATTGTAGTAATATTCCACAATAATATTTTTTTGATATTTTTGTAGCCTTGGTGAACATAAGATACTTCTTTCAAAAACATTAAAAAAAATCGTACCAACCCCAAACTTGTGAACAGTAGTTTAGCTCGGGACCAAATGCTGGTTTGTAATTTTCAAAATGGCTTAGTATTACATTTTTGGTCATTAAAATTAGTTAATAATATAAATTGTTTACATGATTTTAAAAATGTGTTAAATATGGCTTTAACAGATTATGTTAAATGATGACGTATGATTTTAATTGTTTAGTACAATTGAGGACTTCTCATAATATTTTGGGTGGATACTTTATATTTTAAAAACAACCTACATTTCATTCTAGGTTAATACTAATAAAAAATGTGGGATTTGTTTCTCTACTGACAAATAGAAGTATATGTGTGAAGAGTGCCAGGTCTTTTTCTGTTGGCAACACTCTAGCAGTAAACAACCAAAAGAATAATTGACTTTCTCACCTCAAATACCACCTATGCGCGCCCAATTAAAATGAGGTGGTGACTGATGTTTTGGGTTTTATTGCCTCATGTTTTCACCTGATTATTCTCAGGATGAAAATAAATAAATATGTGAGGTGAATTAAAAAAAAATCTGAACAGTCCAATTATCCAAAGCCCACAAACACACGAATCTGATATTATCGATGATAGCGAAGAGGAGACGGTTCGTGCCGCGGTTCCTCAAGTCTCTCTCACAGTCATCCATTTACATCCATTTCCATGTCTTTGTAATGCTCACGGACGTATTAATAAAGTTGCCAGCTTGAAACATTTTTGGCAGGACAATTACAACGATAAGAACTAATAAAGCCTGTATTCATCTCCTATGGAGTATTGGCAACTTCACAATGACTGAGTCTGAAGTGCATTTAGTTTTAAGACTCTTCAGAAATCTAAAGTCATGGTCAGTGATCAGCATGGAGGAACACGTCTGAAGTATTAACCTTAAATTGCTGGTAATTGCTTGATAGTTAGAGGGTTAATCTAGGGCAGTTAAATGTGTTTTAAATCAGCGTGAGATCCATGACCAGGCCCAGATGGAGACTTTTTATTTACGTCTCCTATGCTAAATTTGGGTGAAATTCTCCGGAATGAATTTAAACACTGTAAATTGTTTGGAAACCTGTTCGATTATATGCTTCACCTCTAATAACAAACACACAAAGAGCCAGATGCCCTGAATGACGTGTTCAAATTTCCTCAAATCTTCAGAGCTTTCTGTGGAATTGGGTGCAGATTCTATGTGGGCCTTGAAATGACCCCATTAAAAGGACTTGACTACCATATCTAAACCATTTAAAAACTGTCTGATCAGCATGGACTTCTTTTTTGGATCAGCTGAATCAGACTTTCTCGTCTAGCTTATTGAAGCCGATCTCTGTGACCTGATAATTAAGTTTTTGTAGTCTACGTAGGCAGAAAAAAGTATTTTACTTTATTATTTTTCCCTTTGAACCACAAGGATTCATGATCTACAGGAGTTCCACTTTATCTAGCTTGCTGTGACATCTTCATCAAGCATTTGTCCATGTTGTTGAGGCCAGATTTACGAGCTTCAAATTTATGGCTTCCAGCGTTGATGGAAAATAGCTTGCTGTATATTCTGTTCCTGAAAGACCAACATGCACCCCATTTGAGTAGAATTACGTCTGCGTTGATCTCCAGCTGATTGATGTTGATTATATGTGATCCGGGAGAGAGTGCAGGTTCTGTGAGGCCAGCTAATTTGTTTCTTCAAAAAAGATCTTATTCAGGGTGGAAAACAGTAATTTAGGGGAAACAACTGCACTTTTCTAAATCCTTTCCTATAGGAAATTATCATGATTTCATACAACAAGCAACTGCAATCTGTGCTTGTTATTTGGGTTCTTCAGATCAACAGCTTTCAGTGAATTTTGTGAATTAGTTTTTGCCCGCAGACTGTTAATCCTATTTTTTCTCATCATCTGTATCTCCCTGTTTGTATCTCTCTGGTTCTTTCTCAGTGTGGCACTATAGATTACGGCTCCTATGTGAACTTAACGGAGAGGAATTTGCAGGACGCCCAGAAGTTCATTCTGATGCATGAGGTGGTGCAGCCTGTCGTTCCTGTGCCGTACTTTATGGAGGACAATGTGCGCTTCTCCCATGTGGCCGTGGATGTAGTGCAGGGCAAAGACATGCTCTACCACATCATCTATCTAGCAACAGGTATAGTACCACATCATCACATCTGCATTGAAAGAAAGAGAAGTAGTCTGTAAGTAGTATTTACATTTACATTTAATATAGTCTAAAATAAGCACCACATTAGATATACCTTACTGATGAAGGTTAATGGAGTTGCAGCATAAGATGCTCTACTAATAGTATGCTACTTGCTGCAGAATTGCTAATGCAGTCCATTAGTTGTGGCTAATAGGAATAAATGTTTTGCAAACATGTGAGAGTTATTTTCTGAGTGATCTAATTAGTATAGAAGCTTGTTTCCCCAAATTCAAAAATAAGAGATAACTTTTAAGGTAATGTTAAAAAGTAAAGTCACAATTGTGAGGAAGTGATGATGGCAAAGCTGAAATTACAGTAGCCATAATACATGTATATATAAACAGTATGTGTATATATATATATATAATGGCTACTAAAATTTCAGCTATATATATATATATATATATATATATATATATATTAGTGCTGTCAAATCGATTAATCACAATTATCAAACATAAAAGTTTTTGTTTACATATATGTGTGTATATACCATTATTATTATGTGTGTGCGTGCATGCGTGTATGCGTGTATATACTTTGTTTACACACATTTATACATATATATATATGTGTGTGTGTGTGTGTGTGTGTGTATACGTATATATACACGGACACACACACACTGACTGTATATACACTACCGTTCAAAAGTTTGGGGTCGGTACGATTTTAAATACTTTTAAAAGAATTCTCTTCTGCTAACCATGGCTGCGCTTATTTGATTAAAAATACAACAAAAATCAGTTATAGTATTAAATATTATTCCAGTGTAAATCAGCTGTTTTCTGTGTGAATATATAGTAAAGTGTAATTTATTCCTGTGATCAAAGCTGAATTTTCAGCATCACCAGTGTCAGTGTCTTCAGTGTCAAATGATCCTTCACAAATCAGTATAATATGAGGATTTGATGCTCAAGAAACATTTATTATTATTATCAATGTTGAAACAGTTGTTGGTCTGTCAGTTGTACAGTTTTTTTTTGTTTTTTTTAGGATTCTTTGATGAATAGGGTTAGGGTTAGAATCTTTTGTAACATTATAAATGTCTTTACTGTCACTTTCGATCAAATTAATTATTCCTTGATAAATAAAAGTATTGATTTCTTTCCTCCAAAAAATAAAAATAAAATTCTCACTGACCCCAAACTTTTGAACGGTAGTGTATATATATAGAGAGAGTATATACACCTGTGTGTGTGTATATATATATGCAGTATATAGAATGGCCGCTGAAATTTCAGATTTGTTGTCACATGAATAAATTACATTTTAAAATATATTAAAATACAAAAAGCTATATTACTGTTTTACTGTATTTTTAATCAAATAAATGCAGTCTTGGTCAGCGAAAGGGACTTTCAAAACCATTTAAAAAATCTTACCGACCACAAACATATAGATAAGTCTGTTATTCCATTCAAAAATAAGAATATGAATAGTGGATAGTTAAACTATTCTAAAAAAAAAAATCTGAAATAACATTAAAGCTTGTAATATGAAAGTAGTCAGAAAATCCCAGGTGGCCGACTTCTCATTAAACCCAGCTTATTAGAATGTTACTTTTACCATAAAAACTTTGTCGTGTGAAGACTTCTGCATTGCCATAAGGAAGGCACAGGGGAAAACTGACTGTAATAATTGCCGGTCCACTTAAATCAATCGTCTTTGAAGCAAGCAACAGTTGGTCACCAGGCTGAATAAAGGCATTCGACACATAGCAGTGATGAAACATCAAAGGCAGCGTGTGCTTATATAAGGAAAAAACATTTCTGTAAGCGGTCATTTGCTATCCAGATGCACATCAGAGCCTGTCTGCTCTGGCCTGTGCACTGCTGAAATACACTGAACTGCCAGCTACCTGTCAACAGAAATTAAATTACAGGGAGACACTTGTTGTTAAAGAACTGTGTCAAATAAACACTTGTTAAAGCGAAGAACACACTTGTTAAATTGTACAACATAAACACACAGGACAGTCAGGGTTTAAAAGCTGTTTGGTAATTGGGCAAGCAGCGCGTCTTTGATTTTATTTCTGGAATACACCAACTGTTTCCGATTATTGGCAGGAGTCAAAGCCTCATGCTGATTCAACAGCATTCACATTGTCTGTCTAGTCTGGCAATGAGGGAATAAAGGAATGGTATTGGAAAAAAAGAAAGAAAAGGAATCATTCACACCCCAAAAATGTCATTGTCAAAATGTCATGTCATTTCAAACCTGTGTGACTTTATTCCTTTGTGGAACAAAAAAATGGAAATTTTAAATGGCCATTTTTTTCATGTTTCTATTTTTAAAAGTGGCACATATGGCTCATGTCTCCTGAAGGGACATAGTGATGGAAAAAATGTGATGGGAGGAAAAAATTATATGCCAATGCTTTTGCGTTCTCTCGCATATGTTTTGCGTTCCTTCGAGAAACTTTGCGTTCTTTGCGAACTCAAAAGCAAAAGTTTATTATATTATATTATATTAATTACATTCTATTCTATTATTATAAATATTTTTTTTCCTATCTCATATTTTTTCCATCACCATGCCGCTTTTTAGGGGCTCCTTACATGCCACATATTCCAAGTCTTCTAGAACTCAAAAACGTTTGTGAACGTTCAAAAGAAAGATTCATTGACAAATTGGACATCGCTACTTCTCTCTTGAACACATCAAAGGTTGATATAAAGATTTTCAGTCAATAATGACTATCATTTTGGAATGTGCTTTTGTTACTTTATTAGTTTAGTCTTTTTTAAATATTTCTATTCAGCTTTAATATATATTTATACATATTAGTACATAGTATAACATTAGTATAACTTCAACTTAACCTTATTTATATCAGTTAGTGGTCAAAGCAACATTTCTAATTTAAGTTAAGTTTTTCATGTAGTATTTGTATTTTGTTTTATTTCAGCTTTATTTTGTTTTTTATTTGTCTTTTTATTGCTATATATATATATATTTATTTATATATATTTATGTGTGCGTGTGTGTGTGTGTGTGTGTGTGTGTGTGTGTGTGTGTGTGTGTGTGTGTGTGTGTGTGTGTGTATACATATTTCCTGGTAAAATAAAGGTAAATATAATAAAATAATAAATAGTAGTTTTAGTTAAAAAATAACACCACTGGTCTGTTTCTCACGTAAACCTCTCAAATGACTTAAAAACTTCAAAAGTCTTGAGATAATGCGCACACATTGTATGGATCACTTTTATGATATGTAAATGGTGATTCTTGCCACCTTAAATAATGTAGTTGTTTGGAAAATAGCATCCGCCACAATTCTTCAAAATCTCTCATTTTGTGTTCCGTGAAAGAAAGTCATACACATTTGGAACAACATGAGGATGAGTAGATGATGACAGAGTTTTTATTTCTGGGTGAATTCATTATTTAAAGCTTAAAATCTCAGTCATCTGTCATGGACTTCAGGATAAAGACGTGCACTCAAGATCAAAATATTTCAGAGGTGCTATAAGATAAATCCTCTGGTATGGCAACTACTCCTTTATGCGCCATGTTTATAGTGTTAGCCTAAATTCAATTTGTGCCAGACAATAGCTTGAAGTGTGAGGAACGTAGCTGGAATTTTCACAGTTGAATGAAATGAAACCCTGTTTTGACAAGGGCAGGGACCTAATCAGAGGCTCTTGTAGTATCTAAAAGTTCATTGCCCCACATGTTGTATGACTTCTATAAAATATCTGACAGACAGCTATGGCGTGAACAGAAGAATAGCAACAACTACTCCAAGGATAAAATAGATATTATATAGCTTATTGAACCAAATCAGGTCACTCTTTGTGACATTATGAGACCAATGAATGTCCTCTGTGGATTCAGCCGATAATTCTTTTCTTTCTTTTGACTGCACAAAAGCCACCCTTTGGAGAAGATAATGAATCTTCTCTGGAGAGTTGTCCGCCCTGCTTGCCCTTTCTGATCCAAATAGCACATCCATATTTAAGTTGACAGCCCAGGTGGCAGACTAGCTCTTTATAGAATTTTCATGTGATTGAAGAGATCTGAGGTCATTCTCCACTCCTGCTTCTCTGACATTATTTCCTTCCAATCTCACCAGGTCATCAGAGATGCCCCACTTGATCACCTAAACTTTTTCATCCCCCTCTCTCTTACCTTCTCCCTTTAAAGTCTAACACACTTGTTCTCGAATTCCTCTTTCTAGATTACGGCACCATTAAGAAGGTCCTCTCCCCGCTGAACCAGACCATGGGCAGCTGTTTGCTGGATGAGATTGAGCTTTTCCCTCAGAAGAAGAGGCAGCCAATCCGCAGCCTGCTTATTCTTCACAGCCGCAGTGAGCTATTTGTTGGAGTCAGGGAACAGGTCATCAAAATCCCCCTGATGCGCTGCAACTTCCACAAATCTAGAGAGTAAGTACTGCAACTTCTCAGCAGGCTGATGTGCAGCATCTCAAGGTAGAAATTCATAACTACTTTCTTAAAGAAAACAGCTCACCCAAAATGAAAATGTCTCTGTCTTTCAAAAACCGACTTTTTATCTTTGGAATGAAAAAGGAGTTGTAGATATTCAGTACAATAAGTGAATGGTGCCCAGTGCTGCCCAGCACATTTTTCATATGAATTTAGATGACTTAAAATATAGTCAACAAGTCATATGGAATATTAGGATGTTTTTTTTTATTATACCCTTTCATCAAAAAAACATATTAACTTTCTGCACCAGACACAACTTTTCTTTTCTGTGCACTTTACAATGTGGACGTTAAAGAAAAGAATGTATCCTATTTTTACTAATCCAATCTATTCACAAAGAGTAAAACCAAGTCCCAGCCTACTTTGTAGCTGACTATTTTGTTACACCCTTGAATTTTTTGTAATTCTTTTCAATGAGATTCTGTTTGTTAGCTTTAGTTAATGCATTAGTAATCTTGAACTAACAACAGACAATTTTTACAGCATTTAATCATTTAGGTTGATACCTTAATGATATGTAATTAATTTAATTGTTTTAATTGTTAATTGTTCGTTCATAACTAACGGTAATTTATATAATTATATAGAAATGAATATGATCCTAAATTAATAAATGCCTTAAAAGTATTTTTCATTGTTAAACTCATTAAAACAAGGGATTAAACTTAATAACCAATGCATTAAACCTGCACTTCATTGTTATGTGTTACCTGTTCGTTTCCCTTGCAAATGCCACATTTTATGTCAGAAGGTAAATGCAGATGCCATTTCATGATGGCTTTTAATAATAACAACATTTTGATTCCTGGCAAGATAAATCATACTAATCTTACCAGGGCGTACATGCCTGCAACTTAATTTTTCATTGCACCAGAATAATCGTAATGTCACTAAGATCTTCTGCCAGAGGGCAACAAAGAACAATCACCATGTTTGACATTGTGCCTCCAGGCCTTCATATCAAGAGCACTTCTCTAATCTTTGCTCATAAGGGGAGATGGCAGCCTGTTCATCATCTCTCTCCATTTGCATTCCAATGAAACGCGCTGAGTTATGTGAATATGAGCTGAGTTTTGCCTGATGCGCTTTTTCTATCCTGTTAAGCGGTTTAAAGATTGTGAGAGATCAATTACTCACACCTCTATGCTTTCTGACACAAAAGAGGAGAGCTTATGCAAAATTTTATTTTATTTTTTATAAACGGTCACATGCCACAACTTTTAAAAATGACTGGTTTATTCTGCTGACATTTACATTCCTGTGTCACTGTACTTCAAACTTTCCGTAACTGAATGCTTGGCTATATCTTTCTGTCTGCTCTGATGATGTGTATGATAGTCCTCAATGAGTTTGAAAAGCGATTTGGTGTGTCTCAGGGCCGTTCTCTCTTTCTGATGAAAGTCATTACCAAGACTCAAGGGAAATATTGCCAGATTAAGTTATGCCAATGCAAGCTATATTTATAATAAGAATCATGTGTGCACTTAAAGGTGTTTAACTATTTACAAGGCTCATATCGTGTTTTTATCATTCTATCCACTTATAAAATTATTCAAGTTTTTGTTCCACTTAGAGTCATTATGTAGTTTACAGCAGTGCTTCCCAGCCCTGTTCCTGGAGGCACACCAACACTACATATTTTCAAACTCTTCCTAATCGAACGGACCTGATTCGACTCGTCAGCACATCAGTAGAGACTCCCAAGACCTGAAATAGATAGGTCAGATAAGGGAGACATCCAAAATTGTGCAGTGTTGGTGTGCCTCCAGGAAAAGGAGGAAATACTTTCCAGGACCATCCTTTCTCTACCTTTTAGAGGTCAACAAGCTGGGTAACACTTTACTTGAAGGGGTGTGCATAAGACTGACATGACACCTTCATAACCATGACATGACATATGTCATGAATATGAAGTAGGGTTTATGCATGTTTATGACAACTGTCATTAAGTGTCTTTCGCTCAATAATGACATTTTGAATGCAAATATGACATTGTTTAAGATGTCTTTGTTATGACATCTTGACATAAACCATAACATCATAACCTGTCAGTGTCTTTGTCATGACAACTTGACATTAAATTAAGTTAAACTGTCATGTGGTTGGTTTTGACATTGGCTGTCATGAGGCCATTATAACTGTGTCATGAATATTTTTCGTGACCTCAACTACAGTGGTACAAATTGAATTTGTCATTAAAAAGTTATAATGGCTTCATGACAGCCAATGTCAAAACCAACCACCTGACAGTTTAATGTAATGTTAACCAATAAAGCTAAGTGGTTTCTTAAGTTTGATAATTAATCTGCTATGTCATGTTTATGACAGGTTGTGTTGTCTTAGTAATGTCAAGTTGTCATGACAAAGACACTGACAGGTTATGATGTATTGGTTTATGTCAAGGTGTCATAACAAAGACATCTCAAACAATGTCATATTTGCATTAAAAATGTCATAATTGAGCAAATGACACTTAATGACAGTTGTCATAAACATGCATACAACTTCCTTCATATTCATAACATGTGTCATGTCATGATTATGAAGGTGTCATGTTAGTCTTATGCACACCCCTTCAAGTAAAGTGTTACCACAAGCTGTTTTTTGATGCTGTGCCTTTAAGATTTAAAGTTCCCCTGTAGTCAATAGTTGATTCCTTAAAACTCATCTTCGATCACCAATCACCAAAATGACGTATTTAAACGTTTTTTCCTGTTTCTTCATGCCTTAAAATAGCTTAAATGAAACTCTACACCATAAATATGCTAATTAGCCCCGCCTCCAATCACGCCAGCTTAGAGATTCACTCGGCCAACTTACTGAGGTTAACACCACAATGATATCGCTTTTTACAAGGTCGGACACATAACGGTAATTAATATGATTAGGTTTTTGCTTGACTACTGTTATCAAACAGCTAATAATGTGTTGCTAATGTTACACAAACCATGTTCCCATTCGCCGTCTCAGAGTCAGACAGCTGCCTTCTAACAATCATCAGAAATGCTTTGAACAACTCAGATCGTCAGTGGAGAAAGGCATAAAGTTGATCATAACCTGTAATAGACATCATACACCTGCTATATGATATTGGTAAATCTACCCGATTTTTCATATCAACAGAAATATATAAAGGAATAACCTGGCTTCTTGAGACTCCCCTGTTAATGATATGCTAAAGCGCGCCGGCACGTTGACGTGATTGGTTACAAGGTAGTTTGTGACGTCAGAAACACCAGCAATTTCAAGCCTCGCCTTTGAGACTGCCTTTGATTCAACGCAGTTTTAAAGAGAAAACACTCAGCAATGGTGTTGACTTATGAATTTGCACATGGTTTGTCTTAAAGCATATTAAAAACACCACATAGACATATAAACAACATTAAAAACGTGATTATCACCACAGGGGGACTTTAAGTAAACACCCATTTTTTGCATGTGAGAAACCAGTCATGTACTCCTGCTTACTCATGGGCTGCGTCTGAAATCGGTTACTCTCTTGAGTAGGTACTTATTTTGAATAAGTAATTACTTTGTGACTGCTAAAAAAGTTTGTTCTATATACTATGATTGTGTGTAGTATGAATGTAATCTGGACGTACTACATTCGCCATGTTTACATTATCATGTGACTTACCAGCGGCAGTTGCGTCGCTTCACTGCCATTCACAAATCCTCACCCGTGGCCTCATGGGATAGTCAAGAGTCCATCATATGCACACTTCAGAATCTCGCTGGAAGTAATAGGTCATCCGGTTACTTTTTGCCTAAATTCGGACATACTTTTTCGCCTGCTATATAGTAGGAAGTATGCAATTTCGGCCTTTTGGCCTTTTCAGAAGGATGTGCAGAGCTGTAGGTGCTTCACACAGCTTGGAACAGCACAACTTTGACGGACTTTTACAGTTTATTTATAATAAGAAGAATTATTATGGTATTTTATTGTATTTTTTGTTTAATATATCATAATTGCTCCTTGTTTCACCTCTACTGTCTTCAAGTTTCAGTTGTCTGAAAGGATTTCATAAGCCGTTCTTCCAGTTTAATGTCAATAGATGGTGTTTTTTGACTGGGAAGGAAGTTTTCAGTGTTGAAACATACAGTGTGCTTTCATAAAGGAAAATTGGATTTCTCGTTATATGACCTCCTCACTTCTGCTCTTCTTTTGTCTTCTTTCAGTTGATTAATGTTGCCATGAACTTTAATATCATGGTGAGCATCTGCTCTTTCTCTCTCTCCGTCAGTGCCTGTGTGGGGGCCAGGGATCCGTATTGCGGCTGGGATCTGGTGCTGAAGAAATGCACCACCCTGGAAGAGAGCGTCAGCATGAGCCAATGGGAGCAGAGCATCACACTGTGTCCTGTGAGTATCCAGAATGCACTTCAATCATTCACGCAGTGCCTTAGCCCTCAAAGCCAAATGTTTTGTTTTTTTCATATCGAGACTCTTGATGCTGATCCAGTCTGTCGTTGAAGAACAGTGACAAATGTGGCTGCTTCAACCGTAACGTCTGTCTTGCAAGATCAACTTTTTTTCTCTCATAACAGCAGACACCCTTAGAGGAGTTTTATAACAATGTTGGGGAAACATTGTAGGTGCTGAGACAATGCAGATCTGATCTTGCTGCTTTTGCAGGAAAACTAACTTTTTATCCCTCTGTACTCAAAAAGAACATTTAAGGCCAACTGCGCATGTGCACAAGGAAACAAAGCGCAGCACAAATTGCTGTCAGCCATGGTTCTTTTGAGTGGCGTTCTTTGGTAACTTGGTTTCATATTTCCACACTCCTTTGTGCTGACATGTGCCCCTGCCTGAGGCCTCCCAGCCTGTAGATCACTCCCAGAATGCTTTGTCCAATCCATCAGGTCTCTCCCATTTACAGTGGCTCTGAAAATATTTGGACACTTATTCTTCACGTGGTTTCATGTTCTAAAGTTTACATGCAGCCTTCTGTGAGATACCACAGCTCTGAAAACACAATCCACACACACATCTGTAGACACGCATACTATATACTATATCAGGCATTTTTTTCTCACAGGGTCTTTAGGTGAGAGACCTTGTAGCTGTAGCTGAGAAATGACATTTTGTGTAATAGCAAGTTGCCTCCCACACTGCCTGGAGAAAGCAGCATGGAATTGTTGAACACGCACAGGGAAGTGCAAAAGTGTGGGAGGCTTCGCTCTCAGACTCACTAGAATGCAAGATTTAGTATTGATTTAGTTTCACACATGTTGTTTAAACATATTGGTTACACATTTTGAGGTTCAGATTTCCTTTGTTGTTGAAAACCAAAATCAAAAATGTGCCCCAAAAAGGTTAAGCCGTGATGTTCATGTGGAAGATGCAGGTTCGAATCTTGCCTTCAAAATATTGGAGAATTACATGATGCCAATTTTTTGTGTCATTTTATTTCCCAATAAAATTGTCTCATACAATACACAAAATGACTATAATAAACCTCTTTTTTTTGGACTGTAACTGCCCTAATATCGTATTATAAAAGTACCAAAAAAAATCTGAATTTCTTTAAAAAAAATTAAAAGTAATAAAAAGGCTGAAAAAATGTTTTAGTATTTCTTTCTTTTTTTTTAAGTTTAAAACTATGGGGGTTTGATATAGTTTTGTTTTAAAATGTTAATCTTGTGTCAAGGTTAGTAAGTTTCTAAAATATATCAGATAATTCAACCATCTGTTGACTTAGCCGAAATAGTTCAGGTTGTCAAATGTGATATTCAATATGAAATTTGATATATACTATTCATGATTCAAAAAGATAAAATGACTGCATATGATTGCAAAATGATGCCATTGTCCTTTGACCTATCATTTTTTGACCTATCAAAAAAACAACCACCACCAAAACCATTTACTTAGTTAATCAAATGAAATTCAACCATGAGGAACAACTGTTTTTGTGCTTGTATCACTCACACTTACAGGGCATCCCACTCATCTGACCTAATCCTTTTGGATACTAGATAGCAAGGAATCTTGTATATTTGTCCACGGGGTGTGATTGTGTCCAGGTGTCTGAGGTTGAGTGAAAGGTCTAAAATGACTTTAGTAGCAGAGCACATTAAGTCTAGATGGAGATATACTTCATTCAGAAAGCCCATCTGGAGGCTGACACAGTATGGAAATAAACAAAGAACCACATTTGTTTTCTCTGGGGAAAAAAACCCCCGTCAACTCACTGTATCATCCCCGTCTTAAAATTGGCAGAAACCCCATCTATATTTAAAGGAAAAACGAGGCCTTTGAAAATGAGGTTTGTTTTTACTTTTCCACCGCATTGGAAATGTGACTCTCTTATGCGTTCGGTACACAAAGAGCACAGACAATTTCTCTCCACACCGAGGTTCATTTATTCTTCTCTATTCATAATGCAACGACAATCTTTTCCACAGAACTCATCGTGTCTTATGCGTTAGACAACATTACCTTCTCCTTTTGTTCACAAAATATGATGTCCTGTATCTGATACCTCAGATGTTAATAACCAGAGTGCAATAACAATATTACATTAGCTATTCATTACTGCATTCTCATATAATGCCTCAAATGAAAATATTTGCTTATTGTAAAGTGGGTTCATTTTTCAAACAGGAGCCTGTGATATTTTCAGCTATCACAAATCTAATATGCTGAAAGCTACAGTATATTTTAGTTTGGATTTATCTAATAACTGGCAAATGTGACCTTATCTGCACATTCTGCAGTAATAATTCATTTTCAATCATATTTTGTTTACTTGTTTCTGTTCCCATTTACAATTTATGTGCTTTCTTTCTTTTGTGTGTGTTATATTTGCGTGTGTGTATATGTCTAGGTGAGGAATGTGACTGTGGATGGTCATTTTGGAGCCTGGTCGGGATGGAAAGCGTGTAGTCATAGCGATGGCGGCAGTGTTGGTTCATGCCAGTGTCGGACTCGAGCCTGTGACAGCCCGAGCCCTCAGTGTGGAGGGCAACCGTGCCAAGGAATCAGTGTTGAGGTGGCAAACTGCTCCAGGTATACAACGTCCTACATATGTACATACAAAGACTGAAGCACAAACAGGAAGTTACTCTTTAAAAAGCATAACAGATAATGTTTATTATGGAAGCTTGTTTCCACTTCAAAATAAAAAAATATAACAGTATTATTTTGTGATAATTGCAATTTTATGTCACAATGTAACTTTATATCTTATAGTTTCAACTTTATTTGTCTACATATAACACTTGCAACCTTATGTCTCACCATTTTTACTTTATTTCGACAATATCTCACAATTATATTTATATAATATATTGATATTTGTTGTTTTACATCTCACAATGTGACTTTTATATCTTGCAATTGCGGATTTATTTCCCTCAATTGCAAGTTTATTGTAATGTGATTTTATATCTCGCAATTGCGACTTGATTTCTTGTTATTGTGAATTTAAATTGGCGATTTCATATGACAATTGCTACTTTAACACACTGTGACTATATTTTTTCAATTGTGCCTTGATTTTTATTATAATTGTCATTTTGTCATTTCACATTTCTGATTTTATATCTCTCAATTGCAACTTTGATTCTTGTAATTGCAACTTTATATCTCACAATGGGACTTTTTGTCTTGCGATTACAACTTGAATTCTGGTAATTGTTATTGTAAATATTACAGATGTAATTTAATATATCACAATTCATATATTGTGACTATCACATAATTTCGACTTAATATCTCAAATTTACAACTCATCGCTGTTGGGCGGAAACGCATCTCCTAAAACGCTACTTTTCAGGAAATAGAAAAACACTCTATTTTTTTAATAATTAAACTCTGCATTATCAAAATAGATATTGTGGCTT
This sequence comes from Rhinichthys klamathensis goyatoka, assembly GCF_029890125.1. Classification (NCBI taxonomy): domain Eukaryota; kingdom Metazoa; phylum Chordata; class Actinopteri; order Cypriniformes; family Leuciscidae; genus Rhinichthys; species Rhinichthys klamathensis. The sequence goes on along the minus strand of NW_026606648.1, from coordinate 453,678 downwards.
TATATGTGGTCAGACACTTGGATGTGTCATTAGATTATTAACATTTTACCAAATTAAACTCAAATGGACCTAAGAAGTTTTTGCGAATAGCGAATATCAGAGAATGTCGGACATGTGTTTTGTTTGTCATTAGAACGACCGCATCGGAGGCAGAACGTGCATCACGTTACGTTTCATCAACTTACAGGTTATTACATTTATTTTAGCTATGTGGGTGCTTGGCTATGTATTCGATGACTGTACTTATTCAAAGAACCAGTTCTTTATTTACAATTGCATTGCAAACAAGCAGAAACGGTCAAAACTGCGTGAGCCACTTTATTCGGAAAAGAGGTGAGTGGGAGTTATGAGGTTTTACTGACAGTTTGGGGATCCTTAAATATTTGTAAAACCCACTGACAGACGTAAAGGGTGACCAACAGTAATGATATATAGAAAGAAATTAAAATGACAAAATAAGGAGTTTCAACATTTACTAATACTTTATTAAAATCTTGTTAACATTAGTTAATGCACTGTGAACTAACATGAACAAACAATGAACAGCTGGATTTGTATTAACTAACGTTAACAAAGATTAACAAAAACAGTAACAAATGTATTGCTCATGGTTAGTTCATGTTAGTTATTAATACATTAATTAATGTTTAATAAATGAACCTTATTGTAAAGTGTTACCGTGATTTTATATATATCGGAATTGTGACTTGATTTATTGTCATTTTTATTTCAAATATGACATTTTCTCCAAATTGGAAAGCTTATTTTTAACTATTTTTTTTATTTGACAATTTCCTGTTTTAGTGGAATTTCCTCTGAAGTGCAAATACCATACCATGAAAGAGCTGTATCTGACACACCAAAGTTGCTGTGTGATTCTGAGCTAAATTGTTTCATACAACTTTTTTGTTTCCATTTCGCAGTGCTTCATTGTAAACAGGCTTAGAATGGCCTTAACTAAGATCCTTAGTTAACAAACTGAAGGTCAGATTATAGCAGCCAGCTGTGCCAGCGTTTGATTAGTGATAATTAGTGATTACTGCTGTAATGTATCCATCCTCAGAAACGGGGCATGGACGCCATGGACGGCCTGGGCTCCTTGCAGCACCAGCTGTGGGATCGGATTCCAAGTTCGACAGCGTTCCTGTAGCAATCCCACTCCCCGCCACGGAGGACGCGTTTGTGTGGGCCAGAACCGTGAAGAGAGGTAAAGGAAAAGCAAGATAGCTCATTGCATATGCAGATTTACTCATTTTATTTTATCATTTTTTATTTTTGGGGAATTTACATTCAAAATCCACTTAGCTCAGAAATGTGAGGGGGCACGTGCCTGTTTGAAAGGGCATGACGCTTCTTTTGTTTGTTCCTTTCATTCTCACCTGCTGCATGTGCAATTGCTGCTGTGATTTCATGGCACTTGACAATAATGAATGATTATAGGCAGCTCATTTCATTGCTTTTTTATTACTCATCTTATTATGCAATGTGTATCTGTAGAAAGCTTGTTAGTGCATAACTATCAGCACACAAACCAAATGTTTGAATGGAGGAGTGAAAGAGGTTCTTCTTTATCTGCTCCATAATTTGCGTGACTGACATCCAATTAAAAATAAACATGCTAAGGCTTTTTAATTACAGGGACTGCGACCACAGACTCCACACACACACACACACACACACTCAAACACTGTAGGTATGATGCAGCGCTGTTTAATCATGGCAGAATTATGTTTAAACTACGCTGCCCTGAGAATGTGTGAGGTTTCTAAGCAACAGTGCATTGCAGCTGAAAAATTAGACCTGAAGTGGAGGGATGAAGAGTAGATGAGAGAGGCGTCTGTTTAAAACCGTTATGGTCCCTCCATTCAAGGTGCCAACTTCCCCCGACTCTCACTTTTTTCTTCAAACATTTTTATCCATATTCCCACGTTGAAAACATTATTGTGCTAATTCCCCGAAACTCAACGGATCCTCTGACAGGAAATAAAAACACGATGAAATGGAAATGAGCTCTAATATCTAAGTTGTTTCTCCTAGACAGTGGTTATCAACTGGTTTTGTTTCAGGAACCAAGTGGCGACCAACAATATCAAACAAATTGGTAAACAAAAGTAAACGAAACATGACAGTTTTGTTTACTTTTGTATAGTAAACCATTTCGTTTTAACCTTAAAATCAATTGAAATTAGTAACCTTAAAATCAGAGCCGGACAGTAACGGAGTACATTTACTTGAGTACAGTACTTAAGTACAATTTTGAGGGATCTGTACTTTACTCGAGTATCATTTTTGGGGAGTACTCATGACTTTACTCAAGTACATTTGAGAGGCAAATATTGTACTCTTTACTCCAATACATTTCTATCCATAACCGTGAGTACCCGAGTAAAATAAAAAAACAGTAAAAAAAAAAGAAAAATCTCGGACACCCTCAATTTGTTGTTTCCCTCTCAAACGTGATTGGATTGTGCAGGCGCCACTGATTGGGACAGCCTATCAGCAATCACTTTCAGCTTTCCGCCAAAGTCAACTCCATGGTCAGATTTTATATTACACATTAATGTAAGCCAAGCATTTGGTTTGATGTTCTTGAGTATGTGGTGTGTTTAACACAGATGTGGCAGTGGCATAGCCACGAGGGATTTCTGATTTTCTTAATAAAAAAAACTTTAGGAGGCAAAATATATTTTTACTGATTATGTGAATTACACTGCGCAAACCAAAGTAGGCTACTACCCAGCGAATGAAGAAGGGTTGGCGCTCAGTCTCCACAGTACATAAAATATTAATTTTGTTTTATTTTATTTTTCGGGTTTGCATTTATGAGGAAAAAACAATGTTATGGACGTGTTCTCCGTTACGGACGTGAGCGCTCTGAAAGCGGCATAAAAAATGCTTTAAAACTTTCACAGAGACATCAAACAGAAAACACAAAACCTTTCTTTAACCTGAATTTTGTTTTGCATTAATTGTATCTTAATTTTAATCAAGGTTTCATCAACCAATTGCCTGGGTTTAATAAATAAGAAGTAAATAGCAGACGATAGATAAGAAACGGAGGCGCCGGACGTGAACTGGATCTCGTCTCATAAATGAACCGAAACACAGTGTATAAGGTAGCCTACTTGCCTCTCACAGACATGTCTACTTTTAAACAGAAAAATTCAAAACGAAAGAAAACAGACTACAGACTGCTCTCTGCTTATGTAATCCGTATGAAATGTGCATTTCTCTCTGGCGCGTTCACTGCTGAAGATCGCGAGTCAGCATCGTCAACTTCATCTAGCCGACACTGACAAAGAAAACACTTGTTTATTAACAAGTGTTTATTAATAAACAATTAAAATATCTCCTTGCTATATTTTACATATTCATAATCATTCCTTTTGCCGGTTCTTTGTGACAGCTTTTAGGTGCTTTATTGGCAGCGCCACCCTTACATGTGGTGTGTGTGTGTGTGTGTGTTGTCCCCGCATTTAAGATGGGACCCCCCAAAAATTTAATTAAATTAAATAAAGCAACATGGTAAAAAGATGAAAATGACTTGATTTTACTTTCAATTCCTTTTACATTCTCCAAGGTATTAACATTAAAATTTTTCATAACTCCATGTAGGACGTTTCTGTGCATAAATGTAAGCACTGTGGCAGTAGATTAGTAATGCAATATTTAGAAAATTTACTCTTGTACTCTTGATACTCAAGTACTTTTAAAAACAAGTACTTTAGTACTTTTACTTAAGTAGACATCTGACTGTAGTACTTTTACTTGTACTTGAGTAAAATTTAGCAAGGGGTATCTGTACTTTTACTCAAGTAACAAAGCTCTGTACTCTGTCCGCCTCTGCTTAAAATGAAAAACATTAAAATATTAGAAACATAGGCCCAAATATATGCAAAATTATTAACAATTTTGAAAATGTACAGCACTGTGCACAGTAGAAAAGTTGGGGCTTAGTATTTATATTAAATTTTTTTTTATAAAGTCAATTCTTTTATTCAGCAAGGATATATTAAAATGGCCAAAAATGACAGTAAAGATTTTTACTGTTACAACTTTTTTTTTCTTCGAACTTTCTATTAATCAAAGAATCCTCAAAAAATATGAAGCAGCACAACTGTTTTCAACATTGATAATTATAAGAAAAGTTTCTTGATCAATCAGCATATTAAAACGATTTCTGAATTCCTAAAAATGCCTAAGTTATGCATGATTAAAAATAAATACATTATTTTAATATTAATCTTTTTTATTTTAGAGGGATTTTGAAAATATGACAAACTGAGCTTGGGTTTGCCAAGATACTAAAGTCTGCAATCTCATTGGAAAAAGTTATGGAATTCACCCAAGCTCATGGGGGAAAAAAAATCTTGTTTATTTCAAAATGTCCATTTTAGGAGAAACTTCTGTTCTGAGACAAAGTTGATACCTATGTGTTTCATTTAAGTGTTTTGACCTGTGAAAGAGCTAGAGCAACTGCTGAGCAATAACATTTTCGGGACAGAACGTGCATGCAGCTTGCTTTTGAGTCGCCATAGAAACACTGACATGGGCTTAAAACACGAAGAAGGCTTGCAGATTGGTATTTTTTTCTGCAGGTGACTGTGAAGCAGAGGATTTTTGCCACTTCTTGCATTTTCCATCTCCTGCCCCCCGCTTACACTCTTTATCCAAGGCGCCGGGGCACTTGATGCCCTTAGGTGTCTGAACATAAAGGCTGTGAATAATCAGCAGAAAAAGTTCTGGTGCAAGCTTTGAGTTTGGATCCAGTCTAGCTAGTCCACAAGCCCTTGCAAGTTTTTCACACCACCCATCCACTTTAATACAACACCTCGGCCAGCCCAACGGTGCATAATGGCTGTGAAAACATATCCGGGGAGCGCGTCATGCCCTCAGTTTTCATTTAAGGTTGAAGGGAGCTGAATTAATGGCTCAGATGTGCTTTGTCATTCCCTTTAGCAGGACGCTGCTTTGGACCGAAATAAGAAAGCAACATTCCTGTTTTTGTTTCCACTTGGACTGCTGCAAATTCTCTATAGTTTGGGGTCTTTTATCTGATATTGAAAGAAGTTTGGATTCACTTGTTAGTACTGTGGGGAACTTTTTTCTTTGTGTCCTGCTCAGCCAATGGGCATCTGTTCAGAGTTATTCAGCTCATATGTACAGTCACACTTTATTCCCTGTTCGCCGGACTGCTGCCAGATGGCAAAGTCTTCAGCACACCGCTCCGCTGTGGCTCGGTCACCATGAGATGTCCTCCATGAGGGTTAGAGAAAGAGAGAGAGAGGGAGTTAAAGTAAAATTAAAGTAATGGTATTAGTTAAAGTAATACTAAAGTCAAATATGTATATTCTATCATCATTTTCTCTTTCTGACTCATCATGCATGAATCAGTTATCACCACTTCTCTAATGAATTCCCACTTTGATCACTTGATTTAAAAAACACATATCATGTACAGTTTTTGATGTATTCATATTTAGTAAAACACATATCAGTTACATGATGGGTTTTAACTTCATTCAGGATATTTTGGGTAACTGCACAACTGACAGATAACTTTGAGCGCACCACCAACGGTGTGTGTGTAACCATAGCGACAAAACGACCAACTTTCGGATCCTGCATTTAAGCTTATAATTTCGTTTTTAAAAATATAATTATGTATTTAAAAGTTGCAGAATGGATTCATTTGGAGACTTTGAAATCGGCAGAGATAGGCAGGCAATGCAAAACAAAATCTTACAAGTTATTGCTTAGCTTCAACAACACTAGTCTGTTTTTTTCCCCTCCGGTCTCGACTTGGTCTCGGTCTTGGTCTGTCTTGGTCTTGTCTTGGTCTCGATACCCTCTGGTCTTGGTAGTGTCTTGGTCTCGGTTTAGGCGGTCTTGACTACAAGTCTACTGGTTGCTAATGCTGGCAAAATTCAGCTTTACGCTCTCAGAAATAAATTAAGTTTTAAAATATTCATTTTTGACAGTCTCAGGTCATGCAACCTGAGAACTTAGAGGTCCCTGATAGTGGCCCGGTCCATAATCCAGCCCTGGTCCAAAGGCATATAGGCACTTGGTGTCTGTAAACGCAGAACCAGCAACTTCCATCCATTTGTGCTCAGAAACTCTCCAAAACAAGACAGAACGCCTGAAGGCAAAGAACTGTTGTTGCAACACTCCAATACTTTGTTCTGCCTGAAATCCATTTGATAAATGAATGTGTTTTTTTACAGGCTCCCTCATTCTTTTCATACACCATCTCAAATGTGCTATTAATTACCACTTTTTTCTTTTTCTTTTGATCGTTTGTTTCTTTCTCCTTTTTTTTGTGCCAGAGCAGGGGCAAACTTGTTAAACTTAGCAAATCCGATTTGAATGAACACTATTTGCATATGCAAATTGGCAGTGGGTTTCCTTTGGCTATAAATCTTTCTTATATGAATGTCTCAACTTTTTTATTGCCCGCTAGATCATTCACAACAAGTTGCCGGGATCAATCGTTTTCCAATGGGGATGTGTACTCCTTCCTATTTTTAAATGCTTTTTCTTTTTCTTATTTGAATCTGATTATATTGTCTTATTTTCTAATTTGCACATATGCACAGATCATCAGACATCTTTGTTGAAGAAAGCGTTTGCACTTTTAATAAGGTGCAATCTACAACAAGCATAATTTACATTGAAAGGAGGTGTTTTGTAGTGAAAAGAATGACAATGACTTAAATACTCCTACAGGGTATTTTTGTTGTATTGAGAGTTTGAGTCTTAAGTAGATCTCTATGCACAGTCTGTCTATAAGCCATTTGTTCTTCATCCAAGTGCTAAATCCCCACTTTTACAAAGCTACATTCTCGAGATTGGTAGTGATGTATGATTTGCTACTTGTTTGAATGCTGTCAGTTTCGCAAATATAATGTAATTTAATTGGATGTCATGTCTTGACCTTTTATGGCATTTTGCCTGTTATAAATACATGCTTGGTTTTAATGTTATTTTAAGGTGGGGTAGGTTTAATTTCAATTAAATGAACTGCACAACTCGTACACGTACCCCCTTTATCACCTCACGTACCCCAGTTTGGGAACCACTGACATAGGGTTGCCGTGATTTTGCGAAGTAAGACATGTTCCTGGATCAACATCTTTAGTCCTAATATCCCTACCCCTAAACCTAAACCTACCCATAACTTACACCTAAAATCAGAGGGAAATTATAAGTTATTAAGAATGGTGTAGAAGCCCCTAACCCTTGTTGTAAGTCTAATCTTGACATTAACTGTAAACCGGTTCCTCAAATCTGATAGGTTGATTGAAATGTTGTTCCAGGATCAACAAGGATGTATATAAGGCTTAAATAAGGTTTGCTGGTTTCTGATTTCTGTTACATTTCTAAACAATGCAATATTTTCATTGCGACGTTCATGAATGTCTTAAAATAATGCACAATGCACAGAACAACATCTGTACTCATTTTATTCTTTTTTGAAGTCATCACAGGCTCAGGATGTTTGAGGTCATTTTTGTTCTGATTATGACCATATCTTCAAAAGGAAACTGACTTCATTTATACTTTGCTTCCTTTCAAAGATCCACTGATTGCAGTGAGACCACATGAGAGCTGGAATGATTGACTGTGTGTGTCCAATCATCATGCTTTATACCAATTACAACTACCTTTCAATTACAACTACTTGTACAACCCACGTGTCTGGGTTTGCAAGTGGACAGACGGGCCCAGAAAACCTCCTCTCGCTCTGCCTGCAGACCTCATTTAGATAAGACACAGGTCCATCATTGCTCATTACAAACCTAGGCATTTCCTTCCCTTGGAGACCTACACATCTGCTAGCCAGTCATTATTGCATGTTTGCATTTCCTACATGTTGAATTAAACAAATTTTTCTTGATTCCTTGTAAACCTCTGATGCACTTTATTTCGATAATCAACTTTAGACATACTAACTAAGTAACTTTGCAACTATACTGTATATCAACTACTGTAATGCTCATTCATTTGCAACTACTGTATATATCAACTAACTCGGAGAATGTTGCCGATATTAAGCAGACAGTGTACTAATACTATAATGACTGATAGTTGACATGCAGTTGCAAAGTTACACAAAAGATTGGAAATTGTTATTTTGAAGTAAAACTATTTGTGATCTAATAGTTTGTGCGTCAGAGGATTCATATTTTATTATAAAGGCCAATGTTTTTATACATAATCAGAATGGGTGAAAAACTGGGAGATGGGTTTGTGAAAAAAAATCTTTATTTGCATATTGAGATGTTTGTTTTAATCTTTCTTAGATATTGCAATGAGCACCTGCCCTGCCCCCCGCATGTCTATTGGTCAGCATGGTCTCCATGGGAACGCTGCACAGTTCCATGTGGCGGTGGGATCCAGTCGCGACGACGAACGTGCGAGAACGGAAACGAATGCCCTGGATGCAGCATTGTATGTCACATTCATTTTACTTCTCAGCTTGTTTATGAGACCTTGAACTGAGCACCTCAGGAAATGGAAAGTGTGTGTTCGGTGCTTATAAATAGGTTCCATTGCTACAATATTACAAGAACTAAGAGTATAAGCATCATGGACTACCCTATGGTGCGCATAATATCTTAATCATTTGTATCATATATTTAAGTTGCATGGTACGTATCATGCAACATAGTGTTGACAGCAACATAGTGTTGGCCCAGATCCGGCCCATATCTGGGCCGTGTGGAATTCTAGCGTACCAGATGTGGGCCAGATCTGGGCCAACACTATGTTGCTGTTGGGTATAGGCAAAAAGTGTCTTAAACAGTGCACAAGTTGCACCTATTGCAAGCTTTTTTCTATGGAACTATATCTAAACCAACACTACTATTCAGAAGTTTGGGGTTAAACTTTTGTGACAGAAATTAATACAAGGATGCATTAAATTGCTTAAAAGTGACAGTAAATACTTATTTTGTTGCAAAAATTATTTCAAATAAATGCTGTTCTTACCTAAAAATCCTAATAAAAAAATGTATCATGGTTTCCACAAACATTTTAAGCAACACAACTGTTTTCAACATAATGATAATAATAAGAACTGTCTCCTAAGCACTAAAACAGCATATTCAAATGATGTCTGAAGGATCATTTGAGACACTGAAGACTGGAGTAAAGGTGCTGAAATTTCAGCTTTGTCATCAGAGGAATAAATAATATTTTAGAATATATTAAAATACAAAAAAGTTATTTTAAATTGTAATAATTTTTCACAATATTACTGTATTTTTGATCTAATAAATGCAGGCTTGGTGAGCATAAAATACATTTTTCAAAACTTAAAAAATCTTACCATCCCCAAACCTTTGAACAGTAGTACATGCTCTAACAGTCAAGAGCATTTTACAATCCTAAAATACATATCCTCCTTTGGAAAGCTGGGAGGAACTTGCCGTGTGTGTTAGCCTTGCTAGAGTACGCTGGGATTTTCCAGGTATGAGCAAGCTGGGATATTCTTACTCCACTTTTAAACCAGTCACTCTCTCACTGCTAGTTTAGAATAAGTCCTGCTCACATGACCACGTTTCTCTTTCCATGCCATTCGTGGAAGTGGTTTGAATGATTTAAAGAATCTGGCACAGCTTTGAATACTTCATTTGCTATTTAAACTGTTTTATAAGAAATAGTAACATCTGTCCAGTTATACAAATCAAGGCTGTCAACCTTTTTACGATCTTCGCCACTTGATCAATGGCACTATGGCTTAAGAGAAAGTCCAGACGTTCCTGTAAATCTTAATGATAAAGCTCTGTCGTTTTAGCCTCAAGGTCAGCTGCCTCAGATCCATCACCATGTAGACGACACCAAACACACCAAAGCATCATAGGAATGCCACAGAGCGTTCATGTTGATGTATATAATTATGTATGTGTGTGGGTACCAGGGTGGTGCGTTGCCTGATTTGGATTTTTGTGCTATTTTTGTGCCCTGTGAACACGAAGTTACATATCTGTTGAGCTGCTGATCTACTCAAAGAGGTAATACTGAGAACAGATGCTTTAAAAAGTAAGCTTCATATTATTTTCTTTTACTGATGATTGCCAGACTTTGGCATGGGCCATACGTGCAAACAGCTGTTAATCGTTTTATGAAAAATGTCCCTATGAAATACTAGTTGGTGGTTGTTTTGTCAGACACAATAAAAACATGATGTGTCATTCAGCTGGTAATTTTACACGGAGATCGTTTGTCACAGTGGTTGTTGTAACCTCTCTCTAATGATAGTGATAAAGCTCACAAGAATGTTGCCAGATGTCAAAGTAGACAGAAAATTAATAATGAGTACCTGGAAACCCTTAATTGGTTGTCTGTTTGTGAGATCCTTCATATGTTCAGTGTAATTATGCTCTGATAATAAGACTCAGATATTACCATCACTTTGTCTTAGGGCAAGTGTATTTTCAGAATCAACACAGCTGAAATCTGTGACAGGCTTGAATCTGTGAAGTACACTGTTCAGTGTAAGGATTTATTCTCTCTTTCTTAGTGTTAATTAGGAATGTTTTGTGTAATGGAAAAAAATAAGAAGGTGTCTTATACCAAAAATATACTCTTCTCAGAGTGTACATAATGTCAGCCAACACACACAAGTGTAAACAATACTACTCTTTTCTTCTATCCACTTTGAACCCACCAGCCTTGCCAATTTATGCATTCAAGCGAAGGATACGACAAACTGGCGATTTATCTCAAAATGCCCACCTTGAAGAGTATCTATGGAAACGTAGTCGGTAATGGCTTAAAGTGAACATAAACAGTAGAGAAAGACAACGCATATGTATCAGTATATTGGATCTGTGCATTAGTCTTAAAGTGACAGCAGCCTGATATTCCTGCTGCTGTCTGTTTTTAATGTTAATCAAACAAACCATAAAAGACAAAGAAATCACTCACTGATCTTCACTGAATACATTTTTGCAACTTTAATAAGGATTAACCTTTATTAAATTTGCACAGTGAAGATTATATGCAGTGTTGTTTTTAAATTTGATTACTTAATTCAATTTCTGTACCTGAAAAACTTGAAAAGCCCTGATTATTTCATTATTTCATTGCTTAAAGTTTGATTATTTGTTCTTGTTCTCCAAGGCCTCTTTTTGGATGGTTTGTCCAAATAGCATGGTCATTTGCGCAATTATTCTGATTCAGTCACTCAAAATGCACTCAAAAAGTACACACACTGTATAATAGATTGCACAAGCAAAAAAGTATAGTTCATTTCTTATCAAGGCCGTGGTGTACCTTGTGTGCGAGTGTGTAGTTCAGGGCCTCAGAAGTTTTATCTCTTATGATCACATTTGGACGGTCCTCCGAGAGTTCTAGAGTTTATTAATTTCTTCTGAATATATTTCAAACTACTACATAAAACCATCCACGACCCATAAAATCTCTGCATCCCATTTCTCTACGGTGACTGTGCAGCGTGGGTATTAATTTAACCGGTCGTAGAGAGACAAGTTTTCTCCAGGGAATTTGAACATTCCCAAATGACAGCATTTTTCATTACACCCCCTGAATAAGTGTATCATTCTCACTAGTCTTGCCTGACTGATTGTGTGCTTTTCTGTACTAATAATTGAGACTATTTGTCTTGGTGGTCCACTGTGGAACGGCCAGCTGACGTGTCTCAGGTGAACCGCTGGTAATGAATGCAATCAACGACACCTGTAATGGATTGAAGTTTGTTGTTTTCAGAAAAAAAACATACTAAAGGCTGCTATCTCTGTGGAGTCGGGGGCATATAGTGTCAAAGTTGGGAGCCGAAGAATGGCCAATTACGTTCCAACACACACATCCTTGCTGATACGCTGCATTTTTTTGTGTGGACACAAAGGATTGAGGATTGTGTGTATGTGCAAAGTGGATGTAATGATGTTAGAAAGCTCCAGAGAGCGCGGGTGGGATTACTCATTAGTCAGCAGATGCCTAGACTGAACGGGGACTGGCAGAGCTTCATACAGGGCATCCCCTAATCCCTGCCTCCACTACCCATAATGCATTAGTGACGGATGAGAACTGTATGCAATACAGTAATTCTGAGGATGAAAAATATACTTGGGGAGTGCGAAGTCTGAAAAAGATGGAGAGAGAAGGGGGATAATGAATAGATTGTCGGCGGGAAAAACAAGAATGGAACAATAGAGAATTAGGGAAAGGAAGAGCCCGATAAAGTGAGATGGATGGAGAATTATAGAAATGAAAAACGTGAGCAGGATGAGTAATGATGGAGCGGAAAAAGGGAGTGGAAAAGAAAGCAAACAATCCGAGAGGCTGTATTATACACACGTAACATCATTATCGACGGGGAAACATGATTGATTTTGCTCGGTTTAGGTCGTGTCATGTTTTCACATTTCAGACATCACGGGAGGCCCGGTGCACAAGTATCAGGCTGCGTACATCAGTGTTAAATCACCATTATGATGTGCTGCACATATGTAGGCATTCGCCCAGCTGGTGAGAACATCTACCTCATTGAATCCAATGTAGCATCAGCACCGCAGCCCGATGTGTTTGAGTGCGTTCTGCTGCATTATCACTTTCACTTAATTCCCTCGAAAAAGAGATTTTTGCAGTCTTGCTTTGTAGCGAATGGAAGTTTATGAATTTTCTGATGGCTGCTTATAAGGTGTTTCATTGGAAACCAGAAAGACTATCAACATTTTTTTTTTTTTTTCACGGGCTGTTGAGGGAAGGTGTGATATTACTTTTCTAAGTGATCAGACTTCTAAGATCAGACAATTTCCTCTCCGATAATACTGAATTATAATCTATTTTAATCCACATTTGTATATTTTTATCATCATCATCATCATCATCATACTTTTATTGCAGACTCAAGGTTCAAATGTAAAAAACAAAAACAGAAAAAAAAAATATTTATATTTTTGTATATGTAATCTAATATTTGTGTGTGCGTGGTCCTGGTAAACCCTACATTGTGAGGACCAAATGCCCCAAGAAAAGATAGTTACCAGTAATTTTTGACCTTGTGGGAAGAAAAAAAATTGTCCCCATGAAGAAAACAGCTTATAGCCTAAATCACACAAGATTAGGTTAAGGGGATAGAATATACGGTTATAGTGTGTGTGTGTGTAGTGTGTACATGTTTTTCTATCCCGGTGGGGACTTAAACCTGAATGCACACAGACTCATGGGGACTCGTGTCACTGTGGGGACCTAAATTGAGGCTTATAAATCATACAGAATTATTTTTTTTGAAAATGTAAAAATGCGTTTGTGTGTGTGTTTAGTATATTCTTTCTTTATACTCCTTACTTTATACTTTATTTAAAGACTTGTACTTGTACTATAATTTATTGACCAGACTTAATGTTCTCCTAACAAGCAACAAAAGAGAAGAAAAAGTTGCAGAGGGACTCGAACCAGTAAAGTAACCACCAAACTGCACCCTAGCAACCACCCAAATTACCCCAGCAACCACCTACTGTAGTAACATGCCATATTTTTTTCATCATATTTATCTCTCAGAGTGAAGAAATAGTTCTAATATTTTAATGGCATGTTTACATAACTATTTATATGTATCGCAGCTTGTAGTTGTAGTTTGTTCATTTGTGGAGGCATCCAGACGTGGATAATGGTGCCTTGTAATTATTGAGTACCTCGTTTTGCTTTTGTGCTCTGAGAGAGTGCAGTCTACCGTTAACATTTCGCTATGCGTACTCACACAAATACAACACTAACACCCAACCCTCTTTTGTCTCTGAGAAAACATACTGCAAAAATCTCTGCATGGTAGAACCTTTCTAGCTGATGTGTTGATGCTCACTGAGATAAAAAAGTGTCGAGTCAGCTGATTTGATTTCGTAATATTTACCATCATTAAATATTAACAAGGAAAGTGTGAAAACAAAAGCAGGTGTTCAGAGCGCACTGTAAACAATGCCTAAACTTTTCCATATCTTTAACCTTGTCTATCTGCTCTTCATCCGTGGGAGAACGGAGGTGAAAAGAGACGAGTGGAGGGAGGGGAGGTGAGACAGACGTCTAAGCGCTTCACATCAGCTCTCCCTCCGTCTGACAGATTGACGGATGAACAAAAAGAACTTTTATCTTATTTTTCCAAGGTCTGGCAGTCATTCAAGGTCTATTAAGCATAAATAAATGCTGTGAGAATGGACACAGCTCCCCACTCCACCAAATGAACACATATGATTTACAGGAAATCTATAGCTCCTTGTTTCAGGACGATTTATTAAGGCGTCAGGACATGAATCTGACTGCCTCAAGTGCTAGACATTGGTATCAGAAGACGCTCTACATTATCATAAATCGAAGGATTCAAAGCTCACAACTGCTGGTACAGATCAAGGATACAGGCAGTGTGGATGTCATATCAATTATAGAAATGCAATAAAACAATCAGGAATTTAAGAGGTTAGATTTGTCCCCGCCGAACTAGGACGAGACGTTAGAACAGACAGCACAGCCGAAACTCATTTTAACTGTCCCATGCTAGTAGTGACAATTTTTGTCTTTTTGTCAGTCATTCGAGGTTCCATTCAAATCGAAATGTCATTTTAGCTTGTGTTGGATGTACTCCCTTATTTATTCCCTCATATTTCAGTTTTTTTTTTCTCCTTGAAGGCCATAAATTAAACTTGATCAATGACCTTTTCTGCCTGACTTGTTTGCGACTTGCCATGTTCAGCAGAGAGTGCGATGGACATATTTCATAGGCGCCTGCAAAATGGCAACAAATCACCAAAGCGACTTTCTCTGCATAAATGCTACATACAGTACATATATATATATATATATATACCCTCATGTCACGATTCGATACATATAACGATACTGAACTCATGATACGATATTATTGCGATACTCCAAGACATGATAAAAGGTTAACAAAAAATGTACTGTTGATTAAAATGCTAAATTTAATATTTAATTGTGGGTGTAAATGAATAGGCTTGGACTTGGTGCTGATAACCCAGTGCACAGGACAATGGTAACACCAGAATAAATATATTCATGATTCTGAAGCTGAAAATACAGAATTATTTTAGACGAATATGCTTACACTCTTTCACTGACTAGATATATTTAAAACAATGTAGGCCACTTTTTACTGGTAACATAGGACATTTGGCATTATCAGGACCCACAAATATTCCCCCATTGCATTATTATACATTATTCAACGTTATAGTAGTTTAATGTAGTACTGACACTAAAACTCTGAAAACTTTTTCTCATACAGTCATTTTTATTGTGGGTGAACTATCCACGATACATATTGTCACTATCCACGAATCCACGATAAATATTGTTGCATTTTTGTATTGTGATATATTGAGACACGATATATTGTTCAAATACAATCAAATAATATATTTTGTCGTTTTGTACAGGAATTCCAGTCCTGTAATACCCTCCCTTGCCCGGATCTAAAGAAGACCACTCCCTGGACACCATGGACGCCAGTGAATATCTCGGACAATGGCGGTCACTACGAGCAGCGCTTCAGGTACACCTGTAAGGCGAGAGTGCCGGAGCCCAACCTGCTGGAAGTAGGGAGACAGCGGATTGAGATGAGGTACTGCTCCAGCGACGGATCCACTGGATGCTCCACGGATGGTGAGATCTCATTCCGTCTCTCTTCCCTGCGATCCTTCATTTGTCACTCACCCTTTTCCTTTTCTCTGCTCTCATCTTGCTTTTTCTCCCTGTGTCTTTGATGAAGTGAGCCAGCAGTGACTTTGAGGCAAGACACTTGATCTATTTGTCAATCAGCGGAAAGACAACATGATGTGCTCTAGTGCTCCTCTCTTTCTCTCACTCTTTCTCTCTCTTTCTCTCATCTATGTGGGCTCACTACATCACATTTTGGAGTGTCTTCTTACCCGACACAAGTGCTCTTGGCTGCATTGTGCCTCCGGGAGACATGAGGAACATGCTTGTTAAGTCAAATCAGAGAATGTTATTTCTCTCAGTGGTTGGGGGGCTTCTTACATGTACTTAATTTGATTTCTCTTCCTCCCTGCATGTGTGCAGCTGCATTTGGGTTGCACATCTGTGAACTAGTTGTGGTTTGTGAACAAGCTGTTAACTGACGAGTTATGAGAGTCAAAGTGGCACAGAGGTATATAACGGAAATGCAGTGAAAACCCTGTAACAGTAAATTTTGTTTGCGAGTGATGTTTATAGACACTCATATTCTACAGTGAAGCTCTGATCTTCAACAGACGCTTACTAAGAGATGCCGCACACAAAGCTAATGACTAGAGCTTTTTTGGGGGGTATTTTCCATCTAACTAATTTCCATTTTGTTTTACGAGCGAATGGGCTAAAATGACAAAAGAAAGAACATTCACAGCCATAAAGAACAGCACAGCAACATTTCATTTGCCAATTTGTGGAAGTCATTTTGTTGCACTTGAATGCAAAAATGAGCATGAGATAATTCTTTACACACACACACACATACATACATACATACATACATAAATGCATACATTCATACATACACAAATGCATAGGTAATGTTTAGGGCTCTAGCATCGTTTACAGACTCTCATATGATTCATAAGTGCTGCATCAGTATAGAACATAAATATTAAGTGCCCAGCAAATCCATGATTAATTTCTGCATTTCAACCATTATTTAGCTTGAAGCACCCAGCTATAACGCTGCGTGGCCTGTCATGACAGATGTTTCTTCTAAGGGCTTTTGGACAGTTGTTAACTTACTGCATATCGTACCGAGGAGCCCTAGTCCCATAATCACCTCCACACTAAAGATGTGTGTTGATGTCAGTGAAGCCACAAGGGAAGATGACTTCTGAAACGAATGGGCTGCCACTTGGCCAAGATTTAGCCTCACGTCTCGGCGGGCCCATATCGATTTGAATCTGTAAGCCCCATGCCTGTGTGATAAACCACAGCATCTCATTGCATAGAGTTCATGTGGAAAAATATAAAGTGGTGGAATGAATGTGGTTACATCAAGGGTTCTAAACTTGCGATTCGCGATTAATGAGATTAATGGATTTTAAATGGGTATTAAAGGGATAGTTTGCCCAAATTTTCTCACCCTTATCTCGTTTCACACCTGTATGACTTTCTTAATTCTGTGGAACATAAAAGAAGATAATTTAAGAAATGATCTCAGTTTTTTGTCTTCTTACAATGGAAGTCAATGGTAAACAAAACAGTTTGGTTACCAACATTCTCCAAAATATCTTCTTTTATGTTTCAGAAAAGAAAGAAAGTCATACAGGTTTGAAGCAATGGAGACGTACAACAGTTCCCTTTCGTTGTCACTCCGAGTTCCGTCGGATGACGACGAATGGGGGGGTTTCGCTTAGAAGCCAATCAACTTCAAGTACTTCAAAACGAGCCAATGGCAAAGAAATGCCATGGGTCTGCGGAATTTGCATAGCGTAACTCCGCCTCACCTCGTGAGTATATAAGGAGAACGCTGGCAGCAAATAGGCATGTTTTCGCTTTGGAGCCAAGTTAATCCTTCGTTCCACAGCCATCTCTGTACTGTCAGTTCTTCAGACGAGCGAGATTCCCTGGTGTTGGTGTGACGGCGATCTCCGGCGAGCGCGCACTTCCTGCTTATCTGTCTGTGGTTTGACGGCGAGTGTGTGTCTCCCCGGGCGCTTCAACACAGTCAGTGTTTCTTTTCTCTCACAAAAGAGCTTGCACGTGGCACGTCTTTTTAAAGATGCCTCGCCCGTGCACTTCTGGTTGCGGTAGACTCGTTGCCGACTCTGATGGGCACGAGCGTTGCATAGTGTGTTTGGGCATTGATCACGCTAGAGCAGCGCTCGTGGATGACTCATGTTCTCTCTGTGGGAACATGACCATCGCAGCACTACGATCAAGACTCAGTGATCTCGCAAGAGTGAGAGCCCCCTCATCCACACCCCGATCTACTGACTCTAGAAATAGAGCTGGTACTTCGGCTGGTGGCCAGGGTGATCTGAGGGTGACGGTTTGGAACCAAGCGCCGACTATCAGTCCGTGCCCAGCCGCACCCTCTCCAGTGTTGCAACCCGTGAGTGCTCAGGGGATTCCGGCGGGACCATCTTCGGGTGCCCCGCGGGTTTCCTTTGGCGCTCCAGAGGAGGACACGATGTCTATCGCGGCATCACAAGGTGGGTCTGAGTCTGCTGGAAGTGAAGACTCATCACAGCTGCCACCTTCGGGTGTGAATACAGTTGTGCCAGAGTCTGATCCAGAGATGACGGCCATGCTGTCTCGAGCCGCCGCGAGCATCGGGTTAGAGTGGACCCCTCCGCCCTGCCCCGAGCGCTCGCGGCTGGATGATTGGTATTTGGGTCGGGCTGCGGATCCCCGTCCCCGTCAGGCCCCGATACCTTTCTTCCCGGACGTGCATGATGAAATCTCGAAGTCCTGGAAGACTCCCATGTCTTCCCGCGACCGCTCGATGATTTCATCCGCCTTTCCTCCCCTCGATGAGGCCGCTGCCCGTGGGTACACTGGGCTCCCCCCGGTTGAACGCTCTGTTGCGATGCAACTGTGTCCTCAGAGCGCTTCTTCTCGTGGTGAGCCTAAGCACCCATCCAAAGCCTGTAGGTACTCGTCTACACTAGTGGCGAAGTCCTACAGAGCTGCGGGACAGGCAGCCACCTCTTTGCATGCCATGGCCATTCTGCAGGTCTACCAGGCCCAGATGCTCAGGGACATGCACGAGGGCAGGACAGACCCAGGGCTCTTCAATGAGCTGCGCGCCGCCACCGACCTTGCTCTCCGAGCGACGAAGGTGACCGCACGCTCCCTGGGTTTGGTGATGTCCACAGCTGTGGTCCAGGAGAGACACCTATGGCTTAATCTTGCTGATATGCGAGATGCCGAGCGGTCCCGGCTGCTCGACACTCCCATATCACAAGATGGCCTTTTCGGCGGTGCAGTCGAGGACTTTGCCCAACAGTTCTCGACTGCTCAGAAACAGACTGAGGCTATCAAGCATATTCTGCCCCGACGGCCCGCTGCTGCCTCCACCCAGCCGACCGGGCAGAGTACTCAGTCTGTTCGCCGCCGAGGGCGCCCTCCTACGGCTCCCGCCCCTCCCGCCCGGCCCAAGCAGCAGCCTCCACCCGGGCCCGGTCGCGGAGGAAGCCGTAAGAAGGCGCCCCAGCCCTCTCCAGCCCCGCCCCCCGCTAAACGCCGGGCCAAGCGGCGCTCCTGAGACGGGCTGCTCAGAGATGATGTTCACTTCTCAGGAGATGGTAGCAGGACCACTCCTTCCCCCGGTGGAGGGCCGGGGGAGAATCTTTTGTTTTCCGCTCCCCGCTGCTCACCCACGGGTGGGCAGCACCCTAATGTGGTTAAAGAAAGAAGTGACACATTCATCTCTGAGCACACAGAGTTCTCGGACGACACGGTGCGCCGCCCCCGGGCCGTGCACCCCTCGTCCTCCTCTGTCCCAGAGCCGGATGACAGTGCGCGCCGTCCCCGGACCGTGCCGCTCTCATCCTCCTCTGTCGCCAGACCCCTGGCAGAGCAGACCCCCGTGGAACGTTCGTCCTTCCCTGGTCTGCTCTGTCAGGACGCGGTCAATGACTGTACCCCCACACCGGGCCGCTATGCCGTCCACGTCTGGGTCAGCCATACCGCCTCGCTGCTCCACCGACGGGAAGTCTGTGGTTCGGATGACCCCGCTGGTACAGTCCTTGGGAGCCTGGCTAGAGCTTCCCAACCTGTCCCGCTGGGTCGCACGAACGATCAGGCTCGGCTACGCGATTCAGTTCGCGCGGTCTCCTCCCCGCTTCAGGGGAGTCCGCTCCACTATGGTCGGTGGCAATGCCCCTATCATGAGAGCGGAGGTTGCTACCCTGCTGGCGAAGGGTGCGATCGAGACTGTCCCTCCAGCCGAAATGAAGACCGGCTTCTACAGCCCGTATTTCATTGTCCCGAAGAAAACCGGTGGGTTAGGGCCAATCCTGGACCTGCGCGTTCTGAACCGCTCCCTTCGCAGGCTGCCGTTCAAGATGCTCACCGCCAAACGCGTTTTCGAATGTGTGTGGCACCAGGATTGGTTTGCAGCGATCGACCTGAAGGACGCCTACTTTCATGTCTCCATCCTCCCTCGACACAGACCGTTCCTGCGGTTTGCTTTCGAGGGACAGGCATATCAGTACGCAGTTCTCCCATTCGGGCTAGCCCTGTCTCCTCGCGTCTTCACGAAGGTCGTCGAGGCAGCCCTTGTTCCCCTCCGGGAACACGGGGTTCGCATTCTGAACTATCTCGACGACTGGCTAATCCTAGCTCACTCTCGAGACCAGCTATGCGAACACAGGGACTTGGTGCTCCGCCATGTAGCTCGTCTGGGCCTTCGGGTCAACTGGGAGAAGAGCAAACTTTGCCCCGTGCAGAGGATCTCTTTTCTCGGTATGGAGATCGACTCGGTCGCCATGTCCGCGCAGCTTACGAGCGAGCGCGCGCAGTCACTGCTGACTTGCCTGAGACAGTTCGAGGGCAAGAGTGCGGTTCCACTGAAACTTTTTCAGAGGCTCCTGGGGCATATGGCATCCGCAGCCGTGGCAACACCGCTCGGATTACTTCATATGAGACCGCTTCAGCTTTGGCTTCGCGACCGAGTCCCGAGGTGGGCATGGCAACACGGCACTCTCCGAGTACCAGTTACTCCGACCTGCCGTCAGACCTTCACCCCGTGGTCGAACCTCAGTTTTCTACGGGCCGGTGTGCCCCTGGAACGAGCTTCCCGGCACGTTGTTGTAACAACAGATGCCTCCGCCACGGGCTGGGGTGCCATGTGCAATGGACGTGCTGCCGCGGGCTCCTGGACAGGACCCCACCGCCTTTGGCACGTCAATTGCCTCGAGTTGCTGGCTGTACAGCTCGCCCTGCGCCGCTTCCGAGCCGTGCTCTCGGGCCAGCATGTACTAGTCCGATCAGACAATACCGCGACTGTAGCGTACATCAACCGTCAAGGTGGTCTGCGCTCTCGCCGTATGTCGCAACTCGCCCGCCACCTCCTATTTTGGAGTCAGAAGCATCTGAGGTCGCTTCGTGCCATCTATATTCCAGGAGCTCTGAACTGTGCAGCCGACGAGCTCTCACGGTTTCAGCCCCTCCCGGGAGATTGGCGACTCCATCCCCAGTCGGTTCAGCTGATTTGGGACCAGTTCGGGGACGCACAGATAGATCTGTTTGCCTCTCACGACTCGACCCATTGCGCCCTGTATTATTCCCTGACCGAGGGCACGCTCGGCACGGATGCACTGGCGCACAGCTGGCCGCGGGGCCGCAAATATGCGTTTCCCCCAGTGAGCCTCCTTGCGCAGACCCTGCGCAAGGTCAGGGAGGACGAGGAGCAGGTCACCTTGGTAGCGCCGTACTGGCCCACCCGGACCTGGTTCTCCGAACTTGTACTCCTCGCGACAGCACCTCCTTGGCCCATACCTCTGAGGAAGGACCTACTTTCTCAGGGACGGGGCCCCCTATGGCACCCTCGTCCCGATCTTTGGAACCTCCATGTGTGGCTCCTGGACGGGACGAGGCAGGTTTGAGTACCCTACCACCAGCGGTGGTGGCTACCATCACTTCCGCTAGAGCGTCGTCCACGAGACACGTCTACGCGTTGAAGTGGAACCTCTTCGTCAACTGGTGCTCTTCTCACCGAGAAGACCCCCGGAGATGTTCGATCAACGTCGTGCTTTCCTTCCTTCAAGAGGGGTTGGAGCGAAGGCTGTCTCCCTCCACCCTCAAGGTCTATGTCGCCGCTATTGCCGCACAGCATGATCTTATAGAAGGTAAGTCGGTGGGGAAGCATGACCTGATCGTCAGGTTCCTGAGAGGAGCGAGGAGACTGAATCCTCCTCGCCCTCCTCTCGTACCCTCTTGGGACCTCGCAGTGGTCTTAACCGCCCTGCATAGTGCTCCCTTTGAGCCTTTACAGTCAGTCGAGCTTAACTTCCTGTCAATGAAGACGGCGCTTCTGACTGCATTGGCCTCCATCAAGAGGGTAGGGGACCTGCACGCATTCTCCGTTGACGAAGCGTGCCTGGAATTCGGGCCGGCGTACTCTCACGTGATCCTGAGACCCCGGCCTGGATATGTGCCCAAGGTTCCTACCACTCCCTTCCGGGACCAGGTGGTGAACCTGCTAGCGCTGCCCCGGGAGGAGGCAGACCCAGCCTTGGCACTGCTCTGTCCAGTACGTGCGCTCCGCATCTACGTAGACAGGACGCAGTGTTTCAGGACCTCAGACCAGCTCTTTGTCTGTTATGGTGGGAAGCTGAAGGGAAAGGCTCTCTCCAAGCAAAGGTTGTCTCACTGGATAGTGGACGCCATTGCTTTGGCATACCAGCAGCAAGGTCGACCGTGCCCCCTTGGTGTGACTGCCCACTCCACCCGGAGTGTGGCATCCTCTTGGGCTCTAGCGCATGGCGCCTCGCTAACAGACATCTGCAGAGCTGCAGGCTGGGCGACACCTAACACATTCGCCAGATTCTACAATCTCCGAGTGGAGCCTGTGTCCTCTCATGTACTCGCTTCAACCAGCTAGTACCGGACCCGCTCAGGTGTCTTCGCTTGCTCGCCATTCCACTCTACGGACTGGATACGTGCGATATTCTCCTCAGGTGAGCTTCTCCGAAAGCCCTGAGTTCCTCCAGCACTCCTGACGTCGGCGCCAGTGTCTCTTGCCTGCGCGTCGGCTAGGTGCCTCCCGTGTGCATGGTACCTCCCGGAGCTACCCCCACATGTGTATTCCCACTGTAAGCCTCTCTGAGCGTGTGTCTTTCCCTTGGCAAGCCACCTTGCCACCCCTGGGGTTGAAATATTCCACCTGCGGCTGGATACCCCAGTGATTCCCCATATGCATCCCTCGGGTCATATGTGTATTTCTAAGTCCCCCCCTCTGGGTTGGCAGTAATTGCATACTTCCCTAAGACCTGGGATATGCTCCCCAGTGTACCTTGGTATTCCTGTGTTAAATAGGAGTCCTTCGTCCGTGCTAGTCTCACGACAGGGATCTCAGATTTACGCAGGGCACTGGAAGACAGCTGGGAAGGTGGCGTGATTAGACTGGTATCCCCATTCGTCGTCATCCGACGGAACTCGGAGTGACAACGAAAGGGAACGTCTCGGTTACGGATGTAACCCTCGTTCCCTGAGTAGGGAACGGAGACGTTCCGTCTTCCTGCCACTTTCCGCTGTACCGCGGGGATCGCCTGAACTCAGGTTGGCTCCTCAGCGAAGAAACATGCCTATTTGCTGCCAGCGTTCTCCTTATATACTCACGAGGTGAGGCGGAGTTACGCTATGCAAATTCCGCAGACCCATGGCATTTCTTTGCCATTGGCTCGTTTTGAAGTACTTGAAGTTGATTGGCTTCTAAGCGAAACCCCCCCATTCGTCGTCATCCGACGGAACGTCTCCGTTCCCTACTCAGGGAACGAGGGTTACATCCGTAACCGAGACGTTCTGCAGTGGATTTATAGGTCATATTTTCATTGGTAAAAATCAGCAAAAACAGACAATATTGTGTCTAAAATATAACACAATATTAATTTCTTATTTATTGATCTGCACAACATAATGCTTTTTGACTTTCTCAGTTTGTGTAAATCTTCTTAGGGTTTAGAGTATTCATTTTCCCCCACATTCATTTCCCACATGTTTAGTACAATTATGTGGTTTTGTTTTATTAATGCAGTGTATACTTTTGTCTTGATATACCCCGAAAGAATGGAAGTGAAATGTGACAACATGCCCCATAGGTGGGGTACATTGTAACATGTGAAATGTTATCTAATCTAATCAAAAAAATATACAAGTCAAACCAAAATATTTTCTCAATAAAATACAATTATTAAATTTTTCATATAAAATAATGGCACTTTTTAATAATTAAAAATAAACTAATTTATAAACTAGTTTGACAACAGTTATACAGCATAGTTCAAAACATGTTTTCTCAATAGAATTCATAAAAGTATAGAATAGAATAGCATAGTTCTAATAGCGGCACATTGTAACGCAGTGTTACAACGTTCCCCAGCTGCACAACTGGGATTGAAACCCTGCTAGTGTCTTCTGCTAATTAGCGAAGCATTAAAGAACTAAATAAACTGTTAAATAACATATTGGAGATTAAAAAAATATCAGATTTGTCTAATTTTAAATAAACACAAAAAAGTACTTTTGCTATGGTTAAATAAATGTTCAGTGATATCTTACAAATATTTCTGAATTTTGGCGCAATTTTTTTCTCTATATAGTGTTGATATGGCAACTATTAAATACACTAAGTTTCGTCATGCTGGCATGTGTGGAAGTATTTAAAACTTGCCCCGCGTTGTGCCCCGCTCTCCCCTATCACATTTGCACTCATGCTCGAGACAAAAACAGCACTCTTGATACTCGTGTGATATTGCTTTATGTTGCATCATTTTTTCTATAAGTAATTAATAAGATTAACACCTTCACTCGTCAAGATGAAATTTATACATTTCATTTAATGTATATATATATATATTTAAAATGTACACTACTTTTTGTAAAATGTATTCAGCTGTAGATGAACTGGGTTAGCAGGTCTCTGGAAGTCACCTTGGCTTTTTCAAGTAGAAATCATGTGCATGTTTCTATTTTGTGAAGCCTTTGAGGTTTAAGCCTCTTTCTCTGCTTAATATCAACATTATGAAATAATTAAGATCTGTAGTATCAGCCCTGGCTGACATTTTCAGATTGGAAATACATTTGATGTCAGTCTTTGTGAAGATAAGGTTCCTTGATTTCTCTGCCTTTTTTGGAGCAAATGAAAGAAATTATCAGTGTCCGCCGCAGCTGGTCGTTATTTACACACCGGTTCAGGAGCTTTGCTTAGTGATCTGCAGTCAGTTTACTTCATTATAATGAATAGATTAACCTGAATACAAATATAAAACATTGTCAGATAACAACATCACTTTCATTGACAAACTGTTGGCTGTATTTGTTTAAACCCTGATGGTCATCAGTTCATTTTTTCCAGCATTTATAAGTTTGAACGTTCTGTCCTCTGAGATTATTAAAGGTTACAGATGGTTGGCGGTCAACTAGTCATCAGACAAATTTCTGCCAGACAGTTTACATGGTTAAAAATCTTTAAATTCACCACTTTTAAGATGCCACTGCTACAGCCATACACATTGAGACAGGTAAACGACCATTCAAGAAGAAATTAATACTTTTATTCAGCAAGGATGCATTAGATTTACCAAAAGTTCATTAAAGACATTTATAATGTTTTGATTTAATAAAAATCATGTTATTTTGAACCTACAATTTATCAAAGATTCCTGAAAAAAAAGTTTCATGATTTCCACAAAAAAAAACACAAAAAAAAAACTGTTTTTTTAACATTGATATTAATATAAAAGGTTTCTTGAGCAGCAAATCAGCATATTAGAATGATTTCTGAAGGATCGTGTGACACTGAAGGGAGTAATGATGCTGAAAATTCAGCTTTGCCATGACAAGAATAAATTACATTTTAAAATAAATTAAAATAGAAAATAAACTAATATTTTACAATATTAATGTTTGTACTGTTTTTGATCAAATAAATGCAGTTTTGGTGAGCATAATGGATATTAAAACCCAAACTTTTGATTTAATATCAATAGCAACCCAATATCTGTTGTCACGTTGCACAGTTTTTTAAGCATCCCGTCCTGTTTTTAAGATGCTCTGCCCATCTTGAGACCTCTGGGTTTTGCTCTTTTGTGATCCATCTAGCCGTTTTGAAACATAAGAGTGTCTAATGCAAATGCTTAAACCCAAGGGGAGTTCTTTACCTTTACAATACAGCACCATTTTTCTTTTAGAAGTGCAAGTGCAAGTGTTTAACGCTTAACCTTCAGTACAATAAAAATCAATACATGCACCATTATGTCTATTTGTTTGCCGGAGTAATGGCAGTGGATAGAGTGGAAATGCTGCCTAACAGTCAGGCTACTTATCTTAAAACCTTGAGTTTCTTCTGCAGCATAAGCCAGAGGCCGTAACTGATGATGGCCCGGGCTGGTAATTCGGCTATGAGTGATGCCTTCATTTGTCTCTGAAACAATAGCACACCATTTTAGCATGTGACTTTAGCACTATTTTCTCATTTAAATACCGTGCTGCAAGGACGGCTCTCTCTCTCTCTCTCTCTCTCTCCATCTCTGTCTATCAGTCTTTTTTTCTTTTTTATTTCCTCCTCCTTTTCTCTGAGAACCATCTCCAAGGCTATTTACTGTCGGTTCCCCACAGATCTGCCATCAGTTAGAATCCCACTCAGTGTGAGATTCTGCAGACCTTAGGATCTCAGCTGGCAAATTTCTCTGTGCTGCATTACACACACGTCCTTGGATACAAAATAGAAAATCTCACTGTCAGTGATTCTGGTCTCAACCTTTTACAGTCAGGCCCAAAAGTCACATCTGATAATCTGGGGTTCAAAATTAAATATAAAACTGAATGTAAACTGATAGTTTTGGAAGTAAAAACATGGGAGATTTTGAAATCATGTTGGAGATCATCAGGTTTTACACAAACTTGACCAGTTTTTGCATCTCTTGTTGTTAAAGCAAAACAGACACGAGCCAAAGAGAATCTGAAATGTTATTTTTTTCAGTTCTGTTTTTCTCTCAAATTGTTATTTAACAAACTTTATTTAATAATTCTAAAATGTATATATTTGTATCATTGAAAAACTATTATATTTAATTGAAATGAATTTATTTTGTAATCTAATAACAAATTATTCTTGATAATTACAAATAATTTAATTTATAATTAAAAAACTTACACTTTTTAATAATTAGAAATTCATAGAATTTATCATTTAAAATGATTTTTAAATGAAATGATTTTATATCACATTATATTTAATGATTAAAAACTAATATAATTTTCTCCTTAAATATGGAATTGTTTAAAAAATACTAATTAATATAATTTAAATTATATTACATGAGTTATTAAATTATATTATACTGCTAAAAATTCCATCACAGGATTAAATTACATTTTAAACTTTAATAATATTTCCCAGTATTACTGTTTTTACTATTTTATATCAAATAAATGCAGTTTTGGTGAAGACTTCTTTCATTAGCATTAAAGCGTTAAAAAAAATCTTACCAACCTCAAACCTTTTTTTTTGTTTTTTGTTTTTTGCTCCATCTAGACGTTTTTGAAGATAAGAACGTATTACATAAGTTATTTAAAAAACACAAACATTTTTAACAGTGGTCTCAGACTTTTGGCCTGCACTATTTATGAGCACCCCACACTGTTCAGTTGACCATTGGTTTCTCAGTTACCTCTTGCGACGCTGGAACGCTGTATATCACGGTAATTATATTTGCATAGGCGTTAACCACCCACCATGCAGACCCATCAGGGAGTCGATTCTAATTGCCCACCCCCTAACTTTTAATAAGCGCTGGTGACTGCTAGACAGTTTACGACGGCTCTGGGGAATAGCGTAAAAGCCACACTCCTAATCCACAAGAGCTATTCATTTTCTTGATTGTGCGGGATATAATGCCACCCATCTCACTCAGCAGATGTACCACTGATCTCATTGTCTAGCACATCACAGAATCTGGGTCGGGAAAGTTCAGAGCGGATACTTTAGCGCTGACTATTTCAAAGTATTAAATCGCAATTTGTCTTCTATGCTTTGCATCTTAACAACCAGCAAGCAAAGTCAAAATCCAATTCCACAATGTGACTTTATACTTTGGTAAAATCAATGTATTCAGTCATTTCTTGGTTAAAGTCATTGAACGCAGGAAGGTTTGTTTACCTGCGGGTCTAGCATGCACTGACACCTGTGTTCCCCTGCCATTAGCCATCAGAGCCGGGCGCCCCGCTTTGAGGTGTGAGTAGATTATGAAGTAGTCTATTACCTTTGAGAGAGCTGTGCGCTCGGGTGCTGGGGAGATTATAGGTCGACCCATGTAGCGCTACTGCCTGCTCAGAATGGATAAATGGTTGTGGCTCAGAGGGACTGTCACTGTTCAATCTCCCTCAAGGTCAAAGGTACAAACACAGAGGTAATGTTCTTTAACACACATGCATGATAATCTCATAGTTGTGAATGGCTTCAATAACTATGAAAGAGAAAATTAATTTTGCTTTCCGAGATAATCTTTTGAAATACAATTAGGGTGGTATGGATTCAAATGTTTTACATTTGTTGAAATAATGGATTAAAAAGTTAATACAAATTTTGAAATTGGAAACCCTGTCTGGGTCGAATTCCCATGTCTAATGAGGTTAATGCTAACTGTTTGTTTCTTGTTTTAGGAGATTTGTTGCGTTCTGGACGTATCACTGGATTGACAGTAAATGGAGGTTGGTCCGTCTGGGGCCCTTGGAGCCAATGTAGTCGGGACTGCAGCGCAGGTATCCGAAACCGCAAACGCACCTGCTCCAACCCCAAACCCAAATATGGAGGAATCACCTGCCTCGGGCCTGCCCAGGAGTTTCAGGAGTGCAATACAACACCCTGTCCAGGTTAGTCATATATACTCCTCGTATATAAACTTTTTCAGTCACCTTTACATCATACATAGCTTCTCCAAGCATTGCAGTTGTCACTGTCAGTTGTCTGAAATAAAATGATATTTATAAATGTCATATATTTGAATTGATAACTATAAATTTTGCTGTACGCTACTTTTCAAATGTTTGGGGTCTGTACGTTTTTTTTTTGTGTGTGTGTTTTTGAAAGAAGTCTCACCAAAAATACAGTAAAACGGTAATTTTGTGGACCCCAAAAATGTTAATGGTGGTGTATTTCTGTCAGCTTTTCTCCAGTTGTATGAAAAAAGTGTGTGTATGTGTATTTAGACAAAAAAAACGTTTCATCAAAACCAGCTTGTGATTAGTTAATTTTCTTTAGATGTTAAAGTATGTTCAGAATTAGGACAGAAATGTGTTGTTTTTGTGTACTGGTTAGATGATAGGGCAGTCAGTTATAACATAGTTCGGCTTAGTAGAAAATCTTCTGAAAGAGGTTAACATCATCTGGCTGAGCACCAGCAAAAGGAAGACACATTCATACTCTAAGTTTACTTTGAAAACCATTAAACAACACAAATATATAAAAGGTCTATCTATTCTCTCTTCAAATATATTGGCATCTGGGGTTCCATGTAGAACCTTTATCATCCATACAATCGTTCCATTGCAAAAACATTGTTTATAGTAGAAAAACGTTCTTTAGATTTTTTAAATGTTCTTCACACACACACATAAAAAAGGTTATTTTAAGAAAGAACATGCTTTTTTTAAGAATGTAGAGACATTTAGTCTGTTTCTGGTGTGCAGGGAATAAAGAAGAATTTCAGACATCTACAAACAATAAAGAAAAGATATAGCCCACTTTCTCGTACAGTATTTTTACGCATGAAGGACGATCTCCCTGTTTTAAGGTGCGAGGACCCCAATTTGCCGGCGGAAATGGAGAGAAATCTCTGTGGCATCGTTGTGTGTAATCACATTTCAGGCTAATTACACCGGCAGCGACGGGAAGGCAGGATTCAGTCATTAAAAGGCTTGTGACAATGGTCTACACCCTCTCTAAAATTGAAGGAGGGGAAAAGCTCTCTAATTAAATGAGTACTCATCGTTATGTGTGCTGGAAATATGCTGTCTAAATGGAAATGTGCTTCTTGGGTATTTTATGATACCTAACGGTGAGCAAGACACATACGGGAAATGCAGAATTTGTTTTGCGATCCTAATGAATCAATAGCCTGTTTTTAGAGATGAATGTCACCCCTAACCATCAAAGCAGGGCATAGTGTAGTTTATATAGAGTATTGCAGTCTCTCTTCATGATATGGCGGAAAACTAATTGCTTCTCAGTCTTAGTTTTACGGCAGCTGTTTTCTAACAGGAAATCACATATTTCCTGTAAAGTGACAATGGCAAGACCAGCAGGACTGCTTCATTAACAAAGACCTCCAGAGGTTTTAAGACCTATTAGCCTTATTGATGTTTTTCTCTACAGGAGTAATTGGCAACATATCAGGAATCGCTGCGCAAATTTCACAAAATTGGCAGATAAAAAATTGTACAGCAAACTCTCGGAGCGCACTGTCGATTAGTAACTGTGCTCTGCACTTCTCTAAGTTAATTCAGTCCTTGTCTACTTCCAATGAAACGTCTTAGTAGAACTTAGATTCAATAGCTCCTTTGTACAGACGACGACAGAATAGTACAGATGACTTTCATCAAGCGTATCCCAGCAGAAAGCTTGGGAAAGAACACATCAAATTGCTCTACACCTCCATAAGCGTCTTTGAACCGGAGCTCGTCTGTGACCAATATTCTCGCTGTGCCTTTTATTGGTTCCTTTCGCCTAGCTAAATCTTGACTTGTTCAAAGTCAGACCTTTGAAATGCATTATTTTGTTTTGAGAGAGGCAGACAGAGGTCTCATGGTTGCTGTTGTTGCGGCTCTGAAACGAATGAATCTTTTCTTGTCGCTGGCCTCAAAGGTGAAATGAGATGATCAGTCACACAGGGGCCGACATCAGCTTATTTGTCATTTTTCGCAATAGAGAAATTATAACAGATGGTAAAATGCAATATTTTGTTTACTTGTACCTTTAAAAAGGGTACCTTTTCTATTTTTTCACCAAATATGTGAAATACAGTGAATCATAAAATATTCACGAGCAACTATCCTGAGGTGTGACTCACAACAGACACGAAAAAGTACATTTGACCTTTTAATTCACAATAACGATATTATAGCAATGTCTATATAAATTCTGGGGGGGGAAATTAAGATATCAGTTAAATTCATCTTTAACTTTATTTTGTGTTTTCTCTTTTTTGACCAATGAATCACATTCTAAGTTCGAGGGTGGTGGAGAGAGAGGTTGTAACCACAACTGTACAAAAGCATACCAAAAAAAAGTACTTATTCTTAATACTGTATGTAAAGTGTTTTGCTTTCGCCTGTCGTCTCCTCTGACATACAAGTTACACCCGGCATAGTTGTCTTCTTTTTCCCATTTTATGAAATATTTATAATATTATCATATAGTATTAACATGAGATAAATATTTCAATTTTAAAACATTATGGTTATAACAAATACCAGTATTTTGTGACAAAAATCTATTTTTTTATTTTATATTATACATTTTTAATGATTTTCAGTGGAGAAAGATGCACCCCCTTGACCCTTTGGATTGGACTGCCCAAAAACAGTTCACCCAAAAATTAAAATTGTATCATTATTTACTCACCCTCATGTCGTTCCAAACCCATAAGACTCTTCGAAACACAAATTAAGATATTTGTAATGAAACCCAAGTGTTTTTTGTTCATTCATTGAAAATCCAGTTAACCAAACCTTTCAAGATCCAAAAGGATCTTAAAGCCATCGTAAAAAACATATGAACCGAGCGGTTTAATCCAAGTCTTATGAAGAGACAGGAAACAATGATTGATAGTATACACATACAGTGCTGGTCAGAATTATTTGCCCCCTTGGTAAATATGATCAACGATGGCTGTAAAAAAAAAATCTGCATTGTTAATCCTTTTGATATATATATTTTTTTAATATATATATATATATATATATTTTTTTTTTTTTTAATTTTAACCTTTCATTGAAGTAAAATAATTGAAATTGGGGGGAAAATCACATGCATTATGAAATAAATGTTTTTCTCCAAAACACGTTGGGAACAATTATTTGCGCCCTTTTATTAAATACTTTTTGCAACCTCCTTTTTCCAAGATAACAGCTCTGAGTTTTCTCCTATAATGCCTGATGAGTTTGGAGAACACCGGACAAGAGAGACCATTCCTCCATACAGAATCTCTCCAGATCCTTCAGATTCCCAGATCCATGTTGGCGCTTCTTCTCTTCAGTTCAGCCCACTCATTTTCTATAGGGTTCAGGTCAGGGACTGGGATGGCCATTGCAGATGCTTGGTTTTGTGCTCAGTGACTCGTCTTTGTTTTGATTTTGATGTTTGTTTTTGGATCACTGTCCTGTTGGAAGATCCAAACATGGCCCGTTATAAGATTTCTAGCAGAGGCTGTCAGGTTTTGATTTTTTATCTGTTGGTATTTGATCGAATCCATGATGCCATGTATCTGAACAAGATGTCCAGGACCTCTGGCAGGAAATAAGGCCCACAGCATTAAAGATACAGCAGAGTATTTCATTTTACACATTGGGTACTTTTTTTATCCCTGTGTGCACCAAACCCATCTTAAGTGTGTGCTGCCAAAAAAGCTTCTTTTTTTTTGTTTGTTTCATCTGACCATTTTATTTTTATGTCTGGAATCCACTCCTTAAAGGGGTGGCTCTGTCATGATTCCTGTCTTGTGTTCCTCTTGTCTTGTGTGGACTTCCCTCCTGTTCCCAGGTGTGTCTTGTTTACCAATCTCCCCTTGAGTGTATATATACCCAAGTATTGCTCATGTTCTTTGTCTGGTGTTGTCCTTATTTGGATGTTATGTGTGCGCTTGTTGTCAGTTTTGTTTGCCTTCCTTGCCCGTGTCTGCATTTATCAGTTTTGCCTGGATTTACTTTATTATGTTTGTTTGAATACATGTTTGCTGCATCTGGATCCCACTCTCATTCCTCTGAAACAGCCACCGTTACAAAAGCGATCGTGTCCCTTTTTCACAAGACTTTGATTAAACCAATCGATTCATATAGATTAATTTTA
Organism: Rhinichthys klamathensis goyatoka; assembly: GCF_029890125.1. Taxonomy (NCBI): domain Eukaryota; kingdom Metazoa; phylum Chordata; class Actinopteri; order Cypriniformes; family Leuciscidae; genus Rhinichthys; species Rhinichthys klamathensis. Next base: position 420,923 of record NW_026606648.1, on the reverse strand, counting down.
CCATAACTTAATGACCTTTTTGGATCTTCTAAGTTTGATTATCTGGACTTTCAATGGAGGGACAGAAAACCTCTCAGGTTTAATAAAAAATATCTTAATTTTTGTTTCATAGATTAACCAAAGTCTTATGGCTTTAGAATGACATGAGGGTGAGTAAATGATTTTCATCTGTAAGGTGAACTAACCCTAATACAAAATTGGATTTGTTGCTTATACTTTATACCATTTAGCATTCAGTTTTTTATAGTATAGGCATTATACTGTGAAGTATATAGTAATCGGTAAGCTAATATTCCATACTAAACAGCCGAAATCTACTCATGTCAGTGACATAAGCTCTCGCCCCTCTTCTACAAACCTGTCAGGGCTAATGCTAATGTAAAATGAGACTCAGTATATGCTTGTTTTCCTTTAATTAGCACTAAGGCTGTGGTAGTGTTGTGTGAGTTGTTCTCTGTTCCCCCAGTTGTCGAGGTTGATGACCCTGAGCTTGGCACTCGCTGAAGAGGGGAGGGAGTGAATTGATGGTTCGTTTAGCCTCATTAATTAGAGCAGGGGTCAGTGTGAGAGCGCCAGTGAGATGCAGGGCTCCGGAGCAGATTGTGTGAACAGCCTCTCTTTTCATCGGCCCCTGATTCTCAGCACTCTCAGCATCTGGATTTAGCTTGTTTTGACACCATTGTAGTGATTGTACCAGAGATAACTGATAATGATGTTATTCATTCATATCGTGGTACTAGATGCATATATTTCCTGGATCTATTTAAATTAAATGGTTCAAAGACACGTGTAATCATTGTTTCATGATCAAAAACAGCCATAACCCTGCTGGAAAACCCCCCCAGCTAAAACCAGCCTAAGATGACTGTCTTATCTTAGCTGGTTTAAGATGGTCTCCCAGCCTGGCCAGCAGAAAAATGTTCAAAACCCTAAGACCATCCAATCAGCTTAGGCTATTTCTGCCTGATAATTTTCTACAACTTTCTTACCTTTTTAACAGGCCAGTGTTCTAATAACATTGTTTTATATGTAAATGAGCTATGATTGGTTAACCTCTTCGAATGTGGAAGAGTAACAACCTCACTAAATTGCTGAGCATTGAATGGGTGCTGATATTACAAATATGCTTTCTGAATGGCTCATTTTTGCAGATCATTTTCCGTTGTGAAATCATTTCTCCTTTACGGGAGCATGTGTACATTTTCAATTGTATTATTTTATTTATTTTAAATCCTTTTTTCCATTATATGTCCCATTTATATTTAATGACACTAAACAGGTTTATCATAACAAAGGTGTGAAAAGGGTAGAGGAAAAAAATGCATTTGCCCCTATTTATATAAACTATTATTACACATTTATATAGTTGGAATCACCCTCAAACAGGTCCCCAAAAATATTTTCACTATTTACAGAAAGAAATGTCAGACGCTAGTCCCGAAATTATTCATGACACGAGTGCAGTAGTAATTTGAGTGTCCTCTTTTCCTTATCTTTCAGTGGATGGAAGCTGGTCGTGCTGGTCACCTTGGTCTAAATGCTCAGTGACATGCGGAGGAGGACACTACATGCGCACACGCACCTGTAACAACCCTCCACCTGCCTACGGAGGTGACATCTGCCTGGGTTTGCATACTGAAGAGGCTCTTTGTAACATCCAACCCTGCCCTGGTACACACTCACACTTTATCACGTGCATGAACTCAACCTACGTGAACTCACACACACACACACACACACACACACACACACACACACACACACACACACACACACACACACACACACACAAAGTCACACCTTGACTCCAACAGGAAATTACATGGCTTTTTTCCGGATAGGAAGCCTTTGTCTTGTACCTGCTTTCCTTTCGTCATGTCTCGTGTCTAAAGCGGCTCGTGGGGGAATGAAAGAAGAGGAAATCAAAATGTCACACATCATAGAAAAGCAAATGTTAAAGCCGAGCTTGCGATACGAAGATAATATGCATAAGCTCGCAGCAGGGAGTCCAATAGAGGAGGGTAAGATAAGGCGATTGATGACGGAGTCAAACCTCGCACATTGATCCACGGAAAGGTGAATGGGAGAAGAGAGCTTGTATTCAAATGTCAGTCCATCCATTAGCCAGAAGTGTAGTGAGGTTACGGAGTGACCTTTTATTAGCTGCGTTCAGGTCTATCTGTCACACCATTCATTACACGCTCGCGTGTAGCTGTACAGTGCAAGTCGGGAGACGGGGGACGGGATAAATGAGGGGAATGCTAATCAGAAGACCCTGTGTGGAAGTTCTCCTAAGCTGTATTTCAACCTTTTTATGCTCCAATGTATGGGTTTGGTTTAAATTAGCTATGAGGCCAAATAGATAATAGGTTCTCTTGTGCGACAACCACATGACTCAATTTTAAGCCTTTCCTGCTAGAAAATAAAAGTCTAATGTTGTCTGGGGCCAAATTTACTTAACAGGGCAAATTTGCGTCCTGCCGCAATCTAATGCCAGATTCAGACTGTACGATATCTGCCTGATTTTGCCACGATCCGTTTGACGTAGGGTGTTGTGGTGATTCGTAAACGACAATGGCCGTCGGGACGCATCTCGAATAATGTGTCATAGTGGACAACAACCAACGCCACATCTGCGACGCTTCACGACAGAAAGACTAGCATGTTTAATTTTCCACCAATAGAGCCAAGAAGCTCTTCCGTATATCAAACATGGCGAAATGAAAGATAGGTGGAATTATACAATAGAGGAAAGGTTCGTTGAGCTGTGGCAACAATACTCCTACCTATATGATGTTTCCTTGAGGGACTACCACAACAGAGTAAAAAAACATAAATGACACTCTTGTGAAGTCAGTCACTAGTTCCGCCTTCTTGATGACATCACACGTCTAGACGGCTAGCGATGATTGGTCGGGAAGCAACGTGTAGTCTGACGTGTTTCTTGTCCACGACACGAAAACAATTTAGGAGTCAAAATCACATAATCTGACAGATCGTACACAAAAAAGGTGTGTAGTCTGAAGCCGGCATAATAGAAGCGCTTGATGTGAGTGGAAAGTTTTGTAGGTGATCTACTGAAAATGCATAAATTCATTGTCATGTCAGGCGCAAAATCAGACATGCTTTTTGGGGGCGGTAAATAATACCACTGGTTTGACAACCACAGTCCTTTGTAAATCACCTTGCATGATTCATTTAAAATAATCTCTGCCCATAAATTTAGCAATCTGACAGGGAAACTCCTACAAATGCATGTGCAAAAAGGTCAGCCACAAAAATAACTGTGTCCATGGCTTTTCACTGTAGTAAATCTTGACAGTAGTTGTTTTAATAAAGGTTTGCGCTGCTGCAGACTGTTAATCTGGCCCCTGGTTTCTTGGTTTTAAGGTCACATTTACCATTGCTCAGCAAAATTTTGTAGACAAAACTTTTGGTATTAAAAATATATAAATAAATTATAATAATAAATGTTTCTTGAGCTCCAAATCAGCATATTAGAATAATTTCTGAAGGACCATGTGACACTGAAGACTTTGATTATATTTATATTGTGATAAATTACATTTTGAAATGTAATGCTAAAGTTTCCCACAAATGCACAATGCTATTCACCATTGCACACATCAACATGAACAAATATGTTATGCATGGTTTTGTTAGCTCACCTTATAGTACACAACTACACACCTATCTGTGACAGTTGTAATTTAAAGCACAAATAACTGCACAGCACCTCTCAGAAAATCTCAGAAAATGTAGTTCAGTCTTTCAAGAACCTTTAAAGGGATACTCCACCGTTTTTTCATATTAAACTATGTTATTCTCTTATCTAAGACGAGTTGATACATACCTCTCTCGTCTCAGTGCTTGCACTGAATCGCTCTGTCGGGCGGAGAACTTTGAGAGCAGTTAGCTTAGCCCCATTCATTGTATATGGGCCAAACAGAGATGAAGTTAGAAGCGACCAAACACATCCACGTTTTCTCTATTTAAATATAGTTACACGAGTAGTTACACGACCAAGTATGGTGACACTAAATAAAATGTGGCGCTTTTTATAAGCGGGTAAAATGGATAACTATAATGTATGGCGGAATAGCACTTATTGGGAGCACTTCGACTCGGCGCTGTAATATCTTCACTCGTGAAAAGTCCTCTCCCCCTCTCCCTCTCCCTCTCCTTTCCGTCAATAGAACCAATATGACCTGCACGCCTGCAGTAGTAGTAGTTTTTTGTGCAGAGTTGACGAATTAACAGGGAGAGGGAGAGGGAGAGGGGGGAGAGGACTTTTCACGAGTGAAGATATTACAGCGCCGAGTCGAAGTGCTCCCAATAAGTGCTATTCCGCCATACATTATAGTTATCCATTTTACCCGCTTATAAAAAGCGCCACATTTTATTTAGTGTCACCATACTTGGTCGTGTAACTACTCGTGTAACTATATTTAAATAGAGAAAACGTGGATGTGTTTGGTCGCTTCTAACTTCATCTCTGTTTGGCCCATATACAATGAATGGGGCTAAGCTAACTGCTCTCAAAGTTCTCCGCCCGACAGAGCGATTCAGTGCAAGCACTGAGACGAGAGAGGTATGTATCAACTCGTCTTAGATAAGAGAATAACATAGTTTAATATGAAAAAACGGTGGAGTATCCCTTTAAGATGTCATTTAGCAGGGTTTTGTCACATTTAAGAAAATTGTCCTGACTTTCTTGATTTACTTTATTTTCACATTTTATTTTTTAATACATTTTAATCAGAATTACTTTGCCTAATTTTTTTATTCTATAAAAACCTTTTTATTTTAAATAGTAACACATCATTTCAAAGCAGCTTTACAGAAAATGCATGAGTCCACATTACAATTTAGAGTGATCTGTTATCAGAGGTAACTGTCTTCAGATAACGCAAAAATAAATAAATAATATGAAACGAAAATTTCAATCTTAACACATAATTGCATTAACAATATTAAATTAGATGGGCACTTCACATTCCATCCCCTCTACATAACTTTGCATCAGAGTTGGACTTTTTGTCATCATTTACAGAGAGCTGGTCTGATTGGTCCGAATGGTCCCCCTGTGACTCATCAGGGTCTCAAGTTCGCCTTCGACACTGTGACGTCCTGTTTCCCACCGGCAACCAGTGCTCTGGCAACAGCAGTGAAACACGTGCCTGTCTGCCCATCTCCAACTTCATCCCAGGTGGGCACACACACATATACACACCCAAACACTTGCCATATCGACCCCTGGACAAACAAGGATCTTCCCTTATTGACAAGAAGTAATGCAAGAACACCAAACCATTGATTTCTGCAGTGCAGGGATAATTAGCCTCTCATCCCCTGCCTTGTCTAAGTGGCACGATCGAACAAGTGCTTTACAGTGATATGTGTCATGTAGCATTTGCATTCATACACTCGATACCTGAGCTAGTTCTGCTGTGAGAGAGAAGTCCAACCACAAGTTTTACAAACTCAAACATGAGGTAGCTAATTGAAAGAAGGAACATCTCATCTTTAATAACTGTACTTCCTGCTCTGATGATAAGCGTCTTGAAAATGATGAGTTATTATGTGATCAACCATTTTGTAGAGATGGAAAAAGCTAAACATATGATCGTCAGGGGAGTTATTACCTCGCTTTCGCTTACACCATAGCACAGGGAGTGAATTTTTAAGACTATTCTATTCTGTAAAGCTTGTGTAAATATTGTCTGCCCCGCAGAGTCCTTGTATCTTTCAGAGTAACATTCCATTACAGCTCATTAGAAAAGTTTTATAGCTCATTTACTTCCATTACTGATCATAAAAATGTGTCGCAGGTGCTTTCCTTATTCAGCTCTTTGAATTTCGCGATAATGGGTTGAGTTTGAAATTTGCTTGCTATAATGTTCTGCAACTTCTAAAGACTTCTCATTTATCAGCCTGACGGATTCATTTCCCATCTCCCTTGATTTTTTTTCTCAGAAACGTCTGTTGCACGTTCAAGTCAGGAGGAAAGATGGTGTGGAGGTAAGCAGTGTATGCAGACTCATAAGTAGTGTACAAGCAGCCTTGTTATCACTCTGCTGGGGTTTGACTGTACATTATCCCATTTAATACACGGCTACTTGCCAAATAAATAAATATATGGACATGAAATATTGATTTAAGTTAGTAAAGCTTATAGCTTAGATCAGCTGAAAGTTTCCGGTAATAAAAAGCCGTTTTTTTGTGGGGTTTTTTAAAGATATTTATACTTTTATTAAGCAAGGATGCATTAAATTGGTCAAAAGTGAAAGTTAAGACATTTATAATGTTACAAAAGATTTCTATTTCAAATAAATGCTGTTCTTTTGAACTTTGGGTATCACAAATATATAAATAAATCACAAAAAAAAAATTAAACAGCACAATTGTTTTTAACATTGATAATAATAAACGTTTCTTGAGCTCCAAATCAACATATTAGAATGATTTCTGAAGGATCATGTGACACTGAAGACTTTGATTATATTTATATTGTGATCAAATTACATTTAAAAATGTATTAAAATACATATATTATGTGAAAAATATGTTTTTATTGTAATAATATTTCACAATATTACTGTTTTTACTGTCAAATAAAAGCAGCCTTGGTGAGACTACTTTCTAAAAACATAGTGAACAGTAGTGTATATTAAAATGAACTCCTCCAAGGTCAATTTTATAACAGAGAGAGAGATCGCAGAGATGAAAGAAGCAGAGATGTTTCCATGAGCAGCAGTTAAACATAAGGTTCAGTGTTTATTATAGAAAAACATCTGACTGCTCACTGTCACAGATGACCAATCAGAATCCAGTATTCCAGAGAACATAATTCTAGGTGCAATTTATCCAGTGTGCAGCAAAAATGATGTTCAACACACTGATTGCATAGACAATGTGCCTCAATGCTTTTTTTGGGAACCATTAAACAAATGTGCATTTGGAATGGTTTGTAATAGTAAATTTTTCCCATTTATAGCAATTTTGGCTGTTCATGTAGATTCAAAGGCCAACAGCGATACTGGCTGTAATTTGCTATAATGTTTAATTGGCTCAGGTAATGGATGATTGATATCAACTGGCTTTAGGATCAATGCTTGAAGCCACAGCCATCTTGCTTGCGTCAGATCATTTAGCCATTAGCTGTTTTGCCTCCCTTGCCAGACTTCAACGTGTTCCACATGATCGCCGTGGGCCTGAGCAGCTCTATACTCGGATGCCTGGTGACCCTACTGGTGTACACTTACTGTCAGAGATACCAGCAGCAGTCCCATGATGCCACAGTCATCCATCCCATCTCTGCCGCCCCCCTCAACACCAGCATCACCAACCACATCAACAAACTGGACAAGTACGACTCAGTCGAAGCCATTAAGGTGGGTGTTATTCACTCATGCTATCCGTAAATGTTGTTTATTTCTAGAGATAAGACGATGGATCCAGTATGTGGTCTGTATGTGTGAGTGTGTGCGACTCTGTCTTGTGTCTAAATCAATTCATACATTCATACACTGCTTTCTCATAGGTCATTTGAAAAGTTTAGATTCAGTTTGTATACTCAGTGTTTGTGTGAAATTGTCTCAAATGAAATCAGAAACCAATATGTAGCTCATGTCAGTAGTTTTCTGAGAATGTTATTGTTGTTAGGCTACTTTAACCCTGAAAAATGTAAATTATTATTACATAATGCATAATGCAACACACTGAGATTTAGACATATGGATAATTTTTTCATAAGCACAGCAAAAATAAAGCTCACCATCATTTTTCACATTTAGTCAGAAGGACAGTTAATGCTTCATTAGACTTGAATACAAGACTCATGACTAATTACAGAAAGTGCTCTTCAGTTATTGCTTGTTCAGACACTTTTGTGAAGTTGCATATTTCATCAGCTGGATGTATTGCAATAGAATAGCATCATTTACACAATATCCCGAGCCCAGAAGGGTAATATAGCAAATTACTTGTTCTTTTTTACTGTCCTGAGACTGTAGAAAGTCACCAGCTCAGCTTCATCTCTACTGATGACAAGAATGAATGAAACTTCAAGGCTACACAATATTATTGCCACGCACAACTTACTTGTCGTATTGTTTTTCTCTTCTTCTGAATGCTGTCAGTTTGTTACTGTAAGTATGGAATATATTTTCCCATACAGGATCTTTAAAGGCTACATGACATTAAAAATTTCCCCTATTTACTTTCTTAATACATGTTACTGTGCATGATTCATCAATATGTTATTCCAAAGAAAGAACGTCTTTATAATATTTCATAAAGATGATTTGAAAATACTTCTGAAATGGCTAACATCACCTAGACCATGTTAAAAAGGAAAATGATGTTAACTAATAGCCAAAAAGCTGGTTTGACATTGTTTTAGGCACTGGCTTAGGAAATCCAGTCATTTAAAGCTGCCTAAAGTTAAAGGGAGAATTCACCCAAAAATGAAATAGCTGTCATTATTTACTCTCCCTCATGACAAACCCATAGGACTTTTATTCATTTTTTCTCTCTAATTATTTTTGTTCAGTCATTGAAAGTCCACACAACCAAAACTTTCACACATCAAAAAGTCATCCAGAAAGTAATCCGTATGAATTGAACAGTTAAAGTCTTCTGAAGAGATAGATTACATATGGATTACTTTTTGTAATTTGTAAGTTTTGGTTGTGTGAACTTTCAATGGATGGATAAAAAATTATAAGAGAATGATAAGAGAGTAAATGATGACAACATTTTCTATTATTTTATGTAATAAAAGGTTACTATAGTAATAGCAAATGGCAATACATTTACCAACATCATGATGCTTTTAACTCTTTCCCCGCCATTGACGGAATTTTCCGGCTTTACGTATTTTCACTGTTATACGTTAGGGGGCGCTATTATGCATCTATGAATCTCCTGATCAAAATACAGGCGAAAAAGAAGCAGAAACAAATGATATCATATGTAAGCAGATGCATATGTAAAACAACACGAACGCGTTCATCAACATTAAACAGCATATAAATCAAAACTGTCTAATGTTAATGAATGAAATGTCGACCCAGGACGAGTTATAGGACTGTGAAGCTTTAGGGGTGTTAATGGACTCGATTTATGTTTTGATCATTCTTAATCTGAACTGGATGAAGTCTTTGACAAAAAAGCGTTTTTCTCAGCTTTTTGTTCAAAATGTTGCTTTTTTTTTATTAAACTTATCCATATTCAAGTGTTGAGATAAAAAAGAATGCATGAAGCTAGAATAAAAATGTTGTTTTAAAAGCAGAGGGTCTGTTCTTTCGTTTGACATATTGCATGGTCACATATTCATACAACAAAATATTCTGGGAGCCAGAATTTTGTGAAAATGATCAAAAATGTAGGCGGTGGCTGGCAACATTTTTCTCAAAACGCTGGCGGGGAAAGAGTTAAGAGTGAGTTGAAAAGTTTTTGTGTTTTTGGAGCTTAATAGCCACAATTGACCATTCTGGTATGAAACAGCATTATGGATAAAATCAACTCCCGCCCAACATTTTGTCATGTTAATTACTATGTTTCACATTGAAATTTGTCACATTAAGGAAGTAAAATGGGTTCCGAGGGCCGTTTCATGTTGACTTTAATGATATAGCTTCACAAAAAGACCATAAACGACAGTGCAGGCCTTCTTTCCGCCTTCTGTTGCCCTGAGGATGATTGTGCTCCATTCCTCTTTTCAGCCTGACGTTTCCGTTCTCTTGCCTTTGGACGAGCACCACATTTGCCAGCCTTTGTCTTCTAACACTGGTGTAGCGCGAGGCCTGGAGATTTTCTACTAACTCTTGACCGGCATTACCATCCTCTCCTCTGACTCTCAGACCTCTCGCGAATCCCTTCTCCTTCCCCTGACCCTCGTGTACGTGGCAGGTGTGCTCGCCCATTCGTTCTGTCTGCATATGTCACCAGCATTTCCCATCATCCCACAGAGCAGATACTCAGGCTTGTGAGAAGGCAGTGTAATTTTGGTGTCGTGATTATGGCTGTCTACTACCATTTTGTTGCATGCGTATTTTTCCCCCATCTCTTTTATTCTCTATACCTTGTAAATCGGATTAGTCTTTTCTTCTAAATTATTATTTTGCTTGCTTGTTATTGCCACCCCGCTGAGCTCGGTTTTAGCTTACAGCTTTGTAACATTTGCTTTTAATTGTTCTCTAATTAGGCTATGTAAGAGACTTTGTGGTTTAACAAAAGACTGAATAAATATCTTTTCATCATTATCTTCAAATATTTTTTTGCATTTTGTTATTTTAATAACCTTTTGAAAAGAAACATCTTATTCATATTTTTTTATATTTGTTTTCAATCTAATCTTGTAATATTTATGAACCTTGTCAGCTTACAGAAAGTTGTTTTTCTTTATTTCATTTATCAAAACAAGTCTTTTATTTATTTATTTGTATTTTATTTTATTTTATATAAATAACCTTTTAATATAAAACCTTGCCACCTTAAGTCACTTTTCTGTTTCATACATTTCAAACTGCTGTCTTTAAAAAAAAAACATTATTTAAATAAGCAGATTATAATAAATACATTTCAGTCATTTTAATTGCTTATCTAATAAAAACTATTGTATTTAAAAAGTGTCTTCTTTAAATTGCTGATACAGAGCTACAATGAAACCATGTTGAGCGTATGGTGGCAGAAACAGCAAAAATCCGTTTCTGGTTTTGTATAAAAAAGTTTGTTCACTTAGCCATTTCCATGTTGTCTTGATGCTGTGACGTTTTGACTGCTCTTCTTTTTCTGTGAATGATACTAACTTCCTTGGCCGATATTTTAAGTTAGTAATATAATAGTCAGTGTGGATCAGTCTTTCGTTAAACCCTTTTCATGGTTTGACCATCATTCCGTCTCAAAGCAAAATTTCTGTTGAATTTTTCAAGTGATTTGTGATTTGATTTCTTCTTTGCCTAGATCCACAACCCAATACAGTCTGACTCTTCATCCATGCAAAAAAAAAAAAAAAAAGCATTTTCCATTTCTGTTATCTCTGTTACTAAAACACCTTTTTCTTTCATCCACAGGCTTTCAATAAGAATAACTTGATCCTGGAGGAAAGAAATAAGTACTTCAACCCTCAGCTAGCAGGAAAAACATATACCAACGCATACTTCACCGACGTCAACACATATGACGACTTTTAAAAATGGATCTGTGATTCCAGTCATCTTCCCCACATCAACTTCAGCAGCTAGTGATTTTTCTTCGTGGGTTGCCTGGATAAATAAAAAGACATTTTAACTGGAACCATCATCAAATGTCAATAAAGCTGTACAGAACCATTTTCAGAGTTAACAAGGACATCATGCTCTCCAATTGTGTGGACATCACTAAATGAAATTGAACAATGATGAACAAATAAGGCAGGCGATTTGATTCAACCGTGACGCCGATAAACTCTCGCTGCAGAAATGGCACATGGACGATTTGCATGATTCTCATTTAATGTGTTTTTCTTTATCGTTGCTTTTTGCATGGTTGGTCGCATACCAGTATTTGTGGGCGGGGCCTGTGTCCTAAATGGGTGGAGCCTTCTCGGACTGCTTTGTCTCCTATGCCGAATCAGAAGCCCCTGTGCCTCACTGAGGACCTACGGTGGTCTCCAGTGCATCTGCTTGCCCTAAAATGGGGTTTTGCAACACGTCATCCATATGTAGATACCAAGGTGTCTGAAAAATGTGTTCATGTATCTCTCATTATAGGGGCACTTGTTAGTCGAGCGCTTAGCAGTGGTGGGAATCTCTGTGTTTTTGTTGTACAATACACTTTTCATGACACATATGTCAGTGTAGCTTTTAAAAATGAGTCTATTCTGAAAAAAAAAAAAAAACGTATTTTAAAGTAACCCTGTTCAGTCACCAAAACAAGACATGAATTGTCATATTATTAACATTTGTCTTTGTGGTGCAAGGTCTGCAAAAAAGAGAGAATGTGAAACATTACAGGACCTTTTTATGTAAAACATTGAACATTTTAATATTATCAACATGTTTCTATTTGTTTAGATGTTTAGTGGTTCAAGATTTCATGAAGAAATGAATATTACCTGTAAAAAAAAAAGAAAAAAGCTTTCAGCACAAAAACGGCTTTTTCCAGCTCTATTTTCTTTCATTTTAAAATATTTAAATGAATTTACTTATAACTTAACCATCCATCCATCATGGAGATGTGCTTGGGAATACACTTTTTCAATTTCTACTAATTCTTTTCTACTTGTAAAACTTTGTTTGCTTGTTTTATGTGCATAAATTAAAATTGCTTCATATAAGTCACTGTGTTCGATCAGTGAAATGTTACATGAGTTGTTGCTTGAATTCACATATTTAGTCAGTCCAGCTTTGGTTGGGAACCCTGCTTGTGGCCACAATGTTAAATGATATTCACACAATCAAATAGATTTTGCGACACTTTCAAAGTGAAATGTCCAGTGTGTGGCGCTAAAAACACGTTCTATTTTCTCTGAAACAGATGACCTTGCATGTGGCTTAACGTTTTATTACGTTGGTTCTATCACTGCAGTTTGGAAATTAAATGCATGCAAGTAGCGCTAAAAGGTTAATGCCATATCACGTTTGAAATTAACGTAGGCCTACTGGTCCCCTACCATAAAACTAAAAGATAGTGAGATTTTTTTTTTTTTAAACGAACAAAAAAAATGGTTTGCTGAAGCAATTAACCATACCGTTTTAGCTTCCTGTGTGAGCTCTTGTGGAGTGTCGTGTTTCACGGACCTCATCTCTCCGCATCGAAACTGCAACGCTGTATAAGGTGAGCTAATCGAGTAACTCTGTCAGACTGGTCATAGATGGAGCAGATTATGTGATGCATCAAAATGTATTCGTTTACAAATCATGCACTTTGGTAAAAGTGTTTTGTAGATCATAGTGCAAGGGACCGCTTGAAAATACGATCTTTATTAATCTGCCTGATTCTGCCACCTCTGTAACCAGAGCTCTGAGTCTGAACATGTTCAAGGAACGAAAAAAACGAATCGGTTACCTAACGTAACCTCGGTTCTCTCTAGATGAGGGAACGAGTATTGCTCGGGAAAGATTCATCTTTTCTGAGAAATTGAAGCCAAAAATTATCCTATAATTTTGTATCTATTGTCAACACAGTTCAGCTGCAGCAGAGCATGAGCAGGCTAGCTAGCAGCTCATTGGCTCGCTCACAGGGAACTGCTTAAGCCTATGAGGAGACACGAATGAAATGAAGCGAACGCTAGTAGCACAAGCACGGCCAGGAACGCAATACTCGTTCCCTCATCTAGAGAGAACCGAGGTTACGTTAGGTAACCGATTCGTTCTCTTACGAGAGGTTCTCTCGTATTGCGTAAGCTAGCTTACGCTACGGGAACACCTGGTCAACGCCGTGCGTGCTAAGCATCCACTATGAGTCCCAGGGGGGACCCCGGGGAACCCTTATGAGTGGGAATAAAATATGTACATGAGACAAAGGCCAGCGGAGCGGGCCGGGGATTTGTGAAGTACATAAGCACATGATAAGGAGGGACAGAACGAGACCGGTCTGCGTGAATAACTCCCTATAGTGCAGCTCAAGCAGAAGAGCTGTAACATACTAGACTGCTAGTAGTTTAGCCTGCAAGGCGGGAACTTCCAGATTGTAAAATCTGATAAAGGTGGAGGGGGAAGCCCATCCCGCTGCCACACAAATATCATGAATGGAAATTCCGCTGGACCAAGCCCACGATGAGGCCATGCCTCTAGTGGAATGGGCCCTGATGCCCAGAGGGCATGGCAGGTCTTTTGACGCGTATGCGGCTGCAATGGCATCAACTATCCATCTGGACAGAGTCTGTTTCGAGGTGGCCAACCCTTTGGTGCGCCCACCGAACGAAACAAAAAGCTGCTCAGCTCGTCTGACCGGAGCAGTGCGAGTAAAGTATAATCTCAGGGCCCTGACCGGACACAGGAGATTAGAGTCAGATTCGCTATCGGATGCAGGCAGAGCCGATACAGAAATAACTTGTGCCCTGAATGGGGTACCAATCGCTTTTGGGACATAACCATGTCTAGGTTTGAGAACGACTAAGGAGTCATTGGGCCCAAACTCCAGACAGGAAGCGCTGCTGGACAGCGCATGAAGGTCCCCCACACGCTTCACTGACGCGAGCGCGAGCAGGAAGATAGTCTTGAGCGAAAGGTATTTGAGCTCCACGGTGTTTAACGGTTCGAATGGGGGGGCTTTCATAGCTTCGAGAACTATGGAAAGGTCCCAAATCGGCACCGACGAGGGGCGTGAGGGGTTCATCCTTCTAGCTCCCCTGAGGAAGCGGATGACTAAGCCATCTTTGCCCAGTGACTGGCCGCGCCGGGGTTCAGCGAACGCTGCGACGGCTGCCACATACACCTTGAGAGTGGAAGGGGACCTGCCCTTATCCAGCATCTCTTGGAGAAAAACTAGCAAGGAAGGAACCTTGCATGACCGTGGGTCCAAGTTTCTGTCGGTGCACCACTTAGAGAACACAGACCATTTAGACGCATAGAGCCTTCTAGTAGAAGCCGCTCTAGCCTGCATGATCGTGTTTAACACTCCTTCTGGCAAAGCAACGGGTAGTCGTTGATCACCCACGCATGAAGCGCCCAGCGCTCTGGGTGGGGATGCCAGATCGTGCCGCGAGCTTGGGAGAGGAGATCTGTTCTGACTGGAATGGGCCACGGGGCTGTCTGTGACAGCTGAGTGAGCTCCGGAAACCAAGTCTGACCTTTCCAACGCGGGGCTATGAGGAGCACCGAGTGGCGTGTTTCCCTGATTCTCTGAAGCACCTGTGGTAGCAGAGACACCGGAGGGAATGCATAAAGCGGGCGGCTGGGCCAGGTCTGGGCTAGCGCGTCCTCGCGTTTTGAGAAAAATATTGGGCAGTGGGTGTTTTCTTCTGAGGCGAAGAGGTCCACCTCTGCTCTGCCGAATATTCGCCACAGCTTTTGGACTGTAAGAGTGTGCAGGGACCATTCGCCAGGGGGAATGGGGTTCCTGGACAGACTGTCTGGACCGTCGTTCAGATGGCCCGGCACGTGCGTCGCTCTGAGCGAGAGCAGGTGACACTGGGACCAAACTAGGATGCGTTCTGTCAGCCGGAAGAGAATTCTGGATCTGACACCGCCCTGACGGTTTAGATAGGAGACCACAGCCATATTGTCCGAACGGATCAGCACATGGTGACCGTGAATGCGCGGCAGAAAGCGCGTGAGCGCGTTCTCGACCGCCAGCATCTCCAAACAGTTTATGTGGAGGAGACTCTCCTGAGCTGACCAGGGGCCGAAGGCCGGTGAGCCCTCGCAGACCGCACCCCAACCCATGTTGGATGCGTCTGTCGAAATGACTTTTCGGTGAGAAAAGGTCCCCATGGAAACGCCCCGCTGAAACCATTCTGTCATGGTCCATGGCTGCAGAGCTGTGATACAGGTCTGCGTTACCTTTATCAGCTGGCGGCCCGTGGTCCACGCGCGGTGAGACACACGGCTCTTCAACCAGAACTGAAGCGGGCGCATGCGCAGTAACCCCAGCTGGAGCACTGCGGAGGCTGAGGCCATGTAACCCAGCGCCTTCTGAAAAGTATTCAGAGTTGTGAGTCTGTTCATCTGAAAGGATGCGGCGAGACGCTGCACACGGCGCGCGCGCTGTGTAGACAGGCGAGCCGTCATCGAGACCGAGTCTAGCTCTATACCCAAGAAGGAGATAGTCTGACTGGGTTGAAGTGCGCTCTTTGTCCAGTTGACAGAGAGGCCCAGGTTTTTCAGATGGTCGAGGAGGACTGTACGATGAGACAGTAGCTCCCTCTGTGATTGTGCCAAAATCAGCCAGTCGTCCAAATAGTTCAGTATTCGCAGCCCCTGACTCCGCAGGGGGGCGAGCGCCGCATCCATGCACTTCGTAAATGTGCGGGGTGCTAGGGATAGGCCGAACGGGAGGACGGTGTATTGATAAACCTGGCCTTCGAAGGCGAAACGTAAGAATGGCCTGTGAAGGGGATTTATCTGAATCTGAAAGTAAGCATCTTTCAGATCTAGTGAAATGAACCAGTCCCCCTGGCGCACATGCGCGAGGAGTTTTCTGATAGTGAGCATTTTGAACGGTCTCTTCATGAGAACTTTGTTCAGAAATCTGAGGTCTAAAATTGGTCTGAGGCCGCCGTCTTTCTTTGGAACCAGAAAATAACGGCCGTAAAACCCCGACTCGCTCATAGATAGAGGGACTCTCTCTATAGCCCTTTTGCACAATAGTTTCGCTATCTCTGAACGGAGCAGAGTCACTGCTTCTGGGTTCACAGTAGTCTCTAGCCGGGCTCGGAAACGTGGAGGGCGTCGGTGAAACTGTAAGCGATAGCCTAGCCTTATTGTGTTTAGCACCCAGCGGGAAATTCCCGGAATAGCTTCCCACGCTTTGAAGCGTAACGCTAAGGGGTGAATGGCTACATGGTCCCCGTTGCTGTACACAGCGGGCCGCGCGGGCGCGCTCATCGTGTTTATAACAGCGGGACTTACACTCAGAGATGAGTTTAAGGGCCGTGTAACAGAGTGGGCAGAGGTGGGACGCGCACACGGGCTCGTGGGCGCGCTTATGTACTCTGACACTCGAGCGGGTAGGAACCGCTTTATGAGAGTGGGCTCTGTGAGACACACGGGAACTGAAATGCTTTTGTGTATGAGTGAACACAGTGTTGTGGGCACATTTTCTACACGTGAGGCTTTTATGCTCTTTTTGAGATTTCTCTGGGTCACCGTGAAAACGGCGTTTGTGCTCATGCAAGCGGGAAAGGGAACCGGCTTGGTAATGGCGGGGTACACTGCTGTAGTAGCCGCGTGAGCGGGGACTAACAGAGGGCGAAACTTTGACGGCGGTCCGGCCTCGGCGGGAGAGCGCCGTCTTTTTCTCAGCTGTGCTAGGCAGACTTAGAGTGATCGGGTTTCAGCGTGATCCTGGACCGAGGCCCACGGGGAGGCGGCGGTCTGTGGCGGCTGTCGGAGCGAGAACGAGGGCGGCCGCCCTGGCGTCGCTGAGAAGTCTGACTGTGCTGAGCTGGGCGCTGGGGTGGGGCTCGTGCAGGAGGCTGGTCACGTGAGCGGCCTGCAGAGGAGCTAGCGCGACGAGGCAGAAAAAGATTCATGGCCTGGGAGGCTTTCTGCACTTCGGAGAAACAGTCAACGATACCCGTGACAGCAGATCCGAAGAGGCCGCACGGAGAGAGCGGGGCGTTGAGAAAAGCGGCGCGCTCGGAATCTCCCATGTCGGCGAGCGTGAGCCACAAATGTCTTTCAGACACACAAATGGCGGCCATACATTTCCCCAGGGCTTGAGCAGCAGACTTTGTAGCGCGAAGGGCAATGTCCGTAGCGCTCCTCAAATCCGCGACTGATGGGGGATTTTTTCCGCTCTCGTCCCACTCACGCAGTAAATCACCCTGTAGAATCTGGAGGACGGTCATGGAGTGAAGTGCAGAGGCTGCTTGGCCGGCGGCTGAGTAAGCGCGCGCGTGGAAGCTCGAAGTCGCTCTGCAGGCTTTAGAAGGAAGCACAGGTGATGTGCGCCATCTCGTGGAGGGCGGGCACAGATGTGCGGCGACCAGGTCCTCTACAGGGGGAATGGAAAGATAGCCCTTTTCTGCGGCTCCGTCCACAACGCGAAGCGGGGCGGAAGAGTCGGAGCGAGTTCTGGCAGAGAGCGGGGCATTGCAGGACTTTGTGAGTTCCGCGTGCAGTTCGGGCAAGAAGGGCGCGGCCCGTTTAGTGACGGGAGTCGAGCGCTGGCGGAAATAGCTGCCGTCCATGCGGTTGATGGTCTGCTCGGGGGGAGGAGACCAATCGAGCCCGAGGCGTTCGACGGCCTGTGAGAGGAGGCGCACTAATTCCTCCTCAATTCCAGCGCGGGTCCTAGAGGATTCTCGGGCCGAAGAGGCGTGAGAACCGGACCAATCCTCACTGTCTGAAGCGAGAAGCGAACATGTCTCCTTGATGTCCGCGGCGTCGTCGGAGGCGACAGAGCGGCCACTCGGCGGCAACTGTATGTCCGGAAGCGGCGGAGAAGGAGAGCGGGAGGCGACAGGCTCCGGCGGGATGAACGCTTCTGGCTGGGGTTCCGGCGGCCTTTGCGAGCGGCGTTTCTTCAGCAGCTTTTGTGGCCTGAAGTCGAGCCCGCAGGGTCGATAACGGCATCTCCTCGCAGAGATCGCAGCCGCCATCGGCGAGGGCGAGCTCGGCGTGCTCCAATCCGAGGCAGAGAGCGCAGATGACGTGGCGGTCTCCAGTCTCGAGGGGAGCGCGGCAAGAACCGCAGGAGGAAAAACGAGACATCTTTACAAAGACGCTCGGCTCTTTTAGATACACACACACACAAAACAAGAAGCTTTTGATTAAAGGATATGAATCCGTCGGATGGCGCTAGCTTGCAGGACGGCTGAAGGTGGCGAAGACGGCCGGCTTCCTCAGTCTCCCAGATGCTCGCTAGAAGGTGCCTTTTCTACGACGGCGGCTTCTCTCAGGATCAGCAGATGCGTGTAGCCTCGCTGAAGAGATGAAAATCAGAATTTACAGCCTGAGAGGCGAATTTATACTCTCTGACCACGCCCGTTTCGGCGGGCTCTGACGCAATGAGAGCAGGTCAGACTCTCATTGGCCGAGAGTTCATTCGTGTCTCCTCATAGGCTTAAGCAGTTCCCTGTGAGCGAGCCAATGAGCTGCTAGCTAGCCTGCTCATGCTCTGCTGCAGCTGAACTGCGTTGACAATAGATACAAAATTATAGGATAATTTTTGGCTTCAATTTCTCAGAAAAGATGAATCTTTCCCGTAGCGTAAGCTAGCTTACGCAATACGAGAGAACCTCTCGTAAGAGAACTTGGAAACTTTAACGCGTTACATAAACAAAAACGAAATCAAGTTGAATGGTTCTGAACATAAACGCTTATTTAGTTAGTGGTAGCAATTTCAAAACACTGCTTCATAAAGCTTCGAAACCCCTTAATCTCGTTTCGAGTCAATGGTTCGGTCGGAGCATGTATCAAACTGCCAGTCACGGGATTTTCAGTAAACGAGGCTTCATTACGTCACTGAGAACCAAATAACTTTTTCTGTGGGTTTTACCTGATTTCTGAGCAGTTTTATACATTTGAAGACGTTTGAATTAGACATTAGTATAATTAAAATGAATAATGGTAGTTAATAGTCTCTTATTAGCATAGACAGTATATGAAATGGACAGAGCCATCTCATTGGAACTCAGTTGAGACAGTTGAAGGCTTGAAGCCCATTTTTAGCGATTTTTGAGCACTTCCGTTCCTGACGCGCAGACTCAAACGACTCAAACTAAGCTTGATGACGTGAGCAACCTGTCTGACAGACGTGAATCTTCTAGTAGCTGTGCGTGAAAATTGCCAACGTCAATCTTGCAGAGACGGGGAACTTGAGCAAAGAGTCCTTTATCATGAGTGAGCAGGAGTAAATATTCCATTGCTTTTATGGACTCATTATCTATGGGCTTCTCTCTTGACGGGACGTCCCCCCGATTGCCTGCGAGCTTCTCCTCCTGTCTGTACGGTAATTTCTGTACAGCGCGACAGAGAGTCGAGTGGTTATGACGCAATCGTTAGCCTATTTTTACCAAAACTGTTTCTACGGGGCCATAATGTAACATAGAAGGTAATGGAGCCCTTTATACATTGTCGTGTTTCTTTAGAAATAAATAATGGACAAATTGAGTCTTTAAACGCCTCAGATGTAAAGTTATTCGCTGTCAAAGTGACGCCAAAATGGATGGTAGTCAATGGAAATGCTAACGCAAGTGAAGTTCTGCTAAGATGGCGGTACCCGGCCGGCTTCAACTTCCGGTCGATGGATTACCCCCTTGCTTATTAGCCTGTTAAGCTAGGTTAAAAAAATGTAATGCTTATCACATGACATAGATATATACAGCTAGATGTCGCCTTGGGGTTCCAAGCAACAACAAAACCGCCGCCATCTTGGAACAGGGGTCTTGTCATAGGAAGTAGCTAGGTAACGCTGCTATCTCCGACTGTACTTCGAATTCATGGATTTTCTGACTTTTGTGCTGCGTATGGATGTTCACACAAACGAAATCTGAACTAGGAAAAATGTTTGTAAAAAAAAAAATATGTTTTTTTAATTTTTTCTGGACTCAATGATAAATACATGTCTGACCATTGTAACGAACCCAAAAAAACTAGAAAATCGCATTCATGACGATTTATGGTGATTTTATTTCCGTTAGGTCTTTGCCTACATTGACGCCTAGGCCGTGTGTCCTGTCCACCAAAGCGTTTTTTTTCCATGCGCCTGGCATATGTTTTCAATTATTTTCAATGGGAGCGCCGCATTTTTAGAATGCCATGAGTGCAACGAGGCGCTGAACGTTTTTTTCATGCTGAAGCGCTGAGAGCTCTGCGTTTTTGCCGAGAGTTGGGAAATTTTCAACTTTGGGTAAAACGCAGCACTCATCACTGTCACTTTTTACCCAGCCGTCCAATCACAGTGGAGGAGGGGCGGGACAAATACCACACCGACCAACTGTCACAACATTCTTTCTGTACAACGACATCAACTGACAGAGCTAACCGAACAAAATGGATGAAAAATTAATTTTTAGTATGAAACAAATTATCTGCGAAATCTGTTACAAGTAAACTGTGCTGAGGATATTCTGTACCATAGGAACGAAACGTCTCAACTGAAAAAACGCTGCGCTGGCAAAACGCTCTCAAGCGCCCAAAGCTAGGCGTCTTCAGCAGAGCGTCTTGCGTTTTCAGCTGGCTAAAAACGCTTTGGTGGACACACGGCCTTATGTATTAAAGAGGAGGGGCTCCCCTGTTCCATGATGGCGGTGGTTTTGATGCATGCTTGGAACCCCAAGGCGACATCTAGCTGTATATATCTATGTCATGCGATAAGCATTACATTTTTTAACCTAGCTTAACAGGCTAATAAGAGACTATTACCATTATTCATTTTAATTATACCAATGTCTAATTCAAACGTCTTCAAATGTATAAAACTGATTAGAGATCAGGTAAAACCCACAGAAACAGTTAATTGGTTCTGTTAGAGAACCAATTAACTGAAATAGAGACATACCTAACCTAAGCCTAACATAGGTATAGAGGCATGTTTTTCCAGTGACCCTATGCTGCTCTAATTGGGCATAAACACCACAGTAGCTGCCTTTTTTGACAAGAACTCTCCATTGCCGCCTTTAACCAGTGTGAGACAGTAATTGAGTATCATAGATCTACTCGTACATGTTTGTGTGAACTAGAGGTGTTGAAATCACAGGTTCCCCTGAGGATTAATCACAGTTTACTTTGACTCATGATCATGGTTGCGTAACGCACTAGTCTGGTTCTGCAGGCTCTCAGGGTGTTTTGGTAAATATGTACTATTTGTTCATTTGTTTTGTTAAAAAAACGGTATGTCTGAATTGCTTCATTTAAGACTTTTCTAGTCTGTAAACATGGTCTAAAATGACTAATGTGTCTCTCTGACCCAGCGCGCTCCTCATATTGACATGCTTGATGTAAAGCCACCTGGTTCGACAAACAACCACCCACAGTCCCACACGAAAAAACAAATTGGTCTGTTTTCACAGACAGGGCTTAGATTAAACTCAAAGGTTAACTCTGCTTTAAGATGCTAGGTGTTTTACTTGAAATAATGTTTGTGTCATCACATATTGTAACATGGCAGGAGCTGAAGAGATGGCAGGCATAGAGTGGATTTAAATGCAATGTTTTTTTTTTATTTAAACAACAAACAAACATAAACTGAACCAATAACATGACCATGATGCATACCATCTACATCGACAACAAACATCCACTGACAAGGAGCAAGGGGAATACAAGGGGCTACAAGCTAACAAGACACACCTGGGAGGCTGGGAACAATCAGACTAATCAACAAACGAACTACAAATGTGGGATTAGAAACAGGAAATACAACAAAGGTCCTCACAAGACATGGGAAACATATAACACGTATGTCTTTATATTCAAGTGGCACAGGGTTACCGACACTGGTGTTTGTTTTGGGGTTCTAACCATAGATATCCATAATAAAGGCTAGATGTCTTACGGCGGAGTCTCTATCGTCATTACCGTCGGCCATCTTGTCACAGGCAAGCTTTCTGGCGGGCTCTGTGGTACCTGATGTAAGATGAGTGATCAGCACGAACACAAATACTCTTATCTCGTTGAAATCTTGATGGATTTACAAACGGTTTGGTTTCTTACAAACGTTATTAATGTGGCTATAATTCTGGATGATTGATACACTTATTATTCATAAGTGTGCAGTGTCATAACTACATCTCTGACCTTTATAACAAACCAAACCGTTTGAAAATCGGTAGATAATTGAGCAAGTTATGGTTATTTAAAAAGTATATGCACCATTAAAACACAATGTTACGAGTGAGCGAGCTGCCTGTGACAAGATGGCTGCCAGGTGCGGACGAGACATCTAGCCTTTATTATGTGTCTATGGTTCTAACACTTACAATTTGTCTAACTGCATGTCATGTGATGTGACCATTAACCGTCATCAGAAAACCGTGACCATGCGAAATGTCTTCTTAATTTTTTTTTTTAATATTTAAAATAAAATTCTCAGGGGCTACAAATCAAAGGGGTTCTGCAAAGATGCACTGACAAAAACAAATGATGTAGCCTAGCATATAATTTACTATCTGGATCATTCCTATGGAGCATTTTCATATTTCATTATGTGTCTTAATACTTTGGATAAAGTATTAAACTCACAATTTTTACCAGAGGAAATAACTAATAAATAAAAAATATGTATTTTATTTCCTCTCGCAATTTTACAATTTTTAAATTAAAGTCACGTCCTTTGACATCATCCTCCATGAAGTGACACCATGTTCTGATTCTGTTTTTTTTTTTTTTTGTCAATTTTAAAAGACGATTAAAAAATATCAAAATGAACTTGTTAAAACTATCAAGTTCTTAGTTCCTCACTAAAAAAAAGCGTCTAACTTTAGCTCTTTTTTTAAATGCTGTTAAGCATCCTTTCAAGTATACCATTGTGTAAATAACAGTTATAATATAAGTTATAATAAAGAAAGTTCCTGATCATGACAAGAGTATATTTCCGAAAGCATGTTTTACAACCAGCTTGTTAATTAAGAAAAAAATTATGATTATTGATTATTTCTGAAATGCTATATATTCAAATTTATTTATTAGGATAAACCCCTTGAGATGCACCATCTCGTTTTCGAGGGGGTCCTAAAAAGAAGATTGTTGAATGTTAAAAGACATTTTTAACATTTAACTTGTTACAGCACAAGCAGTGAAAATCTGATTTGAATGCATTGAGCGGCTGTTGAAATCAATGCAGGTGCTCAGCTAAAGGCACTGTGGCCTGTGGGGGAATCATTACATTCAGATACGGACACTGCTTCAGTCAATGCCTGCTTTATCACCGCTCTCAGCAGTGTTGCCAAGTCCACGGTTTTCCTGCAGAATTGGGCTAGTTTTACACTTCTTGGGCAGTTGTGGGTAGTTTTTCTAGTCAAGCAATTTGGCAGGTTTTTATTGGGCAGACTTGGCAACCCTGGCTCTCAGCCTGAGTTAGGCTTATTAATGCTAAAGCATATCACATTACAAAAACAATCACTAAATAAAATAGATATAACTCACAAAACATGCTTCATATGCATTATTTGGCTTTTGTGTTGATTATCCTTCAACAACTTCAACATTAACTGCTCTATAAGTGGCAAGTTCGGAAATAAAAATAAATCGCATTACAGGTATTTTGGAAGGTTATGACTTTGTTGTTCTTCCTTGCAAAATTTATGATAATTTTCTGTTCCTCTTTTTTCTTTTTCTTTTCCTTCCCCTATTAAAATATGGTATTGTGTGTGTGTCTCTGTGTATAAATACAATTATTAATAAACAAAAACAGCATTTTGACATGCAAAAAATAATCATCAATCACCAGTGTAAATAATGCAGTAAACTGTTATACGTTGAACAGTAAAGCAATAGTTCCCATTATTTATTTATACTGCAATGCATGCTGGGAAAGCATAGTACTCACCACATGTTGGTAACAATATAAGACTTATTTCTATCTGTCTGTCTAAGATTCCTTGGAAAAATAATAAGTAACCATTTTTAATGGGGAAAAAACACTCATAATGTGACGTTTCATTTATTATCAAACTGATTTAGTTCCGTAAATGACGACAGAATTGTAATTTCTGGGTGAACTGTTCCTTTAAAGATCTGCTTAATTTCGTCTAATCTTCTTATGATTTCTTTGGATTAATGATAAAAAGCATAACTGCTTATGTTTGCTACATATTGAACATGTGCACTTCTATTTGGTTTATTTCTATTTTAATTTATGTAAATATTGATGACATATTTTTCATCTTTCTTGTTATTAATCCATAATTAATTTCACTATCATCTAATAATAAAAACCCCTGGCTTTCTCTTACAGTTCCTCCACCTCAGACGCACTGCTGCTGTGTTATAAAACACTTTCTCCGAAGCACAGTTTGTCTTCAAATATTTACCAGGTAAGTTATCATTCTGACTCTAGTAAGATCTCAATGAAAAAGCTTATAAATGAAAGACAAGATAAAGGCCAGAGTTTTTAACCTTCTCGAGATGTGTGATCGCCCATCACTTTTGAAAAATTGGTGAGCCTCATGGAAATCATATCAAAGAACAAAATCACAGTAAAACAAATGGGCTTTGGACTGCACAAAAACCATCACGGCAGCTTAGTGTGCTCTCATTCTTTCACTCAAAGCCTATAGCTCAGATTTCCATCTCTTTATGTGGTATGATAAAGCATGAGACTGTAGCAAACAGTGAAGAAACCCCGCACGAACGGCCGCCGACTTGTTCAATACTTTTGTTTACATCCAGTTACACCCTGTTCTTTAAAAACCTACACACATTTAATTCACTCTGCTTTTTCATGTATTCACCTCGCTTTAATTAGAGGTTACGACCTCCATTATAAAAGCTGCTGCGGGGAACAAAAATGACCAAAGAAAATGACAGTATTTCATTTACTCCTTCCCTTTGCGAGTGTACACATGTACTTGTGTGCATAAGTAATGCAAGATGTGGCAGCAAAATAATTATTGCCTTCGCACATTTCAATGTCGCACAGATTCATTTTTCAATGTCACACAAAATCTTTAACATTGTTCTATTGCCTTCTCATGTAGTACACTGCAAAGTTAAAGGTCTTTATTCAGGCACATTCATGTTGTTCCAAACCTGTATGACTTTCTTTCTTTGTGGAACACAAAATGAGAATTTTTGAAAGAATATCCTGTTCAATCCTAACCTCTACATCCGACCTAAATAAGTAGCAATATCTGACTCATGAACACATCATTCTTTTAATGACTCTGAAATGAACTAGATTTGTTCATACATCGGACTGACACCGTTCTCAGTGGTTCACAGCCCAATGGAGAAGAATATTATAGTGAATAACAGCTTAAAGGGATAGTTCACGCATAAATGAAAATTCTGTCATCATCCATAAGACTTTCCTTTATCTTCAGGAACGCAAATGAAGATACTTTTAATGAAATCTGAGAGATATCTGTACCTCCGTTGAAAGTCTATTCACGCGAAAGAGATTGTAAAATAAATCCATATGATCAAGCGTTTTAATCCAAGTCTCCTGAATAGACATGTATGCTGATCAGTGAACATAAACTTTGATCAGTGAACATACATAGAGCACTCAAATATGATAAACATAATCTCAATCGCTCAACCGAACAAACCTCATTGGTTCTTGTGGAAGTTTAAACGTGCTGGTGTAACGGTAACAGTTTAGCTTCCGTTTACCATATTTGGGTTTTCTATGTACGTTTGCTGATCAATGTTTTTATGCGAATAAACGCCTAAATTAAATCTGTTCATCATGTAGATTGTCTCTTCAGAAGACTTGGATTAAACCGCTCGATTCATATACTGTAGATTTATTTTCACAAGCTTTTACAAGGACAGAAATCTCTCAGATTTCATTAAAAAATATCTTCATTTCGTGTTTCGAAGATGAATGAAAGTCTTATGGGTTTGGAACGACATGAGGGTGAGTTAATGATGACAGAATTTTCATCTTTAGGTGAACTATCCCTTTAAGGTATCGTTCACTGCAGTCCTTCACTCTTCCTTTAATTCAGCAAGGGTTCTTCCCTGAAGCGGTGTCAATGCCAGGCTGTTGATGATTGCTGTCAAAGAGGAATAATTCACTTGCTGTACTGAATACTCCAGCAATTTACAGTCCGTAGCCTGTGCGCAGGGCTCATGGGAAATGGATGTTAGCTCCCTCTGCAAAAGCGCCTTATATCAGTGAGATTAGCCATCTTGACTCTGACACTCCATCTCTCATGCCTTTCATGACCTTCTGATCCTCTCCAAGATGGTTTCTACTGTAGTTCAGCAACCACGCTTGCTACATTTGTCTTCACTACCCTTTGATACTCTCCTTTAACTCGGTGTAGGTCCAGGTCAGCAAATTGTCCATCAGATAATCCACTTGGAAGCTGATTTCTCTACGTTTGAGCGATTTCATTGTAGCAATTATCGCTGCTTCATTGATGACGATGACTTCGGTCCTTAAAACCTCACTGTCCTTACAGGAAAAATAAAATTAGCATTATCACTATCTGTTAGCGCTAATTAGCAAGACATTTTTTTTATCTTTTTATTGTTCATTTGATTTAGTTGTTGTCCTCGCTCACCTTCCCCAAGTGTCATGCCTGTTTTCAGATCATACGTTGTCTTGTCAGCAACACTGTCATAATGTGATGTGCTTCCAAGTGAAACTGAATATCATGAAAAGAAAAAGATTATATAAAATAATAATTTTGTTGACAGATTATTGGAACATGCGTTTGAAAAAGTTTTGGAGATAAGAGCTGTACTTGAATGATTAGATCCAAGATCTAAGCCGTGAAGTAAACTGACTTGCCTTGACGTAATAACATCCACTGATGATTCATGCAGAATAAGACCAGAAATATTTATCAAGAAGGCTAATAGAGTTCATTTGATTTCATGTTGCTTTAAAGTTAAACAAGTTTTCTGCCCCTCTATCATATAGCACACAATCCCTGCCTCTTTCCCAGCCTTGACCAATGTGGAGGTGAGGCCATGAAAATTATTTTTCCACAGTTCTTAGCAATGTGTGAGGTTGCTGATGCCACTACTATTGTTGTCACCTGCTGGGAAGCACAAAGCAATTTCTCGGAAACACAGACACGCTGTGAAGTGCGTGGTGTGAGGCTTAGTGTGTTTGTGCAATGGGATTTGTCAAATAGAATTCTCAACACAAGGAGATGAAGGAGAGATTTCAGCCGCAGTGTACGGTTCCCTCGCTGCCGACTTCACTTTAAATATTCTTGACACAATAAGCAGCGTTGTCACTCAGTCAGCAGGGCCGCTGCTATAATAGAAAAATGGACAGAACCATATGCGGTTTATATTATGATGTTATTGAAAGATTTGCAGAGGAAATACTCAGCATTTTATGTCTTGATGATGACTGTAACGGTGCCAGTTTTGTTTTAAGATACAGAAACGTCTGAGACCACAATCTGGGATTTGGGATCTTGAAATAAAGAATGTTTTAGGATTTTGAGATATTTAAAACAAAGACATGATATGACAAAATAAATAAGAAATATGTATGATTTCTAGGTCAAGTACATTTGTGACATTGATCGTGTGACTTTGTACAGATGTTCTTGCTTCCATTAAAGCTAAAGATGCTCTTTGGATCATCTAACATCATGCTGGAGAACATAATTAGCAGGGTTCCCCATTACAAAATATGTTATTTATCATTTAAACAAGGAATCTTAAGATTGTCTTGAAGATTTTCTTTTTCTAATTTAATGCATTTTTCCCACTACAAAATATTTTTCCTTCAAGGAATCTTAAGATTGTTTAGAATATCTTTCTTCTAATTGAATGCATTTTTTATGTTCATATTTATCATTTATCCAAGACATTTTAAGATTATTTAAAATAAATTAAGAAGAAATTGGTAATGGAGAACTCCACAAGTTTGAAAAAATGCATTAAATTGGAAAATTTTCATTTAAGCAGTCTTAAGATTTCTTTGTATAAATGATGATTAATGATTTGTAATGGGGGGAAATGCATTACATTGGGAACAAAAGACATTCCAGACATTCTTAGAATTCCTTGGATAGATAATAAATAACAGATTGTATGTTATTTATAACACAGAATAGATAATACATTTGTAATGGAAAAACAATGCATTAAATTACAAAGAAAACTCAACTTCTAAACAATCTTAAGATTCTATGGATAAATGGTAAATAACATAATTTGTTATAGGGAAAAATGCATTAAATTAGAAAAATGACTTTTGCTAGTGGCCTCATATTGTTGGAACCCATATGTCTTCATAAAGATCTGATTTCAAATGAATCTTCAGAATGGGAATGAGTCGTTCTCATAGAGTAAAACAGTCATTGCTGAGGTGCGTGAGGTGAATACTAAAATAGATGAAGGTGTCTCTGAGCCAGAGATAGACAGATGATGTTAGTCCCCACAGTCCTCCTCATCAGACATCTGGACCCACAGGTGGCTAAACAAGCCTGGGAATCAGCTGCGGGAGCCATGGTCCAAATCCCTGAAGCTTCCTCCCACCTCCAACCCAACCTATGTGCCAATCCCATTTAAAGAACTGACATTTTTGATTACCAGCTGCAGTGTCCATTTCCCCCTCATCTATTTGGCTTTTAAAAAGGTGAATCAGAACAGTTGTGTTCTGCCTCTGCTGACACTTTGGCAGGCTGTAGCAGCATCTATGAGCTCATTGAGGGTCCAGCCATTTCCTTTCTCTGGAATGGTATCAATGGACGTTTTATGAGATGTTTTCTTTCAGTTGCCGTTGAGAGTAATCTATGTCAGTGCTTAAAGAGACAGTTGCCTGAAAGTTTTCTTCGTGTCATTCCAAACCTGTATGCCTTCCTTTCTTCTGTGGAACAATTTTTTGGAGAATATCCTGGATCGTTTTTTTTTTATATAATGAAAGTGAATGGTACCAGGGTGCTGTAAAGCTCCAAAATGACTAAAAATCATAAAACTGGCCCATATGACTGCGCTTTGGATCTTTTCAGTGAATCAGTTTACCTAGTTCACAAAACCAATCTGACATGTTATTTATCAATCAGATATGTTTAAGATTTGGCGATGACAGAATCGTTGCTTTAAAGATCTGCTTAATTTCTTATAAACAATCTTTGGATAAATTATGTTTGTGACGAATCGTAAAAATATGAATTTGGATCCCAATATAAAACTTAAAGCAACACACTTACGGAAGTTGGATGAGACTTCAGTACTACACTTTGTTGTCGTAAATCAGTGAAAGAGACCACCTGTGTCTCAGTTTGAGTGTCATTTCAAGATTTAAAAACAAAACTAACAAGTAATCCATCATGCCTCTGGGTCTCAGACGTTGGGTTTGTAAGTGTGTCACCTCTGATGTTGATCTCTCTAAAAAAGAGTGCTGACAATTCAAGTGAGGCACACAGCTTTCATCTCTAGTCTTACATCTTGCTTAACACATATCTTGCATTAAATGTTCATGTTGGTTTCTGTTCGTGAACTAGTTCCCTTTCAAGGAAACTTCTATGCTGCGTCAGCTGCTGACACTATGGGGACGTGCCCTCGCGGAACCTGGCGTCTGAGGCATGTGTACAAACACACCATACATTTGCCGACGCAGTGCGAAGACATCGCAAGGTGTGCCTCAGCATATAAGAAGGGTGCCTGAGAACACGCCATCAGCTTCTTTGTCTTCCAGAAACCGCTTATTTGAGTGCTGTGTGAAGATAGTGGTGTGTGAAGAAAGAATAAGGTAAGGTAAGTAGAATAATGGCGAGCAGACTATTCAAGCGCTCTGTGTTCCTTAATGCCTGGTGATGGTCACGAGCTGTGTTATTTGTCTGGACGTTCTATGCACGGTCAGCCCTAGAGGGGGCAGGGTGCATTCATTGCGATGATTTCTTATTTTACGACTGAAGGGAGTCAAGCCGCTGAAGATGAACGATATCTGCGGAGTCATAAGTGTGCACCTCCGGTAAGCCTTCCCTTTCTCCCAGACCTGCACAATGAGAAGTCAGGTGCGTGGAGACATCCATACACTGTCCGGGTGGTCCATTCGGCTTCGAGTTATTCGAATGTAGAGGGGCTGAGCGAGCAGGGTTATTGATGGATGCCTTGGTTGGAAAGGAATTTAGTGTATTACTTTTCCTCAGGGACATCCTTATCACTGAATGCTCCCGCTTTGCCCTCTAAACCACATCAGGCGACATTGAGGTTGGTGGGCAGAGTGTATGCGGCAGCAGGGAAGACTGGTGGAGCTCTGTACACTGTGGCATTACTTGAAAGCTTACCAGGCAGGTCTTCTCGATTTATCTCCTGAGGCGGTCTCCGAACTGTGTATGACCAGATCAGGCTGACCCAGACACCAAGCAGGCAACCCGCTCTATTGGCCGGGCAATGGCTGCTATGGTAGTGACGAAGAGAAATCTCTTGCTTAATCTGTTAGGGATCAAGGAGTCCAATAAAGCTGTCCTCCTTGATGCCCCTGTCTCTCCATCAGGGCTGTTTGGATCTACCGTTGAGACGGTGGTGGACTGGTTTAGAGAGGCGAGAACGCAGTCAGCTGCCTTTGGGTTGTATATCCCTCACCGGGTTCAGGCCCCTCCTAAGTCATCTATGCCCTTTCCAGAAACGAGTTCCTGGGGAGAAGAGCAGATGCCTGGCCTTCCCCTCCAAGGAGTGGGGGGCAAAGGTGGCGCAATAGGAGAAAGCCGTAGACAGATTAAGGAGCTGAGGGTGTGGTGAAGAAAGAGAAGAATGGTTGAGCAGGGCTAAGGCCCAAGCTCTCGCCCCCTTTTTTCATTCCCTTCAGCCCCAACTAGATCATCTGTGCCCTTTCCAGGAACAAGTTATTGGGGAGAAAAGCAAAAGGTGAGTGTGGAGAAAGCTAGCTCTCCTTCTGTGGAACCTGGGGTGAAATGAATCAAGTCACACACAGATCTAGGTGCTGAAAAAAGTGGTTGAGCGGGGATTTGGTCTAAGCCTGCCCCCTTTTCATTCTTTTACTCCTTCCTTTCTTCTAGTCTCCCACCCCCCACCCTTCTTATAAGCTGAGGCACACCTTGCGACGTCATTGCACTGCGTCAGCCGTTGTATGGCATGTTTGTGCACGTGCCTCACACACTGGGTCCCGCGAAGGCGCGTCCTCATAGCGTCAGCTGCTGACGGAGCATCTCGTTCCCTTTCTCAGGGAAACAGGGTTACACTCATAACCCCGGACGTTTTCGTGAACAACCTGCTGTGATGGTTGTTAGACATAATACACGCAATTTCAAATACTCTTCAGACACAACCTCTATTTAATATTTTTAGAAACATTCAACTGTTGCTCTTTGTGAAATAATGGACTTAAAACGAGCATTAGAACCTCCTTATTGATTTGTAGATTGTGTCTTATTGATTCAGTTGTTAACAATGTACATTAATTCAGAGGTTTTCAAACTTGTTGGATGCCACAGACACCTAAATATAATGATCCCCTTGCAACAAGAACCACTTACTAAAATAAAAAGGCAGAAATATATTTGCATCTAAATTTATACTGTGTAAATATTAAAAATATATAAATATGTAAAACACTCATTTGAATATTAACAGTTGAAATGACCTTTTTTGCAATAAAATAACAAAATAATTTAATTTAATCTCAAGATTTTCGTCTAGTGTTTAGAAAGTAGAATGAAACCACAACAAATGCCTTGCTTTTCAACATTTATTTATTTATTTATTAATATAATTCTTATTTTACATTTTTGTTTCTCTTAACATTTTTGCTGACCCCTTATCAGTTTGAAAACCCTTCTTTACCCATTACTCATAAATATTGTTCAAATTTTCATATAGATTACGTTTCTCTTAGGTGTACATTTTTTTTTTTTTGTCCTCTAAGCCAAAATTCGCACAAAATAATTTTCATCTGATGGCAGATATTTATACTACTTATTTTATCTTTTCCTACAGGCAATCAATAGGTGCATCTCAGATGTACATCTCTTAGATTACATATCTAAAATAGTTTCTTATCCATTTTTAAGGTTGTTCAAAACCGGTCATAGACATGGTTTTTGTGATGTAACATTGTTGGGATTTTTTTTTTTCATTGTAAATTCATATGGAACTATACTATCCATTCCATTGAGCTCAGAATGCAATGACAAGACTCACCTTATATGAGCAATCTCCAGAGAGAATGAAAATTTCTGTGCTATACTGTACGAAACACAGTAACCCTCCCCAGTCAGAAGATTGTCAGGGAAAAATCAGCCACGTCTTAAATCCCATTGTGAGGCTGTTCTCTGTCTGATGATGCCATTTATTTTCAGCCTAATTCATGGAGATGATTGCCTCAGTGGATGTGCTGAAAGTTACCTGTCAAGTGAGATATAAATATTGCATGGTCCAGGCATGCTGTGCAAAACAAGGCGTTGTTCAACAAAAACCGAGATGGGTCAGGCTATGTGTCTCTTTTGTCTGTTCCAGATGTGACCTAATTTATTAATCATATAGAATCTGCAGACCAAAAAAAAAACAAGGCTCAGTATTGAATTTTGTCAGTGAAGAGTGTAAACTTGGAAGATGCTTGTTACTTTGATTGCCACACAAATGAAACAGGATTCATTGCGGTTCTCTTACGAGAGGTTCTCTCGTATTGCGTAAGCTAGCTTACGCTGCGGGAAAGATTCATCTTTGCTGAGATATTGAAGCCAAAAAATTATTTCATAATTTGTATCCATACACAACGCAGTTCATCTGCGGCAGACCTAGAGCAGGCTAGCTAGCAGCTCATTGGTTCGCTCAGAGAGAACTGCTTAAGCCTATGGGAGAGCGGGGCTGATCCCGCTTCCAATGAGAGGCGCCCGCGCGCTCATTGCGTCATGGCCCGCCAGAATGGGCGTGGTCATGGTGTATATAACAGTCTCTCCCAGGCTTATATGTTGATTCATTTCATCTTCAGCAAGCTGCACGCTTCTGCTGTCCTGAGAAAAGCCGTCGCCGTCGAGAAGGCATCTCTCTAGCGAGCTCCCGGACCCTGAAGAAGCCGGCCGTCTTCGCCACCTTCAGCCGCCCTGCAAGCTAGCGCCATCCGACGACTGTATCCTTTCTCTTTTCTCCATTATATCTAAAAGAGCCGAGCGTCTTTTTAAAGATGTCTCGTTTTTCCTGCGGCTCTTGCCGCGCTCGTCTCGAGGACGGAGACCGCCATGTCATCTGCGCTCTCTGCCTGGGACTCGAGCACGCAGAACTCGCCCTCGCGGATGGAGGATGCGACTTCTGTGAGAGCCTGCCGTTGTCGTCCCTGCGGGCACGACTTCTGGCAGCAAAATCCGCTCCCGCGCCGCCTTCCTCTTCGCCGCGTAAGAAGAAACGCCGCTCCCAGAGGCCGCCGGAGCCCCCAGCGGAACAATGCGGGCCGCCGCCGCCGCCTCCCGCTTCCCGCTCTCCCTCCCCGCCCCTGCCGGACATACAGTTGCCGCCAAGTGGCCGCTCTGTCGCTTCCGATGACGCCGCGGAGGAGAAGGACTCCTGTTCACTGCTCGCATCAGACAGTGAAGAATGGTCATCTCTCGGATCCACGAGAGAATCGGCGGGGATCCGCGCCGGGATAGAGGAGGAACTAATGCGCCTCCTCTCACAGGCCGTCGAACGCCTCGGTCTCGAGTGGTCTCCTCCACCCGAGCAGGCCCCGAACCGGATGGACGGCAGCTTTTTTCATCGGCGCTCGACCCCCGCGTGCAACCGGGCCGCTCCATTCCTGCCTGAACTTCACGCAGAGCTGACGAAGTCCTGGAATGCCCCGCTCTCGGCTAGAAACCGCTCTGATATATCCGCCTCGCTGCGCTCGGTGGACGGAGCCGCCGAAAAAGGTTACTCAGCCATGCCGCCCGTCGAGGACTTGGTCGCCGCACACCTCTGCCCGCCCTCTGCTAGATGGCGCTCTTCCCCCACGCTTCCTTCGAAAGCTTGCAGAGCGACCTCGAGCTTTCATGCTCGCGCCTACGCCGCCGCCGGTCAGGCCGCCGCAGCGCTACATTCTATGTCTGTCCTCCAAGTATTACAGAGCGATATTCTCCGTGAGTGGGCCGAAGGCGGTAGAAACCCCTCCCCCGCTGTCACGGATCTGAGAAGTGCTACGGACCTCGCCCTTCGCGCCACTAAAGCCGCCGCACAAGCTCTGGGGAGATGCATGGCCAGCCTTTGTGTTGCCGAGAGACACTTATGGCTCACGCTCGCCGACATGGGAGATTCTGAGCGCGCCGCGTTTCTTAACGCGCCCCTCTCCCCGACGGGCCTTTTTGGATCTGCTGGCACGGGAATCGTCGATCGCTTTTCTGAGGTCCAGAAAGCTACTCAGGCGATGAATTTGTTTCTGCCCCGCCGCGCTAGCTCTTCCGCGGGCCGCTCTCGCGAGCCTCCTGCCAGAGCTCCACCACAGCGCCCCCCTCCGCAGACTCAAACAGCCCAGCGCAGACAGGGCGGCCGCCCTCGCTCTCGCTCTGACAGCCGCCGCAGACCGCCGCCCCCACGAGGCCCGCGACCTAAGATCACGCTGAAGCCTGATCATCAGAAGTCTGCCTAGCAAAGTTAAGAAAACGACGGTGCTCTCCCGCTGCGGCCGGACCGCCGTCAAAGCTTCGCCCTCTGCCAGTCCCCGTTATTTCGCCGACTGCTGTAGTGTTGACCACCACAAACAAGCCGGTGTCCCAGCCCGCTTGCGAGCGACAAAAAGCCGTTTTTACGGCTACCCAGAGAAATCTCAAAAAGAGAAAATTTGCCAGTTGTGTAGAAAATGTGCCCACAATCATGTGCTCACCCATACACACAAGCATAACATATCCCGTGTCTCTATCAGAGCCCCATCACATGAAACGGGCACAGCCCGCTCTAATATCAGAGAACATAAACACGCCCACGAGCTCGTGCGCGTGTCCCCTCTCTGCTCGCTCTGTTTCACGGCCCATAGACTCCTCTCTGAGTGCAAATCCCGTTGCCACACACATTCAAAGCGCGCCCACACACTGTGTCCAGCCCGCTATGTGCAGCAATCAGGGCGATATAGCCATTCGGCCACTAGCCGCATGCTCCAAAGCGTGGGAAGCCATTCCAGGCATTTCCCCGTGGGTACTAAGCATTATAAAGAACGGCTATCTGCTACAGTTTCGCCGCCGCCCGCCTCGTGCGCGCGCGCGGCTCGAATCTACTGTCAACCCGCTGGCCGCCGGCACGCTCCGCTCAGAAATTGCGACGCTGTTGCAAAAGGGTGCCATAGAGAGACTCCCACCATCTATGACCGAGTCGGGGTTTTACGGCCGTTATTTTCTGGTTCCCAAGAAAGACGGCGGCCTCAGACCGATTTTAGATCTCAGGTCTTTGAACAAAGTGCTCATGAAGAGACCGTTCAAGATGCTCACTACCAGGAAACTCCTCGCGCAGGTGCGCCAGGGGGACTGGTTCATCTCTCTAGACCTGAAAGACGCCTATTTTCAGATCCAGATAAATCCCCATCACAGGCCATTCTTACGTTTCGCCTTCGAGGGTCATGTTTATCAATACGCCGTTCTCCCGTTCGGCTTATCTCTGGCGCCCCGCACATTTACGAAGTGCATGGATACGGCGCTCGCCCCCCTGCGGAGCCAGGGGCTGCGCATATTGAATTATCTGGACGACTGGCTGATTTTGGCCCAATCACAGACGGAGCTTCTGTCGCACCGCGCAGTTCTCCTCGACCATCTGAAAACGCTGGGCCTCTCTGTCAACTGGACAAAGAGCTCCCTTCAACCCAGTCAATCGATTTCCTTTCTAGGAATAGATTTGAACTCGGTCACGATGACGGCTCGCCTGTCTACACAGCGCGCGCGCAGTGTACAGCGACTGGCCGCCTCGTTTCAGATGGGCACCCGCTCACCTCTGAAAACTTTTCAGAGGATGCTGGGTTACATGGCCTCAGCCTCCGCTGTACTTCAGCTGGGCCTTCTGCGCATGCGTCCGCTTCAGCTTTGGTTAAACAGCCGTGTACCCCACCGCGCGTGGAACACGGGCCGCCAGCTGATCAGAGTTACGCAGACATGTCTCACGGCGCTGCAGCCATGGACAGTAGCAGAATGGTTTCGACAGGGCGTCACGATGGGGACCTTTTCTCGCCGAAAAGTCATCTCGACAGATGCATCCAACACGGGTTGGGGTGCAGTCTGCGAGGGCTCACCGGCCTTCGGCCATTGGTCGACACAGGAAAGCCCTTTACACATAAACTGTCTGGAAATGCTTGCGGTCGAGAACGCGCTTTCGCGCTTCCTCTCGCTCATTCGGGGACACCACGTCCTGATCTGTTCGGACAACATGGCTGTGGTCTCCTATCTCAACCGTCAGGGCGGTGTCAGGTCCAGGAATCTCTTGCTACTGACACACCGCATTTTAGTTTGGTCTCAGAGCCGCCTGCTCTCGCTCAGAGCGACGCATGTGCCGGGCCATCTGAACGACGGTCCAGACATACTGTCCAGGAACCTCATCTCCTCAGGAGAATGGTCCCTGAACACACAAACGGTCCAAATACTGTGGCGGCTATTCGGCAGAGCAGAGGTGGACCTCTTCGCGTCAGAAGAGAACGCTCACTGCCCAATATTTTTCTCAAGGAGCGAGGACGCGCTAGCCCAGGAATGGCCTCGCCGCCCGCTCTATGCTTTCCCTCCGATCGCTCTGCTACCACAGGTAATTCAGAGGATCAGGGACACACGCCACTCGGTGCTCCTCATAGCCCCGCATTGGGAGAGTCAGAATTGGGTTCCGGAGCTCACTCAGCTGTCGCAGACAGCCCCGTGGCCCATCCCAGTCAGAGCAGATCTCCTCTCTCAGGCTCGCGGCACGATCTGGCACCCCCATCCACGGCGCTGGGCGCTACATGCATGGGTGATCAACGACTATTCGTTGATTTGCCAGAAGGAGTAAGAAACACTATCATACAGGCTAGAGCACCTTCCACGAGAAGGCTCTATGCGTCTAAATGGTCTGTGTTCTCAAAATGGTGCACCGACAAACATCTGGACCCACGGTCATGCGAGGTGCCGTCTTTGCTTGTTTTCCTTCAAGAGATGCTGGACAAGGGCAGGTCCCCCTCCACTCTCAAGGTTTACGTGGCAGCCGTCGCAGCGTTCTCTGAACCCCGACGCGCTCAGTCCCTGGGCAAAGACGAGTTAGTCATCCGCTTCCTCAGGGGAGCTAAGAGGATGAACCCTCCGCGCCCCCCTTCGGTTCCTATCTGGGATCTTTCTATAGTTCTCGAAGCTATGAAAGCACCCCCGTTCGAACCGCTCGAGTCTGTGGACCTAAAATACCTCTCGCTCAAAACCGTTTTTCTGACGGCTCTGTCCTCAGAGGGCAGGGCAGGCATTTAGATGCGTAAGCAGAGGCGATAGCGTCTACTATCCATCTAGACAGTGTCTGTTTAGACGCGTTCAGACGCGCTGAGCAGCTTTTCGTGTCGTTTGGGGGGCGCACCAAAGGTCTGGCCGCCTCTAAACAGACACTGTCTAGATGGATAGTAGACGCTATCGCCTCTGCTTACGCATCTAAATGCCTGCCCTGCCCTCTGGGCATCAGGGCGCACTCCACTAGAGGCATGGCCTCATCGTGGGCATGGTCCTGTGGAATTTCCATTCATGACATTTGTGTGGCCGCGGGATGGGCCTCCCCGTCCACTTTTGTCAGATTTTACAACTTGGAAGTTCCCGCCTTGCAGGCAAAATTACTAGCTGTCTAAACGACCAGCTCCCTAAGAAGCTGCATTACTGGGAGTCCCTCACACAACCGGTTCGCCCCTTGTGCTCTCCTTAAATGCTTATACACTTCATGTGCCCGCTCTGCCGGCCTCATACATGCTTATGTATACACTTCATGTGCCCGCTCTGCCGGCCTCATAATACATTCACTCCACGTTAAAAATCCCCCGGTATCACCCTGGGATTCATGAGTGGATTCATAGCGCGCACGGCGTTGACCAGGTGTTCCCGCAGCGTAAGCTAGCTTACGCAATACGAGAGAACCTCTCGTAAGAGAACGAATCGGTTACCTAACGTAACCTCGGTTCTCTCTAGAAGAGGGAACGAGTATTGCGTTCCCGGCCGTGCTTGCGCTACTAGCGTTTCGCTTCACGCTGAAATAAATAAACATATAAGCCTGGGAGAGACTGTTATATACACCATGACCACGCCCATTCTGGCGGGCCATGACGCAATGAGCGTGCGGGCGCCTCTCATTGGAAGGGGGTTCAGCCCCGCTCTCCCATAGGCTTAAGCAGTTCTCTCTGAGCGAACCAATGAGCTGCTAGCTAGCCTGCTCTAGGTCTGCCGCAGAGGAACTGCGTTGTGTATGGATACAAATTATGAAATAATTTTTTGGCTTCAATATCTCAGCAAAGATGAATCTTTCCCGCAGCGTAAGCTAGCTTACGCAATACTCGTTCCCTCTTCTAGAGAGAACCGAGGTTACGTTAGGTAACCGATTCGTTTTCAAGTGCTAACATAATTATTTATATATTATACTTTTATTAATTATAAATATATAAATAATTTAAATATTTACATATATGAAACTTATATTAATATTATTTATTATATAAATGAATTGTCAGCCTTAAAAATTATGGAGTTATGCATGCAAGGACTGTAGCCACTACTGAATTTCATCTGATGTAATATCATGCAGGTATTTCTTTACTGAATAAGCAATTAGTTTAGTTATATTTGTTCAAATTAGATCTGCTTTGAATGATACCTTAGTGAATACAGCATAATTAGTGGTTGCATAGACTCACGTCTGAATTGTGTGTGATGTGAGTGTCTAACCGTAAATAAAACTGAAAGTGGAGGCAGGTGGAATATCATTGCTGACAAGGTAGTGGCTGGTGTTGGAGTGCATCATTTACATTACCCTCCATGTGAGAAATGGATCCTGTCATCAGCAGGGCTCATATCCACTGCTTTTAACATCAATACACCTCTGGGTGCTCTAAACGCCTTTACAGATTAATTCAATGTGTATTCGTTTCCATGAACACTGTGAATTTCTGCTCGAGTTTTGGCTTTACATTTTAAATGGTGGTTAAATACTGAAAAGAATGCATTAACAGTTCTTGAAAATTTCAGAATGGCTTTAGAAATTCATTTGTGATGTTTCAAATGAGCCCCGTGCCATCTTTTAAAGACAACAATACCGTTTAATCAGTGAATGTGATAGTCTGCACTATGGCATTTCAGGGATTGGTGCTCAAAAGTAAATTGAGAACCTTAAAAGAGATGAAGAGTGAAAGAACTGAAGTGATGAAGCATCTGGCTCATCCCTCAAGAATAACGGTTCTAAAAAACATTGTTGCATATGGTATGACTAAACGCTGTTAAATTAATGCACACTTTAATTATCACTGACATGCCGCAAGACAACGCCGCTTTTTCTCTGTCTGCCAAACCGCAAACTCATCTACATAAAAAAAAATGTTTGTACCATATGCAGTCTGGTTTAGTGTATAAAAGAATTACAGAATTGATCATCAAGGCTTTTATTCGCTCTGCACCTGTATTAACAGGTTACAGTCTTCATTAGCAATGAGATTTTGGGCTGTTTCTGAGAAGTTGTAAGCAGTCACAGCAGCAGTGTTTTATTCCTCAGTGATTATTATTCTTGAGTTTTTATTTATTTTTTAAATTGATTTGGAATTATTCAATGCTCATTCATAAACAGAGTTTTGTTTAGTTCCTGTATAAATCAGCATTTGTTTGAACAATTTGGTTGAATGAACGATTCCATGACTCATTTGTTAAGACATACTTTATGACCTCCTTGCACAACGACATATGCATGTTTATTTTTCGGACTAGTTTCTTTAGTTTGGACATGCATAAAATGTTCAATATTGTTTATATTCTAAGAGCATCATCTGATTGCTAATATCATTTGTAGAAAGCATAATCTTGGCAGAGCACTATCTCTACATTTGAATAACCTGAACTAGGATATATTGATCATTGACTATGACTTTGACACTTCTGTAATACTAAGCATTCTCTGATATGTTCTATCTCTCAAATCAATTTTCATTTTCCACTTTGTCCCCCGACCAATAATAAAATGAATCTAAACCTGAGTGTAATACAGAAACTGATATCATTTCCCTGGATAAATGTTTTCTCTTTAACCTTCCAATTAAATCCATGAGTGTATTAAATGAGCTTTAGGACGAGTTATTGATTGCTCGCACTCTTCAAAGAATTACTACATTAAACTTACTAAGAGTTAAGAAAGAAAACATAGCAAGACACTGAATCGGTTGAATGTTACCCAGAATGCCCCTCAAAGAACATGCAAATGAAGGTCACTGTGCAGTGTTGCGAGGCAAGCGTGGTTGTTAATATTCTCAGCTATGGCACCTTGCTCATAGATAAACCCCTGATGATCCATCAGACATCCACTTTGACGAATGACTTCACTCTGCATTCATTAAAGGAGATGGAGATCATAAGATTTCTAAACCATAGGAAACAAAAAAAAACTGCAATATCGTTCAGGACACACGGAGCCCCATTAACCTCCTCTGCAGGTATTTATCTTTATTATCATCAAGCAAATTATAATTTGTCAACATGGTCCTGATTCCGGTAAACACAGCGTTTAACCTTAAGAACTTTACAGGATTACAGAAGATCAAATATTGTTTTAAGTACACAAATGTTTTTGTCAGAGTGAGTCTTAGGGGGAAAACAACAAGATAAATGGCTTGAAATATAAGTTCTGCCCTCTATCTGGGAAATCTATAGTTTTATGAATGAATGATGACAGTAATAATAAAACAAATCTCCCTTTAATGTCAGTATAAACTTTTTTTCAGTGGAGTGAGATTTGAATGTTCCTGACTTTCATAGTTAAATATTGTGGAAATTGTGTTTTTATCTCTGTGCTTTTAACTTTTTCTAAAGGACTGTCATTGTTTAAATCATTGTTTAATGTTAAGTTAAAGGACTTAATAGCATTTAGTCTTCAAAGCTATTCAAACAAGCTGATGTCACACTAATTGTAATACCACTGAATAAAAGATACGCTGTTAAAAAATAGCTATAATTTCACTGCAGTTCTCAAACCTCCAAGTCAGAGCAAAAGTAGAATTTGAAAAAGTCTGACAATGACAGCTTATAGTAAATCACGATTGCCAAGCTCCTGCACTGTATTCCTAGTCTTCTGGAAGCCTATGACATACCCTTATGATAAAGAAGTTTGCTTAATTGTATTGAATGTGCACTTGCAGTGTAAATCTTAAAAGTCTATTTTTAAAGGTCCCCTGACATGGGGTTATTTTATTATTTTATAATGTTTCCTGGGTTGCCCTTATAATGTTAGTATGTTTTTTAGATCAAAACTAGTCATAATTTATAAATAAAAGGCCTTTTTCCTAGCCTGATTTTAGCCTCTGATTTTAACACTCTGTTTGAAGGAGCGTGTCTGCTGTGGGATTCAGTGTAACCAGCCACTGCTGTGATTGGCTGACAAACTTGCATATGAAATAGCTACATATTACATGTGAAACTCTCTCGAATACTTCTACTACAGCTATTATATGTTTTTACTATTACAGCTATCGAGATTAACGAATCGTGAGAAGTTTTTAAAGTATTTAGATCTATTCCCATCACATAAAATGTTGCCGTGATGAGCATTGAGCAAGCAGATGACAGTCTGTTGATCGCGAGAATGAAGATCTTATTATTCCCACGCAGTTTCTGCTCTCTCTAATGCTTTCCCCAATGCAAACACGATGATGTACATACAGTAAGAGCTTTGTTGTGCAGTGTAACGTGCGTCATTGATTTCATAACGAGTTGTCCAGATAAACTCGCGCTGTGTGGAAAGATTGTTCTTTGATCGCTTTCTGTATAATTTGTTCACAATTTAAATAAGATTATTTTCATCCTACTAAAAGAAACGATGTGAAGTTGATATTTTAGTCACTGGCTTGACTTATGCATAAACCGTATTGAACGATATTGAGAGAAAGATTAACTTACCTGTCTGAACTTGAACAATTACACATCAGAAATTGTTGCTTGGTAGCTCGATCGATTCATTTTCAGACGTTCATCGAGGCCAGCTCTGTATTGGCCCAAGTTGAGGAAACAGTCGTCGGTGAAATGTTTGGAGAAAATAAAATTTACCCATTGTTTCTTCAGAGGCTCGGGTGAAAGAACTAAAAAATACCTTTGTGTTCATTTGTACATCCGAACACTGATCAACTGCCATGCTTCGCTCGTTTGCAAGCCATGATATCTCTCGAGGAAACCGTCTCAGGTTACGTATGTAACCCTGGTTCCCTGAGAGGGAACGAGACGCTGCGTTTGAGACGCGGTGGGAACGCTCTGC
Organism: Rhinichthys klamathensis goyatoka; assembly: GCF_029890125.1. Classification (NCBI taxonomy): domain Eukaryota; kingdom Metazoa; phylum Chordata; class Actinopteri; order Cypriniformes; family Leuciscidae; genus Rhinichthys; species Rhinichthys klamathensis. Next base: position 378,294 of record NW_026606648.1, on the reverse strand, counting down.
GTGATTACGTCGTGAAGCACATGTAAAATCAGTCCAATGGAAGCCCGAAACGTCATAGGCGGGTGACGTCATAGACCAGGAAACTATAAAGCACCCCTGAATTCAGACCGCGCCAGCTTCTGAAAAAACCTGAAGCAAGTCGATCAGGGCATGCAGGAAGTATGGCAGGTAAACGCAGCGTCTCGTTCCCTCTCAGGGAACCAGGGTTACATACGTAACCTGAGACGTTCCCTTTCAAGGGAACTTCGAGCTGCGTTTGAGACGCGGTGGGAACCCCATATCCACTACGCCATAGTGACAAATGCCCGTTCTGTGTGAAGTCCTTGCGCACACTAAGAAGCAAGCAACCTCGCCCCTGGAGTGGAGAGGTCAAGGTCATAAAACCTGACAAATGTATGTGGAGAGGACCAACCTGCCGCATTACAGATATCAAGAAGGGAAACACCCGAAATTAAGGCCGTAGAGGCCGCCATACTACTTGTAGAATGGGCCCGTACAACCATAGGTGAAGGCTGACCTGCCGCTTCATAAGCCAATGATATAGCCTCAACTATCCATTTGCTCATTACCTGTTTAGATGCAGGGCACCCTCTCTTGAGTGACCCAAAGCAGACAAACAATTGTTCAGACTTACGCCACAGGGCAGCCCTGTGAACGTAGGCATCTAATGCCCGAACTGGACATAACAGGTTCAGTTGTTCCTGATCTGGGGTATTAAAAGGTGGAGGATAAAAGGCCTGCAGCACTATTTGGCCCCCAACATTAACTGGGACCTTAGGAATATAACCCGGTCTAGGGTAGAGAAATGCTTTCACCATACCAGGTGCAAATTCCAGAAATGAGGGAGCAACCGACAGGGCATGCAAATCTCTTGATAGACGAAATAGCAAGGAGAAATAAAGTTTTTAGAGTGAGGAATTTCTCTGAAACCTCTTCAATGGGCTCGAAAGGAGCCAAAGCCAGACCCTCAAGTACAATGGCCAAATCCCAAGCCGGTGCTCTAGAGTGCAATGCAGGTCTCAACCTCAGTGTACCACGGAGAAAACGAGTAATAAGAGGATCTCTCCCGATAGAAGTACCCCCCCGAGGGGTGTGGTAGGCAGATATAGCCGCCACGTAAACCTCTAGGGTAGAAGGAGATGACCTAGCAGAGAAGCGGTCTTGCAAGAAATCAAGAACTGAACCAACAGGGCAGTTAACAGGATCTAAATGACGTTCACCACACCAGGTGGAGAATAATTTTCATTTTAATGCATATAGTTTTCTCGTGGGAGGAGCTCTGGATTGGAGAATGGTCTCAACGACCTCAGTCGAGAGACCGGATTTTATGAGCCGGGCCCCCTCAGAGGCCGAGCCCACAGTATCCAAACTCCAAATGAGGGTGAACTCCCAGGAGCAAAGATATCGGGAAATGCGTACCGGTGTAGCGTCAACCACACCTAATACATCACATCCAGTCCAAGCGGAGCTGGATGTGTGAGGGAGAACCAAATAGAGCAATGCCTTGTACAAACGATGTGAAAGGTCGACTTGACTTTAGTTGACCAAAGTTCTCCCTAAGAAGCTCCACCACCTCGGGGTGAAGACTCCAATCCCTGGGCCTCAGCCCCTGCCTCAACAGGATATCTGCTCTGATATACGAGACCATCAGTGTGTTGTCCGCCATTCGCCGAGCGACCACTCATGATCGCCCCCACTTGTGAGGGAAGCATCCGTCGATAGCAATATGCGTCGACAAGAAGCCCCCAACACTGGGCCTGGGCGAGGAACCAAGGTTCTTCCATATGACCGAGGCACGAAGGCATAGCCGCGTGACCTTGATCATGCGAAAACATATTTCCCCTCGGAGAAAACCCCTTGGTCCCGAGCCACCACTGCAGGGGTCTTGTGCAGAAGGCCAAAAGTAATTACGTTGGACACAGCTGCCATGAGACCCACCAGTCTGAAACTGTTTCACAGTGAGTGACTGGCCTAGATATACCCCAATACGGCTGTGAGAATCGCTACACCTAGAAAAGTGGTCCTCAGAGCACACTCTTCTTGGCGTTGAGAGGCAACCCCAACATCCTTAATGAGACAGAACGACATCTCGATGCCGAACTGCCATAAACTCAGATTGAGCTAGGATCAACCAATCATTGATGTAGTATAATACGCGAATGCCCTGGAGTCTCAGAAGAGCCAGAGCTGCATCCACGCATACTGTAAAGGTGTGGGGTAATAAACCTAGGCCGAATGGAAGAACCTGATAATGGTATGCTTCGCCCCCGAAAGCAAACCTCAGGAACCTCCCTCATCTTCTTTCTGAAACAATGAAGTAATGGCTGTCTGCTGGGAGGAGGAACCCCTTCTACAGCTCCTTTTGCAGAAGTGACAGTACTTCCTGCTCCATAACCAAAGCCTGCTCGGGGTCCACCACTGAGAGGAGGACCCCTAGAAATCTGGGCGAACGAGAACCGAACTGAATTCTGAAACCCTTTTCTATAGTGTGCAGGACCCACTGAGAAATATGTGGCAGTAGTTTCCACGCTGCCAGAAATTTACTAGGGGAACCAGTCTCTCAAGACTGGCCTCTAGATTTGTTTGAACAGTCACTACGGCGCCCTGAAGCGGCGAACCGGCAGGGAACAACCGAACTGTCAGCGCTGCGACCCTCCTCAGAGAGTCGCACCCCAGAGGTCGCCGAGGAGAAACGATTTCTCAAAACCGTCCCTGCCCCGGAGGAGCCTTCAGAAGCCTGATAGCCTCGTTTTTTGCGACAGGACTTCTTGTCTAAGCTTTATTAGAGATGATGACAGTCCTCAGATCTTGCCTACCTCTAACTAGCTTAGTTCCTACGACCCTCCTCGGAGGATCGTTGAAAAAAGCAGGCACTTCGGCGCCCTGAAACGGCGAACCGGCAGGGAAACCGAACTGACTGCTCTTCTTTTTTCTTATTTGAAGGCTCGTTTGGGGACACTGACACCTTGGTGCCCTGAAACGGCGAACCGGCAGGGAAACCGAACTGGCAGTGCTGCGACCCTCCTCAGAGAGTCGCACCCCAAAGGGCGCTGAGGAGAAACGATTTCTCAAAACCGTCCCTACCCCAGAGGGGACCACCCTTAGAAGCCTGATCGCCTCGGCGTCAGGGCTTCTTTGTCCAAGCTATTTTAGAGATGAAACAGTCCTCAGATCTTGCATGTCTCTAACTGGCTAGACTGCGACCGCCACCCAGGTACCCCTCAATTGTGGAGGAGCCCGAATGGCGACGCTCTGTTTTGCACTTTGTGCTGAGAGGAGCTTAATAGGCCGTGACTGCTCCCGCCCAGCAGTCTCAGGAACATTAGATTGGTGAGGAAGAAACCTCTGGAACGCCGCTGAATGGTTTATTTCTTAGTTTTCTTGAAAGCGGAGCGTCCAAAAGAACAGACATAACTATATCTTTATTTTCCTTTATCTTTATATCAGAAAAACTTATATATATATACATATATATCACTCTGCAGCCACCAGCAGGAAACAACCGAACTGGCAGCTCTGCGACCCTCCTCAGAGAGTCGCCCCTCACATTCATCCATGTCCTTATATACTTTACCCACCAGCGCTGCCTAATAAAAATGTATTCATTATTTAAGATGGCTGGTGGGTAACGTCGGGGTTAATAACGATGACGCCGACTCGGGAGAGAGAAAGCTCGCAAGCGTCTCTTTAACCCGAGGCACTGTCATACTATGATACTTAATACCCAAACATTACTATAGTTAGACATCTGGGGATAAACACATAAATACAAACCGGTTTATTCCACAATCTCGACACCTCAGTGTGGAGATAGGGGGGAAAAAACGCAGTCCCCGACGAGGAGGCTGAGATACAGAGTTTTCCTGTTTTAAGATACAGTTCATCTAACAAACTCTTCTTTATTTTCAATCTCATAATGTTCAGCTGGCCAGTAAATATTTAACTGGCAACAGCACTAGATAAAACCTCCTTTTTTTAAAAAGCTCCTCTTTATTCAGCAGAGTTATGAGCTGACTTATTTATTCATTGAAAACTCAAACATCTGATTTGTATTTGTTTTGTATTTGTTTTGTTCTCTTTCTTTTTAAACAAAACACTAACGATACCAATTCCTCGGAACTGGAAATCGCAGCACACTAGATCTGGCATGTGAAAGCTGAGATAGGGCGGAGCCCGTCCCAACCCCCGCTGTCAGATCCGTTGCGAACCCCGAAATACGAGCCGTCTCCGTGCCTCGGCAACAGAGAGAGCCGCGCGGGGAACGCGAACCGAACCGTCCTCCTCGAAGAACGCCCGGCGGGAGCGGAGCGTCCTCACGGACAGCTTCTCGAAATGCTCACAGTCAGCTCCCTCGAGAACTGACTGTTGGCATGCTCCACTCCCAAACAGCAACAAAAAGCTGATGTGTGTCCCCACCCGTGATGTAACGAGGGCAGGGAACAACACAACGTCTATAATCTTGCTTGCTCGCCATAATGATAGATAGTGATATATATTGGGCTTGACAAACAACAATAAATAGACAAGGACAGATTTCACAGAGAGCGCTTGCTGAAGGTACAGAAGCTGGCGCGGTCTGAATTCAGGGGTGCTTTATAGTTTCCTGGTCTATGACGTCACCCGCCTATGACGTTTCGGGCTTCCATTGGACTGATTTTACATGTGCTTCACGACGTAATCACGCAGAGCGTTCCCACCGCGTCTCAAACGCAGCTCGAAGTTCCCTTGAAAGGGAAACTCAAATCGCGTTCGCGCGTTCGCGCGTTCGTACTTCCTAGCTCACTTTCTCATGGGTGAGCCAAATTCTCTGGGAGGGCAAAGCAGAGAAGGGGGAGGTAACCTTTCCCCTATATGACGTCATATAGGGGAGATTCAAGATCAGCTCGTCTGAGATCTCATTTTCTCACAGGGAGAGAAAGATAGCCAAAACTCGGTTTACACCGACTGAAATTTCTAGACACGAGGGGACCAAATACAGGCTAGGGGAACTAATATTAATGTTAAAAAACCTCAGAAAGTGAAAATTTCATGTCAGGGGACCTTTAAAGAAGTAGCCTTAATTCTAACGGTGTTGAAAGAAAAGGTTCTATATAGAACCTTAAAGGGTTCTGTCAGGCACTTCATATATAGAACCAATTAGGGGTTCCCATTCATGAGAGAATTTTTTCTTGTAATACTATTGAAATAAAAGGCAGGTTTTGTGGAGGCGTCTATTTGATGTGCATGTTTATCTGGAAGATAGCCTACACATAAAACATCTTTAAGATGTTTATGATTTAGAACAGGGGTTCTCAAAGTCTATATTCAAAGGTCCAAATCTGAATTTTCATCAATGTCAAAGGTCCGATACTTTGGGGGGGGCTTACATGCGCTTCATGAGACACACACGCGCATTTGCACACACACGTAAGGTCTCTCGCTCTCTCCCTTTCTGCTGTACGCGCGCTGCACGGTTTGGAGCTCGCGAGCTCTAGATTCCGAGAGATTTGAACTAATTTGCGGGCATCAGGAGCCGCTATCAATATGCGGGAGACTCCTGGAACTTCCGGGAGATTTGGGCTATCTGTGAACGCATACCTCTCTGTCCAATCATCTTTGAAAACTCTATTTTCTTCGTCAACTTTTCTTTTCCTGGACAATGACATCCTCCACACCCATTCAAACGCTTACGCCGGGAAGTGTCGCGTCGTGGTCGCGCCCGATTACATCAAAAGTCACACGCTCACTGGATGTCATGGCAACTAAATCACGGAGGAAAACTTTAAATATCTCGCCTTCGTTTTAATTTTGGACCATCATAAAAAATAAACAAATGATTTTAACATGCGTTTATCAAAATAGGAAATCCAGACTTTTAATCCCTTACACACAATTAGGGCTCTTGAAAGTACGAAATGGTGGCGGGTCCGGATTGAATTCCCTCCGGGTCCGGACTTTGAGAAGCACTGATTTAGAATATGATGTTTATTTAGAATGCATGAAAATGCAATTTGCTGTTGTCAGGATTCCATCCATGTCACAATCGCCATCGCCGCCCACTCATTCCCAATCACCCAGTCGGACACTCCCCCGTTCACAATCACCTGATTACTAATCACCGTCACCTGTGTCCCATCACCCACATGCACTATAAAGCACTCACCTTCACTGCATTCACTTGTCTGGTCTCGTCGATACATGACTCACAGACTCTCCTTCAACCAACCTGCTACTTACCAGCTTCCCGATCCTTCTGAATCCATCCATCTCCAGTGTGACTGCTTCCTACCCATCTGCAAGAGAGAAAAGGACATTATCATTCAGCTAAGCCTGTTTAATGTTTCAAAGTCATTTGATCCTTACCTGTTATCTCCGACTGAGTATCCATCTGCACAAATAAACGTTGATAACTTACCATCCAGTCTGTTCCTTCTGTGAGCCCTGACAGTTGTTTTATGTATTTTTTAGTGCTGGGCAACGATTAAAATTTTTAATCGCGATTAATCGCATGATTTTCTTGCGATTAATCGCATTGATACGCGCAAACTTTAATAATGAATTCTAAAGTAGTGTACTACTCACTTTTGATTTAAATGTACTGCTATATACACAAAAGTGTAATAACATGTGGTTTGCAAAAACTTTAAACAAATAAGGTGCTTTATACCAGCAGTATTCCCTTTACACAGCAATAAAATATTTATTGTAAATCTCAACCTAAACATTAATGTAATCAAATCAAATATTAAAACAAAGCTATTTGCCACTGCCAGGGCAGTTTACCTTTTATCTAGCTTGTTAAAACGAGTCCAGTTTTCTTGTTTTTTTTCTTAACACGTATCAACAGGTGTCTTTTAGCAGCAGAAACAGTCTGTGTAGTCAGATGTCATGAGATATAGGCCTAAGTCGACCAACGTTACTTCTCTGATAGTAGCGTTTGGTCATGCCATGGTTTCCCACGTACACTAAGATTGCATTAAACAGAGATAAAGCCCAATTTATACTTCTGCGTCGAACTTACGTCGTACCCTGACTTGCACCTCTCCAAAAATGTAACAACGCGTCAATTCTACGCGTACCGCAAGCGCTGTGATTGCTAGAACCGCTCCACGGGTTTCACATGCTCCCTCTGCATGTGTAATTGCGCGTCAACGCGGACAACGACGCAGAAGTAAAATCAACCAACGTAGTGTATAGCGACACTACGAACAATACAATACACTACGAACGACACAGAAGTATAAATCAGCCTTTTAGAGTGAGGTGAATTGGTCGAGCGCAAGGTGCAGTGACAAGCGGGTGCGTTCTGTGAAACTGTTGCGGTCATGCTCGCCTCACGCGCTCGCCTCACGCACGCGCCCGCGCGTTGCCGAAGTTGAATTGTCTAAAAGGACTTTGATTGTCTATAACTTTTTGTACACGACGCGCAGTACAAATCATTGGAAGAGAGACTGATCATCGGCTCGCTGTTTGTGAGTTTCCAATATTTAAAAGTTATCAGGACATCAACAGAAGGGAATTCACATTGCAGAGCATCCCCGCTAAACTACACGCAGGCACATCAGGTAAAGTTATGTAGCCTATAATTTTAATTTAAGTTAAAAAGACTACAGCTGCGTAGCGCACAGAAGCCGTTGCCGTGGTTACTATCCATAGAGCGCCTGTCATTCACTCGCGGAGCGCTGTCTCCCTTTCTGTTCACCTGAGAGAACCTGCCAAAGCCCCTCCACTGCTGGTTTGGGTGGGTTATTTGCTGGCTGACCAACATCCCACCCCTCCTGTGATCATGGTTTGACTGTAGGCCTATGTCTTATTCAGAGCCAGTGTGCAACGGACTTTTAAAATAAAAAAATAAAAAAAAACTGCGTTAACGTGCGATAACAAAATTGTCGGCATTAATTAATAAATGCGTTAACGCGATAATAACGAGTTAACTTGCCCAGCCCTAGTATTTTTATTTATTTATATTAAACTCTGCATGAAATGGAAGTTGCGATAGTCTACTCTTACCTATTGTGACGTATATCAAAGTGAAACGGCTGTTTTTTTTTTTAAACAGACCTATGCCTTTAAATCCAACCCAACTATTTCTCCCCTTTTCAGTCACACACTTCATTTTTCGCTCTCACACCATTCAACGCTTTCCTCACCCAAAAAAATCTTCTCTGGGTTTTCTGAATCTATGGTCCAGAGAGTATATTTGACACCTTTCAGAGAAAATTGAGATGCACTCTCAGCAGTAGACCTCTCTCCTCTGAGGGAGTGCATGTAGCTGACTCAACCGTTACTCTATGTGAAGATTAACAATGGACTTTTTATATACATATATCCAGCTAGGAGGAATATGCTTACAGGACTCTGCTAACCACAGGGCCCAGTTCATTGAGAAAAGAAGAGAGAGCAGGTGGTAGAAAGCCAAATCCGATTGACATTTTCCCCTGATGAGTAGACAGCATGATGAAAGCCCACCCAAAGCCTCACGTCAAGTACCACCAGGACCAATACTCCTCAGTCATTCTTCATTAGGTTGACTTGCTTTCGTTTTGGTCATGTGGCAGTGAAGAGCCAAAGAAATGTCTGTGGAAAAGAATTGGACTGAGATGTGATTTATTTTCCTCCTCAGTCAGGTAATGTTCATCCCCTTTCCTTCATCTGAAAAACTCCTTCTCTCTCTTTGTGTTCGTTTATTCTGGCCAGTGGCCAGGATGGTAATAGACTAGGGAGTTGTGTTTCATTGACCGCACTAGAAAAAAATGTAAAGAATGTTTGAATTCGTTCTGAAACAGCAGATCTGGTTGGCTGGAAGCCATGAGCTCTACATTCAGATAATTTGTTTTAAAGAGCATCATCTTTATTTCTGCATGGACTTTAGGCTTTTTTTTTTCTCTCTCTCTCTCTCTCTCTCTCTCTCTCTCTCTCTCTCTCTCTCTCTCTCTCTCTCTCTCTCTCTCTCTCTCTCTCTCTCTCTCTCTCTCTCTCTCTCTCTCTCTCTCTCTCTCTCTCTCTCTCTCTCTCTCTCTCTGTGTATGTTTAGGTGGATGTTTCATTATTTTTAGCTCCTGTGTTTGTTTATATCGATTCGTCCTCATTTTCCTCATCCTGTCATTTGAAGTTTTGACAGCACTGAAGGTGTCTAGGTCTTATACTTTACATCAGGGGTAGATACATCTCGTATATAATAAAATGCCATCCAAATGAAAACAGATTGTGAGGCCAACCATGCAGCACCTTGGGCCTCCATTACTGGGTTGGCTTGCTGAGCGCAGAAGACGGATGAGACTATTCATTTTCAGTGCCGAACGGCCTCACTGCGTAAGTGGAGCATGCAGCAAATGCATGCGGTTGAACACATCCCCAACATCAGCTAGTTTTAGGGAAATTTAGTTTTGTAATGAGTGTTAAAAAATAAATGATGCCCTGAATAGGAAAATTTGTTGCATATGTTGTTTTTTTGGCTGGGAGGTTGGCATGTGGGGACGGTTTCAAGCTTGTGGCATAAATGGGAACAAAGTTACTATTTTGATTATAAAATATTTGAGCATTGCTTCATTAAACTTTGTTGAATTGTATCCCTGCATATAAACTAAATATTTACTCCTAGTCTCCTACACAGAGTAACAGTTGATATAAAACAGTAAACTACATAAATTAGCTCATGATATATACCAGCAGTAGTCAAATGGTGGACCATGGTCCAGTCCCGGACCCTGGCTCACGGGACCACGGGACATAATTAAGCAGGACAACGGAGCGATAGACACCACAAGTGCTTAGAGTCGTTTCCTGTTATGATTTTTCAGCGCTACATTGTCTAATATTTTTATCTAGAGCCAATTGCACTTCATTCAAGCCCTTTCCGCTCCGTGCGCGTTGCTTCTCTCTCCCACTGAAGACGTGAAGCGCCACATTCATTAAGAGCTGCAGATGATGCGGCAATTTTAACAATAGAAGCAGAAACACGGTGAGCAGCAAATAGATGCCTTTGCTAAAATGCTGCAGAAAACAAGAATGCAGAAAATAGATATTTTTATCTGTCATACAGATGACTCTGACGGTTTGACTAAACCAGGTTTGTGACAGTTTTGTTTTTTTCCTTACATTTATCATTATTAATCAGCAGCATATTAAGAGCACTTCATAATAAACAATGTTATAATTTGGAAATGTATTTATAGATGGCAAGGGAAGACAAACAAAACGTTGAAATTACTATAGTTAACTTTGTTTTGTGCTCATGATGAGAGTTTTCATTATTAGATTATGTATGTTGTTTGTTTTTAGTTTATTACTTTGAGCAAAAACAAAAATGGTCCATACTTTTCTTAAAAGGTAACCCCTGCACCCCTAGTATGTTTTCTCCGATTCAATGTCTTCTATGTGTCATACACGTAGGTCTCTAAATGTATAATAATAATAATAATAGTCTAATAAAATATCTGATCTAACCTTAATATATGCATATCCAGTTGGTAGAAATATTTACTTTTTTTTGTAAATATTGGTTAAAATTCTTAGACATCACTGCTTTGGCTTTGGTGACTATTTTGAGTGTTTAAGATTTTTTTATTTTACAAAGTATACAGCTGCCCCGATGGAAATGTTTAACTGTTGTTGCAAAAAATAATTTTCCGGACCTCCACTAGGAAGGAAATGCAGAGACCGGACCTCTTGGAACTTTAATTGAATACCCCTGATGTACCATATGGTGTTGATACTTACACTTGTTTACATTTTAAGAGAGCCCTTTATGTGAATAACTATTTTCACTCTAAAAAGAGATGTGTTAAAAATGACACATGTTGTGTCAGTTTTAACACATGTTGTGAGTGTGCTCAGGGACAACAACGCATGTTGTGTCAAATTTAACACAATGGGCCCTATCTTGCATCCAGCGCAATTGACTTTGTACACCGACACATGTATCATTCCTATTTTGCACCCGACACACAGCAGACTTTTCCCTCTACAGACACACGTCGGTAAATTAGGGAATGGCGGTTCAGCGAAAAGAGGAAGCGTGTTCCGGCGCAAACGTTCCCTGGTGCTATTTTGCAGTTCCAGAAAACAATTCCGCCACAGACCAGGAAAAACCTAGTCTAAAGTCAGTGGCGCGTTATTCAGATGCTATTTCGTCTGTCTCCTCGGCTGTGAACCGGCAAATCCCCCATTATAATAGCAATCCGCCATGGAACAAGCGTGCCTGCTTTTAAAGGGAATGTGAGATGACGCTCTGATTGGTTTATTGCACGTTACGCCCAAACCACTCCTATGAGTAATCTAGCTACTTCAGACCAACCCATTTTAGAGGTCTAAGGTTCGCCCACAAAGTTACTTGCGTTTCGCGTTTGATACTTGCATTTCAGATCATTAAAATAGGCCCCAATAAATGTGTATGTCATTTTAACACACAAATTGTGTCAGGTAATTACATACTCAGGTGTAATTTTAAAAATAAAGCAAAAGGGCAGATGTAAAAATATTAACCATTTAATCAATAGTCGAGTACAGAATGCATGTGCACACAAAGTACAAGACAATGTTTCAAGCTCAGTGACTGGACAGACTCACTGTACTGTACATTATTCAATTATTCACGCTTCAACCCCTAATTAATAATGCTGCTTTTGATAAAAGTTCATGAAGAAATAACAGTTAACCGAGTTTGCACTTTGAATTAAATTAAAATGTAGCAACTGAAAATATATTGTATATTAATAACTTTTATTTACACTGGCCTGTTTGTTTGAGAACATTGCAAACACTGCATACAATGCACATTGATGGTGAGTAATGGCGTGCTCTTATAAAATTATGTGTTGAAAACAACACAACCTGTAAAAAGAGATGTTAAAAATGACACATGTTGGGTAGATTTTAACACATTAGTGTGTGTGCTCAGGGACAACACATGTTGTGCACTGTAAACAAATTACTGAAATTCAGCATACCTGTAAAAGCAGCTAAACAAGAGCAGCTGTGAATTTACAGTTCTTTACTGTAATCTTTACAGTATGAATTAAACTCATTTCAGAGAAACGCTTTTCCAGTTCGTCATAGTTTTTCCCACCCCAACAAGAAAACACATCACTCTCTTCTCCATACAGAAAACACAAAAGTATCAGACAAGAGTCACAAATGTAACAAATTATTATGTCAGGAAAATTTATCATCAGTTCAAAGATAATCAATACAAAACAACAAATGTTCTGGAATAAAGAGAAGACGAACCCGACATTAGGAAATAGGCTACGTGAAGCTGCCGGACTCCCAGCCTCACAGGCTCATCTGAAGTACAGAAAAGGCCCTGGGGCCTCATTTATAAAACTTTGCGTAGGATTTGCGTCAGAAGTGGCGTACGGATGAAACATAGGACGTGCGTACGCACAGAAATATTCGGATTTATAAAACCGTGCGCACGCACATCCTACGCATTTTTCCCTTAATAAATCACAATCAATTCTAAATGTAGCGCAGCTTTTGCGGCTTCATGTCACGCCCATAGTTGCCCATAAATAGTCCGTGAAACGCCGATAAGTTAATATTCATCGATTGCGAAATCATGGCAAACATAGAGAGGAAACCAAAAAAACGTAACTTCACTCAATGTGAAGTAGAAGTTATCGTTGGCGAGGTGGAAAAGAGGAGAAAAATGTTGTTTGGAGGGCACAGTGTGGGCATTAGCTACTAATGCCAAAAAGGCACTTGAGTGGCAAAAGGTTGCAAACGCCGTAAATGCTGTAGCCTCAAAACCTCGGACTGTGGCCGAAATAAAAAAGAAATGACAAGCTACAGATTTCGGTTATAATCTACTTGGAAATGGGAAATAGTTCAGCGCAAATGTAATTTCTTGCAGCTTTCTGAATGGTTGAGACATAGGTCTACGGCATACGTTATTTTATCAAAAATAAAACAAACTAAAGGCATATGCATGAATACCATGATTCCGTAGCTGATGAAGACATGTTTACTATGAAAAGAACTTTCCCCAGTGCAAATACATCTATCTATCTATCTATCTATCTATCTATCTATCTATCTATCTATCTATCTATCTATCTATCTATCTATCTATCTATCTATCTATCTACCTAATTGTCTATCTATCTATCTATCTATCTATCTATCTATCTATCTAATTGCATCTATATCTGCTCCGCCTGACGGACACATTGGCGAGAATATCAGTTTTGTACATTATTTCGTTCTGTTTACCATCTTATTTATGAGGATGAATTGTATAACATGCCAATATTATTGCAGAACATATTTCACTTTTCTTTTTGTAAAAATGTGTTAATTTGCATATCTGTTGCAGATCGATCAAACGGGTGTTCGTGTAGGCTGTTAATTGTAAGACTTGCTTTGTGAAGTGTTCATGTTATTTATGAGAGGCAGTATTGCCATTTATTTTACACAACGGTCTACAGTTTCACACACTTTCACGTGTTTCTTCCATCTGCCGACGGTGTCGCCATTTCTCATTTCACCCGTTTTTGTGCGTACGCCTGGGTCAGAGCTTGCGTGAAGGACCGCACATTTTACCGTCAAGTTTGCTTTTTATAAATACCAATTATTGCGTAGAGAGCGGCGTACGCCTTCTTTTGTGCGTACGCAACGTTTATAAATGAGGCCCCTGATCTCTAGTTGCATTTCATTATATAACCAGACCTCATTTCATATGTAAATATGAGTTCACAGGGGAAATTTACTGTGATCACCCTCCCGGACTTACTGGGGGCAGAAGTTGATTTCCATGGTACCATTTGCTAACAGTGGGAATTAGCATTGAGTTAACACCTTCTGAGAGTAGGAGGGTTTACGGTTACCCATCCACCCTCCTTTGTGTGTATGTTATCTCTTAAAAACCTATAAAACAAATGCGCCACTGACCAGAAAAAACCTAGTCTAAAGTCAGTGGCGCGTTGCGCGTTGTTCATTATGCTATTTTAAGGGCGCATGCTTGGCCATAATCAATGTAGCGTGTGCACATTAGATTGCAAACTCTATGGGCCCTATCTTGCACTCGGCGCAAATGACTTTGTACACTGACGCATGTATCATTCCTATTTTGCACCCGCGCAAAGCGGACTTTTCCCTCCATAGACACACGTCGGTTAACTAAGAAATACACTTGCGCTCCCCGGGGCGGTTCAGCGCAAAGAGGAGGTGTGTTCCGGCGCAAACTTTCCCTCATGCTATTTTGCTGTTCTATAAAACAAATGCGCCACTGACCAGAAAAAACCTAGTCTAAAGTCAGTTGCGCGTTGCGCGTTGTTCATTATGCTATTTTAAGGGCGCATGCTTGGCCATAATCAATGTAGCGTGTGCACAACGCGCATACACTTTGATTCTCTCATCTAAGCAGCAGTTTTCATTTTTGCAAATCATACATTATTACGATAGATAGATAGATAGATAGATAGATAGATAGATAGATAGATAGATAGATAGATAGATAGATAGATAGATAGATAGATAGATAGATAGATAGATAGATAGACAATTTATTATAAAAGCATACATGTAGCTTACACATTTACCCAAATTATCATACGCCTGTTTAACAGAAGTTAATTTGGGTGGGTTTCTCAAACTTTCTCCATCCCCAATGTCACTTCTCTGTGTTTTACGGCCCTGACGAGAACGTTGCTCTCCTCTGCTATGAACCGCTCCTGGCGCGCGCCTGGCAAATCCGCCGTTATAATAGGAATCCGCTTTAGAACAAGCGCGCCTGCTCTTAAAGGGAATGTGAGATGACGCTCTGATTGGTTTATTTCACGTTACGCCCAAACCACACCTATGAATAATGAAGCTACTTCAGACCAACCCCTTTTAGATTTGCGCCAGGCGCAAGAGGCATTTATCCCGCCGGGAAAATAGCAACAGCGCCGGGATCCGCCCACAAAGTTACTTGCGCTTTGCGCTTTGACACTTGCGTTTCAGATCGTTAAAATAGGGCCCTATTAGCCTGGCATGCCAGACCTACATCAAGATGTTAGGTCTGGGAACTCATCATTGACAGGGCTCAATCTGATGGGCGGGATAAACGGTTGTCTTTCAAATTCTCTCAGCACGCAATTGGATAGCGCTACAACCAATCAGAGCAACGAAGAAGGGGACGTAGTCAGCGGAGCAAGTTGATATATTAAACTTTTACCGTATCCAGTCCATAGCTGTCAACATTGAACATTGAAAATAACATTAAAAATTGTTTTTTACACGACCCACAAACTTTAAAAATAAAACACTAATCATTAAAAGTCTAAAGAGTTTATAACTAGCCTATGTGTGAGAGAGAAAGAGACAGTGTGTGTGTGTGTGTGTGTGTGTGTGTGAGAGAGAAAGAGTCATTAAAACATTTTTTGTCATTAAAATAATAATATCATAGAGAATGTTTAAATACTAATATCAGCTTACGAGGGAAACGGAGGTGGAGTAGTGGTGCTTCGGAGTGCTGGAGATGATTCGGAGGTCCTTTACCGATCAGAGCGCGCGCTGACACGGAGTAAATAAAGCCTTTATACTCGACGCGTCCGCACGAGTGCGGCAAAAATGACAAGTTGATCGTTTCGCCACAGCTTTTTTGTAACAGCGCGCGCGGCGCCGCATACGAGGATGAATGACTTCAAACCGAATATGTCCGAGCTTGCTCTGACCGTCGCAACTCTGCCGTCATTGTGTTAAGCCCGCCCACCAACTCTATACACGATGTGATTGGCCTGACCAGTTTTTGGTTTTTCCAGCTAAAACGTCTATGGAGAGTTGCTAGACCACACTGGCAGCGAAATGATTTTTGCTGCCGCTAGGGTGCGTCTAGATTTCTAGGCTAAGGGCCCTATATCTTTAATGATAAATACCCAATTGAGAGATTAATGTATTTATTGTATTAGGATATCTTTTAAAAACAAAACAACACCAAACTGTACATTTAAACAAGTTTAATTATACATTTATAAATAATAATATCATTAGTAGGCTATAGCCCGTAATTATCGCATATTCACAGCAGATAGGCTATTCCATATCCATTCAACATAACTTAGAACAAGATAATAACAACTAAAAGTATCTTATTTAGATTTTCTTTTGACAGTGAGAGAGACAATGTCACGGTTTATGAATTCGCTGTCTCCTTTCTCGTCTTGTTGTGTGCGTGTGTGTGCGTGGTCGCTGATCATTGCAGCTGATCAGCACGCCCGCTGCTTGTGATCAACGCGCCAGCTATAGCGGATCAGCGAACCCTTTTTAGTGTCACTGTTGTCGCCTAGTCTTTGTCAGACCGTCGTGGATGTTTCCTGCGTGTTTGTTCCCTGCCTGTATCCGTTTTCCGTGTGTCATCCATCCGTGTTCAGCACTCCATGGCTCTACACGCAGCGTCCCTGTGCTGCCAAGGGCTTCATACCGGACATTTGCACACCTTAAAGGTGCATTGCGCAACATTTCATGTTAAAAATACCCGTTTTTCTAACCCATACATGCTTAAACAATTGCCTGATGGGCTGAATGAGCCCTTCTTTGATCACTGCGATTGCCTCTATAATCCTGTACAGTAAAATAAATAAGAGGGATTCGGGCCGGAACGTGAGACTGGGCGTGACGTCATGCGTGTTCACGCTCCCCTGGCTATGTCTGGCAGGTTTGTGTATTCGCCGCCATTCTCCATATTAGCGAAGAGCGACAAAACTTCAGTCAACTTTCGACAAAAGTAGAAGATGGATTCAAAGAGACCGGCTTGTAGTTCATAAACCCCAACGCAAACTCCACGCAAGACAAAGAGTAAGGCAGTTTCGCTTGTCGCCAGAGGGGGGCATAGTTCTGCAAAAACTCAGAGAGGTGCGCAATGCACCTTTAACTCTCCCAGCATCTGACCAGCTCTCAATAAACATATCTGTCATTTTGCAATTGAATCTTCTGACTATTTCCTAACAGACAAAGGTCAACCGCGGGAAATGTAACAAAAGAATACCGTGAAATTCAGTGCGGTCAATATGACCGTCTATGGCCGAAATAGGTAAACACAACTGAACATCATGCTGTAGAATCATAGGACTATTACAATCAATAAGATGAAATCTATAACAACCTCAACTTCATAATCAGAGAACAGACTCTGGTCAAGATCAGGCCACTAGATGTTGACAAGGCCAATATCAATACACTCGGCTTTTATAACTAATTTGTCTTATAAAGACATGGTTATTGCAGCCAGAGAAAAACTAACGTTAAATAAATCAAGAGTCAAGAGCCCAACTAAAGTAAACACTGATCACGATTATGGTTACTTCAAAAAACAAAAAAACAAATGTGCCCTCAACCACTTAAGTGTGCACAGCAAACAAAAATGAGAAGACGTGCTCCATCCTGGTGCTCCACACTCACGACAAATGTGTTCACCCAAGTGTCTAGCCTCCCCCTCAGCGTACTCAGCCTTGACTGGAACCAAAAAGAAACAAAGAAAAATTTGTGGGAACAGTACTATTACAAAATCACCCCAAAATTCATTTAGACACAAATATCAGATGGTTGACAGAATTAGTTGGCGCGCAAATAATCCGCCTATCTCGTCAGCGTTGCGGTCCCTAAACACAGAGGCAGGCGGTGGTTAGACGGAAAATACACACTGTGATATGTTTACACCACGCGGCCAACGGCCCAATCATACTAGCCAACCAACCTTGATGTTGAAATAAACTAACCCAAACCAAAAAGAAATGAAAACAACCAAAACAAAAAAAGGGCTGCTAAAGTTAAACTTAAGGGAAACAATCTCCCATCACACAAAACACGAATAACCAAATCATGAAAAACAGCAGCACGACCTGAGTTGACCACCACGTGGTACGCAGAGACTGCAAAATAAAACAAAACAATCAGGCAATGATTTGTTCCAAAAAAAATATACAAAACCTTCCAGAAATCATACATACCACACAAGAATTACACGCACATCGCGTTGTCAGGATACATTCGCGGATGTTCTGATGAAACACACAATAATCCCCATTAAACTCGACTAACACCGTAGAAAGCACGCCACAACATATTGCGATAGCCAACATACCTTAAGCTTTCAGGTGAGCGCTTGACGCCACTCCGAGGGGACGTCGTCGAAACAGCTACAACAGTCACTTCAGAAATAAAACGTCTCTGGTTACTTGCGTAACCTATGTTCTCTGAATAGGGAACGAGACGCTGCGGAAAGCGCAGTGGGATATTCTCTGAATGTGCCGATTGTCTGAAGCCTTATAGAATCACGCCAATTCATTGGCTGATGGCGTCCGCGCGATATGGCTCCGCCCCGACGCTCTTACGTCGCATCACTACATATTCGCGCGCGCGCCATCTGCTCCTCAAATTTCTCTGCCGAAAAAAGCTGTCAGCAGCGCGAGGAGCTTGGCCGTTAACGCAGCGTCTCGTTCCCTATTCAGAGAACATAGGTTACGCAAGTAACCAGAGACGTTCTCTTTCATAGGTTCACTCAACGCTGCGGAAAGCGCAGTGGGAACGGACTACCAAACTCGCCAAGCAAGAGCGCTTTTATAACTGGTAGATAAAAGAGACAACGACCGAAATGAGTTCAAACAGAAAGAACCTGGGAACCCGGGGTCATGTCCAGATCCAAGCTATAGAACCTTACAAAAGTGTGCGGAGAGGACCAGCCTGCCGCAACCCAAATATCCTCCAAAAGTGCTCCGCTGAAAAGAGCTTGAGAAGATGCTACACTTCTGGTGGAATGTGCTGCGGTGAAGGCAAGCCACGCACCCCGTAAGCCAACGAAATAGCCTCTGTGACCCAGTGAGAAATCCTCTGGTTTGATGCAGCAAGCCCACGGCGGCTAGCACCGAAGCAAACCAGAAGCTGGTTAGATTTCCTCCAACCGCCTGAGCGGTCTACATATATCTTAAGAGAACGAACTGGGCAGAGCAAGTTAAGCTTCCTATCTTCCTCAGACGAAAATGGAGGAGGGTGGAAAGCGTTAAGGTTAACTACCTGTGAGTGGAAAGTTAGGGAAAGAACCTTGGGGACATACCCTGGTCTCGGCCTCAAGGAAACTTTGACCAGGCCAGGGGCAAAGTCCAAGCAAGACTCGCTAACAGAAAGAGCTTGTAGGTCTCCCACCCGCTTTAATGAGGACAAAGCTAACAAAAGAGAAACCTTGAGAGTCAGAATCCTCTCCGGAGCTGACTCCAAGGGCTCAAAGGGGGCTTTCGTCAAACCCTCTAGGACAACAGAAAGATCCCATGAGGGAACTCTAGGGGAGCGAGCCGGTTTCAGGCGCTTCACCCCACGCATGAAGGCAGAAACTAACCTTAATTTGCCCAGGGGAATCTCATCCGATTCCCTATGCGCTGCAATAGCCGCGACATAAACTCTGAGAGTGGTAGCGGCTGCTCCAGCAGCAAACTTCTCCTGCAGGAATTCCAGTACTGAACCAGCAGGGCAGTTAACTGGGCTCCTATCATGTGCTAAGCACCAAGTCTCAAACACCCTCCATTTGGAAGAATATAATCTCCTTGTAGAAGGGGCTCTAGCACTCGCAATGGTCTCCTGAACGTCAGTTGGGAGACCAGAGCTTAATGCCGACGGCCTCTGATCGGCCAAACATACAGCTTCCACATGTCTGGGCGAGGATGCCATATCCTGCCCTGTAGCTGGGACAGCAGATCTTCCCTGACCGGGATCCTCCAGGGGGAAGATTCCAGTAGAGGAATTAACTCCGAAAACCATGGCTGAGATGGCCAGAACAGAGCTACCAGGAGGAGGCGGACTCCGCTCTCTCTCACTCTGGCCAAGACCGCCTGGATCAGTTTGATGGGCGGGAAGGCATAGAGTTTCTGCGTTGGCCAAGGGTGAGCGAACGCATCTATCCCCAATGGGGCTGGGGGACTCAGGGAGAACCAAAGCGGGCATTGGGACGACTCTTGAGATGCAAAGAGGTCCACCTCCGCCTCTCCAAAAACCACCCAGATCGGGGCCATCGTCTGGCGGTTCAACATCCATTCCCCCGATCTGAGTTTCTGTCTCGACAGAAAATCTGCTGCAAGGTTCAGAACCCCTGGGACATGAACCGCTCTTAGAGATAGGAATCTGCTATGAGACCACAGGAGAAGGTGACGCGCATGCCTGTCTAGGGTGCGCGACCGAGAACCTCCCTGCCGGTTCACATGAGACACCACTGCCATGTTGTCTGTTCTGACAATGACATGATGACCCTCCAGAAGAGGGAGGAAATGATGCAGAGCCAGAAAAACGGCTCTTAAAGGAGTAGTTCACTTTTGAAAAAACTTTTGCTGATAATTTACTCACCCCCATGTCATCCAAGATGCCTATGTCTTTCTTTCCTCAGTCGAAAAGAAATTTAGGTTTTTGATGAAAACATTCCAGGATTTTTCTCCATATAATGGACTTAAATGGGAACCATACGGTCCAAGGTCCAAAATACAGTTAATAACAGTTTCAGATGCAGCTTAAAATGTCTTTAAACGACACCAGACGATGAATAAGGGTCTTATCATGCGAAACGATCGCTCATTTAAAAAATAAATAACAAGGTTTAAGTTTTATAAGCTCACATGCTCGCCTTTCTCTGTTCTGTGTAACTCTCCTGTTCGAACTCGTTCATCAAAATGAACAAATCTTTTTCCGAGTCAATTCGTTCATTTCGGTCGTTAAATGAATCAAATGACTCGAAAAAAGATTTGTTCATTTTGATGAACGAGTTCGAACAGGAGAGTCACACAGTGAAAGTTGAAGTTGGGTTAAAATTTTAAATTACATTTTTAACCCAACATTTGGGTTTGTCCATATTTTACCCAATTTTGGGTTAAAACAACCCAGCATTGTTTAGAGTGCACACACACACACACAGGGCTCTCAAGTGTCACGCATTGAGCATGACAGTCACTCATTTCGGTCTTTTGTCACGCACTCCCGCCACACATTGTATTTCTCACGCGGAAAAATGAATTATAATATATTTAATATGCCGCAGCGCCCAAAATGTCTCTGGCCGTGACGCTCTCACTTTGGACCCGGCAGGAATCAAGCGCGTCTCCCCTGTGTTGTTAGTCGAGCTACACAAAAGCCAATCAGAAAATAGCACTATTGTATCTGGGTATGATTTAACGCAACAACCAATGAAAAAAAAAAAAATAATTCATAAAACAACCCCATTCCCGCGACCTGTCCAATATCTAATGGTGTGTTCACACCGAACGCATATTTAATTATTTGCGCGAGTAGATTACATACAAAGTCAATGCAAGAACGCGAATAGACCATAAGGCTGCCACTCTGCAGAAGCAAATTCCATCCTATCTTCGATGTGTTGTAGTAATTTTAGCCGGACAGTGCACATGACAACTGCTGTAAATGACATGAAATATTATCTCAGTCCTCGCGCATCTGATAAGGCCTCATTAGATAATTTACAGGACGATTTTAGGCAATCGATTGCTTCAATCACACTAGGGAGATGGTGAGCAATGGGTCTTACTTTTTCTTTTACTGTCTATGGTCTTACCGTGTCAATTCGCGCACTCCATCGTGTGTCACTCACTTGCGCTGCTGACCGCGAACTGGCGCGAAGCACTGGCGTTTTGACTTACGTACAACAAAAAATAGCCTACTCAGACCATTTTCAGGAGAGGGGTGTTTCATTATGACACAGGCTACATTTTACTCAAGCAACATTAAATAAAATGCATTTTTTTTCTCATTTTCAACAATAAATGGTGCTATTTTGGTTAAAAATAAAATATGGTAACCTTTGCTTATATTTAGGATGAACATAATTATTGCTGGACTGCATGGGCCCCCCCCCCTAGCGGCTGGGCCCCAGAAAACGTTCCCCTTTATCCCCCCTTATGGACGGCCCTGGTGTAGCCGAACCGAATTGTGCGAAGAACCCAAGACGATACTCCTGGTAAGCGCTCCCACTCTGGAAGGAAATGTGATAGAAGAGGAGGGATGTTGTAATGCAGACGACATACCTGAGTGAGGGTGCCGTGCTGACGCTCCTGGAGTAAAGAGGTTGACTGTGCAGGAGGGCCATCGGCGTCCTGGCGCGTGATGGGAGGCATCGATGCTGGGGTCATGGTGACCAGATCCGCCTGCTCCGGAGGAAAATGGAAAGTGCCTCCGAGGATGCGGCCGGCAGTTATAGAGAGGGTGAGGGGTGAGGGGAGAAAGCGTCTCCTTCCTCCCGCACCGGACTGAGTAGAGAAGGTGAAATATGACCTGCACTTCGAGACACTCTGAGTGGCGAAGGTGACAGGGCAAGGAAAGGAGAGCTGGGAGGTGGGCAGAAACGCTTGGGCGGTCTGACCCAACCTTGAGGAAGCAGAGGAGCTCTCCTTTTTCTGACCGGAAGGTCAGGAACGGCTCTGGGCCGCCGGAGCAGTCGGTTTGTCGGACCGCTTCAACTGGAGGCGCTTCTGAGGCCGTTGACGGGGAAACGGGCGACCGCAGGCTCCCCAAACCGTGGTAGGTGGGGGATGCCCCGGTTCGCTTCTTCTGGAAGAGAAATCCGGTCTATGAGAGGGACGTTCTCTGGGTCGCACCGGGGGGGGGGAGCAGAAGGTTCCCTAGCCCTCCTGGGCATGAACTGTCTGAACGCAGCCGATTGGGATTTGGAGGAGCGGAATTTCTCAACCACTGCGTTGACCGCCTCACCAAACAACCCCGTTTGAGAAATGGGGGCGTCCAAGAGGAAAACCTTCTCTTTGTCACGGATCTCCGTGAGATTAAGCCACAAGTGGCGCTCCACCGCAACAGAACCAGCCATAGAGCGACCTATAGCGCGTGCGGTATGCTTGGTGGCTCCTAAGGCTAAATCCGTAGCCTTACGAAGCTCCTTGACTGCTTCAGGAGTCACGCCGTCGCCCTCGTCCATTTCCTTCAGGACGTCCGCCTGGTAGGCCTGAAGAATGGCCATAGTGTGCAGGGTCATGCCTGCCTGCCCAGCCGCCATGTAGGATTTCCCAATGAGAGAGGAAGTAGTCCTACATGCTTTAGAAGGGAGGAGGGGGCGCGACTTCCAGGACGGCGCAGACGACGGAGCAAGATGGTCGGCTAAAGTTTCCTCAATCACCGGAATGGCGGAATAGCCCTGTTCCACAGAGCCTACCAGGTTGGTAAAATCAGCAGCAGCCGCATCAGTGAGGCGCGAAGAGAAAGGCTGCTTCCAGGATCTGGAGATCTCATGATGCAGATCACTGAAAAATGGCAGCTTCCTCCGTTGAGGCCTAGAATTAAGGCCACTGAGAAGCCTTTCGTCGAGTTTTGACGACTGAGACTCACGTGGCTCGTCGGGCCAATCAATAGTGAGCTTCTCCGTAGCGCGCGAAAGCACGTCAACGAGCTCCGCGTAGGCCGCAGTAGGCCGCGCTTCCTGGCCGCTCGGCGGGATAACCTCGTCGGCGAGAGTAGGCCCGAAATCCTCGGAGTCGGAAGCCTCGGTAAAAAGTATGTCCTCCAGCCCAAAAGAAACCGCGTCGCGTGCTCCCGGGCTGGGGCGCAAATAATCGTGTGAAAATTCGACTGGCATGCCTCGCGCGTGCCGAGGGGAGGGAGGGAGAGAAAGAGCGGGGCTCGTCTACTCGAACTCCACATCCTCAAGCTCTACATCCGAACCCCATGTCGCGGATCCTCGAGAGGCCTCGGGAGCGCGACAGGGGGAGACGAATGATTCCCTCTCAAAGACCGCGAGCCGCGATTTGAAGGGTTTTGAGCAACACATTTTCACAGAATTTGCATTTAGACGATCCTATAAGTGCCTCACGTGCATGTGAAAAACCCAAACACTTAACGCACTTACTGTGTGGGTCGTCGTTAGCGATGTAACGAGCACATGGCGGAGTACAGCGTCTGTAATCCATGGCAACTTCACCGTAAGGAGCGCCGAGAATAATCCTTAGATGTAGCTCAGAAAAATCACGAGCGAAGGGCAACGTGACCGCTTCGTTCTGAAGGTAGAGAAATCTGAGGAGCAGATGGCGCGCGCGCGAATATGTAATGATGCGACGTAAGAGCGTCGGGGCGGAGCCATATCGCGCGGACTCCATCAGCCAATGAATTGGCGTGATTCTATAAGGCTTCAGACAATCGGCACATTCAGAGAATATCCCACTGCGCTTTCCGCAGCGTTGAGTGAACCTATGAAAGAGAACACATACTCTAAGCATTTAAAAACCACACGAGCCGTGCACAACTTCCGTCACCTACCTCAACTATAGTGATCCTGAGAACCGGACGAGGGGCGGGTATGACGCAGCCTACGTTCTAGGGCTTCCCGTATACGCACTTAAATACACCGCCCCCCATTTACCTCATCCAACCCCATCCCATATAAGGGTCGTGACGCAAACAGGAGACGGGACATCCCCTCCTACTACATAAAGTAAAATTTAAAAAAAGTACAATTCTGTGAATTACTTTGTGATTTTATGTGTTTTTGCACATAATGATATAGTGGAGATCTGTTAGTGCTTAATGATCTGTTGGGATTTAAAGCGTTTTTCTGTTGAGTTTTGTGGGCCACCATTGTGCTGAAGAGTAGAGTCTGAGCTTCAGTTCAGGATGAGCAGAGAAACACTGATGTTGCTTTATTTAAAGGCAGTGACTGTGTAGTTGCTGATGCATTGATGATCTTTTTGTTAAGTTCTTCAACTCATTCATATGTGCTGTTGTTAACTAGTAGGATTTAGTTAAATTGATGTTTCTAGTTAACTCATTTAAGTCTTTTTCTTAGTGGACTCAAATGAAATAAGCTCACAGTATAAATATTTAATGGCAATTGACCAATCAATTTCCTCAAATGAAATGAGTTATCTCAGGTTTTAATTCAGTGCATTATTAATAACAGTAATGTGACCACCCAGAATATTTGGGTCTCGAAATATTTAAGTATTTGTATATATTTTATTTTATATTTATATATGTCTATTTCAATTTATTTACAGTATATATATGTTTTATTTAAATTACTTTAATTATATGAGTTTGCACTGAACAGTCCAGTTGCATTTTCTAAATTCTGAGGGACAGTTGGGAGTTGAGTGTTGCCATGACGACTGTGGCGCATCCTCAAACAACACAGAGAGGACCACTGGAATAAAACACAGTTTTGTCTCTCTTACTCTCATTTATCACTAAAGGTTAGTAAAAATGATCAAATTTAAGAAAACAACAGTTATTCAGATGCGTCTACTATATTAGTTCAATTGGGTGTTTGTTTCATGAATGATTTTGGTATAGTTATAATAGAAAAGTCTGTTAGTGTATCATCTGTGTGAAACAACTGTGAGAGAGTCTGAACTATTGTATTATTATTATAGTTGTTGTTTGATAGTGTGTATATTTGTTTACTTATTTATTGAGAGTTCATGGTATTGAAAACTATGATTAAATAAAACAACACAGAGAGGACCACTGGAATAAAACACAGTTTTGTCTCTCTTACTCTCATTTATCACTAAAGGCAGTACTACAGTAACATACTGTAAAGATTACATTAAAGAACTGTAAATTCACAGCTGCTCTTGTTTTGCTGCTTTTACATGTGTGCTGTATAATTTTACAGTATAATTGTAGTTATATGTACGTATGATTTGCAGTACTCATGTAAATTCACAGGCTTACTGGCAACCAAAATTGCCAGTAAGCCTTTAGATTTTGTAGATTTTAACATATGTAGTGTGTGTGCTCAGGGACAACACATGTTGTGTAGATTTTAACACATGTTGTGTGTGCTCAGGGACAATACATGTCAAATTTAACACGCAATGTGTCGTTTCTTAACACATCTCTGTGTTTATATAAGGACTACACATTTTGTGTTACCTTTAACACAACTAATGTGTTATTCCTCTTACACCGAAGTGTGTTGAAACCTTTTACACACTAATGTGTTATAGTTACACAAATTGTGTTAGATATGGATTACATGTGCTGTACACAGCAAAATCCCCAGAGTTAACTTAACTCTGCTCAGAGAACATTTGGTCCCACTCTAAAGAGAGTTAAAGTAACTCTGAATCCGTGTTAAAGTTAATGAGATAATTAAGTGATTAATTAAGTGATGATTGAGCATTAGTGATGAACACCTGCTGGTAACAAGCAGAATCAATGAAGGTAAGAGAAACACAAGAACTACAACTGACTTCAGCCACAGCCTTAGATGAAATCAACTGAAGATAAAAGAGGTTAAATCTCTCAAGATCTCAGCAGAGGAGGATTAACCCTCTGGGGACCAGAAACGCGTCGGCGCGTTTTGCTCGTTTTTTTTTCACATAGCAGAAAAATAGACTTAAAGTACTACCATCATTTCTGTTCATATAGAGCTAAGAAATATGAGAAAATAATCTGTTAAATGTCTACTTTTTTATGTGCCCACATACAATCGAAATAAAATATTGTGCTTTTGTAAAATAAAGAAAATAAACAGGGTGTGCGTTCTGTAGGGTTGGGTACCGAAACTCGGTGCCAATAGGGAACCGGTTCCGACGTAAACGGTAGTAACCAGACCGAATAAGAACGACAATTTCGGTGCCTGATTTCGGTGCCTGACTTAATTAGGCACACACGCACACACACACATGCACAGTCTCCTCTGTCTCGCATGCGCGCTCTTGCTCGCAAGGTTTGGCTGCATTTCACGTGTAAAATTACGCGTCAGAACGCCCTCTGGGTGTGCCGATAGTCTGAATCCATATAGAATCAAGCCAATTCATTGGCTGATGGCGCGGGCGCCGCCTCGACGCACTAACGTCGTCATATTATGTTGGCGCGCGCGCGCCATCTGCTCCTCAGATTTCTTTGCCGAAAAAGGAAGCTGGTCGGCAGCGCGAGAAGCTTGGCAGCGTCTCGTTCCCTATTGAGAGAACATAGGTTACACCAGTAACCAGAGATGTTCTCTTTCATAGGTTCACTCAACGCTGCGTAGCTAAGAAGCAGTGGATTTGTATTTGTAGGCTGCTGTATCACGTGCCGTTTAAACTGACGCGCTACAGCGATCTGTCACATTTCAAAGAGCCAAAACGTTATTTATTGTGTGAATCTCGTAAAAATATTGACAGAATCTGACAGCTGTGGATTTGTTCCATATCAAAAGTAACCTTGTCTGTCGGTGTCAGTGTCCTCTTTGTCCGCGATTTTTCTATGCGTGAGAAAATGGATGTGTGTGGCGTGCATGAGAGCGTGTGAAAAGGGTCATTTGCGTGAGTCTCACGGTCAATGCGTGAGATTTGGCAGCTCTGCCTGCTAGTAATCTCTATTAATCTCCAGTATTATTACATTGTTTGATACAATATTGTTTTATTTGATATTATGTAAATGTGAATTTTTATTTTATATTGGTTTTATTATTATTTGTATTTATATTGTTTAAAGATTTAAGTTAATATTGTGTCCAGTTTGGCCTTGTAAATAAAAGGGTATTATTTTTTGATAAAGTGTGTGCGGTTTCGTTTTCTTAAGTACCGTTTCAAGAACCGTTTAAGCACCGGAACCGTTTAAAAAATACCGAGTAGGTACTGGTATCGGATAAAACCCAACCGATACCCAACCCTAGCGTTCTGCCTCTCGGTCACCGTGAACTTTTTTTCTGGAGCACGTCTCTAATCTTCAACACAACTCAGCTAATACTATTCACCCAGCCATAAGCAATATATCTTTTAAATCATTTGAGTTTGTACTTTTAAATGATCCGATTCAAAACTAAAATTAATATTCTCCGTTTATGTCATCTATATAAAAAGAGAGACGTGTCAGCCCATCTCATTATCGTTCTCTCAGCTGATTATCTCTGGTAATGTGACACGCCCACGGAGAGCACGCGCTATTCAAACGCAAATATGTGAAGCAACACATTGAGACGCGTTAACGCCCATAAACTCTGAAAACACACATTTTTTAGTCAGATTAATCTACTGTCGTCTTGCGCGGCTATATGAGGAACAATCCTGGGACAATTTACCATAGAACAAGTGCTGGTTTATTTTCACTTCGAGGAGGAGCAACAGATTCAGCTGAGAAGTAAGTGTTTTATGCAAGTGCTTTGTTCTAATCGCGATATAGAATAACGTTAGTGTCTGTAAACGGAAAAATAGCATACTGTTTTTGTGAATCATGTGTGTGTGTGTGTGTGTGTGTGTGTGTGTGTGTGTGTGTGTGTGTGTGTGTGTGTGTGTGTGTGTGTGTGTGTGTGTGTGTGTGAATGAATGAATGAACGCACAGATACGTACTGTTACAGACTAAATAAAAGACAACATTTCGTTGACTAGTTTTGGATAAAGTTTTTACTCTAAAATAGACATCAAATAAGCTTTTGTTAGGAGTTTCTGCTCATATGTTAAATATATAGTATGTTTTGTCAATAAACTAATCAACTAAGATGGCATAGTGTTTGTTCAAGCTATATCAAAATAATGAATCCTCAACTTTGAAATATGTATGATCAAACTAAGACATTTATGGAAAAAGACAATTTTCTTTTCAAGATGTTTCCAACTCTAACTTTGAACTTTGAACTGAAATAAAACCATGTCTATATGGTGAAGGGTGTGTGTGTGATAGAAGTGTCCAGACGTATGCACCCTGTATTTTCCTTATATAAATCCAAACAATCTAAAAGCCATTCTTTTTTTAAATCTCCTCATTCTTTGTGCAAGGCTCCTGTAATGATATGGCCTGATAGCACCTAATAGGGCCATTATGGGGAGGGTCTTTGTCTTTCTCAGGTGTGAAATGCCACACATATTAATGAGAGATCACGCCTCCTGCATAAAGCTTTCTCAAACAAAACACGTCATTAAAAATGTAAAATACTTTATTGACTTATCTGAATGAGTAGTCAGGATGATTCTCACATAGTTTTGGAGCAAATATTCTAGACTATGTGATACAATTTTCAAAAGTATTGTGAAGAAATAATCAATATGTGTTTTGTGGTCTTATTTCAGCAACTTTCATTTTTATTTTTTTTCAATAACCACACATAAACATTATTCTCTTAAAAATACAAACATGTACATACATGTTGCTCACTTATCATGGTAGTCCCGTCTGTGCTATATAGATTTACACCTTTGCCATTAACATGTTTATAAATAACTGAAAAAAGCACAAATGTCAGTGCATGTCAAAACACTCTGGTCCCCAGAGGGTTAAACAACTTTACCAGCATTAACAGCTTCACTTATAAGTACACTCACCTAAAGGATTATTAGGAACACCATACTAATACTGTGTTTGACCCCCTTTCGCCTTCAGAACTGCCTTAATTCTACGTGGCATTGATTCAACAAGGTGCTGAAAGCATTCTTTAGAAATGTTGGCCCATATTGATAGGATAGCATCTTGCAGTTGATGGAGATTTGTGGGATGCACATCCAGGGCACGAAGCTCCCGTTCCACCACATCCCAAAGATGCTCTATTGGGTTGAGATCTGGTGACTGTGGGGGCCATTTTAGTACAGTGAATTCATTGTCATGTTCAAGAAACCAATTTGAAATGATTCGAGCTTTGTGACATGGTGCATTATCCTGCTGGAAGTAGCCATCAGAGGATGGGTACATGGTGGCCATAAAGGGATGGACATGATCAGAAACAATGCTCAGGTAGGCCGTGGCATTTAAACGATGCCCAATTGGCACTAAGGGGCCTAAAGTGTGCCAAGAAAATATCCCCCACACCATTACACCACCACCACCAGCCTGCACAGTGGTAACAAGGCATGATGGATCCATGTTCTCATTCTGTTTACGCCAAATTCTGACTCTACCATCTGAATGTCTCAACAGAAATCGAGACTCATCAGACCAGGCAACATTTTTCCAGTCTTCAACTGTCCAATTTTGGTGAGCTCTTGCAAATTGTAGCCTCTTTTTCCTATTTGTAGTGGAGATGAGTGGTACCCGGTGGGGTCTTCTGCTGTTGTAGGCCATCCGCCTCAAGGTTGTGCGTGTTGTGGCTTCACAAATACTTTGCTGCATACCTCGGTTGTAACGAGTGGTTAATTCAGTCAAAGTTGCTCTTCTATCAACTTAAATCAGTCGGCCCATTCTCCTCTGACCTCTAGCATCAACAAGGCTTTTTCGCCCACAGGACTGCCGCATACTGGATGTTTTTCCCTTTTCACACCATTCTTTGTAAACCCTAGAAATGGTTGTGCGTGAAAATCCCAGTAACTGAGCAGATTGTGAAATACTCAGACCGGCCCGTCTGGCACCAACAACCATGCCACGCTCAAAATTGCTTAAATCCCCTTTCTTTTCCCATTCTGACATTCAGTTTTGGTTCAGGAGATTGTCTTGACCAGGACCACACCCCTAAATGCATTGAAGCAACTGCCATGTGATTGGTTGATTAGATAATTGCATTAATGAGAAATTGAACAGGTGTTCCTAATAATCCTTTAGGTGAGTGTAGAAGTTCTTTGTGAGAATGAACATTAATTAATTTAGGTGTTGATGTTTTATTGAAAATATTTGGTCATCATTATTGTGATCAGTGTTTCATTTAGTTGGGCAGTTTGACTCTTGGATTTTGATGTGAGTTTGTGGTCTTTGTAACAGTGTTTACCAAAACACATAATTTGTTTCAAAGAAAGCCAGAAACAAAGATGATCAGGTGATCTAGTTTTCACCATTATAAAGTACAATAAGTCACTATTCTTATCCCTGACCAAAAGTGGTTATTTGTTGTTAATTTATTGCCATATGTATGTCAGTTTCTTGTATTATTATAATTATTTATTATTGCCCATTATTCATTTTAGAAAGTTTTTAGTATTATCCTAACATTCAAAAGTTTGGCATCTGTTAGATTTTTTATATATTTTAAAATGTAATTTATTCCAAATCATTACTCCAGTCTTCAGTGTCACATGATCCTTCAGAAATCATTCTAATAGGCTGATTTGTTGCTCAAGAAACTTAAAAATTATTATCAATGTTGAAAACAGTTATGCTGCTTGATATTTTTGTGGAAACTGTTATTTCTTTTTTATGATGTTTTGATGAATAGAAAGTGTAAAAGAAAAGCATTTATTTAATATAAATCTTTTAAACATTATAAATGTCTTTACTGTCACTTTTGATCAATTTAATGCACCATTGCTAAATAAAAGCATTCATTTCTTAAAATAAAAAAAAACCTTAGTGACTCCATTAAACATTATTGGTCCAGCTAGGTTGGTGCTAGACCAACTCAAAAACAGCATTAACCAGCATGAACTTTGTGTCCAAATTTAAAAATTTGACTGCACAGCCTAAATAGAAATCTTTGATTTAATGAATGAATGAGGCATTTATATAGCGCTTTCATATGTACTACTGAACACCCAAAGCGCTTACAATCCTTTGTTTAGTTAAGTACTTTTTAGTATCCGGGAATCTTGCTGTTTCATTGCAAAATAATATACATTGTCATTTTAGCTTCAAAGGTTCGCTATAAAATACATTTCTTCATTTAAGAAGTGAAGTATTATGTTCATTTCAGCTAATTTCATGTGTTTTCGTGTTCTTTGAAGTCTCAGCTATTGCACTTCCCATTTTGCGAACGAGAAACTGATTAAATTTCCCATTCTTGCTTAAAGAAAGATTTATTCCTCTAATTGGTGGTTTTGAATAAAGTTGTGCTGTTTCTTTTCTCCAAAAATGAATATAGGCCTACTGTACATTTCAAAGGACCTCTACATTTGATTTTTTTTTTTTTTTTTTTTTTACTAAGAGTAGGCCTATCTAAATTATAATAACTTCAGGTGATCTCAAGTCTGGTTTCTATTCCTGTGCCTATTTTAAATTACAACTTGTAGATTGCAAATAAAAAAGTCAGAGCTGTTGAGTGCAGTGGTGTTTTTTAACCTACTGCTGTGAAGTCCAAGCAAAACCAGATACTACAGCCAGATTTCATATATTTAGAGCCATGGAAATACTGGATATAATTCCTATATAATTCCAGTTTTCATTAAGAGTTCTCATTATCTACTATAGCTGTATTGTTTGCTCTTGGACTATCCTTCCTGACAGACATTAAAAGGAATGCTTACTTGAAATTTGATGCAGTGTTTATTACAGCCATAAATGCTTTTGTCATTGTGGAATACATGATCACCACCCAGTCACCAGAGAGTTATTCTATGCACTTACCAGGTTTGAAATGTAATTTACTCTCTTTGTCCCTTAGTGGCAATCAAACCTTAATTTTATGCATCATAATTTGACCTGTGATTAACAGCCCTGATCGAAATGGGCCGTCCATAAAGCGTAAGACGGGGAATATCAGATGCATGATTCGATCAGGTCTTCTAAAACTGACTTCATAGAGACTTAGTTTTTGTTCATTTATAGTCAAATCAATCAAAGCTTCACCTTGAAGTGTGTATATCAAGATTGCACATTGTAGAAAAATGCAAGCATAACTGTGATGTTATATGATAAAATAGTTATAAAATAGTTCTTCTAACTTCTGTTTTTAGTCACACCTGCTTCCATTTATTTGTGATCACAGCAATGCACAAAACAACTCCATTAAGTCCAAAGGCTTACATATTTAGAAAAATATTATAAAAATATAATTTTGTCACATTACTTTAGAAAGAATGAGCACAAATTTGAGCACAGAACGTATTACTTTAAAATTTACGACAAAATATCTGAGTTACTTTTTCAAATAAGTAACGCAAGTTACTTTGTTTTCCCATTTAATGACTGACAGCTCTCCTGTCCGCATGTTGAGACAAATCGATGTGCAGAGGCGTTGTGTGTGAACATGATGGTTATTTTAGTTCTAGACTAAATGTGTGTGTCCATTTACTCATCTCACTTGCACAAAAAAAAGATTCAACATTCCTCAAAATGAATAAAATCAGTGAAATGCAGAATCTGAATAACCTCCAATAACTAAATATGTTAAAGAAAACATACATTTTTATGCATTTAATCTCACTTTATTGACCAATGTACTTGCTTCTGACCTTCGATGAATCAGTTAAACCATAAGCAAAAAATGATTGTTTTTATTGGTAAACTTTTTTCTCCTGTATCCTATTCTTCCGTTGTCCAGAATGGCAGCACAGCTGAAGGGTTTGTTTGAGCTGCGCTCTCTACTGTACAAACGTGAATTTGCATTTCCTTCAGCCTGAGGCTTATTATTGAACTTAAACTAAAGGGTCTGTACATTTGCCCAAAAATATAACTTTTTTGTTATAAAAAAATCAAGCCCTGCCCAGGTGGAAAAAAAGTAACGCAAAAGTAACGTAACGCTTTACTTTTCTAAAAAGTAACAAGTAACGCAATTAGTTACTTTTTAATGGAGTAACGCAATATTGTAATGCGGTAATTTTTAAAGTAACTTTCCCCAACACTGGTGGATAATGCTACCAAATAATGACCATGGTATAAGCAGGATAATTCATGACTAGCTGTGCATAAAACAATTTGAATGTACTCTACGTCATGCATTAAAATAGTTGCACAGCTAGCCGTGGATTATCCTATACTTTGATATACTAAAATGCTCAGAACTTTATATTAAGCGCTTCAAACTGAATCATGAACTTACATGGCTACTGTCAGTTTTCCTCAGTGTACAACTTACTTGCCTGTAAATGTTATAAATTTACATATTTTAATTTTGCATAAAGGATTATCCTAACTGCAAGTGAGTCTGTTTAACTTTGCAGATTTCCAGTCAAATAGATGGAGTGGATTAGAATGAGAGTGCAATAATTCTAACCTTACTTAATATTTTGCTAACATATTTTGCATCCAAAAGTGTAAACACTTCAAATCTCTTCCCCCAATGAATACAGCACCATAGACTTATTTAAAGACAGACATAGTTTGTTCAGTAAACTATGAAAGCTTGTTTCCGCCACAGAATAATAAATAAAAAGGGTTCTTGCGACTTTTTACCTCACAATTCTGACTTTTTTTCTCACAATTGTGAGTTTATATCTCGCAATTCTGACTTTATAACACGCAACTGTGAGTTTATATCTCGCAATTCTGACTTTACATCTTGCAATTCTGATGTAAACTCGCAATTGTGAGATAAAAGTTGCAATTATCTTTTAAAATGTTTTAGTCTGTGGCGGTAACAAGCCTCCATAGTAAACAACCGTTTAATAATAATAATAATAATAAAACATTGTTTTTTTTCCCCCTGCTGTTTCGTAAACACTGAACCATGGCTTAAAACCAAGGTATGCATACAGAACTACAGAACTGTCATTTTTGTGTATACCGTTGTGTTTGAGTTTTGTGTAGGTCAGTATATGAGTCAAATTTTTGTAAATGTCCCCACTCAAATAGTAAAACAAGACATGTGAGAACATGGTCTTCGCTTTTTAACAGGCTCATTAAACAGCCAAATCATGTATACATAAGGTTGTGTGATGGATAGATTTAGATTTAGCACTGTATCTTCTTTTCATCATCTTTTCATCTTTGTGTACTTGAAAGCCCTACAATTAAATGCATCTAAAAAATAACCTAATTTAAACCTGAGCGGACCGGCCCACTGCTGAGATTATGCTATAGAGGAATTTTTAATTAGGATCTTATTAAGAGCTTGACAACAAACATGATTCGATTTAGAATCTGCATGAGGATGGTAATTATAGCTCACACTTCTGCATAAACTTGTCAAGGACTTTTCTGAAGGGAGTGGCATGGGAAACTTATGTCCTTTGACGTACATTCAAGAACTTCATAGAGGTTGTTTAACCCTCTGGGGACCAGAAACGCGCCCGCGCGTTTTGCTGTTTTTTTTTCACATTGCAGCAACATAGACTTAAAATACTCCGTCATTTATGGTCATATAAATAAAATCAATACATGATTATAAACTATAGAGGGTCTTCTTTTTTTGTGTACACTCACATTAACATCAAAACCGTGTGTTTTTTTTTAAATAAATAAAATAAACAGGGTGCGCTTTCAGCTCACTCTGTCTCCGCAAAAATCTTTCTGAAACATGTCTGGAAAATTAACGGAAACTCCGCTAATACTTATCACACAAACATGAAACATACCTCTAAAGAACGCTTTAAATTTCTACTTTTAAATAAAACAATTCACATTTAAAACAAATATTCTCCTGCAATGTAAACTGTATAAAACTAAAGAGAAGTACAGTTTCTCCTGTCTCAGCTCATTATCGTTAATTTGTTCACACCCACTCGCAGAGCGCGCTATTCATAAGATAATGTGTTGAGGCCATTTGCAAAATAGAAACGCCCCCAGGCAAATGCCTTAAAAGCAGCAAGTTTCATAATAAGATTCACTCACTTTCCTGCGCATTTGGAAGATGACACGATACACCGGCGCGGAAGCTCTTCAGCTCGTCCTGGACAGTGACGAAGAGTTCACATTTTCCTCAGAAGAAGAGCGGGACTCCGACGATGAGCGTTTGTATTTTGAAGAGCGACTTGATCCAGCCATGGATACAATTTCGGATGAGTAAGTCTTTTAGTTGAACTTACATTAGTTGACAAGCTATTTTATATAAACATGTACATATTTTACTGGTTGGACTATTTCCAGACTTGCCATCCAGTGGCCTATTCAGAGTATTGAAATTTAAAATATATCTTAATAGGCAGGTTTTACTTACATTTAAATTGTCTAGCCTATAGGCTAAATGCTGTATGATATGTAAAATGATATTTAAAAAATATTATCTATGTTTAGATTATATTTTGACTAGGCTATAGTGTTTATGCTGCCTCATTATCATCAACTAAGCGTGTGCTTGCATTGCCTCGCAAATATCTGTTGTAAATGTGCTGAAATGTGTAAATATGCCCGGTTGATGAAGTGCGCAAATGTGTTAATGTTTAATGTTAGTGCTATCTCCGGTAATGGCACATTGACACGCATATACAGCATGCGTCTACCATTTTTCACATCAGTTATTCATACTATAGGCCAATGGTACTATACTTTGAAATATTTATGTAATAATAGTTTTCAACTTTTTTTAAAGGAATGTAGTTGCAGCATCACTACCTTCACCTGCCACTCGGAGGGCGCGCAACACAGTCGAAAATCAGAAAGAGTAAGTAGATATTTACCCACTATTTTACAGATGTTAGTTCAATTTTGTTTATATAGGCTACTTAGTGATAATATATTTATTTATATTTGGAGGTTGGTTGATAATGTTACATATGTTTTATCAGCATGCTAATGCCTATCAGTTATACATGTGCTGGAATAGTAGGCCTACTCTGTAAATTATGATAATAAGTTTTCAACTTTTTTTGAAAGGAATGTAGCTTGCTCACTCTCACCATCAACTGGAACTCGCACTAGGAGGGCACGCAACAACACAGACGGAAATCAGAAAGAGTAAGTACATATACCCACTATTTTACAGATGTTAGTTCAATTTTGTTTATATAGGCCTACTTAGTGACGATACAATATGCATATGTGCCTGTGTGGCTTTGCAAAAATTGTGTTGTTGTTATGCATGCTAATATTACAATTAGTGATTGGTAATGTTAATATAAAAGCTTATTTTTTGTTATTTTATCAACATGCTGATTGTCCATCAGTTATGCATGTGCTGGCATAGTACTTTGTTAAACCTTTATTAATATTATTATTTTTATAGGAATGTGGTAGCATCACTCTCACCTTCACCTGCAACTCACACTGGGAGGAGGGCACGCAACCGGTGTCGCTCAGTTTTGAGAACAATTGAAAATGACAAGTAAGTAAGTAATGACAGGCGTGGTCTGCGAGGATAGCGATCTGCCTTTACTTTTGTTATTTTACTCACATTTGATTTGCTTAGAGCCCGCATCAATGGGGCATAAGCATTTACTGTGAGATACCTGTCTTTAGTTTTGTTTATTTTACTCACATTTGATTTGCTTAGAGCCCGCATCAATGGGGTATATGCATTTACTGTGAGATACCTGCCTTTAGTTTTGTTTATTTATCGCTCACAATTGCTTTGTTTATAGCCGACTGATTATTTATTTATTTTACTCACATTTGATTTGCTTAGAGCAAATTTAGAACATTTAGTTTCTCCACATAGAGTAATTACAATAAAACAGATTGAAAACCTTTGAATCTCCTCTCATTCTTTGTTCAGGCTGCCTCACTTGATGGGCCATTAGCCATTGGGAGAGTGTCTGTCACACCCCTGGTCTGAAGCTCATTAATATTGATAGGCCATTACCACTCCCACGCATAAACCTCTTCTGACCAAAAAACTGTCATACAAAGTATAAATGAATGTTATTGTGTTATGTGAACGATCAGGCAGGATGATTTTCACATCATTTTGAAGCCAGAACTCGAAGCGACAACATCCATTAGTCAAAAGTCTTGTGGACACATATTTAGTATGTGTTTTGTGGTTTTATTTCAGCAACTTTCATTTTTATTTTTTTCAATAACCACGCATAAACATTATTCTCTTAAAAAAACAAATATGTACATACATGTTGCTCACATATTATGGTAGCCCCGTTTGTGATATATAGAGTGAATTTACACCTTTGCCATTGACATGTTTATAAATAACTGAAAAAAGCACAAATGTCAGTGCATGTCAAAACATCCAAAGGGCCCCAAAAACACTCTGGTCCCCAGAGGGTTAACTATGAAAGGTAATTTCTAGTGATGGGTATAGTTGGTTGTCAAGTCACATTTTTTGTTAGCTGGGAAAGTGCTATATAAATAAATATGTTCTAAAAACGTTTTGCTAACATTCCCATTAAGTTATTAAAACATAATTTCTGACGTTTAAATGTTTTTAAAAAGATTACTTTTTTTTTTGGTTATACGAACATTAACAAAACCCTCCATTTGATCATTTTTCAAATATTATGGGAACGTTTTGAATGTTTTCTAGTACTAACATTTAAAAAACTGTAATGTTTTAGTTCATGTTCCTTGAACGATATAAAAATTATATTTTTGTGCTGACATTTTGAGAACATTATTAAAAAGAAGACCGTACACTTTTGAACAAATGTTGTCAGAACCTTAGCCAAAGTTTTGAAAACATTCCCTGTTAGCTAGGTTATTGTTTCAAAGCAATTACACATTAATACAACGGGAAAATAACTGTTAATGTTGTAAAATGTATCAGTTA
This sequence comes from Rhinichthys klamathensis goyatoka, assembly GCF_029890125.1. NCBI lineage: Eukaryota > Metazoa > Chordata > Actinopteri > Cypriniformes > Leuciscidae > Rhinichthys > Rhinichthys klamathensis. The sequence continues at coordinate 340,193 of NW_026606648.1, read as the reverse complement.
TGAAACACATTCAATTTAAATCGCTTTAAAGTAGTTGTACAGAAGACAAGTGTCATTATTCAGCTCAGTTTAGTTCAGTGTTCTAATTCAGGTCAATGTTGCAAAGTTGATCAATTATGGAACCAGTTAAATTCAGCTATATAAACATCTCTAGTGTTATTATTCAGTTCAAGTCAGTTAAGTGTTGATTCATTTCAGCAAAAGTGCCTATGTTGCAAATTTAGTGTCATTATCCAGTTAAATTTAGATTCCATCCAATAGTATCTGTACAGCTAAATCGATGATATTACTGAATATTAATTGTCTTTTAAACAGCCCAAGAAATGGGTAAAGCATATCTTTGTAATGAGGTTTTTATCAAACCTATGTTTTTTTATCTTTTATAAACAAAATCTTTGTGAATAAAATGTAAACATGTCTACTTGTTCCTTGGCCGTTCTTTTTAAGAGTGTCAGTGAGATTGAAGACGTGCATTTTGCACATCTGACGTGCTCTAACCCCTGCCTGGTGATTTATTGAAATATGTGGCTAATGTTCATTTATAGGGCAACCCAAAGGTCATGTTCATAAATCTGCCTCCTGATTAGCTAACTTTTTTCAATTAACAAACTTTAATCACTTAACACAAAGGATGCCCCAATGAGAATGTTAAGTTCTCTACACTACATTAAGTATTAGTTTTTATGATGTGGCATGGGTGTTCATCTCATTATATTTCCCAGTATTGATCAGAAAGTAGCATTTTTACATTTATTCATTTAGCAGATTTATTTAACTTTAAAAGCAAATTGTCATAAGAGTAACCAATATAGTACACAATGCCAAGATTAGTAAAAAAAATTGATATGTAAACTTCCTAGAACAGAATTGACTGCAGAAAAGGAGAACAATAAAAATAAATACATTTAAGATATAACTAAATTATAAAAAAAATGTTTTTTAAAAGAACAAGATACTCTGTAATTGGGAAACAGTGGAAACTGTAACGTGCAGTCTTGTTTCAGTTTAGTGATTCATGGACTTTTAGTTTGGTTCTCATTGTTTTTCCTTTCTGTTTCCTTGACTTCTAAGTATGTTTGCATTTGTTGTCATAGTGATTCATTAGTTGATTGATTAGTTCCACCTGTTCCTTGTTCCCCAAAAACATTCTTACTGATCGCAAACTTGAATGGTTGAGTTTAATATTTTAAAAAACCTTTCAAGAAAATTAATTGGAAAAAAAAATACTTTCAGCTGTTGAAAAAGTAAGTGTCACTAATGTGATGAATGAATGAATGATTGATTGATTTGTACAGATAAGACATACGCCCTGATTGAAATTAACAGTCGTTACCATTGCATTATCTTCCATTGTGTATTTTATCATTACTCTACTGTTATCTCTGATTTCCTCTAATGGAGATAAAGCGTTTCATCCCCTACAAAACAAAAATACTATGCTTTAGTACAATTACTAGATGATTTATTAAACTGCTGTTGTCCACTTTGGGTGTAGATAACAATCATTAATCCAATTAGTGATGAGCCACTAGAGCCTGGACGACTCTGGAGAACAGGTTTCGTCATTAAAATGATTAAGCCCACATATAAGTGTCTCTTACGCACATTTATCAGTGATGATTAAGGAAGTAGATAAGATGAATCTTGTTTCAGAGTGTTTTTAGGTTGTTGGTTAGACGTTGAAAAATACAGTTGCTCGTTATGAATAGTTATTGCTGTTACAAACGGAGAGTAAATAAGTGCCACTCGAGCTATTTCTGTTTCTCCTAAGCACTCAAAGAACCAAATGCAGCTGAAATAGCTGATAACAAACCAGACTAAAGACAAACACGATGCATGATTTTGAACATGATTCAAAAATGTTCAGTCAAGACTGCTGTACAACTCTACAGAATGATTTAAATGTAAATGTTTAACAGTGGTGCACACACATTTTAAAGCAAATACATTATGCATTACTTTAAATAATGTTAGGGAACCGGTTAAATTCAGCTATATAAACATCTCTAGTGTTATTATTCAGTTCAAGTCAGTTAAGTGTTGATTCATTTCAGCAAAAGTGCCTATGTTGCAAATTTAGTGTCATTATCCAGTTAATAATGTTAATATATTTTCCTATATTAAATGTGTATAATATTGCTTTACATAATCTTTTTCCCTGTTTGTTTACTGTGTATGGACTTGCTCCAAAAGTTTATGTTGTCAACATGTCTTTTTTGCCCAAAGGCCTCAAGTCCAGTTGGGGTCAAGGTGGCCCATAGCCCATGGAAAGCGGGTCACAGAGAGTAATTAAAGTACCGTGTAATCTGTAATGGCTTTACTGACTTGTGGTGTTTGTGGCATTTCTGCTGTCCAGTCTAATTTCTTTCCTAGTCCTTTTTTTTCTTTTTGTCTGTCAAATTGCAGGTCAGAGACATGAATGTGTGAGGTGAGGTTAATGTTCTGACCTCTAAATGTCATCTAAAAGGATTTATTGAGCCGACGGGCTTCTTAGCACCTGCCAAAAGGACAAGAACGGCTGGGCAAAGAGAGGACATTATATCATTTGCAAGCAGAGAGAGTGTAACATTAAAGGGGTTCATATCATGAGAATATTCCTTGATTTTCTGAAATAAGAGTTTGATCTATTATGAAAATATACTGTAAAAACTTCCTAGTTCATTATAAAGTTCTGTAACTTACTGATGTCAGACAGATTAATACATTGACACATGACCACTCGCCAGCGTTATTATAGTTAACTGAAACTAAAGCCATAAAAATAATTTATTGCTTTAAATAAAGTAAACAATTAATGAAATAATATATATAGACTGTTTTTAGGTGGTTAGTTAATATTTATACAATATTAAACTTATTTTATTTCAGCTAGTTGCAAGGCATTTACAATTTCTATTTTTCATTTAGTTAAACTTAATTTACTAAAATAACTAAAATTAAAATAAAAATTAATAAAAACTATATAGGCATATTTTAGAAAAACAAAAACTTATCAAAATGACAAAAACACAACATTTCTAAAACTTTCACTAAAATGAAAATGCAAAATATATAAAAATAAAAACTAATTCAAAATACTAATAAAAACTATAATAGCATCTGAATGATACTAAATAGCACTGCCACTTACATTTGATCCACATTGAAATGATTTATTAATAAATATAATATATTATATTCTATTTAATTCATGTAGCCTACTCTGTTCTCTAAAATATCTCCCTAAAATGTCAATGCCTTTACCTAATATACATATCAATAATCTCCAGAAATATATCATGTTAAATACCAATTTTTGGTAATTGATGCTATTTTTCTTGTCTAGACTGGTCTAGATAAACGTTATGGAAGGAATAGTTTTTTTTGTGGCAAAAGAATAGAAGTCGTGCACAGTGCACTTTTTTCTTTTCATAGCCGGCAATAAATGGTTTTGCAATGTTATCAATATTTCATCGTGGAAGTTACAAATCTTCTCCGACACAATGCTTTGCTGAAGACTGCTCTCTCACATTCTCTCTTCTTCCATTCTTTATTGTTCTTGCTGTAAATACAACAGAGCTGTATGAGTCTGAGTCCCAGACCTTAATTAAAGCTGTTTGTTTAGTTTTCATCACATTCCATCATTATGCATTGAGAAGAAATGGGCACAGAAAGGGAAAAAGAGATTCCTGTATGCATTATGGGGGTTCATGCCATGCTGGATTTCATTTTTAACACAAGTATAATTGGCTCACTTATCAATCTATGATAATCAATCATATATGAAAACCCATATCAGTTTTTATAAGGTTGAAAAAGACCATATGCTTCAAATCGCTTCCTTTGTTTAACCATAATTTGTCTTTCTGAATGATTTTTGAGAAGTTCAATGTTCTAAAGCTAACCGTGTTTAATTGTTTTCATCTGAGTGAGATTGAAGTAATTATATGTCTTGAAATGATCCATAATGTGATGATGTTCTTCACCGTTTTATGCCAGCGAGGCATGTCAGCGGAGAAATGTAACCTGTCTAGATACAAAGGGAATGACTGATGGGAGATTTAGAACAGATTTCTTTATCAAGAAATGTTTTTGAAATATTAGGACACCAGGCTTGTGCGTCATCCAGAAATGAATTGAGAATGCTTTTTTGAGATAGCAAACAGGATTAAGAAGTGTAATTTGAATACAATTAAAAGTAATTATTTTATTTACTATATTTGTTTATTTTATTTCGATATATTTAATAAATTAGCTTGTATTAAATAGGCCTATGTAATACAATTGTACGATTTGTGCGTTTCCGGAATATCTGCATTGGTTTCTATAGCAATGACGTTGCGTTGGTATACGCCAAAAACAACAACCGCAACATGGAGGGGTTTGCAATAGAGATGTTGTCTAATTTAAATTTTACAACATGATAATGTGTAGTCGCCGCGCTGGACTATGCTACACAGCATTGTTTCGGCAGAGACTCAGCATGTTTCCTATAACAACGTCTGACGTTTTACGTGGCGTGAGAAATGGTCACATAAACCATGCCAAATCCAATTAGAGCAGTCAGACTGAAACGGATTTCCAGAGATGTGTTTTGAATAGGATTTCAAACTTTTTGTAAAAATCACATTTCATGTGATTTTTTTGCTGTTCACATTAGCTAATTCTGATCAGATTTCAGTCGGATATGCACAAAAAATCGGATTTGGACTGACAGTCTGAATGTAGCCTACGAAGCCCCTCCAGCCGAAAAGCGAATTATGCTCTGATTGGTTGGCTGGACTAGTGTGTTGTGATTGGTCAACCGCTTTGAGTGTGTTTCGGAAATGTCACGCCTCTTACCATAAACTGGAGTTTCAACACACTACTAACGCAACTCAACCAGTCCTCGCCTGTGTTTTGTGCTCGGTGATCTTTTTGCGTTGTAACTTTGCAGACTTTTTTCATGCTCAAACGGCTTGATGTGGCCAAATCAATTGAATTTCATATCATGAATGGAAAGGCAGCCATTTTTTTTTTTTTTATTCTGAATTTTGCAGAACACTGTTTAACACCATCCAAGGTAAAAATGATCAAAGCTCAAACTATCTCAGTTTTGAAGAGCATGAACTGATGGAAAGTTGACTTATGACCCAACAGGTCACAGCTCACCCACTCTACAGCCTCCCTCTGATAAAATAAATTCAGCTCTTATCAGTGCTAAGAGACAAATTCTTCTCAAACATCTGTCTGCATAATGAGGTGTTTGAGACAGAGTTCATCGTGGCCCAGTTTCTGTCTGGCCTGCCTGCTTAATGACTTGCAGAAACATGAAGAGGGGAAAAAAGAAAGGACCATGGAAATGAATAGAAGTGGAACTCTCTCCGACTCCTCCAGGCTTGCATTTGAAATCTGTGGATAATTTCCGGGGGGAAAAAATCTGACATGAGAGAATTGGTTGGAACTGCACTTTAATTTAATGTCACCTTTCACCCTAAAAGTCACCGGCACTAGCAGTTAATGTAGTGAAGTACATTCTATATGCGTAAAAAAAAAAAAAAAAAAAAAAAAAAACATTGTATGATCATTGTCTGTCTATGGCAGGCATAATTAGATTTTATTTTTTATTTTTTTTATTTTTTTTACACAATATTAATTTAAATTTTAGTGAGCACAACTGGTCACAAACACCCCAGAATATGCTTTTTTTTTATTTACTAATTATATATATATATATATATATATATATATATATATATATATATATATATATATATATATATATATATATATATATATATATATATATATTAGGGCTGTCAAACGATTAATCGCGATTAATCACATCCAAAATAAAAGTTTGTGTTTACATAATATATGTGTGTACTGTGTATAATTATTTTTAATACATAAATACCCACACATGCATGTGTATTTAAGAAATATTTGCATGTATATACTGTATATAGACTGAATGTACCCTATATAACATTTTATATATAAATAACATATTTTTCTTAAATATATACGTGTGTCCATTTATATACAAAATATTTATACACAGTACACACACATATTATGTAAACACAAACTTTTATTTTGGATGCGATTAATCGTGATTAATCGTTTGACAGCCCTAATATATATATATATATATATATATATATAATGTATGTATATGTGTGTGTATACATACATACATATTTTATCTTTATAAAAGAAGTATATTGAAAAAAAGTATATTGAAATTACAGCATTGTAAATAATAAAAACTACAAATCACTCTATGTACAATTTAACTTTGGTTAAATAAAGGCCCTTTATTTGACCTTTGACCTTGCAGACCTCCCTCACGCTGTGCTGTAAGAAGCCTGAAGTTCATATTAATTAGCACTATTAGATGAGTTGTCTATCTAATCCTCCTCAATCCACAAAGAACATTCTTCACAATATGCTCAAAACACCATAATTAGATCTTTCTATTATTGAGCAGCCATTAAGGCGCAGGAACTTCCTTATTGCAAGTGACAGGTATAATCAAATTAAGTCAAACATATCCTTGTCCATATTAATAAATAGTGTCTCTGAACCCTTCCATGTCAGAAGATTACATCTAAGGTCAATAATTATCGTTAAAGGAATTTGCATTCTATAGCATTATAGAATAACTTAACCTACGCTATATTATGGTTTATAAACTCATGATATTTTGGGGATGTCTTACCTAAATGGTCAAAAAAAAAGTTTCTTGAAATCAACCAATATTTACTTTTCTCAACTGGCTTTGAGTATACATAAAAACAAATGCTAGGCCAACATTTCACCAAATGCTGTCAAAATTAATCTGAAATAGCTGCTTGAACTTAATTTTTAGGTTTTAGGCAACATTATTGTCATTTATTGTCATAAGATTCATTTTTGATGTTTTCTGAGTTTTAGTTGTGTGGTGATGCTAAAAGCTATTGTTAGATGTTTTAGTTATTCTAATAACATACTATGTAAGAATAAAAAAAGTTCACTGAGAGGTTCTTTGTGGAACCAAAAATGGTTATTCTATAGTATCACTGCGAAAACACCCTTTTTGGAAACTTTATTTTTATAAGTGTAGGCCTACTGACCTTGACCAAGTTTCTCAACAAACAGTTTTATACAATGCATGTAGCAGGTGATACTAAAGCAACAGCACACATATGAGCACTGAGTAGATATGTGTTTTTCTTCAGCAAATCAGTGAAATGGAAACTCAATATAAAGTAATATGAAGAATATTTTCAGTGTAATGTATGAAGGTAGAGGCCACTATGCAGAGCTATGTTTCTTTTCTCTTTTTTTTTTACAATGATTGTATTAACCTGCAGAAAGAGGGAGTCGGTGAGGTGTAAATCTTACCTCTGATTATGTAGGTCAGCCCGTCCGCTAAGGGAAAGTGAATTTACCTGTTTTCCAACCCTGTGGAAAAAAGCAAAATTAGTGTGTCGATCAATATGAGCCACATAACAATATATTCTTAAGTCATGCCAGTGCTTCTGAGAAGGCCATTATACAGATTGCTTACAGTTCATTGCTCTTTTGCATTGACAAGTCCAGCAGCGCTTGTGCACGATTAAAAATAAGAAAATCCTTTTCATGCTCAGGGGCGGCTATCTCCATTTCACTGTCCTCCGATGATTTCATTTGACCTCATCTGCTGAGATGGCAATGTCCTTGCATGAGGGAATGATTGGTCAATCCATCTTATTTTGACTGAATGGTGACCAATGAATGATGGCAGAGCTGATATTATTCCAAAATGAGGAAGCAGAGCTCCTCTGAACGTCAGCAATTACAGTGTTATCATCACCTGCCCAGACGGTATAAGGACTTATGGCTTCAATCGCAACCGATGCTCTGAGTGAGTCTAACCAGAGGCTATTTTCCACACTCCTTCACCAAACGCTTTATAGCCAGATTCAACAATGAAGCACTTAAGCTCGGATCTAATGACCGCATCACACATGGAGAGAAGGAAGGTTTAATACCTCCATTTCTTTTTTCTTCCTGTCACTTTCTATAAAGCTGTTCAATTTAAGAATACGGCCAGGGTGTTTTGTCCCGCCTGGCAGTGACTCTCCAAGAACTAAAATTGATAAAAGATAAATATTATGAAATAGCTATATCAAATAATGCGCTCTTCTTATTTATTTTTTATTTTTTTACAGTAACACTGGACATTTCTCTGTAGACAGCATCTCTTTTGCCTTCATTAAAGAGATAGTCAATGTGAACTCATGAGTATTCAGTGCTGTCGGGTAGAAAACTTGTATCTCCATGTTTCGTCATTTTAATATTTTTTTCATAAATTCATTACTTTTGGTCACCCACCCCGCCTCAATATTGAATTAAGTGCTTTGGACCGACTTTACTTGTTTGCAATGTAATTGTAAATAAAGAACTGTTTCTTTGAATAATTACAGCATTTTCTTTACTCAACAATATATATATATATATATATATATATATATATATATATATATATATATATATATATATTTAAGGGGAGGTGTTTCTGCAATTTATAGTCATATTTTCAGTATAACTCAGAGGTCTGGTTTCAAGTATAATTCTTTTGAAGTGATGGTGCTTTAAATAATGGTATAGTGTAAATGATAAATCCCTAATTGTTGATAAGTCCTAAATGTTGGTGATTTTAAAGTGCACCTATTTTGGATTTTTGAAAATGACCTTTCATGTAGTGTGTAACATAGCTCTAAGTGAATGAAAACATCCTGCAAAGTATTAAATCTGAAAGTGCACCGTATATAAAGTTATTGTCTTTCAAAAGTAAGAGTCAACTCTGAGTCAATGAAATGAATCGTTTTTCAAACGAGTCATAAGCCGTTTTGTTGTGACATTAAGACGAAACATTAGCATATTTCCCGCCCACTTATTGCACGCGCAGACACCAGGGAAAACTTCAACCTCATGTCGAAAAGACACTGTGCTCTCATAGTCCTTGTGCTGTGTGTGATCTAACAGGCACACGGTAGCGAGTCGTTTAGAAACAGCAATAAACTCTACTGCAGAGAAGGGAAGACGAGTTTCCGTGAACTTTAATTTAACAATGTAAATATACTTCTGTCCCTCACATTAAGCTTTGGAATGGCTCCAGATGACTTTGAATATATTGCTGAAAAACGTCATTAGTGCTTGTCTATTTCTTTTGGTCCGTGACTCCCCCCTTGTGCCGTAGGCCTATAAAAGAGCACAATAATCTCGATTGTCTGAAACAATCACGGTTAGATCAAATAATCGCGATCAGACGGTTATTTAATTATTGCGACAGGCCTATTTAAAAGCCACATTTTTCTATCTTAACAATATATCTAAATTGCGACATTAAATTTTAAATTATGCTCTCAATGACTAATACAGTTAGCTTGTGCGTTTATGACCTCAAGACTAGATTACTGTAATTATCTAATGGGTGGTTGCCCTGCACGCATAATAAACAAACTCTAGCTGGTCCAAAATGCAGCAACTAGAGTTTTTACTAGAACCAAAAATGACCATATTATCCCTAATGATTTTTTTATGCACTGAAACTATCGGATAAGAATTGAACAGAATGATGACATCACTGTTTTCTGCAGAGCTGCTTTATAGCCGAATTGAACTAATTTCAGAATTGAGGATCTTCACACGTTTCTTGAATGACTTAAGCTGCACAATAACAAAGCTGCTTTACAGCAGAATTGGACCATTATTTTCCTGTTGATCACTGTAAAGCTGCTAAAACGCTGTAGAAATAAAGGTGACTTGACTCTTATTTTAGGTTTTTAGGATTGGTATCTAAAATATATCCATAAAATGGTAAATCTATAAATATATATTTATGATATTAAATATTTTGTTCCTATAGTTGTAAATACGTAATGCTGCTTACATTTTAGATGCCGTCAGTCCATCCATATTGTATGTTTCAGAATAAAGTATATTTGTTCCTGTAAATGTTATCTACCCTTTTAACAATGACACCAGGCTGAGATAGTCCACCCAAAACTGAATATTCTGTTATCATTTACTCATCATCAAGTCATTCCAAACCAGTCTGACTTACTTTCTTTTGCTGAACAAGAAGATAATTTCAGAAATCTCTTCTTTTTTTTTCTCTTTTTTTTGTCCAAACAACAAAAGTCAATGGGGTCCAGTGCTGAACCCCGTTCACTTTAATTATATGAGCAAAAACTGTTTTTCTAATATCTTTTTTTATGTTCCACCAAACAGGTCATACGGGCTTGAAACAACATGAGGGTTTATTGTACTTCATTTCAGAACTCCAAATATGGTTATTCACAGACCCGGCCTAACCCAACCAAACATTTTAAACAACATTCATTTATTCATTCCACTGGTGGAATAAATACGTTAATATATATGCTCTAAGTTCTTGAAAACATCAACAGTTGGCCTGGTAATTACACCAAAAGAGCGCCCAGGGACAAAACCAACACTAGCTATCTGCAAACCGTCAATAACGCATAATTATTTCTTTGGAGCTTCCTGCACTTGTGTGAACCCCAGAAGCATAATGATGTAATGTCCATCTTCAGTACATTCAGAATATATACCCTGTGTACTAATCTCTAGCCCCTAAGCGTTAGACCCACAGTCAACAACTAATTAAACACATCTCTAAATAGAAACTCCATGGCCTCTCTCCACGGAAGGGGATGTTTTTCCTCTCCTCACATTCATATCATTAAATACATTAAATGCATAGGGAATGATGCTGATATTATTCAGACCCAGTCTCTGCAGACTTCATGTCAAACCAAAGGATGTTTGAGTCAGGTGTTAGGTCCCAGTTCGCGTGGATCGGTCTGAATGTGTCGGATAAGATGAAAACCTGAGGCTGTTCAAAAACCTGCAAGTAAATGGCGGGATTAAAGCCAACTGGAAAGGCTCGGTGTCATAAATCACAGTCTCGCTGATGGAGTGCCACAGCGCTGCGACAGGAGTAATGCGTTCTTTACATGCATGTGCAGCAGAGCCAGTGGATTAGAGTTGAACATGGTGTCGGTTCCAATTCAATACAAGCCACATGACTAGCTGCACTGCACTGCAGCTACACTTGACAGGATTTACAACCCCCATGTTTTCTAAGCCCACTGGTATTTTAATATACAAAAATGGACTGAATTTGTCTTGATTATTGGTGAATCATGTTTATTGTAAAATAATACTTTATATTTTAGCCTCAAAAATACAAATGCAAATATTTATAAATAATTTACCACATCTCAAATTACTGTTGTTTAATGGGATTCCATAGCGTAAATGATGGTGGTGGAAATTAATCCTTTTTTTTATTTTTTATAAAGTGGCCAAGTCCAACTTGATAAAGATAATTTCATAGACCATCCTAAATACAGGCAATGAAATAATGTTCTCTCATTTTTTGCATAATTTATTTTAAAAAATCAGCTTGATTGGAAATGATGCAATACTGTTCACAAGCTAAACAAGTACACAAATCTTTGACAAATCTTTATTTGTCTCAAGGGCAGAATTGTGTGTTGTATTATAAATAATATTATAACATTAAAAATACACAATCGTTCAAATGTTTGGGGTTAGAACAACTTTTTTTTTATATATATAAATTGATTCATCAAGGATGTAGTAAATTTACTGTTTGCTGTTCTTTTGAATTTTCTGTTCATCAAGGAATCCTAAAAAATATATCATGGTTTCCGCTTTCCACAAAAACAAAAATGTTTCTTGAGCAGCAAATCAGCATATGAGAATGATTCCTGAAGGATCATATGACACAAACATATGACATAAATTACATTTTTAAATATAATCAAATAGAAAACAGTTATTTTACATTGTAATATTTACATTTTAAAATGTAATAATAGTTCTGTTTTAATGTATTTTTATCAAATAAATTAAGTCTTGAGCTGAGACTTTTAAAACATATAAAATCATTAAAAATCGTACTGACCCCAAATGGCCGTGTCTACAATAAATATTGATATGGTTATGGTATTACTTAGCTTTTTGTATAGATTATCAACATATAATACATTTATAAAAATATGAATTATTCTTATATTTTAAGATTTAAAAGCTGGGTCAATAAGAAGCAATTGTTTGTGTCCTATAAAACTTTAAAGCTGCAGTCCGTAACTTTTTTGGGTAAAAAATTTGAGCAAGTACATAACCAGCCAGTGTTCATAACTCTCTGCTTGCCTTAGCTCGATTCAAAACCGGTAAGCTTGTAATAATGTTTTAAATTTTAGTGGTACCGGTGGATTTCCACAGGAGATTCGAGCATGTCTTTGTGTCATTACGTCACATCTGTACACATAAAGGAGTCTCGGCTAGTAGACTATATTTCGTGTGAGGATGCTGGAGGTGGAGATTTATAGCCTTTTCTCACAGCACTTGATATAATAAACTTATTAATTTGATGGCGGATCCAGAAAGGTTCAAACGACAATCACCAGTGACAACTAGAGATTCACCCGTTGTAAAATGCAAAAGACTTCGGACTTCGGAGTGGCTACAGAAAAAAAAAGACTGCAACCGGTCCCATGCGAAAACAAGGATAAATATCGGAAGGGCATTAAATGTAGTCAATGACGTTGTTAACATTGACAATTTGAGAACAAACTATAATTTGAACGGTTTGACGTGATATGATAATCGATCGTTAGATTTAATCAGCGAGATTTCCTGCAATGCTTTTTTTCCCTTAGTTGGTCAGAACAAAAGTGGATGTTACTTACTTGTTCAGATGGCATATTCCGGTGAAAATTCTTATGTTGGTCATACTTCCAAAAAGTAGAATCTATGATTCTAAATGACAGGATCCACACCGGCGCGATGACTGACAGCCGCACATTCTCCTCAAAACATTGGATTCATCCGCGCTGTGCCGTGCTGTGCCGAGGCTCAACCCACGTAAAGTTGATAATTTTTCCGCGAATAACTACAATTGCAGGTTTCAAACAGAGATGGCGACAAAGAGGAAAAACTACGGACTGCAGCTTTAAAGGGGTCATATAATGCCATTTTTGTACAAGCTAGTATGATTCTTTAGGGTCTAAATTAAAAGTTTGTAATATACTTTAATTAAAAATTCTCATTAGTATTGTAAGAAAACACTTATTTTACTTGGTCAAAAACAGCTCTGTTTTCAGCACGCCATTTCAGTGCATATGACTTTAAATGATAATGAGCTTTGCTCACCCAGCCTCTCTGTTCTGTGCGTACACCGTTTGTAACACAATAACACAATAACCATAACGCGTTGTTCAGTATAAACGTGGGATTATGAATTATATTGAGAACATCATACATAGAAAACATGCCGTAATGTACCCTAAGTGGAAACCTTAGACGCATTCATTGTGAAGCGTGCAGCTAGCGATTTGCAAAGATTAATATAAATATTAATATAAAGTTTAATAAAACGTTACACTCACTTCAGTTGTTCTAGAGGTTCAGCAGGAACACGAATAGCTGGTACCGATCCTTTTTTCATGAGCAGCTTCTTAGCAAAACCAGCTTTATACTGACCCTCGTTTATAAGCAGTCTGGTGTGAGAAATGATTCGCGCAAACATGAGAGCATTGACGTTGCTCGTGGGGAATATTCCCTTCGAAAACAAACTCAGCCACTGCGTCTTCAGCGTTTCGGATTTAGGAACATTAAAATGACTGCTGTGTTCGTTATTACACCCAAGAACAGAACACCACAATCGCTTAGACGACGCCATTCTGCTCATAGACAGCTCCAGCATATCAACAATGACCGCGCCGGTCCGCGCAGACTATGATTGACAGCTCGCTCACGAGCGAGGGCGGGTCTGTGTTGAAACGATGCTGTCAATCAACAATCGTGGGAGGGGCTTCCGAGCGTGTGACGTCACAAAATCGAACGGCTCAATTTGAGGCAGGGGAAAACATATAAGGAGATTAAAACAAAAACACTGGATGGATTTTTATCATTTTATGATGGTTGTGTACAGGCACTGCCAACACACATTTCAGTACAATCAACTTGCATGTACCATTATATGACCCCTTTAACTAATAACTACTTGGCTTTCTAACATCAATAAATCCAGTTAGTTGTGCATGTTATTGCCCCAGCTCTGGTTTTACATCAATAAAGGTGTTCTGTTTTTAGGCTTGAATAAAACAATTCACATGTATCAAGTAAAAATTAGGTTACAGCATTAGAAAGATGGAGAGTGTATCACAAGTGCATTTATTTATGTGACATGACCTACCTTGAGATTGCAAATTATATTTTAAGTGAGAAGTGAGAAAAATCTGTTTTACTCAACAGACCTAAAAGTCAGATTAAAATAAACACAACCATAAAAAGGCTTTTGTGTATTCCAAACTCATTCACTCATTTTTTTTTAATGAGTACAGACTTTTCATTTTTACGTAAAGCTAATTAGAATTACTAGAGATTAGTTTTACACCTAAAATTGTCACACTCAACCGGTTATCATAAAATCACAGATTTTCCCCATAATAATGTCAATAGTTAGTGTACGATAACTACTGGATTATCAAATACCTGGATTTAAAAGACTTGCAAAAGGGTTTAGCTCTCAAGAATGTTTCTGTTTAGAGTTTGTGCCATAAAATCGTTAGCTCTCTCCTCAGTGAAAAAAACTGATTTAACACAAGACAAATGATTAACCCAAACCCCCTCAAAAACATTCTGTCCTCTTGGTTTCTTTATATGAAGCCTACAACCACCATTTCAGGGTCATTACCGCTGCACTCATTAAATGGAAAATCAATTAGCTTTGTACTGAAGGCCTTTTAGTTATTATGAGGACTAATTGACTCCCCTATCGCCCTTTTTACACCGCAATACCTGAGATGGATGTGCTGTACATTTCATCTACTGAGATTTTTTTTTTTTTTTTTATGCTCAGGACTCATGTTTGCTTTCAAGCTATTTGCCTTTGATGAGCAACTTTAACCAGTTGGTTGGGTTTTTTATGTTGGTGTTCTGAACTTAAAATGAATCAATCTGCTGGAAAATGTCACATTGACACAGTAAACCGTTTGTTTCTCATGGAATGGAGTCAACTATTCATGGATATCAACAGTGAAAGCTAACACCATTCATTTTATAAGCTTATGTGGAGGGAAAAAATCACTTTCTTTTTCAGTATTTTGTCTCGTTTTCTAGTAAAGTTATCTAAACATCCTTTAAAAAAACATATATATTTAGTTAAAGCTATGGTATACGATTTTGAAAATCGGTCGAGAAAGCCTGAATTTTTAAAAAACTAATCCCCCCCCTCCACACACACCCCTCCCCTCTGTGCTACCTGATCCCTCCCACCGGGAAACGAACTGAACTACGTCACTCAGTCAAGCTGTGATCACCGGTAGTAAACATCGGAACTGAGATGTAATGTCAGTTCATGTAATGTTCAATCTAATGACCTCGCTAATGACACATATGTAAAATTGCCTTTAGACACTTGAACTTAGTTGCTTCATCAACAATTCAATGTCACGTTTGAGTTCACGTCAACGCAAGATTAGCAACACATGAAATGTTCTAAACTCCCCACCACCATTAGTATAATACTACTAGTATTGCTAAGGTTTTCAGTAATAGTTATTGCAGCACACAGCGCATCTTATTCAAATTTCGATCGGCTCGAACAGAAACCCGCTAACTTAGGCCAACTGAAATATATTCAAGGACTTCAAGAAATATAATTACTTTGACCCGTGATAGGCGATGCTAAACGGCTAATATTCCAATGCCGACCGGCAGCATGAGCAAGTTGTCAAACTAATAAAAAGCTATTTTTGTAACACGTCCATAAAAGTATAAATAAATGTTTACCTGCTCAACAAAAAGTCAGCCGTGTCAGCGTCGGTCTTTAGTCCCAGATCTTCCTGAAGCTTCCTCCAACGGTCAATGGTGGACCCTATATTTATCCTACTCAAAGTTCGGCGTTCTTCACATTTTTTTTTTTAATCTCTGCTCGTTCCTCTAATGACTTTCTCTTTCGTCCTTACTGTAGGGGCAAGCAGGGGACGCTTGCTGCTGTCTTTTTTTATCCATTGCTGATATGCTACTTAGCTAGATACCATAGACTGTCAGCTGCTTGCTCGCGCAATTTCATGACGCAGGAGGGGTGCGGTGGGGTGGAGACGCGAGCGCCAGGCGGAGTTTCAGTGGAGCTGGTGATTGGATGAGAGCAGTTGACCAATGTAAGCTGTCCGGCCGGACAGCTTACATTGGTCAACTTCTCTGCGGCTGTACAGCCAATAGAGTGAATGGATTTTTTTCATTCTTTTTTCTATTCATATTGTTAGGATTGTACTATATAACCATAACCAGCATCTAAACGAGGATATTAATAATGAACAATCTTTGAAATCATATACCCTAGCTTTAAGTAGTGAATAATATGATTGGCAGGTGAATAAGTGTTCAGACTTGATTTAGAGAATATTTATTTTTCTTACCACTTGTTTTAAGAATAAACCTCACTAGATTTCTATTAGATTTGTGCTTAAAACAGTGCATTCAAATATTTGGTAATGAGGTAAGAAAAATCATTTTCCAGATATAACCTCTTAAAACAATCATATTAATTAATATGTATTAATAATATATTATTATTAATATTTTTTGTGATAAAAAAAACAAAAAACAAAATAATTTGTTTACTGGGAAACAAAAAATAATGATTAAAATTATTTTTGATGTGTAGGATGATCGGATTAATAACTGGGAATTAACAGGTGAGCTTCCGCCCTTTTCTTTGTAAAATTGGAGGCTATTTTTAGTGGAGTATTTGACCTTTGACCTCTTTTTTTTAATATAGCACAATAATAGTTATAATTATTGGGTAACCCACAACTGAGAAATCTCTACTGAAATGAGTTTTGTATAGGTCTATAGAGATCATCAAAACCCTCTTCAACTCTTGGCAGACTTGATAATGTCATTATCCTTCTACTTACAGTGGTGATAAAATGTCAAACCTAACAATATAATTTCGCAGAAACGGTCAACTATCATGGACATGGACGTACTAGGATAGAAACTGTGGTGGGCTGAAGCAGAGGTTCCTCTAATGATAATCATTACCTCTAGCACACAACTTTCTGCTTCATTTAAGCCATTCTTAACAGGGAGATCTATCATATCCACCAGCATGATGCAAGTTTGTGGCCTTCGTGATTTATTCAGATTACCATTTCACTTCTATGCACCCCAGTCATAAAGGCACCTTGAACCGTTTTAATTAAGAGCATCTAATTTAGAAGTAAACCCATCATTAATGCAGCACGTTCATTACGGGATTCATTTATGTGCCTTGCAGCGCTGTCCTGAGAGCTATTCCCCAGTACAGATGCAAATAATACTCGTAAACAAGCAGAGAGGCTCATGGGATAGAAAAGAAGGAAATTAAAAAAAGACAAAAATCTGATGATTCAATATCCCCTCGCTCTTTTGGCTTTGTCAATTTTTAACAGGGTCAGCTAAATCAAACTTCACAGAGGATTTGATTTTTATTTATTTATTAAAGTGTTTGAACAGAAAAAAAAACGCAAGAATGCTGTTTACAAAGTTAAAGAAATAGTTCACACAAAAAGGAAAATTCTGTCATTAACTCACCCTTGTGTCGTTCCAAACCTGCATGACTTTCTTCTGTATCATAAAAGAAGATATTTTGAAGAATTTAAAAAGGTTTTTTATTTTTTATCTATACAGTAAAGTCAACACTGGTCCCATTGACTTTCAGTGTATGGACAAAAAAATGTATCACAGTTTCCAAAACCAAATGTATATTGAGTGCGATGCTGGAATCTTGTCGGCAGAGCAGATTTTCTCCACTTAACCTTATTTTCCTTTGATAAACATGATTACCAGTGGAGGACAGTAAATAAGTATTTTTATTTCTTTACTGTACTTAAGTACATTAAGTATCTGTACTTTATCAGAGTATTTTTAATTTGGGAAACTATTACTTTTACTTTCACTATATTCCACTGCATTATATTGTACTTTTTACTTCACTAAGCTTAGTTCCTAATTATTTCGAACTGAAGATTCAAGAGCGATGTCTGATTTGTGAACAAGCTGATTCTTTCCAATTAATCTGTTAAATTGGTTTACAAATCACACTAAACGATTAATTTGTGAATCGGACTGATCCGATTGCAGCTGATATTGAGTCAACAACTCATTGATTCAAATGATCCGATCAAAATGAGCTAAGAAACGGGATATTGTCAGAGCTTGAATGTGTGCACGACTGAATTAAGTTGCTAATGCCTAATTTTAGTATTGATTGTTGTAAATGAAAATCACATCTAGGTCACAACTGTCAGTTATTTGTGAAGTAAATCTGCTGTAAAAGGGCAAGCTGTTTAAGCTCACTGAAATGCTTGAATGTGCACACTTTGTGTCACCGTCTGTACAGTGATTTTAAAATAATGCAAATTAATATCCATCCATCTTCCCTGCTGCTGTAGCAGTTTCACATGATATAAAGCTGTGTTGGCATAGCGTTCATCTTAAAATGTTAGTGCATTTTTGCCCCTGTGACGTCTTCACATTATATTGTAGCCTCATATTTAGCTACACACATTTATTTCCTAATTTTTTAAATACTATATGGTATATTATTTCCCTTATTTGCACACTTGAATTATCTTTTATTAATTTGATAGTACCAAGTTTTAGTAATAAAATAAAACGTTTGCTTATTTGCATATCAATACATATTAAATGTCTGCACTAATCTTATTAGTTCTGACCAATGACTAGTCCGACTAGTGCTTCTTTTACTGGAGTAATATTTTATTATGGTATCTACTTTAACTCAAGTACTTGATTTGTGTACTCCGCCTGCCTCTGATGATTACCATACATTTGGTTGTATTTTCTGTGTAAAAACATCATTCACTGCTTTAGTGCAATTTCATTGTTTCCATAAAATTTCAAGTGCTTGTTTTAAATTTTAAGTGCCACACTTATAAATTCATGACCGTCCCAAATCACAGCGCCATCAAAACTCAACGCTGTTCAGTCTGAAAGCTTGGAAACCCTCTTCCCGCTCTGAGACGACATTTATAATCCATTGGATGGATCCCTAAATTCACAACCGATCCTAAAGGGGTTGTGTTCATAACTTCATAACCTCATGGATTCTGTAATTATTCTTCCATGATTACACTGTCTCATTACCCTGCTGACCCTCCGGAGTGTTGACGCGAATCATCGCCTTCAAGAGTCCTCCTGCACAATCAGTGTTTACCAGATATCAGCAACACAGACAGAAAACTCTTAAGTCTGTTCTTTACGCAATAACACTTGAGACAAAAGTGGTCTGAGACTCATGTAAAGAAAGGTCATAAGGATGATTAATGCCACCAAACTAGGGAATACAGAAAGAAAACTGATACGGATCTAATGTTTAGCCTTAGAACGATTTTAAAAATATCGCAGCTCACATTGTGTTGGAGGAATTACGAGCCGAGTCCAATACTTTACGAGCACCTCCTGACAATTTTTAAACATGTCTAGTGTATAGGTTGTTCCCCATTGCCAAATCATACAAAACCATGTCACATAGGCTAGATCTATGAATATTATTATAGCCCAGTGGCTGCAACATACACTCACACACACTCAAATTGTTTTTGTTGAAAGGCATTGCTGTGCTGTTCTTTGCTTTTCACCAAATCATTTACACACTTGTCTTTTTTTCTTTTCTTTCTTTTTTCTATCCGAAGCTATAGCAGCAACATTGAAAGCTGTTTAGCACGAAAGCTCATGCGATTGCCGCCGGCTCTCGGTGCAGTACAGTCATGCCGCGGCGTCGATGCGATTTATCAGGTTAACTGACTCGTAACGTGTGCAATGGCTCACGACCTCCCGAGTGTCCGAACTCGCTCAGTGTACGCCCGCCTTAAGAGATAATCTACTGTCAGCCAGTCATTGTCACAAGAAAATAAAAGCCTGAAAAGGTTCATTTTGCGAAAATTACCAGCTCATTATTTGCGACGATCATGGGCAATTGATGAGTGAGAAAAAAAGATGACACCAGTTGTATAGATTGATAAACACTTTTGTGTTTTCGCGTATTGATTACTGTAATGCCTTGTTCGCTGGCGTATCAAAAGTAACCTTAAACAGAATGGAGGTTTTACAAAATTCGGCTGCCAGAATCCTTACAAGAACTAACATACGAGACCATATTACTCCCGTTTTGGAGTCTTTGCACTGGCTTCCCATTAGGTTTAGGGTGGATTTCAAGATTTTGATGCTTACTTACAAGGCACTGCATGGTTTGGCACCTCAATATTTGACAGAGCTTTTAACTCCATATAGTCCAAAACGTGATCTTCGTTCTTCAGATACTGGTCTTTTAACTGTTCCCTCAACCCGTTTGAGATTAATGGGAGACAGGGCCTTTTCTTCATTAGCTCCAAAACTTTGGAACTCTCTACCGATTGAGATCAGGCAAGCCAAATCTTTTGGAATCTTTAAATCTCAGCTTAAAACTCATTTTTTTAGGTTAGCTTTTAATTGATTTATTGTCTTTTATGCTTGTTGTTTTTTAATGTTTATTTTACTGTGTATTATGTCTCTTTTGTGTGTTGTATCTTTGCTATTTTAATTGTTTTTGTACAGCGCTTTGAGATGTACATTTAAAGGTGCTATAGAAAATAAAGGTTATTATTATTATTATTTGTATGAAACAAAAAAAAGAGTCTGTTGTGACAACAGTGTTGACCAATCGTTTTCAAAAGCATTATGAACAAAATGTTTAAGTTAAGAAAATATACTCCATATAATAATTTAAAAAATCAGCTATACTTCAAACTTACATTTTCTGTGGAACACAAAAGTAGACATAAAATTACAGTCCATTACAGTCTGCATGAAACAGAAGTTGCAATAGACTTCCCTATTGTGACGTATATCCGAGCGAAACTTCTTCTGGAATGAAAAAAAAGTAGGGCGGGACGTGATTTCATCCTTTGGGAATTGATCAGATCATAGGAAGTTGGGCGTTTTACATTTACACGACAACTATGTACGTGTAAGAACTTGTGTTTTTTTAATACAAACAGCAATGTTGCCAAAATGTTCCCCATTCACATGGATCCATGAAAAACGATTTTAAAAATCTGTATTCTGCTGCCAGGCCAGTGGTTGGCGATGTCACTTTGTAAAGAAACACTACGTGCCTATAGACTGAACACATAATACGCATGATATCACTGTTTTCTCAAATTCGTGTTTTTGTAGTTTACACAGAAACAATAATGGTATCTTTTTCAAAAACTTGCACTTTGAAACCCGCATAAGAAGTTTTCTGTTTTTAGTTGAAACCGGTGTTGTGTAAACGGCACCTAAATGGAGGCAGATCTAAATTTGTAGTCAGTTGTGGAAGATATTTAATCCCACCGAGACACACGTCATGAAGAGAACAGACATCATTTTTTAGGGGGAGGGGAGGTTATCGTTTTTGATTAATTACAATGCACATAAATAAAAATTAAAAAAAGATTTGCAGTGATAAATCATTTATAATAAACACTGCAACATTCTGTGGAAAAAAAAAGAAGAATTGTCCATTTTGATTTCATGGTGACATTAATACCCAAATAACTTTTACTGATACGCATTTTATTTAGGTCTACTTAAGTACAGATATTGTGATATAGACAATTAACATGTTTCCTTACCCTGACAGATTCGAAAAAATATTGGGCAACAACCAACTCTGTGAACTGGTATAAATGCTGTGGATACCCGAGATGAATTTCAAACCTAAATAGCTAAATGTTTGTTGGGAAAAAAATTGATGATGC
Source organism: Rhinichthys klamathensis goyatoka (assembly GCF_029890125.1). Taxonomy (NCBI): domain Eukaryota; kingdom Metazoa; phylum Chordata; class Actinopteri; order Cypriniformes; family Leuciscidae; genus Rhinichthys; species Rhinichthys klamathensis. The sequence goes on along the minus strand of NW_026606648.1, from coordinate 318,354 downwards.
TATACTCTCTAATCTTAAAAAAAAAAAAAAACTGTTGGAATTGGAAAAAACAGAAATGCTGCAGATGATCCTGGATTTGGCAGCTTCTGACAGTTTTCCCATCCAGTCTGTCATGTTTTGGTTTCTCGTGTCTAGCGTCCTCCTGTCTTCTGAGTCTGATGCATTATGCATATTTTACCTGAGCTGTATCTAAACCCAACACAAATGGTCCTCAAAGAATGAAACGGTTATGCGGGGATCCTCTTTATTAATTGCATAAAAGGCACAGTTAAACCGTTTTGACCAAACCCATCTAATCGAAGCGTTTCACCGCACCCTCAGATTATTCTCTAAAAGCCTTGAGACTTAAGCCAGTTGAAAAGCAGTTTGTTAATGAGTTCAGCTATCACTCAATGGCAGCTGAGGTGCATATTTGAATTGAAACGGCCAAAAAGGAGCTTGCACATTTGTCTGTGAATAAGATGCCATTTGTTTGTGTACTATAGGGTGAGTTCAGGTTGATTGGGACACTTTTTGCCATTGAGATGACTGGGAAAAGTGTCCCAATCAAACTGACCTGTGTGTTCTTTCTTAGCTCCAGATGTCCTGTAGATATCGCTTCTCCTCACGAAGTCCTGCTACTATCTTCATAGCATCCAGTTTATCGAGTTGAAGTTCATTTCCTATGATCTCCAGTAGTGTGTCATTCACATCTTTTGCCATGTTCTTAGCATCCCTGTAAAATCGTGAGATATTGTTTCATTCCTGGTGAACAAAATGTGGCAGTCCACAATAATAAATGGTAAACCATGGTATTTTGTACCCACCCACAGACATAAAGACAGCCTTTGTCTTTAAGAAGGATGCTGGCAACATTTTTAGCATGGAGAAGCAAGTTATGCTGGACATATGTTGGTCTGTTAACGGTTCCCGCTGCATCGGGCTCATCTCTGGAGAAGCACACGATCAGATGGCTCAGGGTTCCATTATGCGCAAATCTCTCCAACTCCTCTCTGGAAAAAAGCAGTAATGTGCATATTACCGTGTTTCACTGTCATTTAGTCATTGGTTGTTTTTGCAGTGGTTAAGCTAAACTTGTGCATTAAAACATCCAAATGGCAAATTAGATTCTCTCAGATTTTGCAGGGGTTAAGTAACAACAATGGAGCTCATTAGTGTGTTGCGTTTGAAACTCAACTTTTCATCTCCCTCATCCATCTGGCAAGAAAGTTTATAAAACCTCAAGGCTTCTGTTGTAAATCGTTATTGTAACAGCTTTTATTTCAGCTCTGAATAAATGTTTGGGTGCTATTTCAACCAAAATGAGAGATGGAAAAATGTGAAGTTAACGGACATGGTTCAAGCTCAAGGTTTGAGCCTCTTTTCCAATTGATTGCTCTGCTTGTCTGTTACCTCGAATGTTCAATTGCCAAAGCCAGGCACTTTGATTTTTTATAATTGCCTTAAAAGAACAGTTCATCCAAAAATGAATATTGTGTCATTATTTACTCGCTCTAGACAAAAGGAGAAATTTTGTACTGGTAAATTTTTTCCATTTAATTACAATAAATTGGGACTGGAGCCTTTAAAGGTGAACTAAGTAACTTTTTTACCTTAACCGAACAGCTTTGGAGTCATTGTAATGTTTATATTACTGATTTAGTGTTGAATGGTGGTCGTCTCGCACGCCCCTGGTGCCTGTGAGCCGCAAAACCACCGTTGCAACTTTGGGCCGGCGGGCCAGCGGGCCGCCGTGTTAGGAAGTATCGTGTGATATCAGGTCTCGCGAGGTAACGAATTGCTTTACGGCATTAAACAGATCTGATAAAATTCTGATAAAATGAGCATCAAACAGAAATAACCCGGCGCCGTATACATGTGGTGTTCGAGGCGCACATACAATACAGACTGCCGCGCAGCTCTTAAAGGGGCCATACCTTATTTCCACTCGTTACAGCGTCCATCCTACTGAACAGGGACCGGTGTACAGGGGGAGGGGATCCGGCCGTGAGTGTGAGCCATCTCTGCGTGAGTGCTATTCACGACAGTACAAGTGCTCCACAGCGACTCTAGGGGTCGCTGTTTAACAAAAACGGAATTCCTACTTAGTGCTGCTTTAAGCTTCAAAAAGAACTCCGAAGCACCATAAAAGTATAATAAATGTGGAATTGTGCACTACCAAGTCTTCTTAATTTACCAAGTCATAACCAGATCATCGAGTCAGCCAGTTGAACTTGGGGGGTGAATTTTGGGGTGAACTATAGCAAAAAATAGTTGAAGAACAACTTTTCAGGTATCCGATATAGATTTCCACCAAAGCTAAAGAGAAAAGGAGGATGATTGAGTGAAATTTAAACAGATGGATGAAGCAAGCGTTTGCACACATCTGGAAAAATAGCCATGTTTAAATGATCACAAAAACCTGAGTATTGGCACGTACTCTAAATATCACCACTTAAACAGAGTTTCCAAAGATCTGAATGCAAAAGAACATCTTTTTTTAAAGCTTCTAAAGAAAATCTTGACTTCAGTGACTTGGAAAAGTAATAGGACATTCAGTTAAGTTGTGCGGTTTAATATTTTTGTAGAAACAGTAATAAACAATACTTTTTATCAGGATTCTTTGATGAATAGAAAGTTCAAATGAACAATTTTTTTTATAGAAATCTTTGTATACATTTATTCTGTAAGAAAACCGCACAATACAAACTATATGATTACTGCAGGTTAACTAAGCAAAGCCAAGAATTCACCATCTAAATTATGAAACTGCTTGTCATTAACAATCAGGTATTTTTATTGTACATGCTTCATGGCTTTGTTTTTTTTTAAAGGTTTTTGAGTGCATATGCATTGCTTACGGGGTCCATCTGGGAGCCACATCCATCTAAACTGGTCCCGGCGAGCTGGCTTTCTGGTCACAGATATTGAATGTTTTTCTTGTTTTTTAAAAAAACAGACTTGAGTGATCATTTGTTCTGAATCTACGCCACCCGCTACCCCTCCTCATGTAATCCAAATCCATAAAAACAAAGAGACTCATTGGTGATGGAGGGGCTAAGACAAGTGTTCTTTGTTTCAACAACAATGATTGAAGCTGATTTCACCCTTTTAACACTCATATAAGTATCATGTTTGATTAGAATTGATTGCAGACGCCTTGTTTTCTTTAGCAGACTGCCTGATGGCCAGCCTGTTTGCTTTTTGTGTTTCAGTGAGTGCTGAGTTTTGCAAGCCAGGTTCAGACACTTTCTCATCTCAAATGCCACTGGCACTTTCTACTTTGCTCATTAAAGCATAGCAGACAATGAGGGTGTTACACTGAACAACACAAAACTCATTTCATTGATTGACTTAATCAATGCAGAGGGGGGAAAAATGATAAATGAAACCAGAGTGCGGACAAACGTGAATAAGAAATGTTAAACAATCCCTTGATGTTCAGGACCAGTGAAGGCAAAGATAGACTGAAATGGCGTGTCAGGACCTTGACTTTGAATCTTGTTTTTATTAGCTCTTGTGTCAAGTACAGCCAAGCATGGATACAACGCTGTGTGCCGCCCCTCGGTCACAACACACACTTAATACTCACCAATCCAGGCACCAATGTCATTACTCAGGACCTTGTGTGTGAATTATGACTGTGTGCCTATGGGACAGCCAGACCCCAATCATCTTATATAATGTCTCGTATCATATGGCCCATACTCTCAGAGGGAGCACTTTAATTTCATTGCTTTCCCAATCATTACTCTCAAGGACAGTGCAACAGGAGCCTCTGGCTGATAGCAACCAAGAAGAGACAAGACGCCAAGAGCCTGTGTAAAGCTGGCATATCGAGTGAAAAATACTCTCAGGTTGCAAAGGGGGCAGGGTGGAAGAATTGTTGTGCGTGTCTGTCTGCACTGCGATTCATTTTCTAAATCTAATTTTTTTTCTTGTTTTCCAGTGAAAAATATCTACACATACATAAAACAAAATAACTTTACCTGGGAAACAAAACTGCATAAAAAAATACTGCTTTTTAGAGAATATCTTAAAATTAAATGTACTTTTCTTAGCCTATTTTTTTTTTTATCTTTAGGATATAACTAACAAAATATAAGTTGGCAATAGGGTAAAAATTAAGTTCAAGATTTTTTGAACACCACTCTAATAATAAACACAATTGCTTCAAGTACATTGATATCTTTTAAAAGGGACAGTTCACATAAAACTGAAAATTGTCATTAATTACTATTACGACCCTCATGTCGTTCAAACACTTAAGACTTTCGTTCATCTTCAGAACACAAATGAAGATCTTTTTGATGAAATCTGAGAGCTTTCTGTCCCACAGATAACAGCTACGCAACTACCACTTTGACAAAAGATCTTAATTTGTGTTTCGAAGATAAACAAAAGTCGTACAGGTTTGAAACGACACGAGGGTGAGTAATCAATGACAGAATTTTCATTTTTGGGTGAACTGTCCCTTTAAGGCTGTTTTGAAGTTTATTCTGGAAAATAAGACAGACAACAGATTAAGAAATTTGTGAATACACTCACCTGAAAAGAAAGTCTTTGTCTTTGTGGCGACATCCAAAAAAGAGCCACGTCTCTCCAAAAGTTGCTTCCTGGTTTGTCTCATGTTCTTTCTCTCTGTCAGGTCAAAACAGTATTGCAAAATTGAATATGATGTCTCTATAAAAGTAAGTGTTATAACTACCAGAAGCACTATTATAAAATAGCCTCTATTTAAAATGACTTGGTTTTTTTATGATATCTATAGAGCTGGTGGATGGCCAAAATAATGCCAATTAAGGAAGTCAAAATGACCTAAACTTTACCAAATCAATACTAAAATAAATAAAGCAATAGAAGCCTTTCTGTAGGTTTAATAATACCGAGTGCAGACTCAATTCAGTAGCCAAGGGCTGTCTGACTGACAGGCGGCTGCTCTCTAATGCTCACATGCATATTTATGTGTTTATGCCTCACTGTAATATGTGCAAATGGTCTAATGTTCTTATTTAAATAAAATGTATCTTGGTGAGTTATTAATGTGGGGGGGGGGTCTGATTTGTGTCAAAATATGCGATCCGTGCATTAAGCCTATTAGACCTGCCACAATCTATTGTTTATAATAATAATACAAATAAAAAACACCTGTATTGACAATAATAAGAAAAAACCCTCTTGCTCTAAATTTAATTAACTTTGTTCTTTATTACTGAAAAATCACTTGAATGTAAGCAATATTTACTTATGTACGCACTACCATTCAAACGTTTGAAGTCTGTAAGTTTTTTTTATTGTTTTTGATACAAGTCTCTTATGCTGGTCAATGCTGCATTTATTTGATAAAAAAAAACACAGTAAAAACAGTAATATTATTATTAAAAAATTCTATTTGAATTCTAATTTTCCATCACTCCAGTCTTCGGAGTCATATGATTCTTCAGAAATCATTTTAATATTTAGAAACATTTCTTCTTATTATCAATGTTAACAGCTGCCTAATATTAAACCGTGATACATTTTTTCAAGTTTCTTTGATGAATAGACAATTCAAAAGCGACAGTAAAGACGTTCAGAAGATTTCTATTTTAAATAAATGCTGTTCTTTTGAACTCATATGTTAAACCCATGGCAACCCTATCATGCCTATATATATAACGAATAAATGTGGGTCTTTGCCATTATTAATTTAAGTTCATCTAAAAAAACCTGACATGTTTATTATTCATAGACAGATAGTCAGTATGTTTTAGAAATGAAAGATGGACAAGGAAATGCTGCTGATAATCTCAAAATGGTAAAATATTAGTTGATTAATTTACCTGACTGCTCGCTTATTACAAATTTAAAGCTGCAGGCCGTAGCTTTTTTGGGGTTAAAAATTATCCAAAATACATATTTAAGGAAAATACATAACCAGCCAGTGTTCAAAACTATCTGCTTGCCTTAGCTCGATTCAAAGCGGTAAGCTTGTAATAATGTTTTTAATTCCAGTGGTACTGGTGGATTTCCACGGGAGATTCGAGCATGTCTTTGCGTCATTACGTCACATCTGTACACATAAAGAAGGAGTCTCGGCTAGTAGGCTATATTGTGTGTGAGGATGCTGGAGGTGGAGATTTATAGCCTTTTCTCACAGTACTTGATATAATTAAACTTATCAATTTGATGGCGGATTCAGAAAGGTTCAAACGACAATCACCAGTGACAACAGATTCACCCGTTGTAAAATGCAAAAGACTTTGTGAGTGGCTACAGAAAAAAAGAGACTGCAACCGGACCCATGCGAAAACAAGGATAAATATCTGAAGGGCTTTAAATTTAGTCACGCAATGCTGACGTTGTTAACATTAACAATTTGAGAACAAAGTATAATTTCCACGGTTTTGGGTGATATGATAAGCGATATTTAGATTTAATCAGCGCGATTTACTGCAATGTCAGAACCAGAACAAAAGTGGATGTTACTTACTTGTTCAGATGACATTTTCCGGTGAAAATTATTATGTTGGTCATACTTCCAAAAAGAATAATCTGTGATTCTGAATGACACTATCCACACCGCCGCGGCGACTGACAGCTGCACACTCTCCTCAAACATTGTGTTCATCCGGGCTGTACAGTGTCAAAGTACAACTCACGTGGAGTTAATAATTCCGCGAATAACTGCAATGCAGATTTCGAACAGAGATGGCGACAGAGGAAAAACTGCGGACTGCAGCTTTAATAATCTTCTGCATTTTTTATATGTTCCAATTCATAGTTTCATGATGATGAAACCATTAAAGCTGCTGTCCGTAACTTTTTTGGGTTAAAAATTATCCAAAATAATAATAATTAAAAAAAAACATAACCAGCCAGTGTTCAAAAATATCTGCTTGCTTTTGCCCGATTCAAAACGGTTAGCTTGTAATAATGATTTTAATTCCAGTGGTACTGGTGGATTTCCACGGGAAATTCGAGCATGTCTTTGCGTAATTACGTCACATCTGTACACATAAAGAAGGCGTCCCGGCTAGTCGGCTATATTGCGTGAGGATGTTGGAGGTGGACATTTTTAGCCTTTTCTCACAGCATTAAATAATTAAACTTATGGCGGATCCAGAAAGGTTCAAACGACAATCACCAGTGACAACTGGACATTCACCACTTGTAAAACCCCAAATAATTCGGACTTCGGAGTGGGTAACGTTAGAGAAAAAAGAGACTGCAACTGGCCCACGCGAAAACAAGGATAAACATCGGTTCAAAACGGACGCAGAGACGGCTTTTTTTCTTTTAGGACAGGTAAGACATTTCAATAGTTCAATCGTGTAACAGTAGCACACTTGTTCGCTTAATTCACACAGTTACGGAGTTTCCGGTCTTTATTTGTTTAGCTATTATGGTAAATATTTTGTGCTAGCTATGAGAGGGAGCAATTCACCTCTACTCCAAGCAAACCAAACCGGCCTCCTCCGAAATTATATATAGTTTTAAATATGCATCGGATTACAGATACGTGTTTTTTTTTTGTGTTTTTTTTCTCAAAGAAAACCAGTAAAGAAACATTAATTTATTGGTATGACAATTAGAAATTAGACTGCACAGAAATAGAAACTGAACTACAGGGTAATCATAACACACATTAAATGTAGTCACAATGCTGATGTTGATAATTTGAGAACAAAGTATAATTTGAAAGGTTTGACGCGATCGTTATATTTAATCAGCACGATTTACTGCAAGGCTTTCCCCCCTTAGTTGATGTGGATGTTACTTACTTGTTCAGATGACATTTTCCGATGAAAATTCGTATGTTGTCATGGTCATACTGTAGACCTACTTCCAAAAGTAGAATGTGTGATTCTGAATGCCAGTTTCCACATCGGCGCGGTGACTGACAGACTCGCAGTCTCAAAACATTGTGTTCATCCGCGCTGTTTCATGCCGATGTGCAACTCACGCAAAGTTAATAATTCCGCGAATAACTGCAATTACAGATTTCAAACAGAGATGGCGACAAAGAGGAAAAATGCCGGACTGCAGCTTTAAGTAGCATGTGGCGTTTAACTACTCTTTTAACTGCGGTCTTACCAAAAAAAACACAAAGTCACTCTTTGTAGAGAGAGGACGTTGATATTTATCTGGGTGGGTTCTTTTGAGCAAGTCCTCCAAAAGATCTGGCTGTGTTCCCAGAATTCCCTACACTAAGGTGACATACAGGTACCAGGCACTATCTGTACACCACACCTGCTAAAGGTTGACAGACTTCTCCAAAGAGATAAAAGAGAAGACGTCGCACAAACACAATCTAAACAGTCTTCGGGCCCTAGAAAAAAAACAGCACACTGTCTACTCCACTGCGTCTTTACTCCAACATGATAATAGAGGAAGAGATCTCTTAGAGATGCATTACACAGGCCAGAAGCAAACTCCAGTGTCTACTCCTTCAGCCAACCTAAATAAAGCATTCAGAAATAGGTCTGAAACTTTCAGAGGTTTTAAAAGAAGTGAAATGTTGAAACACCCAAAGGACTTTCAGGGTGAGATGCCCTTCATCATGCTGATATCACTCAAAACGCTGCAGTGAGCCGAGTTTCAGACACTAAGCCCTCCCCATCTGCTGAACGTACAGTTTAATTGCGATTAGATTACTAATGAGCCACTGTGTGGATGAGATGACCAGGAAAACAAAACAGAGCTTCTCTTCAAACATCTACAATCTGTTCTTTTTCATTTCATGTCCTTGCCTCAGTGACCCATCACATGGAATGAACAACTGGCAAGCAAAGCAAAACGCTCCCTTTCGAGTCGTGCTGTCAGACAGTTGTTATTGTGATGCATCTACATTTAATTAAGTGGCATGTTGAGCAACGGGCAGTCAATAGAATACTAATGGTTTGTTTACTGACTGATGTTAATGAAATAAAACATGCATCTTTTTATACTCCAGGTATATGGATGTTTTAGAAGTTGTGTAACATCAATAAACAAAATGATGCATATAAATTAGGCATCATAAATAAGTCACGTCCCTTCAAGCAAGTCAGTTGTACTTGGTTGGCAGCCATCTTGGTAGGCAAGTACACAAGTACTTCTACTTGAATGCTGAAAGACCAAATTATACCTCACATAATTCTAACAATTGTGACTTTACGCCTTACAATTGCGAAAACTCTTTAAAAATGCAAATTTAAAATCACGACTCTATACTAGGGATGGGGCCGATCCGATCCAGTATCGGTATCGGGACCGATACCAGCGTAATTCACGTATCGGATTTTCCCGATCCAACCTGCGGATATATCCGATATCCATGAGCCATGTCTGCGCTTTAATGTAGTCTGCTGAAACGACTCCAAAAGTGATTCCCGCGGCCCGCCGGCTAGTCTGCTAGCTGGCTGCAAACTGTGGAATGGATATCCTGAACGGAGGTGCGGCTCAATGAGACACAGAGACCCCACCTCAGGAAATCCATTCCGCAGTTTGCAGCCAGCTAGCAGGATAGCGTTGAGCTGCCAACATGTTGTGTGGAAATCCTATGGTGGAAATACTTCACACTGGAAACACCACAGCAGAGCAAGACAGCAAAATTGCAATGTTTGCAAAGCCGTATTAATTAAACCATTTGTCTGTGATGCATGTTTGCTATTCGCAGTCCAGAAGAGAAAGAGAGAGATCTCTCACGCGGTGCCACAGCGCGCACAACACGACAGCCCATCAGCATGATCGGTGATTGTTGTAAAATGCAGTCTCTACTGTTGCTAAATTGCGGGACGCTTTTAATAATAAAAAAAGCTATTAAAAGCACAAAAATCTGCGCAAGAGAAGCTGTTCCCGCGTCGCGCGCTCCGAAACAGACCGCAACGAGACAAGCACATTATACTTTGGGCTTCATATGCACGTCTAAACGATCAAATGTAGCCTACACAAAAATGTCAAAATGACCGGCTTGGAGATTCACTTAAACAGTTTGTCTAAAATGGACGTAGGGAAATAGTTGGGAGAAAATATGGTGCACTCGTTCTTAAAGGGGAAGCAGTCTAATAAACATGCTGACGATTGCTCCATTACTGAGAATCAAACAACAAAAGGCAAAGAGAAAATCACTCACAGCTCTTGAATGAATAACTTTAGCTTTAATAAGCATAAATCTATCTATGATAAACTTTGCAGTGCTATTTTACTTTTGATTACTTTATTATAATTATTTTTAGACCATACCTGAAAAATGTTAGTAGACCTTCCTGAAATTACAGCACTGTGTAGGCCTGTATAATGTGTATCTTTGTTTAATTGTCTATCTTTTGTTTATCTATTGTTTAATATATATATATATATATATATATATATATATATATTGACATGCATACATACGTACATATCATACTTGCCTGTAGAGAGGAGTTTATTTCAGCATCATATAAAATCAACAATAATGATAATAATAATATTAAAGCAAACACAGCTCTGGTATCGGAAAAGTATCGGTATCGGCCGATATCCAAATTCAGGTATCGGGATCGGATCGGAAGTGAAAAAATGTGGATCGGTGCATCCCTACTCTATACCTCACAACTGCGATCATTTCTCAAAATCGTGATTTTATACCTCACAGTTGTGACTCTCACAACTGCGATTAGGGCTGTCACGATTCCTTGATTAAAAGCAAGTACTCGTTTAAAAAAAAATTCCTTGATTGCAATTTACCCGTGCCGATTAACTGGAAAAATACTGAAAGTGGCGCATTCCACAGACGAGAATCCATTAACCGCATTATTAGACCATTTTCTAAAGCTGCACAATGTATTAAAAAAACATTTAAAAATCATAATGTAGCATAGTGCTACTTCAGAAAGACTACGATTCATTAAATATATATTTATTTACATGTGTGTGTGTAGGTTACATGCGTCTCAGAGGGGTTAATGCTCCTCCACATTAACTGTTATCATTTACATGTGTGGAGCGCGTCTCAAACTCCATCTCTTTTGAGAGTTTGGTTGGCTTATAACGTCCATATGGGAGCACAACGTGTGCTATTTGATCAGATTTGTAAGGTAAATCATTTATAAACCTACGCCAACACAGAATACATCAAAAATTCTAAATATTCAAACTATTCATCACAATTTCAAAATAAGTTTAAAGCCTCACTCTGATTTTGCATGTTTTGATGTCCACATATTCTTGTTGAAGAAATTACAATGGCTGTAGCATTTCTATCACCAAGAAGTGGCCAAATATTAAATGTTTGGCCAATATTAAACAAGGATTTGAGCTGTAAAGTGCAACAACAACAATCAAAAGGCACTGTCTGGCACCCTCTGCAGGCATTTACTATAATACATAATGTACATTATTTATATTATGTATATTACATTATGTATTTTAACAGTGTTGTTCAATAAAACCATATGTATGAGAACTTGCTTTTGATACTTTATTTTAACCAATTATTTTTGCCTCATTGTTATTATTTTAAGTCATTTTAAAGGCTATTGTTTGCTTAGTCGATTATTTTTACGATTAATCGTAAAAAAATATTTGTGGTCATAAAAATAGACCCGATTACTCGATTACCAAAATAATCGTTAGTGACAGCCCTAATTGTGATTTTTGCTATGAGTGGTTTGTCTGCAGCCCCTTATACAGCCTCTGAAATAAATTCTCTACTTTCTAGATTTCCTAAAATAGTTACACAGCCACTAATTAAATGGTAAATGAAACAGACAATACATGGGAAATGTTCTTCATTGAGAGTAATCACTTTATGCATTCTTTTGATTTGAAATTTAAACAATGAACATAACCAAACACAGCCTGTCACATCCATTTCCCATTTCCCATATTTTGTGAGACATGGTTAACGTTTTGGATGCTTCTTTTGGTCACGCCCACCTGCTCAAAGCTTGGCTCAACTGAGTTTGGCATTTGAACAAACAGAGGGTCCACAGTAGAGCCATTAGCATCTGGGAGTTCAATATCCAATCTGGAAATGGGCTTCAATAAACTAGCTTTAGTGGAGCTTTATGCTGCCCCAGAGGGGCCGGTACCAATATGAAAAACCTGGATTCCATTTTGTAACACCATGCAGACCAGCTCCCCTCCTGAATACAAATCAACTGTACTGCGACATCGAGGACGACATATCCGCATCCCTAAAAAAAATGACAGCCTGCAGTTGGGTAGAATAGGAGCTAAAGCAATAGCTGGTACTTTTTCATATGTACAATGAAAGTGAGTCAGTGGCCTAGTCTGAACATTCACCTTTATAAATCATACTATGTAATCCTCCTCCTCACTTTCCTCTGAGACTATGCACTGCATTGTGAAGGCAAGGGACATATGTGATATCAGATGTAATTGTAGTCACTCAGAATAACATTCTCTAACCTGTGAAAGGCACACAAAGTGCAAACAAAGAAATGGATGTGCAAGAGCATTTTAAGACATTTAACCACACTTTTACTTTTTCTACAGAACATGCAAGTGAACTCAAATGTTTGGGCTGATTGCCAAGACATTGGTATGTTGTCATGTTTCTATGTGGTTGCTAAGGTGTTTTGGGTGGTTGCCAGAGTTCAGAGTTGTTCCGAGTTATATTTATTTAGTGCATTGCTATTCTGGATGGTTGCCAGAGTGTTGCTAACCAAATGCTACAGTGTTGTGAGGAAATTTAGTACGTTGCTATGCAGTTGCAACAGTGTTCTGGATGGTTGCCTGAGTGTTGCGAAGTCAAGTCAAGCCACCTTTATTTATATAATGCTTTTTACAATACAGATTGTTTCTAAGCAGTTGCCAATATGCTGGCTAATCGTGCCACGGCAATAATTATGTATAGTAAGTCTTCCAGTCTTCACCTTAAATAGCGCAAACTGTATGGGAGCGCTCATTTTAGCTATTTATGGAAATGTTTGTGTAAATGCATGATGTCCTTTTTATTGTATTTATTGACTTGTTTTAACTCTTGTTCTTAATCATCTTGTGCATTGATTAATCATGTTTAATTAAAACATTCAAAAAAAAAATGGTATGCTCCAATTGGTAAGCAGGAAAATGTGCATTTAAGGCAGCCGTCACTAGAGGAAGGAGGATTGGGGGATGGATCATGGTTTTTGAGTGAATTTGAACAAGGTTATTGTAGCGCTGCTTGAACGCACTGAAACTCTGGCCTCATTAGTTTAAGAGGAGAGTTCGTACTGTTTTAGTACATAACGGTTCTAGTTTTTAGACTATTTTTATTGATTACCTATCTTTTCACAGCTAAAAGTATTCCTAATATGTTGGACCTTTTATTGAACATAGCCTACTTTTACCTGTTGAGACATGCCTTCATTAGCGCCATCCGAGTTGTGTTAATGTGTTTGTGATGTTTGAGTTGGGGGAGGTGTGACACGTAAAATGGGCATTTGCAAGGTTGTTATATAGCAAATGTGCTTTATTTTTGTAATACTGCTAGCTTCCACTTGTCGCAGAAACTACTTCACCTATAGTTTTTGCTTTTGTTTTGAAGGCAGTCTTATAGTTTTGTTCAATTAATTCTGTAGACGTCAAATCCTTTCTGCCTAAAGCTCACTGGCAGCCTGCAAACAGATGAATTGGCTTTGTCCTTGTGTGAGATTTTTGCCCAGTCTCCCACTTTCTCCACAGCACAATACATTTCCGGCTGTCTGCCTGCTGCCATTGATTTACAGATGAGGAAAATCGAAGCATCCCATGCTGTTTGCTCCTAAAGAGGAAACGCCGAGCTTTGTGACACAAACAATGTCCTGTTGACAGAATGGTGATCGTTATCTTTAATTGAAGGCTGGCATCAAGTGTAGCTGTATTTAGGAGAATCTCAAGTTAAGAACCGCATTGAAACAGTTCAACAGCACACCGCCTTGACTAATCGCTCTTATATTCTTGCAGATGCTTGCGTCCAAGAAAATGTTTTTGTATTTCAGAATAGAAATGTGTAAATTGCGGTCATATTGTCTTTCAACTGAGCAGGCATTTTACGTAATAATAACTGTGATAGAACTAAACTTTTTCTTACTGTAAACAGACATTTCAGAGAAACTGTGATTTTGGTTTGAGTATGACACACAATGAATGTGAAACCTAGAGAGGTAATATTAAGGAAACTGCTTTACAAGATGATATGCATCTGATATGCAATGAAACTGCATTGTGATACACATGTTGTGATTCTTGACTACAATGTATCACAAAATCATAATTAGATTTAAATTGTCTGTATTAGTTTAAATGGTATTGTGCAGTTTGCTTCACTTTTGTCCAGTAATAATAATGCTATTTTTATTAATACTATGCAGAAAATACTACTACTATTAATAATATTAATTTATGTATGAAGAGAAGAGAGAAAATAATAATAATAATAATTTATTATCCACTAAATGTGCAAAAATATTAAAGGCATATTATTTAAAAAAAACTTAAATATTAAAAGAAGAAAATCTGTCATTGATCTATGGCTTGGGGCCAAACCAAACATGCTCTGCTGCATGACTGCCTCGACCTTGATGTTTTGGAAGGTGATGTGGTGTTTGAGGACAACTTTTGTCATTCATCATTAATGTCTCATCCCACTCTCATCGGCCCCCAGACATATCTGAAACATTCATCAACCACGTTCGGCTCGGACACTAGCCCCTGTGATTACCTGTGACCCTTGTGTCACTTACAAACTATTCGTGTACACACACAGCAGGCATCACATCACCGACCCGCCCTGCACCAGGGCAAACGGCTTCATTCATATGTAGTCCTGGCGTGTCACTCTTCATGGGCCCCTGGCACTGAGTATAAATCACACACACTGTGTTGACAGGCCTCCACAAGACACCTTTACAGCCAGATCCTAAATTTATGTCCTCCATTGTAACACCAGGGTCTTCAGAAACACTATTAGGCATCACAGATAATGTGATGGGGAGCAGGTCAATAGCACATTTACACTTTCTCTTCCTCCTTCAATCCTTTTAGATTTATCCTAATCACCCTAGGGGTGTTTTATGCTACTTTTACATATGAGAATCAATAAACTTCCTTCCTCTTTTAAAACCTGGTTTATTTTTTTGAAGATGTGTGATAAAAAGGTTGTTTTTTAACACTTACTGCTCTGTGGAGCATGGAGAGCTACCTCAAATAAAGACTATCATTTTTGTACTGACAGCCATGTTTGTGTCTTTACAATGTGTACAATGTAATTCATTATGCTAAGACCTAATGTAATAAACTCAGTGTTCACTATTTTAATACATTATACAATTATATAATTTTCAGCATCATTCCTTCAGTCTCACATGATCCTTCAGAAATCATTCTAATATGCTGATTTGGTGCTCAAGAAACATTTCTTATTATCAATGTTAAAAAACAGTTGTGCTGCTTAATATTTATGCGTCAGCAGCCATATCACCCTGTAGCCCAAGACTGGTTGCCCACTGAAGCTAAGCAGGGCTGAGCCTGGTTAGTACCTGGATGGGAGAACTTCTGCGAAAACCAGGTTGCTGCTGGAAGAGGTGTTAGTGAGGCCAGCAGGGGGCGCTCACCCTGTGGTCTGTGTGGGTCCTAACGCCCCAGTATAGTAATGGGGACACTATACTGTCAAAGAGCACCGTCCTTCGGATGAGACGTTAAACCGAGGTCCTGACTCTCTGTGGTCATTAAAAATCCCAGGATGTCTTTCGAAAGAGTAGGGGTGTAACCCCGGCATCCTGGCCAAATTTGCCCAGTAGCCTCTGTCCATCATGGCCTCCTAATCATCCCCATGTATATATATACCAACATAGACAGTAAAAGAAATGGACAGAGCGATCTCATTGGAACTCAGTTGAGACAGTTGAAGCCCACTTTTAGCGATTTTTGAGAACTTCCGTTCCTGACGCGCAGACTCAGACCGACTCAAACTAAGCTTGATGACGTGAGCGACCTGTCTGACAGACGTTAATCTTCTAGTAGCTGTGCGTGAAAACTGCCAACGTTAATCTTGCAGAGACGGGGAACTTGAGCAAAGAGTTCTTTGGCGTGAGTGAGCAGGAGTTAGAATTCCGTTGCTTTTATGGACTCATTATCTATGGGCTTCTCCCTTGACGGGACGTCCCCCCGATTGCCTGCGAGCTTCTCCTCCTGTCTGTACGGTAACTTCTGTACAGCGCGACAGAGAGTCGAGTGGTTATGACGCAATCGTTAGCCTATTTTTACTAAATCTGTTTCTACGGGGCCATAGTGTAACATAGAAGGTAATGGAGCCCTTTATACATTGTCGTGTTTCTTTAGAAATAAATAATGGACAAATGGAGTCTTTAAACGCCTCAGATGTAAAGTTATTCGCTGTCAAAGTGACGCAAAAATGAATGGGAGTCAATGGAAATGCTAACGCAAGTGAAGTTCTGCTACAACATGGCGGCACCCGGCCGGCTTCAACTTCCGGTCGATGGATTACCCCCTTGTATACCAATTGGCTTCATCACTATGTCTCCTCTCCACCAGTAAGCTGGTGTGTGGTGGGCGTTCTGGCGCAATATGGCTGCCGTCGCATCATCCAGGTGGATGCTGCACATTGGTGGTGGTTGAGGAGATTCCCCCTTCTATGTAAAGCGTTTTGAGTGCCGAGAAAAGCGCTATATAAATGTAATGAATTATTATTATTATTATTTTATCTTTATGAATAGAAAGTTAAAAATAGCAGCATTTATTTGAAAGATGTATATATATATTAGGGCTGTCAAACGATTAATCACATCCAAAATAAAAGTTTGTGTTTACACAATATATGTGTACTGTGTATAATTATTTTTAATACATAAATACCCACACATGCATGTGTATTTAAGAAATATTTGCATGTATATACTGTATATAGACTGAATGTAGCCTATATATAATGTATATTTTATATAAATATAAAAATGTTATATATAAATAACATTTTTCTTAAATATGTACATGTGTGCATTTATATACAAAATAATTATACACAGTACACACACATATATTATGTAAACACAAACTTTTATTTTGGATGCGATTAATCGTGATTAATCGTTTGACAGCCCTAATATATATATATATATATATATATAAGGCCCTGATATAGTTAAAGCAAAATCGAAGAGCGAACTGGCGTGACATAATTTTGAACAAAATCAGGCCAAAACAAAGTCTGCTCTCGGTGTCCGAGGCGTCTGACACACACACAAAGAGCAGACAGCGACAGGGAAACTGAGCGTGTGATTAACTGCGTCTGTCCTTCTTCAGGTCAAGTCATATATTCGTGAAAAAATCAGTTTGCCATCAGTTGTCAGAAGTAGTAGCATCTTTGTCATAGTATCTTTCACATTTAAGGGTTCAATGCATTAAAATCAATGCCGTTGATCTCTATGAAGTGAAACATCAGCTTCAGCTTCGATTGAGGCTTGTGAAGTGGCGTTCAAAGTTAAACTAATTTCAACACCTTGTTTCATTCATGAATGAATCCACATTTTTAAGCCTGCAATTACAGGGTATGTTCAGTTTTAAAGTCTTGTAGGCTCTTTAATAAGCTAAATTATCCTAATATGGATAGCGTTTTGCAGAAGGTCTGTTTTTAAAAGGCCTATTAAAATGTTCATAGTAAAATGAATATTTGTTGTGCTTATTTAATTCTCAATTAAAACAATTACAACATTACTGTAACCAAGACAACATTCTGTGGTATTACTTTATCTAAAAAAAAAAAAAAAAACAAGTTCACAGTGACAGTCAACAGAGAGCTGACATATTACTTATTTAGAGCTTGAATGATCGGGATCGGTATTGGCCGATCATGATGATAAGAAATCAGTAGTCTGTATCAGAGTGCCGAATTACAGAGATCATGCGAACATATCTACATCGCAATGATCAAATGCTTTCTTAACAGCTGTTTTCCCACAGCTGTCATTTTTGTTGTGTGTTTATTTTGTTATTGTGAGGACAGCGGGAAGCACATATTTACATATCATTCTAAACGCCTCAGCAGCTGTGGGATGCTCACTAACAGTTGTAACTTTTTCTGCCTATTTTAAGATTTAAATCATTTGCATTTAGTGTCTTTTAAAAAAATGATCAAAGTAGTATAGATTTATAATATTGTTAAGTTATGGACCATTACATGAACATGATTACCAGCTTACTGATCAGCAGAATTTTGGAATTCACACAAAAATGTTGCATAGCATTTCACACTGCTATTACTACTTAAAATTGCATGACAGGAAAAAAAGGGTGGAAAAAAGCCATGTGATTAACCTTCAAAATGTACCTTTGTTGAAGAAATCCAATGAAGGGGGCCACACCTGTCCCAGGGCCCACCATCACTACAGGAACAGAGGGGTCGGATGGTAAGTGGAAGGTGCTGCTTGGACGAGGTCTGACATGTACCTGGACGTGACATTTAGATCCAATCAATTCTAAGCGGGGATGGGATGCCTATATTCTGTAATCCTCCACACATCTATGTAACCTTAACAAACCCAATTCCATACATTTTGTAGATAGCATCTAAACCAAAAGCTTTTATGTTGTTGTTGTTGTTGTATTCTGCTGCAAGGATTAGTACACTTTCTCCAGAGCTTATTTCTGCCCAGCTTTTGCCTCAATCAAACAACCCAATTCAGCCAAATCCTCCCAGGGACTGTGAAAAGCTAATTTGGAGGTGAACGGGCTCGCTAATGTGTAATGCCTACAGTGCTAACCTTCGGCAGGGCTGATGTGCCTAGGCACTCTGAAGCAGGTACCGTCCCAAGGGGCTGCAAGATTGAGGAGACGTGATCAACCAGCCAGCCTGTGCACAACCCCGTCCTCGCTGGATGCTCGGGACATGCAGGGAACTCCACAACATTGAACACGAAATGAACTTTCTCAGGGTGCTGAAGGCTGGAGCTGAGGAACGAGACAGAAAATAAGAGACTAAGTGCTAACAATCTAGAAACAACCCTGAACATGAGCAAGTCGGTGGACCTCATTATCTCTCTCTTAATGGCCTGCCTGTATCGGGCCCTGGGGACCCCTGCTGACCGGACTTTAATATTTCATAGCCCTAATGTTTCTGTGTATTCTACCAGCATCAGCGTACCGAACATGAGACATTAGTGTAGATGCCCGACCACTTACAAGCCAAAGGAGATAGGCAGAAAACAAATGAAAGTGGCAGGCGGTTCTGAAAGGAATGTCCTTTGCATCCAATGTTTGACTTTGATCACAACAAATAAAGTATCATCAAGCAAGAGTAAGTGCCACACTGAATTCATGTCTGTCTATAATAAACCACACGACATCAAAGGAGGATAGAGACAGAAATAATGACCTAAAACCTGGATATGTCTCTGCTTTAATCTGTGCGTCCAAATATAAAACACAGGTGTTTCAAACAAGGTCTCTTACCTGGCAGCAGAATAGGCTCTGGGCTGCAGCTTTGGCAAATGTTCTGTAATAAAGCAGAGGAGAGATCAGAGATGGAGATGGCATTGTGACCTTGAGGTTATTCAACTCTCTGTTACCCAAGCCTTTTGAGTTTATCTATAGAGAGCCAATTTATCAGAATAGCTAAATTCACAACACAGTATTTAATTTAGTCTGTCTTTTTAGGACAATCTTGATGTTAAAAGTACAAGTACAGTACATATAATCAATTGAAAAGTTAAGAAGATTTTTTTTAAAAGATACTAATAAAGCTACTTGTAAACCGAAATATCAGATAGGCTAATAATTCAAGGCCAATAATTTTGTATATTTTGCATTCATTTGGTTTCCAAAATCTCCCCACAGCCAATGGATTTTGAACATATAAAGTATCTTAATATTCAGCAAAGAATCCTAAAATAAAAATTTGATAAAAAGAAATGTTTTTGAGCACCAAATCAGTATTTTAGAATGAGTAATGATGCTGAAAATTCAGCTTTACCATCACAGGAATAAATTACATTTAAAAAATATATTAAAATAGAATAAGAGTTATTTTAGTTATAATCAGCACCCCTGTCATATCAGCATAACCCACATCATTGACCACTATTACAGATATGGATGAACTGAAATTTCTGCACCGTTTTGTCTAAAACTGCCCAGTGGTCCATAGAGAAAACAGGTGGAAAATGTGAACAGGCACAATTTACCATTCAACGATTGAATCTTCAACATGCGTAAAAAGGGGCATGCATGTGAAATTATACAGGTTTAATTGAATCGGATTTAAATGCAAATGATGATGGATGATATAGACAGAAAAAGTACAACTGAATTACACACTCACTTAAGACTCTGGAAGCATATTAGAGTTTCCTAGTTGTGCCTTAAAGTCTCAAACCAAAGAAGAAATCCCGCCCTTGGTTATTGACACATTAATAAAGAGCGTTTTCCTATTCTTGATGCAGAGGCTGTGAGGGTATTTAAAGTAACTTCTCATATTCTACATAAGAAATTGTTTCTACAATACAGAGAAGCTTCTGGTCCCTTTCCGTTCGGTTGGTTTTTCCGTTTTCAAATTTTGCAGGAAGAACATACTGTAATCGCTTACAAAAATATTACAATGTTCAAAATGTATAATTATACCTTTGTTTAGTTATTCCAAACAAATGTTTGTGTTTAAATTACTATTTTTGAATTTGGTTTCACCCAATAATATTAAGTTCACTGCGGACTCGTGAACGCGGATTGACAACAGAACCGGAAGAGAATACAATACTGAATAAAGTCGTAGTTTTTGTTATTTTTGGACCAAAATGTATTTTCGATGCTTCAAAAATTCTAACTAACCCACTGATGTCACGTGGACTACTTTGATGATGTCTTTATTTCCTTTCTGGACAAGGACAGTATACCGTGTATACATTTTCAATGGAGGGACAGAAAGCTCTCGGACTAAATCTAAAATATCTTAAACTGTGTTCTTACGGTCTTACGGGCTTGGGACGACATGAGGGCGAGTCATTAATGACATAATTTTCATTTTTGGGTGAACTAACCCTTTAAGACCTCATGCCATTAGTTACAATTATTGCAAAAGGCTTTTTTTACACTTAACAAAATGCCCCTTGTTAAAGGGATAGATTACCCAAAAATGACAATTCTGTCATCATCTACTCACCCTCAAGCTGTTCCAAAACCTGTATACATTTTTTTCTTCTGCTGAACACAAAAGAATATATTTTGAAGAATATGGGTAACCACATTGACTTCTTCCATAGTTATTTCCTTACTATGGAAGTCGATGGGGTTCCATCCACTGTTTGGTTACCCATAGTCTTTAAAATATCTTATTTTGTGTTCTGCAGAACACAAAAGAAGTGGTTTCTCTGCTCAAATAAAGTGTTTAAAATTCCCCTTCATCAGTCAACAACTGACATACAATTTTCTCCAATTCGCTGAAATGATGAATCAATTTGAAAATGTTCATTTCAAGCACACCATATGTGGATGCCGAAGGTCCTCAATATTATCAATTAATTACAATCAAACATTCAATACAGTGAGCAGCTGTTGCAATTACAGCCTCTCATCACCCTAAACAAATGCATCAAAAAGGCACATGGTGTTTTGGTGAAAAACTCTTAAATGTCAGAAAAAGCCTGAAAGTCAGGAGAGAAACAGTTTGACTGATGACAATGATCTTACTATCAAGAACACACCAGTGCAGAGTGATTTTAGAAATAAAAATGAATGTGCTGTCAGACGCTGCTGAACCAGCATCTCTGTCGATTTGTGCCATGGGGAATGACCATGTTAATCCTTAATTTGCCAGTCACAGTAATATTTAATGCAGATTAAACTTTACATGTACACACATCCAATGCAACAATCCACTGGCCACATCCGCATAAATCAGTGAGGGTCACTGCATTATGATTACCCTGCAGTTCGCCATATCTAAAGCATGCTATGCATGCAATAATAATTTCAGCTATACCAGCTGTTTCTCAAAATCAAGGTGACTGCACATTTCTCACATTGATAGATAATTTTATTGCATATCACAGCAGAGGCTTCTTGTACAAAAAAAAAAGATCCACCAAATATTTTTAGAAGATTTATATAAGGTTTATTATTACAAAATATCATCTTTGTATTGTCAACTTCAATTACATGGCACAGTGCTTTCTTATACAGTGTGCAAAACTTACACTACCAGGCGGACAGAAAATTATTTATTTATTTTTTAAGAAATTAATACTCTTTTCGGAATGGATGCATTAAACTGACCAAATGTAACAGCAAATACACTAATAATGTTGTGATTTATATATATAACAAATAAATGCTGTTAAGAATCCTGAAAAAATGTATCATGGTTTCCACAAAAATATTAAGCAGCACAACTGATAATAAGAAATGTTTCTTGAGCAGCATATTAGAATAATTTCTGAAGGATCATGTGACACTGAAGACTGGAGTAACAGCTGGAATGGCCGTCACAGGAATAAATTGCATTTTAAAATATATTAAAATAGAAAAGAGTTATTTTAATTTGTAATAGTATTTTGCAATAGTACTGTTTTTACTGCATTCTTATCAAATAAACACAACCTTGGTGAGCATAAGAGACTTCAAAAAAAATTCTAAAAAACTTGACCCCAAACTTTTGATATGGTTTGAGAGAGTCAAAAGAGTGTTTTTAAAGAGCAATCTTATGTCTTTATATAGACGAGCACATTGTTCGCAACTAGCATCATCCACTCAAATTGCTGAACCCAGTAATAACACATTATATTTTTTTCCCTTAAAATGGCACTGAAGGCCTTTAACATAATTAATTAGATGATTAGTTATCTTAATTGACAGCCTTCATTTTTAGTTTATATTTGCTGATTTTATCATTCTCCTTGTGTGCCCTAATATGCTTTGGTTAGACTCTCAATACAGCTATTGCAAGTTTAAAATGTATTTTTTTCAGAGGCTATGCGTGCAGTTAAAGAACAGTATTTTGCCTTTAAAAGGAGAGCAAAAAAGCAAAGCTGGACCTCTGATCCGATGTTGTTTTACTGCCACCTGGTGGTACCGACACTGAAAACACTTCCAAACATCAAGCACATTTACCATGCAAACTGCATATGCTGATATGGAATGTATGAAATGCAGAAAACATCCCCATTCCAGTAAATTCAAAGCAGATCACATGTGTTTACTGACCGAACAGGAGGCTGAGCGGAGGTAGGCAGGATGGGAATGCCTGAAGGAGATCCAGCACACATACGTTGGTGTCCCTGATAAAACTGTTGTAGTCTGCTGAGCCTTCTTTGCTACACAGTTCCAGAAGCCTTCTTTTCTCTGAACTGCTCCGAGTGAAGTCCGCCAACGCTCGCACAAACGCCTGAAAGCACAAGAGAACAGCATAACAGGGTCTGTCCAGGAACTTCAGACTACAGCCCCATGAAAGCCAAACAAATCATCCCCACCGGTACATCAAAAGCACTGTTGCGTATAAAGTGCGCTCTAGTGCAAAATCAAAGGTTCAGAACTTAAACAGCACAGAAACTATAACATTAAATAAGGTTAATAACACAAAATTACTTTTTTTGGAATGCTCCTTATCTCCAAACCCCAGGTGAGAATAAACTGCAAAGAGCTGTTCTGTGGGATGTGAAGTGGAACCTTTGCTGCTGTAAAAGAAAAGAAAAACTGGCTATGCATTTATTCAACATTTCTAGTTGTTCAATCTTAATCTAGTTCTCTGACTTGTGGGCAGAATGCATTATTTTATCTCTTTCACAGTTTGAGGAAAATGTTCCCGGTATCACTGATTGTGTCAACAATGGCTGCAATACCTTTCTTACTGCTGTTTTTAAGCAAGCTGACTCGAACAGCACAATTCCTTTGCATTTGCAGATCCAGTCTGAGCAGCAACTCTTCAACTTCACTAGCTCTGTTTGGACAGAGAATATCAAAGGAGTCTCCAGGCTGATAAGCAACATCCTGTTCCTGAAGAGAGAACATTTACTTGCACAGAGACCAAAACAGAGGAAAACATAAACATGACTATTTGACTGATCCAAAACTATGTTCTAAACTAAACTTTTAAAAAGCATTACTGCAGTTATAGGGGTATATAGTAATCTAAATGTAAAATTGGGTGTCTTGAGCGTGGTGTGTGTGTGTGTGTGTCTGTGTATATATATATATATATATATATTTTAGATATACATAATGTAATACAATATATACACTACCGTTCAAAAGTTTGGGGTCGGTACGATTTTAAATACTTTAAAAATAATTCTCTTCTGCTAACCATGGCTGCGCTTATTTGATTAAAAATACAACAAAAATCAGTTATAGTATTAAATATTATTCCAGTGTAAATCAGCTGTTTTCTGTGTGAATATATAGTAAAGTGTAATTTATTCCTGTGATCAAAGCTGAATTTTCAGCATCACCAGTGTCAGTGTCTTCAGTGTCAAATGATCCTTCACAAATCAGTATAATATGAGGATTTGATGCTCAAGAAACATTTATTATTATTATCAATGTTGAAACAGTTGTTGGTCTGTCAGTTGTACAGTTTTTTTTATGATTCTTTGATGAATAGGAAGTTCAAAAGACTTTTGTAACATTATAAATGTCTTTACTGTCACTTTCGATCAAATTAATTATTCCTTGATAAATAAAAGTATTGATTTCTTTCCTCCAAAAAATAAAAATAAAATTCTCACTGACCCCAAACTTTTGAACGGTAGTGTATATATATATATATATATATATATATATATATACACACACTATGTTAGATTACTTTTGTCATCATCTAACGCTCAATGAAAGGTAATCTTTAAAAAAAAAAAAAATGGAATAACAAATGTAATCTTCAGCCAATTCCAAAAATGATTAATAATAATGTTTTGATGCCTAAATTCACTTGTAGCATTTAAAATGATTGATTTTAGTTTTTAGAATTGTATTATTATTTATTATTTTATCGGTATTAAATGTATTCTATAAATTTCTTTGTTATCGGTGATAATTATAAACAATTATATATAAATACAAATAATTTGTTTATGATTAAAATAATTATTAGCTCATTTGTATCACCCAGAATTGTAATATTGGTGCATCCCTACTGAAATAAATGTGGACTTACCGAAATATCAAGCTCCAGTAAGATGGAAGATTTTACTGCATCATATTGAGTTAATTGAACTGCTTTTGAAATGGACATTTCACGATAACCATCTTTACCAGATGGGACTGTCTCCTGTGAACGGAGGATTTTTATTAGCACAATAATAGACACAGTTAAAGAAATTCTATTTTATCTCATACCATCTATACCAGACAGTGGTTTTCAACCTTTTTGACTCAAATGCCCCCCATTGTCCAACACAATTATTCAAAGGGCACCCCAGTGGATTATTCATAAAATGCATATGTTCCTAAATCCATGCTTACATAAATTGTTGCAATGATTTTACGCAAATGGTAACAGAAACAGAATCTCTGAATTCTGTCTGTCTTGTGTTTCTTGAAAAAAGACCCATTAAGATTAATCTCTATAAATGTTGATTTTCCATGAAGTCCATACCCCTTCAGTGGACGCCTGCTCCAAAACAACCTCTAGATATGAAGGGGGAAGAGCAGGAACTTTAAGAACGGACTCTGACAACGGTGGTACAGATTGCTTCAGAGATGCAACCAACGTGGTAGAGTGAGTCTCGGCATCACTGCTGTCAGATGTAACAGTTTTCTCATTTTGTGAGTGTACTTCACTCAGCTTCAAAAGATGAAGATCAACTTCTAGATCTGACTTGTTTTTTTCCTGGCCGGATGCATTTTTATGATTATTGTCCTGGGTGCAGTCACTACGGGCAGCACCCGTTTGATTTGAAGCGGACATGCCGGAGAATGTTTTTTTCAGAGCGTCCCAGAGTCCCTCAATCCAAGGATCCACCACTACTTCAAGTCTGGAAAGAAAAGAGTCCCTGAGTTTGACAAGGCAATATATCAGAAAATCTGCCTTTTTAAATTTTGTTATTTAACATTCATGCTTACCCAGTGCCGTCATCTGCATGCCCAGTGGCATAGAAATGTTTAGCACCAAGTCGCTGCAGAAGGCTGTCAATGGTCTTGCCTCCGTTGCAGAAATTTGCATAGTTTGTGTCTCCGAGAGCTGCATATATAACAGCATAAAAAAAAGTGCTGATAGGTGGAGCTCACGCTTGCATAACAGAAAGACCATCTTACCTAACAGTGCATAACGCAGATGGGAGAGGTGGTTGTGCGGCAGAGATTTATTCTTGATCTTTCTCACAAACTTCTGAGCAGTGTCTGGAGGATCACCATCACCGGTTGTGGAAACCACAAAAACAACTGGGCGGATTTCACTGTCCACGTTGTACTGGGAATGCATGGGAATGCACAAGTTGCATCAGTCAGTTCTGATATGTGACTGTCCCAGATTTGATATCCATGAAAGTAATGGTAAGAAACATACCTTGTCCTGGTTGCTCAAACAGCTGATGTCAGCTGTTAATCCATACTCAGCTGCTTGTTCGCAGATCTCTTCAGCTATTGACTGAGCCTGACCACGCTGAGATCCATACAGTATCAAGAAGCGAGCAGCAACTTCACACGGCATATTATCATAGCTGGACAAAAAGGAGTTAAGAGTTTTTAAATCATTTCTGCATGTTATGAAAACACTCTTAGAAAAAAAAGGTACAAAAGCGGTCACTGGGGCAGTACCGGTACTCTTTCAAAAAGTTCACCTTTGTACATTTTAAGTGTGCATAAAAGTACCTAATGGTAGATATTACAAACCTTTTGAAAGGGCACCGTATCAAAGACTGTATATAATCCAATTCTATGGTTTTAAGTATCAGGACATTAAAAAAATCATCTGGTGTTAGCAGGTCTTAAAATGAGGTAAATGCAACCTCAAATGAACAACAACACATGACATATAACACAGTGTCATTATTTATTTAACAAAAATAAAGCCAAAATGGAGAAGCCATGTGTGACAAGCTAAGTAGACCCAATGATTCAGTTGCTTTTAGAGACACTTTTAGCAGCAATAACTTGAAGTAATCATTTTCTGTTTGACTTTGTCAGTCTCTCACATCGTTCAGGAGGAATTTTGACCCGGTCTTCCTTACAACGTTGCTTCCGTTAATTGAGGTTTCCGGGCATTTGTTTATGCACAGCTCTCTGAAGTTCCCGGCACAGAATTTCACTGGGCCAGTGCAACACTTTGATTCCTTTCTTTTTCAGCCCTTCTGTTGTGGATTTGCTGGTGTGCTTGTGATCATTGTCCGATTGCATGGCCAAGCTTTAGCTGTCGGACAGATGGCCTCACATTTGGCTTTACAATACTTTGGTATACAGAGGAGTTCATGATCGACTCAAAGACTGCAAGCAAGGTGCCCAGGTCCTGTGGCTCTAAAACAAGCCCAAATCATCACCTCTCCTCCACCACAGTGCTTGACAGTTGGTATGAGGTGTTTGTGCTGAAATACTGTGTTTGGTTTGCGCCAAACGTGGCGCTCTGCATTATAGCCAGACATCTCCACTCCACGTCTGTCCGAAGGACATTGTTCCAGAAGTCTTGAGGTTTGTTCAGATGCAACTTTGTAAACGTGCTGCCATGTTCTTTTTAGAGAATAGGTTTTCTCCTGGCAGCCCTTCCCAACATGTCAATTTTGTACAGTATTTTTTCTAATTGTAGTGTCAAGACATGAACTTTACCATTTAACATGTTAACTGAGGCCTGTAGAGTCTGAGGTGTAGTTCTTGGGTTTTCAGCAATTTCTCTGAGCATTGCATGGTCTGACATTGGGGTAAATTTGCTGGGACGTCCACCCCCAGGAAGATTGGCAACTGTCTTGAATGTTTTCCACTTGTGAATAATCTTCCTTACTGTACAATAATATACTTCAAATTGTTTGGAAATGGCCGTAAAACGCTTCCCAGATTGATGGCAATAATTGCTTGTCTAGATCATTGCTGATGTCTTAACTCCTTGGCATTGTGTTAATGTTAATACACACCTGAATGCTTCAGACCAGCAAACTTCTGGTCAAACTTCTGATCACACTTGCTGATCAGTTAATCAAAGGCATTTGATTAGCAGTGCCTGGCTGCTCCTTTACCCTCTTCATTCCTATGGAAGCAGTAAGGGTGTCACACATGGCTTCTCCATTTTGGCCTAGTTTTTGTTAAATAAATAATGATACGGTATAATGGCATGTGTTGTTGTTCATCTGAGGTTGTATTTACCTAATTTTAAGATCTGCCAAGGACCAGATAATTTTTTTATGTCCTGATATGTAAAACCATAGAATTCAATAGGGTGTCTTTAATTTTTCACATTAATTTATATATTTATATATATACCCATATGATGTGTATGGAGCAAAAAACATAATCTTTCACATGTATAAACTGGAATTACACAGCTGCGATCTTGTAACTATTTACATAAGCCATGTAAAAATGCCAAAGAAATCAAAACAGCCTGCTATTTCTTTAGAGTTGACAGTGCTGTGTTAAATACATCAACAACTCTTTTAGACTATCCAATCATCGAAATAGATGTCAGTCAAAAATGTCAAATGTGAGCGGTGGAATTCAATTGATAGAATTTACCTTGAATTTACAAATGACAACTCCAACCGCGTCTTCGGCCGAGAAACAAACTGATTTCCTCACTGGCATGCTTTCATAAGTATGAACTGGTGGAGCAGGTAACCGGATACTACGTTACTGTGGACTCGCACATGGCCTTGCAGAAATAAACTATTTGTAAATAAAAGATAAACTAGTCAATAATAAACCTCAATATGTCTAGTCAATCTGTATGGAGTATAAATCTGTGGCTGTCTGGCTGAACTCGCATTATTTGTTGGAGTTATCGCGATAGTAGGATGAACCATTATTAAATTGCTTAAATTTTTTTATTTGGTAGATATGTTTCTTTCTTTTTCTTTCATAAATTATTTTCTTAAGTGTTTTCAATTTTATAGAATTACTGACTCGATGACGCTTACAAAATTTACTCAAAAATGCCGGTGATGCTATGACACCCTCCACTTGGTTTGGTCCGTCCCGCCCCAAGATTCTTCCAGAACTAGCCGGCAGATCCGCGCGTCGAGGTGCATGGCTAGAGGATAAAACTTCCTTATATAAATTCGTTTTAAAAGGCTGTGCATTCCTCTAGGGCGGAGATTAAAAATGTCCGCAATGGGGACCCTTGCGTTCGATGAATATGGAAGGCCTTTCCTCATCATAAAGGACCAGGAAAAGAAATCTCGCTTGACTGGCCTGGAAGCCCTGAAGGTACAAAAGCTAACGGGCTAGCGGTCTCTCTAAGCTTTTTGACGGTTCATTTAATCATATCTATAATCCCAAAAACAACAAACTGTTTCATGTTTTAAACTTATTGCTTGCACTGTGCTTTTGTAGTCTGACATGGAGAGAATGAATTCCTTTATTGCGTATTCTATTGTCTAATGCGATCAATAATGTGCCTCATGTCTAGCAGCGGATGGTCCATGTGCTTCCTCTTAACTGCGTTGAGTCATGATGCGCAAACAGGGAGACATTAATAAATATCGTTTTTATCCACGAGAAAGCTGCAATTGTCCCTTGACTTTACTTTTATGTAAACTGCTTATTGTGCTTATTACTTTTTAAGAATCCTATCAAGTTTATTGTTGTTTGTGACGCACCTTACTGTCTGTCAGAACAATATGAGATCATGCAGTATCAGAATGAATCTGTCATGTGCGTATATTTTATTCTAATATTATTCGTCTATTTCAGTCTCACATCATGGCAGCAAAAGCAGTTGCAGGCACCCTGAAAACATCACTGGGGCCAAATGGTAAGTCCTCGGTTCTGCATGTAAGTTAGTCTTTATGGTCCATTCCTTGCTGTTTTCTTAAAGCGGATTAATATGTTTACAGGGCTTGACAAGATGATGGTGGATAGGGATGGTGAGGTGACCGTGACCAATGATGGTGCAACGATTCTCAGCATGATGGATGTCGACCATCAGATTGCCAAGCTTATGGTTGAACTCTCCAAGTCTCAAGATGATGAAATTGGAGATGGAACCACTGGTGTTGTTGGTGAGTTTGCGTTTCTTTCAGTCCTCCCCTGACTAAACATAATAACCAGCTGAGCTGTCTGCACATGGGTTGCAGAATTTGGCTTTGTAATGCTTGTCATTGATCAAACTTCACATATTTCCCACTGCATGTTTTTTTATTACATATTTTGGTTTATTTAATAATGCTTCAACGTACCATTAAATTGTATGAGGGTCAGAAATTACATCGGGCTCATCTAAAATGTCAAAAAAATTATTTGAATAAAATATACGATAAAAAATAAGTTTTACAATGTAACGAGACAGATATTGGCTCTGCTGCACACCCCTAGTCTTTTCTTCCCTATTTGTGACGTATATCCGAGTGAAACGGCTTCTCGAACAAAAAAAAAACATGTTGGGTGGGATTTTGTCCATCAGGAATTAATTGGATGGTTGGGGTTTGCTATTGCGGTGACTTCATGTGAGTGACAGGTTGCCCCATGCCAGTAAACGCATCAATAAAGAGAAGAGATGTCACTGCAAGAGCGAGGGCAAGTTATTTTGATTAAAGATAACCAGGGCACTTAATAAAAATAAAAAAAGTTAAATGTTCACAGATAAAAATACTGCAATCTTCCATAAAATAAGGATGGTCAATTTTGTTTTCATGGTGATTTTTAATACTTTTATTCTGCTAGGATGCATTAAATTGATCAGAAGTGACAGTCAAAGGCATTTATAAAATGTATATACAAGACATTGACAAAAGATTTCCATTTTAAATAAATGCTGTTCTTTGAAACTTTATATTCATCAAAGAAATCTTGCAAAAAAAATCCATTTCAGTTTCCACAAAAATATTACTCGGCACAACTGTTTTCAGTTGATAAGAAATGTTTCTTCTGCAGCAAATCAGCATATTAGAATGATCATGTGACACTGTCTTGGCTTCTGGAAATGTAAGCTTTGCCATCACAGAAATAAATTACAGAAAGTCCTACCGAGCTTAGACTTTTGAATTGTTTTTTTGTTTTGTTTTTTTTAGATAATCTAAAATTTGATATGTAGCTTATAGCTAGACAGTAGACATGCATGAAATCTATAGTAGTAGACATCTTTAAATATGTTGAAGTTGATCTCAAGAGTGCTATATTGTAGTATGTTTGCATGTTTCTTGTTTCATCAGTGTAGCTTTATAGCCTAATGTGTGTGTTTGCCCCTGTAGTCTTGGCAGGAGCTCTTCTGGAACAGGCTGAGCAGCTGTTAGACAGAGGCATTCACCCCATCAGGATCGCCGATGGTTATGACCAGGCTGCAAAGATTGCCATCCAGGAGCTTGACAAAATTGGGGATAGTTTCCCAGTGGATCCCAACAACACAGAGCCTCTTATTCAGACAGCCATGACCACGCTAGGGTCCAAAGTGTGAGTGTGTCTGTTACTAGTTGTTTGAAATGTACAGTTTATTACTGAGATTATTGTAAGGGATTATCATCAATGTATTCACTTTTTGGGGGGTCGTAGGATCAACCGGTGCCACAGACAGATGGCAGAGATTGCTGTCAATGCCATCCTGACAGTTGCAGACATGGAGAGGAAGGATGTCGACTTTGAGCTCATAAAAGTGGAAGGAAAGGTCGGTGGTAAACTAGAGGACACTCAGCTCATCAAAGGTGTCGTTGTGGACAAAGAGTTCAGTCACCCTCAGATGCCCAAGGTTTGTGTTCACTGTTAATAATCATTCCTGGTTGCATATGTGTATGCATACGGTCTTCATTAATGAGTATGTTTTATATATTTCTCCAGGTACTGAAAGACACAAAAATCGCCATCCTTACCTGCCCGTTTGAGCCACCCAAGCCCAAAACCAAGCATAAGCTTGACGTGACCTCAGTGGAGGACTATAAAGCTCTGCAGAAGTATGAGAAGGAGAAGTTTGCAGAAATGATTCGACAGGTCTGTATATTGCTTGTTCTGTTTGCGTACTTAAGAGATTGTTTTAATTCAATATATTTGTATTTAATATGAATATGAATATTTAATATTGTATATTATTTAATATGCATTTATAATTTGTATTTCAGTGTATTTTTCTAAAGCTATAAAATAAAATTTAATGGCAGTTTTATTTTACATTGACAGATTAAAGTGCCTTAAAGACATCTTATCAGTTTCTTTGTTTGCATTTTTTTTTTTTTTTTTTACAATTATGTAGCAAAAAATCTTAAACAATGGCAATGATGTTTTCTCAATCTGCATGACAGCCCTCGTTCAGTATAGAGTTATTTAGAGCTACAAATTGAATATTCTGGATGTATTGCATTTTAATGATAAATGTATCACTGATCATACAATTGAATTGTTTTTTTTTTATCTCCCTCTTCCAATACGTCTTCTAAAGGTCAAGGAGACTGGGGCTAATCTTGCCATTTGCCAGTGGGGATTTGACGACGAGGCCAATCACTTACTCCTGCAGAATGAGCTTCCTGCCGTCCGCTGGGTCGGTGGACCTGAGATTGAGGTTTGTAAAAACTACATTGCAATACACTACTGTTTAAAAGTTTGGGGTCAGTATGTTTGTACATTAAAATACTTTAAAAACAGTAATATTGTGAAATATAACAATGTAAAATAACTTTTAACACATTTTAAAATGTCATTTATTCCTGTGATGCAAAGCTGAATTTTCAGCATCATTACTCCAGTCTTCAGTGTCACATGATCCCTCAGAAATCATTCTAATATTCTGATTTGGTTCTCCAGTAACATTTCTTATCAATGGTAAAAACAATTGTGCTACTTAAAGCATGAAATCAAAATTGACCCTATTTACTTTGTTAGCACACATTACTAGTCTTGTGGTAAACGATTCATCTGTGCAAGTTAATCCAAAAAAAAAAAAAAATTTGTCTTCAATAAAAATCTGAAATTGTACTTCCCCTCTGGAATGGCTTTCCTTCTCTGATGAACCAGATCCAATGACAGCAAGCTGAATGGAACGCCTACTTTTTTAGATCCAATCAATTCCCAGCGGAAAAAGAGCCACGCCCTCTTTTCTTATTCAATATTCCATTTCACTCTGAAAATGTCACATTACTGAAGTAAAGTCGATCGCAACTTCCAGTTCACAGGGACTTTAATTTTTTTGTAGACATTTGATTTATTTGTTATTATTATTCTTCATTAAGTATAAAGTTCAAAACAACAGCATTTCTTTAAAACAAATCTTTTGTAACATTATAAATGTAATGTTCACTTTTGAACATTGAACACTTTTGAGTCACTTTTGCTAAATAAATGTACAGTATTAGGTATTTAAAATATACCTTTCAAAGAAAAACTTCCAGACCCCAGACTTTTGAACTCTCTGGTATCTCACAACGTCTTCAGCTTTATCACTGATGGGTAACTAATGTCTGTTGAGAGTATGAACAAACTATGACACTTTATACAAACATTTCCAGCTCATCGCCATTGCTACTGGAGGACGTATCGTACCCCGATTCAGCGAGCTGACCCCAGAGAAGTTGGGCGCTGCTGGGTTGGTGAAGGAAATTTGCTTTGGGACCACTAAAGACAAAATGCTGGTTATTGAGGAGTGCAAGAACTCCAGAGCCGTGACGATCTTCATCCGTGGAGGGAACAAAATGGTAAAGGGTTTTAAGTGCTAAATTGGGATTTTGCCCCCTCAAGATATTAAATTAGTTTTGGTATCATGGTTACAAATTTGCAATTGTCTATTCATCTGAATCATTTAGATTATCGAAGAGGCTAAGAGAGCTCTTCATGATGCTCTGTGCGTCATCCGTAACCTTGTAAAGGATAACCGCATCGTGTACGGTGGAGGTGCCTCAGAGATCGCCTGCGCTCTTGCGGTCAACCTGGCAGCTGATAAGGTATTTTTGCCGTCATCTGTTCTCTACATTCTGAGGTTTTTGTTAAGCATATTTCTAAAACGCTCTGCTTGGATTCCAGTGCCCCTCTCTGGAACAGTACGCTATGAGAGCGTTCGCTGACGCTCTTGAGGTCATCCCTATGGCACTCGCCGAGAACAGTGGTTTGAACCCTATTCAGACGATGACAGAGGTCAGAGCTCGGCAAGTCAAGGAAATCAACTCTGCACTTGGAATTGACTGCCTACATTTATCAACAAATGGTATGAACTTATTTAATATACTTCTTAAAATATAATTCTTTACAATACTCATCAACAGAATAGGCAAATGTAAGAAAAACAAAGTAAAGAATTATATTATTAGTAGTGCTTGTGTAAAAGGAATTTAGAAATGATTTATGTAAGATTTTGAATTTTCTAAAAGTCTTCATTTGATTAAAAAATACAGTAGAAATGGTAATATTGTGAAATAATAGAATTTAAAACAACAGTTTTCTATCCAGTTTTCAGTGCCACATGATCCTTCAGAAATCATTCTAATATGCTGATCAAGAATCATTTCTTATCAATATTGAAAACAGTTGTGCCACAGGATTCATTGATTAGAAAGTTTAAAAGAGCATTATGAATTTACTCTAAAAAATCTTTGCTGTCACTTTTGATCAATTTAATGCATCATTGCTGAATAAACGTATTAATTTCATTTTTAAAAAATCTTACTGACCCCAAACTTTTGAACAGTAGTGTAGTGTTTTTTTGTTTGTTTTTTATACTTTTTTTATTAAATGTAATTGGTTCAGTCTTAAACTGATACAAATTTGACCTAAATCTTTACAGACATGAAGAAACAGCATGTGATCGAGACCCTCATTGGAAAGAAACAACAGATTTCTCTGGCCACTCAAGTAGTCAAGATGATTCTGAAGATAGATGATGTCAGGGGCCCCGGCGAGCCTGAAGACTGAGCGACGCGCCGCTGTGCTGAAAATGAACGGTCCAAGCACTTCTAAAGGAATGTGTCGAACCTGTACTGTTATTTATCATTTGATGCAGTTCAATGTAGTACCGAAGTGATCATTAAACTTTTGTTTTCAGATTTGTTTATTGGTTGTCATTGACATTAGATTTTTGAATCTTGAGTAGAAAAAAAGTGCTGTATTAGTATACATGCAGAACTGCAAAAGCTTTCAAATAATTTCAAGTTAATGTCATCAGATTTACTGCTTTTTATCATTAGACTGTCATTAGAAAATGTTTAACCTTCACCTCAGTTATTTTAACCTGTTGCAGTTTACAAGTACTTCTTCAACCAGTTGATCATATCTTTCCTGGCTTCCTCGATGTAGGGTTTATCATCTGGGTTAATGTCTTCTCTCTTGCGATGGACAAACCCATGTGTCTGATTAGGGAAGATTTTCACTTGGAAGTCAGCAGTGCACTTTTCCTTCAGTCTTGTCTCTAGTGTGGTCACCTTGGTTAAAAGTTAGAGAACAATAAACATCATTAAATGATTGTTTGGCCAAAGTTTATGGCCCTGAAATAGGTTCATTTATTAATCCAGTGACTTCATAACACATTTACCCCCATTTATTGTTTCTCATTCTTAAGAGATAAAATGCAAATAAATCCATATTAGACTGAATACTCGAAGATAATTTTAAAGAGAATTGTGATTGATTATACTTAAATTGTGCTGTTTGGTGCAAATCTAATAAAGCTCATTTTCCATGTCACGTGAGGCAGCAATAAATCAGGACTATGATGGAACATATTTATTAATGTCAATGTTGAAACCATTTTTTTTTTTCAGGATTCTTTAAAAAAGAAATAACATTTATTTGAAATTAATTTCTTTAAAAAAAGTTTCTGATCCTAAACTTTTGAACGCAGTTTAAGTCTTAAAAGAAATGTGCTCTTCATATCTTAAATGACCTCAGCTTACCTGATCAAGAGGTATCACTGCATCATTTTCTGCAAATATGAAGAGGGTTGGACTCTTAAGGTCAAACCTGTCTTCCCGCTCTCTAACGATACCTGGGTTAAATGAATGTATATATACAGTTGCTAGAATTGCAGACAGCATATTGACATACTTTCTGTATTCTTGACTGTTCATATAGATGCAACAAATACATTACCATAGACTGAGACGCCAGCTTTAATTTCTTGATACTGAAGAGCAATGTAGTGTGTCGCAACACCACCCCAACAAAAACCCACAACACCTATATGCTTTGCACCACACTGCTCCTTCAGGTACCTCAATACAACATCCACTTCCCTGGAAAAACAACAAGATTGTTTAGTTTTTCCTTTGAAGGCATGGTCAGGTGCATCAGATAAGAGCATTCAGTTCATTGAAATTGTACTTTTTGATGTCTGTAGGTTTTTTGTCGTCAAGCCACTGCTGAAATGTTGACCAGTCATGAGATGGGCTCCACGCCTCTTTTCCAACAAAGAAATCTGGACATATAGCACTGCAAATGCAAAATAATCAAGTAAGAACAGGGATATCTGAACAATTTTAATATTTATAACATTATAAAACATTTACATGTATCCATTGGCTGAGAGCATGTCAGCTATGTATCTGGTGTTTGGAAGCTGCCATCCATAAATATCTTGAATTACAATAATGGCCTTTTCTGATGCTTGAGGCTTCACCACATAAGCTTTAATGTGCTCGATTTGAACTTCCTCTCCAAGACCTCCATATTCAATCGTATCCCCGATATCACATGGACAGGGCTTTGCTTCGTTTGCCATCTGTTCATAAAAGAAAAAAAGGGTATGAACCTATTCAATCCCAAATTTCCCAGCAATGTATTTCATTCCTCGAAACAAACTGTTTGTGACAGTATGTGGGTTATTCTATTTCAAACAATAAAGTATATATTAAATCTAAAAGGCAATTGTGAGGAAAAAAGAAATGATAAACACAGAATATCTTCACATTTACTTGATTTAACTTAATGTAACTTTTTTTCCCCCTTTATACTGTGATCTATTAAGTGATAAACAATTGTGCATTATGTTTACTTTCCAGTGATAGTGATTTTTATGAGATGGAGCAATCTACAGGCTAGGCTACATAATAATATATCCTTAGATATTATCTATATCAAATATGGTAACTGTATACTATTTGTATTATTTCATGTATATTTGCTTCCTTATGTGGAACTTTGACAAAGATAGAATCTTACAGATGAAGTTCTTACAAACTGTAATTACCCAGCTAACCACAATGTTTGGTTCCCAGAACGTTAACGTAGGCATATAGATTCTTGGTTATAAAATATCCTGAAAAATAACCATTAGCCTACAGAACGTTATGTTCGGGTTCTCTTTGCAACGTTTGCAAAAAACTCTGCAACGTTCTGGCTAGTTTAGTTTTTGGTTCCAAAACCCCACAGAGAACATTTCTAGAGCGTTATTATTTGGTTCCCAAAAAAATGCCAAACGGGAAATATGCTCACGTTTGCTGTGTAAACAACACGAAATCAAAACAGTTTCCACTTTATTTTACAGTCGACCACTCCGTGCAAAATAAATCGACATCTTTTTAGACTCTTCAAAACAATTTGGCCACATATGTTACGTTATAAAATAGGTTCAAATCTTAAAATAGGAACTATGGAACTACTGAAATGCGCCGCATTCTGACAAAAGAAAGACGTGAATGAATCACGTGATTACATTTGGTTCGTTAATCCATTTAAAGTTTTCAAAGCAACATGACTCCCAACAAACATTCGGTAAAGTTGCACTTAATGCTGATATCGACAACAACACAGGCCGCATTCAACATTGGTTTTTGCTTTACATTTTGAAATGCACTTACCGCACCGCTGAACCGAGAAACCTCGAATTTATTTCCCTGTGAGGAAACGACAAATGAAAGGTTAAATCCGATTCTTTATATCGATGAACAGACTGCAGAATTCAGTGTTTGTCCCTTTAAGCAACGCCCACCATTCCATATGCGCTCGCGTCTCTGTACTTTGTTCATTATGAGTTAGCAAAATTATATCAGTTGAAAGTAAATGGATGGGTATGCTTTAAAGTGTTATATTATATATTTATTGCGTATCGATTCGTGCACCGAGGACATTCGTGCCCTATATTTAGAGTTCCGGATCATATCTGTCCCCACAACAAACAGAAAGCTTGATTATGATACGATAATATGAATTGTAGACATGAACAACAATGTATAAAGAAGAGCATGTAGGCTTATTGTTTAATGCTGTTTTATTAACTGTTTTTTTTTTCTTATAACACAAAAAAAAAGCATTTTACAACAATACAATGTGAAAAAACACTGCCATTGCTTAATATAATCTGCATTTTACAGATCCATAAAATAAAGAGTTCACATGCAAAAGCCTCTAAGTGCCATCTGAAATTTTTTTCAATTTTTTATCAAGCTCATATATTGAAGTGAAATTTCAGTAATTTCACTTAAATGACAATGAAAATTACCTATTAATTGTCATTTAAGTGAAATTACTGAACTAAAATAAACTAGCTTGATAAAAAATAATCATTCTCGAAGAATATTTCAGATGGCACTTAAAGGCTTTTGCATCTGAACTTCAAATATAAAACTAAATAGGCCTCTACATAGCCTACCTTCTACTGTTTGATTGGTGTATCATAATTCTGAACATGCCTGGAGATTGACATGATAGTCAAATTAAAGATAATTTTTTATCACATTTCCAGCATGTTATTATAAAAATGCAAAATAATACAACTTATATAAAGCAAGACTGATACATAGCCTACATCTGAACTGGGTTTTCGCAAAAGTAAGATCCTCTACTAAAAAAGCTTAAGGTATGTTTGAAACAATTGTTGTCATTGTTGTTTTGTTTGTTTGTTTGTTTTTGATAGAGGTTCCTATAAAAGGTATTACTCATTTTGTTTCAAATCAATCCATGGATCATAATCTGAGTTGGAATGTCCATCTAATAAGAAATTGTAACTGATTTGCCATAAAATAAATTAGAACATTTGGAGCATCTAGGTCCACCTGTAACATATTTTTGCAATGTGGACAGACTGATTCTAGCTTTTGTATTTTTCCAATAAAAATCGCATTTTAATGATTGAAGCCAGAAGTAGGTTTAAATGGGATCAGTGAAAATAAATCATTAATTTGAGGGAGGATTTTAATTTTGACAGTTGCTATCCACCCCAGAGAGAGAGCCAAGTAATTACAGCTTTTTAAATCATTCCTCATTTTAGTTAATTGGGGTAAAACTTAATTGAACCATTTCTGAAAGTTATGGAGAAATAAATATGCCCAGGTATTTAATGTCACCTCTAGAAAATAATAAGTATGGGACCTGGGCTACTGCCGAAAGTATTGTTGATTTTTTTCCAATTTATAGTATAATCAGAAATCTGAGGAAATTATTATTGCCTGTATTTGATTGTTGATAACTGGATATCTGTTAAATCTGGGTTATCTTTGAAGAATATAAATCGCAATAAAATGATTGAAAAATCTGTTTTATTTCCTCTGATGACTGTGCATTATTCCCAGTGGAATCAATCATAGCAGTTATAATTGATTTTTCTCTTTTGTGTTGAAGTTGATTTGCTTAAAATTGACCAGATTTGTTATAGCCTATTCATTATATCTAAGCCGTTGCATCATACGCATGTAGAGCACGTGTTTAGATGCTGACTGCTTTTCTTTAGTTTTTCATGACTATTAATCTCACTTCAATTGCCCTGTGGTATAACAAATTAATTTCTAAAAGTTCAAATATTTGATGTATTATCTCAGTTGCAAGCATAACTCTTAATGAAACAACGTCTCTATTGTTGGTTTGCCACCAGAGGGCGTACTGTAACCGTTTTTTGTGAAGTTTACCATACATTCAGATTCGTATGGTAAGGATAAACGTCACGATAACTTTATAATAATTATATTATAATATTATATTTAACATAATACAATGGTTTAATAATACCGCATTGAAGCTATTAATTTACTGATTAAATTGCATTTAAAACAGTGGTATAATATTTTTGTATGTTACCATTGTTGCTGTTTTATGAATTGGTTTGTGTTTAATAATTGTTTGACCCTTTGAATTTTGCAGACAAGCCAATAAAAGGCCTGTGATAAATACAGGTATGTTATGGAAGCAAGTGCCTAAACAGAAGTTAAAATATCCTGAGAAATATTGAATAACGTACTGATAAATAATCAATAATATTAGTGCAGTGTAATAGTAAAGGCTTTAGGCTATGTCCCTTACGTGTGAATGAAGTGCACTCAAAAGGCACCGCTGGGATTCGAACCCAGGATCTCCTGTTTACTAGACAGGCGCTTTAGCCATCTAAGCCACGGCGCCACGTGCGCGCCCTCCCCAATCCATGTTTTTTTTTCTAAACTGAAACCGATTGAAACCAATTTAACTTTCGGGATTCATTCGAAATTCGCTGATCTTTTTTGTGCAACATAGTTAATCACCAAATAAATCATATTTATCGTGTCTGTAATAGCCAAAAGACACGACACATAACTTTTATCTCATTGATGTGTAATGTCCTGACACAACCAACGCAAATTGCCAAATTAATTTAGAAATTTTAGTTAAAAAGCTTTCTCTTACGGCTTTTATAGTTCAGTTATCCTGTAGGACGGCCATTGTTTTACAAAATAAGGTGTTGAATGCATCATAGAAAAATAAAATTGAAATGTTTCAGATCAATTCACCATCGATGATATAGTGAGAAAACGATGGGTCTCAAACTAAAACATTAACATTCTGGAAAAGTCCAACAAGATCCCAGAATTCAGTTCAATTGAGCTGAATAAAGTTTGTATGATTTTTATGGACTGTTTCACCAAAAAAACGAAATTGTACAATGTAGTCACAATTACAAGACATTACTCTGCAATTGTGAGATATGAAATTACAATGTTACTTAGATATCGTCACAATTGTGAGCTTAAGTTGCAATTATGAGAAGTAATGTTGCAAGTACCCTTTTTTTTACTCTGAGG
The DNA here is from genome assembly GCF_029890125.1 of Rhinichthys klamathensis goyatoka. Lineage (NCBI taxonomy): Eukaryota > Metazoa > Chordata > Actinopteri > Cypriniformes > Leuciscidae > Rhinichthys > Rhinichthys klamathensis. The sequence goes on along the minus strand of NW_026606648.1, from coordinate 277,414 downwards.
CGAAAAGTATTGCAATGAAAAATAGGCCCCCCAAAAAACCTCTTGAGGACAAAACACTATTATTTAGAAAAAAATGTATTTCATTCTGGCAAAATTAATATTCTGGATTAAAATTATTATAAGTATGGAGAATTGCTGTTTATTGTTGGAAAGAAGAATATTTAACATGCGGCTTTATTCTACAAACCAAAAAGCTTCTATATTGATCCAATCCAGTCGCTGCAAAGCACTATGGACGATCCTAATTTATCTTTAAAGAGTAGGCCTACTTAAAAAGTACCAAGAGACATCTGGCCACGTGACCAAAAATACCCCTGTCTGCCAAATGCATAAAGTTTCTTTTAACTATCCAAAGCGACTTACATTGAATTGAGGGTATACATTTTTATCAGTTCATGTATTCCATGGGAATCGAACCCATGACCGTGGCATTGCTAGCACCATGCTTTTTGAGCTGCAGGAATGCATTTTTCTCAATATACCGCACAATTCTGTCAGACATGGCGACACACGAGCTGAAAAACCGGCTTAGGATTGCAGCACACACCCTGCTGATGGATCCTCTTACAGGGATAAACCCACCGGATAAGATCCTGATATCTAGAGAAGACAGCGTCTTAAATACACGTTAAACTTAAACACATCAGCACAGCAGGTGATTGTATTCAATTAGAAAACCCAGAGAGCTGAACAGTTTGAACATTTATTTCTGGAAATTAATTACAAAGTCTTCAAATACCAGTGAACCACCAGATTTTGGTAAACAAGTTAGCAATCTGATTATACTCCTCTCAAGAACAAGATACAGGGCTATGGATTATTATTATTATAGTGGAATAATTGTCTGTTATCCTACTGAAAAAAATAACAAGACAAGGTTATAATCTACCGCTGTGTCTGATTATTACAGTTTGACCCTTACAGACCACAGTTTGGCATCTATATGTACATGAAAATAGCATGAATTTTGGATGACAAATGTCACACAGCAGAGACAAAAGGTCAAAGTTAGTGTTTGAGGAAGTACAAACCAACCAGGAACTCTGAGGAAACACAGCTTCACATGTAGGGTCTATAATAGTAAATTAAATATTGCCAAACACCTTCAAGATCTGGCTTAAAGGGATAGTTCACCAAAAAAAAAAAAGTTTCTGTCATCATTTACTCGCATTTATGTCGTTCCAAATCTTTCTTTTCTGTAGAACACAAAAGATGATGTTTTTGACCATGCAGTGAAAACCAATGGAGTCCCACTGAATTTCATAGCACAGAAAAACAAAAACAGACATTCAAAAAAATTATGCATAATCCCTTTTACTGCAACTGATATTAATACCCAATGAATGCCTGAACTCGTAGAACTGCTATTAGTGTTTCTTTTGACATTAAACACAAGATGCATATGTGCTTTAGCCCTTTGCTGGTGAAACAAAATGTGAGACACACACACACACACACACACATAGAAAGTAGTTCCTTACATTACATGAATTGGATCAAGGCAAGGCTTTGCCATTTTAATAAATAAGTTAAAAATAAGCATAAGCACAACTAATAAAGGTCGGAGAAGTAGGAACTACGCGTCCCCTAATCTCTGCTGTCCCCTTTTCTCCCTGTGCAGTCAGCAGTGGAGGACTGGTGTTATTGTAGAGCAGTAATATATGCCCTTATTCGAGTGCAATGCTTGTCAACGTCATCGTCAAGATTACAATCATTACAGTCATTATCGTCAAGATCCACTACAACATCACTAGTATCAGCACAAATGCATTCTTAGATTAGTAAGTGTGAAAGAAAAAAAGGGGACTGGGAAGTTCTTTCATTTCTTCATGAGTTCCTCTACTTCATTTAGTCTTCTTTGCATTTTTCTAACCACTCCTAGATGTACCAGACTACTTGTCGTGGAATAAGCACACATAAAACATGACTTCCTGTGAACAGAATGAAGGGATATAGAAGAACGTCACAATGTGGTGAAACATGAAGAGTATTATGTGCTCTACAGGATGATTACAGTGCAATGAGTCAGACGGATGAGCAAAAAGGTCATCTGTATCCGATTTTTATGAGAACGCCAATGCTTAGAACAAATATCAAACCTTCCTTTCTACAATGAAAGCCTAAAAAGGATTTTTCTTCTTCTTCTTAAATAAGCACTGGCCTACAGTTTAAAAGCTTCAACAGTATTAGTATTACTTGTCACACCTGTAAACGTTTGTCTCCTAAACCGTCTAGAAAGTACAAAGACTCAGCTGCAGCGTCTCACATGTTCCAGAACGTATTCTGGGAAGTGCAAACTACACACTTGCAGTCCGTCCAGTTTGCAAGGCATCCTAGGATACTCGTCCTCTTTCCATTTGTTCTCCTCAGGGTCAAATGTGAGGATAGAGTCGCTGTAATGACCGTTGTAGCAAAGTCCCCCGAGCACCATGATCTGTTTGTCCAACACTGCCACTCCATGCCCACTGCGTCCTATAGGCATTGAAGCCAAAATAGTCCACTCGTCGGTGTCTGGGTCATAAACTTCTGTCGACGGGCAGCCCTGGGATTCGAAAGAGGCACGCAGTATCACACACACCCCGCCGAAGACGTACAGCTTCCCGTTGTGGGAGATCATCTTATGGAAGCAGCGAGCGTAGTTCATTTTTGACTTGTTCTCCCAGCAGTTGGTGAGGATTGGCGTGCGCCGCGTACGATGATCGGACGTTCCTTCCCGTCCCGGGTCAAAGACGCACACTTGTTTTGAGGTGGAAGAGGAGGTGATGCCGCCAGTGATGTACAGCTTCCCGTTGAGCACAGTGCCTTCGTGGCCGTACTTGTTTACAGGGTAAGGATCTACAAACTCCCACTTGTCCTCAACAATGTCATAACGCTCCGTAGAATAAAACGTCTCGTCGCGAGTGCGGCCTGCAACGGCATAAATATACTTCCCGATGACGCCGACGGCAAACTCTGATCTGGGAACGGACATGTCGGCCATGCGTAGCCAGGAGTTCTGTCTGGGATCGTAGCGGTAGACCTTAGAAGAAGCGTGGAACTCTCCGTCCGGGCCTAACTCTTCACCACCCAAAAGGAAAGCGAAGTTGTTGACGATGGCCAGGCAATCGGGGCGGAGCGGTACCTGGGGGCCTTCTAGTTCCCACCACACTTTGGGCCGGTGCAGGAGGAGGATCTTACTATTGACCATGCTGTGGCCGATCATTCCACGGAATACAGCAGTCTGGGGTCTCACGGATCTGATGCGGTTGGACTTGGTTTCTGCCAGCGGTTGTTCGTTCACCTGATGGAAGTAGCTGAGCGCCTGGTCTACTTCTAGCCTCAGTTGGCGGGAATAACGGTAGAACTCTGATGTCTTCACCTATGCAAGGATGAAGAAAAAAACACACCTGTCAATGACAGGAAACTTCCAACATACAAGTCATACATACACTACCGGTTCGGGATGCACGATATATTGGCCACAATATCGGTACCGGCCGATATGTTCATTTTTAATGTTATCGTTATCGGCCCGATAAGAAAATTTGGCCCATATATTAAAGCAGATAAATAATGGATTATTTCCTTCAGCTGAGACACTTCAGATGTAACTTCGGATTCACCATGATGGTTTTGAATTGCTTGAAATATGATTGGAATCACTTCAAAAAAGGAAAATACAGTTAAGTGGAACATGTGCTGTCATAAAGGCTCAGCTGTCATATTAGTTACATAATTCAAACAAAATGAGAACATTATAATTATATAAAACTTTGGATTTAGATTTATCGGCCAATATATCGGTTATTGGCTTTCAAATATAAAAAACTATCAGTTATCGGTATCGGCCAATATTTTCATTTCGGTTCATCCCTACTATCGTACTAAAGTTTGGGGTCGTTAAGATTTTTTTAAATGTTTTTGAAAGCTCTTTTGCTTACTGAAGCTAAATTTATGCAATAAAAAAATACAATAAAACAGTAATATTGTGAAGCATTAATATAAACTAAAATAATTGTTTTCTATTTGAATAGATTTTAAAAATGTCATTTATTCCTGTGATGCAAAGCTGTATTTTCAGCATCATTACTCCAGTCTTCAGTGTCACATGATCCTTCAGAAATCATTCTAATATGCTGATTTTGGGAGTTAAAAAAAAACATTTCTTATTCTTATTATGTTGTTCTGATTAAAATGTGTGTGAAAACCGTAATACTTTTATTTCAGGATTCTTTGATGAATAGAAATATATATATTGTACTGACCCCAAACTTGTGAACGGTAGTGTACAATGATTTGCATCATGTTTTTAATGCAATTTAATGCCATTTTTGTAAAGAAAATGTAAAAATATAAACAAAAGTATTCTGTATAACCTTACAATTTTAAAAAAGTTCTGTTCATCAAACAAAAAGTCATACATAATTAAACAAAACAGCAAATTATATCATAGAGAGGACCTCTGTAGATCTTCATATATTTCTTAAAAAACTGCATAATTAAATTTAGGTTGTAAAGTGTCATGTGGTACAAGTCTCCAAAAACTTAATGATATTCATGAATTAGATATTCAAATGATTTTTTTCCTTTTTCTTACTTGTCACTGACCCCTAAACACATAATAAACAAGGAAGCATTGTTACCTTCTCAAAGATATTGGCAGGGGTCATGAGGCAAAAGCGCAGGTTCTGCACCACCGCATCCGTATGTCTCCATCGTCGCCGGTCATGTCTCAGCCAAGCCTGCACCGCCTCATACAGCTCAATTTCCGGAAATCGACTCAGCTGGTCACTATCCAGATAAGCCATCAACTTCTCCAAGCTCAAATAGGACAGGAAGTCCGGTCGCGCCATCAGAGGCACAAAGTTCTCCAGCAGAAACGCGTCAAGCTGCTCCTGCACGCCTTCCACGCCGACGCTGAAGTCTTCCAGCAAGCGCATGACCTCAGCACAATTCTCTAAGCAGATCTTGGCCAGTAGGAAGGAGCAGCAGAACTCTACAGCCTCTGTGAGTTGCACGTACATGGCAGCCTGCAGGATCTCTTGCACCGTGATCATGCTTAACTCTAATGAACCATAATACATGAAGCGAAGGACGTGACCAAACCCGGCTGCCGTCAACCCCTTCATGTGAATCTTATCCTGGTCACGTTCCCGCATGTCAGCCGTGAACATGACCCGGAAATAGTCGCTTTGCGTCGCTAACAGAGCCTTGTGCGCCTGGAAGTGGTGCTCCTCGATGAGAAGAGTGACATCGAGCAGCAGTCGCTCCTCATACAAGGCTCTGAAGCCCGACGACACGCTGCCATCATGCACTTGGGAAAGGTACACCTCCACATCCCCCGCCATTAGGCACCTGCAGAGACAAAAACAAGCTTATAAATGACACGTCAAGGCAAGTCGATATGTCCCAATTTAGCTGGTCATCTCTGCAAGGTTAGGAGGACCATAACTGTGATGAAGAGACAGACATTTACCATTTTCTCCCAAGTATTTTATAGACTTAAGTCTCGTCTCAGAGTTCAATATCAATCAACACAAAGGTAAAGGCCTGTTAAAAGGATAGTTCACCCAAAATAACATATAAAAAGAAAAAGAAATGAACACTTTTATTCAGCAAGCACACATTAAATTGATCAAAATTGACAGCAATGACATTTTTATAACATTGACAAAAGATTTCTATTTCAAGTGAATTCTGTTCTTTTGTACTTTTATCAAAGAATGCTGAAAAAATGTTTCAGTTTCCACAAAAATATTAAGCAGCACAACTGTTTTTAACATTGATACTAATAAGAAATGTTTCTTGAGCAGCAAATCAGCATGTTAAAATGATTTCCTAAGGATCATGGGACACTGAAGACTGGAGTAATCATGCTGAAAATACAGTTTTGTCATTACAGGAATATTTTTAAAAATATAATAACATAGAAAACAGCTTAAATAACTGTTTTTATAGTAATTTTAATCAAATAAATGCAGGTGAGCAGAAGAGACAGTTCATTTTTAAAATCTTACCGACCCTAAACTTTTGAGCAGCTGCTTAATTCTTTGAGTGAGCTATCCATTTAATACAAGATAAAATGATGCAAACCTTTAATTAAGTGCTTGTTGAACTAAATAGCACTTCCTCAAGTTCTTCATCAGCCAAATCATCAGAACTATTTGTAGTTTAGTGAATAATAGATGGTATAAAAACATGCCAGACTTTAATAAAGCCTCTGGAAGGACTTCAAGAACTTTCACACCTCAGCACTTCAGTTTCTGCTGCTGAAAGCCAAACTCTCTCGAAGCTCCCCCACACACTCCCCCTCTACTGCACACATACACACACAGCACACTCACCTCTGATTGGCCACGGGCATGTCACAGGGGGGTGTCCGAGCCAATCAGAGGACAGTACCTCTGTGTCCGTAGGAAATTAAATTCTGAAGATATTCACCTAAATGACAAACCGAACAAGCCCCAATCATTAAAATTACGAGAAAATCACCAAAAGACTGAAATGCTAAAGATGCATCAACAACTGAATGTCCCACTGTGTGCAAACACAATTACTTGAGGCATAAATGGAGGTAGAAGATGACAATACTTTTGACAAAATATCCCTGCTTGCACATTGAAAATGGACCATAATTGTGCAAAACAGAAGCCTCGTATAGTTTAACCATTATTTTGAATATAAAAATGAGGTGAGAAACATTTAAAGACACTGTATCCTTAACTGGTAAGGTGGCTTGGAGAAAAGCAGAAGTTGATGACTTTGTGACTTACCTTTTAGAGGCCTCCTGGCCAACGGTCGGCTTCACAGCGATGAAGGGACGTTCACATTTCCTCTGCTTGTACTTGCCCTGCTCTAAAAAGAGATGACATCCAGATGATGGAAAATAGACAGATTATGAATGAAAGTTGATCTTTTTTCATTACTGTGTTATTACTTATTATAAAACAGATAGTTCCAGTCCTTGATTGTGATTGGTTGAGCTGCGTTCGAAACCGATTTAAATTACTCTACAAACCGCATTACATCAGTATTACTGCGTCACTGCTTGGCAAGATGGCCGTTCCGCTTCTGAAGAACTACATTGCTTAATGGAAGAATAATATTTTTATCAACAGCATTACATTTTTGTGTCTGTGTGTTTATTTTATAAAAGCAATAAGGCCCGTGAAGCTGTGATTTACAGTGAATTTAGAGCAGCTCTGATTCGTGCCCAACAACGCCCCTTAGCTGTCCTAAATGCACTATGTGTAAACTATGACTTGACATGGCTTATTACTTATTACTTATTACTAATTTACATGGTTAATTAGTAATTATTACCAAATGTTCATTAGACACTGAGCAACATCTGATTATTATTTTTACGGTTGAGTAAGTGCCTATATGTAATGTGAGGGACTAAGTTACATTCACATGCACTCAGTTGACAGAAAACTAATGTCCTATTCAAAACAAACTGCATCCATTTGGCCACAAAATGTGGAATATCCCAGAATTTGTTAAAATATGATTTTAAATTCACTACCGCTAAATGCGATTATTTTAATTATATTATAATATAAATTGATACTTTTATTCAGAAAGGACACAAAAAAGATCAAAATTGATAGTAAAGACATTTATAATGTGACAAAAAAAAGTTATTTTTCAAACAAATCATTTCTAAACAAAGAATTGTGAAAAATATTTATCACGTTTCCACAAAAAATCAGCACTGTTTTCAAAATTGATAATTAATCAGGGATGCACCGATAGGAATTATAATTTTTTTGACCAATATCGATTTTAACCAACAACTATTGGCTGATTGCGATACAGATATTTGTCGCTTGCTCTCTTATTTTAACATTGGTCATTCAAATAGATTAGTGTTTCGATCATGTTTTAAATTAGCAAAGTTCAAAAAAGCATGCATTAATGCATACTAGCTAGTTTATTGCTGCATCGACAAATAATTTCTATTGAACATGGATTGGATCTATTTAAAATTCAACAGACCAGCATAAAAACAACAGAACAAAGATGCATATGAAATAAACTACTTTTCAGTTAGGTCTAACAGTAGTTTACAGGTACAAAAATAAAGTAAATCAAATGTAAAATATATTCTTACTTGTATAAATTAAACATATATTAATCCTTATTAAATTAAAAAAAGTTATTTAGTCAAAAGTAGTGTTTTTTTTGTCTTTTGTTGTTTGATTAATATTAAAACAGAGACAGTAGCGCAGCAGGAATATTAGGCTGTTATCACTTTAAGATCTGCACGGATTCAATATACTGGTACACAAGCATTTTATTTCTCAACACTCATTTAAGACACAACTGACAATGGTTACAAGGATGCTCACTAAAATGGCCATTTTTATATCATTTTGTGTGAATTAGAAAAAGTGAAAGAACTCAATTCAGTATTTGCGCGCTTTCTAAAACGCTGCTTTCCGGACGCGTGCTTTGGATTTGCGTGCACAAAACTTCTCACACAGTAGAATAGAGTAGAATCAAAGACTTTATATATAGAAAGACAGTGCATTCATATTACTATGAATGGGAAAAATTAAATAAATCCCGCCTTCTAAATAAATAGCCTCTTCACTGAATGATAAAGTCATTGTGTCACTGCAGCTGCCATTAGAAGCTCCAGTTGCTATAGAAACAGTCAGTGTTCTGAGACACACGCTTAAGCACATTGGCTGGTCCAGCCTGAAAAATATTTTTTTTAACGTTATTTTAACATTTAGAGACCACATTAATTTAATCGTAAGCTTAGTGAACAGCTTTGGAGAATGTCCCCATTCAAATAGATAGGATCTGCACTTGCATGACTGAAAAAGCTGCCCAAGAGGAGTTTCAAAGATGGCCGCCGAGTGAAATGACTTGCCTTAAAAGGGACTTTGGTAGAATTGAGTTCTCCTTGGCATCTTCTTGCACTTGAATATTTAAATTTGCAAGGTTTAAAACACGTGCAAAGAACAAACTTTTGTGAAGATGCAGCACTGGCCTGATCGGGACAGTGACAGTTTCGTCAAGCGTCGTTCACGTTGGCCCCGAACAGTCCTTATTGTTGAGCCCTGCTGTATTTTGTACAGATTTCATTTTGTTTTAGCAAGTATTTAATTATTTTACCAAGAGAAAAACGTTGTATTATGCAACAGACAGTATACAACTCAGTGCCTTCATGCAGTTAATTAACAAACTATCAGTTTGTTATATCAGCCTTTTCCATGCTAAAGCCGATGGTTTTAAACTGATCAAAAATCGTCCGATAAATATCGGCGCCCGATACATCGGTACATCTCTACAGATATTAATACGAAATTTTACTTGAGCACCAAATCAGCATATTAGAATGATTTCTGAAGTATCATATGACACTGAAGACTGGAGTAATGATGCTGAAAATTCAGCTGTCACCACAGGAATAAAATCCATTTTAAGATATACTAAAACAGAAAACAGTTATAATATTTCACAACATTACAGTTTTACTGTATTTTTTTTATCAAATACAGCCAAAAGGTAGTGTATCAAACTACAATGAGACATCTGTGTGTTATATGATACAACAATCAGTCTATTTTCCAGTAACCACTAGGATGCCTCTGGGTTTTAATTTAGGCCTATACATTTATACAATACCAGGGGTCTCAAACACATATAATCACAGTATAATATACAAAGTACTATTTTTAGAACTGTATTCTCTGATTCTGTTCTTTTCTCTGACATTAAATGGGCTTTCAGGTGTAAAACAGTTTGGATAGTTGTTAATAAGAATTATGATACATTATGTAAGATATTTAAGTATAACATGAGTAGCTCTCGACCACTTTCAATTTTAAAAAGTAGCTCTCAAATGAAAAAAGGTTGGAGACCCCTGATTTATACAGTTTTAATGTATAAATACATTTTGTTTTTAATTAATTTACCTTGTTTTGACTGTCGCTGTGGTAAACTTCTCTGTGTTTAGGGGAAAATGTGTCCTAGTAAATAATGAATGTTTACAGTCACCTTATCTTAATGACAAATGGGCCTGTTTTACCAGTGTTCAACCTTACATTACACTCAACGTGGTTTTATATCCATTCAACTTCAATGACCTCGTGTTCAGATCCTCAGTAAACGAGAAAACAACGCTTGGCTGATTCACAGAAAAGTATTATTATGAATTCTGCATGGCATGTTTTGATTTCAGTTGTTTTGATTCTAAAATAAAATTACAAAAGTATCTGAAACCGACTGGATACAAACTGTGAACTGTGATCTAATGATCTGTCTATCTAGGCAGCATTTATAGTCAATGAGTCGCTTTACGTGCATATGATTCCCAAACATGCTGTCTATCTAGGGAGCTCACTGGGTCAATATCAGAGGCACAGCCAGTAATTACCGCTGACACGTCCCAACGAATGTCAGCCCACGACATATTAAACAATTCTGATGTTTTCGGCTACAGTGAGATCAAACGAGCAAGTTATTAAGCCTGACAACGTTGCGTGTGTAAAATGAAACAATTCCAGCAGGGTTTTACCTCGGCGATGCGACTCCACGCAACCCCGCTTCGACCAGGGAGCCCGAGGTCCTTCGGACATGGAGTGCTGCTATTAGACAAAGACCAGAGAAATTAAATATGAAATCTCATTATCGAAGGAAACATGCTGCCCATTGGCGCCTTTAGGTGACAATAAACCAGTGTTATTTGGCCTGAATTGCTAAATGTTGTCTGTCTATAGCCTCCACTGCGTTCGTAGACGCCATATTATTGTCTGCACTGACGTCATTTCCCGATCATTTGTCGGTCGGACGGAAATATTGGAGTTTGTGTCAATATTTTCTGCCTACATGTACAAAATGTTTTAGTTCACCGTCACATTACAATACCATTACAATTGTTATGAAAAAATAAATCATGACATAGCCTATATTATGATTGAAGTTCTAACGTTACTTTCCTTATGAATTAAGAGGTAGGGAAGGAGCGTGTGAAACCTCCTGTTTTATGAGAGATAACGATAGATAGATAGATAGATAGATAGATAGATAGATAGATAGATAGATAGATAGATAGATAGATAGATAGATAGATAGATAGATAGATAGATAGATAGATAGATAGATAGATAGATAGATAGATAGATAGATAGATAGATAGATAGATAGGTGTGTGTGTATGTGTGTTATTTTTGCATGTGTTTATCATTTTTCTTTGTATGACTGTGGGGCCAAACAATATGTCCGTTATATGTAATAAAAAAAAAAAAGCACAATTATAAAATGTACAATTTGTCATGTTTCACATTACCACAAATAAAATAATTGCCTCCAAGCATAACTACTAAAATATAATATAATAATAAACTAACTAATAAAAAATAATAATATTTAAATAAAGGGTGAAGATGTCAATTTTCTTAGGCCGGACATCACTTTTGGCCTCAACTGTTCGGTACTTGTCACTAGTAGTGACAGTACTGTCAAAACTACAAAACACGTGACGTCATAATTCGAAGACGGACCCAGGTTTCATCCCCATCAATCCAACGTGTGTTCAAGTTTTCTACATGTTAATTACAGATTAGATCAAATATGTTGTTGGATATGTTAGTATTTTAAGTTTGTTTATGATCATTATAATCTAGGATGCCATTTCCGATCTGTTTTCTCCTTCATGGGATTTACTGGCCTTTTCTAGAAACTGATTGCATCATCCCATGCTTACAGGACGCTGTTCGATAGATGCGTTATAATTATTTACCTTATTTTTGGTGTTCTGCCGTGTAATAGGGAAAAGTAGAACATTAACTATATGTGTACATACAACACTACATAATAATTAGACAGTTTATAAATTAATGGCACACATGTATTTGTAAAAACGGTCAGGCGTTAGCTTGATCATACTCTCATTCCTTTTCTTTCAAGATGGCGGGCGACGAGTCTGGAACAACGTTGGGTCAGCCTCATCTTTCTAAACAAGACCTCAGTACATTAGTAAGTCTTCATATTTTGTTATATAGTGTAATATAAAATGTTCAAGGTGTACTGGCGCCATCGCCAGTTCGTGTTCAGTGCTCTTGTGCTCTCTGGTGAAGGCAGGCGTGCTTGTTCGCTGTGCCGGTGAAAACTCACCACATGATTCATTCTGGGATGTAGAAGGACCCCGTGTAGAAATTACGGATATAGATATAAGTTACATATATAAAAATGTCGTGAAACCACTGCCTGTTGTCATTACCCAAATGTCATTCTGTTTAATATAGTTCCTGTCTTGTTTTACTTTGGTCATGTGCTAATCTTACATACTTCTGAGCTAATTATTCACCGGTGTCTCATGTAATGTACTCGACAGTACGTTAGATCTTCCCTGATAGCAAACTTTATTAACATGCATTCCTTGAAATTAACATAGTGATTATTTTTGATACTATGACCTATTTATTAATTGCTAGCAAATAATACAATAAAGCCCTAAAATAATTATTGCAAGCTACACTCTGAATCAAAAGCTAGCAATAGCAATTATTTGATTCAATTTAAGCTTGCAACAGCAAATTGCAGCTTCTCTTTTTTAGGGGGGGAAACCTTTTCTCTCTCTAGAGAGGCTGTTACATGATTTGGAAGAAAAAAAGTCAAGTATTTATTTTTGGTGCTTGTCGCCCATGACTTGATTGTTTTGAATGTTTTGATGCATTTGTCACTACTGATATTTTTTGTGTGTTTTTATTTTATTTTATTTTTTTCGTGTACAAGGTTACACCTAGTTTGTCATATTTGTTTTGGAAATTTGTTTGATGATTAACATTAACAGATCTGCTTTGCTTTATAGGATGTGAGCAAACTGACTCCTCTGTCTCAAGAGATCATCAGCAGACAAGCCACAATAAACATAGGTGAGATTTCTTTGAACTATTTTCTCCATACAAAGTCACATTTGATCCAAATCAAGGTTTCAAATTAAAGTTAAAGTCACCATGAAATCAAAATGAACAGTTGCAGTATTTATTATAAATTATTTATCTGTTCACCTTTTTAACTAATAACTTCTCCCTCTTGGATCGACATCTCTTCTCTGATGATGTGTTTACTGATGCGAGGGCAGGACAACCTGTCATTCACATGACATCACAGCAATAGCTAGGGCTGGGCGGTATGACGGTATATATCGTTACCGCGGTAGAAAATGTCAACCGTAACAGATTTTTTTATTCCGTGTATACTGGGACATGCAAATAAGTGGGCGTGGTTAACTCGCATGCAACGTGCGTGAGACTGAAACACTGAGAATTGTCAAAGAACATGGAGAAAGCAGATCAAGAGCATCCACAAAGGAATTACGTTTTCTAAAGGGTTGTTGTTGTTGTTAACGTGATATTTTCGGGGGGAAAGGCGCAGCAGTTAATTAGAGCAGTGCAGCACCCTACAGTTTAGAGTGCACGCTCGCAACGGGGAAAACATTAATTGACAATGACAGTTCATATATCAATATCGTAACGAATTGAAATAACCTTAAATAATGTTATCTGTATCTTTCCGTCTCTTATGTATAGTTTTAAACACGAAAATCGCAGCATGACACGCAAACAGTTTGCCGTGGTAATGAACAACCTGCTTGTTAAAGCGAATGTATTATCCTGTATCTGAGGCAAAATTAATAAATATGCAGCGCGAGTTATATATTTCTAACTCCAAACAATTGGCCACTGAACCAGCTGATAAAAGCTTCCTTTGATTCGATACTGATTACAACTTGACACTCAAATTAACCGATCGCATTTTACTGATGCAAAAGACGCGCGCGTGCACACGCACTGAGAGGGAGCGCGGTGTGTCAGTGTTCACCGGGCTATGGTAAAAAAAAAAAAAAAAAACGACACAGTTACAATGTGTGCATAATTTAAACCAGGCTACTTAGTCACCATTAACAGTAGGTGCTGTTCGGTTTTCATACTGCTGCTCTCCTTCTTGTCACTTCTGAACTTGACCTTCTCTTGATTAAAGCTGCAGGTGACGGGTTGCCAGATATCACAAAAAGAGCAAAACAAGCTCCTTAAAAACGCAGTGTATAAGCAGACAGGGCAAAAATGTACCGGGGAACACATTTAAACATAACTAGTATTACTATACTAGAAAATTAAAAGTAAGGAAGTAACTAATTTATTATGAATAGAATAGTTCAATATAAAATATTCAGATATTATAAACTGATTGATGAAGTAAAGCATAACATGAGATTGAAAAATTATTCAGCAACACTTTATTTAAAGTTTAATTGCACCTATGAGTTGTATTTAATATCAATCAGTTTGGGGAAGTTCATCTAAAAGTTGATAAGTGTGTTTTGTTTATATTTAGCTATCAAAATAGTTTACCAAAGAAATAATTTACCAAATAAGAGAAAAAGAAAACAATGTGAAGTACTTTTCATTTCTAAAGTATTTGGGTTTATTTATTATACAATCGACTTTTTGTCGATTTTTCGAGAATAGCTACATATATATTATATAAATAACTATATCGTGATATATCGTTACCGTGAAATAAAATTAGTCATACCGTGAAATAGAATTTTGGTCATACCGCCCACCCCTAGCAATAGCAAACCACAACAATCCAATCAATTCCCAATGGACAAAATAAAGTCCCGCTCTACATTTTTTCTTGTTCGAGAAGTCGTTTTCACTGACTCGGATATACAGTCACAATAGGGATGAAAAGATGATTGGAGCTTCTGTTTCATGCTGGCTTTATTTATACATATGTGTTTGTCTTTAGGAACTATTGGTCATGTAGCCCATGGAAAATCAACAGTGGTGAAAGCGATCTCTGGAGTTCACACTGTCAGATTCAAAAATGAGCTGGAGAGAAACATTACAATCAAGTTGGGTTATGCTAATGCAAAGGTAACAACATTGTTTGATTTCAAATCTCTAATTATTGCAAGCTACACTCTGAGTCAAAAGCTAGAAATAGCAATTATTTGATTCAATTTAAGCTTGCAACAACAAATTACAGCTTACGTTTTTATGGGGGGGATTTTTCCC
The DNA here is from genome assembly GCF_029890125.1 of Rhinichthys klamathensis goyatoka. Classification (NCBI taxonomy): domain Eukaryota; kingdom Metazoa; phylum Chordata; class Actinopteri; order Cypriniformes; family Leuciscidae; genus Rhinichthys; species Rhinichthys klamathensis. The sequence goes on along the minus strand of NW_026606648.1, from coordinate 262,391 downwards.
CTCTAAGCGAGGCTGTTACAAGTCATTTCTTATGAAGAAATGTAAAGTATTTATTTCTGAGGGTTTGATTTTTTTTTTTGTCATATTTGTTCGCTTGAAGTTTATATCTTTTGCATTGAATCCCTTATCTAGGTGTATAAATTGGATGATCCAAGTTGTCCACGGCCGGAGTGTTACAGGTCATGTGGCAGCAGCACACCTGATGAGTTCCTCACAGACATTCCTGGCACCAAAGGCAACTTCAAATTAGTTCGGTATGTTTTCTAATATACATAACAGTTTTTGCTGCCTAACATTTTTGTGGAAGCAATGATACCAACATTTGTGGTAAGATTAAAAAAAAAAAGAGAGAGAAATAAATACTTTTATTAATCAAGGATGAATTAAATTGTTCAAAAGTGACTGTGAAGACGTGTATAATGATGCAACAGATTTCTATTTAAACAATGCTTTAATAAATTTAGTAAATAATTATAATTAATTGCAAATAAATTCTGCTTATTGAACATTCTATTTAAAGAATGCTGAAAAAAGTATCTCCATTTCCACAAAAATATTAAACGGCACAACTGTTTTCAACATTGATAATAATAAGAAATGTTACTCGAGCACCATATCAGCATATTAGAATGATTTCTGAATATGACAATGAAGAGTGAGTAATGATGGTAAAGAAATTCAGCTTTGACATCACAGGAATAAGTTAGTATCTGATAAAGTAATAAATAGAAAAATTATTTTAATTTGTAATATATTTTACAATATTACTGTTTTTCTGTATATTTGATTAAAAGCAGCCTTGGTGAGCATACGAGACTTCTTTCAAAAACAAATTTTAAGATTTTCAAACTTTTGATATGTGTGTGTATGTGTATATGTATATATATGTGTATATATATATTAGGGGTGTAACGATATTTGAACCGAACCCGAAAAACCGCGATACACCACCCACGATACGTATCGCGATACTCATGGCGAACCGAACACGCCCCGCCCCCTGCTGCCCCGCCCAGCCCCGGCTCATTGCACCTCATGTGTTATGTGTACACAACGAATACAGGGCTGTTGCCTAACCACCATTAACCACATATAATCGCAATAAGCTCAGTGTTTTGTTACTTTTGATAATAAGCAAGGAAGGTGTAATCTTTCAAATTATGTCTATTTGATCACGAAATGCAAACAATAAATGCCGTTTTGACGCTCTTAGATGTGGCGTGACAGATATCACTGTATGCATGCGGGAGCGCGATCATCTCTTCCTCAGTTACAGAATAAACATGAATGGACACCCGAAGATATGTTGAAAGATACAGTATACTTACTGAAAGGCATCATAACTCGTGTAAACACTCAATCAGTGTTTCAACAGCGGAAATACGTCAATAAAACGCTTAGTTTTTCACATAGCTTTATATTTACGTCAGCCAAGTCATTCAGTGTCCACAGCTTGCTGGTTTGCTAACTCTTTCACTAAATAAATGCTATATATTAGCCTATATATTATATTTTACTTAACCTGTTTATGATATCTTGATTATTTAATGTATGTTTAAAATAGTTGTCATGAAAATAACAGCAACTGTGTCAATTATTATATAACAATAACAAATTAGAGTAAAAACATGTTAATGCAAAAATTGCCTTATGTGCAGTTTACATGTTTTCATACAATTTGTTATTTGAGTGTTGATTATTATTATATCATTTAGGCTAAAAGTCTAGGCTCTGTTGTTAAGCTTTAATGTTATAGTAATGTGCAAGTAAGGGCTGTAGTTTACAGCATTAGCAGATAATTTTGTTATCCTTGAGAAACGTTTACTTGTAATTGAATTAATTTAAAGACAAGGGCACAATTTGTTCATTAAAGCACTGTTTAATAAAAAATAAAAGCAATTTTAGCTTTCTAAACCCCCCACCCCACCCCACCGAAATGAACTGAACCGAACCGAGACCTCAAAACCGTGGGACGAACCGAACCGTCAGGTTTGTGTATCGTTACACCCCTAATATATATGTATATATATGTATATATAGGTTCTTGGTGTACTGGCACACAAATACCAGGGGCGTGCGGTCCATATTTGCTGCTAATGCTCTGCATACCCATGCCATTCGTGGACTCGCTAATTAATAATAACACTTTAAATTACTATAAATTGCCTTGATTGAGGCGTGTCATAAAGCTTACATGATAAAATGTTGGTAATACGTACATAACAGTCCATCATTTATTTATTAGCCAAACAACAGTAATTTTCTTCAAATCTGCCAGTTTCTGAGGGTTTCAGGTGATTCCAAAAGGCAATACATGTAATATTATTCAGTTTGGTTAGTGTTTTTTTTTTTTTTTTCAACACTTCTGAATTCAGTCTTTATATTTAGTTTATATAATTCTTTTTAGACATGTCTCATTTGTGGATTGCCCGGGTCACGACATCTTGATGGCCACCATGTTAAACGGTGCCGCCGTAATGGATGCTGCTCTACTCTTAATTGGTGAGTATTTACCTCGCAACCTTTAGCGCTTTTTGTCTGGCAAATAATGGCCTCATCCTTACGTTGTAAGAGTAGCTAAAGATCTTTTTTACTCTTTCAGCTGGCAACGAGTCATGCCCTCAGCCACAGACGTCAGAGCATTTGGCAGCCATTGAGATCATGAAGCTCAAGCACATACTGATTCTGCAGAATAAAATCGACTTGGTGAAAGAGAGTCAGGCCAAAGAGCAGTATGAACAGATCCTGGCTTTTGTGCAGGGTAAGTGTTTTAGCTTGATGTTCTTCTGAAATTTTCATAATTTGCTGGTAGCCAAACAGGAAACCATAAAAGTATCATTGCAGTTTCGAAACTTGGAGAGTAAAACTGAAGAAATCGTTGTACATGTATACTACCATTGAAAAGTTTGGGGTGGGTACGATTTTTCAAATGTTTTTGAAGTCTCTTATGCTCACATCGACTGCTTTTATTGGATCAAAAATACAGTAAAACTGTAATATTATTACAATTTAAAGAACTGTTTGTTTGTTTGAATATATTTAAAAATTTAATTATTCATGTGATGTCAAAGCTGAATTTTCAGCATCATTTCTCCAGAACTTTCTTCTTTTCTTCTTCTTCAGTGTCATTTCTTCAGTCTTCAGTGTCACATGATCCTTCAGAAATTATTCTAATATGCTGATTTGTTGCTCAAGAAACATTTATTATTATTATCAATGTTGAAAACTGTTGCGCTGCTGAATATATATTTTTTTAGGATTATTTGATGAATAGAAAGTTCAGCTTTCATTTGAAATGAAAATCTTCTGTAACATTATAAATGTTTTTACTGTAAAACTTTATCAATTTAATGCTTCCTTGCTGAATAGCGTTTCAATATATATATATATATATATATATTTTATTATTATTATTTTTTTTTTTTTTTTTTTTTTTTTTCAAATCTTCCTGACTCCAAAATATCGAAAGGTAGTAAACCTTTCCCAAGGTTGAAACTTAAAAGGGACAGTTCATCCAAAAATGCAAATTTGTCGTTTACTCACCCTCAAATTTTGAAACTTGTATAATGTCCTAATTTAGGCGTCTTTACTAAAAAGGACACCAAAGACCAAATGATATAAGGAGTTTTCAAAAATAATTCAGTGTATAAAATGTGTACAGTGCAACAACAAAGAGCTTGTGTACATGTTAGCCAAGTCAAGTTGCGATAACGAACAGGACTACATGGAGATGGCAAAAAAAAAAAACACCTTGACCTGACTGCATTTACCTTACCAGTACACGGATCCATTCAGAATTACTGAACACCGCAACATACACATGACAAATCAAAACATTATCTTAAATGTGTGTGGAAACATCATGAATGTACTGACATGTCTTTGTATAAATACAATGAATGTGCGATCAGTGCATCAAGAACGCACATGCATGGTTTGTTGGCACATCAATATTACAGACTCGCGCGTGCTTACTGTACCACTTCTGTACTTCACCGCAATCATCTTTGCCTTGATTACAATTCAAATCCATCAAAGCATTACTAGCAAGATGCTGGTTTGCTTTATCCTGCCCGAGAAACGTAGTTTGCGTATCGTCTGGCCATACAGAGGTAGGATGTTTTGACGTTCAGTCTGTATTTCACACAGCGTGACGCGTATTTCATGGTGACTCGCGCTCTTCAGAAACATTCACTGAATATGACAGAGCTCGTGTTTTAAAGCGAAACACACTGGAATGAATAATTAACTGAAAATGCAATGCAAGTCTCTATTTTCTCTGCCATCTCTGATTTAATCTGCCTGGACTTCTAAGATCATCTAACTGCCTGACGTAAATTACGTTAATGATGCAATTTCACATGCTTCAGTAATTTGCGTTAAATTATTTTAACGCGTAAAGGATTTTGTATTAATAGCATGCGTTAAACATGTTACCGTTGACAGCCCTGATTTTTTTACATGTTAATTTAAAAAAAAAAAATTCTCCATATAATGAAAGTGATTAGTGACTGAATCTGTCAGACTCCAAAAAATGCATTTCACACACATTCAAGTCTATGACATAAGGGTGAGTAGATGATGACAGAATGGTAATATTGGGTGAACAATCCATTTAACATGGACCCTTTCTATTACTCTCTATATTCATAGCTTATGTGTCCTCTATATTGCATTGTACAGACTGATGGATAAACTTTCATTAATTTATTTTCTTACAGGAACAGTAGCAGAGGGAGCTCCAATCATCCCAATCTCAGCCCAGCTCAAGTACAACATTGAGGTTGTCTGCGAGTACATTGTAAATAAGATCCCTGTGCCTGTCCGTGACTTCATCTCTGAGCCTCGCCTTATTGGTAAGTGACTGTTTTAATTTGAAGGCTGCTAAAGAGGATTCCCTGTGCTCAGTCAAATTTTAGATGAGTGATTGTGTTTTTCCCACAGTAATCAGGTCATTTGATGTCAATAAGCCTGGCTGTGAAGTAGATGATCTGAAAGGTGGTGTAGCTGGAGGAAGTATCCTCAAAGGAGTCCTGAAGGTAACTTTTGACCTGTTTGATCCAATTTAAGCAATGCTATAGTGCGTCTCCTCTTCATGGACTGCACCAGATTTGCCGGTTCTTGCCCTGAGATGTTACTACACTCTTCCACCAACACACTTGCATGTGTTTGTGTGTAATTTCAATTCATCCCTTTTCTTGAAAATGGTTTAAAGATTGAAATGTGAGGTTTATCTTTTTATAAAAAATAATTTGGTTTCGTCAACCTGTATTTGAACAGTAAAGTTGTTTAAAGTGCCCCTATTATGCAATTCAAATATTACCTTTCATGCAGTGTGAATATAGCTGTTTGTGAATGTAAAAGGTCTGCAAAGTTTTAAAAAGTGCATAGTGTACAACAAATAGGTGTTGTCTCCTAAAAGAAAGAATTGATTCTGAACTGCTGAAAAGAGTTGTCAGCAATTCCAGTTTCACTTCCTTTTACATACCTACGTAACAATGTAACATATTTGCATAATGCCAGCCTATTGTCTTCATTGGCTGCCCGCGAACGGAATTGATACTGAAAAAAACCTTGCCATTGTTACTGTTTGTATCACTGTGTATCCAGTGCCAAGGAAGCCTCCGGAGCTGAAATTCAGATATTGTAAATAGTCGTTTAGTTTCCGAAACAAGTTGTAAGCGATAGACCAATCACAATAGACTGGGCCATCTGACCAATCAGAGCAGAGTAGGCTCATGGAAAAGACTGTTTAGAGAGACTGAATCTTTGAACAAACCGTTTTCAGACTCTTTGAGAAATGAGGTGATGTGCAATGTAGATTATGAGAAGAATATTAAAGTTTTTTTGTTTTGTTTTTTACATTGGATGTATGTAAACCTATTGTAGAAGACCTCCAAAACAAAATTGATAACTTATAAAATAGCATAATAGGGGCACTTTAAATCATGGCTTTACAATCATTTTATGGATTAGTGTGTTACCATAGACATTTTCCTACCCCGCTTATACGGTATTTATTTTATTTGTGCATGTCTTAAAAAGGTCTTTAAAACCTTTAAGATTTGATTGAAAAACCCTGCAGATACTCTGTGAAACTCTTTCATTGTCTGCTTTACTGCTGCTATTCCTGTTCCTCTTTTCATGCTGTCCTCCTCTGTTTATTTTTGTTCAAGGTTGGACAGGAGATTGAGGTCAGACCAGGTATTGTTTCGAAGGACCATGAAGGGAAACTAATGTGCAAACCCATCTTCTCCAAAATTGTCTCACTATTCGCTGAACACAATGACCTCCAGTATGCTGCTCCTGGTGGCCTTATTGGTATGCAGACTTCAACATTACTGAAATAATGTAATATTTGTTAATTGTTTGTTGTTTCTTTTGTAGTACTAAAGTGAATTATTTAATATTTGCTATGCACATTTTCTGTTGCAGGTGTTGGCACCAAGATCGACCCTACACTGTGCAGAGCAGATCGTATGGTGGGCCAGGTCCTCGGTGCTGTGGGGGCTCTTCCAGAGATCTTCACAGAGCTTGAGATCTCCTACTTCCTTTTAAGAAGGCTGCTTGGTGTGCGCACTGAGGGTGACAAGAAAGCAGCCAAGGTAAAGCAAAATCTCCACTTACTGTTCCACAAGGTCCTGGATTTTGAATGAGACAAAATATATGTATGTGTTTTAATGCACCAAAGCTGCATTTATTTGATCAAACATAGTAAAAACACAGTAATATTGTCAAATATTATTAAAATTTAAAGTAACTTTTCGAAGTCTATTCTTCTATTAAGGATTAGTTCACCCAAAAATTTACTCAGGCTCGTGTCGTTCCAAACTCGTGACTTTTGTTCATCTTCAAAACACAAATGAAGATGTTTTAATGAAATCTGAGAGAATTCTGTCCCTCCATTGACAGCCACGCAACTACCACTCTTTTGCTTCAAAAAGTAAATAAAGAGATCGTAAAACTAATCCATATGAATTGAGAGGTTTAGTCCAAATGAACAGATTGAATTTAGGCTTCTTTTTTTATAACTTTATTTTTTTTTGACAGTTGACAACACATTTGACTGTTCACTTTGGAGGCAAATTTTTCTGACATTTATCTGCGAAAGACACTTGCATAATGAGAGTTTAGGCTTTTAACATATAAACATTGATCAGCGAACATAAACAAAAGCTCAAACCGAACCTTATGATGTGCAGGAACGAACCTCATTGGTTCTCGCTCGACAAGCGAACATGTTTGAGCCTCTGTTTACCACAACTGATGTGTGAGTTAATGAATGTTTATATGTGAATAAAAGACTAAATTAAATCTTTTTTTTTTTTTTTTTTTTTTTTTTTTTTTTCACAATTTAACACATTACACACAACACAATCACAGAAAACACCAAGAAAAATACCGCTAAGTATATCGACAAGACACACAACAAAAAAATAAAAAAAAGAAGAAGAATCTACACAGTCTGTGGGTTATCCATTATTCCATTTAAGTTGATAATTGTATAGTCTCTATATAATTTAATACTAAGGCCCATGTGGTTTGGAACTCTTGCAGTCTTGAATGCTGTTTACTTGTAATTTCTTCAATGGGCAATAAATCTATTATCTGATCCAGCCATTGACCATTGAAAGCCATTGAAAAATTAAATCTTTTCATCAAATAAATCGCTCGTCTCTTCAGATAATTTGGACTAAATCACTCGATTCATATGGATTAGTTTTACGATCTCTTTATGAACTTTTTGAAGCGTCAAAGTGTCAGTTGCGTAGCTGTCTATGGAGGGACAGAAAGCTCTCGGATTTCATCAAAAAGATCTTCATTTGTGTTCCGAAGATGAACGAAAGACAGCATGAGGGTGAGTAATTAATGACAGAATTTTCATTTTTGGGTGAACTATCTTTTAAGAAAAAAACAATCTTGGTGACCATAAACTTAAGAATGATAGTGTGTGTGTATATATAGTATGGTATGCAATATATATACATCACTTATTTAATTTATTTTTTTATAAACATTCTGATTTTATTGTACCTGCTATTACAGTTTCTGATTTTTCTTATCGATGTGGCTCACAGGTTCAGAAGCTGTCGAAGAATGAGGTGCTGATGGTAAACATCGGCTCGCTGTCGACGGGAGGCCGTGTTAGTGCAGTGAAAGCAGATTTGGCCAAGATCGTGCTCACTAACCCTGTGTGCACAGAGGTGGGGGAGAAGATCGCCTTGAGTCGCAGAGTGGAGAAACATTGGCGGTGAGCAAAATTGAATTCAAGACCTGTTGTTTTGTGGAATAATGTGCATCAGTGAATCATGCACAATGAGACCAAGAACTTGTTTTGAAGTAAATGAGTAGGGTCAATTTGATGTCGGCTGTGACTTCCAAACTTTATATATTTTTCAAATTTCATTATTGCAGTTTGAACAGTCATTGACACCTCTCTTCCTCTAGTTTGATCGGATGGGGGCAGATCAGGAGAGGGGTAACCATCACACCCACAGTTGATGACGATTGAGGAGTGACCCATTCTGTCAATGGCTCGCACCGTCTCTCTGCCGGACATAATTATTAAACCATTTCACACACTCTTGTGCACAGGTCAGCGCAAAGTGAAGGGAAAGGCTCTTTTTGAGTGGAATGCACTGGCCCTGTATTTTAAGATGTTCACCATCCTCAGTGGAAGGATTGGTGTCATTTATATGAGAATTGCAATGAAAACATTATTCCTTGGCTTGACAAAGAAATTGTCAACATCTTTCAGTGATGACAAATAAAAACCTTTTGGATCAAACCATTTGTGTGCTCTAATTTCTGAAAATTTTACTTCATTTCAACCACAACAAGACTTTCCTATTAAAACCTAATTTCAAGAACAATATTTGCAAAGTTAAGATGTTATTTTGACAGCAAAGCTTGATAGAAAGCATAATCCTTTTAAAAAACAAACAGATCAAGCAGTTTTGTGGTAAACATGCAGGTTCTTAATAGTGTCCAAAGGCATTTGATGGTGTGCAGTGACATTATTTTTTATATCCTTTATTCAATTTAAATATCCTGAACAAATATTGCTTTATTAAAAGCATGATTAAGGTTATCTAGAATAATGTAATAAGAGGTTTTTGAATGAGCAGCAGTTTTGTCTTAACAGTGGGAGCTTTAATGGGTGTATTAATAACCTCAGTACTGGTGTTAAAGGAAAATAGACTCAATATGATCATCTCTAGGCCACATAATTTAATTTACTCAATCTAATGAGTAATTTTAAAATATATATTTGAGAAAGTATTATAATATAAGTATTGGAATGAATAGTCATTATTGTTATTTCTATTTTCTGTATTTTTGAATATTATTATATATGTTTGCTTGGTTCTCGGTCTGTAAATAGTTCTTCTTTATAAAAGTATTTTGGCCTGTAACTAATGTTAGAACAAATTTATTTTATGTTCTAGCGAGTTAATTCCTTATAAGAAAATAATAAAAACGTAAAACCACCGGATCGCCGTACATACAGTAAACTGTATGAATGTGCTACCCAGCTAATATTTCCAACCAAAACAGTTTGTGTAATAATACGCCATAACGGTCATTTAAACCATTTTATAAGCATAAATCCATAACTGGCTAATATCCCGAGCTCGCTCATTCCGCATCATACGCATTTCACGCCGCCACAAATGAAACCCCATCAAAATACTCATTCACAACCGACTTCCAATGCGCTGAACAAAAACAAAATCATTCGTTTGAGTTTTAGTCAAAACCGCCTAGTTTTACATTCGCCGAGGCACAGAAAAAATACAGCATATGGGCCTGCCAAAAGAGCCGGACTGCGGCCACTTGTCTGAGACTCCTTCCGCATTTTCCTGCGGCTCCGAGGCAGTGACGTGCGGCTCTGAAGGCGGCGTAAGCGCCGGAGGAGCTGGAGGCTGCAGCGCCGCGGAGCGCATCAGACTCGGCCCCTCCCCTCCGCGCTCTGCGGCGGCCCGCCCTGCTCACACAAGAGCCCCGTCTGCGTTCTGCCCGAGTCTGGGGGTGGGAGAAGGAAACCCGTACGGCCTTGGAAACAAACAAAAAAATATAACAGGTAGGCCGCCGTGTTTAACAGAATCTGAACGTTTATATTTGTTAAATATGCATCTGATGGGATATTTTGGAGTGAATTGTGTATTTATCTGTTTGAGAGATTAACGCCGTTGTAATGGCGCGTAGGCCTTTGTTAGCACCGAGCCGCGGCCTTCAGAGGCCTAAAGTAGGCCGCGGAGACGACACTCCCAAGACCTGCAAGACTGATTCATAAGCAATTACACATTTATTTCATTTGTAGATGGATTACGCAAACAGTAATTGTGTTGTAGATCATTTTGACTGTCACTGTGCTGGCATTTAAGTATATATTTACAAGGTTTAATTAATTATTTTAATGTATTCAAAATGGCGATGTCGCTTAAAAGGGGGCGTGGCATGTGGGTTCTAACAGTGGGCGGGGCTCTGTTCGCTCAAGTCTCCGGGAGGGAACGCCCCTTCTTACTGTCAAACAGTACAGATGGGAATAGAAGGGTCAACACTAAATTACAGTATCAGATTATGGGATTCATGGGAGCCTATTTGGCTTACAGTTGCTGTACTAAAAGTATAATAAGGTCATTCCTATTGTGCAGTAAAATAAATATGCTTGTGTTTAAAATAGTTATACATAAATGTAGACTTTCAGGAATATGCACTGGTCAAGATCAGGTGATTAAAAATAATTAATAATTTGATAATTTACATGATAGCAAGTTAAAGTCCAGTGAGGAATTTTTTAAACAATTTTTATTTGAATATGATTGAATTGATTTCCATCTTTAAAAATGTGTTTATTATTTTATGCAATGTATCAAGAAAGACGTGATCATTATTTTCATGTTATGGCATATAACTGATAAATGGCGGTTACTGAAATTCTATAAAATTGTATCTAAATTAAAAATAAAACACTAATAGCAAAAATCTATTATTTTAAATTTATAATGCACAGTATATTTCATTTTTGAGATATGTTAAATATTACATTTAACAGTGTATTACATTTTATTCTAAATGATTAAATGATTTTCATCTTGAAAATTGTAGGCTATTTATTATTTTATACAATATATCAAGACTATGGATCAAATGTATTGCATAACAGGAATGACGATAATTGCTTTAGTGATGGAACTACACAAAAAATATCCATATTTGACCTGTTATTTTATTACTTTCTTTTGTGATGTTATGGTTATCTTTGTGCTGTCCTAGTGTATTATGTAATCCTATTGCAAAATAATTCTGATATAATATATAATTTAATGCTGATTTTTATGCTGTGAAATTCAGACTTTTTAGTCTTATGTTCTTGTTATGTTCTGATGGTTTTCTTTTGCGTTTCCCTTCAGGTCTTATATTATGCAGATAACCAGTGGAGACAATGGATGAAGATGTAACGGCTCTCTCTCTCCATTCCCATGAGCCCAAGATCATATTCCATGGGACAGGTAAAGCAAACAGTGACTATGATAAAGTCTCTGATTGTTGTTTTATGAGTATAAAGATATTTATATACGCAAATATGTGTGTTCTTCTCCAAGAAGAGGGTGAGGGAGAAGACGAGGTGGTGGTAGAACTGCAGGAGTCGGTTCTCGTGTCTGACGTGGAGGGTGAGAAGATTGCGGTGCACGGCCTCGCACATGAGGAGCTGGTCATCCAGGAAGCCATCGAGGATGTGGTGGCGGAGTATGTGCCATGCTCGGATGAAGACGAAGATCTGGGCACTATTGCGGTGGAGACCTGTGTGATGTCACCTGATGATGTGGCTCTGGAGGATGAAGGACTGCGGGTTGATGTGGTGACTGACGCTCAGGTACAGGAGGATCCTGACACCTGTGGAGACTACCTCATGATCTCTTGTGAGTCGCCTCAGCCAGTGAGAATAGAACATTTCTTGAAAAGGATCTGAATATTAATGACTCATTGTTCAGAGAGTTGCTTTTGCTGGCAACAGTAAGCAGCCTACAGTTAGGGTTCAGTCATATTTACCATTGTTCTGCAAAATTTCAACGGAAATCCATTAGATTGGGAATTTTTTTTTTGCAATGGGTTCAAGTTGATCATGCGAATTCTCCCATTGACCAACAGAAAGCTGCTTGGTTTGAAAGTGACATATATGTGAGCTGGGCTTAGCTACACTGTTAAAAGACAATGGATCTTTTTTGTTGAAATTTTGCCAATGTTACTGCACCTTTAGACTGTATTACGTGTTTCTTCTTATTATTTAGGATGCAAAATATATTGGTACCAATACCATATCAGTTATCGGCCATTATTTATTATTTTAAGTTATTGGTTGATATTGGATGTTCAATTGTTCATGGTTATTTGCTCCATTTTTACATTTAGATTACATTTGCCATCATCTAACTCTCACTGAAAGTTAATTTTTCAAAGTAATAATAATTTAATAAAACTGTTAAATGTAGTCTTTAGGAATGAATCTCCATTTTTCATACTGAATATTATAATATTGTGATGCCTAAATTTACTAGTTTCATTTAAAATTAATTGATTTAAATAAAGTAGTATGGAATTTTAATATGAAAATGTAACAATTGTCATAACAATTAAAACATCATACTGTACTTCATAACATGAAAATAATTATCAGCATTGGTGCAAATCTTATTATTATTAAAGTTAGTGATTCATTCAACACCAGTGTATTTAATCGTACTGCTGTTGCTGGCTTTTAAAGCTTCCACTTTGTGTCAAACAAGTGGTAAATAAATGTAACGCACAGTTTATTACTTTATTCTTTTCACCATTTGACAATACATGCAGGACGCAAGAATATCCCTGTTGCTTGTTTGTCACCATTTGCTTGTCTTGGGTTTATTTCAGTGGATGAGACTGGAAAGGTGGTTTCTGATGGGGATGCTAAAGTCACCATTGAGGGCACTTTAGAAGACGCAGAGGATGTGGACAAGGATGATGATGAGGGTCAAGAGGTCATCAAAGTGTACATTATCAAGGCTCACTCAGGGGAGGAGGACTTGGGTAAGTCAGTCTCCTGCATGTCATTATACTTCATTACAAACATTTGGTGTTTACACATTTATGATTCATTTACAGGAGGCACCGTTGACATAGAAGACGCAGAGCTTGATGTAGATGAAACTGTGGAGCTGGTGGATCACTCTGGAATGCCTATAAGACAGAAGATGGTGTACATGTCAATGGATGAAGCCAATCAAAGCCAGGATGACATCAGTGAGTCCTGTTACTGTCAGTTTGTTATGAAGGCATTTCCTCCAAGTGCCTCTGCTGATACTGTGTGTTCTTGATGTCTACAGATGTGGCTAAAATCACAGATGAGGTCTACATGGAAGTGGTGGTGGGTGGTGAGGACCCTGGAAATGCTCAGCGAACACTTGACAACGCATCACTCAGCAAAGACTTTATGCCTGTGGCCTGGGCAGCTGCTTACAGTAAGTCAAACACATACACGTCTTATTCAAAAGTTGCATTGTGCAATGTTTTCCACAAACAAAATTGATGGCTACCAATTTACTACATTAAAGGTGCTCTAAGCGATGTCACGTGTTTTTTAGGCCAAAACATTTTTTGTCACATACAGCAAACATCTCCTCACTATCCGCTAGCTGCCTGTCCCCTGAACACAAAAAAAAACTGGGCCAACCCGCTAGAGCTTAGATTGGGCCCAAAAAATCAAGCCTGACCCTACCCGAGCCCGTGCACGTTGTGTCCGAGCCAGGCCCGGCCTGACACATTAACTGTAATTATGAACCCGAGCCCGATTTAAACCCGCCCATTTTTTAATACGTGGGTCGTTATAACTGACGTTCTCAACTACTTTCTATGTTACTTTCTCCCGCCCGCAACTTTTATGTTTTGTTCCGCTCCCGCCCGCAAATAGACTTTTTCTCTGTACCTCCAAATACTTTCAAGTTAGCCTACGTGTCGCCACCATACACATCAGCATAAATGCTCCTGATAAATTATTTGTTATTAAAGCATTAACACACAAACCACTGTTAATTTAACATAAAAGCAAGCAGGCTACTGCGTGACTGAATGCGCGCAAAGTGCGCTCCCTTAATAATTCCTAAAAAAATGACATCAGTTCATCGCGATCTCACACATCTCTGTTATTATCAATGAAGCTCGCTGCACAATGAATCTTTCATAATATCTACACTGTTTGTTATAATTAGATGATTTGCCAGCATACAGAATTCATCACTGAACAAAAAGTCCGTTTTGAGCGGTGAGGGGAGTCTATCTTAAATGCTTCTGATTGGCCATTGCGTTCAAGAAATCAACACATATGTCTGTGATTGGCTACATCGCTCAACGCTGCAAACATGTTATAAATAGAAACTCTGGCCTGTAAATCGTTTCTATTTTGTTTTAGTTGTTCTTGTTGCTTTTCTGCAACAGATGAATAAAAATGTATTAGTTTTTATGTTTTATTCATAGATATTTCTAGTTTCCGAGAGTCCCACGAATCGTTTTATTCTCCCGCAACCCGCACATACAGAGTGAGTGCATTACCGCCCGCGCCCGCGCTCGCACTCGGCCGTCAAATCTAGTCCCGCGCTGCACTCTATTGCCTTGGGAGTGCACGTCTCTAGATCTCTAGATATAGTGGCGGGAAATATCGGCCCGACCCGGCCCGCGGTCAAGTTCGGGCTCGGGCTCGGGCTCGGGCAGAGAATCTAGGCTCTACAACCCGCACCACGAACCATAACAAACAGTGTTCCTGCCAATAACCGACAAGAAGGATTTGGGGGGTTAGTGCGCGTACACATGTGGAGGAGAGAAGCATGAAGAGGGAAGTTAGAATTATATTCTCTTTAAGTTTGATATGGGCGACACACGACCAAAGAGACGACATTCCGATGAACAAATTGCAAAGACGAGGGAAAAGGGTCAGGGTCCCGAATTTACATGGGAAAAGCCTGAGAACTCCGCCGGCAGAAGGGCTTCCAATCCAACATTCAGGTAGCACTGTTTTTGCTGGACAGGTGGGTAAATCCATTTTTTTGTTTTCTAAATGGACGTTCATGTTCGCGTAACCAACACAAGGGAGGGGGAGGGGACTGGATGAGGAGGAGGGAGTGTCTAGCTAGCCTCCGTTTTGTTAGACAATACTTCGAACGTCAACAAGAAGTGACGACACCCAACATCGCTTAGAGCACCTTTAATTCTGTACATTTAATTATAATAAAAAATATGCATTTATGTCACCTAACTCATTTGTACATTTCCTAATAAGGAAATTTTCTTACTTGGAGATGGACATATGCAGAACATTCATTTAATTTAACCAAGTTAACCGATAATCACAATTTAATAATTGAGCCTTTTATAATAAATACATTTGTCTTTAATTTATAGTACAAATGTGTTGGGGATATGTGTTTTGGTTCTAACCTTAGAAATGATGTAATGTGTGTCAGGTGGGGAGGAGAGTGAAAGCTGTGAGAACAGGAATGGAGCAGCCAGCGCTCTGCTGCACGTTGATGAGTCTGACGTGATCGAAAGACTCAGTCGTCAACGAAGCAAGAACAAGAGCAAAAGACGTTCAGAACTTCGTCACATTCAGACAGGTACATCTCTACTGCTTTTTTTATATTTTATTGAATTTAATCATATAATTTGATTCATTACAATTGTTAGGTACATTTCCACTCAAAAGTTTGGGGACATTAAGATATTTTTCTCACCACGGTGGAATTTATGGGATCAGTAAATAGAGTACTCTTGTGAAATATTATTCAAATTTAAAATAACTGTTTTCTAATTGAAAATTTTTAAAAAATATACTTTTTGTTCCCTGTGATGGCAAAGATGAATTTTCAGAATCATTACTCCAGTCTTCAGTGTCACATGATCCTTCAGAAATCAGTTGTGCTGCTTTATGTGTTTGTGGAAAACATGATAAATTTTTTCAGGATTCTCTAAAAAAAAAAATTGAAAGTTTATTTGAAGTTAATTTCTTTTAAACAATTGTACTGACCCCAAACTTGTGCTCTTCCTCATATATATATATATATATATATATATATATATATATATATATATAATATAATTAAATATAGCTCAAAATATATTTTTAAAGAACTTTTTTCTGCTAGAACACGTTAAATTAACCAAAAGTAAATAGAGATGAAATAGAGATGAGTGACAGTGACAGTAGAGATGAATAGACTAAAGTGACAGTAAATATGTTTATAAATGTTGCAAAAGATTTCATTTCAAATAAATGCTGTTCTTTCTAACTTTCTATTCATCAAAGAATCCTGATAAAAAATATGTCATGATTTTCACAGAAATATTAAGCAGCACAACTGTTTTGAACATTGATAAGAAATATTTCTTCAGCAGCAAATCAGTATTTTAGAATGATTTCTGAAGGATCATGTGACATTGAAGACTAATGATGTAATGATGCTGTAAATTCAGTTTTGCCATCACAGGAATAAAATGCATTTTAAATTATATGAAAATCTAAAACAGTTATTTAAAATAGTAATAATATTTCACAATATCAAAGTTTTTACTGAATTTTTATTCAAAAAAGTGCAGCCTTGGTGAGTAAAGGAGACTTGTTTCAAAAGCATTCAAACATCTTAACAACCCCAAACTTTTGAACAGTAGAGAACATTATATTCATTTTGGTTTCCTTTCTCAACTTCAGCAATCATCATTGGACCTTACGGCCAGCCTCTTACAGTGTACCCTTGTATGCTGTGTGGGAAGAAGTTCAAGTCGCGCGGTTTCCTCAAGCGCCACGCCAAGAATCACCATCAGGATGTCGTAAACCGAAAGAAATACCAGTGCACGGACTGCGATTTCACCACTAACAAAAAAGCCAATCTCCACAACCACATGGAGATCCACACCCTCAGCAGTAAAGCCCCATTTGAGTGTGAAGTGTGTGGAAAGGAGTTCCACCAGCAGGCGACGCTGTTCTCCCACCGTCTGCAGCACCACCACCGAGAATCCAAGCTTCAGATCTCACCACCCACCAACAAAATGCACATGTGCAAGTTCTGTGAATATGAGACGGCAGAACAAGGACTTCTCAACCGACACCTGCTCGCCGTCCACAGCAAGAATTTCCCTCATATTTGCGTAGAATGTGGGAAGGGCTTCCGGCATCCTTCGGAGCTGAAGAAACACATGAGGACCCACACCGGCGAGAAGCCCTACTCCTGTCTTTACTGCGACTACAAATCGGCCGACTCGTCTAACTTAAAGACGCACGTGAAGACCAAGCACAGCAAAGAGATGCCCTACAAGTGTGACCGCTGTTTCCAGACGTTCGCCGAACCCGACGAGCTGTTACAACACGGACTGACGCACGAGGAAGCCAAAACGCACCATTGCACCCACTGTGACCATAAAAGCTCCAATTCCAGTGACCTGAAGCGCCACATCATTTCAGTTCACACCAAAGACTATCCACATAAATGTGAGGTCTGTGGAAAAGGCTTCCACCGGCCATCCGAGCTCAAGAAGCACTCGGCCGCACATAAGGCGAAGAAGTTACACCAGTGTAGGCATTGCAATTTCAAAATCGCAGATCCGTTTGTTCTCAGCCGGCATATTTTGTCAGTGCACACCAAGGAACAGCAGGCTTTTCCTGACAAAAAGAGTCTTAAGAAGACATTTGGACTCGGTGCTCATGGGGGTAAGAAAATTTTGGGCGGCACCGGTTTGTCCAAGGGCCATCGGGAGCGGCGGGTATACCAGTGCCAGTATTGCGACTACAGCACAGGTGATGCGTCTGGCTTCAAAAGGCACGTGATCTCCATCCACACCAAAGACTATCCTCACCGCTGTGACTTCTGCTCGAAAGGCTTCCGCAGACCGTCGGAGAAGAATCAGCACATCATGCGGCATCATAAAGACCTAATGCCTACTATGTGACCTTTGCAACACCAATCAGAAAGCCATCAGGAAAAGGTCCGTTCTGATGTAGCTGTGGTCTTCAGGGCCAAAAGCTGACTGTTGGAAAGCCAGCTAGAGGCTATTTCAGAGAAATTAAAAATCCACCTACTAATGTGTCCGGTCACAAGCTACACTGCTGTAATGTTTTGAAAAGACGCATTACTCCAAAGTTTAGTCAATCTTTGTCGAGAGTCTAAAACCGTTGTTCTGACCAGCTTTAGATTAAATGCAAAAATAGATAAACTTGCATATTAAATCATCAAGGGTGGACATTAAGTTTTATGTTGGTGCGTCTGGTTATAAATTTGAATTATGACTCCTGTATCGCATGTTACACAAACCATGTTTGAATAGCATTGATGATTGTGGCGTGTATATGCACATGCGTTTACAAGTACGGAAGTGCTAATGCTTTATTGACCGGTTTCTTAGCTTCAGATAAGCAGAATGTCTAATTAAAATGAATTGGGAATACTCATCTTATGCCCTGGCTGCTAAAAAAATATAATTTGAGAGAAAATAGGCTGTTCAGATAGGCAGATAGGCTTTGGGGAAAAACTAACCCGATCCAAACCAAAATGCATCGTCAACATTGGTGCATTAATTTAAAAATTCCAGCTGATATTTAATAAAGAAAATGACTGGAGTGTAATGTAGAACAGGGTTTCTTGCTAATATTTACATGAAAAATTATATTGCAAATAGTTCTCAGCTCAAAAGGAGATCTTGAGATTTGATCAGTGTGCAGTCATCAAATCAGGCCGAATGGCTGATAATCTAAATTTGTTTTAATTTAGACGCTAGTATGTTTGTGTATTTCTTGAATGTTGCCGTTTGGCTTCTGGTCTGTTTGTTGTAAAACTCACCCTCAAATTATTATTATTATTATTAAGATGTTTAGGATAAATTTTATTTTTTACACAGATACTGAAAATGTATAATTTGGAATAAAGAGATTCTTAAAGATGTTATGTTATGTGTATAAGAAATATTTGTAAATACAGAAGTAATAAACAGTATTTTGTGTCCAAAATGTTTATTTGTTTCTTTATAAAATTGAGAATTTGAATGAATCACACCAACATTTGTCATTTGTAAACCAATTTAATCCAACAGCAGTAAACAAAACCACCAACAACAAAAAAATAAAAGCACTGTTCATAAAAAAATGTGTGGCATTAGTGACGAGACCAACATCAACAAATTTGCATGACAATAAAGAAACATGAGTTCCAACTGAAAAGTAAAATGCATCATTTGGATAAGGTAATGCTTTGCCATTCTGTCCCCCTGCTTGAGATGTCCTTTGAAAAGCTATGGAGTGCAAAATTGATTTGTCATCATGTGTGAACAACATAACTGTGTTTAAGGCACAAAGTGAAAAAGAACAAAACCGAGCAGACGAAAGCCAGCAAATTCAGATCTGTTTTCAGATTAAACGATCAGTCCAGCTGAAGTTGTCTTTGTCCTTATTTGGTTGATGATACCCTCAGGCATCTGAGCACTCTCCTGTAAAAGCAGTTGACAGTCAAATGTTAGTTTAAAAGATTCATGTATTATGTAGGCTATATATTATGTATTATAACTGAAAGGGACTTGATAATTGACTGTACCGTTTTGTGGCAGTATGGCAATGTTTTCCTCAAGGATGCCGGTGTCCAAAGAGAACTGCCTGAATTTCTCCTTTAAGTCATCAGTAATTTCTGCGGTACGAACTGTGATCATGACACATTTAGAGTTCGTTCAGCATATATTTGTGAAAAACATTTCATCTATATTGTGTAAAAAGCGAGCTCTTACTGTAAAGTTTGTTGAGAACCTCAGACACATCTCCCTTGGTCTTGATGGTGTGAACGAGCGCGTACTCGTCAAATTTGGCGTCAACCACGCGCATGTCATTGTCATTTTCCCAACCTGATCAAATCGAACACATTTAGTCCAAAGGAACAAAGTACGATGAGAAAAAACAATCTGACCATTCGATTAAAGCAAAATCAGGAAGACTTACGCTGGCTGTGGAAAACAAAACGTCCTGGAGTCTCGGTTTTCTTGGCGAGGTGCGACATCCTCCAGCAGGAACCGTCACTCCTAGAAACAAATGAAGCAATTATAGATATTATTTTGTAACAATGAGAACATTATCAAAACTACAATAAAGCTAACTTAAGCTTACTTCAGATTCGCGTAAGTGAGGTCAAGGTCTCCTTCCTCGGTGGCCACCAGCACGGCAGTTCCCATTTTCATGTCTGCCTTGTGACTGACAAACCATTTTGCATTTGTAGCAAAGCCAACGAGATACCACTTTCCTCCCATCTGTAGAGAATACAAAGAGTTTAGTCCAACTTAACCTGAGAACTTCCTCAAATCTTATTAAAAACTCTGAGATAATTTACCTTTTCCAGGTCGAAGTCAGTCATGGGCATGACTTCAGCGGAGGCGAACACCGCACAGAGCAGAACGCACAGCATCTTCAATGCGACAGTCATGGCTGTAGAAGTGTATGGTTCTCTCTCTCAATGCAGTTCAGAAGGAAAAGTTGGGCTGTGAGGAGGAAACGAATGGCAGCCCCTGTTTTATCCTCAGTGAGCCCCTCAAACCCTCCTTTCTTCAGTCCCTCCCAGTCCCACTCCCACTCCCAGCTCCAAAGGAGGAATGATAATTACAGTCGTTACACAACGTGCAACATCCACGTGCGGATTTTTCCAGGTATATGTGGGTGTTCGTGAGCACTTTTAATACTTTTTTGTCCCCCTCAGGCCCCGTTTGACCTTCAGAATGCATGCAAAACATTTTTAATGTTTTTGAAAGAAGTCTCTCACATGCACGCATGTATCTGATCAAAAATGTTGTGAAATATTATTACAAATTTAAAAAGCCTGTTTTTAATATATTTTATAAAATGTAATTTATTCCTGCATTTAAAAAAATTATATGATTGATAAGTTATGACAACATTTGTTTTTACATTGCTTTTAACTTATCAAAAAATGTTCACCTTTTTTACAAGTTATTCAAGATTCAACTATTTTTTTTAAATCAGTTAAGTTGCATTGACTTAAATATCCAAGTTGATCGAACTTAAAAAGGCAGCAACCTGTTTTGAACGTTAGATTGGAAATTATGTCTGAATTAAGACTAAATAAAAGTGATTGTTATAAAATGCAAAGCAAAATATCAAAAATGCATTGTATCCATTTGCTCTTTGATTTTCATGTGTGTCAAGTATTATATGACAGGTGCTGCAGAAGCAACTCATTTTGAGTTGAAACGAATTCATTTCTTTTCCATAAGAAAATGATTTCCTCAGGATACTTTTTGGAATGTTGGACGTGCAACATGTTTACCCCTTGTGTTGTGTAACTCCGAAAAGTGTGGGCAGGCAGAGTTTCGTTTTGAGAGTTACATCACAAACCACACTAACAAAATTCCTTTGTCTTGTTTTATAAGAACTTTTTTGTTACATCAAGAATGGCTTAGGAAAATCACCACTTTCAATGCTTATTACCAAGGATGTAACCTAATATTATGGATTAGGATGATGCACCTTGTTGGTCCTGCTTATTATAGTGATTATGTTGAATGCTATTGTTCATGATCAAACTATAAAATATCATTTTTAAAACACACACCTTGAAATTACATAATAACTTTATTGTTGTAATTCGCACAGAGCTCACAATCAACAATACTGGCCAGTCAGTCTTAGGTCATATCTGGTGGAGAAGAAATGATAGAGTTGTTAGGAAAAAATAGAGATTATACAAATTTATGCAGTTTTTTTTTTTTTTTTTTTTTTTAGTTACAAAACCGAATTGAGGTTATGCAAGTTTAATAGCAACACATGCCTCTAAAACAGAAAACGTGATTTTAACAAGCAGGAGATGCACAAATGCCTGGATTGGCTCTTTTTGTAGGATGTAAATTTTCCTTCAGCCAATCAGTAAATGTTGCCTGACTCCAAGCAACAGCACTACAGAGTAGGCTATAGATTACAATAAATTCTTTGACGGCACTGAGAAGTTAAGAAATCTGATTCGTTTAGCGAATCGATTCGTTTGAATCAATTCGCAGAACTTTTCGCGCAGGGTTTTATGTGTTATTGTAACCTTATACGTAGTGAAATATTCAGTTAAACAGTTTATTACTCTGTATTCAAATACTTTGTATATTGTGTCAATGATGTTAATTATTGTAGATTTTGTATAGCTAGGCTACGCTTTGCGAATCGGTAGCCTACGTTTGAATCATTAAAAAAAAGAACCGTTACAAAATAACGTTTCGTTCGCGAATACGACATCAGAAAGCAGTTCTATTTATATTAGAATGTAACAATTATTTGGTTACTTCACAATATATGCCAACGTATCGTTCTGTAAATGTAGCCTTCATAATGAAATGTCATTTATTAAAAACAAACAATAGATCTTACCCAGGACCTTCTCTGTGGACTCGCAGAACCCTGGAAAAGAGTCTAGAATCAAAAAGAGTGTTTGGCTATTAACTATTTTATAGGCTATTTGTCCATTGTCTCACCGTAGTCTGGATACTGGAAAATGACGTCCAATCCCAAATTGAATGTCTTTGCACGATCCTCAAATTTATCCACGATATTATCAGGAACTTCACTCGACCGTCCTTTCAAAATAAACGAATATTTTATTGAAACAATGCATTTTTCCACAATAGCTAAGGCTACTCCACAATATGTTTTACAAATGACCATTTGTAAAACACATGGGCTTTTTAAGGTAACCCTAGATAACCCTAATGGAAACACTACAAACATGCCATCATGACATGGGGTGTGAGAAGTTTAAAATAGACACTAGAACCCCTACCATATAGTTTCATGGTCATTTTCCCTGCTCTCTTCAAAACCAACATAGCATATGAGCTGTAGTCCGTCTCAAGCACCATTATGTCCATATTCTCAGTAGGTCTTTTACCTGAATAAGAGGATGATAAAAAGATGTTGACACTTAACATTTTATATAAAAAATTAAACCAAGTGGCATTTATTTTTTAGGGTTTAAATTATGAACACTAAATAGGCTACTGTTTGAAAAGAAGACAGCAATTCGGAAAGGGGGGGGGGGGGGGTTGTCAAGAGAGAAATGCTGGTAACACTTTGTTACAGTGTCCTTGATATGGGCTACACATGTACTTATACACATACAGTAATAACAGTAAACTGTGCATAAGCAACTGACATTAAACAAAACCCTAACCATAACCTCAATATCACTAACCAAAATGTTATAATGGGTTAAACATATAGGTCTACTGTCAAAAGACCTTTATGAAAGTATTATACTTCAACATTGCCGATTGTCTGAGCTTTTTCCCAAACATGCCAGATGTAAGCAGTCCAGGTCAATGAAAATTTCACAACTAGAAAAACCCATCGGTTAGATAGTGGTATTAACGACAGGCTTTGAACTCTGGTCTGGTGGTCAGTGGAGTTCAGTCTGCACCAGATACCTACCTTTGAGAAAGAGCTGGCCCGGGGTCTTTGTTTTCATGTAGTCCTGCTTGATTTCCCAGCACTCAAAATTGCTAACAAAGGGCGAAAAGCACAATGGATGAATATATATAAATTATCATTTAAAAATGATTTAATTGATGTAATTTATTATAAATAATGTATGTATGTATGTATATAATAAATTATATATAAATATAATTTATTATTACATATGTATTTATATTTATGTTTTTGTACGTTTAATTTGAATGATTGAATATTTTAGACATGTCTTAGCAATTTAAATAAGAGACACTAATTATTTTGAGAAAGCAAGTTGTCTCTTGACTATGCTTTTGCTTAATTACATCAGCTGTATTTATACGACAGTGTATAAGGCTGGTGCCGAGCTGCCAAGGACTCAGAGAGGGCTATTCTCTGAGAAAACAAAGCACTTATCTGGAAATTAACATTTGAACTCTCTCTTGCAAAATTAGCATCTTCATCCGAGGAGCAATCACACTCACACCTGTTTGATCTCAATTTCATTCTCTCTTCTCCATGCTGAGATCAACTGAAAACTCATCCCCACAGAAGTAAACCAAAAGATAATAAAGGTTTTAGGAGTTTAGAGATAGCCTATTGCTTACTGTGGAGGGTGTGTCCTGCAGGGTCTTTGATGCAAATTACCTTCTGTCCCCAATAAGGTGTAAACTCTAATTTACCTGACTAATATTAAATAATTATATCTGATTTTATTCTGATCATCTGTGGAATGATTGACTCTAGTAGATTGTTGAATCCATGTTTTGTTTCCACAAATCTGTCTTCAGGGTTAAATACACAGAGCTGGGGTTTAGATGGAGCATGGGGAACATCAGGCGATATTCTAGATTTCTGACTAACTGCTTGACCTTAGGTTGTTATACGGTTGCATTTACTATATGGGACTAGACAAAAATACTATTGAAATAGCAAGCATGGGGCGGCATTACTTAATAGTAGCCATAACCTCTGATTATTGTTGTTATAAGTTGTTATAGGCCCATAGGCGACTTTAGGGGACTAAACAGAACTACTATTTAAAGGGATAGTTCACCCAGAAATTTAATTTCTGTCATTAATTACTGTCATTGTCATCAACCTGTAAGCCCTTTGTTCATCTTCGGAACACAAATTAAGATATTTTTTTATGAAATCTACTAAGGGGGAACTAACCCTTTAAATAATAGCAAGCATAGGCGGCCTATTAAATAGGTCTATAGTCATAACTACTGACTAATGATTAGACTGGCGACTCGAGTTTGTGTTTGAGGATGTGCATTTTTTTTTTTTTTTTTGAGAAACAAAAAAACTTGATCTTGTTAAGTCTCATAACCAAGATGTAATTAAGGGCCAACTGAGAGCAAATCAAACTGATTATACTAACTGATTATAAGTGAACTACGATCAGCTGGGAGTACTTGAATTCAGTAAATTGCTCCCCCTTGTGACTTAAGGAGTACTTACAGTTTTCTCACAGTGCTGACAGACACCTTGGCACCAGTTATAGTCCAAGTTACAGTCGTGCTCTCCACTTTGAAGCCGCTCTCCAGAAGATTCCTACACCGTGATGCTACACTAAGCAGGTACCACTTCCCACTCATCTAGAGAGAGGGATTCTTTTCTTCAATCTTATATATCAGATAGTGTATATTTCAGTAATAAACGGTGCATAATGCATTAATGAAGAAACATATCTGCAGTCTGTTGAAACAACATTGGGCAAGTTTAATGGCCTAGCAATGTGAATAATGTTCAAATGATGCGCTTTTATTCAGTTTGCCAAAACGAAATAACTTAAATGCTATGATGACATGTTGAAATATACCTGATCAATGTTGATGTTTTGACCTGGAGCTAGTCTTTCAATAGCTTTTTCTCCCTCGGTTTTCTTTGGCTTTGGTGGTGTTGGTTTAAAACGTGCTCTTCGTGCCTCGACAGGCTCCCAGAAACCGAGCCACACGAGCACAAAGAACAGATGGAGCCAGAAGCGAATCATGAAATCAGCTGTTTTTTTTATCTATTGCTTTACTAAAACCCGTTATACCAATCCTCCCCTACAGCTCTGTTAGAAGTTTGCTAGTAGCCTAAGAGTCAGTCAACTGTCCAGTGTTGCTACACAGATTAGGATGATGACCCTCTCATCAGGTTTATCATTAACCACTCGACAAACCCACACAAATACACATACTGTCGATTTCTAACAATGTTCACTTTAATACAACCAAACATGTAATTTACAAACTGTTTGTCATACACTGTAAAAAAAAAAAAAAAAAGAATAAAAAAAATTGCCGCCCCCTTTTGCATCCTTATGGACATTTTTGTCCTTTTCAGTTTTTGTTTTTTTTTATCACTTTGCCTGTGTTAATGCTAACTGCATAAAATTTGGCACAGGTGTGTATTTTTATTGTAATTTTACTATTTCACCGCCATTTTCTTAAAAAAATATTTTTTTGCACTAGGTACACAAAATACTCCCACTCAGTGCCTTTTGGACAAAAATGTCCCCATTGAAACCCATTTAAACTGCCATTTTTAATCCCAGTGCCATTTAACTATAAAACGATGCAATCTTTGTTAAGAGGCTTTCATTCTGTTGGCAAGGCTTCAAATTTTAAATTTTTACTATTTTTTACCAGATGGTGCCATTTTTCCAGGTTTGGTCTATAAAACAAATATCACTTTATTCCGGTTTTCTGCTTCGGCATATTATAGAGCCAATTGGATAAATTGTGCAACGATAATTGTGTGGGTGTGTTGGTATGGATGTCTGAGTGTGGTTTGTATGCGTGTAATAAAAAAATTTGTGTGTGTGTCTGTTTGTGTGCTTGTAAAATTTGAGAGAGAAAAACTCAATTGCAAATCTAAAATCCAATCACTGTGTACACCAGAGGAGGTTTGCTGGCACCCAATGGGGAAAATCTGTTACTGCACCCAAACAAAATCTTACCGAAAGCTCATTTTTTGAGATATCAACCTCAAATTTGAAACACAACTTATTTAGATTTATGGCTTTGAATTTATATCAGTTTTAGAGTTCAACATGTTTCATAAAATATATATTTTATATAAAATAAGGATAATAATGTTCATAAATAATTTTCATAAACTTAAACCTCTATACAAAATGTTTGGTTTCACTTTTTTCACTTGTTTAACTTCAGCAATAATCTGCCAAGGGTCCTCTTTAAAATGAGACCAAACTTAAGTCTTTGCTCCCAAGCCTAACATTTTTATGACCGTTTTTTGACATGGACATTTTTGTCCACTTTGTAGCTATGTGTAACTTTTTTTTGTTTGTTAATGCTAACTGGATGAATTTTGGCACAGGTGTGTATTTTTATTGTAATTTTACTATTACACTTCCATTTCCTTTGAAAAATCTTTTTTGCACTAGGTCCAAAAAATACTTCCCTCTCAGCGCCTTTTGGACAAAAATGTCCCCATTGAAACCCATTAAAACTGCAATTTTTAATCCCAGTGCCATTTAACTATAAAATTATGCAATATTTGTTAAGAGGCTTTCATTCTGTTGGCAAGGCTTCAAAATTTACATTTTTACAATTTTTTATCAGATGGTGCCATTTTTTCCAGGTTTGGCCTATAAAACAAATATCGCTTTATTCCTGTTTTCTGCTTCGGCATATTATAGAGCCAATTCGATAAATTATGCAACGATATTTGTGTGGGTGTGTTGGTATGGATGTCAGAGTGTGGTTAGTATGTGTGTTATAAAAAAATATGTGTGTGTGTGCATGTGTGTGTTTGTAATATTGAGAGAGAAAAACTGAACTGCAAATAACAAATGCAATCACTGTGTACACCAGAGGAGGTTTGCTGGCACCCAATGGGGAAAATCTGTTACTGCGCCCAAACAAATTCTTACCGAAAGCTCATTTTTTGAGATATCAACCTCAAATTTGGAACACAACTTATTTAGATTTATGGCTTTGATTTTCTTGTCGTTTTAGAGTTCAACTTGATTTATAAAATATATGTTTTATGTAAAATATTTTTCATAAATAATTTTCATAAACTTATACCTATATAACTTTTTTTTGGAATTACTTATTATTATTTTTTTACTTCAGCAATAATCTGCCAAGGGTCTTCTTTAAAATGATACCAAACTTAAGTCTGTGCTCCCAAGCTTCACATTTTTATGACAGTTTTTTGACATGGACATTTTTGTCCTCTGTGTAACTATGTGTAACTTTTTTTAATTGATGCACAAGGGTTAAGTAATCAACTTCAATGTTTAAGTCATTTACATTAAACTGACTTAAAAAATAGATGATTCTTGTATAACTCATAAGTTGACATTTGTTTTGATGAGTTAAAGCAATGTAAAAACACACGTTGTCAACTTATTGATCATATAATATTTTACAGTGTGCACTCTGAAAAAGAAAGTTTCTTTTTGCATCAATGGAACCTTTTACATCCATGGAACCTTTGGAACATTTATTTTTAACAGTGTTAAGCATGTGCATTTTCAGATTTTAATGTACCGGCAAAAGTACAAGATATCAAAATGCAACATAACAGTGGACAGGAAAATAATGACACCTTTTTGAGGTGAGAGATATGGGATGTTTAATCAACCACTTTCAATTCTTTCTTTTTCTTTTTTCCAAAATAAACATTGTAAACTGTAACTCATATCATACTACAATGAAGATTTGTTATTCAAATGCTAGGCTATTTGTTTTCTTTATTTTCAGTGTATAACTGTAAAATCCTTTCCAGTGATATAACTGTCTCTGCATTATTTTTCTCTGGGCTTAAAGTTTAGGGCTACGCTGTTGATGCAGAATCTCTGGCCAGTCGGATCTGGACCATCATCAAAGACATGTCCAAGGTGGCCATCACACTATAAAACAAAATGACATGTTACAATGGTATCTGGGAACCTAAAATAAAGAGTGGAATTTTTACTTGTTACATTGTGTGTTATCATTGCCAATAAAATAACCCAACTGGCTGACAATTTTGTCCTGCACACACATGTTTGCAGATAACCTCTGTTCCTGTGCTACCAAGCGAGTTGTCAGGGCGACGGACAATGTTGGCATGACTCTCGTCTTTTTCCCATGTCCCGTGAGCCTCAGAGAAGGACGGCCACCCAGTTCCTGCATCATATTTTGCTTCTGAGCTATTGGAGCCAGAGGCAGAATTGTATTTATCTTTGCAACTTATGCAAAACATATATTTATATATATATATATTGATATATATATTGATATATATATTGATATATATATTGATATATTTATTATATATCCTATATAATTAAAATATTTATTTATGTTCATTTTATATTTGATCATTTAATTTTTTTGTTATAATTGTAAATACTGTCAATAAAGTATCAGAGTGTCTTAAAGTAGAATTACACAATTTTAATTGTATTTTTTTATTCTTACCTAAAAAGAGGGGAGTCACAGCAAACACAGTGGTACATACCCACCTCATTGTGTTTCAGGTAGATGCCACTGAATGGCTAGAAAATAAAAGTGATTTACTTTCATAAAGAAATATGGAAAGAAAGTATTCATGCAATTTTGTGCATATGCATACACATGCATCTTGCATAATGTTCTGTAAACATTATTATTGCTTTAACTTACCACTTCTGTGCCTTTTTCTCTCGTAACAACATACTGTTCTGGGGTCAGCTTCCTCTGCCAATCTGTGGACTGGTCATAACGTGTCAATGACTGCAAACCTGTGCAAACAGTCATAAAATCAGTACATTTTTGTCCCCATCACATATGTAGGCTACACTGGATTACAAATGAAACCCACAATTTGTAAAGATTTGTATAAAAAATAAAAGCAGTTTATTAAGAAGTAATCCATGTGTTTATTTCTTTTTACATTTCCCTATAATGAGAGTGTTTTAAATGTCATCTTGGGAATATTGTTTTAATTCGTAACAATTTTTCAGGTTTACAGGTTTCACATTCCATCATGTTGGTCTTCTGTAGTATCCCTTTAACAAAAGTCTGGTCTTAAATGACATCATTCTCTAGGAAGTGACATTTCTGGTGAGAAAACAACACCATTATTTACAACACTGATTGTGATAGTATTGGATTTGTGGTATTAGCTGGTTTGTCTCAAATACCAATTTAAAACAAAAGAAATCCGATATATGATCATATCTAAGAAATATATAAAATATATACATTTATTATAGGCTATCTAAAAATTTCTTTAATATAGCTAATATTATTTACTTATAAAATTAAGATCATTATCAGTTAACAGCTGCTATTTTGTATTTTAATTGCATTTCTATTAACAACACAGGTTGATTTTATTATTTTATTTTTGAAAGATCATGCATCACACAATCTGTTTGTTTTGCAGGCCTTTCTCAAAGCCAACACTGCATTTGAGTAATCAGGTCACGCATGCATGTTCTGAACTACATGACTAGAATAACTGCACTTTGCACCGACTCACAAGATAACTAAATGCAATTGCAAACACATTTAAGTACACAAAATATAATACAATTACAATTGAAAGAATATCTTGAGGTATAATGTAGTTCGAAATAAAACCCTACCCGTTGACGTAGAAATAATCCGAATCCCTACAAATATCCTTTTTTGAGGTAAAATTGATTTGGCAGTCGCTCCGCTGGAAACGATAGAGGAGACACGAACTAGAAAACGTGACATTTTTCTCGACATATTATTTCATGCAGTGAGTTTCTCCACTAGTTAACATGGGCTACTCAATAGACTGAAAAGAAGCTGAATTGAGCTCAGTTGTCTTCTCTTCATTCCCCCCCTCACAGCTCGACCACCGGAAAACGGTCACAACTCACACACTTTATGGGTCACGGTCGACTGGCTGAAACTGATCAAACTTTGCACCCTTTGTCACTACTAACCGCATCATGCATGTCGAAGTTTTTACAAATTAGATTTTGGAGTTCCTTGTTTTCTGTCTTATCGGAATGTTTTCGCTCTTATCATCATAGGATATTGAGACTTTGACCTTCATAAGGGAGAGAAACGTAAACTTCCTCAACTATATTATAATCAGAGATAATTCAATGGAACGGAGATTTGACCAGAGTACACATTAGTTTTGATAATACTTTATTGGGATTTAATTCACTTCAACAGATTATAATAATTAAAATATGGCTTAAAAATATGCCTTAACCACTTTGCCACCCGCCTCATTGTTTCTCAAGACACCATAGCTTATATATGGCTATTAAATGGTCTGATATGCTAGAGCTCCTGGTGAGTTGCTTTTCATGAGGTTTCCAGGTTGGTGCATGAGATCTATAATATAGCTTTCAGGCTGAGAGTATCCATGACGTTTCTTTGGACCAGTGATGAGGATTTCGTTCCAGGCACGGTTGTATTCTCCTCTAATGAGACTGCAGCTCAGCCCAATTCGGTCTGCAAGAACCTAAAAAGTATTGCAATTAATCTCTTACACAGAAATGGGCTGCAATTAAGTTCATAACCACCACAGACATTTATGGGGACACATCCCAACAAATATTCACAAAATATTTTACAATCCTGAAGATGTGTTTTGGTTAAAACAAAGTCACTGTCAGGTCAGTTTTATACACAGTCAAGCAAAGAGAGGGTCCTGTCAATAGCCCAAAGAATCTCTGGAGCATAAATTACCTTGAAAAGCAACGCTCTATGAAAGTAGATGCCCTTTTTTATCTTTCCAATGAGAATGATGTTTGAACAGGCTTCAAACTTCAGCTCACTAATGTGAAGTTCCCACAGGAAGTCATGCAGCTTCTCTGGCTCAACCTGTCCGCCCATTGCCTCACACACTAACCTGTGAGAAATGATCACTTGTCACATTTCAGCCATGTGGATGTTGAATATGGGATGACATTGACAATGAAAAAAAAAAACTCACATGGCCAAAGCCGTATACATTTTGACCTCATCCTGAAGTGGCGAGATGGATTCGGCAGCCTCCTTGAGAAGGTTATGAAATGCAGCGTCATACGGCAAGCTCCATGCTTCATCTACCACCGTCTGCTGTGACTTACTCTCATCCTCATCCTTCTTTTTCTCATCCTCTTTGTGACCCTTTCCCTTCATTTTACTTTAGAAAGACAGATGAGAGTGAGAAACATGGTTTACAGGAAACCCATCTATAAGTATACACAACACACACACCTTGGTGTTTTGCTGCTCCTTGTGCTGCTCATAACAGATGAGGACATAGTTTCTGTTGGACTGTCTGGCTTACGATCATCTGGTCCCTTGGTAATAAATCTGATAGAAGAGAAAGAAAGAATGAGCATTTTTAAACCTTGACATCCACTAAGCAAAAACAGCAAACTACTTCGCAACATTTCCTAGAGCTGTGGATCAAATGACCTATGTGCTCACTTGGCAACCAACTAATTTGAATGGTAGAACCGAATCCACAAACACAAAAACAAAAATTTAAAGCAGTCAAGTCAAGTTCTGTTCACAATTTAGAATCATTAAATGTAATTAACTTAAATTGAGCATAAATTGTGATGTGCCTCAGTGGCAAAATGTCCATTTCTCCAGTGGGAGCTCTAGGCCAGATTCCAGAGCCAATGCGTGCAAAAGAATTTTCCCCGGGGAGAAATTCATCTATCTACATCTATTTGTTGTGCAACAGAGGTATTTAATATTCAAGTGTGCTGCTGTAGAACTAATGGCGTGGAAGAGGACAGGCTCTGAAAGTCTTTATTCTCCACAAAGAGCTTGTTTTGTCACTAAAGTGAGATTGCAGAAGTGAAAAGAGATCTAAATACTAATGAAAATAGACTAAGTGTGCCCCCAAAATGACTATGAATACACTGAATCAGTAAAGAAAACTGCTATTTGTGGAGCTGTTTCATACAATGTTTGACGTTGGAGGAAGTTTCATGTGACAGTAATTTAAAACAGTAGGTTTGGATTTCATAAGCATAACCCTTGGCCTTAACATACTGATCCGGGGGCTTCCCATTAACCGCAATAATGGCTCGATGTTGGTTGACCACTTGTTTTGATAGATCCTCTAAGGTAGGAACCTGATGACCCATTCTTATCTGCAGAAGGAGGAAGAGAAAGCAAGAGAAAAGAGAAAGAGTTATTGATTTGTGCAACCTCTACGATTGAGGGTTTCTTTTTCTCTTGAAAAACAGTCACATTTGGACCTGTCCAGGGTCGTAGAAGCCATCAGTGGTTATATCGCAGGCTGACAGGTGTCCTGTCAGACTATACTTCATCGATAGACTGCTGTCCAGAAGCTTCTGTAGTGCCAGCTCACTAAATTTGTTGTTACGGTGTGGTGACAGGTTGATTTCCTGGAGTATCTCTAGAGCTCTGTAAGATTGATGACAACAAAACCAAATGACAGAACATTCAATGAAGTTACCCTTCAACAGCCAAAAATATCTTAAAAAAATGAATTTCTCAAAACCTGTCAGAAACATGTCCAACAGGTCATATTTCACCCCCGAATCAAAAGAAATCAAGAATGTTTTGGCACCATCAATATTTTATTAGTAGTAGTATTATATTTATGATATTATTTTTATGAAAATAATAATGTAATGTAATGATAAAAAGTGTGAGAAAAAATTATATTATTTAAATTATTATTTAAACTATTTTTGTATGATGGCGGTATTTGTTGTTCTTCCATTTATTTATTCAAATGTACTTAATGTAAAATTACTGTGATTACAATATAATGAAAATGGCTACTACTGAGAATAATGTGAATTATGTCAAATGTCCAGATACATTACAGGAATAAGACGTTTAAATAATTAAATTTTTTTACTGTCATGAAAAATAATCACAAATGCAAAATCTGTTCCTAAAGTAGGCTTCACTTTCTTCCAGAATTCTGATATTTGGGATTTACTGCCATCTACTGCTTTTGCTTTAACAGTTCATTCTAATGTTGTGTGTGTGTGTGTGTGTGTGTTCTTTTTAAATCGAAGTCTGATAACACCTATTTGAGTATAATATATATAGAAATGTTGAACTTGAAACATTTAGTGTATTAAAGCATAACAAATGCTTACCCAGCATTGCACAAGTCTAGGGCTGTTAATTCATCGTTTGCACACACACTAATTGCCCAGCAAGCATTTCTCCGAATTTCAGCATGGATCGATTTAAGCAGTTGAGCTAAAGGTGACAGGCCTCCAACATTTTTCAGCTGCATGTAAAGTAAAACAGAAAAACAATCACCAGAAAACGCACATAATGCAATGTAGAACAGTGTCCATTTACGTCGTTCACACCCCTGACCCAGAAAAAAAAGTTAGTTTTTTTTATAAACGGTGGCGATTGTGTAGACCTTTGAAATTGAGGCTTTTGTGCAGTGCACTGCTACCTCTAGCCTGGCCTCAGCATCACAGGCCAGTGAAGCCACAGCCTGCATTGCACTGATGAGTGTGTCGTTGTCAGTCGAGTGTAGCAGCTCCACCAATGCTGGCATAGCTTCATGGGCCAGAATGCTTCTGCGCAGCTCCTCCTGCGATGCCATGTTTGTCAAGACTGATGCCGCATACACAGCTGCTCCCATGCAGCTGTCTCGCAGCTGTTGCACCAAGAGCTTGTCACCCCCTGCATCATATATAGCACTGAAAAGGGAAAAAGAAAGGTACATTACTGTAGAGTTGTGCAATCTACTTATTGACTATAGAATCTTGTTGCACTTCAAGACTGACTCACTAAGCATTGAGATTGTTGCTGTTGGTCAGGCTGGACAGGGCCTCTGCGGCGGCCATTCTCAACTCACTTGCTTCACTGTTCAGCAGCTGCACGATGGGCCCGATCGCATCTGAAACGCACAGACACATCAGCTCTTCAATGACACAAAAGGACAAGATGATAAATTGAACAAAACTAAAGCCAGATTGAATTAAAAAGGGAAATAAGTCTGGGGTCTACTCTTGATGTAAATCAGATTACCCAGGCATCTGAAGGTCTCCTTGCTGGAAAGGTTTTTGCTCACTGCTGCCACAGCCTGGCAAACAGCAGTACGTACACTCTCATTCTCCTGCATGAGAAGGTCAGTGAGGGCTTTTTCTACATTTCGGTCATGCAGAATTTTTCTGTTCTCAACTTTATGGAGAGAAAAAAAAAGACATTTTTACACAATTAAATAAAAATAAAAAAAGCTGCTCTGTCTTTTGCTTTATACTAGTTTCTACTACTATACTCTGTCAGACAAAATGAGCAAAACTTAAGCTACACCTATATGTTCCCTTAGGGTACTAATATGTACCCTTTAAATCGTCTTAAGGTACTACTTTGTACCTGTAAATGGGCCAGTGACAAATAAGGTTTTCAACTGATAAAAAATTTAAATAGGTTAAAACTGCACATCAAAGTAGTTATTATCTTTATGGGGATGTTTTTTACTTATTATTAACATCTCCATTTTAAACAATGTATTTAAAGCGGTTTAACTGAGAAATATGTGACGACACCAGTCAAAATGTCATACGGGATAATGTTAATGCATTTTCTAAATATTATGATAATACAACTTTTCAAATAAAAAATACTTAATAAATATGTAAAGTGATGCAGTAAACAATATTTAAAGCTCAGAAAAAAAATCTGCACAACTATTTTTTTCTCATTATATTGTGATTTCTTTAAACGTGACCCTACTTGTTCAAGTTCTTTACACACATTTTAACACTGCAATGTGATTTAAAATGCAAAATGTCTGAAAAAGTTTTATAGGACTTGATATCATGTTATTATTGTTTCCTCAACTCCATTAAGTGAAATTATGCATTTCAATGGGAAAAAACAGCGTTATCCCGCCTGACTTAAATTGTTACCCGGTATGACACCATATGAGTTAACACATGAATTGTCATTTTTACAACACTTACACATAATAATGTTCATAAATAATTAATGTTATGCAATGTTTTTCCAAGGAAATTAATTAGGCTCCACTTTAAAGAAATAGAGATGTGGTTTTCAGTGTGTAAACTGTTACACACAAACTCAGTGTGGTTTCTTCCCAGATTTGGCAAGTAAATACATTTAAACCATTTTTTTTTCATGTTTATGAATATCAAAGCAGCACAACTTTTCAACATTAGGTTTAATTTATTACTGAAAAGTACCTTGAACCATTTTACTGATCATAGTCACACTACATCAACATTCATAAATAATGTAAAGGGTTAAAGTAGGCGACCTTCACTGATTTCACTGAACAAATTTACAAAAGCATCTAATTGAACAATATATTTATAAAGAAAAATCGTATTAATGGGTTGAACACTGAATCACTAAATTTCATTAAATGAACGCTAAATGTTATTTTAGACAATGTCTATAGTAAATGTAATGTAACTGTAATTGAATATTCTTATGAATTTTATAATTTGCTAATATTCAACTAAACAATGTTAATGATATGTTAATATCACAATTTGAATGGAAATTATGCAAATTAAAGCTGAAAACTGTATAAGAATATATTGTCAAACACGTCATCCAAGATAACGGATGACATTATGGGCTAACAACTGTTATCCTATATGACAAAATTGTTATCCAGTATGACAAAATTGTTATCCGGTATGACAAAATTGTTATCCGGTATGACAAAACTCAGATTAAATCTTAATCAGGCAGTGTTTTTGGCTACCTATAGAAATCTGCAACCTTTACCTTCAACTTCCAAATATGTAAATTCATCCTAAATAAACATATTGACATAAAATCCACATTATATATGTTATTTTAGCGTTATCCCATATGACACAGGATTTTACTACGTAGTGTGCTAGTGAGGAAAAAGGGTAAGTTAAACACATTTTATGAAAGACATAAAAGACTTTCCCCATTGTTTGGGGGTCCTTTAGGGTTTTCCTGATTGTGTAACATGCTGTCTCACATCGTGTCAAAATAAAATTTACAATAAAATTGCTCCAATTTGCTTGTTATCCCGTATGACATTGGCTGACAGCCAGTTTTGGGACAGAATGCTCCAAAGCATAACAATCAACTGGATGTCATATTCTT
The DNA here is from genome assembly GCF_029890125.1 of Rhinichthys klamathensis goyatoka. Taxonomy (NCBI): domain Eukaryota; kingdom Metazoa; phylum Chordata; class Actinopteri; order Cypriniformes; family Leuciscidae; genus Rhinichthys; species Rhinichthys klamathensis. The sequence goes on along the minus strand of NW_026606648.1, from coordinate 225,848 downwards.
TGTAATATTTCAATATATTGTTGTCAAGACTCATACAATAATGCCTGTGGCAGAGATGTTAGGGTTTATTCGATTTTTTACAGTTTGTTTGGCTTTTTTGTATGTCACTCTAAGGTCCGGACAGTTATCCGGTATGACATTATGAGACTATAATGTCTAATAATTCTTACACTTTGTAATACCCCTAATTAATAGATTCAATAAATGTGCTTTTTATTAAACATTTTCTTATTTTGACTTCATAAAGCAGTTTGGACATCAAAATTCCACGTCACGTCATTGGGCCAAATACAAATATGCACCCTTGAAGAAGTATGTCCTCTTAAGGTACTTATATACAATCTTAAAGTACAAATATGTACCCTTAAAAAAAAAATATATATATATACATAAGTACAAATAGCCTATACACCCTTGAAGTACTAATATATCCTCTTATAGTACTAATATGCAACCTTAAAGTACAAATATGTCCCCTTAAAGTACTGTTGCGTCCTTTCTTACTTTTTGGGTAAACTACCCATTTAAGAGGACATATTACTACTTAAAGGGTACATATTTGTATTTACAGTTACATATACAGGTAGTACTTTAACGGTACCCTTACAATATGTAAAAATATGTCCTCTTAAGGTACTAAAATGAAAACTTAAAAGTAATATGTACCCTTCTGGATAGTTTGTCCAAAAATGAAAATTCTGTCTTCACCCTCATGTCATTACAAACCTGTATGACTTACGTTTGTCTGCAGATTTATTATTATTTTTTTTAATGTAAAAAAATAGAAGAATGTTGGTAACCAAACCATTTTGGTGACCATTGGCTTCAATTGTATGCAAAAAAAGAAAAAAAAGAGACCTTTCTCAAAAGATCTTCTCTTCGAAGATACAGTACATGGGTGCGATTAAATTATAATAGAATTTTCATTTATGGGCAATAAAGCCCTAGTGACAAGCTGTTTAACAATTACTGCACATGTTGTCTGACAGAATATAGAGCACGAACTGTCATTTTGTCAAAAAAAGTATAGAGATATGATGATTTTTTCTTACTGCTCTGTGCCATCCTGGCTATGGCTTTGACTGCATTAGCCTGCGCTTCAGGCAGTGTGGCCGTGCCAACAAACTGCAGTATCTGTTCCAGACCGCCCATCGTCTGAATAAGCTGCATGGACTCGCTGTCTTCCAGACAGTTACAGATAACCCTGAGAGCCCCCTCATGCAGATCACTAAACTCCTGTAGGGAGGAGACACACTGCCATTACTGCTCAATCATGTGTTGCTTGATTTTGATTGAAGCGCTTGAATTGTCCTCAACTTGCGTACAAGAAGTTTGATTGCTCGTAATGAAGGTGACTAAGGAGCCGTTTTGAAATGGCTAAATGCTCATGAATAATTCAGATGAGAATAATTAGCCTACTTTGGTTGCAAGGAGCTCCAGGACTCTGTCAAAGCCCTGTGCATTTCTAAAGGCCACACGGGTTTCACTGTCAGTGGTGATGTTCTCTATGGTGCGCAGTGCAAGTTGCTGAATAACTGGGAACTCTGAGCGGAGCAGATCCAGAAATGGGGGGATTCCATTTAGACGCTGCACAGCTGCACGATTCTGAATGTCCTGAGTGGGCACAAAGCAAAAAAGAGCCAAAACAATTGATTTTAACAGTGTCCTTCTGGAGTTCAAAGGGTTATGCTCTTAAATCTGATCAAATATCTATGACATCATTGAAAATACAAATCGTTTCAAATTCAATTTTCATCTAACAACTGTGTTTTGTTAGTGCTGTATAATACCACCCTGACAAATGCCTTTTAGTCTGATTCATAACAGACCGTCTGTCTGACTCTGACATCTGTTGTCTTACTTGTACAAGATTAAATATGCACTCCACAGAATTTTTCTTCACATCAGGATCCGGGCTAGACAAGAGCTGGATAAGAGGTTCAAGTCCGTTGTGGTCAAATATCTGGACCTTGTAGGAGAAGTCCACTGACAATGACGTCAAACACAATGTGGCAAACTCATGGACCACAACATTCTCTGAGGAAAAGAAGGAGGCAGGTCAGGTATGTACAAAAGAAATTAAAAGAGCGAATAATACATATATATAATGCACATTGAATCCAAAAAAAAAAAAAAAAGCATGTACCTTCAGGTGACAGTTTGCTGATGACTGCAGGTATCACATCCAGTGTCTTCAAACACTTTTTAACTTCATCTGTTTAAATATCCCAACAAAAAATGTAAACTATGTTGCTGCTGAACATTCTTTGATTTGATTTGTGCCTATTTTTGTACCCTACGTACTGTTAGAAGCCATGACGCCCAGAGCCATGACAGCATTCCTGCGCACAGTCTTGTCCTCGTGAGATATGAGACGAGAAAGAGGTTCAATCGCTCCCAAGCACATCAAAGAAGTCTTATTCTCATCACCTAAAAATATATAAGCACAACAGCAAAAACGCATACAGGAATCAATAAAGGAGAGCCACACAAGGGAACATAGTGAGCACTTACCTCTGCAAAATTGTCAATGACCTTAGACTGTAAGACTAGATGACGCTGTTACCTTTTTCTGCGAATTTGTGGATGGCTTCACAAGCTTTTGCCAGCACCTCTTCTTCAGGAGAGCTGAGCATGAGAACCGCGGTCGCTGCTGTTTTGCTCTCGATGGGTAGAGGGTCGAACTGAAACAATACAACTTGTCTGTTAGGTTAGAAATATTTCCCTGGAAAATCACACGAGTGGTGAAAAATGTTCTCACCACATCTTTCGGGAATGGCTCGGCCTCTTTTTTGACCTTTTTCCCCATCTAGATATCAAAAACTCCAAACTACATAAGGAACAGTAATTCAACTTACACAGAAAACCCTCCAAAAAGATCAATAATAACATAAACATATTAATAGACTATTTCTACGAAACACAATTATAAACAAAGTCTACAATCCATAAAGAATACCTGCTGCGCTGTGCGTTTGGTTTTCTGTTTAGCCTCTGTTGCTAGGTGACAGGTGTAATTTAACATTTCACCTGTAGGTGGGGCAAGAATCACTCTGAAACATACTTGGACAATTATTTATTTATTTATTTGTTTGTTTAAAATATGTCGGTCATGAACCGTTAGGTGGCTCCGAAGTAATAATTTATTAAATTATGATAATACAAAATAATGGCATTAATAATTAGAAAAAAATAGGTCATCATCAAAATAACAAGCTTTTCTGGTGAATATCAACAGCAATAGTGCAATTAAATCATGAAATATGCAGTAATATATTCTTTAGAAATCTTGTATAATGTATTATTCATTGTTCTAGAATAATTTAATCTAATCTGAAAGCCCTATTTATTAAATGCAATTACTCATACACTATGTAATCATATTTATTTAATACAATATTTTATTCGATAAATTAACCTAATAAATTAAATTAATAAATGCCTTGAAAAAGGCATTTAATTTCCTCCATCTAAAATGGTATGAACTCGTCGGAAAAACAGCTGTCATTGGAGTAGACCTGGACCTCTGATGATATTCATGTTCAGACTCATGGACAGTGGTAGCCTACACTACACCACCCACTCCGTGACATGCTCGCTGGAATGATGAGCATGTTCAGCAGTGGGTGTTGCAAGAGGGAGCAAAATAAAGTTATATGAATGTGATATACTATACAACACACCCACCCAGTGTGTTTTTGACTTGGTAAATTAACCCATTCTTCAAGTACAACTATAAATGCACCTGCGCAATACATCTATCTATCTATCTATCTATCTATCTATCTATCTATCTATCTATCTATCTATCTATCTATCTATCTATCTATCTATCTATCTATCTATCTATCTATCTATCTATCTATCTATCTATCTATCTATCTATCTAGAAACTATTTGTTCAGCTTTTATTTAGGCTATTCTAGCCATTTATTCATTTTTTTCTCTAAAACTACATACTTTTAATTGACCTCAATTAAAATAAAGATTTGACTTATAATTCAAAATGTATGTGTGTGTGTGTGTGTGTGCGTGTGTGTGTATGTGCGCGCGCGCGTAGCTGTCAGTCCTTCAGTCGGGGAGTGCGGATGAGCCGGATACGCCAACTTTAAGCAATGTAGATATAGCTGACAAAATTCACACCGAATTCAGACTCGAACCCTTTCCACGCTCGGAATACTGGCTTCGTTTAAAAGTAAACATCTTTTCGGGGCAGACAAACGACAAAGAAAGAAAGAAAGTGGGAGTGGGATTTTGCTTGAGACATATTTGCTGGCTTAGCCTGACTGGGGTGCGTTAGCATGCTAATGGAGCAGCGCTGCAGTGGATGTCTCTCCACCCGCTCTTTTTTCCTCAAATTAGACTGACGTCGTTCAGATTACATTTCATTCTCTATTTTCAGTTGTATCCGTCAGTATTTCTATTGTTTTTATTTAAGTGAAGTGTTAAAAAAGCTCCCGAGGGGAGGCTGGCTTGTCAGGCTAGCTAGTTAGCAAGTAAGGAAGGCTTACTAATGAAGTCTTAAGGAGCTTTTGCAGTTACGGGCGAGAACTTAAAATAACACCGCGTTTTGCTCTTAACTTTAATGTTATATATATCAGCAGACTGTTTTAGCACATTTGGCGAGTTCTTCATCTGTCCAGCGAGCTAATACATAGTTGAGTTGGTACAGCTAGCTGGCTGCGGTTAGTTAGCTAACTGAACGTTATGCCAAATGATATTTTATTAAGAGACAGTTAGGACACCACTAGCTTAATTAAAGGACTTGTCACTGTGTGATAGTTAATTTATTGTTATACAACCAACAATGGCCTCGGCTGGTAACACTGTCTCATCGTTTGCGAGCAAAACAAAAACGAAGAAGAAACACTTCGTGGCTCAGAAAGTGAAGCTGTTTCGTGCCAGCGACCCTCTGCTCAGTGTTCTCATGTGGGGAATAAACCATTCGGTGAGTCAAACCTGCAGTCTTTTTCTTTGTTTGTGTCCGTTATTGATCAATGATTTAGAGTTAACGAGGAAAGAGAAGTTCAGTATGTCTCGCAACCGACAATTGGCACCATCTGTTGGATCCATGCACTTCGGGATCATCAGAGGTCTGCTTTGATTTTCTGTTGCTTAACCTTCAGTTTATTGACCAATATTCTGTTTTGTTCCTTAAAACACTTGCAGTTGTATGTTCTTAAAGCATGTGAACCAAACCTGTCAATGAATTGTTGACTTCAGGATATTGTTCATGTCAAAAAACTAATTCCCACATGCCCCTATTGATGCAAACTACCGGTAGTTTAAAACCTTCATTTGTTGTCTGTGCAGTAATGAATCAAATTTGTAAGTTCTCTATGTCCTTTTATGTGCATGCAAAGAGGTTGCAAAATAATATCTGTATCAGTAGTGGAGCTGTGGGTGAGTAATCGTTTCCTGTTGGAAGTTTTGGTTGCAAGATGATAAGCTTATGGTTTACTGAAGCAAGACTCATCTCAGCTGATACTGACTGTTATTGTTTGCACCATTAGTTGTCTTTGGAGAGGAAAGCCTCCTAGATGTGCTTCTCTTATAGGCCTGCACATTTCAGTTGGTAGTGTTTTTATATTCATATACTGGCTGTTTGACTGTACTTTGAGGTGAAGAGAGGCAGTATTTGCTCTAATAAAAAATGTATTCATATTTAGATGTCTTGGTGTCCCAAGTTGTCCGGTTATGTTTGGTGTGACAGTCTTCACCTCCATCTATTTGTTAGACGTTTCTCTATGAATTAACTGTCTTAGACCAATCACACTGCACACCTTTTGTGTTCTACATGAAAGTTTCTTAAAATGCCATTCTTTGGAGGTCTTCAGAAATGCAGCTTGTTTTTAGTTTCTCTACACTGTCTGGTGACATTTTCCAAATGGTAGATTTGTTTAGTTGTCTGAGATGTAATAAAGGTTTGTTATTTTCCAGTCACACATACCATTCTTAAGGGTAATTTTTCTGCTTAATTTGTTTATTTACAGTAGATAAATGTAGCCTGCATGGATGGTTGACATTTAAGAAAATGTTCCAGTAGACCAGGGATGAAAATAATGCATCTTTTTGTTTTGTATTCATGGCCTCACTACCCATTGTCAAAACACTGAAAAGGTATCCAGAAATGTACATGAGTCTGCGTTAATATTAATATTAGTGTTGATAGTTTCTGTTCATTGGTTATAGGTTAGTATTATTGGGTATTTAATTGGACACCCTTTTCCATCTATTTTTATGTTTTTGATTACTTTTGCCCTAATCTAACCTTAACTTGCATTGGAATTTTTTTAAATTATTAAAAAAAAAATATATATTTTTTAAATGATTATCATTAGTTTTTTATTTATGGAATATAATTACTTATTTAACTAATTATATTTTTTAATAGTAATAAAATGAAAAGTAAATATTGGCTAATATCTGCAATGGCCAGAATTATATAACCTATTGTTGCATCCCTTGTCTTAAAGGCACAATATAGATATTTGCATTAAAAATATCCAAAAACCACAGCGCAGTGTTAGATATTTTGTTCATTTTTCTACTCGGATTATCCCAAATGTTTCCAACAATGATTAAATCCAGAGAAATTAGCAATTTTAACCAGTGTGACGTCATTGCGTCGCCTGTCAATGGCGTCATGTTTGCATTATCCTCGGTTTCCACTTTCACTGTCATAGAAACCATGGCAACACAGTAGGCCTATTCTATTGTAGCGTCTATCTAGCCACTCTGTTGTTGTTTCGCATAATTTTCATGGACCACAAGTATTCGTTATCGTTTGCAGCAGGTTCTCTCCAGAGAAATGATCAAATGATCCAAGAAAAGTTTAGGACAAGAGGAGAAATAAAACGAGGATCAATATCAGTGTGGCATTAAAGGTATAGCGGAGGATTTTCTTTTTCCGGGTGGGTAGCCTATACTATTGGTCCACCTAAGTGTCAATCATTCTGGTGATATGTTTACGTAAGGCCGTCGTACGTGCTCGTCCCTATGTAGTTTTCGCTTTCTGCGCATGCGCACTTTCAGGTGTATTATGTGTGATGAGTTACGGTTTCAGCCATTCCTTTGAAAATGGCTGAGGGTCGAAAGAGAACAAATGTATACGAAGTGTATGATAAGAAGAGAAAGGCCGCAGAATATAGAAACAAGACCAGAGTGATTTTGGGTGAATATTTCACACGCTGGCGTGCGCTAAAAGCACAGGTTGGGCTTCCCACTGATGCCGCAGTCGCGAAGATTCTACTAGACAGGTAAAGTTTGTCATGCTATTTGGAGAAATCCATTTAAAATCACTGCTAGTAAAAGTTTAATAGGCGTTCCCTCTCGGGAGCAAATAGAGTGTTGCGCATGTGCATTTTTAAAAAAATTGGAGAGGCTTCTCTAAAATTCGGAAAGATCCTCCGCTACCTTTAAGACTGTTTAACAAGTCAATGGCAGTGTAATTAAACACAGTATATGTTAGCCTACATAAATAATAAGTCAGCCTTTTGCAAATGCTGTGGCTACGTTTAAATGTACTTTAGTATGAATGTTTTGAACACAAAACTGCGCTGCATTACTCCACCATTTAATTTGACAAATAAAGTGATAAGTTAGCATTAAACATTGTTACTTTCAGCTTATTCTTTAGAATAAAATAAAATCATGTGATCAAACATAAGTTACAAAACTGTATTTCATTACCTCATCCATGAACATGATTTGTGAGTCTCTCCCATTGATGATTGAGGTGAAGACGACAACTCCCATCATGCCACGCTCCTTCACAGCGTCATCAAGCTACGTCTTTGTTATTGTTTTGAATATGTGATCTCTATACTGTGCCTTTAAAGTTTGTGATGTAACTGAATTAGCGGCAAAACTTTTATTCGGCAAGACATCTAAGTAAAATGATTATCGAAAAAGAAGAAAATGTAGGCTGAGGACATCTATCCATCTATCCATAGTTCGTTTGTTGATTGGATGGCAGATCTGACCGTGAGTGTGCAGTCAATTGTAAGAAAGTTTAAGGCAGGGTTTAACTAAATATTACTATACTAATATAAAGTCTAGCATGTCACCAGTGAGAAGTTATTAGCCTACATTTTGATTCAAAATTACAAACTAAATATATATATATATAACATACGCATGGATGAATTGTTCAAAATACATAGGGTGAACTTCCATTTCATTCCAACTTTTAGCTGTAAAGTGTTTTATGTTAAAATTTTAAACCACAGCCGATTGTTGGGTTGTTTTGCATAATATAAACATCAACAGAGAGCTGTGGGGCTTTGTGCCATGGGTCAAAGCAGAGGTCAGGTCTTGGTCTTGTAGGGCTGGAATGGAATTGGAGAGGGGGAGGCCAAAAATCACAAGAGAGAAGCGGAGACCAGATCCTTCCCTATCTGTGACAGCCCCATCAGTTAAATACATTGACTGCCACTGACTGGAGCTAAGCAGCGCTACTACACTCTGTAGGCTGAAAGTGGGCCTTGAAACCTAACCTAGTGTTGGATATTTTAGATATCAAGCAACTCTGAGAGCATGTGGTCAAGAAAGTTGAGGGTGGAGTAGTTGGTGCAGCTCTCTGTGGTGCTTACACTGCTAATGAATCATGCATGCAGCTGCAGGCCCTCACTGAGCTCAGACTACTAAACAGAAAAGCAGCGGCTCTTGACCACTAAGGACCACGATGCTTGAATTTGGTTAGCAAACAGCATTGAATGGGGAATATAATGTAACATTATTCTGTCTCATATCAAGGAGCACCTCAGCTTTTGTGTTCTCAAGCTGTCTGTTTTTGTGCGTCTAAGGCTAATTTGTATATGCATTGAAAGTGATATGAGAATTAATGCTAATAAGGGGATATTCAGTTTAGATGATTATGAAATCAAACACTGTGGGAAGCGGTTGTTTTAGTCCAGTTCAATCACTTTGCTGTTCTGCCACCCTCCCCTTTCTGCTTACTCTGTACAGGTCTTTACTCTCTCTTAAGCTCTTTATCTATTACTTTTCTCTTTGTTAAGCCCTCCATACTTCCTAGACTCTCCCGCCCTGATCAAGAGTTGCTCTGTCTGTGTTTGGATTGCATAAGGAGTTTCTAAAAATACTCAAGATTCAGCAGCCAATCTGTGGCACTGCAAGACACTATTTTATTTTTACACTGCCTAAGGCAAATGCTGATCATCTTCAAAGTCTTTTAAGCTCAATCAGAATGCTTTGATTAGGGCAATACATGCAGATGAATTTAACATGCTCTCTCAGTAAGGTGCATTTCTGCTGAACTACACGTGGGATACTATTTTCCATTTACTTTGTTGTAGGCGTATCAGGTTCAACAAGAGATTTGCTAATCGCCATGACAATTTGTATCTGTGTAGTCTTTTTTATGTGTCCATACTAGTAAGGGAAGATAAATGAAAACTAACACTGATAGTTAGTTCATCCATAGGCATCTCATTCTCTTCTTCATTTGCAAGGCTTAGCTTATCACGCCTACACAAATTCAGTGTGCCTAAGGCCCTGTTTACACCTGGCTGGTATTAAGATACATTTTGGTAAATCGGACCACAAGTGGATGATGGTAAATAAAGGTGTGAACAGGGTCTAAAACGTTTTGAGCTTGTCCACTTTTGACCGCTTCCAGAGGTAGTCAAAAACAAATTCGAACAGATAGCTTTCTTAGTGTGAACACTCATGTAGCGGAATGTGTTTGAACAGCCACAAAAGACCATCTGCTCTCCACCTACTGACCTAAACATTATGTGAAGCGCGCTAGCAAGATTTAAACTCTCAGCTGGAGACCCAAGTTTGGTTTGAAGACAAAAAACATACTAAGCACAATGTTCTATTGCTTTTCCTGATTTCTAACACGCACATACTTCGTTCATCACGGTCTTGCGCATATCAGAGCAGAAATGAAAGCTGCTACTCTCCGTTTTTCTGTTCATATGAAAATTGCATGATCTTATTTCATCCATTATTTCGAAAGATCTGAAAAAGCCTATGGATTTACTCGGCCATTGACTCTCTCCATCAATGAAATCAAAACAGAAGTGGTTGAAAGTGGACAAAAGTTGACCAAAATGCATTTTAATATCAGGTAAAATAGGGTCTAAGTTTGTTATTCATATGAGGGAGGGCAGCACAGGTGAATGACTTGCGTAATGGATTTACCTCAACCTTGAGTAGGACAAGATCAACATGTACCTCAGATTTGGTCATACACATTCTCACTGCTATCTTTAAAACAAAGTTATTACAGATTGTAGATGATCACACACTAAATGCTTCGTCAGGTTGCCTAAAATCTGTGTTTTAAAACTATTCTTGTTGCTGTTACTATGTATTCATTTTTAACCACTGTAATATAGCAGCTCAGTATCAGCTCCTGATGAACTTTAATTTTAGAGTGTCTATATGAAATAACTTGCATCTGAGGTTTTAATGCATGCGGTCAGACCTCACATGTGACCTTTAGGGCTTTTTCTTTAGCCTTCCTCAAGAATTTGAATGAGCTATTTGGTTAGATAGATTCCTTCCTTATTTCCAGAACACTTTTTCTTTGTATCAAAGCCTACATTTTTTTAATGGTTTTCTAAACAAAGTGTGTTGACATGGAAATGTGTTATAGGGATAGTTTTAATGTTGACATGAGGGTGAGTAAATGATGACAGATTAATAACTATGCCTATATAACATATTATCATGTCAACACTTCATTTAGAAAGCCAAAGGTTTACTCACCCAAAGTGTTGTGCACGAGTAAATGATGACAGAATTAAAAATTTTGGATTAACTATCCCTTTAAGGTAAATCAACAAATCAACACTCTTGTGTAATTTGTCAATATATAATTTTAACCTGTTTCAGATGTTATTGTAACTTGATTTTAGACTCATAGGCTCATATGCCATAAATGAAGGCATTGTTGACGTCAAGAGGCTGAAATACCGAACACCCCACTATGATGAATGCACTGCTTAGAAACAAAGAGCTTTATAAACATCTGGTAGGAGGATGAGCATTCTCTGAACTAGGCTTCCTGTACTGATGGAGTGCAAGCTTGTCAGCTCTGTAGCGGAAAACCTGACTTTGCTGCCATGGAGACAAACAGGAAGTGGTAGTGCGAAACTTGGCCGATGAGATGAGATAAGTGCTTACTTCTTGAACAAATGAAACCGTTGCTGCAGGCTTATAAAACACCTATAACGTGGCCTCAGCACGATGGGGAGTCTAAAGCAGTCGCCTTTGTATGTTATTTCTGTTTAAAGTATGAGGAAGGTAGTTGAGGAGATCCTGTGCAGCTGCTCCTGGGTTTGTTGAAAATGTTAGGCCACTATCCCTGGATCCTCAAAGGATCTAGCATGTAGGTGGAAAGTGGGACAGTGGAGTATGTTGTCTACTCCAGTTTCTCAGTTTCTAATCTTGTGCAGTGCAACGTCTCTAAAACTGCTCACGGAGTAGAATTTATTGGATCAAGGTGACCAGCTCCAATGGTTAACTGATTTTTAGGCAGCTAAAGACACACTTGTTTCAAACCAGCATAGGCACTTATTCACATTAGATGTTTTCCATGTAACAAAGTACATTTTTGTTTCATTATTTTATTAAAGACAGGGCATCTTGAGTGGACACGTTCGATTTTTCAGGATTAAGCCAGTCACACAAGACTTTGAGCATGCAAAATTTCTTTGAACACTGCAACGGTTGTGATATGATGTCACGCTCTGCAGTGTCTTTTTTTTTATAAACATGAATTCAACATATAACAAATAGTAATACATTCAAAATGTAAAAATATACATTCTACTCAACCTTTACTGCAAAATTATCGTTCTCTTAATTCAGCCGCAAGAGGACATGCCATGAAGTAGGCTATCAATCTTCTACTAATCACATGTCTTCACATGATTCTAATTCGAAGGTCAGAGTTCACCAAACTTGAACTTCGGAATGAAACTTTTCGCATAAGCTTGCATTTGTGGTCTGACACATTCTCATGCATATGAATAGAAGTCAATGGAACGAAAGTGTAGTGTGACCACCTACTGAGTGACCACCCCTTTACTGCGTGTTAAAGGGATAGTTCAGCCTAAAATTAAAATGTTCTCACCTTGATGTTGTTCCAAAACTGTATTAATTTAGTTTCCTCTGTGAAACACAAAAATGTTGGTAACCAAACCATTTTTCTTACCATAGACTTCCATTGTGTGGACAAAATACAAACTGAGAGATTCTAAATAACTTCTTTTGTTTTCATTTTGGGTGAACAAGTATTGTTTAAATAACCATTGAAATCACTGTCAGCAGTGTTATTTTAGTATTATTTATACTATTATGGTATTTATTAATAATGGTTTATTAATAAAAAATTTCATTTGAATATATTTTTGTTTAAATTTGAGTAATTTTGTTATGTGCTTCTGTGATTTTAAAAAAAAAATGTAAAAACTTTTTTTATGTTTATATTGCTTTCATTTATTTTTAATTTCAGGTTTAATTTGAGTAATTTTAGTACACAAAAGAAGATATTTTGAAGAATGTTGGTAACCAAAGAGTTGATGGACCCCATTGACTTCCATACGGAAAAAATTGTATGAAAGTCCATGGGGTCCCATCAACTGTTTGGTGACCGACATTTTTCAAAATATCTTCTTTTGTGTTTAGCAGAAGAAAAATAAATGCATACGGCTTTGGAACAACTTGATGTTGAGTAAATGAGTTTTCAGTTTTGGGTGAACCAACTATCCCTTTACTTAAACTTGCGTTTACATTTGTAATGTTCTAAATTTCATTGTAAACCGAGGAATTCATTTAGAGATGATTTATCTTTCAGTGTCATTTTTGCCTATCATTGTTATGCACAGACCCAGGTGTCGGATATAGGCTACTGTTTCACAAAGAGTAACATATACAGTTCCTTATTTGTCCATATGGTATATAGAGTCCTAGGTTTTGTCTCCAAAATAGGCTGTAGCTGCTGAGAGTGACTGAGAAGGCCCCCTACTGTAGCTGACGTGGGGTCACAGAGATGTTTTCCGCTCGCTGTTGCTTCACCATTGCCAGTAGACAGGCTTAGTCCTCTAGAAAGCACCGCTCATACCTCATCCTGCTCGCACATGTTTCTGCAAGCGCCTGTTGCCTCTTAACCCCTCACAACACCGCTTAGCTTTAATTGCATTTTAAATAAACACCGCATTAATCCCATCCTGCGGGAAAAAAAGACATTGGCTTTACTGTCACTATGCCGCTGCATTTTACATTCTGTTTAGAACAAAATATCGTCAGTAAAAGGTGTTAAGAGACGGAGATTTTCATCTCCTTTGCTTTTGGTTAGCACTCTTTTGGTTTGTGGGTGATTTAGTGTCATGTTCTCTTGGCACTCATGCCGTCTTCAGCAGCTCTCTGCCTGTAGCTCTCTTGATCTTTGATAAATAGTGTGTACAACAGCCTGGCGGAGGAGCAGTTATGTTTCTTTTGTTCAGACAGCCCATCTATTCTATTAAAAGGATGAATGGTTTGTGTCAGCACAATCTAAAGAAAAATTAGTTTCTGTTTTAGTGATGAGTGGGCATAAACATTTATGAAATTGGCTTCCTGTGTTCATAGTTTTCGCTTCCTCATGTGACATTTAATTTCCTTGACCACATAAAAAAATATTCATCATATTTACAGTCCATAAATGAATCATTTTTGTTGTAATCTACCTAATTTCTTCCTAAATGTGCTCTTCTTACCTAGGGCTTTAGCATAGCCTAATTTCTGACCACAGCGTGAAAGATGAGCCTAACTCACTAAGCAGTAACCACAGCATGCATTACAGCCTCTTTACACTTGCTTATGTCAGGAGAGAGGCGTTTTAAAGGGTTTCAAGTGACCTTGTTTAAAATGCCTGACTTCCTTTCGCAATTTGCATTCTTGTAAAGGTTTTCAGTAACCCAAAGCCTGCTCGGATTGACCCATAGGTTTCCCCTTGGAACCCCACTCATGTCCTTTTTGACAGAAATAAAGGAAAAAACATTAGAATATAGTCTGTCAGTCACTGTTATTTAAGTTTGCATGTAATGTGACACTTTGCAGGTCTAAATGCCTAGATACCTAAGGGGCTGTTCACATGTCACGACTTTTGCGCGCTCAAGTTTGGCATTTTAAGGTGCGACAAGCGTGCTCGTGTTTTTCCCAGGCGCGTCTACACCATTTATCCTTTGCTGAAACTTCTTCGTCTTCATGGAGAACCCGGCTCATGATTGCTTAGCAACGGCAGTGCTTTTGAAAAGAGGAGAAAGTGGCGCGGGCAGCGTTTTCCACGTGTTTTCAGACACTCGTGCATGATCATTTGACACATTTTTATTTAGGTTACCTTTGCCACCATCTAATACTTACTTAAAGTTAATCTTTAAAAACACAAATAATTTGATGCCTAAATTCACTTGTAGCATTTAAAATGATTGCTTTTAGTGTTTATTTATAATCTTATTTAGACAAAATAGTAGGGCTGCCCCCTAATAGTCGACTAAAGTTAGTCTTTGTTTGTTAACTTACAAACTTTGTAAAGTTAGGCTTGGTCATCCAAATTTTAAATAGTTACATAAAAAAAGACTCCACAGGAATTGGCAAAGTTATGCAGTAAAAAATCGTTAACATGGCAGGTCCATGCGGTAATATGTTAGTTATTACCGCATTATACTTATATATATTATTATTTTACATATCAATGCTTTCTTATCATTCTAGGGTAATTAGCTATACATCAGTGTATAGGTTTTAAATTGCAGTTTTATTATGTTATAACAAACAAGATAAATATTCCCAAGGAAAGCCAAATAATTGACTCTTGAATGTGTGACATTCATGAAGAGGTTTTTCAAAATTGATATGCAGAACAAATGAGGTATAATCACATTTGCTCAAAAGAAAAGACATTCTACCTTCTATAGGTAGCACTCCTTATCCACAGTGCATTTGGCTCTGAGACACCCTTTAAATCCAGAAGCCTGGCATTCAACCAGCCAATAGGAAAGTCTCTAGAGACTTCAATGCTCTCCATTCTCTGAGAGGTCACATCACAGTGGGTCGATGCAATATCTCCTTGTTTTGGAAGACAACCTGTCTCACTCCTTAACTCAGTTAAATGGTTTGACTGACAGGCAGCGAGCCCATAAATGCAACTTCTTTGACCTTTGGTTGCTTTACTATGTATTTTAAGAGGAAACGAAGCGATTAGCTGTTACTCACGCCTTGATTAAAAGCCTTTTTCTTACTGATTAGATCTATGTGAGATCCTAAATGACTGCCATCTTCTGTAAATGTCAGAAGATAACACAATTTGGTTGCATTTTCTCTCATTTCTATTTATTTATACCTTTTATTTTTATAGATTTATTTACATGCACCCTGTAAATATTTCTACATTACTCACAGGGATGCACAATATATTATCAACCAACATGAACATAATCTTTAGCAAATCTGAAAATAAATATAATTGTTTTTATACTTTACGTTAAGATTTTGTAATGCCCAATTTAATCAGATTGATTTAATTTTTAATTTGATTTATTTAGACAAAATAGTATCATCAAAATAGTAGCTATTTAATGTCAGCCATTTATTGGTTATTGGCCTTAACATGAAAATAATTATCAACCAGAATTTTAATAGCGGCGTATCCCTGTTTTTTTTTTTTTTTTTTACAGTATATATATTTATTATTGTCCGTTTCTGCCGAGATTCATAGGCTAATCTTTGATCTCCCATGGTGCTTCGTGCCTATTTGACTGCTTATAATAATCCTAGTGCATTCACATCCTCAAACAAACAAATATATCACAGTAATTAAAGCCTTCTGCAGTCCTCTTGAGTTTAGTTAGCGCTATTGTTATTTATTTATTTCTTAATAGAGGGAAAGAACCTATGAGTCACCAGATTTCTTTGTTGGGATGAAAACTGTCCACAGCAGTTTTAAATTCCCACTTCTCACAATGCAGCAGTTTCCGTTATTACAGTTTTATTACAAGTGTTGTTTTCACAAGAGCAAACTGTGCAAAGCAGGAACTGATGACTGTTGAATGTAGCACATTGTTTTAGATCCTGAGCAGAGCAAAACAGTGCATTGTGTCACAGAGATATCGCCCTCTGATGAGCAGAACACATCACTCACACTGATGCGTTCCTGTACCCAGCACATCTCAGCACCTACTGTTTGTGTGCATTAATTGGTTCAGTGTCAATTATGTTAATCTAAAAAAATGCGTGTGAACTGACTTGTAGCAAGTTTTCAAATGGTAGAATTTTGTAGCTTAGTGATAGCCAACAGACTGTTTAATCAGCTGATACTTGGCCATTTTCACATTATTTCATCAGCATCTGCAGTTAACCACACCCAGCTTTGTCTGTGATTTTATGTTATTTTTTATTATTATTAAATAGTTATATTCCATAAAATATTTTAAATAAGTTTTTTTTTTTTCATAAGTTTTTTACATCTCCTATTTTGAATTGTATTATATGTATAGGCTGCCCTACTCTCAAGATATTGGTATTGGTCATACGTTTTCTTGCCCATATTGGGTGACCACTACATTTGACTCCCATTTAAAGACTCAAACCCTGAACAAGTAACCAGTAACTGAATCTCTCTCCTTCTCTCTAGATAAATGAGTTGAGCCATGTTCAGATCCCCATCATGCTTATGCCTGATGACTTCAAAGCCTACTCTAAGATTAAAGTGGACAACCACCTTTTCAACAAGTGAGTTCCTCTCAAACTTTTCACTGTTCCCCATTCTCAATTGCTATGATCCAACTTTTAATCATGTGTTATAAAAGGTTGGTGAATCTCATGAAAGAACATGTCTGAATCATATATCATAAGAAAAATTCTTTGTACTGTAATGGTATAATATATAGTAGTCACCATAAAAATCAATGGATTAATGTAATATTGCAGTATTTATTATAAATGACTTATACGTGCACATCATGATTATTATTATTTTTTTTAATTCACATGCTCTCGTATTCTTTAATCAAAAAATTCTTCCTCTCCCTCTTACAACGACGTGTTTACTGGTGTGAGGGTGGGACAACCTGTCACTCACATAAGATCACAGCAGTAGCAACCCACAAAGATCCAATCAATAGAGTGCTGCAGGGATGATGTTTTTTTTATGGTTTAATTTTGGTTAAAAGCCTGAAATAAGGTGGTCTCTGGTGAACACAAGCTTTTACGTGTCTTAAAAAAGGCAGTTGCTAAATCACGTTGTCAGGGACATTAAACGCCATCACACGGAACAGGTAAACTAATCTACGCATTAGTCTGCTTTCACAGCCTTGTTGTGTTTATAATCGCACTCTTCCTAACTATTCTAACTCACACTTTCAGAGAAAATGCTTTTTACTATAAAGATTGAAATATTTGGGAGAAGCTTGGTGGTGGTGGTGATGTATGTTGAAGTCGAGCGACCGTGGTGTAGTTCATTTATAGCCTAAGGTTAACTTTTTTAATTCTGGCAATTGTATTTAGGCTTCAAAATTCATAAAAGTTGTTAATTTGTGAAAATTACTTTAATGGCCAAAACGTGCAAGTACCATAAACTTTTGTTGATCACAGAGCGTATTTTTTGCGACAATTCAAAAGTTTATGGAAAAATCATATTGGGTTTTTTTGTCGAGAGAACCAGTGTGATGCTAACTTCTGGGTTTGCCTACAAAAATATGTCATCGTTGCAGCACTCAGTTCCCAATTGACAAAATATCCCAGCATTTTTTTCTTCTTTCGTTTCACTCTGATGTTCGTCACTCTAGAGAAGACTCGTAACGTCCGTTTCATTGTAAATATACAAATGACTGACTTTTCTTTGTGAGATTGACCCAGCCAACTCTAGAGATGTGTATTCACTTTTATCTCTTTGCTGCTTTGCTTTTCAGAGAGAATATGCCAAGCCATTTTAAATTCAAGGAGTACTGCCCTCTTGTTTTCCGTAATTTGAGAGAGAGGTTCAACATCGATGACCAGGACTTCCAGGTAAGCTTTGTGAAAGAGAGAAATGATCCAAGGTGTCACGTTCAGTGTCTTAAAACCACAGCGTAATACTGCAAAACACCAATGTACTCCCTACTAAACAATGCCAAATAGATTGAGGTCTCTGTGAGAAAAGCCCATAATTACCAAGAAGTAATTTAGTCATTAACCACTCGATTTGCTGTCGTAATGAAGACCATTATTCCCCATAATAACACAGCAATGTCAGAGCTGCCCTTGCATCCTCCAGCCTCCCACGTTCAAATGTTCTTAATTGCCTTCATATCCCTTTCCCTATATCCCTTTCATAGAAGAACATACCTTTTTTAGCAAGAATAGTCGCAATCAGTGTGCATTAGGTAGAAGGGCTTTTCTCAACATTTCTAATTTTGGCTAATGAGGAAGATATGCCTTTGCGTTTCACTGTAATCAGTTAGAGCTCAGGGTCTTGGTTAGAGCTCCCTGTCTGCCTGTGTGGGTTTAAAAGGCATTACATTATGACTGTAACCCTGACACATACAAAAAAAACATCAGCTTCCCAGAATGTGCTTATTTTATGATCTTGATTAGAGACGTTCAGTACGAGCTGTTTACTGGAAGTTTACTGTAGTTTAGGCTTCCTATGTTATACATCAGAGATGAATGAAACCTTTATTGCACTAAGACAAGCACAACATTTAGCAAATTTAAAAATGTGTTCATACAACTACATATTTTCAAAATCAGCTAATCAATTTTAAGGACACCGATAACAGTGGTTCTCAAGATGAGTTAAAATAACTTAAAACCAGACAAAATATCCATTGAAATAAGCCAAAACAACTACAAATCAAGATATTTCTTAGTTTAAATTCCGCCCTCGTCAACTGTTGCTTGAAAAACCTGGATATATGAGGTAGCGTCATTTTAAAAATGTATTTTCTAGCTCTGACAATGTAAATGAATAAAATCTATGAGCATTTTTATTATGAATACACTAATGTTTAGTCTAATCTAAAAAAAAAAATTTATCCAGTAAATCAAGAACGACTGGAAGAGTCATGGTCCCTTGAAATATTATTGTGGACAATGTGAGGTCTTGGAATCAAAACGTTTGAGAACCACCCTATATAATTAGGCTAGTTTAGGACAGCTTTTCATGTTGGTCATAAGTGGGCGGTACTTGGGACCAGACGTTATGCCGCAAGTCAAGAGTCTGGCTATGCGAAACTACCTGCATGATAACAGCTGTTTTGTAATACAGATCTAGCATAATCCCGCTATGATTTCCTAGCTGTGTGTTTTTTTCAGTCCGCCCTATACGTCCTCTGACAGCTACCTGCCTCATCATCACTATTTTCAGCCCATCTGTGCACCACTTCCCTGCAGAATGAGCCATCAGCTGAACAGCTACAGGCCCTAACCCGCATGACTCAGCCTGGGAAGCCTTTCAAAATCTCATATCCTGCTTTTGGTTTTGTGTATAATGAGTATACTTGGTGAATATGGTGAGGGTATCCATGAGGAAATCCAACCACATAGATTTGAGGTACAGAGACGCATCAAAGAGGCGATAGAAATATGTGTTGGTGTGTATGTTACATGTTTGAGGTAGCAGACCTTGGAAATGTACGTAGAGCTGCTC
Organism: Rhinichthys klamathensis goyatoka; assembly: GCF_029890125.1. NCBI lineage: Eukaryota > Metazoa > Chordata > Actinopteri > Cypriniformes > Leuciscidae > Rhinichthys > Rhinichthys klamathensis. Next base: position 206,206 of record NW_026606648.1, on the reverse strand, counting down.
AGTGCAGCTGTACCCGTCACTCGCCCTCATTGAGAAGAGACCCTCCGGTCTTTTCATGTGCTTTGTGTCCACAATGAGCTTTTTTCCTGAAATTGGTACAGACACAGGGGCAGTTGAAAAATAGCTGTCTTAGTGTCTACATCTAAGTGGTCATGTGTTGGTGGGCAGGGCGATTACAGTAAAACTCTCATACCCTTTTTCCACGAGATCCAATGCTCAGTGGTGAGTTCTGTCAACCTCATTCAGAACTTGAACTTCAGAACTTTCGGCATGACATAACTGACTTACTACTTAAACTTACTACTTAAACTACTTAAACTTAAACTCAGCATCACAGGCTTATTTTTGGCTGTGCATTAGGGCGCCACGATATTGGAAAAAAACTGTCATTGCGATATTTAGTTTTTCTGCGATATGAAAACAATTTCACCTGATTATTTGAATAGCTCTATTTGTAAAGAATTAATCGTTCTAGGATGATTGGGGTTATTATTTAGGGTAGTGCATCTGCATTCTGCATAGAAAATAATAAACAAATTACAAGCATCTGAATACAATAGAAAAAAGACACTGATGAAATAAGCAGTGCTTTGTTTTTTAAGGTAAATTAACTATTCAGGTACAGACATTGTATAATCAAATGTAAAATAACACTGCATAGTCTTCGCTGTATAAATTAAATATGATTCATATAATTAATACAGTTTATCTTTGTTAAAGCTACAAAAGTAATTTTCTCTTTTGTTGTTTGATTAACTTTGGTGACACAAACAGTATTCAATAGAATGCACGTATCCAATACCGTAATGACAAACATCCGTTTTCTTTCTTTGTTTACAACTCGTCGAGACGGGCATTTTGACTTAATTTTCCGTGCACATGTCCGTTCAAGCACAAATAGATAAGAAAGGGAAGGGAATTCGGTGTTCACAAACTTCCCTTGCTGTCTGCGTGGCTCTGTGTGCGAGTTCCATTCTTCTTGCATTTGATGTTTAAACTGACAGGACTTAATAACACATGCAAATGATAAACTGTCACTCTATGATGGTTAAACTTTGCAATTAATCTGCGAATCGCATGCGTTCCGAGCCAGCCGTACGGATCACGGATCAACTACGAACCCTATACTACATTGCACATCCTGCGATGTGACCATCGCGGATGCGTACATCGTGATATCGGTGCTAAAACGATACATTGTGCAGCCCTACTGTGCATATTCTTATTTTTGAGTATGTATTATTAAAACAAATGTAAGAAATGAATACATTTATTCAGCAAGGATTCATTTAATTTGATCAAAAGTGACAGTAAAGACTTTAACATTGTTACAAAAAAATACTGCAATAAAGTAATAAAAATACTGTAATAATAAATTCAAATACTGTAAATGCTGTTCTTTTGAAGTTTCTATTCATTGAAGACTCCTGGAAAAAATGCAAACTTTTATGGTAATTACATCATCTTGCATTCTGGATAATGACATTATTGGTTCCTGGATCGAAACAAGCAGGTGTGTGCTGTACAGCTGATTTTTCTGGCTCAGAACTGTAATGTGTAACAGGGCCAGATTGTGTGGAAAAGGGGAAAAAAATACTGCTTTTTAGATCCACAATTTTATGGTGTTAATCAGTTGCTAATAAACATTTGTGGTTGCCAAAGTGTGCTTAAAGAAAATGTGTAAATAAATGCAAAGTTGAACAGATGCTTGTTAAAGATGGTAAGAGAAATTGTCTGTTTCAACTTTTCTGCTTTTTAAATTACCATTCATTTCTAATTCAGTGTGATGATGTTTAGATCTTACTTCATGTATAAATGAGTGCAAGACCTGTCAGTTGCATCCATTTTTGTGTTTGTCTATGCCAAGACATCTTCCTCTTTTCTATGTGTTGGCAGAACTCTTTGACCCGTAGCGCGCCCCTTGTCAGTGAAGCTCAGGGTCGTAGTGGTGCTCGCTTCCACACCTCCTACGACAAGAGGTACGTCATCAAGACCATAAGCAGCGAGGACGTAGCTGAGATGCACAACATTCTCAAGAAGTACCACCAGGTGAGAACACAAAAGCTCATAAATTCCCTATACAAGTGCTATATACATTTGATTGATGTTTTACCAATAATTTTTAAATTTACATGCAGATTTATAATGAGCCAGATGGTTATAAGTTCTTTTCTCGCTGCAGTATATCGTGGAATTTCATGGTACCACACTGCTGCCACAGTTCTTAGGCATGTACCGCCTCACTGTAGATGGAGACGAGACTTATATGATTGTCACACGCAACGTATTCAGCCATCGGTTGTCTGTGTATAAGAAATATGACCTGAAGGTAAGGATTATGAAAAATGAGTGGCAAAGTCAAGCCAGATGATGATTATATGGTTTGACATGTTTACATTTTTCTTCTATGTAGGGATCTACCGTTGCCAGAGAGGCAAGTGACAAAGAAAAGGTCAGTTTCACCCTCAAACTCGAACTAAATTCTGAAGGGAAAGCAATACGTTTTCCTTTATATACTGTATATATATAAAATAAATTTATTGCATATACACTCACCTAAAGGATTATTAGGAACACCTGTTCAATTTCTCATTAATGCAATTATCTAATCAGCCAATCACATGGCAGTTGCTTCAATGCATTTAGGGGTGTGGTCCTGGTCAAGACAATCTCCTGAACTCCAAACTGAATGTCAGAATGGGAAAGAAAGGTGATTTAAGCAATTTTGAGCGTGGCATGGTTGTTGGTGCCAGACGGGCCGGTCTGAGTATTTCACAATCTGCTCAGTTACTGGGATTTTCACGCACAACCATTTCTAGGGTTTACAAAGAATGGTGTGAAAAGGGAAAAACATCCAGTATGCGGCAGTCCTGTGGGCGAAAATGCCTTGTTGATGCTAGAGGTCAGAGGAGAATGGGCCGACTGATTCAAGCTGATAGAACAGCAACTTTGACTGAAATAACCACTCGTTACAACCGAGGTATGCAGCAAAGCATTTGTGAAGCCAAAATTGGACAGTTGAAGACTGGAAAAATGTTGCCTGGTCTGATGAGTCTCGATTTCTGTTGAGACATTCAGATGGTAGAGTCAGAATTTGGCGTAAACAGAATGAGAACATGGATCCATCATGCCTTGTTACCACTGTGCAGGCTGGTGGTGGTGGTGTAATGGTGTGGGGGATGTTTTCTTGGCACACTTTAGGCCCCTTAGTGCCAATTGGGCATCGTTTAAATGCCACGGCCTACCTGAGCATTGTTTCTGACCATGGACCATGTCCATAATGCACCATGTCACAAAGCTCGAATCATTTCAAATTGGTTTCTTGAACATGACAATGAGTTCACTGTACTAAAATGGCCCCCACAGTCACCAGATCTCAACCCAATAGAGCATCTTTGGGATGTGGTGGAACGGGAGCTTCGTGCCCTGGATGTGCATCCCACAAATCTCCATCAACTGCAAGATGCTATCCTATCAATATGGGCCAACATTTCTAAAGAATGCTTTCAGCACCTTGTTGAATCAATGCCACATAGAATTAAGGCAGTTCTGAAGGCGAAAGGGGGTCAAACACAGTATTAGTATGGTGTTCCTAATAATCCTTTAGGTGAGTGTGTGTGTATATATATATATATTATAAGTATATAGCTTTCCTGTGTCAGTCAAGAGTAGTTTTCTGTGTTCAGAGTATATTGGATGTCAAGACTCTTTGTTGTTTGTGGGTTTGTTAAAGATGGTTCATTCTGTAGTGGCTAATCATTTGTTACTTCGAGCAGCTTAATTTACTGCGAAGCAGAGAGTGAGTATAAGAGTGAGGCGTGCTGATTTTAGAGCGTCTGTGTGATTATCGGGTGCGCAGATGTAGTTCTATCCTATACTTAGTGTGTCAAGGTGAAGCAAAGTCCATGGTGCTTTTTTAAGCTATGGAGATTAAACCAAGAGGCTGTAAGCTGCAGTGGCATCAACACTGCGAATGTAAATAAAAAGGATCAATTAATGACAGACTGTTTCTGTCTTAGTCATCATAAGGTACTAGAACTTAACAAAGAAGAAATATGTTAATAGTTAGCCATTGATCCTTGTAATTTCATGTGTCTTTGTATTAAACAAATGTAATTTTTTTAACAATTTAATTTTTAATAGCCAGATTTTAAATAAGGAGAATCAGCATCTTTATCTAAAACAAGACGAAGCAAAAGAGCCTTGATTTCAGAGAAAATATCTTTGTTCTTACATATTGCAAATTATATATAATTATATATATATATAATCTAAATATTAAATGGAATTATAATATGTTCTAATAATATATATTCTAAAAACTAGTCTTATAGTCATTACACACAGTTTTGCATCTCAAGTCAATTATCTGGCTGTTAGAAATGTTTAGGTATTTACATTAGAAAAACAAGACCAAAATGCTGATTAAGGAAATTATTTTTTTTGCAGTCTCTCATCTGCCACATGGATTATGAATACAGTACTTACATATTTATTCTCGGCTCTTTGAATAAATGCTGAACTTGCTGCTGTTCTATTACAGGCCAAAGGCAGCTTTACACATGACTCTTGAAACTGTGCCAATTTAAGGTCACTGCTTAATAGGGATACTGGCCGTCACTGTCAGCCCTGTGTCCCACATATAGGCTATAGGATATAAGGCTTCACCCCCTTCTCAGAGGACTCACTGTTTTAGCAGCCATTAAGCTGCTTGTTGCCTGGCCAAGTCATGAAGAGTAGTAGAAAGAAAGGTTGATTTTCTTCACACGCTCTGTTTTCCGAGAACAGCCTCTCTTTTTTTTTTAAATTGCGCCTGTACATGTCGGTGCAAATGTGGACTTTAAAGTAACTTTCTCAGAAATATTTGCAAAGACAAATATTTCTATGTTCTGGTTTTGCTTCAATGCATAATTTTATTATTCACACAATGACTTGAATCATTGATATACTTTTGTGAAGTTTACTGGCCATAAATACTTTTTTTTTCCACGTAAAAGTAAAGTCAAACACACTCGTAAAACAAGCCAGAGCCATTTCTCCCTAATCGCACATCAGATGCTCTCTCTCTGGTTTCGAGTTCTCGTCTCAAGCCATGGTATGCTGGCAGTCGACCTAGAATAGGTTTTGTCTTTAGGGTTTTTTTCCACCATGAAAATAACCATAGAAGCTGGTATGGCATTAAGAAACAAACAAATGAACTATGCTGTGCCATATACTGTGCGATTCAGTCCTGCAGCAGGTTAAATATTATATAAAAAAATGTTTGGAAGGTAGAGGTTGAAAAATAAGGGCTTAGAGACCAAAAAATTGTATGTCTTTGGAATAACATATACAGATGAATCTTACACAATAAGATTGGGGACGTGTATAAATCTGTAATGAATGCAAACTATTTCATCAGTGCCCTAATGTCTGTTCACTTTTAGTGTGCACTTATATTGTTGTCCTGTTCAAAGTGCTTTCCTCAACCTTTCCTAATGTTCTGCAACCCACCAGCAGGGCACACTTCAACTATCAATGATTTACCTAGATTTCACAACAGTTTGATAGGTGTATGTTTGCTTTTAAAAGTTGGGAAATCTGCAAACGGTAGAGGCTGTTAAAGTCCATTAATATGGTATTTACTGGAGTCTGGAGCAAGGCTACCAAATGAGCTAATTACAGAGAATTGCTGGAGTGTGTTCATTCTGGAGGTTTAATCACCCCGGAGGACATATTCTCGCCCGCATTCATTTTCATTAGTTCGAACAAGCCATAAAAAGTTATTACTTAATTATTAAGTAGTAGTGAGTAATAATTACTTACAGCTGAGTCATATTGAGTCGTAGCTGATTTTGGTGTTGGCGGGTCTACATTAATGTCAATGCATTGTAGCTACATACATCTTAACTCGGTTTAAAAGCACATTTCTTTCTTAGGCCATTCTGAATATCTCTAAGCACAAATGTAGATCAGCTAAATCAGCCAAACTGTTAGACTGCTGCCTCATTTGTTCATATGAGGGTCCCTTGACACTACATGCAGCTGTACGCGCCAAACAGCCTCTTTATTGTGAATCTAGAGCACCCCCTGGTGTGCTGCATGATATTACATGACATGACCAGGGTATCAGGATCTGAATTTATTTGAATGTTAATGATGAATCTCTTATGATGTTCTTAAAACTGTCTATACGTGTAAGTGAGCATCTTTAGCACACTAAATGTTGTTTCTCACTTTTCTACCAGGCTAAAGAACTCCCTACGTACAAAGACAATGACTTCATCAATGATGGACAGAAAATATACATTGACGAGGAAAGTAAGAAAATCTTCCTCGATAAGCTTCGAAAGGATGTGGAGGTAAATGATTTAGAAGAATTAGCTTTTTCACTCTGTCTGCCTGGTACGGGCACAATGATGTATTTATCTTGTGTACTTCCTCTCTCCTTCTACTATCAATCTGTTGTCTTTATTCTTCCGTCACATCTCTGTCTAGTTCCTTGCCTTGCTGAAGTTGATGGACTACAGTCTTCTGGTTGGGATCCATGACGTGGAGAGGGCAGAACAAGAGGAGGTGGAAAGTGAGGATAATGAGGGAGATGAGGAAGGAGAGAGTGATGGAGGGATTGTTGGGACGCCTCCTGACAGTCCCAGTAACACCCTAGACAGCTCTAAACCACTCTCACCGGGAGACTTCGACCCCAGTATTGACGTCTATGCCATCAAAAGCCATGACAGTGAGTGAAGAAAGTTTGAAATGGGTCCTGTGAAGATATTCCACTGTATATGATAAATAGTTAGAGCAGCATTCGAAACCATTGTAAATTACTCTACAAACATACACCTGTGACCTCATTAAAAAAAATATTTTTATGGACTAACCGTTTTATAAAAGCAATAAGCCCCGTGTCTACCGTGAATTTAGAACAGCTAAGAGAATGCTGTGTTGTACCTAACAATCTCTTTCAGCTGTTCTAAATTCACTGTAGACTATGGCTTCACGGGGCTTATTGCTTTATTGGACATATGCTTTATACCAAATCATTTAATTGTGTTTATATGAGAACCTTAAAGTAGAATGAAATCAAAATTGGCCCTATTACCCTTTTTTGAATGCATGTTCCTGTGGTTATTGTGAACGCTTCATCCATGCATGATATTAGGGCTGGGCGATATGGCTGAAAACTGTATCACGATATCAGTGTTTCATATCGGTCGATATCGATAATTATTGATTTTTTTATGACCCATTTAAAATAAGGACCAGGAGAAAAAATATATTACATTTAAACATTTTTATTTTAAACTTAACCTTCCTCTGATTACAATCCCAAGACAGAAATGTCAACACAACCATGGAAAACTCAAATAATTAAAATGTAAACATAAGTCTAAATTCACAATCAGACCTGCAAACTCCTCAGAGTAAAAAAGGTGACAGTGGCGCGGCGGGACGTGGGTGGTGGGGGTTTGTGATCGTACGTGCCCCCTGCTTGATTTTTTTTTTTAGACATCACGGTTCGGTACGATTTCGGTACAATGGAGTGAAAAGCAAAACAGAAATATAGAAGGCATTTTTATAAATGTCTTAAGCCTTGTATTTTTTAAAATAAGTTTTATTAATAAAGGCATAGAACCAGTTTATTTATAGTGCACTGATAATAGTTTTATATAATTGGTTTATTAATTAAACTAATAAAAAGATAGATATGAGATATGTTTGGTAATTGTACCTGAATGAATTTAAAATTAATTTGCTATATTTCAGATCAATATATTTGTTTTCCTTAATTTTAATTAACCCTAACTTTATTCTCATCAGAATTATAAATAATTGATTTCCGTATAAAATAATACTTCCAACAAATTTAATTTTCTTTTTTAATCAATGTGTAACTTAAAAATAAACAGATTAGTGCTCTGTTTTGAGGGCAAGAAATGAAAACCAATGCGAAATGATGAATGTTCAAAAGATGGAACACACAGACTGTTTTACAAAGGGGTTGGATAAATATGTTTTGCTTTTAAAACGGTGTGTACAGTTGTAGGCTACAGTTTGACAAGAAATACAGTGTGACAAAAGGACAATGTTGTGTTTTATTGCGAGTATAGGCCTACACAAATATTGTAAACACTTTGCAGACTGACTGATGTCCTGTATTAACAAAATGACGGAGTATGTTTTTATGTCTCCACTGTTCGATCGCGCCCGCGTGTCTCTCTCTCTCGTGCTTCTCTCTCTCGCGCGCGTGGACACACACACACACACACACACTCCAGCATTGCAATCTTGACATCGCAGCCTGTTCATTATGCTGTGTTCACATCAAACGCGAATAGAGCGAATTATCCAATAATGTTTCGCAATTCTAGCCTGCATGGCATGCAGATGAAGGGCACTCATTTTCTGCTTATCAATCGCCGGTTACTGATGAGGAACCAGCAGCACGAGACAACGATGGCGCAACCAAACTTTTTTTCTTTTTTTTGATGGCGCAACCCATAGACATAATAAATATGTCTATGGCGCATCCAAACTGACACGTTACATGATTGCCTGAGCTTGTCACTCCCTACGTTGCTAGGTTACCAGAGAGCGAGTGCCTTTGTTAATGCAACCAAACTTGCTTCGCAACCTGTGGTTTCTTCCGACGAAGGAAAAAAAAAAAAAATATCGAACGTTTTATCGAACACATTTTTTATTGATATCGTTCACGTGTCTATCGCGATACATATCGTTATCGTTTTATCGCCCAGCCCTACATGATATTCTTAAAATAAAAGTCTTCTAAGTTTTTAGGCAGGTGGTGAAAATAATATTAATAGTCAAACATTCTGTTCTGTCTCCATGCTGGTATGTAACGGCCACCATTCACAATCAAATCAATTCATGATTGATAAGCTAAGACCCATCCTACTTTTTTCTGTACTATGTCACATTATGAAAATGTATTGCAAACCTTTTTTCCCCCAGATTCTCCCAGAAAGGAGGTGTATTTTATGGCTGTTATTGACATCCTGCAGCATTATGATGCCAAGAAAAAGGCTGCTCATGCAGCCAAGACAGTAAAGCATGGGGTGAGTGCTTTAAAAAAAAAAAAAATTTATTTATTTATTTTATAACATTTTAAGTGTCATTTTATTAATATGTAGAGTTATATCACTATAAAAAATTCATGTTAAAAATGTATGTTAAAAAAGCGGCAGCTAGAAACTGTAAAACAACATTGACAATGTTTCTGGTATTATGGGATGCCATGTTGGTGGCTGAATATTTTACAACTTATAACTGTGCATTTCATTAAGTTATAATATTAATATACCAAGTTACTTGAAGTACCAAAATCTGCCTTTTACCTTAAAATGTACTGATAACCAGCGTAATGATACAGGTGGTAAAATCGAGTAATGATTCAGAATTCATGGCCAATATTTGTACATAGACGTTGCACAGTCAGGGTCACAAACACAAAACACCAACAGGGTAAAATATGACACTTAAATAATGCAATAAACATTCACTAAATAGCAGAATAACAAATGTTATTTATTGTTAATGTTATGTAATGTAAATATAATGTTAACATAAATAACAAAAACACCCTGATGTACATTACCAATAACAAAAATAAGAATAAACAAAATATATTTATGTTAAATATATATTTTAGTCAAATAAGATGTCACGCAGGGACTTTTGGGAATGTCATTTTACAGTTTTGTGGGGTTTTTTTACCATAAATAAAGACAATTCTTAGTTTTTACGTCTTCAAACCATACATTTGACAGTCTTTAAGAGTAAAATGATATATGATGTGATGTTAAACCATGTACAATTGTTCTATGTGTACGGTAAGGTAACATAACCAAATAACAGGTTTTTACTTTTTCTTTAAAAAATTGCAAACATTTTTACATTGTAAGTAACATCATTAACCAAAAAATACTTTTTTAACATGTACCAAAGGTACTTTACAGAGGATTATTTGGGGTATTTCTCTGTCATCTCCTTCGTCATGCATGCATGACTGAAACCTTTATAACTTTTATCAAGGCATCAACCTCCTGCTTTTTTTGTTTTGTTTTTTTGTCGAAGGCTGGGGCAGAGATTTCCACCGTGAACCCAGAGCAGTACTCGAAGAGATTCTATGATTTCATCACTACCATTCTGCCCTAGTCCGAGGCAGCTGAGTTGAGTCCACAGGGATGAAGAGGGACGCCAGCGGAGGGGTGTAGTTCACTCACTCGCCTGCTCTGCCACAGGGGGGCACCCCTACAGCAGCTACAACCACCATTCGTTTACATTTTGATTTTCATCTATTCGTTCTTTGTTTTTGTGGGACCATGAGAGTGATGGAAAAGGACAACAGTTACACCTTTTTTGGGGGGATAGGGCTTTTTACTGCTTTCTTATGCATGCCCCTTTTTCTTGTTTGTTCCGTTTGATACTTTTCTTGCCTTTTAAAGTGGAAGAGGACGGAGAGAGGAAAGGGAGCGCATGTGATGTTCTGTGGCTCAGTTAGTAGAATTATGTCTCTGGATAAGGAGGCCAAAACAGAACTTCTCATTTTATCACATCCCTCCCCGAACTCACATCACGCAGCCCTCGACTGCCCGTTCTGAGGTCAACAGCTTCGCAGAGAGGCACCTGAAGCACTTGACCCCACGCCACGGCACCCCGCTCACTAACTCTCCTTACTCGCAGTCCTCTTCCTGCTCTGGACAGACTAACAAGAAACGCTCTTTGAGCCATTTACAAAAGGAGGACCCATCGCCCCCCCAATTGCCTTGTGTGGACAGACAGATGAATCTGACTGTTTTGCATGTTCCTTCAGTGTTCTGAGGCAAACGCGTTTGAAATGGAGGCGGAGGTTCTGGTAGGTATTTGTTTTTTGTTTGTTTGTATTTTGTTTGTTTTTTGTTTTTTTCGTTTTGCAGCAACTTGACAGGAGGGAGAATGAAGACACTGAGGCAGCAGGATCAGTGGTTTCTCTTCAGTCATCAGTGAATTCTGTTACATTAGTGATTCAGTTGCCATCAGCACCTTAAACTGTTGCACTTTTTATTAGGATCACTCGGTCTGTTACGAGCTGCAACGATAGCACTATGAGGCACTGTTCAACGCAGCCTTGCAGTTTCACGTGTTCTCACGCATACGCTTGTTCTCAGCAGACAAAACATAGTTTACCTCTTGCATCGTACCAGGACACACCATTTTGTGTTGTGTTTCAGTATTCCATGGAGGTTTGGGGAAGGGGTGCTTTGTGTATTTTTTTTTTTTTTTTTTTTTAAACATCGTTTCTTTTTTTTTTTTATTGTGTATATGTCTTGTGAGTTTTGTTAGAAATTCTTTTGAACGTTCAAATTGGCAGCAACATAGATGAAACGTTGTATATTTTGCACATTACGAATGGAACCAAAATGTTCACGGAATCCTGTTGGTTCAGCAGTGGTATTTACAAGGGAAACATAATACCTGTAACAGAGGAGAATACTTTTATAAATGGCATTGAATTAGAAGCAGGTAATATGACTTAGAGATTAACATTTGTTCCTTAACTTTTCTAATTCAAAGAAAAAGCCGCCTCATCCTATGTTGGTTTAGACTTTTTGATCACTTGCACATATTTTTTACATAGAATTTTAATCCACCAGAATTTTAAAGCACCACTCTGTGTGTGATTTGGTAAAAGTGTTCTGATAAATGAAGAATGTTAAAATCCTACAACACAAGTACTGTCTAAAAAAGAAAGAAAAAAGAGAAAAAAAATGCATGTTGCATTATTTTTAGTGTTCAGTCTGGTTTAGCCCAGAGATGGTGTATATTCCATGCTTGGTCATATTTTTTTTTTCTTTTCTTTTTTTTCTTGCCCTAAACTCCCCATTCCCCCACCCCAGGTCTATTTTTTAAGATGGTCCCATACCTGCTTTATACTATGTTTTCAATGTATACACTGTGCAAGAGTCGTGCCTTTTTACTCCAAATTATTTAATTCTGTATTTTTTAATCTTTTTTTTTTTTCAAACAGAAGTCAAATGTTATTTTCTAATATTAGGGTGGTTGTTGGAAGAAAAAAAACACAGATTTTTCAGTGTTTTTTTTTTTTTGGATGTTTTGATGTTTTAAAATGTGCTGTTTCTTCAAATGAATACAACACATACTTTCTGTTCACAACAACACAACACTGAAAAGGTCACAATTTCTTCTTGACCGGCTAATTCTATGTGCAAAGCCTTTTGGACAAGAGTGTGCATTGTGAATTTGTTGATATGAGTAGGTGTGGCTCTTGTTATAGTGTTAATTGTAAATTGTGTTCGGGCTTTCTCAAAGCATTTTTATCTGGAAGTATTATTCGGCACCAATGTTACAGCGTCCTTGGTTAGTGTTTCATTTTCCTAATAAACTGAGCGCTGCTTGTGCCCTTGAAAAACCATTGCACAGGGAAAAGAAGCATTTTTTATTGTTCTCATTGGGTAAGAAAACAAACCCTTGTCGTCTTGGTTATAATATTCGCAAAGAACAAAACAACAACAACATGGGCATGACAAAAGAGGCTGTTTTAGCGGTAGACTTTGATAGTGTCATCAGAGCATCGCTTCAGCTTCTAATACTGGATTCACACGCAGCGATGTATATGTGATTTCACTAAATGTGAAAAGTGCTATAAGATACAGCTTCACTTTACGCCTTCTTCAAAAGCCCTCCACCATGTTCTTCATTTGCCAAAAGCATTTTGCTCAATGTGTTCATTGATGCACTCATCACATAAGCTTTGGGGGGGGAATGTCATGTAGATACTTTTTAGCCATTCGATTTTTTTATTTTCTAAACATCAGTGGATGACGTGTTCGGCTGGATTTTATTTAAATATGCAGGTTTACAGGCTTATTGAAAGAAAAAAATCCCCTCGTTTGTGACTGTTTTAATCTAGATAGTGAAGGTGATAGAAGTGATGGAGAATCGCTGGTAATCTGCATCACACTCACAGATATGAGTCTAAAAGCTGTTGTTGAGGGCAACCAAAGGGGAGGCTGTCTCATGTGTTATGATGTAAACCGATATACACTCCATTCCATAAGCATTGCTCAAAACAATAAAGCACTTTGTCTGCAATTTATGGTGCAACGTCTCTTCATGTTTTCTGCTCATTTAAATTGCGTTAATAAGAGTCACGCAGAGAATTAACTCATTTTATGAAAGCTTGATAATTAAAATGCATGCAATTGTACAGTTTACTCTGTAAATAAATGAGTAGCCAATTGCTTAAATGTAAAACGCTTTTTAAAATACCGGAGAACATGGAACAGATCAAACATAAGCTAAACGCAATTGAAGAGAAAGTACAAAAAAGCGCAATTAGAATAACTATCAATTAATATGTTATGGTGTGTGTGTGATCAGAGTACTATTATTATTAAATTTCGGAGTAGGCCTACATGGCTTAATTTATACGCGAATAAGAGGCTGCGCGGGATCGTAGTCGTAGGCTACTTTTGTTAACCTTCTAGCTGAAGAAACACTGAGATTGCATCTTTCAACAAAAACATTGGCGTAAAATTTGGAAACGGACGTATTTCACGAGCTTAAGACAGTCCAGCATGTTGAAAAGGGTGATGTTTATCGTTCATATCCTTTATTCGCTAAAAACAATAAATGGCGTCTTACATCCTATCCGTATTTGCTTTCAAGTCGCCATATATCCATTTTTACGCACAGGCCTGTTGCAATGACTTGGGCTGAGTGCTCATCTTTTACCAATTCGTTCGTCTATAATAAATTGTCTTCTAAGCTTGTTAAACATTATATAAATGTTAAATGAAGAAATCTGGAATGGTCACGCCAACCTCAGCGAATACAATAAGCGCACAGACAGCTCAGCTGAACTGATTTAATGTAGGCTACAACAACATTGAACATTAAATATATATATATATATGTGTGTGTGTGTGCCCACGAACACTCTCGGAGGTTAACGATGTGAACCAATGTGTTTAAGAATACTACAACTGATTGTGTAGATTCTAAAGAGTTTGCTCATCTCCCCCACAGGGAAAGTCACAAATTCAGCACCAGCAACAACCACTTATGATAGCCTACGGGAAATGCTTATAATAGGCTACTTAAATAGCCTAAATAATAGACTAAATTGGGATTTGAGAACGTAAAATTCATTTTTAAGGGTCAAGGTCAAAAGTCACAGACAGTTTAACTCGTTTCTTATAGATAAGTTCTTCTAAGTTCTAAATACCCGGCCGTTCAGGACACAGTCCCCCCGCCCGTACCCCTGTTACCTTTCATTTTGAGGCCTGTTCCCCAAACGCCCAAAGTCATGTTATAATACTTGACATATAAAGCTTGCGTAAATAAAAAGCCAGGGCGCTCATTTATGGCTTTATTTAGTATATTAGGCCTACTTGTTATTTATTTTTTCCTTCTTGTTTTGTCTTCTTCCTCCTCGTCTGCAAAGACTTGCGGCATCATCTTTAACTGTAGACTTGGACTGACAGAGCTAGGCTACCAACATTTGGATGAATGGCCCACAGAGAAATATCAAAGATCAGATAGGCTAGGCTATTCTGATTTCATTCTCAATTAACATTGCTCTGTAGAACTCTATTTCTATTGTATTGCTATAGCCTATACAATCGGAAATTCACCGTGCATGCATCACTCTTATTTGTTTTGCGTTTTCAAGTAGCCTATAGAACCGCGCATACTATTAGTAGCCTATTAAAGAATTGGTCTTTGAGTTTACTTACAATTTAACACACTAGGCCTATAGTCTTTAATTTGGAATTATGCGCTGAAAAACAAACCACCGTTTGCAAAAGATGACTTCATTTTTTCTTTCTTTTTTCCTCCAGCACTTTTATCTCCTCATTTTATCACTACAGAGCAAGTGAGCCTATAACATTTACAATCATGTACCTCAGAAACATTTTCTTCTTCTTTTTTTTATTATCATATTTAATTTGATCATGTTTTATAAGGCCTATAACAAAACATTAAAAAGTAAAAACTTTGTTGTCCCAACTTTACCTTAACGATGAAGCAATAGGCTACTTCACAATTTTAGATAACCCAATTTTTTATCATCATCAAAAATCAAGCTAATCCCCTTTTGGAGAAATTAGCCCAATATTCATTATTTAATTAGTTTGACGGGAGTCAGGGTCGCTGGGTGTGATTTGTTCATTCCACCTTAAATCCTCCTGTCCTCCCCTTTAAGAGAAAATTCTCCAAAGGTTCCCGCCCGAGCGGGGGCGCCAATAGCACGTGCAATGACGATACGTTTGCAAGCCTAATTTTTAAGAGCTGTCACTTATGCTTCTGTTCTTACTCAAACACGTCGAGAAATCGCCAGTAATTTATCATTTATGTTCACGCAACTCTTGTAGGCTATAGCTCACAGCACAGTTGGTAAAATATGAGTTTCATATCCGAACACATTGTTTTATGTGGTAAATTCTACCTTCACTTATCATCACCCGCACCGTTTCGTCTCTTTCTCGGCATCGGCTTTTTCCTCCACAGCTCGCTTTCTTACCTGTTTACTCAATAGTAGTAGACTACTTTAGTCGACTTCTATTTTGATAAAGACATTCACATTTGAGGTTAGTTGGGAAAACATAACAAAGTCCCGTTTATATAACACATGACCTTGTCACAAATTCCGCAGCGGAAAGAAAAGAACAAGCCTGTACAATTAGAAATTTTCGTTCTTTGTAGTCCAAAGACGCCACGTTAAGGTTTATTAAAATAGCACCTATTGTCAACACTAGTCGTTATAATAATAGGCCTATAATAATTTTAAAATTATTCTGTAGGCTAATAATAATAGCCTATCGCATCGCTGTGGCAACAAAACTCGTTCTAAAGGGACGAATCAAATCATTAAACTTATCCAAGCAGCACAAGTTATTCACATTTTGAATATTTGCCCAACGAAAAACAGACCAAGAGAAATGACCAGAATAAAAGCTATTCTGCCGTTGCCTGCTGTGCGGAAATCGACTTGACCATGTGGCTGCCAATGCAGGCTTGTAGCAGGCAAAGGGTTTTCTTTTCTTTCTTTCGGATAGCTATTGACAACCAAAACAAAGTTGTTTTACAAATACATCTACACCAAGCGGTGAAACGGTAGTGAAGAGCCAGTCTAAAAGCGACGGTTTAAATGGTACATTTATTTGACTTTGCTCACAGTTAACAGGTGACATTTTTGTTCTGAAAGGCTGGTCTGTTTTCTAAATGTTAATCTTTGTTTGAAAGAATTATCTTTAGAATATGCTAATTCCCTAGCACTCTACTGCGGATTGGTTAAATAATGTACTATCTACTTACAGTGATTGTTAACAGATCTGCTCGTTAATTGGTTAAATCCACGTTACCATAAAATCATATGGAGATTACATTCTGTGATTATTTATTCGTTTTATGTATCCTAGTGTGCTTAAACCTCTTTGGGAATGCCTTGCGACGTTAAACTTCTAATAAGTGGCCTATTCAGAATGGTCATAATTGTAAGGCAGGCTCACAGCAGAATGCATCACTACATTTTTCATAAGTGTTATGAAAGACGTACGTCACCTAATGGAACAGTTAAGGGAGCTTGTTGTTTTGGATCAGTGACTTTTTTTGACAAGTGTTTCTGAAATAAACGTTGCTCGTGATAGTGTCGGGTTTAATGATTTGTTTGACTACAGCCCAACTCACTAATTATTTCACTAATATCATTAATGATTTTGACACGTGAATTATTGGTTAACACTTCAATTGCCCTTGTCTATAGCATAGTGATTGATCTCCAAAAGGCAAGAAATAATTAACTGTTTCCGTATCGTTGTAGAGTATTGAGAAGGATTTTGCTTTGGTTTGTTCATAACTTGCCAGGTGAATTAGGCCTATCAATTTGTTATAGGCCTACCTTTTTTACGTAGCCTAGTTTTTTCAATGAAATGTGAAAACCATTTGCAGTAGTAAGACTCATAAGTCTGATTTATTTGATCTTATTGCAAGCAATTAGCCTATTTTTGTAGGAAAACGTTAACAGTGCAAGAATCTGAAATAAAAGTATCGCTTAATTGTCTTAATAAAGATACATTTTTATGTTTAGAAAATGTAAGAACTCTTGTCATCAACGTCACTATCAACTTGATTTGCAATTTAAAATTAAGCTTGTCAGAACTCATCGATAATTAACAGAAAAAACACGAATTAGCCTACTCATATAAATAGGCTACACGATATTTTATATTAATCTTTATTTTAATTTGTATGCATGAGAAAAAAAAGTGTCCTTTTCAAATAGTTTGAGTGGAACTTTTGCTTCAATCCGTATGAGTTTGATTTTTATCTGGGAGCACAAGCCCTTTATGATTTTAATAGGGAAAACTGGGATTACAAATTTACAAGTGACAAATGTCTAAAGTTCTGAATGAAAGGACTAAGCTATTTGAAAAAAATCCTCGTGGACTGGGGATTCACGGCACATGTCAGAGGGTCAATATGCATTTATTTATTTATTCATTTGTTTGTTTATTAAACTTGTTAATGGAGAAGCAGGGGGTATTTAGCCTATTTCGAGTTTTTAGTAACTGAATTCTGTGGCTGAACTCAACACGATCTACGCTGTTGAAAATACAAACGCTGTCGAGTCAGTAGCCTAAGGTGAAATCTGAGAATAATGATTGGTCATTAAAGTTCATTTGCTGTTGAACAAAACCCTAATTGCTTAATCAAATATCTCTGTCTCTTATAATGTATATTTAGTTGTCACTGTCTGAAACAGAGAAACTGTATCTTCTTTTTGGAGTTTGTGTGGGGGTATTCTTTCAGGATACGCGTTCAGTTTATGCAGATAACGGAGGAATCTCTTTCCATGAGGCCGACGATCGAGGACCTCAGTCAATCAGAGCTTCCTCCTTAAGCCTGTTACTCTGATATGCGTGCGATTTATCAAAGTAACTAATGCTTATATTAGCCTACTCCTCCAGGTTAGCCTATGGTTTTCATGTTTTACAACGTTCTGGAGTAACTTAGTGGAGTAATAAGCATTAGAAAAATCGACAGGTCGAACTGGTGATTTGTGGGATTAACAACATGGTGATGAGTTTTTTGCAGGTCACGTAACAGCATTATTTTCCTCCCACGTCCTGATCCCATTACAAAAGAAGCTTCCACGAGGCCGCTTATCCTGTTGGTTGAACCACGTGTCTAAATATAAGGCGAACGATGGATAGTTGACCGAAGTGTTTGATAATACGATATATTTATGCAAACCCATATAGCCTACTTTAAGATTATTATTGTCTACTGTACGCGCTACAATGATTCTTTTTTTGGATTGTTTTGGCAATTTGGAGTGGTGTAAGCCTGTTTGTGATAATAGCTACAACATTTAAGTCTATTGTAAATTCATCACTTTATTGGTCGTCTTTCACTAGTGTGAAAACAATCAAACCAAATACTTCTACATCTATAAACAGTTTAAGGGCTAATTTCTCCACAGGTTAGTTCTTTTCTACAGTAGCGATCAACAACAGGTTGAGCATCAACTTGTTAGGAGATTGAGAAATCTTTTCCTACTGAACAGGCTAATGGTGGCCTGTTGAGTTCTGTGAATGAAGCCTCGAGTCCATTCGATGAAGTCAGGCCTCAAAATTAGCTAGTCAGTATGTTTCACTGTGCAAGATCCGTCTAGCTGCAGTGTGTTCGCCGTGCTTAATTTGTTATTTACCATTTCTAATTTCTAGGCCTTAACTAGGCTAGCCAACTTTTTTCTTTTCCCTTTTTTAAAGGGCTTTTTAATACGGGCTGTGTTTGAAATGCGTTTGCCTTTAAAGTAGAACATTCAACCACTGTCCGGTTTTTGATAGCCTAAATCATATATTGGAGACGTTTGACCGTGTATTCATAATTCGTATTTATGTAGCCTATGCCAAGCGATTATCTCTATAATCAAATCATATTTTTTTATCATTAAAGGAAAAAAAAATAATGATATTTTTTTTTAAATCATATTTATAATGTAAGTTCACATGAACACTTTTATAGCCAATAGGCCTATAGCCTACATTTCACAAGACGTAGTCCCATGCTGTATCGCTACTGTGTGTATTTCCATTGTGTGACAGATTTATTGCCTTCAACTGTTTTGGAAGGCTGATTTGCTTGTGGACGAAACAGCTTGTGTGGAAGCATAAACAATACCAGTAGGCCTAAATATTTTATATTATTTTATTTTAGGCTATATTTAGCTGTAAATAATATTTATTTGCTATTGCAATTGCATCATTTTATTAACATTTTTAATTCATATCTAGAGATTTGTCTTGTGGCCTTTTTCGTCCCAAATCTCTAATGACTAAAATAATATGATCACACTGAAATACAATATGCCTATGTTATATTGATATGAAAGGTTTAATAAATAAATCACTGATACTTATATTTAGTTAATTATAAAAAGGTAAATCAGGTGAATTTAAAAGTAGGCTATTTAGAGATATTTAGAAGGACACCAACCTTAACCATCTCAAAACCCCCTCTCCACATATTTACCACAGTCTACAAACAAGTGGCTGCTGCGACTATGGCACTTGATTTCCTATGCACAAATGATCAAGTTAGCAATTTAATTTGTCGCTTATATCTCAGGAGGTTCCGTTCACTAGGAACCAGCAGCGGTGCATTTACGTTCTGGCTTATTGCGCGCCGTTATGGAGTAATTTTTCAATCTTTTTCAAAGGCTTTGTCCTTAATTTCTTCCTCCTCATTCTCTGCTTTTAATCTTGCTCTCCTTGGAGAAAAGAAGTCAGAAGAAGCAGTTTATCTTGAGCAGCTGATCGTAATATCTTATAGCCTACCAGAGATATTATGCTGCCTCTTCTCAGTCTCACACAGAATAGCCCATAACAAAAACTATATGAAAACATGGTAGTGTAACCAGATCATGTCTGTTGTAGAAATCCTCATCTGAAATGTGCTGTTTCTAATCACCTTTCCCGTATATTTTCCCTGATTAGAGTAGGAGTAGCCTATATCCTAAGCGCGCTCATGTGTGGTTATATAGGCTTATAAGTAGTGGGATTGAGTGCATAGTGTGTATAGCAGGGCACGAGACCATCAGTTTCTAAACCCATCGCCCACACCAACACTTTTCTTTACAATAAACAACTTATCTTAAAGTTTGATCTTGCTTAAACCGCATATTACCCAACACCTCAAGAAAGGAACAAACAACGTTTGATTATAGCCTACTAATAAAAAATAATATTAATGAATTAAAAGCTAAAAATGAACGATCATTTCACATCACACTCAGATGTATTTAATGAACAGTTTCACCATAAAAAGAAAAAAAAGAAAGTGCTTCAAAATCCACCTCACGTTTTCAAGTTTTCATTTCGAGTGCATTTATCCTACACAACAATGGTATACAAAAAACAGGAAAATCACAAAAATAAATATGCATTTTTATAAACACCCAGTGACTTCAATTTAAGAAAAAAAAAACATGTCAAAATCTGACCTCAAGTATTTTAGCAAAAGCAGAGATATATATATATATATATAAAAATCAAAGTCCACCTTGACCAGATAAATCCTAAACTACCATGTTTACAGTGAGTCATTTTCCCATTTCTGTTCATTGTGGAGATCGTGAAATTCTTTAACTTAATGGGGTTGTAATGTGTGCGTTACATTCTGTTTAATTTGGCTAGTTTTGAATTAATTCCTGCGAAGTTGGGACGACATAGCTATTATGTCAGTCCGCAGTGCACTTTGACACAGAAAGGAACAAAATTTTCCTTTTAGACGCTCGAGAGAGCAGACATTAAATAGTCGCGTTAAAAAAATATAGGCCTACTATATTTTAATCATTCACCTGTCAGAGTTTCACACTATCGCGTATTGGAACATTCAGAAAGCGATGCAATTTCGCCTAATACTCTAGTGTATACCCCCACTTGCACACGTTAATCAAAGCACACGTAATGGGCCCATACTTTAATACGTTAAATACCCTTAAAGTCTATTAGGCCTACGTGTTTTCTCAGAATGACGTGAACCCGGTATAGCCTCGCTTTAGCCAAATCTGCATAGTCTATGCCTATTCAGTGATTACTCACATGTTTTTATTTTATTTAGGTGTGTGTGTGTGTGTGTGTGTATGTGTGTGTGTGTGTGTGTGTGTGTGTGTGTGTGTGTGTGTGTGTGTGTGTGTGTGTGTGTGTGTGTGTGTGTGTGTGTGTGTGTGTGTGTGTGTGTGTGTGTGTAGGACATTAGAATGTGGTTGGTTTTTTTCTTTGCCCCTCTGAAATATAATCAGAAAATGTATAGGCCTAATTTGGTTCCTTGGCTGATCCAATCAAAAATAGGCTACAATTAGCTTTTAAAGGCTTTTGGAGGCTGTCTGCTTTTGCTGAAGTAAACAAATATGGTGGGCTACGTCATAGTACATTCATCACAAGGAATTTATATGGGGCAGGGTACTCTAGTAGTTGAACACCAAGTTAACACTTGAATGTTTTTTTAAAGTTACACTTTCGAGTGCCAAGGTAATCCATATCCTTGGAAAACAGGCCTAGTGAAGTAAAATACAATCAAAACACCATATGAAAAGAACAAGGCTACTTGAGTCAAAGAGAAATAAACATTTACTAAGTATACCCTGACCAGAATGTGTGTATATTCCATTAACCGAGGTCTATTTCTTTGATTTCGTCACGTAGCCTATGTAAAACGATGTTGTTTGCAGCTATGTATAGGCTATAGGTCGCTATCGGCACCATTTACAATAAGAACGACCAACAAAACCTCCTTTTAAAAGCAAACGAACATATTTAAAAATAGCACCACATTAATAATTAGAGATTTTAAAATGTTTTTTGGGTTAACTTGCGATGGCTCTTTTGCGGAAGAAAATCGAAAAATAAAAACACATCACTAATTCACCTTAATGGGCATTAGCAAAGTGCAATACATGGTCAATTTGTGCTTTAGCTGTTCTATACCTTAAGCTATGAATGTGCTATAGAAGGAGATCGATTTGGTGTTTTCCCTCTATTACATCGTGCAAAATCAAACAGCTCTTGATTGTCAGTTAGTGGGCCATTGTGTTGGGCCTACCGTGAGAGTTAGCCTATGGTGTGCTGCGTGTGAGTGAACACAACCAGGCACCAACAATTGGGGAGCACCCTTAAAATGATTAAATAAGAAGGGTATGAATCATTGGCCAACAGTAATCCAGAAATACAGTATGTAGATGAATAAAAAAATAAATAAAAAAATTGGCCCAAAATATACCGACAAAGTCAGATGTTTTAAAAACAAAATCAGCATGTTAGTTGACACAGACCTGACAATCACTATATCGCCATCCTTATGAGAGATGGTTAACCCTGCCTGCAAAATGAGCCAAC
Organism: Rhinichthys klamathensis goyatoka; assembly: GCF_029890125.1. NCBI lineage: Eukaryota > Metazoa > Chordata > Actinopteri > Cypriniformes > Leuciscidae > Rhinichthys > Rhinichthys klamathensis. Next base: position 183,800 of record NW_026606648.1, on the reverse strand, counting down.
ATTTGCTCCATTGGAGTCTAGTCCTTCAGGTCACAAACAGCTCCACAATGTCAATAATGTTATTTTGAAAACAACCGTTTTTTGCCAGCCCAGCTTATTATAAATACCTCCGTATATTCCCGAGTCCCAAACCTCGATGAATAGACCCGCCTGTGTTATATGAGGAACGGTGTGCGCTTCATAACAACAGGCCAAGAGACCTATGCATTGAAAACAACGATGAAAACAAAACAATATATGCGGGAATCAGTGCTTGTCACAGTTTTAAGACATTACCCCCGAACTCAAAACAGTTCAAGGGATAACAGAGGCTTTCCTGAATTTGTGGCTTGGAGGGGGAGGAACAACTGAATGACCGAGCTGCCATCCCCACACTGGGTGAGAACGATGAGGCAGTTGGTTACTTCTTAAAGAGTTCAAAGAGTAAGCGGGACTCAAATCCCCATCGCTGCCAAGAACAAGAGACGGCGGAGAGGGAAAATTCTCCATGAATCTGAAGGGCTTTTTCAGAGATGCTACATTTGCGCTCGCTCGTTTGCGTTTGCTCGAGCCTGCACAGTCTTCATTCGATCCCTCGTTGCTTGCGAATTTTCCGGCAGAACGGGGGCTCCGGTCAACTTTTGCAACCGATTTCGCGGATGTCCTCACACTCTCGGCTTTCTTACCCAGAAGCATTGCCTTGTAATTTTTTCTGGCCCTTGCCCCATTTTTGCATTCCCCTTCCTCGGAACAAGGAGTGTTTAAAGTGCTTCTTGATTCCTCGTTACAGGGAGGGTGTTTTTGAACAGAGCTCTCGGTGGCGTTGCAGTGGTCCGTTTCCTTAAAATGATAATTGATGCGCTGACCATCAGAGTCGTTATCCTTACATTGATATTCCAGGGGATGATTTGCATATTCATATTCGTCAAAAGTGTCCTCGACTTTAATCTTCACGTTGTTGAGTAAAAATGGAGGCGTTTTAACTTTCCGGTTGCCCTCATTGTTAAAGCCTGAGGTAGTGATGAGCTCCTCGGCCTCTGTTTTGATAGGTTTTAGAGGTGAAGGCAGTTTGAGGGAAGTTTTTGCTTCCCTCCTGGAATTTGCTGCTAATGAAAGATTGCTGTCAGAAGACTTACAAACCGTTATTTCTTTGTCCTGAACACAGTGGGAGGCTTGGGAGCATTTGCTTGCAGAACCCGGTATTCTTTGTTGGGGAAACGCCTTGTTTCCATTTGCATTAGGTGTGAGCCCAGTATCTTTAATTTTGTTAGCGACAGAGTCTGTTGTCTTTGGATCATTTGAAAATTCAAATTCAAGGCGAGATGGTGCTTCAGAGCCCTCATTTTCTCTTAAATCTGGGAAACAGGTATGTACCGGGCAAAACTTCTGCACGTTTGCGGCATCACCATCCCTGTGTGTGTCCCTGGACGATGTGAAGTCCGATTTTTGTGTTTTGCCAGTTCTTTCACAATCCAAAGTTGTCTTTACTCCTTGGTTAGTGGGTATGTTCTGCACATTAGGCCTGTAGTGAAAAGTTGGCTGTAAGAGCAGAGGTGCTTTATTAGTGTTGAGACTTGAGAACCTTGCACGCCTGAAACGAATACTCTGTACTGAAACTTGACTGGATACAGAGCTGGAATCAGACTGAGACGAACTCTCTTCGTCGCTACTGACATCTGAAGAGTCCGACAGAGAGTCATCCTCCTCCTCCTCCTCATCTGAAGTCCCGGAGTTGCTGGTGGTAGAGAAACTCGACCCGAAATCCGAATCGTTGTTCACCCGTTCTGAAATGGAGCTAGATTCCGTGTCGCTGCTGCAGCTTTCCTGAAAATGTCCAGTATGCCGAGGATCAACGTATAATCCATGCTCGAGGTGATGAAACTGGCTCAAAGATCCGTGGGGAACTTTTGGTTTACAGCACTTCGGGACGACCAAAACCGGATGGCTGCGTTTGCTCCTCGACCAAAACTGCCTCGCGCAGCTCTCGCGCTTCCTCTTCCTTTTGTAAAGTAGATCTGCGTTGCCTTGGTGCTTCGCCTGCGCTGCAATGGCGGACTGATAGATCAGCGGTTGCCGATTCACAACGTGCCGAAAAAACGTATGTTTCTGATTAAAAGCCACACAATTGTCAGGTATTTGATCTGTTTCATAGTTTTTAAAGGTTGTAGATGCCGACTTCGTGACCGGTTGAAAGTCACGGGCGAAGGATTTACTGTAAATTTGAGGTAGATTTGAGTGAGTGCGAGGGACAGGGTCCTGTCGAACAGCTTTATTTTTGAATGAAAAAGTCTGTGGAACGCCATGCAAACTCAACCAAACTTTCTCTCTCCAAAAGTCACTTTTGGCAGCTGTGTGATTTTTGCCGTCGCACACTTTTTCCGAGGCATTTTTTGTCTTTTCCCTTCTTTTGTTTGATTTCAATACGCGCTCAGTTTTACATGAAAAGTACAGTGCCTCAACGTCCTCTCTTGAAATCAGAGTGCATTTAGCTGCGTGGAAAGCTATAGAATTTATTGCTTTGAGCTTTCGCAGTTCCTCCAGATCACAGTGATGCTTCTTCACGTTTAAATGGTCCATTCGTTTGTGTACAGTAGTCCGCGGAATATTTTTCAAGAGGTCGGTGAAGACTTGAGAGAGGGCAAACATCTGTTTGCCTTTGATAACCAAATACCCAAGCTTTACACCCTGCATTTCCTCAAAACCGGATTCCAAGTCCCCCATTTTCTTCATTCCATTAATTCCAACATTTAGCGCGACGGATGTCCTTAAAGTAGCTTTAGTGCTGCTTCTTTATTTCATGGCATTCTGCTGACCGGTACAGCATGGGCTGTGACATGTCCACACTGCGTGATGAACAAAAAGTTTTAAATAGAAAAACAAAAATGAAATGGCCTGTTTGAATGAAAACAATCAGTCCATTGACCTGAGCACTGCATGATCGATGGAATGTGTGTGATGTTGCCGACAGGCTGGCTGCTGCCTGTCTGAGCTCCTGTATACCTGCGCTCCCTCAGCTCCCTTCCCATTTGGCCATGAGGAAAAGAGGAAGGTGAACTGCACTGCCAGTGAGAAGGATAAAAAGCGAAGAGAGTAGGGAAGCGAAAAGGAGAGGGAGTAAGCGAGAGAGAGAGAGAGAGAGACAGAGAGGGAGAGAGAGAAATAGAGCCCAAAATGCAGCTGCTATTCCCGTTGCTGGTTTAGTCACAAATAAAATGACAGTGGGAACTGAGCAAGGCCGGAGACACCTTCATCAATTAATGCCCCCAAAGTCGACGCTGATTGGACGTTACTGACAGGTGATGCAATAAAAATGGATATTCCACCCATGGCCACCCCCATCCCCCTAGCTGATTACCATACTGTTGTAATCCCACCTCTCTTAAAGCTAATAATTCACTCGTGATAAGTTCATGCTTAGAAATTAATTTTGTCGGAGTATTGTTACAACTTTTTTTGTTTTGAAAAATGATTTGGCTAATGCTGACAAATAGGTCTGGCACATTGATGTGGAGCTTATGTAGCCTATATATATATGTACCTATATATATAGGCTATATATATATGTGTGTGTGTGTGTGTGTGTGTGTGTGTGTGTGTGTGTGTGTGTGTGTGTGTGTGTGTGTGTGTGTGTGTATATAACAAATTGAACATTGTCGTGATGTCGTTATCGCATTTTATTTATATGCGTTTTATAATTTTAAATGTCTTTATTCTACATTCTGCACATTCGGATGCATTTATTATTATTATTATTATTTTTAATCTATTTAATTTCAGCGAGATGAGCATGTTTAACTCAAACAGAGATAAAACCTGGTATTTGAAGTAAACATTGTTTATTTACAGCGGCAAGTAAAAAATCCGAATGAAAATATCGATGGTTGCATTTTTCCAACCCCAAAGCTCATTTGAATTCAGATGGGAAAAAAGATTAGTAAACGATTGTGTATAGTGTTTTTTATTTCTTTGCATATGTAATCGACATACATCACAATATACATTAACTCAGCTAATCTCTGTCTCCGTGTGTGTGTGTGTGTGTGTGTGTGTGTGTGCGCGCGTGCGTGCGTATGTGTGCGCGCGTGTGTGTGTGTGGCATCTGTGTGTGTAAGCACGCCTTTATGTGTGTAGAATAATTTAGCCAGGGTTTGAGAAATCTTCAGTTTTTTGTACATATTTGTACATATTTTCACATTTTATAGAGGACATTTTATAGAGAACAATGTAAGAAACACGTGTGTGCAAAAATTAAACAAATACGAATATTTGTAGGACAGGTAAATGTTTCAAAGTAAAATCGTCGTAATTGTTCACTTCTATAGCCTACTAGGTCTGCGTATGAGTGTGTGTGAGTTAGAAAGATAGGCTATTATTCAAACTCTTTTGCGGTCGAACAAAGTCCATTTTTTCACAGATCAGGCAGGCCTCCATCCCGCTTCCTACCAACGTGAAAGAGAAAATAACGGGTCTTCACGAGCAAAGACTTCCCCCTCCCCCGTTTGTGTCGGTGTACAGACATATGCCGTTTTACAATGGTGAAGAAAGAGAATGAACAGAAAAAAAGTTCAATACAATACTTTTTTTTTTTTTGCATATAAGTTATTTGACAGAAAATTATTCTGCTAAACTTAAATGCACATGTAGGCACATTATGATTACACAAAACTCCTAGTAAAAACTTACAAACATTGTGAAACACTAAACACCCCTGATACAGTATTCCACATTTCCACTGTGTTCATTGTAGAATACAAGGTGCGTGGATGTATGTTTTTCATGGAATGATGCTGCCTTCAATGCCTTCCACTTCTGAAGTCGTGATTATGAGCTTGTCGCATTCAAGTGCTTTGTTGTCAGAAAGAACAGGAATCATGGACAGGTTTATTCTTACTTTTTTATAGGAAAACTCTTATTAAGCCAAAATGATATTTAGCGTCTCCTTCATTGAAAACCATAGGCTATAAACATTTACCACGCTAAGATCTGGCGATTCTGGAATTTCGGTCAAATACAGGCTATTTTCGCTGTGTGTAAAACGGGGATACGCTATTCAAATTATTATTAATATTTGTAAATATGTTTCAACGACAGGACAAGGCGATGTATAGCGCTGTTGTGGAGAAAACTAATAGGCTAAAGAATACCAGTCACATCAGCAATCGTTCTCCCCTCCACATGTTTAAAGTTTGTGGCCCGCCCATCTCGGAAACTTGGGTATCAAAATTATCCCCGAGCTTCCCAGTGGTAAATAGCCTACGACTTGAGAGGGCGTTCATGTCCAATTTTTAATTAGGAAACTCGAATTTACGATCATTCCGATAGCACGTGAAGGCAGCAATGACCTGGCAGGCGTAAAAGTCCTTGCTTTTCAGGTAGTTTTAGGACCCAAAAGAAATCGATGTTTTGCTATACATTTAGGCTACGACTGTTTTAATGACTGGAAACAGATAATTCATTAATTTGTTCAATTTCAATCATTCCAACTTTTGAATGTAAATGACCTGCCTGCTCCTTCACATAGTGCCAATAGGCCTATAAAAAGGAAATGAGTCAGGATGAGCAAACCAGCGTCATATGGTTTGAACTTGTATCAGGCCCTGACGGTGATATTTACTGACGGTGCTTTCAGCGTATATACATTTTTGTTGGAAGTGCTAGTACAGGATATCAGTTTGTCATTGCAACCTATTAGGCCTACTTAATATTAATTGATTATTGATATAGCTTATAGGCCTATTGGTTGAAATACTTTTATGGCACACTTGAATAGTTTGGATCAATTAAACCCTCTGTGCCGTCATCGTATTGCTATTGATGATGAATTGTAAAATGCTAGCTTAATTACCATTATTGCGTCCGCGCTTATGGTTGTGCCGTGCACAGAGCTAGGCCTATATATAAGGTGGAAGTAGGTCGTGTTAATACACACTCGGTCTAATCCTTCAGCGTTGAGTCCCAGTGCAGCTCCTTATTACTGTGGGTCCTGCTGCAGCTGCTTTATCGAACAAACACAATGTTTATGAATGTTTGAAAATAAGCTATTTAATAACACCAGGATTAAAAAATAATAAAAGAAAATGTGTAAAATATTGCCAACATGTATTAGCCTAATTAAAGGGTACAAATTTGCATACAAAAATAAAATAAAATTGCGAACTCTTAGGCTACATTGATATCAGAGTTTCAGAGTTTTTTTCCCCCAGAGTTTCATGCTTAGCCTATATATTAGTATCTCTCTTGAAGACAGTTTATTTCCGCTCAAAGAGTTTAGCAGCTATGCAGTAACCAAAGTGAGCGATTAGAAAATGTCTCCAATATTGTTGGACCTGCAATGAGCTGTATTATGTAACATGATTATTTTTCTTGCGTATACATTGGTACTTTAATGTTCTGCAGTCTATCGCTGTTGATATTCAATTTTATTCCAACCTCCGCTGAACTCTCTATAACTTTTATCCGAGGGGCACACCTCATTTGAAAGACAACATGCAGATCCTGGTTCTTTGATTCTGAAACCTCACAGCTTGAACAGTCCTCAATTGTGACATGAGTGATAATGATTGATCTTCAACCCAGTGTGCATCGTCGTGGGTGAAGAGTTGAGGGGTTGGTTTGCCTTTAGAAATGTTTTGCTGTCCCGTTTTAAGATTTACTTCAAAAGTTGATCACTTTTCGAAAATCAAGTTAACTAAAATTAATCATTGATCAAAGAACGCGCACAACGTTGGGAAACACTAATAGCGAGTTCTGGGGAGCCTTCTTTGAATATATTTATTTGTTTACACTATGCAGGCTATATTATTATATATGGGATGCAAATAAATTCATTAAGAAGCACACTAGCCTATATAACTATCACAAAGCTGAGTTAATCTGACAACAAACACAAACCCAATTGTTTCATTTTGATCACAAAGACTATTGGAAGTGCCATGCAGACGTTATAAATCAGTGATGAAATACGGGGATGAATTATCATTAAATAGGCTATTTAATGCTGTTGCATATATATTTATAGCTAAAGGTAATGATTTCTTACCCATTTTATGTGAACAAATCGGCAGGCTAAAACTCGTGATTTCTTTAATAACCAAGAAAAGAATACAATTTTGATCGCTTCTTGGGAGAGTTGAGTTGGACTCGTTTATTCCGGTGAAATCAGGATGGGCCCTGGACCCTCAAACGTGACGGACTCACCGAGTGGGGGTCCGGGTGGGCTACATCACTACAACGTGCGCGGAGTCTCAAACAGCATGGGAAAGACGTCCGGTGACAAATAAAAATGCGCACTGCAGCCCATTTATCATTATGTTAAATCAAGTAAATGTGCACATACTTTTCACTAAGGATCGCGAGCTCAAAGTTTGATGAAGAAGATTCTCACATTAGAGAACGTGAGAGGTAAGAGGACGTTTGTTCGTCGCGCTTTAGCTAACAATAGGAGAACAAAGAACACATTTCCTTTGGATGTAAGTTGTTTAGTCATTTAGGAGGCAGCGTTTCAGCGATTTCGAATAAGTTTTTAGAATTTTTCTGATGACGAATTTAGACAACTATTTAAGTTTTAAACATTTTAGTAAAATCTCTTCTTTGCATTCACGATAACTTGGCATAAAGTCACAGAGGAAGTATAAAGATTTATATCCCTTTAAAAGTTCTAGCACAATCAAAACATTGCACGACTACTCCAGCAAATTATTGTTGTCGAAATGCTCCTTTCAATGATGCAGTAGGCTTAGCTTAATGTTGAGCGACTTTCAATAACATGACGAAAACATCTCGTGGGACGAATACTCTAAATGGAGATAAACCAACACATCTCTCTCGTGTACACACGTGTACACAGAACGTCTGTCGTGTCCATGAAAATCATGAGGCACACTTTAACAATAAGAATACTTAAAACAATATCCATTTACGTCTTTGAAAGCAATCATTAAAAGTAATCAGATATGTATGCCAAAAATGTGATTAGTTCTATCCCATCTTAAGTACATTCTTCTTTCAGAACGTATGAGTTGGTACATGCAACCTGAATTTACAGAGTGAGCTGGTTGGGGGTGGGCTGAAATAACCTTTCACCCTGCTGTGTCATATCTGCGTATGTGCCTGCCCCTGAGTTACCCACAAGTCTTTGCGTAAAAGAGAACTCGTGTTGCTACAGGCAAACTAGTTTTGTGCTGTTGTAACAAATTGGTACAAACGACAGAATCTGTCATTTATTTTTGTTAGATTTTCATTCTAACGATGCTAATCTTGATTGCACGGTATTATTGCTTTGTCTTCTGGGCAAGTTTCATCTTCGTAAAGCCAGAACCATTCAATGTAATCCTGATTTTAGAATATTCTCCTCTGATAAAAAGTCCCTTTTTTCTTCCTTTAAGAAAATGTAAAAACCTTTAAACTCAAAGGTTTCTAAAACAAAGTATCCTTGAGTCTGTTGTAAAGAACCTTTCATTTTTTATATTGACAAAATGTAGCCTAATATTGTATTGATTTATAGCCTAATTCAATCTCTTTTGATGTCCGTATACCCCCCTTGTTTTTTTCCCTCTTCTCACTGTTAATGTCTGTATCCTTTCTTTTGCAATAAAAAACAACTTTTCCTACCACTTCGACTCCGGATCGGGGGCACCCTTGCCCTTGACAGGAAAAAAAAACACGTCGCCCATTTCACCTCTCTGTTTGACATTCGTTACAGACCTTAACACCGTTGCGGAAGATTATTTAAGCGCAAAACCAGTGTGCACCCTATGTGAAAAGAAGCCAATATCACCTATCCTCTAATAAATAAAAACTATCCTTGTTAATCGCATACAATGACTGTTGTGGATTCCAAGCAAAGTAAATAAGCCTGAATATTTATTGGGTCTATAGAAACCGACAACAGCAAGAGGCAATAAAAAAAGAGGAAAAGATTATGTCGTATACACTGTAAAAACAAACCTATAGAATCTACCCAATAAAATTGAGGTAACAATTTGCACTCACTTTGTTTGGGTAGATTTCATCCCATATTTTTGAATAAAGTGTACCTACATTTAATGGCTATGACATACTAAACAAAATTAGGTAAAGTCTACCTAATATTTTTCAATACGATACACAGCTAATTACTGAGTAATAATTACTCTATTGTTAGCAGGCAAAAGTCCATCTACTTAATTTTTATTAATAATAATAAGTCAATAGAAATAATTAAACATTACTTATTCAGAGATGGTTAAATTTACCTAAAAATGGCCAGACACAGGATAGCTCATGTATTACTTTTTATTGACCAAAAAACAAACATTTCAAACTAACAAAGGAACTACAAAAGAGTCCTCTTACATTAATATGACTCACATTACATACAACTTCTTCAACACTGTCCATTTAAAAATAATGGGAAGTCAGAATATACATTAAAAGCAACAGTCTTAAATTTCTCACACATTTTGTTATTTCAAACACAAAGAAATACACAATTTGATGTAATGTGTGGTGGTGGATCTATAATAAGAGCAGAGGCTGATCTCATTTACCTCAAAGGACTGACATGCTATATGGATACAAACAAACATTTAATTTTTTTATAAACTTAACACAAATTAATAAAAAATAACCATTATTCAACATTAAATTTTAAGCGACATACAACTTAATATCACTCACGTGATAACACTTTACAATAAGGTTTCATTAGTTAACATGGTTAAATGGTTAGTTCACCCAAAAATTAAAATTCTGTCATCACTTAGGCTACTCACCTTCATGTTGTTCCAAACCCATAATAATTTCATTCACAAATAAAGATCTTTTTGATGAAATCTGAGATATTTCTGTCCCTCCATTTGCAGTCTACACAACTACTGTACCACTTTGAAGCTTCAAAAAGTTCATAAAGAGATCGTAAAAATGTTCTGAAGAAAGACAATCACTTGTGATGAACAGATTACATTTAGGCTTTTATTAACATATTAACATTAATCAACTCCCACATCAGTTATGGTAAACGGAAGCTAAAACATGTTCCCTTGATCTGCGAGAACCAATGAGGTTAATTCTCGTGTTACGCAGCATGTTTGAGCTTCAGCAAGAACCAATGAGCTTCTGTTTGTTCGCTGATCAATGTTTATGTGAATAAAAGCCTAAATGTAATATGTTTGTCATATAAAATGATTGTCTATCTTCAGACAATTTGAACTAAACCGCTTAATGTGTCAATGGAGGGAGAGAGAAATCTCAGATTTTATTAAAAATATCTTTATTTGTGTTCTGAAGATAAAAGAAGGTCTTACAGGTTTAAAACGACATGAATGTGAGTAATTTATGTCATAACTTTCATTTTTGGGTGAACTATCACTCTAACTACTTTAGTTAACATGAACGAAGAATGAACAACACTTCTACAGCATTTACCAATAAATTATTATAATAAAAAGTTTTAATTTTTAACATTAGTTAATGCACTGAGAACTAATATGAACAATGAATGACTGTAGATTAGTAAAGATTAATAAATACTGTATTGCTCATTAATAGTCCATCTTAATTAATGCATTAACTAATGCTAACAAATGAAACCTTATTGTAAAGTTTTACCACTTAGCCTACGTTATAAAACTTCTTCAACACTTCCCATTCAAAATAAACGCCTTCATGGGATGAAACATTCTGTGGTTGAACTTATAATTCTTCTTGCACGGTCTTCAACTGTTTTCATGAAGATCTTTCTGTGGAAGAAACAAAGTAAGACATTTTTTAATTATACATTTTTGATTATAGATTTAATCAAGACATAAATTAACTGCATTTAGGCTTAAATCAATGTAAGCTTGCTTAAAAAACAACAAGACTGCTTTTACATGATGCACAATTACATCTGCATGATGCAAAATCAAAAGAGGAGAGCAGCAGTTAAAGTTAGGTGATATGCTAGCATAATATATGAACAATTTTGTGTACGTTAAATATTTGTAAAGGAGGATATGGATAACAAATTAAGCACATCGCGAAACCATGCATACGAAAAAAATTAACAAATTACCCAAATATATTAACACCAAACCGTTTTTGACATAGGGCCAACATTAAATGAAAGAACCCAACAGAAAGGCACACAATAATTATCATATCCGTCAATAATAAACAAAAACAAAAGTAGGCCTACTTTATAATTTGATCCCTTCTAACACACATATCATCATATAAATGCAAGGAAACCACATTAACGTTAACAGTTTTACTGCTATTATTATTTTCTCTACGTTAACGTTACCCTGTCCTCAGAACGTCAACAGTCTCTCTCTGTAACTTACAGACGCATTGCGCGCTGCGACTCTGTTGTGTTCACTAATTTCAGCCATGTACATAACACTAATGGCATATGGAAGCGAATATTTTACTCATAAATGTAGATTTTTACTCGCATTTGCAGGTGTATAAGACCCTGTAACTTAGCTATCAACGCGAAATCGACCAACCTCAGACTAACGTTAACGTTAGATATCATCAGCTATGGGTGTGGCGCCGAAAGGATAACAGAACACAGAAGCGAGCAAATTACAAATCTTTTGGTAAATTTGACTATTAAATAAGTTAACATTTGCGTTATATTATATCAACACGATAAACAACAACAAACAAACAAAATAAACTTACCTAGAGCTCAACACTTCGTCATCTCGCTGGAAGACGTTGAATTTGAATTCCGTGATTCCCGCATGGACGTTGAAGTTGGCGCATGCGCAATTTGTGACCACTGAACTAATATAATGGGGTATGTTTTACTCATTCTTTTAAGGTTGCAGATATTACTTTTAATAAATAGGTAGTGTAGTTAGAATGTACTCATTTTTATATATTTTACTTGCTAACTAATATACTTAAGTAAAATATAACTGATTTGCACAGGTTGTATTTAACACCCTCCTGCATAATTTTTTACAGTGTACAGACATATGCTTTGTAAACTCTCTTTTTAAAGCAATGAAGAAAAAATAGGCCTACATAGGCTACATACAAACATATTGAGTAGTGTGATTTAAAAAGTTTTTTCCATGATCAATAAAAAACGACAAAATGCTTTATTGTGGCGAATCTATCTGTCAACATCTTGTAACTCAATTAGCTAAACTTACGTGGTGTTATTAAAGGTTCCAAAATCAACAAATCATTGCAAATCAACATCGCCCCCACCACAAGACATTTCTCCGACAGTGAGACTCTGATCAGGCACAACTCCTGAGTCAAAAAGGTCTGAAGCAGGGAAAACAAAATAGGGCTAATTCTACAATAGATAGTTGCTTTAATATTAGACTGTCCGCGGGGGGCAGTTTATTTTCAATGACATTTAGGCTATAGGCTACTGCATCAACAAGCACTATCAGAGAATTGAGATGGACATCACGGAAGGTCGAAATATTTATTCAACGCTAAAGGATACTTCGGCGTCGGACCTATGCGCCTGAGCCATAGGCTATGCAACGCGTTGGTTTTCATTTTAAATTGCCTACTTCTGCGTCGTTGTCCGCGTTGAGGGAGCATGTGAAACCCGAGGGAGGGGTTCTAGCACACCAATCACAACGCTTGCGGTCCGCGTAGAATTGACGCGTTGTTAATTTTAGGAGAGGTGCACGTCAGGGTACGCGTGCTACATGCCTACGGCGTGAGTTCGACAGAAGTATAGGAATTGGGTAAATGCCAAAATATTGGCACTGCGGAATTATCTTGATACTCCAAAAACATGTTAAAATGTTTATATAAATAATTAATTCTAAAGTGACCAGATCAAAAAACGCTGGAAGCCGCAGAGGTGCCAATCTTGAAGATTTATTTCTTCGTGTCATCTATCAAAAGAAAATCGTGTAAAATGTTTTGTTTTCTAATTGATGAAACGTTAAAAATGGGATATGCCTATCGGGCAACTACATTTTAAATTGAGGAAGTTTAATAGTGCGCAAAAAGTAGGTCTACTATATAGGCCTAAGCACATTCATAAATATGAGCGACCCACGTTGTAACCTGATTTCCACAACATGTAAAAAAAAGGCGAGTGTTGTAGTAGCCTATTACAGGTCTGTGTTTTGTAACGGGGTCCTCATTGGGTCAAGGTCTGTGCTATTTCGTTTTAAATGAGTTTATTTGTACGTGCACTATTTTGGCGCTAAAAGATTTAAGACAAACAAGCCCGATACATTGTTTACTTTTTTCTAGATGTTAAGCGGCACTTTTGTTTTTCATGGTCCCACAATGTCAAACATGGCCCATATGCAAGCAGCCTTGACATTAAATAAAACTGGAAGCTTATATGCTATCCCTAAACGTTTGTTGTTCGTTCATTGGTTAGTGTTGACAATAACCTCTAATCTTTGCCTTAAGTAAACGACATGCGTTTAGGTCACACTTCGGCATATAGGCCTACCGCTCACCTTAATTGGAGCAAAAGGCTCTTTATATCTATAACCTATACATAAGCCTAAATATTACAGTAGGCATATCTAAATTGACTAAACATTAAATATAGGACATGCCTGCTTAGGGGATTAAATTATAAGAATAAGTTTAAACGAGCTCCACTTAGCCTAATTAATGTTGAGAGCACAAGTCCATTGTATGCATAGTTAATTTCTTTGCCTTTATCTTCTATAACGTTTAAGTAAAGATTATATATACCACTCAAAGTTTGAAAATACGTGGTAACCTACTGAGGATAAACTGCAGGCCTAATTATTTTTTACAGTTATTTAGCACCTTAGCGGCATGCGTAACCTGAACCTGCATCAGAATTCTCATTACAAGCCACATTCTAAAGTGAAATGTACGCAATACTCTTTAAAGTAACGTCTTTTCAGTTCAAAACAAAACTCCCAGACGATCGTACGTAGAACGAGAAGAGCAGTGCACTATAGCTTGTCCCACGGTCGCGGTAAAATTCGATGGCGTTCGCCGCGTGGATCAAACAGCCTCAAGAGGCCTCTTCCACTCCACTGGCTCCCCTGTTCTGCCTTTCGGCGCATGCGCGCACACGCGCCTCCACATCCCGAGAGCCTCCAGTACGGGGTTTGTGTGTTGAGCCAAAAAAAAAAAACCGCCTTCATCCACAACGCAACCGAAATATGGCTTTTCATCGAAATGGAACATAAAATACGGCTTTCAGGGGAGATAGGGATTCGTGAGAAAAACGCCCGACCGCATTTTTGTTGGTCTTTGTGCGTTGCTGGTGGTAGATGGTATCCAGCGAGCTGTATCTGGCAGAGGAAGACGACGACTCGGCGAGTAATATGAAGGAGATGATCGGTGGTTGCTGCGTCTGTTCGGATGAGAGAGGCTGGGCCGAAAACCCCCTCGTCTACTGCGACGGTCACGGCTGTAACGTTGCTGTCCACCAAGGTAAATATAAAAGACTATTTTATTTCACTTGAGGCGGGTGTTTTGATTAAGTTCCCGTCTGTTGTGGTGAGAGAATTAGCTTAGCATAACATAGCTTAGCCTAGCTTAGCTCAACGAACAGTCAGTATAACATAAGTTTAACCACTGGCGCTTGTTTGTGTTATTGGAACGACAGTAAGGAAATGTTAAATATTTTAACGATTCATTTGGAGTGTTTTAAGGTGTGGTGGTTGTTGTGAAGCAACGGTTCGCCGAAGGCCTGTTTGTGTGCTAATGTTATGCGTTAGCACGAGCGCTACACGGCTGTAACAGCATGCCGCTCATGGTTGTTCATTATCACCACTGTCTCAGGACCAACAACGTGTCAGTCACAGCTATGGAAACAAAGATGAGTCACATTCAGACAAGCTCTGTAAGTCATTACAGCTAGGCTGATAACACACATTTATGGCTAGTCAGCAAAGCTGTCAACAAATTCCGGACTCTTAACAGGATCTTGACTGGTTATCCCACGTGTAGTTATTTGTCTTGCATTTTTTTTAGTTTGTGGGACGCTTCAAGATGTCACAGACAGTAATATCTTGGTTTCAAGAATATTGTCTTTGTGGGAACCTCAATGGCTACAGACGTGTGAAGCAGAAAAATATGAGTTTTGAAAATCAACTTTTATGTTTTTGATTTTAAGTAGAAATCTGATCTAGTCTTTAAACTGACGGGCTGTCATTGAAGTTTAGTGTTTTGACATTGAGGTCCTGTTGTTGATTTCTATTAAGGTTCTATTACATGCAATGGAAATATTCCAACTTGATTAACAAGTTTTTGCCTCTACATGCTATGTAAATAACTGACAAGCTTAGTTCAAATGTGTTATCCTAGATTTGGTTTTAGAGCTGTCACTTCGTTCCTCAGCATCTGTTTTGTTAGGTCGCTGAAGATGATCCAGTACAAATGGGTAAAGTTGTCACCTTTAGACTTGTAGACAGATGATATTGTTAGTGTTTGGGCAAGCGTCTGATATGACTATTGATTAGCTGACTGTTTGTGACATTGTTGCAGCAAAACATTTTGCTTAGTTTTTGCCTGCCATTGGAAAGTGGAATTGCATGTTCATTCGTATTTGCACAAAAATAACTATGAAACAGAAATTGGAATACTTGCATGTCTTTAAATTTTGTTCAGTGTAGAAATTACATTTTGTCAATGGCTAGTTTTTCCATCAGCTATTTTAAATGTTCTCAGCTCTAATGTATCAAATAGATTTTATATAGCCTAAGCCTATGTGAAATTAAACAAACATGCAAAGACCTTTGTATTGGACAAAAAATAGTGAATAGTGAACCTGGATCTCGTTTTGGTCTAGCTTTTCTTTCACACTGTTGTTTGTTTAGAACCTAGTTTAGGTTGAGCTAAAAATGACAAAATACTTATGAGTGATCTTCACTGTAAATTAAAACAATAATAATAAGACAAACTGTTTTGAGACCAGTGACACAAGAGAACATGAAAACTTCTCACATGATTTTGTTCTGCAAAGTGCTCAAACTGCATTTTTGTTTCGTCTGCTTATCAAGATATAATCTAACGGGTTTCTTCAAGTGCATCCAGGCAACAGTATTTCCTGTAACATGTCAGTGTTACAAGAAGTCACGTGCCACATGAGTTAACTCAGACTGTGCAAAAATTACCTATGTTTGATGGCGGGTGTTAATTTCATACCCCGATGTTGTTGCACTACAAAAAGCTCTCACATTTCTTAAAATATAATTTTTAACACTCTCACATTAATCTCGAAACTTGACAGGAAGAGATAGTAAAGCTGTCAGATTTACAGTAGTTGGAAGAAAGTCTCGTCATCATCTCATCTGTCCTTCATTCCTGTTGTTTCAGCCTGCTATGGTATTGTCCAAGTCCCCACAGGCCCCTGGTTCTGCAGGAAATGTGAATCACAGGAACGTGCTGCCAGGGTGGTGAGTTTCCTCTTTCCAATCTTTATACAAATCTTTCAGGCTATCTGTTTTGCTGAAGTCCAGATCTCCTTCCTCTTTTTGTACATTGTGGATTTGTTTGCAGTTTCCATTAGACAGATAATATTTATTATTGATACTTTGAACTGGTAATTGTAACTTGTCTCTTATAGTTTTCAAGTCAAAAGCTTTGGTAGCCAGGTTGAGGGACATATTAAAATAAACATGGTTGAAGGTCAGTCAATGGACATTTAGGCATTCAGTATAATGCCCTGTGATCAGACAGTCTAATCTTGTCAGATCAGAATACAGTGCAATTAAGACCAGGGTATGCATGGACAAACGTCATTTTTATCAATGTTTTGTCTGGTAACTACAACTAGGGCTGTGTGATTAATCTAAACTGAATTTCAATTTTGGCACTCGATGATTATGAAAACACGATAATCAAGATAAAACGATGATGGTGCCAGTGGTGCGTTTTCGCTCCTCGTTAAAAGCCCAGACTCGCATGTAACGTGACTTTCATAAAATGGGATGTGCTTGATATTAAAAAGAGTTATTAAAAGCATGAAAGAGACCTTGCTCTGTTCCACATGCAGCTTTCTGTGGCCGTGCTCCGACACGGAGCAGAACACGGTGGGACAAGCAAAGTGAACTTTGAGTTTCGGGTGCATGCATAAAGGTAAACCCGGTTGGTTATGTCTTAAGTGAACATAAACAGATGGGAGAAAATAAAATGTGTATATAAGAATTGTGTGCATGATGCCTTAAAGTGACAGCAGCCTAATATATGCATCTGATGTTAGTCAAAAGAAAGAGAAAATCACTCAGTTCTTGACTGAATGACCTTTTTGTAGCTTTAAAGGTAGGGACCCACCAAACCGACGCCAAAGAACTAGCGCTGATGAAACCCGACTGTGTTGTCGCTTGCGTCGGGGAAAAAATCTGTGCTTGAACACACCAAAAGGACTACAGGCTACTGTCAAGCATGCACGTTCTGCATATTGGAGATAAGTCTATTTAAGCAGGTATATTCGTCATTCAAAAAGGGAAAGCGAAACTAAGACTGCAGGTATACAAACCATAAACAAAGCAGCGCTTGCAAAATTAATCGTTAATCAAATCAAATCAAATCAAAGTTTATTTATAGAGCACCTTAAAAAACACACTGTGTACCAAAGTGCTGTACAATTTCAAACGAATTAGATAAAACACAATAAAATATAAGAAAGAATACAATATAAAAATTAAGAAGTAGTACAATACTATAGATATAAAATCAAAATCTAGCGGTCAGCAAAGGCCTCATCGAACAAATATGTCTTAAGCTGAGCTTTAAACATGGTTACAGAAGTAGAGGATCTGATGAACATTGGTAACCCATTCCACAACTTGGGAGCAGCGACTGAGAAAGCACGATCTCCTTTAGTTTTTAAGCGTGACCGAGGAATCGTTCAAAATTAATCGTTTCATTGAAGCAACGGTAATAAACCATTATCGATTATAGCCTACTGACGTTTCTCTGACCTCCTTTGTCACACACGTGCATCTCATGCTAGTGTAAAATGGTGGAGGGAGGCGATTGTGAAACACAAAAGCGAGTAATAAAAAATGCACCTACTATTTTAAAATTTACAGCATGTGTGTCCATGCGAGTTGATTGCGAGTGTGTGAACGTTATTGTAACTTAAGTACACTTGACAGTTTCATGTGCTTTTAGTATTTACTAGTGTTTGTTCTAAATGGTCCTGTCGTCTGTGTTCAGGCTTAAGTTTTGTTTGATGTTTGCTACATTCAGGAAGTGTACTTTCTTGGAACAGATAAAATAAAAAGGGAGTTCATATATATCTGACTGCTTGTATTCTACGAAAATGTATGTATGTGCACTGCAGTAATTTTGAAAAGTGAGGAGGCAACGCATCGTGAAATCGAATCGGTGACATGATAATCGTAATCGAATTGAATCGTGAGACCAGTGACGATTCGCACCCCTACTGACTGTTTTGAATGTCAATCATGCTGCTCACATTCTTTACGAATATCAATCATGCTGCTCACGTTCTTTACGAATTATATCAATCATGCTGCTCACGTTCTTTATCGGCTCATGATATTATGAAAGTATTTGAGCATTTCGAATGCTAAGGTAAGATTACGTAAAATTGCAACAGCCTTCTGTCTGTGCCATCATGACGACTTTGCTTGCTTTCATCACTTTTGCTCGTATTTCTCGTTCACTGATTCGTTTGCTAAACTGAACAGCCAATCAGAGTTCTCTCACCGACTGCCCGAAGCCGATTCTACAAGTTGAATGGGCCAAAAAAAACAACCCACTGCATCCGGCTAGAGCCAACGGTGCAGAACACACTGGAAAAACTGAGTCGGCCGACGCTCAAAAAACTGCCGACGGTCGGCTTGGTGTGTCCCTGGCTTAATAAGAATCAAAGTAAGTTTAATTCTTAGTGAAGAATTAAGAATGCTGTTTTATTTTTCTGATTCAATTTCTGTAGTAGGCTGTTAGCTGAATACTTATAGACTTACATGAGAAAAAAAAAGCACTGATTGTTTCAATTGTATATTTTCTTTTGCATTTGTCCTGCTGTTTGTAATTAGGTTTTTATTGTATTACTGACTGTTTACATATTGTGTAAATCACAATTTTTTTTATTTAAAAAAAGTTCACGATTTTCCCATGATTAATTTGAATTCGTTAAGTCATTAATGAATTATTTGAATCAGCTTTTTGAATGAATCTCTTGAATGAATGATTCAATGACTCACTCATTTTGGGTGCTTCTCAAATGGAAGGCTGATGTCCTAGTAAGACTGCATATCTCGGCTGCCATGTCATCAAGCGCAGCTGAAGGCTGTCTCAATTTGAAGGATCATTGGAAGGCAGCCTTCATTTTGCATCCTACATTCAGCTCATTCTAAAGGATGCATCGAGTGTATCTTTCGTGTCCTTTAATCACTTACAATCCTTTGCACACATTCCAATTCACAAAAAAAGAACTGACGAAAAAACCAGTCGGCAGCACTGAGCTTGTCTGAGTTCATTATGAAATGTAAGACAAAAATAACATTTTCAGAGATGAAGGCAATGCATGTTATCTTTTGTTTTGGTGTAAATTAATCACTTAACACTAAAGTGCCAATAATGTAAGCCATTGGGAGACCACCAACAGTTGTCATTCACTGTATTGCATTAATAAAAGGCCAGTTAATATAAAGATTTTTAATACAAAGTATGTTTTCCAAAATTACATTTTCATGCGGTGACCATGGTGTGCCGTAGCCATGTGCACTTACTAGACTGTCTCATTCTAGCTTTCAATGCTGAGTCGTCGTCTAGCCTAATGACGCTTTTCCGCTGCATGGTACGGCTCTGCTTGGTTTGCTTTTCCACTGCAGTTTTGTATCGCTTCAAAGTGGGTGGGATTATTGACTGATTGTAAGTTGCTGAAAGGTTCCCTGGTTGCGCCCCATCCAGCTCCTCGCTGGATCCGCTCCTCGCTACCAACGAGAGGAACGTCTGTACCTCGTCTACTGACCACAATTCAGCCATTTCTTTTTTTTAAATTTTCGTTTAAAAAAAATTGTGCGGAAAAATGATACTGCGGTGGCTGTTGCTGACTATTTAAATCTAGCAGGTTTGGTGTGTCGTGTAGCAAATCCAACGACGCTGGTAGTGACGATTCTCTCTGACCAATCAGTGATCTGCAGTGTTCACACGTCACATTTTAGTATCGGTACGGCACGCTTGGAACCTCAACAGAGGTGGAACTATTTAAGTGAGCTGTACGATGCAGTGGAAAATCGCCCAAAAGTGAGCCGTGCCATGCAGTGGAAAAGTGTCATAAGGAGCATCAAAAGGACTGGACTCAGCCTCGCTAGGATACAGCCTTCTGTTTGAGAAGCACCCAAAAGACTTAACTTGTTTCATTAATGGATGAATTAGTGTTTTTGAATGAATCTCTTAAATTAATGCGTCAAATGACACATACATTTTGACACATACAAGTCACTTGTTGTCACCTACTGGTGTAAGGATGCCAAGTTCAAGCTGTTTTTATATCCTAACTTTTATACTAGTTCTTCTGTCATAATTTGAATTATTGAAAGACAAAAATAATTATACTGTGTGGTGGTAAAAAAAAAAACACTGTTTGTGAATTTGTTTCACACCTTTACATGACATCTCTGTCTAGGTCAGAGGCAGCGCCAACGCAGATTTGAATGTTCGCTGTGATCCTATTTGTCAAAGGTTTAAGATCACATGGGTGTTTGAAAAGAGATCGCAACCTTTTAATGATTAATCGTGCAGCTCTACAATATGGTCACATTTTCATTAAAAAAAATTCCTCATGATCTTGTATTGATTACTTTAGATTAAATCAATATTTTTGTATTTTGTTTTTTTAATTTTTGCATTTATATCATGTTCAACAACAGTTCAGTTATTATGAAGCAGGTTGTCTATGCATAAACTCTGAGACTACATTTTCTCTGTTTGGTCTTTTAAACATTTTTTTTTGTTTGTTTTAAATCAGTGTCTGGAAGTGGGCTGAAACACTTAACCTTAAATCACATATTTACCAGTGTGTACCAAACCGTAACGTGGGGTGTATGTAAAAACTGTATGACTTGTCAGGACTCTTAGGCCTGTATGCATATCATCATTTTCAAATACCTCCGGCTTCACAGTCCAGGGAACTACACTGCGACCAAAATGGTCGCATATGCGACCTTTTGAAATGCCATTGCGACCCTAATTTTTAATGGGTCGCAAATGTATCACCGTTTGATTATTTTTGTACCTATATGTTTTAGGCAATATGCTATGATTTACTATGAGCATTTATTAAAACAGAAATGTGTATTTTAAGAATACGTTTTATAACGTTCTCTGAGCATTCAACACATCAAGTTGGCTTCGCGCTTGTTTAACTGAGAGAACGAGAGAGAGTGAAAGCCGCGCGCGCGCACTCTCTCGCCGTCTTCACACTGTCTTGCTCTCTCTCCCGCCCTCGCTCATATTAATGAATTGAGTTGACTGAATATCTTTGAGAATACACGATGGTATTTTTTTCCTGAACTACCACTGGTTGTGAATTGTGCTAAAATAACATTGCCTCATCTTCTCTGAAAAGCTTTCCACACAAATATGACATAAACCACACTTTCAATAAACAAAACAAAAAAATCTATCTAGTGATGAAATGTTTTCTGTGTTGAGAGTGAGACAAATCTTGTGCGATGTCCTAAACTGCCTGGATAATCACACAACGTGTGCCGTGGTCCGTTAATGACACGTCCGATTCGCGAACTAATATGACTCCTTTGAACCGATTCACTTTAATGAATGGTTAAAACAACTGATCTGTCCAACACTGAACTCAAGAGACATAAATCAGAAACACCTTACAATAAGGTTCCATTTATTAAAGTCTAGTTAACTACATTAAAACATTCTATTAATATTAGTTTCTATGTGGATTTACTCCATGACAAAACCACCCCAGTCATTCTAGAATGATTCATTCTTTCCAAATAGAGCTTTTTGTTTGAAATTGTTTTTATATCGCAATATATATCACAGAAAAATCAAATATCACAATGTCATTTTTTACCAATATCGTGCAGCCCTACTGTAAATTCTGTGGGCCTTCAGGACTGTCCAAATTTGTAACTGCGTCAAAACAATTCAAACACAAATCATTGAAGCTTCACTATGACAGTATGAAGCACGCGAAGTGGATTATATTTATTTTATTTTTCCTTAAGAGTTCAGAAGTCTACCCATCTGTGCCTGCAATAGCATGTTGAAATCCAAAAGAAATTCATTTAGCACTTTATTGTGTAGGCCTACTGTATTTTCTATTGCAGTAAATCTATCCCAACCAATTTTAAAGAAAACAAGAAGGCATTTGGTTTAAAAGATGGCAAGTAAAATAAAAAGCACATCTGTATGCAATACAGTTTCATTATTGGTCATTATTATCCAGAGTAGCTTACTATAAATAATTTGTGCGACCAAATCATGTTTTGCGCTAGTAACTGAAAAAGTAAGTAGCGCAAGTGCCACCAGTGGAAAATGTTAGTGTAGTTCCCTGCAGTCCATACTACAGCGCGAAAATGGCGTTTTCAAATTTATCCGCTTTGGAGAGCGTATTCCAAAAGCTACGTTTTCATTGACCTAAAACCCCGTCTCAGTGGACGGAAGGCCAAACCGGAAAGAAAAATATACGTTTTCAAACGAAAACGTATTAGTGTGGACATGGCCTAAGGCTATAGGCAGGTGAGGCACTTGCCTACCTACCCCTGGCTAAGACATGGCTTCAGAGTTCATATTTCTCTTTTTTTTTCTATCAGTAATTGAATCACAGTTCTGGCTATTTGTGGAGCATTTTCTGTTATGTAGTAACGTATAGTGATTACCGGTACTTGCAAATAAGAAGTCTGCTTTTTTCTTTTATAAATTTTCACATAATATATATAAGAAGCAAAAGTTGAGTGATGAATGCTCACTCACAGAGTCTCTACGTTTTTATTCAACTTTGTATTATGTATTGTATTCAATGATAACGTCCTGAGTAATGACCCCTTTTCATAAAACATGCTATAGCTTAAAATACATGCTGTTCTAGTATTTATAATAGAAGATGGTGGTTGGGGTAAAGGAAACATAAATGGTTAGGATTGGCAAAGTTGTGTTGGCAGTTAAAGCGGTTTCCTTGGAGCTCAACGATCTGATGGCTGTACATGTCATGTACATGTTACTTGTGCGAGCTGTCAGGTTGGCATGAAACCTAAGTGGCAGTTTAGAGCAGAAGAATAGTAGGTCACAAGAAGGGGAAAGCTGTCACGTAACCCATTATGTGGGCCTTTTTGTTGAAGGATCTGGATTCATGGCAAAACAAGGCATCCCACATAACACCTTTTATGAGGTTAGAGACATTATTCAATGGCAGCTGCTCTTATTTTGAAAAGGAACAGGATTTTTCTTCCATATTTTTAACCACAGGTTTGTCATGTAATATTTTTGTGGCCTTTTTGCCACTTCTAACCAATCCAAACCCAAAGATTTGTGAAAATCATAGCTTGCCTTGCACTATCAGAAAGATTTCTTGCTGGAGCATTTTTAAAACTTGAAGCCTTTTTTTGTATTCCGAAAGCATAATTGACCTATCGGTAAGTCCCTCCCCTCGAACGCAGATGAGCCAATGGCAGTTGAGTATCAGTTGCACAAGGACCGGAACTCGGACATCTTTAGGTTTCAGCGCCATAGAGAAACATTGGAAGATCCGAAGCTCTCATCGGTTTGATGGTGTTTATGCTACAAAAATTGTAAAACGATGTGCCTGGGGTACTTTTAACACTGATTCCAGGTATCCTGAGAGGATGGGCATGGGTATTATTCATGTATTGAATCACCGTACTGTGCGCTCCTTCACCAGCGCGTTTCAAAAGTGTGATAAGATTTGCGCGAAAAAAAACAAATATCTGCGCAATACGTCTAAAGACGGTTTATTTATAATATCAATGATGTGGGCGCAGTAACCTGGTTCTCTAAGGATTCAACCCCAATCTCAATGAAGACGAAAACGTTAATTTTCTGGTTGTCATACTCTCATTAAATTACAATTAAAGTTAGTGAGTCCATGCTAATGTACAAACCTAAATAGCTAACTGTTCTCATGTCATGTACAGAC
The DNA here is from genome assembly GCF_029890125.1 of Rhinichthys klamathensis goyatoka. Classification (NCBI taxonomy): domain Eukaryota; kingdom Metazoa; phylum Chordata; class Actinopteri; order Cypriniformes; family Leuciscidae; genus Rhinichthys; species Rhinichthys klamathensis. The sequence continues at coordinate 159,766 of NW_026606648.1, read as the reverse complement.
TGGTCTACAATTCAGTGCCTCTCCATATTAAACTGATTAAATGTAAATTTATTTAATAAGTACTAGGGATGCACGATGATATCGGGACAACATCGGTATCGGCCGATAAAAGCTTAAAATGACCATCATCGGCATCGGCCGATATGAATATTTCTGCCGATGAGTCTTGCCGATAGGGTGGCGTGTTTCCTATACGCACGTGACGACCGTGAACGAAGCATGAGCACCAGCAACTTAAACTTCCAACTAGGGGTGTGCCGTGCGTCTCACGGTTTTTGATCGTGGACGATTAAAATGTCTCCACTATCTGCTTTTGAAGAAAAATCATAGTATCGTGCATTCTATCAGTTCAATTCTGGCGCCTTCATCTCAACATACTGTACAACGCGACGTACATTCACATCACATCACATCACATCACATGTAAACGCAGAGGTAGAGTTACACTCACGGTCACGGGACACCGCAATTCACAAAATTTCATTGTTTGCATGTGCGTCAAAGTCTTGCTAGGTAAACATATCATTCACGTGCTGATGCGCTGTTCTAACATCCGCTTTTCTGAGCGCGTACACGCGACGCTCACAGGAACTAAAGCCTGTCACAGCGCCTGCATACTGAACTAATCTTTCGAGTCTTATTGCGCTGATACTGTCAACACACAAGGTTTACATAAACAAAGTTGGTTATGTCTAAAGTGAAAGCAAACAGAGAAAATCTGCTTGTCAAATGCGTGTATATTAGACGCGTCGCGTTACTCGCGTGCAGTTCTTAAAGAGACAGTAATAATATTCTGCCGCTTGTCTTTAAAGAGATACTGCACCCAGAAATAAAAATTCTGTCTATCTAATGTTGTTTCAAACCTGGATTCATTTCTTTCTTGTGCTTAAATATACTATGGAAGTCACTGGAGTCCAGCAACTGTTTGGTTAGCCACATTCTTCCAAATAACTTTTATAATTTCAACAGAAGAAAGAAACTTGAGAGAGTAAATTATGACAATTTAAATTTGTGGGAGAACATCCCGTTAATGTTAATAAAACAACAAAACACAGAGGAAATCACTCACTGCTCTTGACTGAGAACATTAATAGAAGCTTTAATAAGCTTTTTTTGCACTTAAAAAAAAAATACAAATATATCGGTATCGGCATCGGGCAAAATTAGTTTGAAAATATCGGCATATCGAATATCGGCCAAAATCCTATATCGTGCATCCCTAATAAGTACCCATTACAATCTTGCGGTACATTAACAGTGTTGATCCTGGATGTTGTTTTTCTGTGATCGTGACGACCGTAACGTGAGGCTTCTCCCGGTTGCATTGTGATCTGTAAACCCTCGATTCCAAATTAATCTTGTTTCCCACCATATTATTTTTAAATCTTTTATACCGTATTTTCCGGACTATAAGTCGCTCCGGAGTATAAGTCGCATCAGCCCTTAAATGCGTCATGACGAGGAAAAAAACATATATAAGTCGCACTGGACTATAAGTCGCATTTATTTAGAAATTTATTTAACAAAATCCAAGACCAAGAAAAAGTTATTTAAACAGACTTTAATTCATTAAAACAGAAGGCATTTAAGTTATTCACCTACACACAATAGCACAAAGAACAACAGGCTGAATATGTGTCCGGTATGTAGTTAACGTAACACAGTATATTCATCTCCTTAGCAACTACCAGGGCGTGGAGATGCAACTGCACCGTTGACAAGCCTCTCCCGGCAGCGCGTTGTTCAAGCACCCATCTGTGGACTCGTTCCTCCAGCTCTGGCCATCTTGCTTTCAGCCCGCGATTAGCTTTCTTTGTTTTCTTCATTTCAGTTAGAGTAACCTCTGCTTTTCGCCAGTCCCTCACAAGTTTCTCATTCACTCCAAACTTTCTTTCTGCTGCTCGATTACCGTTTTCAGCTGCATATTTTATTACCTGCAGTATGCAATCTGCAGAATATGATTTTCTTTTTGGGGGCATTTTGTTTGCGTTCAGTCTAATATTTCAGTTAATATCAGTTGTTTTCAGTTAATTTTTTCAGCGGTAAAACTAGCTGTAGTCTAGATCGCATAGAGCGCTCTCTCGTGGCTGTAGACGGTAATGTCACCCCCAATTTCGGCAAATGATGCATTCACGTCATACCACAAATACATCAAAAACTCGCAAATAATAATCTGGGGCCGTCAGCGATCCTGTGACGAGTAAATCTTGGTAATTTTGATATATAAGTCGCACCTGACTATAAGTCGCAGGACCAGCCAAGGTATGAAAAAAAGTGCGACTTATAGTCCGGAAAATACGGTATATCCCTACATGGCATATTTAAGTCCCACTTGAATGCTCCTCGATGAGAGGTGGTCCTTCTGTGTCCAAAATTGATCAAAAACATCTTGGGACAAGGTTTTCACACTGACAGCTGTCATTGTAAGACAGTTAGCAACTCCTTTTGTTAGTCCGAGTTAGCAACAGTAACTAAGGGGGGCTGGCTTACCGATAGGTCAAATATGAAACCAAATTGCTGCATTTGTCCTCATTCCTCCACTTACTAAAAATGAGCCCATTTTTTTCCCCTATTTGTGCCCTGCTCTGCCACTTCGTTCCCAAAGATTAAAGGGTGGAGGGGGAGAAAGCCGAGCTGGCAGACCCCTGAAGGAGGAGGACTGTCCACCACCTGTAACAAAGAGGAGGAGGACAGCAGACTGAGCAGAAGCTTAAAAACTTTGAACATAGTGGTATGTGGCAAATAACGGCATGGTTCCAAGCACAATGTTATGCCCCAATATCTAACCCTGTTCAAGGCTTTGAAGATGAGTGAAATGTCATAGTGTATATGCATGATATGCTGTGTAATAGGCCATGTGTCAGGTCCCATTTTTTTTAGGACATTTTCAACCATCTGTGGTTTTTGTTGTTCAAAAAGGGTAGTAACTGTCTTTATTTGATCATTCGTCTTCTATTCCGAGGGTTTTTTCTTCTTGTCCTGCCATTTGTTTCAGAAAACGGTTGTCTAAACCAGTTTTTCTCCTTTAGCAGAGCAGATCCTATTTTATCCTTGAATATAGAAGCAGCTCTTCAGGGTTGCAGCAGTGGATTTTTTCCAGCTCCTGTGAACTATCAAAGGCTCTTGTCTACAGTTTCATTGATCACTTTTGCCAAGATGCTCTGTTCTCTAGTTTCAAGGAAGAAAATGATGTCTAACCTCTAAACTCTGCTTAAGTTTGATGTCCATGTCAGAAGTAGAGCTCCTGAAAGCCCTCAGAGCTGTGTCTGGCCTGCAGATCGTTAGATGGAGTGTGGATTCATGTTATTTCTCCTCTTTTCGCAGAGGTGTGAGCTGTGTCCCCACAAAGACGGAGCGCTGAAACGAACAGATAATGGAGGTAGGACATCTAACTTTATGCTGATTGTTTTTACTTGCTGAGGAAAAAACAGTATTAAGCCTAATCTACATGTCATTGGCAAGAACAGACTGCAGTTACTCAGTAGCTAAATATAGGCCAGTAGCATAAAATATGTTTTTGATGGTTGAGTGTGTAAGAGACAAAATATTTGATAAAATCTTTGGGTTAGCAGTTTTACTATTATCTCTCAGCCCAGTTTTATTGCGAGGTGATACAATTATGTGAAGCTCTTGAGAGGAACATATGCGCTGATGAGGATGACACCTTTCTATTTTGTCGCCTCTAATGAAAGTCAATGTAAAAAAAAAATATAGTGAATTGATTATCTCTTCTATGGAGTATTTCACTGATATCCTCTGACAGTTTTAATTATCACAGAAATTCTACTGTCTAAAGGATATAATACTGTGTCTCATAAATAAGCTGTTAATTAGTTCTATGCATCTTCATATGTCTCACCTCAAAATAATCTAATTTGGATTTCAGATTTCAGGAAAATTTTACAATGAATAATTTTTTTTAACCATTTCTTCTTTTAACATCTAAACTGCTTTTGAATGAACCAAGAGTTTGACGTAGTCTTGGAATTTTTTTGGCACATGGGGCAGATTTTATCTGCTTATTTTTCAGAATAATTGAGCAAAGGGGGTTAGGAAGTGTGCGTGTTTGTCTCTCACCTTGTTTTTATGGGTGGGCGGTCTCAGCGGGGTCATTGTGGGGCTGAGAGGGGGCGACTCTTCTTCATGCTCCGGGTTCACGGCAAGGGCAGTTCAGAGACTGTAAACATGGCATGGTACACAGCTGCAGGACCATGCCCCATCTTTAGGGGTGGTGAGCTGTTTAACGGCCATGAGGGAAACATCATTGCCCCAGGCTTATGGTTTAGCTGTTTCAGACCATGTAATCTCTTTTTTTGGCTTGGATTTGTAAAGCCTTTTGAAATGTTTCGAGATAAGCATTCCATGTTTTGTCATTATTTACGAGTAGGAGTGAAGAATTCTTAAACATAAATTTTAGACAGAGCTTGTTTGAACCATATCTCACAAGTGAGATTTAAGTGTTCACGATTTGCTTTAGAGAAACCTTTACATTTCAGCCAACTGAGAAGTAAAACTCAGCTGCAAAGTCCTCCTCGTTCCCCAGACCAGCTCATGGAGAGGTTTTTACAGGTGTTGCTACTGCTGAGTTATGCAAACACAAGAATAATCCCAAAGGAAAACACTGGAGCAGTGGCATATACCTGCCGCAATAGCATGTTGAAACGCATGCAGAGAAATAAAAACCCATCCCTTGTTCATAGAACATTGCTAGAGCCTTTCAGTTTTTACTGTTGCTTTAGTCCCCAAGATTTCACTTGTTTAACGAGAATCTGAAGAAACAAGATTGTTTGAGGACTTTATGCTCAGCTAAAGACATCTTTGGCAAATCATTCTCTTTTTAAGTGTGCCACCCTTCTGTTTGAGGGGTTTAGAAGTTCTTTGGGGTGTGCTTGGGTTTTATTGCCTGGTTTTATAGGCTTCTGCTGGATTCTTGGAGGGACTTCAAAACAACAAAACCCACCTCCCTGTCCCTTTAGGCTGGGGTCAAAGACAGTTCATGGGTTCACCTTTAAGTTTAGGCCTGTTATTGTGCCCTTGCGCTGGATAACCAGAACTCATTTGCTCAGGTTAATTTCAACGATATCAATAGCATCTGCTTTCCTTTCACAAACATATTGCAGAATATGGTCATTAAATCTAAATCAACTCCGTTTAGGGGTTTTGTGGTTGAGACAGTTGATGTGGGGAAAAAGTTAAGTAGTAGTCTGAAATTATGATACAATATTTATGTAGTGTACTTGTGGCTGACACCCTATGGTTCAACACTTGGTCTAGACGCTAGGCAGGAGAGAATATGCCTCTGCCTCTTCCAGTCCTGGGTGTTTCGTCTTTGCGGTCACACTCAGCCCAGATGCTTTAATAAGTGTTTTTCACACTGTGGAGGAAGCCAGGCGTGCCCTGTAGGCAATGGCTGTAAGCAAACAAATGAACGTGGGCTCTTTAAAAAAAATAAAAAAAATAAATGACAGAAAATGATTGTGACAGTCAGCAGACACACATATTCAATTTAAATGTTTCTTTTATTGCATTATCCATGTTTTTAAGCATCATATTTGTATTATAATTAATTAATGAGAAATTTAAATGTTATGCAATTGATTTATAATAAAAATGAGTGGATTGTATTTTAGTGATTTGTAAAAAACAACAAAAAAGCTTATTTATTTTTGCCATTTGATGGTATTTTCAAGCACACTTTTTTTATGCAGCTAAACCCAGTTGCAACTTCAAAGCTAGTTCCCATAAAAATAAAGGAATAATTTAATCTTAGCCGTTTAATATAACATCTACTGATCATATATCATGTGTCTTGTTTAGGTTGGGCCCATGTGGTTTGTGCTCTTTACATCCCAGAAGTTGAGTTCGCTAATGTATCCACCATGGAGCCTATTGTGCTTCAGTCTGTCCCCCATGAACGTTATAACAAGGTAAGTTCCCTAACCTCTGAAAGACAAACGCTTTATAGTCTGGATATCAATTGAAAAGCAAAGGCTCAACATAAGAGCCTCATAAATCAGCTCAACAATGTAAACAGTATGCATGTAAGGAGTTTAGGTCTATACTGTGAATGTGTTTTCTTAAGGGACCAAGTGCTACATTTATCAATCTTGTATAAACATAGAATGTTGCTATTAATTATGCTACAAAGCTGAATGAATGAAAACTGAGATTCATGTTATGGGAATTTACACATACAGTCTAAAAATTAAAAGAACCAACCATACTTATTTGCCATTGAATTTCCTAATCCATTATGGAAAATAAAAAAGTTTAAAAAAAATAATTTTATATATTAAAATATTTAATAGGCTACAAATGTATTTTATAATCCGTATACAGTAAACTGACTTGAAAATGACTGAAATGAAATGAAATGGTTTGTATAACTGATGGGTTCTGGGATACTCGCAGGTGTATGTGTTTACTATTGTGCATCACTGTAATTCAAGAGTAATTGTAATTTCCAAAGTCCAAATGTTTAGACGTTAGCTTAACTTTATGCTCAACCGCGAGGGTAAAAAAACAAAACAATGTTAGATCAAGTACTTATGGGATATGCCATGACACCGTTCTTTCATTTTTCATTTGAAAACCTAATTACGTTTTGTTTTCTATGGATGCCCTTCAATGCAGTAGATAAGTAAAATACAATCAGTTAGTGTTATATGATTTGGATTCAATACTGTGTCTGATGATTCGCAGGACTAAGGAGCCAAGTTTAATCTCATGCTTGAAATAGTGGGTTTAAAATCTGGGATAAAATAGATTCAGCTCTGTTGGTAATTGAGTCCTCACTGTGAGCCAATTTAAAATGGCATGGTTATCACTTGCCTAATAATCGAGGCGCTGGGAAGGGCGGCTTCTGAGAGACTTGTTAAATTGGTAGAGCCTTCACGCTAAACAAGCTGTGGGCCGTGCAGCAATGCATTATATACCATAATAACTGCTTTCTGTATGTGAGAAATCACTTTGGTGACTGTTTTTTCTTTCTAGACGTGCTACATCTGTGAAGAACAGGGCCGTGAGAGCAAAGCTGCTTCTGGAGCCTGCATGACATGCAACAAACATGGCTGCCGACAGGCCTTTCATGTCACATGGTGAGTTGCAGAGCCCTAATATTCCAGCTAATTGTCCTCATAAGCATCTTAATATCCTCAATTATGTAATCTGTTAAATGGATCGGAATAGCAATGTTAACTACTAACTTCCCTTTAATCGAATTAAATCTTTTTACTTTTATAACAAATAGTTGAATTATAACTGTTTTCATCTGCATTGTGCACAGTCTTTTTAAAGCTGCTTTTTCTTTGTCTTTGAATGTAGCGCTCAGCTTGCTGGGTTGTTGTGTGAAGAACAGGGCTCAGATGCTGATAATGTGAAATACTGTGGATACTGCAAGTATCATTACAGCAAGCTGGTAAGAATCTGCTTTTTCTAAACCATACTATACTAACTATAACACCCTGACTCAAAGCACCGTTGCTACTGATTCCAAAGCATTCATGCATTTAAAGTAGGGGTGGGAATCTTTGGTCACCTCACGATCCGATCCGATTCCGATTCTGGGAGTCACGATCCGATTCCAGAACGATTCTTTATCCCCCCCCCCCTCCCTTATTAATTCATTAGTTTACATAAGTAATTAAGTACTTTTTAAAAAATAATTACAAATTAATATTTTTTTATTAAAACAGTTGTATGTTAAGAAATTTAAACTAATATAACAAATAATAAACAAAAAGAGCTTTCAGTAGCCTATAGATTATCTGAACGTTTTCCATTCAAGAACTGTGAGTCATTTTTCTTCATCTTTACTGTTGTTTTTTACTATGACATCATAGACTGCGGGAGATCTATTAAGCTGTATTCACTCACGCATCTCTTTTGAAATAAAAGAAGTAATGCGGTGTGTCCTGTCCGTTTAATCCCTTAAGACATAACTGGCTGTGTTTACGTTAATTTTGCACAAGTACATTAAACCACTACACGGAGTCGCACAGCCGCATGCGCGGCAGCGCGAGCAGTCTCACAAACAAAGCGCGCGTCAGCATTTGAAATTGAAAGCAGCCTTCTGTTAGTGAGGTTCATATTTTAAATATATAAGTCCACTGCATTCCAAACCACATAAATGATGACTTCGTAGAGCATTTGTAAGGAAAATACCGACGGGCGAGACAGCACTTCAAGTGTAACGTCAAAGAAAGCGCGCGTCTCTCACAGCGTGTGCAATGAAGCCTGTGAATGTCCTTGTAATTCGCTTCAACCTTTCCGAACTTTATGAAAGATTATTTTACGGAAGGTTCGAGTGGTGTATGTGTGTGAGGAATTGGAATCAAGCAGAATACGTGTGTTTCTAAACCAAACTAAACGTCATCGCACATCTGGTTAAAAACTATAAGCTCAGAATCGATTCTGGAATTCTCAGAATCGATTCAGAATCGTTGGAGAGAGAATCGCGATGCATCGATGGATCGATTTTTTCTCCCACCCCTAATTTAAAGGTTGTATCAGTGATTTCAGGCCCAAAAAAAGCCCAAACATAAATGATCACATTCATGTAATCTTTCCTAACAATCTGCTAGCTGCTCGCCCCATAAGCAAAAAATGCGTCTCTGTAGGCAGCCTAGGCTCTGAGATCTGCACACATAAACAATTGGTTTCACCAACCACTCAAAACCAAAATAAAGTGTTCCAACCAATCACCGTCATGGGTTCGTTGATAGACGCTGGCTTCTTCTTCAGCTCCGACTTCCCGTGTAGCCGTGCACGAGCGCAAAACCTCACAACACCCACCCCCTGTCGGTGATTGGATGGAACACTATTTATTTTGGTTTTGAGTGGTTGGTGAAACCAATTGTTTTTGTGTGCAGATCTCAGAGCCTAGGCTGCCTACAGAGACGCGTTATTTTGACGGCCTGCTTATGGGGCGGGCAGCTAGCGGATCGTTAGGAAAGATAAGATGAATGTGATCATTTATGTTTGGCCCTTTTTTGGGCCTGAAATTGCTGATACAACCTTTAATCACTGACATTACAGAAATTCTGTCATTTTGAATTAAACCATTAATGACGTTTAGGCCGGTGACACTGGCTGCGTGGCGTTTCTGTTGCATGTCAGCTGCGTGGCGGCTGCGTCGCGTTTTCTGTGTCTTTGCACACCAGAAACGTGTCTGACGCGGCGCAGCTGCTGCTAGGTGACGTACAGGAAGGACGTATTGTGGAAGCCCTATACTTCATGTTAAGCATAAATATAAAGCCTACTGATAAAGACACTGTCAGCAGTATTGACAGCAAAATAGACTACAGAATATTTCGTTCTGTATTGACAGGTGCAATATTTGAAAATTGATCATTATTTATTTTTAAATTATATTTATATCTGAATTTATGTCAAAACCTAGACTTTCAACCATCAAAATGTAATTTATTAATATGTATTTGTGTACAAAATAACATATAAACATCTTTTCCTATTCTATTTTGCCTGGAAACGCTTGCAACACGCTTGCAACACGCTTGCGTGTAGCGTGAAAAATAGGCGTCGGTTCTATTTCTAGCATGCACGCGTTTTCCGCGTCTGAGACGCGCGTGCGTGTCACGCAGGCAGTCTGCAAGCTCTAACCTGTTAACATGGGAGCCGAAATAAAAACGGACACGCCACGCAGCTGAGACGCTTACGATGACGCAGGTAGTGTGTCACCGGCCTTAGGCTGAGTATAAATAGTTGCAGTACTGAAAATGTGTAATATCTTTACGTTGTGCATATACAAATAGATACGCTTCCGTTCAAAAGTTTAGGGTTAGTAAGATTTTATTTTTAGGGAAAGAAATTCATCATTTTATTCAGCAAGGATGCATTAAATGGATCAAAAGTGACCGTAAATACAATTAATGCTACATTTAAAAGATTTCTATTTCAAATAAATGCTGATCTGTTGGTACTTTTTTTTTTTTCTTCAAAGAATCCTGAAACAATATTACAGTTTCCACATAATAAGCAGCACAACAGTTTTCAACTGTTATAATAATAAGAAATGTTTCTTGATCAACATATTAGAATGATTTCTGAAGGATCATGTCACACATGTGACTGGAGTAACGACTGCTGACAATTCAGCTTTGCATCACAGGAATAAATTACATTTTAAAATATATTAAAACGGTTCTATAAATTTGTGACAATATTTCAAAATATTACTGTTTTTACTGTATTTTTGATCAAATAAATGTAGCCTTGGTGAGCATAAGAGAAAAACCTTAGGGTGCTTTTACACTTGGTTCGATTGCCTGGTCCGAACCAGAGTTCGATTGCTTCCCCCTCGTCCCCCTGCCCTCGCTGGATTGTTCACGTTCTATTATTTGGGTCGAACCGTGGTGTGTTTGCGTCATCAAAGCAGTTTACCCCTGTTGGATGGTAACGACGATGCAGTGAAGGTGGCAAAATAAATAGTGTTGCTCGCCTCACTTCTATATTTTGGTTTTTGAACCTTTGGTTTTGTTTTACAAGTATCAGTAATGACACTTCCGTCTATCTGCCGCGAATGTACTGCAAATGTTCTAAAGAACGCGGGAGTCCATTTGTGCTGAATCCGGGCAAAAATTTGATATGTACATTCTCGCTGCTTGAAGTGCATCAGTCATGCTTGTCAGGAAAGTGAGTGAGCACACACAAACACAGTTTTATCAAATCTTACATCATTAATAGCGGTTCACTTCCACGATTTAGTATGATTACGTTCATATCAGCAGCGAGAACCATACCGCAGTTCACATGAACCGTACTCCAGAACGCTCTGGCTCAGTTTGCGGGTGCTCACCTGAGTTCGGAAAAGAGAGTTCACATCATCCAAACGAACCAAACTCTGATGTCATTCGAACCCGGGTGCGCACCAAAAGTGCTTGTGTGTAAGCACCCTTACAGACGTCAGACCTTTGAACGCGAGTGTATATGGTTTTCCCATAAATTATATGTATTTTCTTGTCAATTAGTATTTGATGGTCATGGTTTGTGTATTTTGCCATTAGTGCTTCATCTATTGAGGTATACTTCATGTCTCTAGGGCATTTCTAAAGCACTTAAGTGACTGATTTTTGCATTCACCAATACATGAATCATGTTGAGCACATCATTGTGACCATGTCATCATTGTTCAAGCTGTTATTGCGCATCTAGAATCGCACGTGAACTCGCCAGGCTCACGAAAAAGACACTCCCTCATCTGGAATATCTCTCATTTCTCGAATGTCTGGCACTCCTGGTCCAATTACAGCTGCTGAAAGCTGAGCTGTGGCATAAGCCCCCCGTCCACCCCCAGTGTCCCCTGCCACCCCCACCTCGATCTCCCTCAAACCCTTTAACCCCTTAATCTCATTGACAATCAACAGCAACTCACTGGACCTTTGTCTGTGGTTCTCCTTTCCTCTCCTTCCCATCATCCCCCCTCTTTCCTGCATTTCCCCCTTCACTCTGTCTTAATACCCCTCTCAGAAAAAGCGGGCTAAGGTTTCAGAGAGATACAGGGAGTGCCCAGTGGCAGCTCTCGGTGACAGCATAACGGCCTGTGGTTTTCCGTCCAGCTTTGCTCGGTCCTTAGTGGGCTTGGGTGTTTGTGTGTGTGTGTGTGTGGCAAGGGGTTTTACTCACTCCAGCCCTGGAGCTACACTGAGCTTTAGAGCCACAGCCCCCTGCTGCTTCTCAGATTCGTGCTGTGTGTGTGTCTATCCTCCCACTCAACAAAGGCTTCTCAGATACTGCTAGTCCTCTACAGGTTTTCTGAGTGAGGGGCTGGAGGCAGGGCCAGCGCTTTGTGATGTTCTCATAGGGGATTGTAATGAGTTGAGGATTGAGGGATAGTGATGTTTATTTATGTATACACCATTTTATTTCATTCAGCACTTTTGACTACTCTGGTTACTGGGGAATAGACTCTAGGGGCATAGTATTTCATGTTTTGTTTTTCAGATTGGTTAGTGTTGTCAATTTTATGCATTCATTCATATTTTACGTTTTTTTTTTTTTTTCATGGTTTCTGTTCGGCTTTTTGGCATCAGTGGTTTTTAAATATATATTTATATAACAAAACATTTTAAATACATAAATATACTCTACCATTCAAAACTTTGGGGTCAGTAAGATTTTTTTTTTTAAAGTTTATACTTACATTCAACAAGGATGTGTTAAATATATTAATTATTAAATATATATAAATATATAAAAAAATATATTTATATATTCTCCTTTTGAATTTCTATTCATCAAATAATTATGAAAAAAAGTATTATTATTATTTTGTTTTTCCACAAAAACATTAAGCATATTATCAACATTTATAATAAAAAGAAATGTTTCTTGAGCACCAAATCAGCATATTAGAATGATTGATTGATTGAAGACTGGATTAATGGATGCTGAATGTAACACTGCCATCACAGAAATAAATTACATTTTGAAATATATTAAATAGAAAATGGTTATTTAAATTATATTTTACAGTATTACTTTTGCTGTATTTATCAAATAAATGACTTTTCAAAAACATTTTAAAAAATCTTACTGACCCCGAACTTTTGAATGGTTTGTATATATTTATATAAATATATATTTGACATTTTTAAATGTATATAAACATTTTTTTGTCTCCCATTTTGTTAGAATAAAGTGACAATACCTTGCTTGTTTTGTTTGTTGTCATCTATTGTGGTGATTGCTCTATTGTACAGGACAGCATGATGTTTCTGCAGGATGTACCATGTCTCCCTGTCACCATGTTAATGGACTGACAGCATCAGCACAGTCTCGTGGATTAATAGTTCAATAGTGGGCTACTAACCCCTGACTTTTCCATGTAGGCCTTTGTTTCAGTGGGCTGCTGGTAAACAAAGACCATTTTGTGACCTGAGGTTTTTTGTGGCATTTGTTGTCAATAGCAGCTTTAGAGACTGTTGACTTAAAAAGAAATGTGGCACATTTTACAAAGGTGTTTTTTTGTCAGTTTGGATGTCATGCATCATGGCACGTTTTTTTTTTTTTTTTTTTTTTCGTAAATATAAAATCAGCTGTTTCTGTTGGTAAATGGAGAATATTGTTGTTTGTAGTTGTATAGAGAAATCAAATATAAGTGACAATATGTATTCTTTGGCTTTCCTGAACTACATTTCCATAAGTAAAATAGCCTTGGATGCTGGCATGGCATTAAAATAAATAAATAACTAGGTTAACTTGATTAGCTAATGGAAGTTACATTTGATATGATAAAATTCAATGGTTATTCCATCAAAAGCAACTTGCATTAGCTGATCAAGTCAACCTATGGAAATGTTTGTTTGTTTATTTATTTTAATGCCATGCCAGCATTTATACCAATCAGGATTTATATATATATATATATATATATATATATATATAAAAAACCTGATTGGTTGTCATGACAATGTTTTTTTTTCTTCATCTTATTTTTTCCGCAAATGTCTCCTATTTGCTTCCTTTGTCTCAAAACGGGCTATTTTCTTTGCTGCTAGAAGAGAGAGAAGTGAGAAGTAGGAAAAAAGGGTAATTGGACAGACTTTAAATGTAACTCGAAGTTCCTTTTTCACCTTTTAGAGAAGGAGCAAAGGCCGTGGTAGTAGGGCTCAAAGCTTAAGTGATTCTTCCACTCACTCTTTGGATAAGCACCATGACAAGGAGAAGAAGGTAAGGCAGCCTCCAGATCTACCTCACTTCCTGCCATGTGTGATTGATGCCCCCCTCCTCACGACTTCAGACTATGAGGTTAACGAACAAAACCAAAAACTCTTTGTTTGTCCGAAATATGCGAATTACACGAGCCACTGTCACCCTGTGCCGACCCTCACATGCACACTTTTTATATCCCACAAAGCTTTTAAAGCCACAGGAGGGAGAAGAGTGCCTTTTATCACTCAAAGTGATTAGTATTTTGATGCTGCCACAAATTATCAACATAAAGAGTGCTGTATGCATAAAAAAGCATCCGTCATGGCCATTAGTTCCACAGAGTCTGTTTAATCAGTATTGATAGGTAGTGTAGTCATTTGTTCCACTAATTTACTATACGCAGCCATACCGAATGAAACGTAGCATTATTAGCCCTGCTCGCCTTTTCATTTAATTCAATTAAGCGTAGGCCCTGCAACATGGCCTCATATCAGTAAATGTGTACGTAATGGCAGAAGACGATCCGTAGTGCATGTAAAAAAACATGTTTGATTGTGCCTCTTGTCTGTATTTTTCTCTTTTTACTGTAATAATGGTGGTATCTGAAATACTAATCCAGCAGACCTCATAGTGTGAAATGTGTGGAGGAGCTCATCACATCTATCCATCGTCATTTATAATTTTCTGCCTGTCCCTAAGCAGCTCCCACCGGCCACATATTTCAAACACTCAGCAGCCTCTGTACAGCCATCTTAATCAGCGATAGCTTGCCTGAATTGTTCTATTTGAACCGGATCAGTAAAATGGCTCTCAGTGTTGATTTAACATTTATTCAAACGTTTCATTGTGTTGTTCAGTTTTTGAAGTTTGTTGGAAGGATTTACATTTAATTATTATATGTTTAATTGTCTGTCCTGAACCTTTTTTTCTAAATCTTTTTTTTTTTTTTGTCATTTAATAATTCTGCTTAATAGTTGTTTTTCAAGCAGTGATATTTTTTTGACATAAAAAATAAAAACGTAACAATTGTGGACTTTTGCTATTCTGCAAGCTTACCAGCCTACATATAAAGTCACGGTTTAATTGTAAAGTGTGCAACCACACATGCATTTATTTTTTATTTATTTTTATTTTACTATTATCTTTTAAAACAAATTCATTATTTTGATAAATATAAATCATTTTAAAGTAATGTGAAGAAAGTATTAGACTGCATTTGAGAAACTGTTACATTTATGTGCTTAAATGTAAATCTGAATACTCACGATAGTCAGATGAGCACTTACAGCGGGCAGTGCAGGTCATTGAGGCTGTTGGTTATTTGACACAAATTCATTAAATTATTTGAATTTGTTTGAATGCGTTTACATTGGAAATGCATACCAAAATGGAGTGGATGGTGCTCTTTTTAGCTGCTCAAAGACCGACACTGCAGCCTGTATAATCTAGGTCAGCGAAAGATTAAATATGAGATGCCATTTAAAACCGTTTCTCCCAGAATTATTCTGATATTTAACATCTTCGCCTTATTCTGCATTGAGAGGGGTTGACATTAACAATGATTCGGGTTGGAGTTGTATTCTTGAAGATCGTGTTGTAAAGTGCTCTGTGCTCCGCCATGGCTATTGTTACGACGCCTGATTTGCATTAGCAAAGGGGGCCCATCCCCCCTACTCCACATTCCCAGGTCAAAGGTCGGGGGGGCTCAGATGTATACCTAGCTAATTCCAAACCCCAGGGCCAAACAACAATAGAGGCTAAAAGCTTCTCAATTTGCAGCTAGTTCAGATGTGCTCTGAGAGGCCGTCGAGAGCGGCATCTGGGAATAAAATGATGTTTTCGATCTCTCTTCCTTCTCCTGCCTCACATATCTTAAATTCTAATCTGTTTTGGATTTTAGCTTTGTTTTCTGGATGATTAGTTTTTGCTTTTGTATTTAAACTTTTTTTTTTCTTTTTTAAGATTTATTATATTTATTCATTTCCGTAGTTGAATTTTAATACTTAGCCTGAAGCCTGGGGAGTAATTTCTTTGTTCATCCTGAAAGAGATTTGCTACATTTCACTAATCTGCTGAAGGCATTGATGAATTATGATAAATGCCTTGGCATTTTTGTTCTCTCTTTTTTCAGTCACCTCTGCCTGAACTATTCATCTTTGTATAATTAAGATAGCTGTCGTCTTATGTCAAACTCTTTCAAGACGTTTATGTCAGAATTTTAATTAGACCAGTAAACAGCAGTTCATACCTGCATTTTGTCATTACATAAGGGTCTAAATATCTAGTTGGTTTCAGTTTATTTATTTGATGGAATTAAGATTAATGTTGTGCATTTTTCTTTTTTCCATTCATAATCAGAGCCAAGTAGTGACATGATTTTTTTTTTTCTCATACTAACACTGCCTTGTCAACACCTTTAGAAACAATGTTAATTAAGACTAAGAGTCTTGTCTTTGAATCCTTTCGAAATTAGCTCTTTTCTTGTAGAGCAAATGCGGCATAACAAAGCTTTGTAATTTCAGTAAATGCCGTTATATTTATAATTATTTTGTCACTATAAATAAACTTGTCATTTTGGTTTTGTGGTTAAAATTATGTGATTTGAAGCATAAGCAAAAAATATTTAAACAAAACAAAAACAGTGACATTTGTTTTGGATATGTAGGTTGTAGATGAAAACCAATAGCAATGCATATTCAATACAAATACAAATACAATCTTTCCCAACCACTTAAAAAAAATTCCCAAGGTACTTATTCAACACCTTCATTTCCAATGTGTATGATCTTTCTGTTCTAAGAAAATGGCATTTAAAATGGTATATGCAGGAAAATGGTAAATGGCGTAGAAGAAGCAGAAGCTCATTTTCATTTTCATTGAAAAACTTGAGCCTGAGGGCCACTGGAATTGTCCCCGTCACTTGCACAGAGAAGTAGCATAAACTGTTATGTTCAGAATAATTGTCGATTCTAACTGAGACAATGGCTGGAAGATGACAGAAAGGGGCGGAAAAAAAAGATAGACGTTTGTATATCGCTCCAGTGGGGAATGTGTAAATATTCTCTACGAATGGTTCAGGATCACTGCATATTTTTACAGCCATGCTCTTAAGAACAGAAACGGAGAGGTTGGAGGTGTTCGATTGGAGTGCGAGGTGTAAATTTGTTCACGCTCCCGTTTCTCGGGCGCAAATAGAGCTGTGTACAGCGGCACTAGACTGGGGTGTAAATTAAGCTGCAGTAGACTCTGGTCAGGCCTGCAATGTGAATCCTTTCCCATCCAGAGGAATACCTTTTGTTTTTCTTTACAGGAAGATCTTCATGGGCAGCACAAGGGGCTCTCCTTGCCCAGATTGAATGCATGCAAACAGAATGGGACTTGCATTGTTTCACCTTTTTGCATTTCCCATCTTTCTGTCTCTTTGTTTTCAGAAATGACAGTGTAGGCTACAGTCCTTACCAAGTTGTACTGGCTTCAGTCAAAACCTTTGCTGTACCATCTTCATTAAGTTTTTTGTTGTTGTTGTTTCATCACAGAAACATAAAGAAAGAGATCGCCACAAACCAAAGCACAAAAAGTCTTTGGAAATGACGCCTTCCCTGGTGCCAGCACTGATGGTGTCCTCTGAGAAGGTGAGTCCACCTGTCTGTTAGTCTAGGATATATGCCTGAGAGTTTATCAAATGTCAACAAATAAGTGCATTCTAAGCCTTTTTGCCCATGCGTGCATTCCCTTCTTGGCCACAGAGCTACAACAGCAGCAGTGGCGGAAGTGTCTCCTCCATCTCCTCCACTCAGAAGCGACTTGATGACAGTGGAGGCCGTTTCACCAATGCCAACTTCCAGGAAGTTCCATCTCTCTCCAGTTCCAGCTCCAAGGATGGCGGCTCCTCGGATGGTAAGAGCTCGGACGGCAAAAGCAAGAAGTCCAGCAGTCACGGCACCAGCTCAAGCTCGGCGTCCAGGGGCCGCAAGTCCGTGCCGAGCAAAACCCACGGTCCTGTGGTCACCACGGCGACTTCATCCACGGCCCCCTCCTCGACCAGTCCTTTTCAGCAAGGTGAGACTTTCAAACATGCCAACTTCACTTTTACTTCAGATTGTTGATGAGGTGAATTGGTAAACACCCTCTGCATGTTCCTGAATTGAACGGCCAGATTCAAGTCTCGTGCCAACTTCCTGTGCGTGACATTTTGAGTGAGTCTGTTGTGACAGAGCTGGATGGAAGCCAGAAGCCGTAAGCTTGGCATGTGTGTGCGATAAGGCTGTCGTCTGGCTGGCTGCCGCTGTAATGTGGTGCGGCGAGTCTTTCTGAACTGGCAGTGCTGTGGGTGGCGTCTGTGTGTGTGTGTGTTTATGCGTGTTATGAGGGAGGTTTGGGAGTCAGAGGAGAAGCATGTTCCCTTCCTTTCTGCTATCATGCCGTGATGGAGGGATTGAAGCAGAGGTCACGTCTGGAAAATTCAGACTAATCATTAATGTGTCAAAGTGCTGCAGGGGCCTCCTTGCTGGAGTTACGCGCAAACTTCAAGGAACCTGGAAGAAGAAACAATGCAGTGTTTTCTCAGCAGAGCGCAATGAGATCAAAAGATGTTGGAGATTAACTATAGAGTCTAATCTTCTGGCTGAGAGTGTCATATTCTCTGGGCTGTTGTGACAACACCTGACACAGACCCAGCCCACACAACTGTCCTGTTCAGCCACCCTGATGTAATATCCCAAGTATATGAGAGATTACAATATCAGCAATCTTTTATTAAATTGAGTCCTTTGTGTTTGACAATAACAGAGAGCTGTAGTAAAATGTAAAGTTTTGTATATTGCCGCTTATGTGAATCTTGTTGTTGTTGTTGATATAAGAACGGCAGATAAAAAGTAATATTCTTTTAGGTAGGATTTAAGATTTTAAGTTAAGTTGGCTCTCTTTTCAGACAGATTTTGCTCATCTTCAGGCAGTAAATGGATAGCGGTGCTTAATCAAGGATCCGGCGATAAGATACAGCAAAATTCCTGAATGTGTTTTTGGAACAATTACAAAATGTAGCTAGTTATCTATTTGTCATGGCAGATTTTTTTGTGATATTACTTCATCTATCTGTGTGTGTTTAAATGTTTGGGGGATAGACTGCACAGTAAAATTGGGAAGTAAAGTCTCTGCAGCCTCTTGCCACAGCTGTGAAAACATACACGTCAGAGTTGTTTCTCTGGCTTTGGTTAAAGGACGAGTGCTTGCCTGAGGCGAGGGTCTGAATGAACACCTAGATCTGGGTCACCATTTTGGCCTGCCTAGTACCTGATTGTTTGGCTTCCTGCGAGTATGACTGGTCCACCAGATTATGAAATTTCCTGATTTCTTCAGAAAATAGTTTTCAAAAATATTCTCAAATACTTTTTTTTTAGAATTATCAAGAAGAATTTTGAGTTTGAAACTAAAACATTCTCACCTAAGAGGTAAAGTTAAGTCATTGTGTTTTAAGTTTTATTTTTGTATGCCAGATCAGGAGGAAAAATTAAGCATCAGGTCATTGATCCTCCTGCCTATTCAACATTTCAGAGTTTTTTTTTTTTTTGGTATTCATTTCGGACAACTAATATAGTTGGAGTCAGTAAGATTTTTCTTTTTAAATCTTACCAACCCTTTTAACTCTTTCGCTGCCAGCATTTTTGAAAAAAGTTGCCATTATTTTACATATGCATCTGCTTACATATGCTTTCACTTGTTTCTGCTTCTTTTTCGCCTGTGTTTTGATTCTGTACTCTTTCTGAAGATGTGTAATAGCGCTCCCATACAGTATAACTGAAAACACGGAAAGCCGTCAAATTCCGTCAATGGCGGTGAAGCGTAGTTTCATAAATGACAGAAAATTTCGCCAATGGCGAGGTAAGAGTTAAATGGTAGTGTATAATGTGGCAAAAGTTGCTAAACTATTATGCACAGAATTGAAAATGATTTATAAAATATTACAAGCTCTTAGTAAAGATGATTGTAGTGCTGTTGTCACGTTTGGCGTCCAGCTATGCTGTGTTTCTGTGTACTTAAAAATTGATGCTGTAAAAAGGTATTTTTATGACCACATGCCACACCTCTCTTTTGGTTTATGCTGATTGTCTGTTAATATGATTGTGACATTAAGGTGCACTTTTATCTCTATCTCTTCCTTTTTCTCTCTCAGGTCTTTTATTAGGCAGCAGCAGCAGCAGTAGTAAATCAGCCACTAGTGGGTCTGTGGTTCAACCCACATCTGATTTCCTCAGCTTCTCTGATCCCAGCCTGAGGGCCGGCGACTCGTACACGCCTCCATCCTTTGGCCGTTGCCATGTGAAGGGTGGTGCAGAAAGCGGAGCCTCTGAAGGCATGGTGGCTCTCAACACCTTCAGCGTGATGTCCCTCCCCCAAAGCTCCAGCAAGCATTATGAAAACTGTCACCCTGCTGGAGAGCTGGGCGGCCTGGCCTCTGCCGGCTACAAACGACCCCAGCCCTCCTCGTCCTCTTCCTCTGCGACATCATCTTCATCTACAGGTGAGGATGGAGTGAAGAAGAAGAAGAGAGGGAACTGGAGGAACCGGTATGGACCGTGCTTTACCACCCAGGACAGTAAAACCACTGATACTGGAGAGCACGGATCCACAATGCCCTCATCCACCTCCCCTTCGCCATCCTCCATGACCACCATGTCCTGCCGCGGGAGCACCGTTAGCAGTACTGGAGGTGTGGGAGCGGTGGGTGCTGGTAGCAGCAGTTTGGGGATTCAGAAGTCCCCATCCCTCCTCAGGAATGGAAACTTACAGGGTATGACTGTCAGTTCCCCACCTGCTGGACCAGGTGAGCAGAGAGAGCCATAAGATGCATTTCATTTGTTTAAAGTTTGCTTAAATTCAGCATGAAACTAAAATTGATCCTGTTTATTGTGAATTGTTCAAATGTGCACAAATTCTCGCTAGTAAGGAAGAATTATTTTGATGTTGTGGATGATAGCAATACAGTGCATAACAATAGGGCTATACGATTAATCATTTAAATCATGATCAAGATTTCTGCTGTTCTTGTTTACACATAATCGTCTTTGACATTGGCACATTGGTTATTTATCCTTTTATTTTTTATTTTTTGACATTTCCGTTATCTTGCATTGGAAACAAACCTCTAGCTTTCATGCTTTGGGTTGCCAGATGTCAAGAGTTAAGATCCCTCATTCAAAGCTTTCTCTTAAATGGATACTTATTCTTTCTTCCTAGTGTTTTACTTAATCATCTCAACGTGGCAACCATGTGTACCCAGTCTCTCTGCACTGTATAAAAATTCTGATGATCTTAAAACACAAACACACAAAAGTTTAGCTTTTGAAATTTTTTTTCTGAAGTCCCATCCTGTTTCATGTTGACTTTGAGGTCCATGGTTATGTCTATCTTTTTCAGCCCATGTTGTTTTTTTATTTCTATCTTTCACATTCACAGCCTCATTTTTATTCCTTTCATATTACAAATGACGTCTACCATTGCTGAAGTTATTTTTTTCTTTTTAATGTGTCTACACACTCTTTAATCCAAATATTCTCTCCTAATGTTCTTTTCGAAAATTCTTTCTTCATCTTTTCTTGTCTCTGTTTTTTTACCTTTACTGTTTTTCTTTTCTTTTTCTTGGACCCATACAAATGAAAGCATATAAAAAATGGGCTATCATAAATTGGCATGTTTTGGTCGATCTGAGATAATTATTTTTCAGGAATTACTCGTTGGAGGGTCTTTTCAATATCCCAGTCAGTTCAACTCCTCTAATTCATCTTAATCTTCCCATGAATTGCAGTTTTTTACATCTCTATTTATTTAAAAAAAAAAGAAAAGAAAATCAATTTGAGGTCTGCTTTTCTCGAATAGAAGCCTGGGAACCAGCATGATGTTGTTTTGGTCTGTGCTGAAGCTCATTAGGATAAAAGTGGATGGAGGTGCTCTCTAAAGTGCTTCCTCATTCCTACCTGATTGAGAGCTTAGAGTGGGCTGCTGAATCTCCATAGAGATGCACATTAACCTGTTGAGCCCGAGGGAGCTGGAGGAGGGAAGGAGCCCGTAACAGGCAATTAGTTAAAATTTTATTTGTTCCTCCCTGTCGTTGTCTTTGCTCGGGATCTAGAGTGAGCCGACATCACTTACTGGTTCAAGATAGTGTGTAGAAATGCCCTGACCCCTACTGGCCTTCCAGTTCACTGATGTGGAGCCAGAACTTGCGATCTTGGTGCACATGCTACGTTCTTTCTCACTCATTTGCCGGCACTATCTCGCTCACACCTGCTAAATCTAGCCATTGACATAAGCGCTCCACGCACACATGCCAGTTAGAATGTTAAACGGGCCTTATCTGTGGCACTGCACTGTTGCTTGGCAACCATCCGGCTTTTTTGTAGTTTCTTTTCTTCTGATTAGAACTTAAATCTGGTGTGTCTTTTTTTCTCTATCACTCCCTGCTATGTGCCGTCTCACTATCACCCTGTCCCCTCTCTCAAGGATTTTTTTGTTTGTTTTGTGCTTTTCTCCCACCCGTCCCTGCCCTCACCTGTTCCTGGCCTTTGGCTGGACTGTAAATATTTAGCCATTGCTAATGCAGGGCTACAGCAGAGTGCTCCACCTCATCTATCTGTCTCACCCTCCCTCTATTGCTCCCAGCCCTCTTTCTCTTTCTCTTTTTTTTTGGATGGATGGATGACTGGTTTATCAGGGGAGCAGTGGGGGCTATTATTAAATGCAAACATCCATCTCAGCCCCGGCCGGGTGTAGGGCTTTATAGGGTGTTATTTGGAGAGGATGGAATGATTCTTGTTGGTTTTCATCTGAAATTAGAAGGAAAAGCTGGGTGAGACAAATGAGCACAATGTACTGTTAAGGCTGGAAGACTCTACACAACTTTTGATAACTGAACAGATTTTAAAACACTAGGCATTGTACGCTTGTCGACTTAGAATAGGGTTACAGAAAAAACTGGCCATCATACACTAAACGGCTGAAATTCACACATCACCAGGATTTCAAGTTGATCTGAGCAAAACTTATGCAGAAATGTGAATGTGAATCCCCCAGACTGCAGATCAGGACAAAAGTCATGTAGCATATTCCATCCTTTAGGGGCTGTTCACACAGAATATGGTTTTGGAGGGGAGGGGTTTATGTAAATATATTTCAGATGGACTTCTTTGTAATATTTTTTCTTTGATTTCTTTGTATCTTGCACATGATACAACGTGAAACTAAAAATGTTGCACACAAGTTAAAATAAGTTCAATATATTAAAAAAATGTATTTGTTTTTTCTTTTCACTGCCCTGCGTCTTGCATTTTTAAATGCTAAAACGTATTATGCGTCACAATGTACCTGTATGACTTTCTTTTCCTCTTTTAAAGAAAGAGAATGTTTGAACCATATTTTCCATACACTGAATACAATTTTGTCCATCCATACAATGAAAGTCATTTAAGCCCCATTGGCTTTAATTATATGGACAAAACAACACAGAGACATTTTTCATCACATCTTCTTTTATGTTCCACATAAGAAAGTCACACAGGTTTGGTGATATTACAACATGATGCACATAATGACAGAATTTCATTTTTGGGTGAACTATCCTTTTAAGCCTGGATTTATTACTCTAGGATGAAACTGTGCAGCTGTTCTGACCTTTCAAGTAAACATTGACAAGCAATGCATGCATTTGCTGCATTAACTGCAGCCGTGCGCCTTAACTTATCGCTCTCTTTTGGCACACATTAGAAACATCAAGCCTGACTGACTGTTCACATGTGATGGAACATATCTTGAAGCTAGTAACCCAACGCAAAACACTTCAAGACATCGATTACTGTTCATGATACCACATTTAAATTAAAAACATCTGCCACGTCAAAGGCCTAAATATGTTCTACTGCCGTGCAACAATACCTCGAATCAGTCCCTCCTTTCTTCTCTTCGTCCGTAAGGAAAGTGCAGAGGATCCTTATCAGGTTCTGGGCCTCGTCATTAACCTCCCTCTGAACTCGCATGGATTTTCTGCTGAGAGAGGAGACAGGGGTTTGACTTGAAATGCTGGCTAATCTAATTTGAAATTTCCCCTCTTCCCCTGATTTGATAAGAGGGGGGGTTTCAGGAGAAGATGTTAAGTCCTGATCGATCGGTCTCGTTCGATCAGCACCAGATAACAGGATCTTTGTCCTTGCTTTGTTTGGTCACTCATGTCTTGTAACCTCTAATCAAATGCTCTGTTGGTTGACCTTTTCTGAAATGTTAATTATTTACCAGATTACCAGATCAACACGATGATTTAAAGATTGATCCAATCATTAATGCATCAAGTTAGCCGTTGGTATTCACAAATCTTCTAAAAGTAAAACGAATTGGGATTAAATGGAATACCGTGACACAGTGATGTCTAAGCTTCCTTTCTATATTGCATATGTCCTATGTGGAGTTCAGAGCTTGGTACTGTAAATGCTTCACGTGGTACCTCTCCGCCCAACAATGTTTCCTTGTTTCAGCAGTGAATGTAGACTGCCGCGAGCCATTCATTCCTTTGTGTGGCAAGGGGGCCTCTCTCGTTCCTCCAATGGGTCAGCCTGGGCCATCAGCTGGGTTTATTTGAGATGGTGGCAGGGGAGGAGGGAGAGAGAAAAGAGGGAAAAAATCAATTAAACAACAGCAACAACAAACAGCGTGCATGTCATGAACCGGCACATAAATATGAATGGGCCGCACTCCGGCCACGCCTGGAAAGCCCTCAGTCATTTTTGCGGAAGAAATAGTGAGTCGTCAGATTCAGGGAACTGTTTTCTGGGTCACCGGGAGGCCGGTGCAGAGTGCATGTTGAGAGGACTCAGAAATGCTTTGTGCTCGCTCTCGATGTCTGCTGTAATGAGGGCCTGGTCAGACAGGCCATTCAAAGTCCACAAAGTTCATCTCAGGGGCAGCGAGAAAGATAGATGGATAACCAGTGAAGGTATATTGGAGGACAGAGGTTGCCCTTACAGCTATTAAAACTTTGCTTTTACCACTAGATTACAGGTCATAACCTGTGTTGATTGGTTTCACATCCCCCAGTTGCTATGCCAGATCTCCTGCTGATAAACAAAACAATGTTATGTTTGACTGAGAATTAGAAGAAAATGTTTGTCTTGGAGATTATTGAAGATGTGCTGTTTTACTTATATAATTTACTGTAATTGCTGTCTTTTTGCAGGTTCGTACCCCAGCAGTAGTGATGTAGCCTGCTCGTTGCCCAGTACGGTGCTTGGAGGGTCTCTGTCCGGATCCAATTCCGAGTTACCTGCTCATCAGTCTGTGGTCACTTCAATGCCCACTCTCACCTCACTACCCCCGACCGCCCCGTTCACCAGCACTTCATCTACACATGTGAGTATTTGGTTTGCTTTTGGTGAAATGGGTGAATGAATAAAAGAAATCGATTTGAGCATAAACATGTGATTCAGCATCCCTAGGCTATATTAAAACGGCATAAGATGTTTTTGTTTAGGATTTAGCTACTAATACACAACCATTAGGTCAGTAATGTTTTTTTTTTCAGCTAATGCATTAAATTGATCAAAAGTGACAGTAATAAAATTCATATAAATCATCATTTCCACAGAACAAAGCTTCACACACAACTGTTTTCAACATTGATAATAAGAAATATTTTTGGAGCAGCAAATCAGCATATTAGAATGGTTTCTGAAGGATCATGTGACACTGAAGACTGGAGTAATGATGCTGAAAATTCAGCTTTGCCATCACAGGAAAAATACATTTGTAAAATATAATCAAATAGAAAACAGTTGTAATTGCAATACTATTTTACAATATTAGTTTTTACTGTATTTTTTATCAAATAAATGCAGCCTGAGAGAACTTTCGAAAACAAAGAAAATCTTACTGACCGTAAACTTTTGAACAGTAGTGTACACATGCGAAGAAAAGTAATACAGCTAATTGCACAGCTTAGTTTCTGCTCAGTGCTCACACATATCTGTAATGCATTATCTCTCACAACATTAACCAGTTAAATAGAATTTTACTCATAGTTTTTGTACTGTGTTAATTTGCTCCAATTTTATCAAGATAATTGCTGTTTAAGCACATTCATGGCACAAATAGTAATTAACTCCTAAAAGGCTCAGATGTAAACGTTGGGTGCAGCTATTTATGTTTTAAGTAACTCGCATGTGATGTGATTTTTCCCTTTTTTCTTTTTCTACAGAACAAATGAATTTGGTTCTGAAGTGCCCAGGTTGTGCTAATGCAATATTTATGTAATTGCGACAGTAATATTAACAGTAAGAAGGAAGCCATCTAAGGGCCGCATGTCTACATAACATGTCAGTGGGAGAAGTAAAATTTGTCACTTCAGACCTAATTTTTCAGCTCTTGAAAGACAGTGTTTTGAGTCATTTAGGGTATTTATTACTAGGCTGCTTAAGTATATGGTCTTAACGGATGAATGTGATTGTGTTTGCATTAGGTAGTCAGAGAAGTATGTGTGGTCAAATAAACAGAACGACATTGTGAGAAAAGAGCTGTAATTGGCTTTATATTTGCTATATATGTCGCTTTGAGTCAGTAATTATATTTATATATAAATAAAGATATTTTTCTATGTTTTTGAAAGAAGTCTCTTATGCTCATCAGGGCTGCATTTAAAATAAAAGTAATAAGTGTTTCTATTTTAATATATCTTAATGTAATTTATTCCTGTGATGGCAAAGCTGAATCTTCTGTCACATGATCCTTCAGAAATGATTCTAATTCTAAATGCTCAAGAAACAATATTATCAATATTAAAAACAGTTGTGCTTCTTATTTTTAATATATATTTTTTTGTAACATTATACATTTATTTACTGTCATTTTTGATCAATTTAATGCCTTTTTCTGAATTAAAGTATAAATTTCTTAATGAAACAATATTTAAATCATTAATAAATACAGAATGGATGAATCGGCGACTTCAGAATCCCCTCCCACTCATTTACGAACTCCTGCGTGTGTTTAGATGGCAATAATAAAGTAAAGTCATTCTTACAGGCTCCCAGTGCTGCTCCAAATAGGCCCTTTGGAAGCGCACTAGAGACTGAGCACCATCTCTGCCGCTCTCCTGAGCATCTTTGTCTTGACTTGCACTGCTGTAGCAACCGGTCGTTTCCAGGCAACAGGGCTTTGTTTGTGCAGATCTGCCCTCTCTGCAGGCAGGGTGGCCTTACATTAGGAGATGAAGTAAACCCACTGATGGCCTTAATGCTGCAGGGCTCTCGGCGGTCCAGCCCTTTCTAACGCACGCTTGCAAATATCATCCATTAGTCCTAAGCTTTATGGCATAAAGAGATTTAATATGATGTACTTTTTTCTTTACTAGATAGTTAGCAGATCAGTAAACAGGTGATGTTTTTAAAAGTATGTCTGGGGTCAGGAATACAATTCATTTTTATTTGATGTATAACATGGTGTTTTATCATATATTCAGTGCAAACAATCATCCATCAGCATGACTGTCCCTGAGATGTTTTTCTTCTCCATCTCTAACACTCCCTTTGTGGATGGAAGAATGGTTGGACGAAAAAAAAAATCAGTGGTTGCAAGCTGGGCAGCGGTGACCTTCGACCCCAGCACACACCCCCTAGGCCCACCTCTGTCTCACTATTCGTTAACCTCTACAATGGCGCTGAGAGCCGTAAGCCTCAAACAATCCGGCTGTCCTTCTTTTCCCTGTGCGGGCGTATTGAGCTCTGCTCGCTGATGGGATGAGGGCTGACAGGCTGGACGGAGAGCTGTGTAGTGGGATGAGGGGTTCTCTTCATACTGGTCATGCTCCCTCCTCTCGCCTGAAAGAGGAGTCTGAGGAATAGGGAGGGCCTGCGGGGCCGTGAGGGGCCAGGGGAATGCAGGATATTACCTTATTTTTTTTTTTTATTTTTTTTTTAGAACCATACCATTAATATTTATTATAATAATGTTAATAATAATATTAGAAGAATTGCTATGCAATTTTTTTTTTTTTTTTTTTTTTTTTTTTTTACAATGTTAATAGGCAAGGCAGTTGAAATTCAATGTCAGGTTTAGGGTTGGAGTACCTGATAGACTTCACTCCATGTCCAAATAAAGCACAAAACCATAAAGCACATTTTTACATGTTGTAGTTGTTAGTTGAAGAGCCATAAAAGAAGCATGTTTTCAAGGTTGGTTTAAACATTGGCATTGTATGGGTGTCTATTCATTGGCCATTTGCAAGAGTGGTTTCCACCAATTGTATTTCAGTCTGATATGGTCAGAAATCCTTAAGTTAGACATAAAGACATTATTCTAAAATAACAGCAAGAAATCCAATACATTGTAATTTCAGCAAGCATTATTTCCTGTTTGGATCAGATAAGGCCTTGATGTAGATAAAGCAAAGAAAGGAAAAGGAAAGAATGTATTGATTTTATGAAAATATGCAGTGCGAAATAGGATGTGTTGTATGAAGTGCATAATTGTATTGATCCCCGCCCCCATCATATATACACTACCGTTAAAAAGTTTGAGGTCAGTAAGATTTGTTAAAAAAATGCTCTTATGCTCACCCAGGCTTTTTTTTTTTTTTAAATGTAATTAATTCCTGTGATGGTAAAGCTGATTTTTTTAGCAGCCATTAATGTCACATAATCCTTCAGAAATCATTTGAATATGCTGATTTGAAGAATATTTTATTTTATCCTTGCATTTATTGCATCCTTGCTGATAGCAGGGTCTGTAAATTTGAATAAATATGAGTAATCATCTCTTTTATGTAATAATTCTTCAGTTCTCGATAGTTCTTCATCCTCCCAATAATTCTCTGCTATTTACAAGATTGTTTTACAGCAAAGGTGTTATTTAAATGCGAGTCATGTGAAGGTTTGTGTGGTTTCCACCATGCTCCAAGTTTGTTGAACATATGCTGCTATCTCAGAAGCAACACCGCAACCAATCCCAACCACTATTAGGGAAATAGCTTAATTGGATTAAATAATTAGCTGCAGAAGCACATGGTCTGCATGTTGTTCAGGGCTGTGGATCTGCTGTTGCAGGCTCAGCCAATTCTCCTGGCTCACAGGAAATACAGCTGACATGGTGTTTTATCATCCAGCTCTTTGGCCAACGCTCACGCACACATTCAAACACGCACATGCAGGGACACGCACTTAGGCACCCGAAATATTTGGAATTTGACAGGTTTTACATCTTTAGTCTAACTCTCTTTCTTATGCTTTTCTTCTTTAGTCAAACTCACTACCGGGATCCTTTAACCTGGCGCCATCCCATATGTTCGGAAACAGGCTGAATCCGAACTCCGCTATGGCTGCACTGATTGCCCAGTCCGAGAGCTCCCCAGCAGGTGAGACACACAGACGGGGAACCACACTGATTTTTAGCTGGTACCTCCCACTGGCACAGAATTCCCTTCTCAAATCCTTTCTTCCTGCTTCCTGCGCTCTCTTCTCCCATTTCTCCTCATCCTCCCATTCTTTCTCCACTCCCCTGTGCATGTGGAATGTGTGGTCAGCTGTATTCCCCCCCCCCCCCACCTCCTCAGGTCGCAGAGAGAGGGAGAGCCAGAGAACAAAACTCCCCGGGACAGAGAGCTGAAAGTGTGCATACCTGTTAAATGAAGCATGCTACCACTCAAACATTTCATTAATCTGCACAATGACCGCAGTGATGACACAGAGGGGATTGCCCTGGGTTTAGGAGGCAGGCATACCTTAGACTCCCTCCCTCTATCCTGGGCCACTCAACACTTTCCCTGGACCCTGCCTAAACCCTGGGGGTCTCAGTCATGAGCGAATGGGCTTGCAGGACCCTGTCATGGGGGTTGGGGTGAGGAGTGGGACCAGTTGAAAGCAAGAGAGAGGAGAAAAAGAGGAACACAGCCTTTGAGGAATAATGGATCAGTCATGCCCTCCTCCTCAAACAGAGGTCAGGGGGTCATTTGACTAACAATAGGAGGAAGAACACCCGTCCTTAAAGAGACCACCGCTCGAGACTGGAAAGCTTGCGTGCTTTTAGCACAAGCCCGACTCTTGTCTGGTGATTGTTCTCAACGCAGCACATCTAAATACTGATATATATTGAAGCTTATATTTGGAGTTAGGGTTCTTTAGGGAAATTAATACTTTCATTCAGCAAGGATATATTAAATTGATCAAAAGTGATTGTAAAGACATTTATACTGTTTAAAAAAGATTACTACAAATAAATGCTGTTCTTTTGAACTTTCTATTTATCAAAGAATCCTGGAAAAGGTTTCCTAAAAAAACTGATTTTAACGTTGATGATAATGAGAAATATTTCTTAAGCAGTAAATCAACATGGCTGTTGGAAATTCAGCTTTGCCATCACATAAATATATTTCCTTTTAAAATATATTAAAATATATTTTAGATTTAAATTAGTTATATTTACATTACTGTTTTTTCTGTACTTTTGATTAAATAAATGCATCCTTGGTGAGCTGGGGTGAGCATAAGAGCACTTCTTTCAAAAACATAATTATATATTATCTTATTATTATGTATTCTAATGTAACATTTAAATTAATAACTGTTTTGTTTGCATCTTGCATACATGCCAGGTATATTTCAGCCATTAGCCACCCTGTTGTCTAAATATTGGCATCGGTCAATATAAAAAAAAAAACACTAGTCTAAACGTTTGTCATGGGATCCGTGAGACTAACACTAGGCTTGTTAACATTTTAACAAAGTACTTGTTCTTTCCTTTCAATTCTGGTCACCTGTTGCTCATAGGTTTCCACTGTCGTTCAGTCCCCTGTTCTTTCTGTGTTTTTTATTTATTTTTTTATTTTGTAAAATGATACCCGGTGCTTTCAGGTCCAGTCTGCACTGCAGCCCCAGGGCTGATCCAGGGTCAGGCAAGGGGTCAGCACCATAATAAGTCACACCAGACCTTGGGCGGCTTGCACTGATGTGCCTGCACCCCCACTGGAGCCAGCCTGTGCTTGAGGTGGTAGTGGGCTGGAAAGTGTTAAAAAGAACAAGACTGTTGAGAAAAAGGAAAGGGGGGAAGGAAGCAAGGAGGAAGAGAAAAATGGGATTGGCTAACTGTGATTTGAAGGGGGTGTGGAGAAAAAAAAAGAGAGAGAGAGACAGAGAAAGGAGGGAGGGGGTTGTGCTTGGCGAGGCGCATATGTGATTCATTACTTTCACTGCAGAAAATGAAAAGCAGTGTCTGGCATGGGGCCTGCAGGCAGGGCGATGGGAGCCTCCACGGGAAAGAAAGAGCTGGGGTGAGGGGAAGAACGGAGGGAGGGGGAGAGAGAGAGAGAGAGGTGACTCAGTGACACACTCGGTGGTGTCAGTGTGCAAGCTGAGCCGCCAGAGAGACCACTCTGCAGCCCCTAGATGGATTTCTGCGAGGGAGATCTGATGTCTACCAGGCTCACTTTGGATCGAGCCTGACGTTCCTGCATTTCCCAGGCTTCTCTTGTGCCCACATCTGCACTCCGGCTCCTTATCGACTGCTCTCTGTTTACCTTTCAGATCAGGAGCTAGGAGACGGAGCTCTCGGCTTCTCCAGAAGAGGAAACTCACCAAAGACAAGCCTCTCCCCTCGGTAAGTCCTATTTACATTCCTGAGCTAGACTTCCCCTCCTCCAGGCTCCGAGATTTTGCTCGCCCTCCCTTCCCCCATAGAACACACTCATTCACTCACTCCGCTTCCTCCCTTGCGCGCTCACCTTCCGAACAGCAGGCATTTTGAACACTCAGCTGTTGCCCTTATCGCAGTTAAAGCAGCTTCAGAGTTTGATGTGGCAGTGATGTCTCAGAACGCAGAAAGAAACATTCTGTTCATTTTCTGTAACCCAAGATATAGCATTTTTTGCCCTGTGACTGAGGATATAAATGGATTAATATTCAAGTGAATATACTGCCTCCAGGATGTAATATTTTTGGTTGACAAGGTATGTCGAGTTTCATTTAGATCGCTTCTGTTACTTAAGGAGTGGATTATTTAGTGTTTTTTGTGTACTTTCATTGCTGCTTCAGTATATTTCATGTATGGATATGAATATAAACAATATTTTCAAATGCTGTAATCGACTCTTTTCAGATCAGTTTTATCTTTTTTGTGGAATGCATTTAGCTCAATATCAGTGTAAAATCTTAGCTTGTCATTTTGTGTGTAAACTGTTTTGCCTGTCAGCAATTTCAGTATTTAAAGTATAAGGGGACATTCACACACAACACATTTTTGCTTTCCACTGTGCTGCATCTTGTTCTTTTTTGTGAATGGGCCTTAAATATATCCCACATGTCCATGAATCTCATTCAGAAGCATTCTGCACTGTTTTCAGATTGACTGCAAAAATATGTATCTGCTTTTTCTGTGATCCGCACCGGAGCAGCCATGCAGGATGATATGGATTCACAGTCCTGTGCTGGAGATTTATTGCCTTGTGGTGCGGATCTCAGCCCAGTCGTAATTACCCCAGAGATAGATTCACGTTCGCCAGAGATCCCTGATGTAGAGCCCAGAGCTGGATGCATTCATAATAACACAGAATGCTGTATGTCCAAACAAGAGCGTACTGAGATTTATGGTGTCAGAGACGCAGGCCCAGGCTCTCTCGCTTGCACGAGCTTTGAACTCTGTTTGGCTTTACAGAGCAGTGCGTCTGCCTCTGAAGGCATGATGCCAGACAAGGAGTTCAGCTGTGTTGTTAATACAGCAGTGGTCTAGTATCTGTTTGTAAACAAAAACTATTACTATATTTACAATTGGAATTCTACCACTTAGGGCTGGGCGATAAATCATATCGAGATCGCAATGAAATTTACATCAATAACTATGATAAGCTCTGGACATTTTAACTCAATGGATTAATTTAACAGCCTATCACATGGCAGAAATAAACGTGACAACAGCCAGTGAGTGCATGTTGCTAATGAGTGATTTCTACGTGTCTTTGTGTGAATGAACGCCGTTGTTTCATCTGATACACAAACTCACACACGTGGCACTGACTGTTTTCAGCGTCTGCCTTCTCAATATATGAACACGACATGAACACATGAACTTCATCTCCAGAGCTGGTTTGAGTCACTTCACAAGCTTTTCACCATTTCATTTGAGAAAAAACACTGTCAAATGCACACTGAACCTGAAACTAAAACGGAAAGATCCTCACAACAAACCGCCTAAAGAAAAGTTTAGTTCAACTTCAAGAAATTATGACAAATTTCTTGCTACTGTATACTAAAATCTACTTCTAATTTCTAAGGAATATCATACAACCAATATATTTATTCATCCATGTTTTACATTTTTAGTTCTGTTGTGCAGTTCTGTATTTGACAAAAAATAAAAATTTTAATTAATTTTTAAGTTTTATTGTAAATTAATTGTTGAATTTTCATTTGATTACATTTTAAAAGCTTGATTAAATTGTTAAAGTTTATATAAATATGTATTAAATCATACAAAAACCAGTCCCCAAAAAATAAAATAAAATAAAATGGAGAATTTAGGGGAGAGTAAAATGGATTTCATGGGGACCTAAATTAAAAGGTAGCTACTCTATGGAGTTTAATTGTGAAGTTTACATGATTCATTCTCAAGGTCTAACAAATATGTGGAAAGCGTTTCCTTCCCCATTAATGGTACATTTAATTTTGTGATAAATATCGATATCGTATGATATGGAAAAAATATATTTTGTTAATATTTTTGGCCATATTGCCCAGCCCTAGTACCACTGATGCTTAGCTTACCTGCTCTGACATGAATTTACATTTTAAATTCACAATGAGACAAATTTAGCTGTGTATATGTATCTCACTTGTCGTCTTGTATATGATTTTAGGTCTCCGTTAAGTGGGCTTCATATCCGATATGACTCGTCAGGACCGTTGGTTTCAGGACTCGGCTCTGGTTCGGATGCGCTGCCCCCTGTGGCCACCAGCATTGACCAGCTGCTGGAACGGCAATGGAACGAAGGACAGCAGTTCCTCCTACAACAGGGCCCGCAAGGAGATGGTGAGAGGCTTTTTTACACTTTTATAATGATGTTGCTTCTGTGTACAATACTAAACCTCAACACTCAAGCACAGAGTTGTTTGGCCTTGTCTTGATGTCACTGTGTTGGTCTTGCTGCGGATGTTGTTTAGCCATAGGATCCAGTTAAACCAGCTTGAGTATTAAACTTTACGTAACTCATCCCTCAGAGACATGAATAGTTCCTCAAATTATGTGGCTTGTTGAGAAGGCAAGTGCTATTTTTTTAAGTGATACAACTTAGGATTTTCAACTGGCAGATGATAAAAAGAGCAAAAACAAAACAAAAAAGCAGAGCCATTATTAGGGACAAAATGTAATAGAGACTTCCAGGTTGACTCTTTTGACCTTGGCAGTAAACAACCACCCAGAACACCTTAACAACTGCATAGCAACATGCCATATAGCAACAGCAACACCCTGGAAACCCACTTACTACACACTGGCTTTTGCATTGAAAATATTACAACAGGAATTCATTGATTTTTACAAGTCTAGCTGAGAGGGTTTACAGTAGATATCAAAAGGCATTTTAAATTAATTGCTCATTAGCACACTAAAAGCCTTTATTATTTATGGTCATT
This sequence comes from Rhinichthys klamathensis goyatoka, assembly GCF_029890125.1. NCBI lineage: Eukaryota > Metazoa > Chordata > Actinopteri > Cypriniformes > Leuciscidae > Rhinichthys > Rhinichthys klamathensis. The sequence continues at coordinate 125,447 of NW_026606648.1, read as the reverse complement.
GAAAGTTGGCTCATCTCATGAAAATTGTTGCTGTTATATTGAGTTTAATTCATCCCTTTTAATCTCAGGGTGCATAATGATAAACTTGGGTCTATTGCTTTCACTCAATATTTTATTTAAAGCAAGAATAATTACTTACGTCATAAATGGTATTTTACTGCATGTCAGTCAAATAATATGCCTGTTTGAAGCCTGTAATTACATCCGTCCCCATAACGTGAGTAATTAATTTATTGGTTAATGCCACCGTAATTATGAGCTTCATTACCTGTCTGTAGCTTGTGTAGTTTCATGATCGGCTAAGTAATTTTTGTGATGAGGTAGTAGTGAATTTCTCAGTAGCGGCAGGTCGGTTTGTGGTGTCAGGATTGTGTGAATGAGCAGCAGCTGTTTCTGTAATGATAGAGGCTCCTCTGACGACGTGGGGGAAGTCTGACAAACGCATGGAGATGCCTGCACAGGAAGCGCTAGGACGGTTGTGTTTCTGTTCGCCGCTGATATGGGACCAGTTCTGCGGTTTCACTGACAGTGCATCTGGTTTGCATTTGGCTCGGGTTTGCCGCCCCCCTGATCAGTGCCGTGTGATCCTCCACGAGCATGCGGGAAAGAGCGGAAGTCTGTCGTTGTAGTTCCTTCTGGAGGTCTTGAACCGCACTTGTGCCGATGTAGTTTTCGTGCTTGTGGTATCGGGTTCGCTGCTTCTGAAAGACTTGATGTCGGTGGTTTGTAACCACTTTTATTTTTGCCGTCAAATCTTGTCAAGTCCACTTTCTTTTTATATATCACTTCATACTTAAATTACAGATTGTTTAAAACTTCTTCACTGTAATGAACAGGAAAATAACACAATCGATGCAAACTTTAAATGTAAGACAAATTGTAATTCTGCTATAAAACTGCTCTAAAAAGATGCTTTAAGATTATTTGATGGGTAGGTTTTTATGTGTGTGTTGTTTTTTGTCCAGTTCTGGGAATGCTAAAGTCCCTGCACCAGCTCCAGGTGGAAAACAGGCGCCTGGAGGAACAAATCCGAACTCTTACCATGAAGAAGGAACGACTGCAGCTCTTGAGCGCTCAGCTCTCTGTGCCTTTCACCCCCGCGAGCACCACGGCCACCACTGCCTCATCTCCTCTGTACCCCAGCAACACTCACCCAGGTGAGCAGTCTCCACTACCTTCTGCCTCTTGTCTACCCGTACAGTTTTCACAAACTCCATCTGGACAGTCACAGTCCAATCCCACCCCAAACACCCCCTCCTCCCGATGAACATAATCACACATACACACATACGAGACCACCTCTCACCCGTCCGACCCCCTTCCTCCCCTCTGTTCTGCTCACGGAGCCTCCTCTCCCAGCTCAACTCTAGCTAATCTGGTCTCCGCATTCATGTCAAGTTGCAAAATCTCTCTCTCCTCCAGACATGCTGCACAGCAAGAGCATTCAGCTAGGCAGCAGTGTTTTAACAGAGTCCTCTCAACCCTTGCCCACTCAGGTAACTTCCTCTACCCCTGCTCTGCAGATGCCATCTGCTGGGACTGAGCACCTCTTTAGTTGAGTCAAGTGTTATATTATGTATATCTGTACATAGTTGAGTGTAGGGCTGGGCGGTATGACGATGCATATTTTGGCGACGATGTAAAGTGTCTATCGTTATAGATTTTGCTATATTGCTTATGTCACAGTATGTAAATATATCTGCGTAGCACAGTACTACTTAGTTATTGACATGTTAGGGTGATAAAGAAACATGTATGAATAAGAAAATAAGGAGGATGTGCATGATGTTAATAAGCCTAAAAGCCATGAAAAAAAGTTAACTCAATGATGTGCTCGTGCTGTCTGACACAGACTCGAAGTGCTCGCAAGGAAATCCACCTCTCAGACAGCATGTGATCCCCAAATCGGTTCTCTTTCGTGACTTATTGCATGTAAAAGGTGAAATACACACTCACAATTGTCAAAAAAAGGCCCATTGTGGGGAGTATTCACATAAACACAGTCAGTTATGTCTTAAGTGAAAAATGTGTCAGTATGATATAGCCGTGCATGAGGTCTTAAAGTGACAGCAGCCTAATATACCTGCTACTGTCTGCATCATTAATGTTAATCAAACAACACGAGGAAGAAAATCACTCACTGCTCTTGACTAAATAACTTTTGTAGCTTTAATAAGAATCAATTTATATTTTGTTTATACATACAGTGAAGCCTATGCAGTGTCTTATTTTTACATTTATTTAATTTACTCAGTACCAATACCAGTCAAATTTCACGGTTCTTGGTACTAATTTCAGTATCATAGAGAGAACTTTTGTGACTATTGTTTTCCTTTTCTTTTCTTTTTTTTCATTTTTTTTTTTTTACAATTTGAAAATTAAATATATTAAATGAATTTAGTTCATTATTAATACTACTAATTCTTATAAGTAAATCCATTAAAAAAAATAGCTTGCAACCTTCAAATATCGTTCAGTTAAACTTGCCTTAAAAAATCTAATGAAAGGTTTGTAATAAAATGAAAAACAAAGAAACGCATCACAGGTAACAGAACAAGTGGCAGGTCTATTGCAATTACACTTTAAGACTTAATGCACGGATCTGTTTCGATATATCAGATTTTTTTGACCTGCTTGTTGTCAAACATCACAGTTTCAGATTCAATCCCTCATTTTAAAACAGTTGTCACTCTCTAAACTTTGCAGTGTGTACTTAACAGCATGAAAAGTAACACTTTTCAAATTATGAATGGGTTTTATCAGAAAGCGATCAAAGAGCGCTGCCTTTTTAATCAATGAAGCTGATATCACTTCAGTTTAGCTGCAATGCAGTCTCACTGAGTGAAAACTCCTGTTATAACTAAAAAAAATCTGTCAATGAATGAATCTCTTATTTACATCGTCGTTATACTTTGTTGGCTATAACGAAATGATTCATTCATGCTGAACAAACTCCTTTTGAGAGATTGACTAACTTGAACGCCTCTGATGGGCGATTGGGTTCATGTGCTCAACAAACATGTCTGTGATTGGCTACAATGCTCAACGCTGCAAGAAACCTTGGATGCTCTTCACAGAGCTCTCACACAAATACAGACAGGAGTATTTGAAAGCAGAGCTTATCAGCGGGTAGTGAATTAACACGGTCCTCGTACTACCTGTACTGCAGAAGGACTAGTACCGTTACGTTTTTTAAATTTCGACTTGGTACCGAAGTACCGGTACTTTTGACTACCCTAGTACTTACTATTCGTTAAATAAACCTACTGTACCTGAAAACTTAATTTGTGTTTGTCCTTTTGCTTTTTTGTTCTTATTTTTAATTACTTAAAATAAAATTAAAAATAACAATTGTGATATGTATATGTATTAGTGTATATATATATACATACACACATTAGTTTTTCGTGAAATAAAATTTCTCATGACGTAAAATAGGATTTTGGTCATATCGCCCACCCCTAGTCGAGTGTTTCAGTGATGTGATGGTGTAGTACGTAGTTGCATCGTAAAGTCAGATTTTTCTGATAATTGGTGGCTGTGTGATGTTTAAGTGATTTGCAGCTTCCTGTAATTTAAAATGTAATTCGTATGATGATGCATCTTTTTGGTTGGACAGGTACCGGAGGTGCCTCTCTCACGTTGACCTCTCTTTTCTCCCTCTCTCTCTCTCACGCTCTTGTGCTTTCTCTATTCTTTCTTTTCCTTTCAGGATCCCCTGTCTGGTGGCCATAGTAGCGGAAGTAGCACGTCCTCTCTCTCCACCCCTCCTTCTGCGGCCCACAGTCCCCCCCAGCAGCAGGTGAACGGAGTCGGCATGGCCGGGGTGGCCATCCAGCCTGGCAATGCCAACTCGTCCCTACCTGCCATAGCCGGGGTGACTGGCCTGATGGGCGCTCTGCAAGGGAACCACCTGGCCATGGGTGGCATCGTGGGCGCCATAAACCGAGTGCTCCAGAACAACAGCCCCCTGCCCCATCCCTCAACAGCTACCAGCACATCCCTGCCCATGTCCAACAGCCTCAGTAACAGGTACAAACTGGCACTCGTCTTCTTAGCCTTTAAGTAATAAACTTGATTCATTTGGGATTTACTTTAAAGTGGGAGGCCTTAGTTGAGGATCCGTATTTCAGGGTCATGATAACATGGTCTGGATTAGCGATGAAATGGCAGGTGATTCTGATAAAGATGTGGAATTATGTGCGAATCTCATGGAAATATTAAATTAATAAAGAATAAATGCAACGTACACTACCATTTATAAGTTTGGGGTATGTATGCAAGTTTTTATGTTTTTGATAGAAGTCCTCTATGCTCACTAAGGCATGTAATTGATAAAAATAATACGGTAATATTATTACCATTTAAAATAACTGCTTTCTATTGTAATATTTTAACGTTGTTTATTCTTTTGATGGTAAAGCTGAATTTTCAGTAGCCGTTACTCCTGACTTCAGTGTCACATGATCCTTCAGAAGTCATTTCATTCTAATTTGCTGATTTGGTGCTCAAGAAGCATTTATAATTATTATTTTGTTTAAATCTGTTGTGCTGCTTAATATTTTTATGGATTTTTTCTTTTTTTCTTTTTTTATAAATATGCAGCTCAAAAGAATAGCATATAAATGTCGCTGGATCAATTTAATGCACCTTTTTGACTAAACAAATATGAATTACTTTTTAAATAAAACTTTTTGACACCAATCTTTTGAATGATAGCGTATAAATATACTATATTAAAATACTTTTTTTTTTTTTTAAATATGTATTTTTTATATATATTTATACATTGTATTTTTAATTGAAATAAACCTTTTGTTTGTTTTATTTTTATTTTGGGTGAATTGTGACGGACATGTTCATGAGATTCATCCATACAGCTTGGCACTGTGATGCATTCATATTTGCTTAATTTCATATCTTTTCTGCTTCCCGATCTCTCTTTTGCTTGCTCTTTTTGGAATGCAGCAGCATGGCCACTGTGAAAACCAGGTGAGGATTGGCTTGTTTGCCCTTTTTTCCCCACACTTGCTCATTTAGTTCTTACACCTTTGTGTTTTTGCGCCTGTGCGTCTGCCTCTGAAACAAACTTGTCTTGTAGTTCAGATTGAACAGCTGATGTTGTCTTATTAAACGGCCCTCCTATCCATTAGTTATCATTAGTGTTCTTACTTTAGCATACAGAAAGCATTGCATTTTAATTTAGATTTAATACTTTTGTCTGGCAATGGCCAAGATGTTTTTGAAATGTTACACATTTAGTTTTCTTATGGGGGCTTATGCACTTTTGTTTGCAGTGCTCTGCAAGGGAACCACCTGGCCATGGGTGGCATCGTGGGCGCCATAAACCGAGTGCTCCAGAACAACAGCCCCCTGCCCCATCCCTCAACAGCTACCAGCACATCCCTTCCCATGTCCAACAGCCTCAGTAACAGGTACAAACTGGCACTCGTCTTCTTAGCCTTTAAGTAATAAACTTGATTCATTTGGGATTTACTTTAAAGTGGGAGGCCTTAGTTGAGGATCCGTATTTCAGGGTCATGATAACATGGTCTGGATTAGCGATGAAATGGCAGGTGATTCTGATAAAGATGTGGAATTATGTGTGGATCTCATGGAAATATTAAATTAATAAAAATAAATGCAACGTACACTACCATTTAAAAGTTTGGGGTATGTATGCATTTTTTGTTTTTGATAGAAGTCCTCTATGCTCACTAAGGCATTTAATTAATAAAAAAAAATACTGTAAAAATAATAATATTATTACCATTTAAAAAAACTGCTTTCTATTGTAATATTTTAACGTTGTTTATTCTTGTGATGGTAAAGCTGAATTTTCAGTAGCCATTACTCCTGACTTCAGTGTCACATGATCCTTCAGAAGTCATTTCATTCTAATTTGGTGCTCAAGAAGCATTTATAATTATTATTTTGTTGAAAACAGTTGTGCTGTTTAATATTTTTGTGGATTTATATATATATATATATATTTAAATAAGTTCAAAAGAATAGCATATAAATGTCGCTGGATCAATTTAATGCACCTTTTTGACTAAACAAATATGAATTACTTTTAAATAAAACTTTTTGACACCAATCTTTTGAATTATAGTATAAATATACTATATTCAAATACTTTAAAAAAAATGTGTATTTTTTTTATATATATTTATACATTGTATTTTAATTGAAATAAACCTTTTGTTTGTTTTATTTTTATTTTGGGTGAATTGTGACGGACATGTTCATGAGATTCATCCATACAGCTTGGCACTGTGATGCATTCATATTTGCTTAATTTCATATCTTTTCTGCTTCCCGATCTCTCTTTTGCTTGCTCTTTTTGGAATGCAGCAGCATGGCCACTGTGAAAACCAGGTGAGGATTGGCTTGTTTGCCCTTTTTTCCCCACACTTGCTCATTTAGTTCTTACACCTTTGTGTTTTTGCGCCTGTGCGTCTGCCTCTGAAACAAACTTGTCTTGTAGTTCAGATTGAACAGCTGATGTTGTCTTATTAAACGGCCCTCCTATCCATTAGTTATCATTAGTGTTCTTACTTTAGCATACAGAAAGCATTGCATTTTAATTTAGATTTAATACTTTTGTCTGGCCATGGCCAAGATGTTTTTGAAATGTTACACATTTAGTTTTCTTATGGGGGCTTATGCACTTTTGTTTGCAGTGCGGAAAGGCTTTTCACCGAACAGCACAGGCAGATCCTCCTCCATCAGCACCAATTGCAGCAGATTTTCAACTCCCAACAGGTCACGCCGGTAAGCGGAGCACCTACACACTCTCCAGCACACATCCACAGAATATAGCATTCACAATTCTTCATGTGACGTTCGACATCAGGATAGCCCACATTGCAGCTTATTATGGCCATGATCAATCTTATTAGGCAAGATGATGCTGTCCTTTTGTAATGTAATGTTTACGGGCAGATGAATCCGAAATCATGCATAATTCCAAGAAAATTTGAATATACATGTTTGCATACAAAACACCATGTCGGTTAACCGGTTAATTATGAGCATCCATAATGGGTCTTTCTCAGAAGTGTTTATTTTAGCATCCTGGCTGCTTGTAGAAACAACTTGGAATTGCAATTTTGAGGGAACTCTTGCCACTTTTCTGTGCAATATGCATCAGACGGTCTGTGGGCAGTCTGTGGGTGTGCCATATTTGTCTAGACTTCTCATCATACTCTGTTTGTTTGTCTGTTTAGGAACAGCAGCAGGTTCTGCTCTATCAGTTAATGCAACAACAGAAGCAGCAGCAGCAGCAACAACAGCAGCAGCAGAATGACATACAGCTGCCAATCAACAGCCTCCTGCCCGGCATGCAGCCAGCCATCTCCACAAACCCCTTCCTCGCCATGCACAACGACAACAACACTCCTAAAACTGGAGCTGGTACTGCAACTATCAAACAGACAAAAGTATTGACACATATGATTCATTTTGAAATATTCATTATAATGTAGAGATAGCACTTTGACAATGCTGTGATTATTGAGAGTGTGTGCTTGTTTTATTCAGAGACTGGGGGAGAAGGCTGTGTCTGTAACAGGACAGGAGAAGACCTGATGCTAAAACAAAAACAAAAAAAAACATCATGTTGGAGGAGTTCTGCCTTCTGGATCCCTCTCATCTGTCCACCCCAAGAGGCTGGCAATCTGAGAAGAGCAGCAAGACCAGAACGTTCACCCACCGCACGAAAGCCTCACCAGCACCAGCCTTGATTTGAACACACACACACACACACTTTTGCCAGTTTGATGCCCATCTGGCAAACAACATGCTGCACTGAGTTTGAGTAAATCACTTCCTGTAAACTTACTGGGTCCCATGGGGCCCAAATGACAGGCTCACACACATATGTGCACACAGACACAGTCTTTCTCACTCTGCCAGTGTGCTGAAAATGACACGCTGGTGCGAGTCTCTGTGGGCGGAAAGTGTAGACGGAGGTCTCGGATGGTGGCGCTTCTGGAACAGTATCTGCTCACCGCTGTTACCTCTCTGTACCCCTTTAACAAGGAACGTCTCATGATAATCGTAATAAAAGCCCTGTCATAGTTGTCCGTCTGTGTATTTAAAGGCATCAAATGTTTCAAAGCTGACATTTGTGCACCATGAAGGCCTTCTCTGCATCCCGATCTTGAGCTTCTCCTTTGAGGAGGCGTCCCAAAGGTCCACAAATTTGTCTCACTGACCCTGCTGCACTCTTTGAAGAGCAACTACCTCTCAAGCCAGGACACATAGACGAGGCCCTGAACCCAAGTGCCTGGCCCCATCTCCAAGCTCTCAGCGAGGGGCCGCGTGCTGGAGACGCTGCCAGTCTCTTCCCCCCTCCCCCTTTTCCAGTCAATCCATTTTTGTGAAATTAATTAATACCAATCGGCGTCACTCAGGCAATACCAGTTCAGAGAGTCGCAGATCTCTGCCTGTACAGTGATTACACTGAAGAAAGAAAAAAACTGATTTCGAATGTTTGTGTTGCATTGATCATTTTTGAAGCCACCTTTCTATTGTTCTTTTTTTATTTATTTGCATTTGTTGCATGTTGGGCGCAAGGTAATATTTTAACGCTCAACTCACAAAATGTTTTTATACTACTGTACAAAATTCTCAGCTCTTTTGAGTCTTGTAAACATTTTGATGAACATGTCTGGTGTTTGAAGTTATAAGAAAAGAAAAAAGCCTACTTGATGATTTTTGTGGTCTTGTAAATACGCCTGTTTTTCCCCTTTTCTTTTTGTTGCTATGTAAATCAACAGATACATATTAAGAATAAGCTGTCAGAATAAATAAGATTTAGTTTAGCACACCTTTACCTCTTTTCTGTTGTAAATACATATTTGTGATTCACTTAGTGGTGTGAAGGACTGTTTTAAAGCACTGTCGGTGTGTTCAGAACTTTTTCAACAGGCTTTACACAAGACTGGTGACTGAATAAAGTGTATTAATTTATTTTTGTATGTGCAGGGACTTCTCTTTTTTTTTTTTTTTTTGCACCGTTTTATTGATGTGGTTTTATACGTTATAGATGTGGTATGTCCACGTTCTCATGTATCTGTACAGAAATTATGCAAAATCTCTAAAGTTTGTATTTAAAACATCGAAAGTGAAACCACACGAGTCCTGCTTCATATTAAGAAATTCTGAACACTGAGATTGTAGTGTTGCGCTTTTTTCAGAGATAAATTAAAATCTGTTTATAACAATTCTTGCATCTTGCAGTGCCTTTTTTTTACTTAAAACAATAAAACCGAATTTACTCCCTTAGATTTTAAGTACAATCAACTTGGCTATTTAAGTAATTTCAACTTAAATAACATTAAACTGACTTAAATGAGTTGAATCTTGTATAAGTTAAAGTAATGGAAAATATGTCGTTATAACTAATTGGTTTATCATTTGCTGTAGCGTAGCAATTCAAATAAGATGATTAGGTTTCTACTGAATTTCTGTATGCATTTAAATCCAAGTTGTGCTAAATAGAGACTTGCAAACTACTTTTCATTAAAAGAATGTCTCATTTGTAATACAGGATCATAACAAGTATTCCAATTACAGAGTTCTCTGGTTAAATTGGCTCCAGTTAAAATGAGAAGGAATTATATGAAGTGCTTTTAGATTCTAATTAAAATATATTTCCATAATTTAAAAGGCTATTCCACCCAAAAAAGGAAATTTGTCATTTACTCACCCTCATGTTGATCCAAACCTGTGTGTAATTCTTTCTTTCTGCTGAAGAATGTTGATAAAACTATTTTGGTTCCTATTGACTTCCATTGTATTTTTGTCCATACAATTGAAGTCAATGGGAACCAAAAATGATTGTCAACATATCTTCTTTTGTGTTCAGCAGGAGGTAAAAAGTTTGGAGCAACATGAGAGAGAGAGTAAATGACAGAGTTTTCATTTTTGGGTGAACTATCCCTTTAACACTTCCCCCTTAACTACAATAGTATAATTATCGCACAGCCTCAATGTAGTTGCCACACTAGAATGTTGCATTGACATTTATCAGTGTCAATGCATCAGCCACATGCATTATTTCTTCCACCCATGCATGATCAGGAAAACAGGCCTGGTTTCACAGACAGGGCTTAGATTACACCAGGATTAGGCCTTGGTTTAATTAGGACATTTAAGAAGCTTTTATAAACATGCCTTAGAAAAACACATTACTGGTGTGAATCTTCAGACAAAACAATGGCACTGACATTTTAAGATATGCCGGTGTAAGTTGCGTTAATTTAAAACAGTTCAAACATGCATTTTAGACTGGGTTTAAGCATTGTCTGTGAAACCGGGGATTAACTATATAACTATTTCCCCCTTCTACTCTCAAGAACCCCCATATTTCTGCAGTCTGTGCTTGTGTTTGCTATTTGGGGAGTGGAACCCATTCCTCAGCATGACCCCCAGGGACCTGCCCACTGTCCCTGCCCAGCTCAGAGCGCTCCTGCTGTGGGAACAGCAGGCCCCTCTCTCCCCTCAGCTTCATCAAGCTGTCCACACTACTGACCACCACCCACTGACCCCTGACCCCTCCGCCCCAGCCTGATACGCTCAAAGCGGCACGCACACAATGGGGCCAGTGACAGCATTTACGCATCTAAAAAATCTTCGCTTTATTTTAATCGGATGAAAGCATTCTTGGACATTTGTAAAACGTCACATTTTGTGGGGCGCCGCCGCGCTTTTCCCATGATTAAATAAGGAACAGACCTTACTAACCCTTACGAGCTAAACATGACTTAAGAGGTGTTCAATAATATTTTTATTCCATTTGCACGGCAGTGATAAATCAAATATTTAGTCCCTTTCCACCCAGTTAGTGATGTCTTTGTGTAAATGCCCGCTCAGAGAGCAGATGGAGTGATAGGAGGACGAGGGCATAGAGCTGCTAAAGCCTTGTGTCGGTCACTCCCTCTCCACCAGGTGCACTGGAGGGGGGGATTCAGATAGAAAAATCCCACTAAAGATCCTTAGGGACGATTCATTTTCACCCCTGCTGCCTGTAAGGAATGGATTCAGCTTACAGGTAGGTAACAAAAGCTGCTAACTGACAGAGCTGAAGGGGAGGTGACTGATTTATGCTCCTTTTCTTTCTCATTCTCGCTATGTAACCCTCAATGACCATGTCAAATTGGAATTTAGAAATATTATTCGACCACAATGAAAATGTGTGTTTTGAGCTCCGGTCTGCTAATTAATTGAGCCATTAAAGACGGCCTGTGTTTAAAATTCACGTTATCATTGCTCATAGGATGAGACGAATATCTGAGGTGAATTACTGGAGCAGACTTTTGTAAACAGAAATCATTGCTTCTCTTTTATTCAAATTTATCCAATTCATCCTCTTCCTGTGCTAATCTGTACTGAAATGTTTATGTTATTTAACGGTTTTATATAAATTCTGTTAAATAATTATCTTTATTATTATATAATTATTAGTGCTGTCAAATTGATTAATCGTGATCAATCGCATGATTAAAAACAAAAGTTTTTGTTTATATAATATATGTGTGATTTATATTATATATATGTGTGTGTGTATACATACACAAACACACACACACATATATATGCATACATGGCGTGTGTACGCACACATATATATATATTATATAAACAAATATGTTACATGTTAATCGATTTGAAAGAACTAATAATTATATAATTATCCTTTGGGATAAATTAGAATTTATATATATATATATATATATATATATATATAAAAATTCATAATTCATTCCTAATCATATATACATATTCAGTCTAATCATATATACATATTCAGTCTGTTTAGTGTAGTGTTTAAAATAAAACATGCATTAATTAATTAGTGGAATTATTAGCAGACGGTATTTGCTTAAATTATTTACGTTTATTAATTTTCTAGTTAGTTTGATATTTATTTGTTTTACAGGGATCACAAACAACAAAATAACTCATTGGAAAAGAATGAAATTTTAGTAGGCACAAAAGGGTGCAAATACAATTGCAATTTATAATAATAATTTTATTATTATTAATTATTATTATTATTATTGGGTGGTCTCATGCTATCCTTTATTTCTATGTAACATTTCTTTTTCTATGTAATGACATTTTTCTATTTGGTTCTTTATCAAAAGAAAAAGCTGAATAGGATTAAAGGCCCAATCAAACATCCTTCCAGATGATTCTGAACCACTGAAGCCACATGTTTGTACTATTAAATCAAACCCATCAGCAGAGATCCTGCCCACTCTCAGCATCTAATGCACTGTTCACTTCTTTCTTTCTTTCTTTCTTTCTTTCTTTCTTTCTTTCTTTCTTTCTTTCTTTCTTTCTTTCTTTCTTTCTTTCTTTCTTTCTTTCTTTCTTTCTTTCTTTCTTTCTTTCTTTCTTTCTTTCTACCACCTTTCTTTCTCCTCCCTGTTTCGTTCATGCTGATGATTTCCAACTGTTCACGCACCATTCTGTTACATCTGCTTCTGCTTTAGTAATTAATAGCTCACTTTCCTCTCCCAGTCAGATTCTCTCTCCCCCCCCCCCCCCCCCACACACACACACACACACACACCTCCGGCCTCTCTCACACACACTCTTCTCTCTCCTGCCTTATCAGACCTGTCAATCATGTCCAGGCTGTTTAAACACACCGCTGCTGCCTCCCCCCTCCTCTTGCTTTCTTTCTCACTTACTCTCTATTTTTCTCCACCGCTTGCTTTCTCTCTGACTTTCTTTCTCTGTCTTTCTCTCTTGCTTGTTGTATGCTCTATCTTTCTTCACTTCTTAGCTGCACCCCTCCTCCTCCTCCTCTTCCTCTGGGTTTATTCATTCACATCTTGTGAGTTTGGACACTCCCCCTCTTCAGTCCCATCCCCCTTGTTTCCAGCTGAACTCCTCCTGTCCAACATCAACGGTTTCAATCAGTCTGCCAGAGGCCTATGGGGACACCAGCCCTGGCTCTCCTGGGCAGCCCAGAAAGGGGCTCTCCTGGGCAGGCCGGGGCTCTCCTGGCTCTCCTGGGCAGGCCGCTTCTGTCCATTTGGGTGCCTGAACAAAAATATTTGTAGTTTTGAATTTTGAAGCTGAATTTTGTGGTTAAATGACTAACTAACTACTAAATAAATAAATAATGTGTGCTACATATTTTCAATATTTAATTAAAACATTAATTGATTGTTTAGTGGGATTATTATTATTATAAGCTAAAGATATTTTATCATTACGAAAAAAATCACAGAAAAAAAAAAACAGTAAAAAGTCTAAATCATCATATTATAAGTCAAAAGGTATAAATACATTTTTTTCCTAGTGTGTTACTGAAAAAATGTGGTTACACTTTTTATTTTAGTGTTTGTAAAAAGTATAGATCAAAAAATATAAATACAATGTGAAAATGTGGTTACAGATTTTGTTTGAGTATTTTTAAAAACTTTATAAAAATGTATAAACCATAATATTATAGGTAAAAAGTATAAATACAATTGCGGTTTATTAAATCACAAAGCTTTGAGAAAAATAATTTCCTGAAAATCATCTTCCAGGCTTTGCAGGTCACATTCTGAATTGCTCCTGCACAGTTGTGTTTCACCGGGATCCTGTGAGTTTGGAGCTGTTCCTCCGGCTCGAGGGGCCCGTCTTACACTCTCCACCTCCTCTCTGTCCTTACAGTATGTGTCCTCCCCCGCCATTGAGGGAGATTAGCGGGGCTGGGTACAGGGATACAGTCCTGGGCCTCCCCCAAACTCATCCTCCCTCCCACGGCTCCTGCGATGGACCCCCACAGGTTTCACTCCTGTTGGATAATGGTCCCAGTGTGGCCCGGTGGGACTCAGACACATCTTTCTTCATACGCAGACAAGCTTATTCTTCTTCCGAAGTAACGCCACCCCCCTACCCCTAAACCGCTAAATGGACGGGACCAAGAAATACACGCTAATAAGTTTAGAGCAACTGATTAGAATCAATCCTGCAGTAGACATGCTTATTTATTTTCATACACAGAGCCAGACAGTCAGAAAAAATAGGAGAGGAGACATTTTTCCAGTGTGTCTAAACAATGTTTGTTTCAACATTTTGTTTCAGTGTTTTTTTTGTTTGTGCTATATGTCTCAAACTCTTAAATAGTCTAATATTCGGTAACACTTTATTTTACAGTGTCAATGTAACACGTTGTACAGTAGTTAATAACAATACAATTACGCATAACATGCAACTAACCATAACACAAACCCTGATCATAAACCTAACCCTATAGTAAGCCTACATCTATTAATACTTAAACGTATATGTATAATTCTGTAACTTAAAATAAAGTGTAGCCTAATATTCCCATGTTTATCTGCTACTAAATAAGTTTAGAAAGCTACTGTTTATCTTTAAACTGTGTAAATTACTGTGAAGTACAAAGATTACTATTGTTACAGTTAATTCACTATTTCGGTGGGTTGTAACACTAATGTGTGTGTGTGCAAGAATTTATTGTGTAATTAAATCTACTTATATATATATATATAGGTAGTGTGTGTGTGTGTGTGTGTGTGGCATACATGGTGATTCTAGTATTTTAACATGCAATCAAATTAAACAAAACCTATGAAAGTGATTTCACCTTTGTTGCTTATTTCTAATTAATCTAATTATTTCTACATTTATTAAAAGAACACCAATATTAGGCTACTTATAAATAAAATACTTCAAGAGCAAGGCAGATAGAGTAAAAAAAAAAAAAGTTCAATATAAAAGATTATTTTCTCCTTACTGTAAAGTGACCATTTCAATCTCCGCAGTGGTTTTTGCAGGCGGTTGGTGCGGATTGGGAACTGACCTCTGCATGTGGGAGAGGGGGGTCTGCGCCCCTGCGTGACATTAATCTGCCCTGTCACCCTGTCTCTGGGCTCAGCACAGGAGCATACGGCACAGGAAACATGTCCTAACTGGAAGTAAATCGCTCTAATCAATAATGTCACATATTGGCTGCATATACCTATCTTTCCATCATATCCATAAATAACTTGTACATAAACACAAACGTGTTTCTACTCACAATCCGTTTATTTCTCAGCCGTTTTCATTCAGCCGGGGTCTGCACGCTCACACACTCTTTCCCTGTGCTGGGTAACAGCAGGCCTCTCAGCGGTGTGTGCTGATTTTCACTGCCGCAGCCGGAGCTGAACAGCAGCGAGGAACAGGAGCTCAGCCACCGCGAGATAACGGCTCCAAACCGCACGCTGAAACACTGATAATTATCCATAAATGTAGAATATTATGACAGGGTATGAACTTAATCAATGACGTATAATAGAGAAAATACACGTGCATTTTCCTATGCATGTTTTACAAAAGACAAATAGCTAAACGGCTGTATAAATGGTTATGATATTTACGCGGATCATTAAAGCTGTTATAAAACAACGGAAGAACACTGTAGAATTATTAGTAATTTTAACGGGAAAAGAATGCAAAGAAATTACAGTAAAAACGTATCGTACACGGTAAAATGTAAGTAGACAATTTCAAAAGACGTAATTTTACTGTAGCCTACATTTTTGTAAAAAATGTTTTTGAGGCTAGATGTACGATGTTTAGGCTGGCTACCTATAATTTACGGGAAAATTGGAGGTTGCATTTTATCCTTTTCTTGCATTTTTTTCTTGTGTGTTACTCTGATGGTGTGTTTATTTAGTGTCTTTGCTCTGAATATTTGTTGTTAATAGGCAACAGCTGCTGGAAAGGCCAAATCTGAGGAACTTCTTGTCATCATATGGTTTTACATTGTGCATTAAGTTGTTTTTTAGTACATATGGTGACAAACAGATTTTAATAAGCTGCTATTAACAATAAACGATTTAATAAGAGTATATTAACAGTAGCCTACAGTTACAGTAATTTAAGAACACACACACACACACACATATATAAAACTGTGTGTATGTGTGTGTGTGTGTGTGTGTGTGTGTGTGTGTGTGTGTGTGTGTGGCTTAGTAAATAACATTCTTAAGATGTGTTGTTGTGTTCTACCTTTATTTAGTAATATAGCCTATATATATTCAAAATTTAAGTTGAAGGAAAAATACAATTAGGATTTTTATTATATATAGGCCTATATAGAAAAACCATCCTCTGCACGATAAATTATAATTCCGGCAAACGTGATAAATGTGACAGACTATCTTTGAACATCATGTATTAATCGGGTAAAAATAGATATCAGTTCATTATCTGAGCAGCCCCCATCATAATTAATAAAATAGTCCAAAAGGGGGTGGGGTGTACTTTAAATTATTCTTATTCCCTATAATGTCCCAGAGAAGGAGTAAATTGCATATAATTTCTTGATACAAGAAGAGCTATTCATTTTGTTCTGGGTCAGGAGAGACATGCAGTGATAGGCTCACCTGCCGCTAGCTTGTTAATTATGGAAATGTGAGTTAGAATCAGCTGTCACTATTATGCTGCAGAGCCACTCTCATGAGAGAGGGATGTGTGTTTGCGCGCGTGCGTGCGTACGTGTGTGTGTGTGTGTGTGTGTGTACAGGTTTATATTACATTGTGGGGACCAAATGTCAGCACATATAGCCTAGCCTAAATTTTTTTTTTTTTTTTTTTTTTTAAATGTAAAAATGCAGAAAGTTTTCTGTGATGGGTTTAGGGGTATACAATACAGTTTGTAAAAATCATTACGCCTATGCAGAGGCTATAGCGAAACCGGGTGTCTCTCTCTCTCTCTCTCTCTCTGTGTGTGTGTGCGTGCGTGCGTGTGCGTGTGTGTGTGTGAGAGAGAGAGAGAGAGAGAGAGAGAGAGAGAGAGAGAGAGAGAGAGAGAGAGAGAGAGAGAGAGAGAGAGAGAGAGAGAGAGGAAGCAGGCCCTTTCATTTTAAGCCGTGCAGTGAACATGCATGTCATGGACAGGGGCTGCTTTGGGCCACTGCACATCTCAGGAGACTTCATTAATTATTCAACCCTTTAACTCCCAGAGAGAGATGCCCGTTCGCTGTATGTGGCCGGTAACCCCAGTAAAAGACCATTACAGTTACCTGAGTATAAGCAGCAGATTATGCGTTGCTATGGAACCAGCGAAAGTAAGATTCGGAGCATTTATTAACGATAACATCAGCAGGACTGACGCTCATTTTAGAGGGAACTCCGAGAAGTGTGTATTGTGTAAAAAAGATTATGTAGGCAGAAGGCTAACCAGAGGTGCCTCTGGGTGAAGAGGGGGCCAGTTATCATTTCAAGTTAAAAAATATTTTTAATTCAATTTATAAATTATTACAATTATAAAAATATAATCGAAATAAATTAAATCGAAATATATAAAATTATAATAAATCTGTTACACTTAAACGGGTCGCGCTGAGGGCTAATATTTTGAATTGTAGCCTGTAGGCCTATGACATTTCGGCGTAGACGCCATATTTTTTTTATTTATTTTTTTGCGAATGAAAATATGCGAGCGATGCCTACACGAAAACTCACTCACTTCAACATATCTATTTCATCAGCTCAATGATGGCACCTGGAAGGCTATAATAGTAGGGCTACACATGACGTCTACTACGTAAGTTTGAACACATTTAAACAAACAGGTTAATAAACATAGGTGGACAACAAAGTCAACCCCGAAAGTCCTCTCCATGATAGAATAACAAACGCGCGCTCTGTCTGTGTGTGTGTGTGTGTGTGTGTGTGTGTGAAGGATGGGGTCGACTAAATGCCTCTAGTGTGTTCCTCTTGTGAAATGTTATGCCTAAACAATGCTGTGTATTTTTAGGATGTAGCCTACGTTTCACTGGCGTTTTTACAAGCATAAATAGACTACAGATAGTAAGCAAACGGTTCTAGTAGCCTATTATAAAGTCTTTACTTGGTAATATTACATTATAGGCTATATTAAACGTTGCACCTGATTAAAGTAGATTTCAAGTAAAAATTTATTTCAGCTTATATAAGTGAGTGGGCCTACAACACAACATAACTAAAGACATAGGCCAATATCTCTTCAGATAAGGGAATGTACCATGGCAACTACTCTGTTATTCAAACCCCTGTAAATTCCAAAGTATTTTCCATTTAAATAAAAACATGTTCAACCTAAGGCTGACATATAAAAAGGATGAGGTCATCGAATGTCAGGTGTGCATTTATCAATGTAATCTATGAGTCCAGAGACCTCCCACAAACTCCCTTGACCTATAACAGCACCGCGACTTGAAAGAAGCACAGAAATCAAGTTCATACCACACATAAATAAAAATATAAACAAGCACACAAATCAGATTCTAAACCCTTAAGTCTCTGGAGTCCACTACATCTTTTCTCAATCGGTTTCATATGATAAAAAAGGAGTCTGGTGAATTGTGTTGCCTTTTAGTTATTTGGCATTAGACATCTGTTGAGCCACATGGCCAGTATTTTGCAGAGTGGAGGACACTTGTTTTGAAGGATTAGCTGACCAAGACGGTCTCTGTGTCTTCCCTCGCTCGCTATGTTTTATTAAACGTGATCGGAAAGTTTGTAACTACAGGTGTTGGACACATGAGAGACAGGGACCAAATCAAGTCCAAGACAAAAGATAACAAAATGTGAATGTGTTTTATGTTCTTCAGAGTGTGAATGGTTTTGATGCTTTTAGATTTGCTGGGAGAGAAACCGTGCTTAAGGTTAAGGGAGAGGGGCCGTACGAACACTGGCAGCTACACAACACCCACAATTAGTGGTGTTTGCTGTGCTTTGTCTGCATCAAGCTGCAGCACAGGACACATAATGGCCACCGTCAGTCCGGGGAGAGGGATTGAGAGAAAGAAATGCTGCTTTTCAGATCAGAAACAATGAGGCCCAGGCTAGAATAGCCTCTCTCCACAATATGTGAAAGGCCCATCTAGGATTTGATTGCATAACTTGTAATATAAAATGACTTGAAGAAATACAGCGGCCAAATTTGAGTTTTTAATGAACTAGGTTCAGTGAGTCTGTTTTGAAACTGCAATTAACTGGTTACAGTCATGGTAGGACAATTATTGATTCATTTTTTTTTTTAACATGGATTAGCACTGAGGTTAATTTTAAATAACTGCTTTATAATGAATATCATCTTGGAGAGTGGTAATGGGCCCTTAGAAAGCGGCTGTTTGGATTGGATCATTTCCAAAGCTTTGCATCTCAAACAAAATAACAGATGTATTACTTGTACAATTATAGGCTCGTGAAATAATAAAAAACATTTTCCAATGTGAAAATTAAGTGTACAGCCAAAAACTGCTTTCACCGTTTTTTTTTTCCTCAAAAAAAAAAGTTAAGTAAACAATCAGAAGACATAAAAACGCATTACCTAAACCACCAGACAGCAGGTTAAAACTCAAATTATAGGAACAAATCAATAAAAAATTTAAACCTGAAATATGAAGCTTATAAAAGCACTTACATTAAGTATCATTACTTTTACAGTCGTTTCAGGGTTTATGGTGTTACGTTGTCATTGCAAGGGAGTGTAAAACTGGATATATCTTTACATAGAAAAGGTTAATAAGTTAATCGGTATAGGCTAGCACTTTTTTTTCACAAATATATTCTGAAAATATATATTTTTTTTACAGTGTAGTAATTACAATAACTGGGTAATAACCCTGAACCTACCCCTAAACCTAAACCTGAACTTATGTGTAGTTACATGTGTAACTTATGTTAACATGTAGTTACCATTTAGTACCCAGTACTTTCTTAGGTAAGTACATTGTAAGTACATGTACTGTAAAATAAAGTGCAACCAGTTAATCACGCTAAAATCATTTTATCATGCATATTATTTACGTCTTGTGAAGCTCCACTGTTCAGTATTTTAATGCTTGGCTTGACCCTGTTCACTTCCATTATAGGTGCCTTACTGTAACTCCGATTTTCGCCTTTGTTTAAGAAAAGGAGAAACAAGTGGAAATTAATTTTACATTATGCCACAAATACTATTCCTTCTCAAATTGCCACTTAAAAATACTTTCCAAATGAACATCATCTTACGGGACATTTGAAGCGAGGGGTTAGTGCAGAATCCGAACTCAGCCTGGGCTACGGCAGTCTTTGTGGTCACCGGAGAGGGGAGGGCCCTCTTTGTTCTGTCAAGGACTTATCACAATCAGAATGTACAGTGTGTCAGGCACAACCCGGCATATATCAACTTCAATCTCTTTTTAATGAGAAATTCTGCCCTCTTTAATATGTGCAAATTAACCTCTCCCCCCCCCCCACCCCCCTCCACTCCTGAAACCTCTGTATATGCACACCCTCTATCTATATCTGTCCCTCTCTTTTCGCCTCTCCACCTCCCTCCCTGCTTTTCCCCCTAGGGGCAGAACCCTACGATGGACATAGTGCTAGATTAACCATCAGGCTGAGCAGAGCACGAGAAGCTTCAACACTATTCAGACCCATACCAGCTGCCTGCCTGGCCCTTATATTATTACCGTCATTATTCTTACTATTATCCATTTTATATTCAAGCCATGTTGATTATAATTTTTGAATTACAGCTAATAAGGAATTTTTAAAAACAGAGAGTGGCTCCAAGGCTGGCACGGTGGTGTGCCATAATTTAATAGATTTCCTGGTAAGGGATCCATTTCCCTACAGCGTCCCCAGCGTGAGGTCCAGTGAGCTGCCAGAATCCTACAACCCCCCCCCCCCCCCCCGATTCTTTTTTTACTTAATAGGCAAAAATATTGTTTGACTGTTTCTGTAGAATAGCTAGGAAATTCTACCAAAAAATTCTGCAAAAAACACTTGGTTTGATTTTATGTTTATATCAACAATTAATTGACGGCTTTAAGTAGGCCTATTGATAGATTTGTTTTTACTGTGAAAGTGCCTTAAAATGGAATCGAAGTATTATTCAATACCAATTTATGATTTCGAATAAAATAAATAAATAAAATCTAATCCTGGTTTTATAAAAACATAGATAAGAGTATGTTTTTACAGAATAATTTTTTTCCAATTGTAATTCTTGTTAATAGCCAGTGTAGGACAAAGAGCCTTCCCTCATTCTTCAAAGAATCTCTATATATATCTTTTATGCTTGTGGAAAATGTACATGCAAATTGAAGCCATCAACAGCCAGTGATGAAGTGAGAGTACATATTGTAAACAGTGTGTGCCGTTGCTATGGTACCCATTTTCACTTCATAAGTGGGGAGGGAGAGAGTGTGCAGCGGGGAGACTGTCCATGCGTCGCCATAGTGATCAAGATGCCACGCAATCCTGCTATTCTCCACAGCAACTTCTGTTTTCCCAATCACACAGACAAAGAAACTTTATATATAGTAAATGTGCAGAAAGAAAGACAGATAATAACGGCACAACTACTTTAAAGTCACCATGAAATCAAAAATGACCATTCTTATTTTTCTACAGAATGTTGCAGTTAATTATAAATGATTTATCCGTGCACATCATTATTTTTTTTTTAAATTCATATCCCCTCATGATCTTTAATTGAAATTGTTAACCTCCCCTCCCCCTCGAAACGGCATCTCTTCGCGACGTGTGTCTCGGTGGAGGGTGTGACTAAATATCTGAGATCTGCCTCCATTTAGGGGCTGTTTACACTACACTGTTTTCAACTAAAAATGTAAAAAAAAAAAAAAAAGATTTGGCCGTTCATTTACATGATAACGCTGTTTTGGGGGCCTGAAAACAAAAACTGTTGGCTAATCCGTATGAATTTAGTACGCCCTTACTCATACGACCTCACTCGTACGTTTTTGTATTATTTGTTTAGACCCCAGTGACGGCTGACGGGTAAATTTAGGGGCGGGGTTAGGGGTTGTACTGCCTGAAGACTTTTTGAAAATTCGTACTTATTCGTATGATTCAAATCGTACAAATTCATACGAATTAGTCACCTCATAAAATACTTACGAGTTACCATGAGATCGGCTTGAGTTTCAAAGTGTGCATTTTTGAAAACGATGCCGTCTCCGCGTAAACTACAAAAATGTGAAATTGTGAAAATGGTGACGTCATGCATATTGCATGCTCACTCATCGCCAACTGGCCTGGCATGAATAATACAGCGTTTTTAATTGTTTGAACAAGGATCATTTTGACAACGTTGTAGTCTGTACGCAAAAAACTCGAAATGCCTACGATCCACTCAATTCCTGAGTATTAACTGAATTAAAAAATATATTCCACCAATTAAATGAAATGGTCTGTTGACCCAGTAGTGGAAGTACTGACCTGCTTGTTCAGGGAACAGGCAATTAGCAGAAAAATTCAAACTTCTCCAGATCATCATTAAGTTATTCAGCTTCAGAGGAAATTGATTTTTTTTTTACCCCTTCTCCCTTCAAATTCCATTTAAAGCCTCTCTCCATTTCAATCCATAGGGTTTCTGAACATGTTGCCATTTACTGAGCCTAAAAGAGTTACCATCTGAACAAGTCTGTCTTTCTCTGGTGTTTTTAAACCAGATTTAGCCTACTTTTCCACTATTTCTGATAACTCATTCGCCACCTCGTTTTTACCCCCCCCCCCCTTTCTTTTACTTCCACTTCCATTACTCTCCGAACACTAGGCCAAGAATCAATGCTACATTGATTTTCCTATCAATGGACATTATCATAGATCAGGCATCTGCTAGCACTGGCCTCAATCCACGTGCCGCCTGTTGCCACGGGGACAGAGAGATTTCATCACTCCTCGGTCTCTGACAGACAGACAGACAGAGAGAGAGATGGCTAAAAAGCAAGGGATGGCAGGGAAATGCATGCACACACGCAGGGTAGAGGATCAATACATGAAGTGCAGATGATATTGAGTCAGAGGGGATGTTGGATTTGACTACCAGAGAAAAAAAGTGCAGCTTTTGTCACTTAGCAAGAGAGAAGAGAGCAGGTTTCAGAGATCTCCTGGAGTTTGCACATACAATATGCACCAAAATCATAAGACAAGCAATGTCTGGCAACAGAATATGATTAGCCACAAAACATGCAGCTAAATATACAACTCTCCTTTTAACACATATCCATACACATACATTCATATCCAATATCTGAGAGATTTAAGCTGTATTTAAACAATCCTTTAAGAGGACCGCTGACAACAGACAATACAAAAATCAGCCCATATGCAATAAATGGAACACATTCCTGCAAACCTGCTTGAAATCAAAGTTCTGAGGGAAATATGGTTAGCAAAGATAATTGTCTCATGTGTGTGTATGTGAATGTTTGATTTCCTCGATCCCCAGTGAAAGCGGTGAAGCCTGAGGCCTATAATGACCATTTCAGAGCTCTTCCTCGCTTAAACATGACATCCCCAACCAAAAATCCATTTTATTCATTTTTAATTGTCCAATAACTACAGTTTCAAAGGCTGACTGATATTATATAATATAATCAAAACATTTTTCTTTTTTTTAGCTCTTGTTTGTGAAAATTTTGTGTTGAAATTTCAAGTCTTAAATCTAGATTAGGTCTGGAAATTACATTTTTACTGGACAGGTTCAAAAACATAAATAAAAAAAAAAAAATCTTTAATTTTAAATCTCTTTAAGTTTAGATTTGTATAGGCTATTTGACAAAAACAAAACACTCAAAAGGCAAACAAAGCATGCTGCATTATGTGTTGTGAGTAGCTTGCTCATTCTTGTTTTGTTTAACAGGTTGTCCGGTCAGGGGCATGCATGCAGTAGGCCATCCGTCTGTTTGCAGCAGAGTGCTTCTAAAGAGCAGAGAAACACAAAGCATGGCCTGTCAATCAGAGCACCCCAGTCCCCTGGTGTAGCATTGGAGAGGCCTACCGAGAGAAGAGGAAGGAGGGCAGCAACACCACTTTCTCTTTGGTAATGAGTGTTGTAAGATGGGGGTTGAAATAATTGTCTTGAGTTGTAGAGAGAAATCATAGCCTAGATATGATTTCTCTCTGCGGTGTAATTCAGTTTATAATGTGCATTTGTGTATGTGCGCTTTTTTTTTTTTACACAGATGGGCACAGATTTGTAGATAAATAAATAAATAAGTGTTTTAATAAAAAATAAATATAGTGTAGAAATAGGTGTGTGTGTGTTTCGAAGAGAACCTCATGCACAGGCTATTTGTTTCAAGCAAGCAAAGCGATACAAATAAAAACTTATAGAAAGGGGTAGACAGGAGGGGAACAAAGGGAACGCTTTGCCTTAAAGCGCGCATATGAAAGCCGATCCCTCACCGCAGAGCTGCTCGGACCTCCTGCACTAGGAATTTGAGAGCTCGTGGTCCGCTTGAGCCTGATTGTAAAATGCTTTCATTTGTGCCGCATTTGTAGTCGACAGGGAAATGTCACAGGATTCGCCTTCGGAGCTTCAATAGAAAAGGAAACTTTGTCCTTTTGCGTTAATTTGACTCGTTATAAAACCCAATGATTGACGTGTGTGTGTGTGGTGGTGCGTGTTGCAAAGAGAGAGAGAGAGATACAAAGAAAACCTAGTAACATCAGCATTAGCCATATTTGTATTAACCCCTCTGAATACCTTGCTTTCAATGGCCTTATCCATTGCCGTTTTGGACGTTTAAAAAAAGCAAACTCTGAATGATTAGTTAAACTCAAGTTGACAATCGAAAAGCGCGCACGCGCGCACTATACAGAAGGCCGGCCACTACGAGTTAAAAATGTTCCCGTTTCTCCAATGCAAATCCTTGCACAATTACCTAAACACACAAGCAAAAAAACAACAACTATATTTGTTATACATAAGAACTGCCATGAAGCTACGATGGATAGGCTACATAACAAGTTTATATAACAGAACGGATGATCTTTGCAACAGCCTGTTTTAAATCTCTCAGATTTAAAATAGCGTTAAAAATTTAATTAGTGTCTAGTATAATGCCTGCAGTTCTAAAATGGAATAAAAAGTTCCACAAATGCGTTAGCTCTCCTGCACGAATAGAGACAGTGAGGCTGAGCAATAGGCTACATGCATGCATTGAACTGTTTCTCAGTGTTTTGAGAAGTTATAGGCTATATAAATTATACATGTAGCCCATATAATATGTCACTTTAATAACGACATGCAGTCAGATAAGTCAAAAATAGCTATGTATTTTATGCGTTATGCTAATAGCTTCTGTTTACGTTTAAAACAATCAATTTAACAAAATGTCTTCCGCGGGATAATAGCCTATAGGCCTATTAGGTCTCTTTAGCCTGCGCGATAACGTGCTACAATTAAAGATACACAAAAATGAAGCAGTGTTTTATACAGCAGGATACTGCATTCAACAGTGATTGCGACCGCTGCCAAGATGTTTACTTTAGATGTTTAGATGTTTAGATGTTAACACTGTAAAAAGAGTGGACTCAAATGAACGGTAGCCTAAGCATGTTAAAATGTCAGTTCCTGGATGTATGAAATGAGGGAAGAGCAGGAATAATTCCAAATGTGTCAAAAAGAGGAATGACGCTCGGTTTTCCGTTCCGCTGAATGCAAAGGAACAGCGGTCATGGTGTTACTCGAGCGGCTGCTTTTCCCACTGACGCTCGCAGGAAAATCGCAGCAACGACGTTGTGCCAAGCGATAAAACCAGGCTTGAAATCTGCATTTGGGGTGAATGTGGACCGCACATCTTTGAAAATACGCGACAGACTTGTTCTAATCGAGTAGGCTAAGCCCTGCATGTCTTCTTTTTAGATGCACAAAAAATAAAACGAGTAGCCTAATAAAGTCCAAGCAAACGTTATTTATATTGACATAGGCTATAGGTAAAAGAAAACTACAAAATGCCTTTAAAAATATTTTGCCCATAGCATTGTGAATTATTTCATAACTTGGTTTTTATAACTTTGGTTAGCCTATATTATATGAGTAGGCTATTTAATAATTAATTTGTAATATTATGATTAACACCATCTTCCTTAAATATTTAGCCTAAATCTTGTATAGGCCGCAAATAAATTAATCAACCAACAAATGCGGTGTGGCAAGAGCCAATCATTGAGGCAGAGTAGCCTAGGCTACTACTAAGCATATCTATAATAAACGGAATTGGTGACAAATTAGATCGATCGAAATTGTAAATAGCCTACAACATTACAATAGCAACCCGGGCCGTTTTGAAGTTCAGCTATTGTGCAATACCATTCGTTGGTTGTGAATTTTAGCCATATTTCAATTCCCGACTGCCCGCAGCCGTTTGGTCATTGTCCTCCACCACTGGCTTATGTGGCCATTACGGTCAAAAAACGAGGTAGGCCTATTTTCTGACTCAACGCCCACACTTACATCCCACCACTGCCATCAAGCGGCAACGGCTGCGCCCCCGCTTCGTGTAGTAGGCTATATGTTTGTGTGTGCGCGCGTCTGCGGCCTACGTGTGACATTCTCTGTAATCACGAAAAAGGAAACTTCACGGTTTTGGAACGTTTTGTTCGTAATGCAATGAAACGAAATCTTTAGTAATTTTGGTCCCTTAACGAGATATGACTAGTTTAAAATTAAGTGAAAGATTAGGGTTATGTTTAAAACATCTGTCAGAATAACAGCGATATTTCAGAAATAAAATAAAATCCAAGTTATAAAAATTACTTTTGTTAAAGAACTAGACCAGAAGTCAATGTCAGTGCTTGCGGTCAATTTTGCTGACCGATTTTCAACAAAATCATTCGTTAATTTAAATAGTTGTAAAGCCTATGCTATTTTTAATTCCACAAAGTTATGACAGCATGGTCCTAAAATGATGTTACGAATAGGCCTATCTGTTTATTTATAATTTATTGACAAGTAGGCCTAAGGAGATTTTGTCCTGGCCTTTATCAATAATTGCCAGGTCAAATTCCATGGCTGGTCTTGTCAAAACTTTTGTTTTTGATTGCCCAACTTGGGCAAAACATTTTACAATTAAATATGTTATGGTAGAAAACATAGCCTATAAGCTAACAACAAGTAGCCTATACATTAAAAGCTGAAAAGCGCTGTTAAGTCAAATTTATTTGTAGGCCTAGGCTATAGGCTACTTTTCACAATAGGCCTACACATCGTTTCAATACAGCTTTATCTGTCATTTTGAGCTTTAAATCAGGGGTGGCCTCTTGTCATTCCTGAAATATACTTTAACCCTTTGATTTGGTTGTCTTGTGATTGCTCGAGAGGTTATATAGCTAGCAACATTCAGGATGCAGGAAAAAAGCTGTGGTGATTGATTTGAATTTGGTCCACAACAAAAAGAGGGCTTTGCTTCCTATAGGGGGCAGAGTCACTCTCTGAAACCACGTCCTCGTGCGCGCACGCACGCACGCACACACACACACACACACACACACACACACACACATTGAGACTGTATAAATCATGTCATGTTTTTTCTGCGTCCTGAATGTTGCTGAATGGCCTCTTGAGCAATCAAAAGTCAACATCTTGAGAGTTAAAGTAGCCTAGCCTACATTTCAAGAATCACAAAAGGCCTCCTCTCATTTAATGCTCAAAACTGACAAATAATAAGATCATACATTTGCACATTTAGCAGAGCATTCTGAGTTTTGTATTCTGCGCATTGTGGCATCACCGTTTTAATACGGTGATAAAGCAACAAGTCTCGCCCAGCTCATGATCTGTTTACTCTTTAACAAATAAGCTGCAGGACTACAGGGAGGGGCGGAGACTCACAGCACTCACTTTTGGCACTGTGCCCACTCTGAATGAGATAGAGCAAGGGGTTGGCACGAAGAACATTAGGATTTCCCAAACCTCACTAATAAACTGCCAACAGTTCACAGGATGAAGCAACACGGCGGCTTGTAAAATCGAGGGGGCAAAGTCATTAGTATCAGTGGGAAGTGAGCAAACGTGTATTTTATTATAGCTACGTTTAGTGAGTGAACAAATATAGCTCTCACGAGCCCAAGTTAAACGCATTGCCAAAGCAAATAGGATTATTGTGAGTTGAGGCTCAGCAAAATTGCGGTGTTGCGGTATAATATGTGTTCTTTTGTCTTCGCAAATTTACAGTCGTCTTCACAGAATCTCGATCGGGATCGTGGAAATTATTATTTTTTTTAAATTTCGACGACATGATCAAACGACCAATATTTAAATAAGCCATCTGTGGTGTGTAAATGAAAGTATACGGTCTAATCTTGACAAAAGTACCCGAAGAGTTAAAATGTGTAGCCTACGTAGGCTACGGCTTTGTAGGATATCAAAACTTAACAATTAACTTTTCCACGCATGCAGTTTTCGTTAGGCTACTTTTATTCACCCAAACAACTTGGCGATGTGCATCGACGATTCAAAGAACAATGAGAAGAACGTGTTTAGTCGCACTCGATCATTTGCATTTGATATAGGCTACCATGATGCTCGTGTTCAATGCATGGTCGCATATGAATTGACATGATTTCTTTCAAGAACAAAACAAAAAACGAAAGTTCCCTCTCGCGTGTCTTAAAGGAGACGTAACCATATAGGACCCACCCCCAGCCACACACACACAAACACACACACACACATTACAATGAGGCCAACTTTCTTTTTCTTTACACTTCACGAGAAATGTCCGGACAGCTGACGTAATTAAAAATAAGATCATCATACAAAATAAATGCTGTGCAGCTTGTTTGTTTCATTTATTTATTTATTTTATTTTTTACAGGGAATTAATTTTGGCATTTCTGTAATATATTTCCTAAGACGTATTTTACAACAATGACAGTCAAACTGTAAGTCCCTATTATATAAAAAGTAGGCTTTTTTTTTAAACTATTTTTTTCAGGCTATCTTAAGATAATTTGTGCTTCCGGTTCCATTTTTATGTTCTTAATTATTATTTTTTTTAACCTTTTCCTTTCTTCTATAGGCTATGTTATCACTTTTATTTTTTGACATTATTTTCCTGTTAAACAATTAACTCACTCTTAGAAAATTTTATGAATGCTTAGTAGATTCTTGTAATTAAAAACCAAGAAAGTCACTCAGTTTAATATTGTCATGCTCAATCAGAACCGCAGCAAACACACCATGTTGGGTTTAATCTATCAGGTTTAATCATTAATACTAAGAAAATATGTAAGTGTCAGACGAAGTTCAAAATAGCCTAGAAACGTTAAAATATCTGTTTTGACAGTTTATATGCCTAGCCTATCTCACCATATTCTCCACTTGATTCCTTTGTCACGTGTCCAATTAGTTCCTAGAAATCCCAATGTTGGCCTATGAATTAGCCTAATAATCTGTTCACGTTGTAAACTTTTTGGAGGGGAATTTTAGAACCATTAAAATGCTATTGTATTCCAATAAGATGCTGATTTTAGACGAACCCAAACGTTTTTATGTCGCAAGGCGTCCACTAAGTGAGCTTGCAATCTAAACAAATAACTTAGGCCTATAATAAATAAATTCATAGCTTGTTAGATATATGGAACAGATGAACGGCTTTTAATTTTTTGTTTATTGCCCCTCTTATAGGCTATATTGAATGTTGCTTATCTCCATAAATAAGACTTCAGAGATGAATTTATCTTTGTAGCAGTGGGTTCAATGAAAAACCTTTACCATGTGGAACCTTTCCATTGCTCATAAGTTTCTTTTTGGGTTCTTTAGATTAGCCTATTAAAAATGTTCTAAAAAATGTAATCGCTGTGAAAACCCCTTTTGGAACCTTTATTTAGTTTTTGATTTAATTGAATTATTTAACGAATTAATTAAGCAATTAATAATCAATTAAACTAAACATTTGTTGACTTGTTCAAATTGTGGTTTAATACTTAATTGTTTGATTACGAAATTTCAACAATAGAAATTAAATTAGCAATCAATAAACGCACGTCTGTATGCAACCTGAACCAATAATGCCTTTTCATTTTAAACAAATACTGAGTATCATGCGAAATATTTTTTTTACTTCAGACTTAAGATATTTAATCTTTTTTTTCAGGCATAGGCCTAGCCTACCTGCTTTCACAATTGTCACTTTATAGTTTAGCCTACTGCATGATCATATTTATATTAGGCTTATTATAAGCCATTACTTTGTAGACTTTGCTAGGCTCTTGGTATGCTTCTGTTATCCTATGCTATTAAGACAATTCACGAAGCAATAGGCTACAATTGTTATTTTAATAAACAGCCTAATGGCTATTAAATAGGCGATCTCCTCCCCCTAATAAAAATCTCATGTGGCGCAAAAGGTTAATTTAAACATAGTTGTCCCTTATTAGCATGAACTTTCTTCTGAACATTTGCTGCTGAAGAGCCTCCTAGTTAACAGCTGGTTGTTTGGCATCTGGAAATTTTTCAGTGAAACACTTAATAATTCCACGTCACATCCATTTTGTTGAACAACCTCTTGTCTCGGGCATTACCCAAAATGGCCGCTGTTCAGTTTGAGGGTTAAAAAAAAAGCAAAAAAAAAAAAAAGCATCTTCAGCTAGCCGAATTGTGTATCATGACGATTGATAGGTTTTTATCAGGTAATTTGGGCCCAATGTATTCCTACAAGAAGTAATTGGGAGCATTTAACTGCTGTCGTGATGTGTTTGAGTAACCCCTTAAATGGCAAGGTCGACTGGATATTTTAATGACATCAGTTTAGCCTCAAAACGGTGCTTCTGTCATAAGTCAGAGCAATGACATAATAGCCTGCTGTTTTATTTTTCTTCTACATTTGTTGTTCTTCTTTAACTAAAATAAACTGGTTAATATTGGCCATCATGCATATTCTATAGCCTATGCCATTTGACTTAGGGGTGGTAACGTAAATAGCCTACTGACCAACTTTGTTGTATCGTAAAATCAAGCAGAGTCTTAAGGCTTCAATTAAAACTTTGCAAAGAAAAGTGTGCTATTAGCAGAATGTTTTTAACTGAGTAGGCCTGCCTGCATGGTGAGATGTTAAAAAGCTTAATTTACCACATGAAAAACCAATAATAGGCCAACTGACATTTATTGCAGAACTATTAGCCTAATATAGCATCAGTTTGGGAAAATGTTTGAACAAACAGCCGAATAAAAATAAAACATTTTAGCCTACTTTAAAAAGTGTATAATTATATTAGGCCTATATCATTGATTATTGTGAAGTGTGTGGTACTTTAAGGAATATTTCACGTAGCCTAAACGAAATAAATAAATAAATAGCCTAAATAAATACTAAAGTATTTTAACAGGAAAAAATATGAGGATCTCACCATTCATTCAGTATTTTTTCTTGCTGGCAAAAAGATTAATAACCATAATAAAACAACGGTTTATGAAACAACTTTTTTATGAACAACACGGGTTGCTAGGAAATTTGATATAGGCCTAAGACTAAATTAATTCCAAACTAATTGTTAAATTAATTAGGCCTAATTAATTTTTACTGACCATCACAATGACCATCAGATCTGCGACTGAAAGTTTCGACAGCAGCTATCAGCGGCTACCTGACAATCACCAAAAACCAAGAAAAGAAGAGCAAAGTTTAAGATTAATTTTATTAAAATTTCTCGCCATGTCACAATATCAACCGCCTATACATTGGCTGAAGTTAATTGTCACAGATTTGTGCAGACAATTTATGCAGACCTTTTCTCTAAACTGAAAAGGCTATTACGACGTGGTTCGGACCTATCTAATGGCATTATCCATTTTATAAAATTGAACCATTACTTCAAAAATCTTGAACGCAAAGAGACAAAAATAATTGTGTTTACAGTAGCTATGCGGTAAAATATTTTGAACTAGTTTCTTAAATTTCTAAACATCTATGGTAGCTATATGATAAAGTGTACATTTTTATACAACTGTAGCCTACATAATAGGCTACGAATTAAGGTTTTATCTATTCAGTGCTGATGGTCGCTTGTAGAAAATAACTTTGATAAGCTGATTTATAATTAGCCACTGCACAAAATAAATTCCAATTAGAATATATCTTACCGGATGTCATACGAGAAATATGAGTTATTTGTGTTTTATAGAACGCAGAAACCAGTGTTCTGAAGAACCTATGTGACGTCAATAACTTTTTAATATAGCCATAAGTGAAAAAACTTTTTAGGGCTCAAATAGGCTAATGAATAAAACAGAAATGGTTACGACAAACAAAATCGGCGTAATAGCTGTAAACGCGTAGGCTAACATTAAAGAATGTATCAGGCTAAATTAAAATTTCGATTTTTGTAAATTCTAGATTTATTTGAACGTAGCCTAGCCTACTGTAGGCTATTTCCATGGTGTAGTAGCCTAGTCTATTTATGAAAAGTTCTAAAGTTTCGCTCAAAACAACATAACATTTAATTTGTAATAAAATCTCTTGAGCAGTTGCCAAGGTTATCTTTCAAAAGTGTCTTCGGCAACTGATTAACAGAGCTACGTCGCTCATCAGAATTGAGCATGTCGATTGGGCTCATAGCTATCAGAATATCTCTTCGCGTAACAAATTGCAAGGTGTGTAGGTAAAAGCGGTAGCCAGGGTATTTAATTTGTTGATTCAAAGCAGTAGCCTATGCAGCGGTAAGACAGAACCGACAACCGAGCTTGCCATGGGTAGCCTACCCTAGGCATTTAAGAATTCAACCTCCACACGAATCATTCTAATATAATTTGAAATATAAAAGGTTATGCAGCAGAATAAATGGGCTGCTTGCACGTAGCCAGATTGACAAAGGGTTACAGGCGAGTGTTTTATCCTATAGCCTAAAGACATGCAGGACAGGCAGTAGCCTAGAAATAGGCTACGGAAGAGATCTTGCCAGAGATGCTGTCAGCCATTATGTGTTTTATTTTATTTTATTTTTTAATCCTGGTTATATGGAAATAACATAATGAAATAATGTAAACAGCGAGTAATGCACGCGTTGCGTCTCTGTTCTCCGACAATTCGAGTCCTGAGATCAGCTGACGCGCTCATGTGACCAAGGCTATCTGCAGCTCAAAATGGAGTTGTCGGAATCAGTGATGAAAGGGCTTCAAAACGTGGCCGATCCAAATGTGTTCGACCTGAAATCATTTACGATATTCACAGAGCTCGTATTCGACAGTCTGGTCTCGCCTCGATGCGAAAGTGTTTTAGGTAAGATGGTTGAGTTTTTTCTTTGTGCTGCATTACTTCCGGTTCTTTCCACGCAAGAAGGAAGTCGCGCTGCGCTGTCTTTTTTTGATGTTATTTTCTACGGATTGGCATATTATATGTCGTCTAGCCCATAAGGATTGGCAGAGTGTGATCGTCATCCGTGCTCGCGGTGTGCCTATTGTTCTAAGTCCAGTACATCAATCCCTCTGCTTAGCCGTATTAGCTGCTATGTGATGACCAACACTGCATTCTTTTTCTTTTAGAACTGAATGAATGTATAAGGACTCGTGAACATTTACTTGATTATGGTCAAACGCATGCTTGTAGTGGCCTGCGTTGTCTTTCGTCTAAGTAAAAAAGTGAAGTTAGGCTATCTCATCTGCGCTAGCTAAGTTACCCGCTAAGCATATTTTTCCGTCTCCTTTTTCCCCCTCTCTCTCTCTCTCGCTCTCTCTCTCAGTTTGTAGCCCATATTCTATGTATGTGATTTAGTTTGTATGGCAAATAAGTATACATTTGTATCGCCAAAAGCATTGTTAGCATAGCTGGTTCAGTTCCAAACAAACAACGCAAGAAGGCTATAGCTTACATCTCTCCATCTCTTTCTCCCCCCGCCCCTCTCTCTCACGGCACGCACGTAGTAGCTACAACAGCTTTTCTTGAGAGCAATTTTTCATCTATCGCAGGTCACCCAGAATTGAAGCACATCGATCAGGCGACCCTGAAACACTGTCATTCTGCGGCAACGACCTTCATTCTGGAAGGAGTAAAGCAAAATGCAGATAAATCAACTATTAGGTAGGCTAACATGTTCCGAAATGATCTTCTGAAGATAAAATAAACTGTTCAACACTACTTCTTCTTTCTTTTTATTTTTTCATTCTGAAAATATCGTGTGCTCTTTTAGCTCGTGTCTTGAAGACGCAAGGTTCCAGATCGAAAGAGTGGACTTATTGTATACTTCACTCCAGGTAATGTTTTGTATCAAAATGCTAATCAAAATGCCATTAAAGTGCAGTTGCATTGCAGTAAAATAAATGTTTATTTTCTTTTAGAAAAACAAGACAAATTTGGAATATTTGTTGTCAAGGTGAGAAATATTATTATGTAGCCTAAATATTTTATTGTAAAAGGCATCTGCTACCTATTACACGCACTTATTTATTGGAAATTATAGCCTACTCCTTGTTCGGCATATCGCAGAGTGTTATGAATCAACTGTGTAACTCTAAATATGACCGCAGCCATAAGCGGTTTTTTATTAGTTTTTAAAAATTGCTTTATTGTTCCTCAGCATTGATACATGTCCTCCCCATATAACTGATGCTGCATGGCGTCTTGAGTATTGCATAAAGGTACGTTGTTTCTTTAAGTTAGTCAGCGTTGACAGCTACTTATAGCCTATATCTCATAATCATTGTTTCTCTCGGCAGAATAGTCATTTACATAAAGTCAATCAGCCGTCATACCTGATTTCTTTGAACACCGAGGTATGTAATTCCAGATAGCCTACATACAATAGCTATATGTCCAGTAAATGTTTTTTCTTCTTCACTTTGAATAAACTCTGGTTACTTTTGCAGAGGGGTGGCGCTTCTTCGGAAATTAATTTTAGTTGCACCATGGAGCAACTTCAGGTATTTATTTTAAACGATTTGCATCATTAGTTTGTTTTATCCTAAATTAGGCTAATTAATAATTAAAAACAAGTAAACATGTCATGATTTACTTCAGCCTAGATCGTTGATCAAGTTGTTTTTCTAAAGGTTTGGGTTGCTTTTATTAGGCAATATTTAAGCCATGTCTGCATGTTATTTCATTAACATCAAGATGTGTTTTTAGCATAGAACCTATACTTTATCCTATACAGTGTTGCATTTTGTGGGCCTTCCTCATTTTACAAGAATTCCTAGTCTAAAGAAACATACAGACGATAAATTGCAATAAATTATTTAACATTTCTTTATAATTATTTTTGACAGTTAATTGATAGGCTATAACCCGCTAATTCATGGTAAAGATGTAGGCCTTTCCTGATTATTTTCTATAATGTCAGGGTTGGGTTTCTGCATCTGGAAAAGCCAATTTTATTATCTTAGTCATTACACAGATGCCTGTGTTTGTCGTAGGGGTGACACAAAGGTGAATTGTCGAAAGATCAAGTCATAAAATTCTCATGCACTCAATCATCGTCACATCACTTAACAAATATCTTTTGCTGTTGACCGGACCGAAGCCAAAAAGGTTGCCACGGCGTGAAAATAAATGTATGACAAAACCGATGTGTTTTAATCTGTGATCACGATTGACTAATTGACTTTGCTGTATGTTCAATAAAAGAGCAGTCCGCATATCATTCACACACTGTCAAAACAGCTGTTTTCTAATTTGAGTGTTTATGTGTGGTAACTTGCATAAAACTGTTTTTCAGAGGATTTTGTAGGTTTATTGTTAGCCTTTAAGAGTTTGAGAAGTTTACGATGTCAACCAACTGATCATCTTTAAATGATAGAGTGATTTGGCACTAAGAAGACAACAGCATGACAGATGCATTATCGCATTGTTGGAGCATAAATGTAATTTTATGTTTAGCTCAGATATAGAAATAACCTATGAAATTGTAAAATAAATCATTGTAGCCTAATTTACATGTCCGTGCATTTGCTGGTGGATAATCTGGATTGTTTGAACTGTTTAGGATTTGGTTGGAAAAATGAAGGACGCAGCAAAAAGTCTCGAGAGGGCATCCCAGTCTTGATTCCTGGATTCCTGAATGTCTTTTGGATGCCGAGGTTTAACGAGGCAAAGTGTCTTTCTTTCAGGACGCACTCCAGTTTTTTTCTTGAGTTATTTTCGCATAGCCTATATCGAATAGGCCTATATGCTGTAACTTTTTTTCTTCATAAAATACACAATAAAAATATATGAGCAAACCTGCCTTTGTGTAAATATGTAGGCTATAGAGCTCAGTCGGCTGTCTTGATAAACGGATGTTTACGAAGAAATCGACATTTGTCGCAAGTGTCTGGCCTGGATCCCCTTGCTGATAGGCAACTGCTACAAATAACGCATTATATTGACTATAAATTGTTTAGGTTGAGGACCGGGTTTTATAGGATAAGTCAATCCTAATATGCGGCATGTTTGTTACTGTGCGTCATTGAGTTTCTAGAAGCAAAATAACACTTATTTTCTAGGGGACTCCCGACCATAAGTGGATTTCGTAGGCTACTACTTTGCATCTGCATCACATTCACCACCATGAATTAATTCAGAAACGGGCTATCGGGTTAGGTTGGCTACAATAGCCTATGTTTTAACATGTGATAGGCTAATATATTAATTGCTTTCTCAACACATTTGCGCTATTTAGCCATTTAACCATCTTTGTCTATGAATAGATGCTATGTGACTCGGGTTTTATGGTAAGTTGATCTTGCCTCCGTTATGAATCACATTCTCCAAAGCTGTTGACGGAGAGAGATCATTTTGCAGAAAAAAGTAGCAAACGGTTCAAAGCTGACCTACAAGAACCTATCCGGCTGTTGTGTAAACCTAACGAGCTGGACCACAGTCAAACAGACTTTGAAACGCAATTCTTTGTTATTTGCGGAACGCGAGCAGCGCTGAATACACCGACACATATTCCCAGGCCACCCTTAAGGAATTAGATCACGTGATGCACGGGGCGGTCGAACTACAAGCCATTTTGGGGACGGTGTCAGTTTCCACTGAACCATCAGCGCAGGATTTTTCAAAGAGAAGACTGAAGGAGCTAGCCTAGAGAAAACGCACATCAACCTGACCGTTTTACTAGCGGGAGGTCTAAATACAAGACCGCTTACAAGATCTGGAACCGAGCACGGCACACACATCGACAACCGGACCTTTTCTATATTTTTTTTTATTATTGAAATGCGCCCTGCTCCACCGTTCTCTTATTGCAATTGACAGCGTCTGCAGCCCTTTTCAAGATGGCCGCTTGGCTCGTATTCATTTTCTACTGAACGACTTCTAACTTTCATTGTCTAACCACCTCCAGGCTCGACTATTCACTCCAGCTCAGTAAGGTATGTGTTCTTCGATATCTTCCCTTACCAATGTCAAATTTCAGACTGTGTACTCAAAATGCATCTGTGTTTTGTGAGTGTAAAATGGAGACGTGTGTTAGAGTGGATGCGGGAACTGACAGCCTCGCGTACGCAACATTGTCTCCGTCTCTCCGCGTGGTTATAGATTTGAGTTAATTTATCTAATAATATTGTGTCCTGTCTGCGCGAATGATTCTCATTTTGTTGTAGGATTATCAGTTATTGCCATCATCATGTTTGATTGGTGTTTCTGGCTTAAATTGAATGGTTTAGTTATTAATGAATCCTGATGTGCACGCGAAATCGGGTAGAGACGGGTCGTCTGTTCATGTGAGGCTGAATTCTAAAGGATTTTGCGATTGTTGTCACATCTAATTTTATAGATATGCGATCTGTATTATGTTTACGACCGGGCAAACTCGTTATTTTGCTGAATTGTACCTATTTGTGTGTTTTCTTAACTTAAATTTACATGGTAACCTAAACTTGTCCTGTTGTCGGATGCACAGGACAAAGCTTTCAGTGGTTGACAGTAATCATTCACTACACGGAAGATATGTGGTTGATAAAACAACATATTTATGAACTCAGGTAGGCTACTTATTTAACGTATTTAAAATGTTTTAGTGGTTTCTTTCATTTATTCAACTTAACAGAAGAATGCTGCTTGCTTACACAAGGTTTGTATGGCTCTTACATCAGTTTGTTGGACTTTGACAAAGCACATTTGTCTACTATAGCCTACTCTACCATTTAGATGTAAAATATATATATATATATATATATATATATATATATATATATATATATTTAAGCTCAAGAATTAGGCTAGTTATCCCTTCCTACTCTGCGGAAGCCTTGTTGTGCTGTGTGTTGTCATGTCAAGAAGAAAAATATATTTTAATATTGGACTTTGTCGGCGGGTTGTTTCAGAATGTGTTTTTTAAATATTATTAACTTGCGCACTTCTTGATATAGGAGCGGCAGCTTTTCCCTTAAGACTTGGTGAATCATTTTGCATATAGACTAACTTCCCTAACTCCCTGAAGTTGTGAATGTCAGAGCTAAATCTATAAGTGACGTGTTAGAATATTGATTAGCCTACTTTAACCCGGTCTGTCATCATTTTGATTACATCGAAATAGGCCAGACAGGTCTTTGTAAACTCTGCACTTTCTCACGTGGCACAATTCATGTATAAGGGTCGTTTCCTTCTTTTGACAGTTACTTATTCTAGGCTATATGTATCACCATGCATCACCAGAATGCTTGTAGTCAGCGTTCAGTTTGTGGTTTTGTTTTTATAACCAACCGAAACGCTTGCAAGAACAAGAACTCTAGCATCGTTTCTGTTTGACTGGTGGATGGTTCACTAAATAAATGTTAGTCCATGAACGCCTTGTCAAAAAAAAAAAAAAAAAAAATCCTCTAGACCGATCTTGATTTGAAAGCTGTCTTACGGACCATTTAGCTTAATCTTTATTTATGTATTGATATCCTCTCG
This sequence comes from Rhinichthys klamathensis goyatoka, assembly GCF_029890125.1. Classification (NCBI taxonomy): domain Eukaryota; kingdom Metazoa; phylum Chordata; class Actinopteri; order Cypriniformes; family Leuciscidae; genus Rhinichthys; species Rhinichthys klamathensis. Next base: position 86,817 of record NW_026606648.1, on the reverse strand, counting down.
CGTGGAGTAACATCACTATGTTTATGCTTAAAGTTTTCTCGTGTTCTCGCTCGAGTAGTTTTGTGTAGGCTAGTCCGATGGCTTGATTTGTCACTGTCACATGACAATGTACGACTATATTAGCCTACAGCAAGTAGGTTAACATTGCCCAATTAACCTTCAAAACGCATTCTATAAGAATTAGTTTACAAAGGTTACTTTGGTATGCTTCATCCAGCACGAGTTTGAGAAGTGTCACGTTCATCATTATGTGTTCTGTTTAAAGTTCTAGCTTACTCTGGTCGTTTCTCATTGTTGTGAACTCTCTCAGCACTTTATAGCACTTTGTCTTCGGCTATCAGTGAATGCCCGACGTAATAATGTGTTTCAAAAACAGGATTAATGAACAGTATAGGCTATAGCAACGTATGACGATAGTCAAGATGTCAAACGGGCAGCCTATAGTTTAATGCAAGGTGCATTCATTGGCAATGGGCGATTACAAGATTAGTGCTGGAGGGAGAGACTGTCAAGGCAAAACGGAGATCAGCATCATCGGTAATAAAGCTGTTCATTCTTTTATTTCAGCTCTTCATGCGAGGTCTTAAGATAAACTTTATTTTTGGAAGGCCGTTATCGCATAACATGCACACTATTTCATGTAGGCTTTATTTAATCGGCGAGATTTAGGTTTTAAATAAAAATTGGCGCTTCAATGCATTCGTTTCTACGCGGAATGTTCCATTTCAGCTGTTTGGTACGTTGCCATGTGACGCAGCTTTAGTTGCTATAGAAACCATAAAAGGTGTTCGTCACGTAAAGTTAATTTATGTAGAATCTCATGACGGATGCGTTATAGCCGGTGAGTTGTGCAGTGAACTGTCATGTCGTGTTCGGTGAATCTGACTTTGCAGCGAATTAACGATCGCTTTACATAGCAATTGTGGGGTTTTACTGCACCGAAGACCCATGTTTAGGAGATGACCTAACATTTTTAATGGTTGTTAAGCGATTGTTAATTGCCCCAATTTCGTTATTACCTGCATATGTATACTCAACAGTCCACAAAAACAAAAATGTTAGCCTCTCAGCTGATTGAGTAGTCATAGCCACACTCTGGCATTTGCTTAGCTTTGTTTATCTTATTTTGATGTCCTTGCAGGCTCTTTTCCACCCCATGACGATGCATCGTACAACAAGGATCAAGATTACAGAGCTCAATCCCCATTTGATGTGCGTCTTATGTGGTGGATATTTCATAGATGCAACAACAATCATAGAATGCTTGCACTCATGTAAGTAGGCCTATATGAGATGTGCTGCCCTATTTTCTGTGGCTATATTGGAATATATATCATGCAACATATTTAGATAATGTGTCTTATCCTGTGATATTTCTCTGATCCTCAGTTTGTAAAATGTGCATTGTCCGGTACCTGGAAACCAGTAAATACTGTCCCATATGTGATGTGCAGGTCCACAAAACAAAGCCACTTCTCAATATTCGGTAACCTTTAAAATCACTCTGTTCCATCTTTCCACTTAGTAGGCCTAATAGTAATAATTAATACTGATTTGCAAGCATAATTAATCACCATCCTGTTTCTTCTTATCTGAAATTATGTATTTATTTAGCATATTCTTTTTATTGTGGATGCCTTTTAATAATTAAGAAATAACATTTGAGTCGGTCGCAACAGGACTGTCTAAATTGCAATAAAAAATACCTGACCTTTACCTGATCAACATCTACACTTCCTCCCTCAGGTCTGACAAAACTCTACAGGACATTGTGTACAAGTTGGTTCCTGGTCTTTTCAAAAGTTAGTCAGTCATTGTATAAGATTGTAATTATTGTTTGTATTTAGTCACACATGCTTGATCTGGAAATGTCAGTGTACTTGTTGCATGTGTAACATACTTACTGTAATAAATTATGCATAATTACACACAACTAAACCAAACCCTAACCCTATAATAAGTACATGTTGTTAATTAATTTACTCAGTACATAAATGTATAATTACACTGTAACAAGGATACCTTTAAATAAAGTGTAACCGAAATGTTGTTTTCAGATGAAATGAAGCGTAGAAGAGATTTTTATGCCGAACACCCGTCTGTTGATGGTAAGTATTGAAAACAAGTTTGTTGAACTGTTAAGGTAACTGTTTGAAGAGTGTTGTACAGCTGTGTAGTCTAATTGTTAACATTTGTTTAAATTAAAGCCACTATTCTTCTTTCATTTTATTTCAAAGCTGCAAATGGATCAAATGAGGATCGAGGGGAAGTTGCTGACGAAGACAAGCGAATCATCACAGATGATGAGATAATCAGTCTGTCAATTGAATTTTTTGATCAAAGGTATGTTTTTTTTATTGTCAGTGTATTCTGTTATAAAAGTTGTAAAAGTGTGTAACATAGCCTTTTTTTGAAATAGCCTTTCTGCTATAGTGTTAACTAAATATGAAAGATATTTGATACAAAAATTGACAAGTTATAATTTAGCACTCTTTTTTTTTTCTTTTTACAATTATACGATTTATTGTTTAGGGCCCAACAGCAAGGCTGCACAGATGAGAGGCAAAATGAAGAGGTAAGTAAGATCTGGAATATTGATTCTTATTAAAAAAGTTTTTTTTCTGTGATAATGGTGATTGCACCAATAAAGCTTATCTGAATAAAGTATTTGTGTTAAAAACAGGTTAATAATAAAAGATACTTACAATGCCCTGCTGCCATGACTGTGATGCATTTGAGGAAATTTCTGAGAAGCAAAATGGATATACCTCCTACTTTCCAGGTAATGTGATCAATGTTATTGTGGATGTAGTTTAATTTGCAAAAGAGTTTCTGGCCTTTTTTAACCCTTAGTAGTTTGTTACAGATACAGATATAAAGAGGGTATTAAGATGGTATTTGTTATCATTTTCAGATTTTGCATCTATTGCAGTGTGATTTTGGTGCTTGTTTTTAATATTATTGTTCTAATAGATTGAAGTTATGTATGAGGATGAGCCTTTGAAGGATTATTACACATTAATGGACATTGCCTACATCTACACATGGAGAAGAGTAAGTTCTCAAATATTTTTTTAGTGTCAAAAGAGTACTAACTGTGACTTTACAAACTCCATTTTAAAACGTAATTTATGTATATTAAAATATCTTAAGAATGATAATTGGTTGCTTTGTGGATTGCGAATTTTGGTTGCTCAGCATCCGGCGTTAAATGATAAAGTGCCTTCTGTTATTCTCGCACATTACTTAGAATGGACCACTGCCTCTGAAATACCGCGTGCGGCCCAGCTGTAAAAAAATGAAGATTACCCATCCGCAAGATGGCGTGAACAGCACTAACCGCTCTGAAAGCGACTCAGCCAGCGACAAGGCCAGCAGTCCCGCTGGAGTCCCATCCACCTCCTCACCACTACCGAGTCCAAGCACACTGGTTCAGCCTTCACAGCCACATTTCAGCCATGTTTCCAACCCTATTAACGGCACGACGATGACAAGCCCAAATCGACAGTTCAGCTTTGGCAACAAAGTGCGAAAGACAGCGCTGAACGGATCTTCCACGTCGTCGGGATGAGAAGAGGGACTACGATAAAGCCAACGCCAGACATAATCCAGCTATTTCCATGCCAACGTAGTGTCATGTAGAGGCAGAGCCATTCTTTTTGTCATTATTATCAGTATATTATACATGTAACTTTAACGTAGTGGAAATGACGCGCTTCTTTCGACACATTGCTGGATTTTCTAAGTTTGTGTGAGAAAGTTAGAGGCCCATTTGATTGCAAAGTGGAGCGCAGAGCGACGGTTGCGGCATTTTCAGAATGCAGAAATGACTGAATTATACCTTTTTATATATTTTTACTCTTGGTCTACATTTTCCCTAAAAAAAATTGCGTTATCAGTTGCTTGTATTTTACATGTGTATTATAATGTTCTTTAAAAGCATGTTAAAAAAACATTTACTTTTGATTTTAGTTTGCCTTTTCTGGGGTAGTTAGGCTACGGAACATTCCTGGTATATTCTTGCCTTTAATATATCAAAGAAAGGCATATAGCCTATATAGTTCAAATTTAAATGACAAAAAGACTATATTAGAACTGCGCGTTCAAAGGGATAAAGAAATGCAACTTTTAAGTTCTATTTGGCTTAATAATTTTTATTAGAAGTTCTTGGGAATTCAAGTTTAGTTTTTGCAGTTATTGTACGATATGCTCCACTGTGCCGGTTCGGGCCGTCAGGTTGGTTTCGAGGTCATGCTCAAGTCCTGTACAGCATGCACACATATCTTTCAGACTGCTTTTCAAGCAATTACATACACGAATTTGTCGTTAGACAAACAGCTACTGCCCCAACTTATCCTTCTGGACAAGATTTTGATGTCTTCAGTGTTCATTGTCTTATTGGTCGATTGTAGACTATTGACAGCTATTGTATTGTGACTGTTGCACAGTATAAAACATCTAAATAAACATTTTACACTTTCACATCGCCTTGCGTTTTAATGCTGCTTCGAATCAGATAAAGAGAAATCTACAAATAGGCCTACCAAAAGTAGGCTATATTCATGCATTACTTTAACATCCGAATAAATGTATTCGGATTTCTAATTATGTAAAATAAGTAGATATGCCTATTATGGTGCAAAACTTTTAAAGTTGTCAATAAGCTCCAAGAAATAACCATCAAAGTGGTGATAATGGTGATGTAGTAGGCCAGGCCTACAGAACATTCGTTTATTTATTTTTTGCATAGCAAAAATGCAGATATGTCAAAGCGCGGATGAACATCTATTAAATGCTCGTGCGATATACTGGTAACTGAAGCATGCTATCTGGTAAACTTATGACTAAATCCATTTGACCGGTTTCAAAGTCTGTTGTGACGAAGGTATTGAGAGGCAGGTGCTACAAACTTCTCCAGTTGTGGCTTATAACTAGCCTGTGTAAATTACCTAGTCATTCCTGGTCGTTAGAAACGGAAAGTGTCGGTGAATCTCTCCGTGAGGACATTTTCACTGTCTCGACATTTTGCACTGATTTACATTTGCACTTACTCTGAGGTAATGAAAGCTATTTATTGTTTTGTTATTGTCTATTACAGATTTATATTTTAGTTGACAGGTCAGTTATAATCTGGTCTTCAAATCTTGTTGGATCTTGTAGTTTAAGGCAACTCAGTCGGCACAAGGTTTATTGTGTGTTGGCTATCCGTATGTTGGGACTTCCAAGAGACTTAATTCTGTCAAGGTTAACGTTTGGAACAGGATTATGGCTTTTATTTATTTATTTTGGCCAATCCATAGTTACAAAACTTGGTAACAATTTATTTTGCAGTCTTGTTACACACGGAACATAGTTACTAGTAATTACTATAAATTGTGCTTAATTACTGCCTGACCCTATACTATAGTAAGTACAATCTTAATTATTATTACTCAGCACTTAGGCCTAAATTTATAATTACACTGTAACACGGACACCTTAAAATTAAGTGTAAAGCCTTAAACTTTTACTTTTGACGTAACAAAGATGAAGTCGAAAAATCAAGACACCTTTAAAAAATCCCTACAAATGATGTTGACTGAAATTATTTGTTAGGAGTGAATTTAGAGGTGGAAATGAGCAAAGCCAAGTGGACATTCTAAAATAAATGTCATTGTTTAAAAAAGTTTCTTCAATAATCATCTATGCTCGCTTTGCATTGCCTTGGCTGATGTCATGGTGAACTCTTAAGAAAAAAATATAGGCCTACATGTTATTTTAAATTCAACAGTATTTAAGTATTGCTTCATGAGAGCATATCTGTGTCAGAAATGACATTAAAGTGCATAAACTCTTCAGCCTTGAGCTGGCGTATAAAGGCCTGATTTGTCAGGGTTTTTCATAAAGGCAGATAGCCTTTCTCCACTAATGGCCCAAATAAAACCAAAATGACAAGCTTAGATTTTTTTATTACTATTTTAGGCCTATATAGGCTAACTATACAAAATATTTTCTAACAGGCTACGCAATGTGTAGCTACAGTATACTTAAAAGGGTTGGACTTTTTTTATGTTTAATGCAGCCATGTTACAGGGGAGAGAGTGCGTGAAATGCAACAGATAGGCTACAACTAGGCCTACAGTCGACATAAGCAATTATTAAAGGGATTCGGGAAATTATGAACTATTTGGTACCCAGTTCAAATGACCACCTTCTTAAAGTGAAAGCAATTAAATCGTAAAAACAACTTTTAAGTGAACAAGCACGGACGGGAAGTTTGTATTCAGCTGCTCGACGAAAGACTCTTTTCCCCCACATATAATCACGAACCAGCAGGCAATAGTGTATTTACCTTTCTAAAACTTCTTTAACGAAAATGCGAATGTGAAGACTAGTAATTATATCACTGCTGCTGTGACTGCAGTTGTCTCTGCAGTAACCGTACAGACACGAATGTGAGGGCAGCTGTCGCCCTCGCAGCTGCTCTGTCCCGATTTGACACCGTTCTTGAATCCTGTTTAATACCCCAAACTAATTAGGGATTAATTAGCATACTATTACATCTGGACATCACCTGGATTCGGCACTTATCCTGATTTGAACAGATATGCGTGTTTCTGCACGAAACATTAGAAGAACATTGACAGCACGCTCACCGAACGAACGAGATGCCTATCACTTCCGGTTTGTTGCCAAGACAACAGTTGCACGCCTCCTCTAAACTCAAAGTCACAACAAACGCTGTTTCCTAATGGAAGTTTAAACGCACAGTTTGTCGCATCCACGCAGCTTTTTGTCGTTTTTGCTCCGATTTAGGATACTGATAAAACAATGAGTCAACGGCAGGTTTTACAAGGTGAGGAAGTCAGATCCGTTGAAGGATATATACATTAAAAAAGTTAATGCAATGATAAACTCGCTCAGATCATTAAAACCACTGGGGTTACTTAACTTACTTTTCTTACTTTTGCAGTTTGTTGACATCATTTTTGGCATTGACTCATCTTATATGCCGGTCTATGTTTAACTTAAATTACTGTCAGTAATCTGTCCTATCTGCAAACCCAAATGTGTAAAACGAGATTATTATAACATGAATTATTATTATTATTATGCAGTGTTTGAGCAGTACCAGAAGGCAAGAACACAATTTGTGCAAACTGTAGCAGATCTTGCAACAAGACCACAAAATACTGAAACACTTCAAAATGCTGGTGAGTGTCTGAAATATTTATATTGTGAAAAAAAAAATAAGATGTTTTCTGCATGAAGAATGGTATGGTATCTGCTTGTAATGGAAATAATTTTTCAACTGATCAAATACAATTTTCCTGGGTAATACTAATTACAAGTGAGCTTAGACATTCAAGGTGAATTATAACATGGGCTGTGTTTTTTTTTTATGTTTTGTAACAAATTCACCTAACTCAACGACCTAACCTACAATGTAGAGTATTTTAAACCCTTTCAACACACTCAGGACTGATGGGGGGAAAAGGATCTAAATCAATATGTTTCACCAAAACACTGCACAGTACAATGAATTGTTTCTGGGCGAAATATCTTACAAAACACGTTAACAAGTTACGTTTTTAATTAATAAGGAACGCATACAGTAGCTCATCATTTTATAGATATATTTTATTATATGATTTGAACCTTTGAAAGTATTATCCTCCCCTCATCTGCTCTCAAGTGTCTTTCCACTCCTGTTTTCTCCCCTGCACAAATGTGCTCACTCTCTCTGGCTTAGGTGTAATGTCCCTTTTGAGGCCTCTCCTTTTGGATGCAGTCCCAACTATTCAGCAGACAGCAGCCCTGGCTCTCGGAAGGCTTGCCAACTATAACGATGACCTGGCTGAGGCTGTAGTAAAGGGAGACATTCTTCCTCAGCTTGTGTACTCCCTGGCTGAGCAAAACGTGAGTTTCTTTAGTTGAGCCGTTCAGCTTTCACTGAAATAAATAGTTTTGCCTTAAGGCGTCAGACTTTCATGCCTAAATTTGCTTTTGCACAATGCAAAAACTTGTCAATGTCAGCCAGGCAAACCATGTTACTGCAATTTCCAATTTAATTAATATATTTTTGTGCTTTTCTCATTTAATACTTGCTTTTTAATGTGTTGTGATAAGCATAAAGTCAAAGCAAAAGCAGTTTGTTTGTCTACATTCTTTATTTAAATTATATGATTTTAAACAGTAACATAACTGTGAGCAGGAATACAGATACTAAAAATGTACATATTGTTTCATTATAAAAATGTAAAGTGCATGGTAGTGCATCAACTCCAGATCTCAGATCACATCTTGGTTTGACTCCTGGCAAACTCTCGGATCATTGTCCAGATTCCACAATAACCCAGCAGAAAAAAACAACAACTAAAAAGTGGTCACCCAAAGTTTTTACTCCAAAACTTTCTGTTAGATTACTGTTACACTGTCAGAGAGGCTTCATTAGAACAGACTTACTGTTTGTTAAAGGGATAGTTCACCCAAGAAATGAAAATTCTGTCATCATTTACTCACCCTCAAGTTGTTCCAAACCTGTATACATTTCTTTCTTCTGCTGAGTCAAGTCAAGTCAAATCACCTTTATTTATATAGTGCTTTTTACAATAGAGATTGTTTCAAAGCAGCTTTACAGTGATAATAGGAAAATAATGCAACAAAGTTTGTTTCGGCTGTACAGCAGATCTAGAAGAAAATAGTGTCATAGTCCAGCTGAAGTAAGTTCAGTGATGGTTCATTTTTGTTGTAAAAAAGTTATTCATTTATTTCATTTATCTATACAGCTGCTCTGGAGAAAACAGTGATGTCATCGTCCAGCTCAGTTCAGTTCTCATATAATGGTGTCAGTGCAGGCAGATCAATAATATTTTTAAATATATTAAGTGTCCCCAACTAAGCATGCCAAAAGCCAAAGGCAACAGTGGCAAGGAACCAAAACTCCATCAGGTGACAGAATAGAGAAAAAACCTTGGGAGAAACCAGGCTCAGTTGGGGGGGCAGTTCTCCTCTGGCCAACGAACGAACAGTGTATGATTATAATTTAGGCAGCATTTCAGAAGTCAGATTGGATCAGAACATTCAGAATATATTTTGAAGAATGTTTGTAACCAAACAGTTCTGGGGCACCATTGACTTCCATAGTTTTTTTTTTCTCCTCCATAATATGAAAGTCAATGGTGCCCATCAACTGTTTGGTTTCCGATATTCTTCAAAATATCTTTCTTTGTTTTCAGCAGAACAAAAAAACTCTAACAGGTTTGGAACAACTTGAGGGAGAGTAAATGATGACAGAATTTTCATTTTTGGGTGAACTATCCCTTTAAAGGCAGTTTTGCTGGTGATTCATGAACATTCTAGTGTATTTATTGTTCAATTGCTTTGTCCTTTCCCTCTGGATTACTGGGGTATGAATTACACAGCGATTCTATAAGAAAGCAGCTGCATTCGTTCTTCGGGCTGTTGCTAAGCACTCCCCAGAGCTGGCCCAGGCCGTGGTGGACTGTGGAGCACTGGACGCTCTTGTCGTCTCCTTGGAGGAGTTTGACCCTGGGGTCAAAGAGGCTGCGGCATGGGCAATAAGCTACATTGCCAGGCACAATGCACGTGAGTTTGCTTCAAAAAGGGTTCTGCTTTTATATTTATTTCTTACAATTTGTCAATGTTCCTTTTGTTGTTCATCTTCACTCCTGGTGTGCAGAGCTGTCTCAGGCAGTGGTTGATGCCGGAGTGGTGCCTCTGCTTGTGTTATGCATCCAGGAGCCTGAAATTGCCCTGAAGAGGGTTGCTGCTTCCGCTTTGAGCGATATAGCCAAGCACTCCCCAGAGCTGGCTCAAACCGTGGTGGACACAGGGGCAATCGCCCACCTAGCACAGATGATCCTAAACCCAGATGCCAAATTAAAGGTGACACAGTCTACACTCTTAAAAATAAAGTTTCTGAAAGGGGGATTTCGCAGTAATGCCATAGAAGAACTATTTGGGGTTCCTCAAAGTACCTTTTTAAAAGAACCATCTTAATTTGAAGAAGAGGTAACACTTTAGTTAGGGTCCTTATTAGCATGCATATTACTTGGATATGGGCTGTTTTTTAGGACTGCCACATGCCTTATTCTGCATGACCATATTCTACATCACTTAATGCCACCCAATACCTAAATTTAGCAACTACCTTACTAGCTATTAATGAGCAGTAATTAGGACTTTACTGAGGCAAAAGTCATAGTTAATAGTTAGTTAATAGTGAGATTTGGACCCTAATCTAAAGTGTGACCTGAGAAAATTTTAATAATCTAAAGAACCTTTTTCCACTCTACAGAACCTTTTGTCTAATTGAAAGGTTCCATGGATGTGAAAGGTTCCTCATGGAGCCACTAATTCCAAAAAAGGTTCTTTATTTTTTAAGAGTGTACAGATATTGAAATCAATGACATGCAGACTCAATAGGGCTTTTTACACTTGAAATAGTTAACCCTGGGTCATTCTTAACCCAAGAAAAAACAGAATTTCACTCTGCTCATATTTTAGCCGGGGTTAACAATTAATCCTGGGCATTTATAAACTGATGGTGCACACTTTACATTCCTAAACCCTTTGTTAATGTTCTTAATTTGTGGTGTCAGTGACATTGATTGGATGAGTCGGTACAAAACCTGTTTACATAACTAGCGTTGTGCAACCTCATATACATTGCCGACTATCAATTCAATATAACTCTTCTTAACTCCAATTTATTCACCAACAATAACTCCATTTTCCCCTCAAATGCTGAAACTACTGTTTACAACACGCAATGTTTATATGATCATCAAATTTAAAGCTTGTGAATATGATGCATCTGATTGGTTGTCTGTTACTAACCATCTAGCCATAAACATTCAATCACAATTTAACACTTTACATGCTTGGCACCGCAATGCAGGCTTAAACCGGTGCTATCCCGGCTCCAAAGCAGGGTTTTATATCCCGGGGTAAAAAGCAGTGCTAACCCCGCTTCTAATTGCAAGTGGGTAACTTTCCTCTACCCGGTGTTAAAACTGGGGTTTAGAACAACGCTAACCCCAGGGTTAAGCACATGTGTGAAAAGCCCTAATGACTTAATTTGACAGTAGGCTACATTTTTACTCTTTACAGAGGCAGGTTTTTTCAGCTCTCAGTCAAATCGCCAAGCATTCCGTGGACGTAGCCGAGATGGTGGTGGAGGCCGAGATATTCCCCGCTGCGCTGGTTTGCCTAAAGGACCCTGATGAATATGTTCGGAAGAATGTCGCCACTCTTATTCGGGAAATCACAAAACACACCCCAGAAGTACCTACCACATACATAACATACCCACTAAATGATTTCAAGATGCTTGGGTAACTTTGGAATCTCTACTTTGTCAGCTCTTTGACACCCCCTGTTTAAATAATATGGTGTGAGGCAGCTAGTCTGTAAACCATGGAGAATGTGGGTCTGTTATTTATCACCAGTGCAACACAGGAAACAGACAATTGGTAACCACATAGTCATTGCATCACCACTTTTTTTTCACCTGCCCAAAACGGTTTTGCTTTTCTGGTCTGCCTGGCTAATTATTTATCATTATGTCACACTGACTTGTGTGTTTGCTTGTGTGCATTGTTTGTTTCCTACTCAGCTGTCTCAGATAATAGTGAATATGGGGGGTGTAGCAGCTGTGATTGACTACCTCGGGGACTCCAAAGGGAATGTTCGCCTGCCTGGGATCATGATGCTGGGCTATGTGGCTGCACACTCCGAGAACTTAGCCATGGCTGTGATTGTATCTAAAGTATGTTATAACATCCTTTCTTAAGATTACATGTAAAACTTAAAATTGACAACATATACTGTTCAAATGTTTGGGGTCAGTAAGATTAAAAAAAAAAGAAATGAATACTTTTGATCAATGGGGACCATTAAGACTTTTACATTGTTACAAATATATATATTTCAAGTAAATGCTGTTCTTTTGAACCTTCTATTCATCAAATAATAATTCATGGTTTCCACAAACATGTTACTGTCATAATAAGAAGAAATGTTTCTCGAGCAGCAAATCAGCATATTAGAATGATTTCTGAATGATCATGTGACACTGAAAACTGGAGTAATGATGCTGAAAATACAGCTTTGCCATCACATGAATAAATGACATTTTAAAATATATTAAAATCTGTTATTTTAAATTGCACTAATATTTCACAATATTACTGTTTCACTGTATTTTTGATCAAATAAATGCTTGGTGAACATAAGAGACTTCTTTCAAAAATAGAAAAAAATCTTACCGACCCTAAACTTTTGAACAGTATAGTGTATTTCTCTCATAATACTGAGTATGATCACATTTGATTCTCCACTCCTGTAGGGAGTGCCACAGTTGGCTATCTGTCTGGAAGAGGAGCAAGACGACCACCTCAAAGCAGCCACAGCTTGGGCGTTTGGCCAGATTGGCCGACACACACCCGAACATGCACGAGCTGTTGCTGTGGCCAACGCGTTCCCTAAACTCCTAAATCTCTATTTGGACACTGAAAGTTCTGAAGACCTGCAGGTCAAGGTGAGCAATGGTCCATTAGTAAAGTAACTTTTTTCAAAAAAATGTTTTTTTTTTTTTTTTACCAATATCATTCATTTTTTAGTAACTCTTGCCTCTTCTTTGCTTTGTTCACATACTCAAAAAAGGCAAAGAAGGCATTGAAGAGCATCCTTCAAAAGTGTACTTATCTACCAGCACTGGAGCCTCTTCTCTATGAAGCTCCCAGCAACATTCTTAAACATGTCATCTGCCAGTTCAGTAAGGTAGCGGGAACTTACTGTTTTCATTAACACATTTTATGAAAGCTGCATTTGTTAATGACAATGAGAACTCTTTAATGAGCTTTTCTATTTCCTCCCCATCTTAAAGGTTCTTCCTCATGACAGTAAGGCACGGCGCTTGTTTGTTACCAGTGGTGGTCTGAAGAAAGTGCAGGAGATCAAAGCAGAACCTGGTTCTGCAATTCAGGAATATATCAATGCAATCAACAGCTGCTACCCTGAGGAGATTGTCAGGTTCATGGATATTTATGCGAATAATAAACAGCACCGTGATAAAATATTTTAAAACTAAACATGCTTTTATAATGCTGTAAACCCTTAGATTGAATATGCTGTATGTTTTTTGGTGTTCCACTGATCGTCCTTTTTTTCACAGGTATTATTCCCCTGGTTACTCTGAGACCTTGCTGGAAAGGATTGAAAGCTATCAGCCAGTGTGAACATGTGCAACACTTTCTTTACTGAAACACTATGGATGTTTTACTTTTTAAAAAGTGAACTTGTGAAAAATAAAAAGTGAAAAGTGGCCATATAGCAATGATCACATCTGCATCTTATTTCAATATAAAGAAAATGCATTAAAATGCATAATTTAGTTTGTTATTGTGATTATTAATTCAGATATTTGCTGTTTTTGATCAACAGCCAAGTCTATATATTTTTTGAAAGACCTGTCTTGATACATAAAAATAATTGATCAATCCGGTACTTGTTTTATACAAAAATAAAGTCTATTGATTTATAATGAACCAGTAGGTATACACTTCCATTTAATTATCAGGGTATTGAAAGTAGTTGATTGTCATTTAAATGCTTGTAATATTTTGTGCAACCATTTGAGGCTACCTGATTATTAAGATACATTTTTAGGTGTTGTGTAAATTACCCTAGATTCAGGCATTTTGAATAAGGTATAATCCATGCAAGAGCCTGTGTCATTGTGCAGGGTTATGTTTCCCAAAAGCGTTGTAAGCCTAAATGGAGAGACAAAAAGCCTATTAGAATTATGGGCTCTTTCCCAAAAAGGATTGTAACTTGAGAAGACCTTTAAATTCACAGATCTAAGAGTGCTCTAAAGCAGAGATTTTCAAACTTGGGTCTGGAGACCCCCATGGGGCCAAATTGGAGTGCTAGGTGAAAAGTTGAAAAGCATATTGAAAAATAATAGTAATAATAAAATATTAAAATAAATAAATTTGGATAAAATAAATAAAACATTGATTAAAAAAAACACAAAATAAATAACAGTAGGCTACAGTACAGTTATATAGTTAGTAGAAAGAACGTTACAAATGTAACATAACAAACTAAATATTTTTCCACTGTATATAATATTCATTTCCACAGTATAAATTTGTTTGTTAGGCTACACATGAAAATATATAGCTGCCTTTTACATTTTAGTATGAGGGGCCCGTGAGTCGCACCAGGATGATCATATTTGAGGGTCCATACATTACATCTAAAAGATTGAAAACTAAATTAAAATATTCGTAGACTGCTAAACGCATCGCTAGCAGACAGAATCACCTGCAGGACAACCGTAAAACTACACCTAAGTTTAACAGTACAGTTATTACTCACACTTTTGGCTTATTCCTTTAATGTCAGGATATTTTATTTTATTCCTTTATTTAAATCAAAAAAGTGGGATGATTTGTAACCACGTAGTTTGCACAAAAAAAGAGGTGACATTATTGTTTCAGGCAAGTGAGGGCAATTCAGAAGGTGGTCCAATAAAATATGCTACTTTGCACTTGTAGGCTTATTAAAAATTGGGTCGAAAACATATCAATGAAGAGAATATCATGTCGTTCATGAGAACAGGAGCCGAATTTCTACTCCCTTTCATTTTCATCCACTTCTACAACACTCCTCCTCCGCCTTCCTCGAACCCACGAAGCATTGCGGTCACCATTATCGCTTTAGGGAGCAAAGAGCCGACCGCTCAATTTCACTCGGCAGTAGCATAGGCTACTGGCAACACGATGGACCTCGTTCGTTAGATTTAGGCTAACCTTGTCCTTAGCTGGATCACACACACAGGGCTACAAAACAGTAAACGCTGCCTCCATCTCCACTGGGCTGGCCCTTGAAGCTTGCATTGAATTTGTGAAAATAAAAGATTGCAAAAGGACATCAGATGAACAGATCAGCTGTTGTGTCAACGTTCTGAACAACCGAGTCGCACAATTAAAATTTCATAACTAGGAATTTTTAGGATAATAAAAACAGGCCCTAATAACGAGCGATGGAAATGTAACAAGTCCTGAACAGACAGCGCGTTGTTAATTTTTTTTTAGGAAACACTCATGTAAAAGAAACGAACGTTCGTAATATCGGGAACGCTATCTGAGAAACTGCATGGGCCCCCATGAGATTTAATTTCCATTGGTAATTATGAATTCACTCGTTATCGCCCCCTGCTGTCTGATTTATGCATAACTGTACAGATTAAAGAACAGCTGTTAAACATATGGCAGCCCATGCTTTGTTTATTGTTTCCTCTTCTGATGTCAATCAGATTACTTTTTCATTTGACACTGTTTTGTCATGTATTGTCTCCATCCCACAGCTTTGCCCTTGATTATGAAATAAGAATGCCAGATCACTTTGTGAATGTAAAATATAAAAAACTATAGGCCTAGGGCCCATTTTGATTTTGATTTAGTCCGAAATGGTTTGTAGGACTTTAAACTGAAATATAATAGAAGTATTATAATTTTCATATTCTTTGAGGTAGGACATGCCTTGACACAGTTATTTATTTACTAAATTAAGTCTGACTTGCCTGCATTACCGTAAGGTTGGAACAAACGTATATCAGTTGTGGCATCGTTCTTTCAGCCACTACCACATGCCCAAGAAACGGAAGAAGCCTTGAAATAATTAAGCCATATACGCTTGAGGCTTTTAAATGAGAACCCACAAACCTTCGTGTGCAGTGCACCAGACTGCAAGCTGCGATTCAGTGCAAAACCGACACTGCAAGTTTGTCTTTATGCCTCTTCCATTTGAGACTATTATGACATGAGGATGTACTCAGATTATTATTTTTTAATATACTTTCTTGACTAAACAGTGTTTAATAGTCTACCCAATCATTCAAAATGATCCAGCTCTTATGTCTTATTAGGCCTTCTTGTGCCCCTTGAAACGTTGATAGCGACTTCAACGAACATTCACACCCGTTAATAAAGTTAATATGAGCCTAATTAAAGTTAATTGTCAAACAAATATTTTCCTCGGCCAACGTCATATAAATATGTTGGGGCTTAATCTGCAACAGAAATGCTCATGTCTTTGCTTTCTTGTAGCTAATTTATTTTCTATAAAATCTGTCCCAATTCACTTTAGGCTACACGGAGTGAACTGTTATTTTGTAATATTTTTGGTTGATTTTTAGGCTAATTGTTGAAACAGTTCTACCATGTTTTTATTTTTATTTTTTATTTTTTAAAGGTATTATAATATTTAAAATGTTTGCTTTATTGCATTTATTTTGCATTAACGTTTTATTTATTTATCTTTTTTAAAATGAACTTAATCCTATAAATATCAAAATATTAATTTATCGTCTTAGGCCTAGGCCTTTTAAGTAGTAGGCTAAGCCCTAGGCTATATAGCCTATAAACATTTTGAGTTAGCCTACTTTTATAAATTAATATGACTGTTAAACTCATATCATCGACTGGGAGGGTTTTCTAATAGGAAATTATTTGAAACAAAGTTCATAAGAAATGTGCTCAGGCTATCGATTTGTTTCCCGTATAAGTAGCCTAACACACAAGGGGGCGCGATTCACCCACACACCCAAAAAGCAAAAAACACATCTTATTTAACGTGTTATTGTCTATATAGCACGAGAGATTACTCTCGGTGGAAGCTAGTTTTATTCAACCCCGTCATCCATTGTGCCCTTGGGCGTCAATGACCCTGGCGTCAATGGTCCACTTCAGCTCTCATTCATCACTGTGGAACATGGACACATGAAGTGGCAGGCTCTGTTTTCTCAGGGGGATGTAACCGTTGGTTTGGTCAGCACTTGTCGTTATGTTGTGGGTCACTAACAATGTGTTCATGCCTCACCTATAAATGCCTATTTCTCAATAATCCTGACGTGCTCGGAAAAGTCTTTGAAGCCAAAAACATCACTGGCATGTGATCAGTCAGACTTTGTGAGACTCAGCAGGCTCTACACATGCATTCATCTCACATTCTCACATCCTCTGTCTTAAAAAGAGTAAACAAACATAGGCTTTTCCCTCTGAAACGGACCACAAGGATGAACAGCCTACTGCCTACACAATTTCTATCTCATAATGCAAATATTTTAGCAATTGCATTACGGTCTGAGAAGAGCAAGCGGCACTTATGTTTCGTCATTTATCCGAGTATAGGCTATCTCATCTCCACCAGTTTCATCACATGAACAAATGTTTAGGAGTAGGCTATTTTAGATTATTTAGAGATAGTTTTTTGTTGTGCCTTCTCTCATTCTATTCGGTTTCCAGTTTGAATAGGCAACGTGCATATAGGCTAGGCGTTGTTTATCCTGTGTGAAACTTGCATTCATTGTTCTTTGCATGAGTAGAAGCTGAATTTGCATTGTGAAGGTGCAATGCTCACTTGTGAAAACCCTCCTAGGGAATCAAAAGTAGAAAAGAACGGGATCTATCTTAATGGTCAGCACCCTCAAGCTGATGATTTTAACAAATACTATGCAAATGATTCATGATGAAGTTCCCTGGTCCCTTTAAATGCATGCTAAACAGATTGTGATCAGTTAGAATTTTAAATAGCTATACAATTTAAATAAAAACATATATCACTATATCATAAAATAGGATAAATTCATTACAATAAAAAGATTATCTTTTTTTTGTTGTTGCCGTAATTAGGGATCCCTGACTGAAGGCATAAGAATGCAATCGATCATTGGAACGGCAACTGTCAATCAAGAACAGACACGCCTCCTTTTCACCTGTTCACTGACACCTAAACGAGACAAAGAAATCGTTCGCGATATCGGCGAGAGACATTCCAATTGATAAGATGTTTCTGTTCTGTCGGACCGTATTTTGTTTACTTATTTTTGCACTCGTGCATGTTAAGGGAAACTCGGGATATGGTATGTAGCAACTCTGAAATAGCACGTGACAAATAAGGCCTTGATGAAACTCTTACGCGAAGATTTGTTTATAATATCAAATTACACTTTTTACAGCTGTTCAATTGTACCTTGGATTTAACAACTGTAGCTCATTGGAAAACCATCAAGATTCGAAGCGTCCACTATGTTCCAAGCCATGTTTCAGTGAAGGGTAAGAGTCCTTTTTTTAAACAACTTTATCTAGCCTACATTATTCACTAAGTGAATTGCACTGTAAAATGTTTTGTCATGTAACTTAAAATGTGAATAATGAAATAGTATAAATCTAAATATGATCATATCCAAATTGATTTTATTTAACTAAAAAAATTGAACAAGGCTATAAAAACATATATAAGTTACATACATGAATGCTTGACAAAAATGGAAGTGTAGGCAATATAATAACAGCACAATACAATTACATTTTTTATTCAATTAATTAAAATATCACAAACAGTTACAACATAAAAATATAATAAAATGCAAATATAAAAAACTAAACAAAAAATCTACAATGTTATACTCCTTAAAATACAATGCATTATTAAATTAATTTAAAAGATAGAATTAGCCTAAAATGTTCTGCTTTATGCAACAATAAAAAAAAGGTATATGCAAAGTTGCATTTTGATTGGATTTCATTCACTTGTATTTATTGTAAAGATACTTGCTTGAAATGTTCTGTTGAGCTATGTGTCTTTTATTGTTAAACAACAGTGTAATAATATGTGGGCAAAACAATAAGACAAAACTATAATCAGAAGTTGGTAATCTCTGTGATGCTGTATTCTTTCACTGTATTGTATCAGTTTATCACAAGAATATTGCAGAGAGTTTCACTTCCACAATGTATCTAGTTCAGACCATCCAAGAAAAAAGTCTGCATCTAGATATACATACATTATTTTGATTGTGAGTTTGACTCACTATCTGCAGGTAAGTTTCAGTGTTTTGTATTGAGAAGCATGTCTGGTTTTGATTTGCCTACAGATGCTTCTCCTCCGAGTTTGTCCCTTATGGGAATGAGACGGGCTGGTTGGCAGTGTACAGCAGCAGAGGGCCTTCTGTTCATGATGCCACTGTAGCTGCTTTGATTGACAGGGTGCAGATTGGAAAGCCCCTCCTCCTGGAAGTCTCAGGTTATTGTCAGCCTTGCCATAGCAACCCTTGTGCAATTTAAGTTGCTTGTAATTCAATAGTGCTTTTAATTAAATTAATTTAAATTGAATTGAACACAAGATACAATATTCTTTTCTCAAAAATCATCTAAGCAATGCAAAGTAATCCCTTGTATATTTGATTATATTTCCAGTCATACCAGATCTGAGCAAAGAAAACATTTCCATGGTTTTCATTACATTTAGTGGGAACTCTGGTCCTCGGGGCTTGCATAATATGTCTCTTATGGCCAATGGATACTTCACCTGCTACATAGATGCAATATTACCTGCTGCTGGATTGTACCATTTAAGTATGTTTACTGGACAGTGCTATAGCTACAAATATGGGAAGAATGAAACAGAGTAAGCTTTTGTGACCACCACATGTCTTTGTGTTTTTAGATGTGACCATGACGAACAGTATCTATACTCATTCTACCAGCTGGCAGATTAGAGCATGTCCCTCTGGGACCGAGTACTTGAATCTCATGTTGTCCAAGAGAGGTCGGGATATCCCGTCCTTTGCCCCTCTGCCCACAGACACAGAGGACAAGCAGCAGGATAAAGCCTCAACCAAACCCACAGACAGTCACAAGCGAGGTGTGAGGTCCATTCATAAAGAAAAGCTACTCCGTTATACAAACCTAGCAACATCTTATATTTTTCTGCTTTGAATGTGTGATGTTCTTTCCAGCTGTTTGGATTTTTTCGGACAAACGGGCATATGCAACACAGACAGACATCAAATTTGTAGCAGTAACAGAAGTGCCGAATCCTCTATACTTTCATTGGAGATTTGAGGATGGACCTGAAATAAAAACAACATCCAGAATCTTCAAAAAGAGATATCGCCTCCCAAACAAGTGCTCTTTGTTTTTGTTTATTTCTATTTTCATATAGACAATCTAAAGAGCTTTCAGTTACAAAAGACATGTTTCATACAGATTTTACTGAATCAGTATTTTACTTGTCTCTGTTTACTGCATTTATACATTTGACTTTTTTTTAAATCTATCTATATCTAATCTATATCTATCTTTTTCAGATACAATGTCACTGTCAATGTGTCTAACGGTCTCACATCCATCAGCTCAGATATTTATCCTGTTGTGATTCAGAGAGCTGTGCAGCCCAACAGGCTTCTGTACAGTCCCTCAGTTTTATCAAACCGTTCTGTAAACTTCACCTGCCGGATCAGCTCAGGAACTGATGTCTCGTATCTTTGGAATTTTGGAGATGGAACAGAGCGAGACGGATCACGCGCTGAGCATCATGTCTTTAACAGGTAGAAATTGTATCGTTCTGGTGTTCCTTTTTTTGTCACACAGGGTATATACAGTAAATAGCAGATTTTCTTATGCTCACCAAGGTTGCATTTATTTGATCAAAATACATTAAAGACCGTATTGCTGTGAAATATTATTACCATTTAAAATAACTGTTTTGAATATATTTTAAAATGCAGTGTATCCATGTGATGTCAAAGCTGAATTTTCAGCATCATTACTCCAGTCTTCAGTGTCACATGATCCTTCAGAAATGATTCTAATATACTGATTTGGTGCTCAAGAAAAAAAAAAATTATTATCAATTTTGAAAACAGTTGTGCTGCTTAATATGTCTGTGGAAACCGTGATACATTCTTATCAGAATTCTTTGATGATTAAAAAGTTCAAAAGAAAAGCATTTCTTTGAAATAGAAATCTTTTGTAATATTATAATGTATGAAGTCATTATCCCATGTTTGGAAATGTTTTTTTCCCCCTCTCATTACTTATTTATTTTTAGATCATTTTGTAGCAGTTACTTCTTACAAAATCTTGTCCTCAGTCATAATTGTTGGTTATTATTTTAATTTTAATTTGATTTGATTTATTGTAAATGTGAATTGTTTTTATTTTTCTATAGAACTGGAGAGTACATATTAGAGGTTATTATGTTCAACCTAGTGAGCTCAGCCTCTTTAACAGGGCACATCTTTGTCGTTGAAGAATCATGTCAGCCTCCTCCGGTGAAAAACATGGGCCCAAATAAAATACAGGTACAAGTTCTCTATATGCCACTATTAGACAACTATACTCCAACAGTTATACTAGGAGACATCACTAACAAAAAGGTATCTATACACTGCCGGTGAAAAGTTTGGAGTAATTAAGGTCTTGCCAAGACGGCACTTATTTGATCAAAAATACTGTAAAAAGAGTAATGTTGTGAAATATTATTACAATATAATATAGCCTAAGTTTTCTATTTAATTTTTTTTTTTAAATGTAATGTATTTCTGTTGAATTTTCAGCATCATTTTTCAGTCTTCAGTGTCACATGATCCTTCAGAAATCTTGATCTAAAATGCTGATTTGGTGATCAAGAAACATTTCTTATTATTATCAATTTTACTGCTTAATATTTTTGTGGAAACCTGTGATACTACTACCATTCAAAAGTTTGGGGTATGTACAAAATAAAGAAATGTATGCTTTTATTTAGTAGGGACATTAGACATTAAAGACATTTATAATCTTACAAAAGATGTGTATTTCAAATAAATGCTGTTCATTAAACTATTCATCAAATTATCCTGAAAAAAAAAATGATCATGGTTTCTACACATATATTTAGCAGCAGAAAGTTTTCAAAATTGATAATAAGAACCATTAATTATAATTGAGCACCAATTATTGAGTATATTAGAATGATTTCTGAAGGATCATGTGACACTGAATACTGGATAAATTATGCTGAAAATTCAGCTTTGCCATCATAGGAATAAATTACATTTTAAAATATATTATAACAAAAAGTTATTTTAAATTGTAATAATATTTCACAATAGTACTGCTTTACTGTATTTTTAATCAAATAAATGCATCCTTGGTAAGCATTAGAGACTTCTTCTTTTAAAGACTTAAAAAAACCTTAATTATTCCAAACTTTTGACCAGCAGTGTATATACTAAATAAATTTTGCTTGCATACTTCTAGGTGTGGCGGTATCAAAATGTCCATCTTGCTGTGACGTTTGAGGCTCAGATTCAGTGTAATGTCTCCAGAGGTCTCCTGTATAGATGGACTATATACGACATGAGCGGACGACCGCTGCTCCTCCCACACATAGACACGACACGGCAGTATATTGATCTTCCGAAATACCTCCTTCATTATGACACATACAAAGCTATTGCAAAGGTAATGTCCTTTTGTCACTTTTCTGTTTTGCTTAGAGCTCCGATAATTCAAATTCTTATGTTCCCCATGCAAGGCTGCATTTATTTGATCAAAAATACAGTCTAAACAGTAAATATTATACAGAAATATTATTACAATTTAAATTAAAATCCAGTTTATTCCTGTGATGCAAAGCTGAATTTTCAGCATCATTACTCCAGTCTTCAGTGTCACATGATCCAGAAATCATTCTAATAGGCTGATTTGGTGTTCAAGAAACATTTCTTATTATTATCATTGTTGAAAACAGTTGTGCTTCTTAAGGTAGCTGTCTGCTTTCACTTGTTTCAGCTTAACTCCTCTACATTTAAAAAGATATATTGACATAAAGAAATACTAACAAGAGTTGTTGTCATCCCAAAGGTCCAGGTATCCGGTAATGTGGTGTACAGCAACTACAGTGTTTTAATTGAAGTGGTGCGCAGTCATCCTGTCAGTGTCATCAGCGAAGCCACAAATATTTTCATCAATCGTAAAAGCGGCATTATTGTTACTCTAGATGGGCGAAAATCACACGACCCAGATTTCCCCAATAATACTTTAAGGTACGTGACAGTGCTTGTTTATTGATTACATTCTGTCATTTTTGCATTAATCACATCTGAAATGTTCATTTTTGTTTCTGTTTTAGTTACGGCTGGTCATGCAGGCCTGTAAACACAGAAGAGAGCAGCTGTTTCAACAGGAACATCGTGACCACTTCAGCAGTTCTTGTATTTCCCGCTCTTGCCTTGAAACCTGACTTTGACCTGCTTAAATTCACTCTTACTGTGTACAGTGGCCATCAATCTTCTTCATCTGAGATGTTCATCACTGTAACATCAAAACGTGCCAGGTGGGATTTAAGTGGATAAATGAAAATAAAATAAAAAAGATTAAAAAAATACATAATATGCAATGTATAAAAGTAATGTACAAAGTTGTATATCACGCATGTAATGAATCATATTTTTTTATTCTTGGCAGCAACATTCATATGTCTTGTGAAGATTGCAGAGAAAATTCAGTGAACTGGAATGAGCAGTTTTCTGTTTCTGCTCTCTGTGATGATTGTGGTTTCAATGCAAAAAATGTAATCTATCACTGGAAACTTTACATTGTTAATGCCTCAAGCAAAGCTGTTACAGAGGGTAAGTACAGTCATTCAGAAATTCTAATATTTACCAAGACATTTTAGTTTGTGTTTTTGATTAATTTGAAATTGTTTGCTCTTGCCTTTTTCTTTCAGTTCCATTCTGCAGTAGTATGGATCTAAGTTTACCCTCTAAAATGGAGGAGAGCTTACATTTCTCCCAGCCTGCTGCGACACCCTACACTCCAGCCCATTTTACTGATCCCTCCGTTCCAGATATAGGCATATCTTTGGCTCCTTATCTTTTATCTAAAGTTATTAGACCTGACCTTACAGCCCCAGTTACACAAGATACACTGACTTCAATGATGCATACGAAACACCATAGCGTTAATGTACGCACGCTGATTGAAAGTCCCAGCACAAACCTGTACCACCGTCCAGCATTTCCAACTATCAAACCTCCCTTCTTTCCTTCCTTCCCTGGGGAAACAGAGTCGTCTGGGGGTCAGTGGGAGTTTCATGGTTCCTTACCAGCCCCAGGTAAGGTGTCATTGACTGATGTGATCTCAATACTGTGTACTGTGGGGAGAATGATCGTAACCATGTCAAATAATGAATTATGTAAAAGTTTTTAAATTTGAATTAGGTTCCCTATTATAATAAAGCTTTTGTTTTTATGGCTTGAAACAAAATTAGCTCTGTACAGAGCTATGTTGTTTATCACGATTTCTATTGCAATAAAATGAGATTAGACGCCATCTGGTGGTAGATTGTTTTTGGATAATTTGGACATTTAACAATCATTTTTACAATAGGAAGAGCTCATGCTATTTAATAGATCAGTTATCTAACTCAATGAGAGCATTATGGCAACCTAATAATAATGATATCAATGATTATTACTATTAGTAGTAGTAGTGATGATAATAATAATAATATTATAATAATAATATGAATACAATCAAATTTAATAAATGGAATAACTTTGTGAACTACATTTGCAGACTTGCATACTGAGGACATGATTTACACAGACATTTACGAGACAATATCAGGTGATCGTCCCTCGCTACCAGGTATTTTACTCTTAATAAGTAAACAAAGGACTTTACATCCTGAAATTAGACATTTTATTTTAGTGAACAGTACTGAATAATATGACTGATGCTCATATGATATTTTTGGTGCTGTTTAGAGTATGATTACTATAGTTTTGGAATTGAAGAGGCTGATCCTGGTGTTCCAGTTGGCAGACCTACAGGTACACGTTTTTAATGCTCTGCATCAAAAGAGCAATAATGATTTCTAGTATTTAAATGTTGTAGTGTGTTTGGCTGTGTGTGTCTCTGTGTGTGAAAGGGACCAATTCAATGGGATTTAGTTGGAATGAAGGATCATTCCCTCACTCTTATGACAATGAGGGTGATAATCTGGTGGACCCCAACCTGTTTGGCCCTGCAGTTTCTGAGAAGACCCTGCTGGATCTGGACCGACAGCTCATTCATCAGTCTGTGTTTGAGTCTTACACTCTCACAGGTATGTGAGAGCACTCACAGCGCCTATTATAAGGCCACAAAACCTTCTGAATTACATATACATTTCTATAAAACTAAGTTGACATAACTCATTTTACATATGAATTGCAAAAAGAACCTTTAGTTGTCTTTGTCTTCTTTTTCCTTTAGGATTATCTTCTGCGGTCGTCACATTTAAACCCTTCATGCTTGAACCAAAGAGTCTTTATTTGCTCGAAGTGTCTGCAAGTGAGTTTTCCATCTCATTTTGGAAATTCAAAATGAAGATTACCATTACAAGTGAAAATTAAACGAACTAACAAATGAATAAATAATCCATTAAATGTTTGTATTTCCTTTGTCCGAATGCTATTTGCATCTTTTTACTCCTTTTTTTTCTCACCTTGTCAGGTTCTGAGGAGCGGCTACAAGGGAAAAGCCAGCTGTTCTTCCACACACAAGCTGTTCCGGAGGGAATGAGCTGCCAAGTGCAGCCCAGCACAGGCTCTGAAATCCACACTCATTTCAGCGTCTTCTGCTCCTCTGGAAAAGAGGTCTATGTTTTTCCTTGTACTCCTTTCGACATATTCATATTTTGTATTTTTTTGTAATATTCAACATTCATTTTCTCTTTGATCTGGTCTTGATGTAATTGTGTTTCTGTGATCAGGATCTCTTGTATGAGTACAGTTTTAGTGTTGGAAACGCTGAAAGGAAACTCCTTTACGAAGGCAGGGATTTCCAACATTACTTCAATCTTCCTAGTGGAGATCCTAATGACGATTACAAAGGTACAAAGAAGCCATAATAAAGCAGACAAGGTCATTTCACGTTTACATTTTTTTATGATCTCACGCGATCAAGCCACATCTTATCTATTCTCATTCTCAGAACACCTCTTTTTCCACAGTCACAGTCTATATTGAAATAAAGAACAGATTTGGAGCAGCGACCAAACTATGTCCTGTGACAGTGACTGTTCATCCAAGCTTTCAGAGAGACTCATCCTCCCAGCCCAGCCCTGATCAAGAACTGTGCGGACACAAAAATTACTCAATTCATTAATACTCACATCTTTACCTGACGTATTAGGATTTTAAATGACTTTTATTCCTTCTTCCAGGTACATGTACGGAATCGGTAACCTAACCGGTCTGAGTAAGATTGGAAGCAACCGAGACATCATCAACTACATCTCTGTTTTGATCACGGTGCTGAACCGCTTGAGTCTGGACCCGGAGTCTTCTGTCGAGCATCTGACACTCACACGCGCCGCCCTTGTTTCAGCGGCCTGTCAGCTGTCCATCACTGACAAGGTCTTACCTAGACTAAGATTCTCTAACTGACATTTTTCAACTACAAAAAACCCCCCCTCTATATTTAACTCTGTTCTTGTTTTTTAGGGAGATTTATTTGAAATAATTTACAGTCTTACTGATTTGATAAGAATCTCCAGTCAAGTGAGTATAACCCAAGCTTGGATTTATTTTCAGTTTTATTTATAATGTTTTATACATTTAGCTAATTATTTAATATCTGATTTAGGTGACATTTCACAGTGCCAAAGAAGTAATCCAGCATGTTCACGACATCACATCCCTTTTACATGAGTCCAAGCCTCCAGAAGGCCATACATTGGACATTGGGATGGTGAATGCACTGGTATCTCTCCTGTCTGGTGTGTTGGAGGCTCCAGTGCTTTCGTCCAGACCAGGACACCAACTCACAAACAAAGTGCTTTACACCATCACGAATTTAGTATTGGTAAGAGAGGCAACCCTGATGCAAAGTTGATGTGTTAGTTTTCAAAATGACATAATATCAACATTTTTTTATGGAATAAAAAGGAGGGAATGGCTGTAAGGAGGGAATGTTCTCGGAACTTTGGCTAATATTCTGGCTACACTCTCTCAAAGTTATGAACAAATGTTCTTCCTGTCATTTTTATAGAATGTTTGTTGAAAGTTGTCTGGTCTTTAATAATGTTCTTAATTCCTTAACACAAAACCATTATTGATTCATCATTTATGGTGGGTTCTTTTTCTGAAACGTTTTAGTAAGACATTTTTAAATAATTACTACTTGATTCAGTGTTCAGAGAACATTCAACATTCCCATAATGTTTGCAAAATTATAAAATTGAATGTTTTCTTAATGTTCTCATAACCAAGATTTTTTTTTTATTCATTTAAAAAAACTGGATGTTTTGAATGTTCAGAAATAATGTTTTCATAACTTAATGGGAACATTAGGAAACGTTCTTAGAACATATTTTGGTTACACTTTATTTCAAGATGTCTTTTTTACAGTGTAATTAATTATACATTTAAGTACTGAGTAATATTAAGTAACTACGTGTACTTGTACTTACTATAGGGTTAGGATTAGGGTTTGTTTTAGGGTTAGTTGCATGTAATTATGCATAATTGTATATTTATGACTATAGTAACTAACTACATGTAACAATGACACTGTGAAATAAAGTGTTACCCGTATTTTTGTTAGCTGGTTAAGTCCTTTGAAATGCATCTTCTAACTTGTTTAATCTACCA
Source organism: Rhinichthys klamathensis goyatoka (assembly GCF_029890125.1). NCBI lineage: Eukaryota > Metazoa > Chordata > Actinopteri > Cypriniformes > Leuciscidae > Rhinichthys > Rhinichthys klamathensis. The sequence goes on along the minus strand of NW_026606648.1, from coordinate 59,333 downwards.
TGGGATCTGTTAATTTGATCTGATTATTATAGCTTTGTCTGTGTTGTAAACTGTAATACCTTGTTTTAGTCACTGTAGATTTCAATGTAACCATGCAGTATTTTAGTCTTATTTTCATTATCAATGTGGGATAAACAGATCTCTTCTGAGATTCTGTGATATTAACCTTGTACATTTTGATTGCAGGAGTGTATGCTATCCAGCAATATCTTGCAGTACAATGTGAACACTACTTTTATGGAAGTGTTAGCCTGGAAGGATGGCGAGTCTTATTCGATGGTGAAAACATTTGGCATTACTACGTTCCACCTCACTGATTTTCTCGAGATGCAATTTCAGCAATGGAGTAGCAATAGCCAGCACAAGCCCTGCATCATTACCTGGCTCACAGTGTACAGGCACAGCCCATATCGCTGCTCCAGAGACATGCAGGTACACTAGAAATGCATGGCTGAATTTGAGAAAACTTGCTTTGACCTGTGAAGCAAATTACACTCTGATGTGATGTTACAGTTCAGTGGAGAGACAGCAGACATTCGACTCTACAACTGCACCACTAGGAAGGAAATCCAAGTCAGACATCTATCTACACCAGTTACCATTGAGTTTCAGAGAAAAGAGGAGACAAAAGTAGATATTTTTTACTGCTTGATTACAAATAGTTTCCTCTATAGGCCTATTTGGTTACCCTGAATTGTGTTTCTGCTTGTTCCAGCAGAGCAGACATACAGAGTTCACTCTTCTGCGCAGTCAGGTGAACAGTCACCAGTTCAACATGACGTCACTGACCCTTCAGAGAGCCCTGCAGATCACTGTGCAGTTTAACAGACCAGCTGAACGCCCCTTTCCCATTCTGCTGCTGCTTAGGTGACGACATTGCTGCATTTCAGTGATAGGTCTTCTACACTGTAAAAAAAAATATTTTCATGATTTTTTTTTTATCACAATTATTATTGAAATGACTTAAATATCCAAGTTGATTGTACTTAAAAATGTATGGCAGAAACCTTTTTTTTTACTTTTTTTTTTTTTACAGTGTAGTCAACCATTATGTGAAATCTAACATCTGTTCACAGAATATACCAGCAGCCAACACCTAATAAGTACAACGAACAGAAAATATATCACTGGAAAGGACAGACAGCTCACATCTTCCTCTCTCAATCCTATTTGCATGGTTTGATTAAACATTTTAGTCCATACATTATTGTTTTTGGCACAAAATAGACAACATTTATACAAATGAAATGTAAAAAAATGATTTTATATAGATTAATTATAAATGTTAAACATTACTGCCATTATTAGTGTTATATACAATACATACATTATACACACACACACAATATATTAATTATATACAAATATATATAATTTAATTAATTTCTTTTTTTATATCCAGCTACTGGTGCTGTCTTCCTGATGCTTCTCAATGCAGACTATAATAAAAGCCTTAGCAATAAGTACATTGCCAGAGCTGTGAACTACACACTTAGCATCGAGTCTGTGGAGTGTCTTTCCTGGGATGGTGTGAAAGAGAGGAAGCCCAGGGGTTGTTTTTCTCATGGTGGTGTTTCCCCAGACAAGATCTACTGCAGGTATGGATTATACAATAAATGCTCCATCTAGTGGTAAGACAAAAAATAGTTGAATGTATTTTGATCTTTTATAGTTAACTCAAATGTTGTAGTAATGGCTTCAAATGGTCTTACAAATAGGTTTGTTACAAGATTAAAAAATGAATTTCTTAATAGCATCCCCTAATATCAATTACTGTGACAATCATTTGTTCTGTAGTACTAATAAATTGTTCTCATGTACTAATAAAACTAAAAATGCATCTGATGATCCTTTTTTTCAGTTGCAGCCACCTGGCATCATTTGCAGTATCACATGAGAACATCTTAAGCAGCTTCAACTCTGCAGATGTTTCACAGTTTATCCAGTACACCTGCAAAACCTCTCTCCAAATTGATCAGATCTGAATATGGTTGCTTTTTAACTAACACTTACAGATATTCTCCTCCTGTCTTGCAGCTCCAAAACCAACTACACACTGATCATTTTGTCAGTAATATTCCTGGCTCTCTATGTGGTGGTGTTGGTCTTGTGTAAAAAGGCTGATGTTTCCATTCAGAAAACTACAGGCTCATTCCTGCTTCCAGAAAACAATCGCTCGGACAGATTCCTCTATGCGGTCACCATAGATACAGGCTTTAGATCTAGAACCAGAATGACAGCAAAGGTATTAATCATTGTGAGCATTGCTGGATACAATGTGTGCATGTATATTGTAAGTTGCATGCATTATATACGTTACAGTTGATTTCTGAATCTCTATTTGTACAATGTTGTCAGGTTCACATTGTTCTATATGGAGATGATGGTGTCTCTCAAACAAGGGAACTCAGCAGCTCTGACTCCAAACTCTTCACATGCAACTCAAGGAACACTTTTATTCTGAGGTAAATGCCATTTACCGTTATTGATAGAGTACAGCCATTAACTTAAACCTAATTTAACCTAGTCTAATTTGTTAAATTTTTGATCATTTTATTTATCTTTCACTATTCAGCTCCCCAGAGAGTCTGGGTCGGGTATGGAAGGTGCATCTTTGGCATGATAATGGAGGCTCATCTCCTAGCTGGTACCTGAGCCATGTGCTGGTAAAAGACCTGGTGCAGGGGTCCAGCTGGTTCTTCCTGGGCCAGTGTTGGCTGGCAGTGGATGAGGGAGATGGACGGGTGGAGAGGAGTTTATCTGCTTCTGAATGCGGGCTGACATTTAAACAGGTGAACCCCCATGTTGTTAATGATATACAGCTAGTTAAATATTTCTATATAGGTTTTTTTTTGTGTCTGTGCAGTGTTATTATAAAGGGATAGTTCACCCAAAAATGAAAATTCTGTCATCATTTACTCTCCCTCATGTCTTACCAAACCTGTATGACTTTCTTTCTTCTGCAGAACACAAACGAAGATATTCTAAAGAATGTTGGTAACCAAACATTTTGATTCTCATTTACTTCCATTGTATTTTTTTTCCATACAATAGAAGTTAATGGGAACAGAAACGGTTTCGTAACCAACATTCAAACATATAAAAATATCTTTGTTTGTAAATGATTTTCATTTTGGGTGGACAGTTCCTTTTAGTAAAGAACATCTTTGTCTATTTAATTTGACTGCAGCATTCATATTTAAACACATTATTTAAATAATACTCTTTAAAAATGTTTTCATCTTTGTTACATTTGTTTATGAATTTAATAATCATTCCTGTCATTTTTACTCAGTTGAATCAAGTTTCAGGTTGATTCAAAGCGTCTGAAAAGCTGACATTTTTGCACTACACTGTAAAATAAAAGTAATTTTTAAAAAATATAATCAACTTGGATGTTTAAGTCATTTCAACTTAAATTACATTAAACTGTCTTTAAAAAATTAGTTGACTTGCATAATATATAAAAAAAACGAAAATTGGTTAAATTATTTTGATGAGTTAAGCAATGTAAAAACTCATATAATGTTTTACAGTGTACTTATTTTTTTCCTTAAATGTTGTTTAAAAATTTAAGGCAGCAATTTATACGTTAAGCTTAATTTTTTTGGCACAATACAGTGTATGCTGTATTTCTGCTATTATTTTACTTTCTCCTTCCTTTTATTCTTATGTCATGATGAATGCTGTCTAAGCTTGTTTTCCTCCTCTATTAACCTTGTTCGGTTGTTATTTGTAGCATGGATCTGTTTATTAACAAGAGACATGGAAGTCATATACATATTAAGGGTTATAAGTACATATGTTATCAATCAGTGGTATCTGTATATTGTATGATATATTATCTTTATATGGAGAAAATCTAAATAACTAAATAAAAATATGTTTTTTGGCACAATACAAAAACATGATTAATTAATGATATAATTTGTCATATCTACATACAATGATGATGTCGTTTTTTCTTTGAATATGTCTGAAATGGAATCTAACAAAAAAGTCTTGTGTTTTTCCTCTATGTATTTGAGAAAGTTTCTATATCTGAAACTCACAGAATACTTGGAGGACTTCCATCCGTGGCTGTCTGTGTACAGCCGTCCGTCTTTCAGCTCTCACACACACACTCAGCGTTGGAGTGTGTGTCTGCTGCTCCTGCAGGGCTACATGTGTGTCAGCGCCGTGCTCATAAATCTTTTGGAAGAACAGGTGTTCAGTTCAACATAGAAATCAATACATGTCAACAAATACTGTCAACATATGTGTGATTTTGTTTGTTTCATTTTCACAATATTGAGACATAACGTCTTTTTTTTCTCTACACCAATGGGCAGTGCTTTTTAGAGCTGGGCCTTATTGATGTTTCACCGGTTTCCATGGTAACAGGCCTGTGGAGTGTTCTTGCTGTGATGCCGGTGGGGGGTCTGGTGTCCCTGGTGTTCCGTGTCGGCAAGGTCAGAATTCCCAGGCTGCCTGAAATTGTCCCTTAGTTTCTTCTTGCCACACAGTTAAATTTTGAATCTACTGGATGCATTAATTCAGACAACTATATTTATTATGTATGATATACAGTATATACATATTTAGTTATTGTTTTTATACGCTACAGATTTTTTTCTGTGTCCATTTTAGACCATGTCCCGTAGTGTGTCTGGAGAGCATTATAAGGTTACGGTGCCTGATGTCTACTCTGTAGAAGGTATGTTACCATGTGTCACTCCACTCATTCAATATAGTTTAATGCAAAACACTTTCTATTGGTTTGTCTGTTTCACAGATCACCATGATGCTTTTCTAATGAATGATTGTATATTTGAATCGTATCTGTCATGGAATAGATTTTCCCACTGGACTCGCAGCTCTTGGAAAAAAGAGTAAAAGGTGTAATGTACAGATCAGTTAAATATGCTTTATATGCTCAGCTGAATGATTTCAGATCGCACACATTTGCAGGTTTGTAAATTCATTAGATACAAATTTAAGTATAAAAAATATAATATTTTACTATACTATAATGATACAGATTTTTTAATAAGTAATACTTATTTAACAAATATATATATATATTTTTAAATAAGTTTGGAGTCAGTAAGATTTATTTTTTAAAGAAAAAGACATTTATAATGTTACAAAATATTTCTATTTCAAAACAAATGTTGAACTTTCTATTCATCAAAGAATCCTGTGTGTGGGTATAACAAAAATATTAGGCAGCACAACTGTTTTCAATATTGATAATAATAAATAGTGTAGCAAATCGGCATATTAATATGATTTCAGAACGATCGTGTGACACTTCGAAAATTCACCTTTTCCAGCACAGAAATAAATTTTATTTTAAAATAGTTATTTTAAATTGTAATAATATTTCACAATATTACAGTTTTTACTGCATTCTTGAGCAAATAAATGCAGCCTTGATGAGCATAATAGACTTCTTTCAATATTTTTCTCCTTTCCTCTATTCATGTTGTTGTTGTTTTTTTGGTTTTGTACACAGACATCCTAGAGAAGCGGCAGTTTTGTGGTGGTAGAGTCCGAAGTCTTCAATCCTGGTGTTATTATGTGGGCTGGACCCTCTGCTTGACTCTCTCTCTTACATGCGTCATCATCACGGGAACTCTTGGAGTAAAGTGGGTGATCCTTTGTACTACTATATTCTGTTGGAGCTTGTATATTACTTAAAAGTGTCTTTGTCACAATATTTGTTTCCCAAATATATGAAAATTAGGATTTAAATTTGTTACCCTACAGGTTCAGCAAAACAAAGACTCTTCTGTGGGCTCATTCTGTGTTCTTTTCTCTTGTCTGCTGTGGCTTTGTACTGCATCCAGCTATGGTAAATCATCTTGATCCCGCACACACTGTGTAGGGTAGCTGTACATGGTTTCAATTTAATATTTGGCCCACGTTCTGTTCTTGGATCTTAGGGTGTTTTCAGACCTGGCTCATTTGAAGCGTTTGTTTCAGAACCTGGTGCGTTTTCTCCCTTAGTTTGGTTTAGGCATATATGAGTGAATGAATGAGTCATTTATATAGCACTTTCTTATGTACTACTGTACACCCAAAGCGCTTTACAATCGTATCAGAGGATCTCTCCTCCACCACCACTGCAGCATCCACTTGGATGATATATGAACACAGCAATCGCGCTCAGATCCGCACTAAAACAATCGTTACGAGATTGACTGAAGAAGTCTCTGCCCGATTGAAAACTAACTCTGGAGTGGTTCGGTTGAGGTCAGAAAGTAATTCGACCCAACAGACAAACGAACCAAGCGATGATATATTTCATAACTGGAAATGTGTTATAAAAAGCAGCAGTGTCTGATTCTGTGAGTGAGCACATTAGTAATGGCTGTTGAAAACCAAAGAGCATTTCTTTTCATTTTAATATATTATGTAATTTGGTATGCTTTGAAATGTTGCCTTTTGAAAGTGAACTGAACCAAGAAGAAAATGCAACATTGTAACAAATCAAGTCCCTGTTTTGGAACAAAGCAAACGATCTACAGGTCTGAAAACGCCCTTAAATACGCTCTATATATTGAAACCTGTTTTAAATGCTTATTTCCTCATACAGATACTCATAATTACTATCGCAGTGTCTCTGCTACATCGAAAGAGGTCGAACTGGTTCCACAATCTAAGTGTAACTGAGCCTGTCACTGAGTTATTGAAACACGAGGACCAAACCATTGAGGATGTCTTGGTTAGCAAATACCAGCAGTCCCATTTTGAAAAGGTAAAATCATGTAAACATGTTTCTGTCACACTGATTGCAAGAAATTGCAAGAGAACTTTAGATTGAATAATAATCAAGTTTGCAAGTACTCTGCATTATGTTTGATGAGCAGGTGCTCGCTGCCCGTCAGAGAGCCAGGTATCTGCGTCTAGTGCGGCCACCCAATTCAAGAGAGTTGAAGTGTGTGAGAGGCCAGATCAAGAAACAGACTCTCCTTCACAAAACCACAAGGTCTTACTATTTAATCAACCTCAACACTTATTTTTTTCTTAACCTTTAATTTCAAAAATTCACTTTTGCTTCAACAGGGATTTGATGTTACACCTAATCATGCTGTCGACGATTCTATTTGTCACTTATGGAAAGTCTGCCAATGACAAGTACCATTTGAATCAGGCTATCAAAACTCATTTCACAAAGTAAATACAGACATTCTCATTTAACCACATTACTTGTCATAAAATAAAAAAGTGCTAATGTTATTTTCATATAAACAGGGGTCCGCAAAATTCATTTCACTCCATCCAAAAACATGCCGATTGGTGGAAATGGACAACAACCACTTTCCTAGAGAGACTATATGACAATGCCAACTGCCATGAGAAAGGAATAGAAAATGAAGTACATTTTTAATTATTTATTTGACATCTGTAGCTATTTGAAACAGGATTTAAGTGGCTTTACAAAGAATAATACTGCTTACAATGTGTTGCTTTAACAGACAGGAGATATTAGAGGTGCTTTCTCTTTTATTGGGAGTCCGGTTATTAGAAAGATCAAGAGCACATATAACTCATCATGCCAGGTAAATCACCAACGCTGACTGTTTCACAGTAAAAATTATTCCTTTAATGTGAAGATATATTAGATACATACACATAACATTTGACATACACTCCAGATCAAAAGTTTGAATTAGGATTTTTGTTATTGAAAGAAGTCTCTATGCTCAAAAAGGTTGATGATATTGTGAAATATTATTACAATTTAAAAGAACTTTTTTTAACTTGAATATATTAATTTATTCATGTGATGGAAAGCTGAATTTTCAGCAGCTATTACTCCAGTCTTACAAAACCATGTGACACTGAAGATGGATGATGCTGAAAATTCAGCTTTGCCATCACAGAAATAAATTATATTTTAAAATATATTCAGAAAATAGTTTTTATATCATTTAAAATAATTATATAACATATTTATTACAATATTTATTTTTAAATTGTAATAATATTGCTACAATCTTTTTCATCAAAAAAGTGCAGCCTTTGTGAGCATAAGAGACTTCTTTAAAAAAAAAAAAAAAAAAAACTGATTTATTCCAGTGTGTTTTCTCTATGAACAGATCTTGAATTTGTTGGGCAAGAACAATATGAAATCCTCTGATAACCAATCTGTGGCAAAGAGACACTTACTTTGTGGGAAACTTGGGTGTTATGAGGGAGAAAGAGTGAGTGTGAGCCTGGGAAAAACAAGGTAAACACTGTTAATTAATAATCTTTTATGTGAACAGTAATTTTAATATATAATCTTTTATTTTAAGAATATTTATTGCATTGCTAAAATAGGTTCACAGCAATCAAGTCATTTAAAAAGCTTCTGGATACCAGCTGGATGACACCATTCACCCAGATTGTGATGGTCCAATTTCTCCTGTACAACGGGCCCAGTAACCTCTTCACGTCAGTCACCATTCTAGTAGAGCAAACCTCAACAGGAGCTCTGATACCCTCAGCAAGTGTTCAGTCCACTAGACTCTACCATTTCCCAGCTGCCCTTGACTACAGTGTTATGACCTGTGAGGTGAGCATCTTATTACAGCTCAGACACATTAACATTAAGTTTAATGTGGAGGGTAAATGTGATATCGTTATTGATTGTGAGTATACAATATGCATAATATGATACCATAATAATATTACACAATTTTATATTATATATATATATATATATATATTGTGAGTATATTTAACTTAATATTTTTTTCCTCTGTGTCATTTTACTTCTAGCTTCTTTTCTTTTCATTTATTCTGCTTCATATGTATTGGCAAATATATGTTATGACTCAAAGAGGATGGCTTTACTGGAGAAACATTAGGAGCTGGCTAGAGGTGACATTACACTCTGTCTAATACATTTCGACATCATACTATGTATTTTTAATGACTTTACTCTGCTAATTTTTTTATATACACAGGTGACAGTTATCATCTGCAGTCTTTTACGATATATCTGCTCTGTGTACAACTTTATGCTAAAAACAGAGAGGATTGACTTCCTTCAGAAGGTGGATTTTAAATTACCTGTTGATCTAAGCCCCATCTTCTTTTGTGAGCAGGTAGGACATATCAGTTTAATTCATTATACTCTATTTCTTAGTATCCCACTATGTGAATATGCCATAATGTGAATAAACCGCAGATGAACATTTCAAGAAAAAAAAAAACTGGCACTCCATGCAGTTACATGGCCCAAGTGAACTAAAATTGTTCAGACTTGCTGAAAGCGTTCTGAATTTAGCAAATGGTATTCACTGGCAAACAGATCATTTTAAATATGACCATATATATAATTCACAGCTTTCTCAATCACTCCTTGGTGCTGTTGTGAACTTGCTTCTTCTGAAATGTGTGTCCTTACTACGACTAAACAAAGCAGTAGCAGCAGCTGTGTCTACCTGGAATCTGATCTTCTCCAACCTGCTTTGGTTACTGGTAGCCTATTGATTTACATAACACAATATGTTAAAATCAGTTCACCCCATTAATGTAACCGAAGGCTACTTCCCTTAAATTACTTTCTTTATTTCTATTTAGGCACCTGGTGTTATTGTCGCAGTGGCCCTCTCTGGTCTCCGCAACTTGATCCTTTATTCCTTCCCATTTACTGGTATCACTAGATCTGCTCATTTGCTCTTCACTCATTTCTTTAGCTTGAGCCACTTTAGTGACATTTACCTCCAAACCCAGGTCCCAACAACACTTTATTTTGGAGCTATATTTTGCACTATGATTACATTGAATGCTATGGTATGTATTGGAATATCAAATATCTATTATTTATGAATGATACACCGTGTATATTTAAGTGCAGTTATATCTCAGTTTACTTTAAAGTGTATCTTTTCATATTGAAACTACGTATACCTCCTAGACTGGTTTGATATTACTCTAAAATAGTTTTTCCCCCTTCAGGTAATTGCCACCCTTACCATTTTTGTGAAACAAACAAAGACAACTAAAAAAAGAAAACATTTACTGACTCTCTTTGAGATGATCTATTATGTCAAAGATATGGCTTTACTCATTATTGGAAAAGCCAGTCCCAAGCAAACTGACCATCATGTCCACACTAATGTAAGCACTTCCTGCAATCATTAATACAGTTTCTAATATGTAAACACTATTGTCTGCATCATTGTTGAGATTTTTTTAATTGTTTAAAGATAAATCTGCATTTCTTTCCACAGAGCTTTTACTTAACAGAGTTCGAGGATCTCATGGATGAGCTGTTGTTTCATCTCTGCACCATGTCAGACAGTCTCCACAACACCCTGCCAGCAAAAGAAAATCTAATTGAAGCCCAGAGCAATTTTTCTTTCCCACTTTCTGACCATGTTTATTACTCCGACTCAGAGGTGATTATTTTCCTTTTGCACTGCACTCACATTATTCACACTGCACTGTGCAAACACATATGTATGAGACTTATGTGTGCACGTTGTATATAATGTTTGTTAATATTATTAAAAGTTAAAGTTGATATTATATATTAAATTGCATACTGTTGTTTTGTATAGAGTATAACTTTTGAGGGAAACTGTGTGAATAGCCAGCCACACAGATTGGGGCAGAAACACAAAGAATTCCTGGATATGAGCAGTGCCTCATTTTTGTCATATAAGGAAAACACTCACAGGTAGACATGATCTCTAAGTCAAATACAGTTGATAGATGATGTACAATATGAATGAATGTCAAAATCTAACACTGTAATTCACTAATTAATTCACTTCAAGATTACCACTAGAACACAGAATGTCTCAGTATGTACACCAAGGCAGAAGAAGAACGCAGGAGAAGAGCCTTTCAAGAGGGCTGAGGAATTTCAAAAACCCCCTTAAAGATCCTGTCAGAGAGTCAGAAGAGATTCTTTCTTCAGGCAAGCAGATCCATTGTGCACCAGCCGAGTGGAAGGGCATAGTGTCCTCTAAATCAAATCCAAGCAGAGTGGCAGATGAGCATAATGATGCCCTCAAGACTCAAATCATCACACAAGTGCAAAGGCACACAGTTCATCCAGCGCATGCCAAGGCAGCTGGACAGTCAATCGAGGGAATGGACAATTCTGTAGAAGAGCAAACGGTTATTCCAGGTTACATTCAACAATGTATGTAATACAAGAAAAAAAAGAGATGTTCAGTGTGTAGTTGTAAATTCTGTAAGATAAGCATTTTCAAGCCATTTGAGTTTCCTCTAAAATTGTACTTTATTAAAACTTTCACGTTTTGTTCTTTGAACAACATTGTTTACACAATCATACCTCAAACTTGATATTTGATTTGAAGTTAAATGCGTAAAGGCTAAAGCACTACTACCACAAATACATGGATTGTTTGACAAATTGGACAACTGTGACTTGTTTATTAATAGTTTAATCATTTTCTTAAAAAGTTCTAAATTCACTTTTGGAGTATAACAGTGAAATTCCCGAGGGAGGCCCTTCACTTGTGAGTTAGCCATAATGACTGACCAGTTTATTTATTTTATTTTACTATTTTCTTTAAGATAATAAAATCAAACTTTCTTTTGCCAATTTACATTTCTACATACATACAATTTTAGTAAATAAAACTTTTACATGTCTACCCTTTTTGTCTCGTTTACTGTATTACTACACAGGAAGTACGGTAAATAACTTAAACTGAAAACTTAACATTGCTCAATAGAAACAGTATGCATGCATAACCATAGACAGTAAAAGAAAGTGCATAACTTGCTCCTGGTTACTCTTCCTGGATCTCGTCCTTTCCCTTTCACTTAACATCCAATCAGATTGTAGTGCATGACAGACCACCCAATTGCAGTTTTGAACGTGCATGAGCTGCGGACTTTAGTGGCGATCGATGATTGGCCAAGTCTTTGCGCTACCAGCCAATCAGAGCGTGGCAAGTCAGACAAGTTCAAGTAAAGGTGTGGGGAAGCGAAGCGAAGTGATAAAATAGCATTGAGAGAAAAATGCGTGTTTTGTGATGAGCTGAGCAAAAAGCATTTATTGCAAGCTGTATCATAACTATCACAGTATTTATTCCTTTGACTACCGTTAGCAGTGTATGCGCCTCGGTTTAAGCCATCAAGCTAACTAAAGGAGGCGAGAAAATTACAGATCATGAAGAAGATAACCCTTGTATTGATTGTGCTGCTTGGAGTGACACACTTCATATTACCAAGCCGATGCGAAGAAGATGCCAAAGATGGTAAGATCTCTTGCAGGATGTTAATATCTAAAAATCTTTTGAGTGTTTTGAGATATTCAGAGCCGTTGCATTTGCTAGCAAGATGTATTATTGTTGTTTAGGGCAACAGCAACAGCATGTTAGACTGTTGTGGAGACCATACAGATTTATTTTGTTGCACCTCAACAAAGACTTCGAAAAAAAAACTAAGAAGGAAACACGAAATATTGATTTAGCTTAATCCATTTCATATTTGTTAAATATTGTAGATTCAGCTGAAGATCTAGGGGACGAAGATGACGACGATGATGATGATGATGATGCAGATGACACTGAAGTGAAGGAAGAGAATGGGGTGCTGGTGCTGACAGATGAAAACTTTGAAACCTTTATGGAAGGCAAAGACACAGTACTGGTGGAGTTCTATGCACCATGGTAAGTTTTCTTTCCTCCACATCAGTAGGACACACGTCATTGCCTGTCAAAGACCTTGGTCATGTAAATATTGAACTTTTTCAGGTGTGGCCATTGCAAACAGTTTGCTCCTGAGTATGAGAAGATCGCTCAGACACTAAAGGAGAATGACCCACCTATTCCTGTGGCAAAGGTTGATGCCACTAAGGCTAGTGCTTTGGGCAGTAGGTTTGAAGTGTCTGGATATCCCACCATCAAAATACTCAAAAAAGGGGAGCCGGTGGACTATGATGGGGACAGAAGTGAGCATGGTGAGTGCACTAAAATTTCATTTAAATTGATTTTTTTTATTATTATTTGAAATCAGTTTCTTTCCTGGTGTATTGTTAATCAAGCATGGTTTTAACTTTCATTTTTCCAGCCATCGTGGAACGGGTTAAAGAAGTTGCCCAACCAGACTGGAAACCTCCTCCAGAGGCCACCCTAGTCTTGACTAAGGATAATTTTGATGATGTGGTGAACAATGCTGACATCATTCTTGTGGAGTTCTATGCACCTTGGTTTGTATATTTAGAGTCCCATGCAGCTTATTTATTAACTTGGCATGTAACCTCTTTGCCTTCTTTCTAAACCATCCGTGTGTCTTTTTGAGAATACTATGTTTAAATTCAAACAGGTGTGGCCACTGTAAGAGACTCGCTCCTGAGTATGAGAAGGCTGCTAAAGAGCTCAGCAATCGCACTCCTCCTATTCCACTGGCTAAAGTAGATGGCACTACAGAGAGTGATTTAGCGACGCGGTTTGGTGTTTCTGGCTACCCAACCCTTAAAATCTTCAGAAAGGGCAAAGCTTTCGATTACAATGGTCCACGGGAGAAGTTCGGTAGGCATTCACCCGTTGTCTTGGTGACTTGGTGAATCGTTGGGAATTTCAGTCTCCTCATTCTTTTTCTTCTAGGTATTGTTGATTATATGTCCGACCAGGCGGGTCCTCCATCAAAGCAGGTGCAGACACTGAAACAGGTTCAGGAGATCCTCAGAGATGGAGATGATGCTGTTATTGTAGGCGTTTTCTCCAGTGAAGAAGATGCAGCATATGAGATCTATCAAGAAGCATGTGTGTATTATGCTGTCTGAAAGTCTTCCTTCTCAAATGAATGAGATTTAATCTTTACTTTTCATTTTTTCTAACAACTTGTTCTCTTTTGCTGCAGGTAACTCTCTGCGAGATGACTACAAGTTCATGCATACGTTCAACAATGAAGTCGCAAAATTCCTCAAGGCTTCACCTGGTGAAGTAGTCATGCTCCATCCAGAGAAGTTTAGGTCTAAATATGAGCCAGCATCTCATTCACTAACAATTAAAGTAAGTTCTGCATCTTTAATGTTTCTGTGAGATCTTTGCAAACCAAGCATGGCACTATTGTTAAGGTGCTGTAACATTACCGGTAAGAAGTTAATTTCAAACCAAACCATTTTCTGTTGGTCAATGTGGAAATTTCACTTGACCAACTCGAACCCGTTGCGAAATCCGTGTGGGGAAGGCTTTCGCCCTCAAGTTAAAATTCCTATTTGTGTATATTCCCATTTAATGACTGGATTTTGCCGGTGAACTATGGTAAATGTGACAAACCCCAATTCAAGTTTCCCTAAAAGATTTTTTTCTTCTTCCCTAAAGGACTCCACACCCGCTTCAGAAGTTCAAGAATTCTTCAAGAAACACATACTACCTTTGGTTGGACACAGAAAACAGAGCAACGAAGCAAAGAGATACACCACACGACCTCTTGTGATTGTTTATTATGGAGTGGACTTCAGTTTTGACTACAGAGTTGGTATGTAGCAAAGCCGTGTAAAAGGAATTAAGATCATACCTGTAGCGTACAATGCAAATGCTTTTGTTCACTACTGACACACAAATGATTTCCACCCAGCCACACAGTTTTGGAGGAGCAAAGTGCTTGAAGTAGCAAATGACTTCCCAGAGTACACATTTGCTATTGCGGATGAGGAAGACTATGCTGATGAACTGAAGAGCCTTGGACTCAGTGAAAGCGGGGAGGAGGTGAATGTTGGAATTCTTGGTGAGGGAGGGAAGAAATATGCCATGGAGCCAGAAGAATTTGACTCTGATGTGCTCCGAAGCTTTATCATGGCCTTCAAAAAAGGTAAGTTATTGGTTTATGTATTCCTTATGAAATTAACATGGTTGCACAACTTAAGGCTTAATAAGAATGATTGTTGAAATATTGAGTTAAATCTTAAGCCAGTATTGTAAGAGGCTTTTCTAAGAATGCAAATGTAAGAGTGACAGTCTTGCATTGGTGTTGAGCACTACTTTTGTTGCCACAAAGTTCAAATCGATGACTACATCTCTTTTCTTCTCTGACAGGTAAGCTGAAACCTATTGTAAAGTCTCAGCCTATTCCCAAGAGCAACAAAGGACCAGTGAGGGTTGTGGTGGGCAAGACTTTTGATGACATTGTCATGGATTCAAAGAACGATGTCCTTATAGAGTTCTATGCACCATGGTGTGGCCACTGTAAAAAGCTGGATCCAGATTACACAGCTCTTGGAAAGAAATACAAGAACGAGAAGAATCTTGTCATTGCCAAAATGGATGCCACTGCTAATGATGTGCCCCACGACAGTTATAAAGTAGAGGGCTTCCCTACAATCTACTTTGCTCCCAGCAACAACAAGCAGAGCCCAGTCAAATTTGAAGGCGGCAAAAGGGACTTGGAGGAATTTAGCAAATTTGTGGAAAAACACGCCACAAAGTTATCACACACAAAAGATGAGCTCTAAGAGATTTATAGAAGCCATGAACTTTATATAAATGCAGTTCCCTGAGAATGGAAGTATTCTGGGGGCTTGGAGACCTTCAGAAAAGAGAATGTTTTGATTTGTTTTTGTACTTTCTTTTGTTTCTGGGATCAAAACATTCAGTATTTTCATTCCAAACCAAGCACTGTTTATTTCTCCCAAGTCTTTTAAATAAAATAATGTAAAAATGTAAATGGAGTGGTTGTCATAAATACGCTGTGGTTGTATACTCATTCTTGATGACCAGCCTACTTAATCTCATCTGGTTGTTAAATCTTGATGTCACATGTCAATGTTCAAGTCCAAACGTTCCCTCAGATGCTTGAGAACAGTGCTAATATACACTCATGGTTTACTGTAGTACTGAAAATTTGCAAACCTAACCTTTGTCTCCATGTCAGTTGCCCAGTATGGATTTCATGTTTGATGAATCATTAAAATATTGGTGTCTGGGACTCTGAGGCTAGAGATTGTAGTATATTTTTAAAAGCTTAAATGGTGATAATGTGCTATAAAGGAATAGTGCTCATAAATCGTTGGTAAAATGGTATTCTCACTTGAAACGAAGTTGAGACAGAGATGGTCCTATAAAAAGCGTCTTTGATACTTTAGACCCGGACATAAAATCAAGCTGATTGATTTTAATCACATTCATAAATCTGTATTACAAATTCTTATAATAATTTGCTATAATTTTTCAAAGAAAACTAAAATTTGGTCATCTGAATGGTGTTTAGACTCTTCATTGAATCTGTTCCATTTGTTCACGGTCTATAGATCTGTGGTCTATAGACTTTGTTGCCTGTTTTAGAAAATCAGTTCAATTACTCTTGCAAGAGAAATTATATACAATTATTTAGTGATTAATCGTTTAGTTGGCTGTATTGATTTTACTTTTAGGTCAAAAATACATGGATTTTTTTCAGGCAATTTCACTTTCTATGGCAGAAGGAAGGGAGAGTGTCAGGCAGTTTTTCCAGCTGGGGCTTTGGGCCCTCCAACTTAAACTTAAAAAACAAAACAAATATGATATACAGTGATGGTCAGAATTATTTGCCCCCTTGGTAAATATGATCAAAGATGGCTGTAAAAAATAAATCTGCATGGTTTGTCCTTTTGATATTTTATTTTTAAAAAAAAAGCTAAAATCTAACCTTTAATTGAAGTAAAAGAATTGAAAGTGGGGGGGAAATCACATTATGAAATAAATGTTTTTCTCCAAAACACATTGGGAACAATTTACCCTTCGCTAAGCCACGCCCCAAAACCGCCACTGGCCAATCGTGTCTTAGCAACAGTAACTAGGGAGGGCGGGGATTAGCAAAGGGTCAATACTTTTTGCAACCTCCTTTTTCCAAGATAACTGCTGTGAGTCTTCTCCTATAATGCCTGATGAGTTTGGAGAACACCGGACAAGAGAGACCATTCCTCCATACAGAATCTCTCCAGATCCTTCAGATTCCCAGATCCATGTTGGCGCTTCTTCTCTTCAGTTCAGCCCACTCATTTTCTATAGGGTTCAGGTCAGGGACTGGGATGGCCATTGCAGATGCTTGGTTTTGTGCTCATGTGACCCATTTTTGTTTTGATTTTTGTTTTTGGATCACTGTCCTGCTGGAAGATCCAAACATGGCCCGTTATAAGATTTCTAGTAGAGGCTGTCAGGTTTTGATTTTCCATGTATCTGAACAAGATGTCCAGGACCTCTGGCAGAAAATTAGGTCCGCAGCATTAAAGATACAGCAGAGTATTTCATTTTACACATGGGGTACTTTTTTATCCCTGTATGAACCAAACTCATATTAAGTGTTTGCTGCCAAAAAGCTCTTTTTTGTTGGTTTCATCTGTCCACGTAGAACGACTACAATATGTCCCTGCATATGGCTTTGGACTTTTTAATATAATATATTGTGGCATGGTGTGGTGTCAGGGACCATGTGATGATGTATAGAGTAGTCTCTGCATCGTTTTTCGAACTGTCCAAAAGAACCGGCACAGGGTAGTGATTCGGACTGCCCATCACTATTGTGATGGCATTGCCCCCGTTTGGAGTGGGTGGTACTTATTAATGAACCGGTTGACCCAAGTACAAACAGTCTCACAGGAAGTCGAAAATAGAATGACATGTTGACTATATCGACTTACTGGCCATATGGAACTGTTTTCTTCCAGTATATGCCACAACTACATCGTGCTTTTTCTTTTGTCTGTACTAGAAGAAAGTAACAAAAGCACAAATCTTTGCATTATATAGCAAACACATTAACATCTGCTGTTCTTTGCTGACGTTATTCGCGGCAATTACAAAAAATCCGAAGACTGCCAATGCCATATTGCGCGCCGGTTTAGTAGTTTTACAAAACTGTATTTCGTTGAAATAGATCTTGAAATTCAAAATGAAGAACAAAGAGAACTTCTTCGCATGTCCCCCACTGCAGTCACGCACCCGATTCGCCCAGTCCCTGATAGGATCTAACCAATCAAAACTCGTAACAATGAGCAGCTCGAACATGGCTTGTTCTGATTGGCTCATCTGTTTGGCGCTCGTTGATTCTGCAGTGCGCGAGGTGGGCGGCGAATTCTGAGTATAAACGACACACTGAGCGGGTTTGAATACTTACAGAAACGGAAATATTAAAAATTTACATACATTTCAAATTCGCTTACAGCCTGCCACACTAAAGAGAGGGAAAGACGCCTGATGTAATAGATGCGAGAAAAGCTAAAGGCGAATTAAACGCCTGTCTTTTGTTTATCGAGGCTCGCCGGTATTGGTAACGCGGACGCGCGGAGGTGAAAGGACCCTCTACCGCGAGCTAGCTGAGTTAGCTAGCTCAGTTAACCGCTCATCTTCACTCAGGGACGGCGCCGACAGACTGACGGAAAAAGTCGTTTGTTTGGATGTGGACTGGTCTCCTCCTTCAGGTAGGTTCTTGAAGAAAACAGTTAAGAGACGGTTGTCTCAGTGTTTGTGAAATCACATTTAGTTTCTGGTTAAGACAGCCCAGCTAACCAGTTAGCGACTTTAAAGAACTTTGAATTGAAACACTGGCCAACAGTCGTGTTAGGTTTGATTACAGACAGTTAGTAGTCAAATTGTGCATGTTATACTCTACTGTCAAGTCATAATGAAGTTTGAGGGATAATCCAGTAAAAAAATGAAAGATCTGTCATTTACTAACACTCACTTTGTTCCAAACATGTATGACTTGCTTTCTTCCGTGGAAGGAAACAGAAGGGGGATGTAGTCACCATTCACTTTCATTGTATGGGGAATAAGATGCAATGGAAGTGAATGGTGACTAAGACTGTCATTCTGCTTAACATCTGTATGTGTGTAACTCAGAAGAAAAAAAAGTCATAGGCTACAGGTTTAGAAGACCATGAGGGTGAGTAAATGAAGACAGATTTATCAATATTGGTTGAACTATTCCTTTAGTATCGCAATGTAAGCCTTTTATTGGCTCATCGGTGTCATTTCTTAATTGTTATAACAAGACCTACTGATTTCGTTAAGTTTTGTGAGTAAACATTGCTTTGAAACGTGCTATAAGGTTTTGTTTCAGTTTTCAAGTAGACGTCACTTCAGTATGTTTATTACACCAGCAGGGGCGCTATTGAGCTCATACACCTGTCACACCAACACCCGGGATAACATAAATCCCAGTTTTGGGAATAAAGGTGTACCCTATTGCACTTGCAGAACGTTTCATATGAAGTTTATTCATGGATAATAAGGGCTATTCCCCCAAATTTCTCATCTTACTACATTAGATTGAGTATGTGATTTTGTGTTGTTGCGGAGAAGACTGGGAAAACTTGTGAAGTTACAAGTGGCACTTTGTCACTGTCTTGCACACCACCACATGGCTCAGCTGCTCGGTTACATTTTCAGCCTACGTATCTGCAGCATGTTAGATAATCTCTACAGTAATAGAGTTGGTTTTTCTCAGAGGAAAATTATGTTCTTTCATAGCTCAGGAGGCTTTAAGGAGCTCTTAGGTATGTTTCAGTTAAGTTTAAACTATAACCCAAAATGCTTTATGAGAAATAGCCTAAATTAGGAGAGACTAATAATTCCATTGCTATATATAGTAAGAAAGAGTACATAACTATAAATATTTTGGTTCAGCATAGACCTTAGTCTTGTTTTTATTGGCTGGGCAGTTAGTACTCAGTATCTTTTGTAAACAACATTGAACACACTGTTCTTATATCCCTCACAGCCTTGTTTACATTCATGTCAAAAAATAAATATGCCGCTACCCTGACTAAGATCTATTATTTAGATATTTTTCTTGGAAAAAATTGATGAGAAATCTTGAAATCTGGCTTGATTGCAGTCTTTTATCCCGGCAAATCTGAGCACAGGCTGAGACATTGTTGAGATTGCTTCTGAAATTTCCGGCAAAAGTCTCTATTTAATCGTATTGCTGTCTAAGAGAAACAATTGAGATATTAAGTAAATATCATAATCATATGTAATAACTTTCAAGCCATGTGGCAAGAGAATTGATCTGTCACTTCATTGCATATGAAAACTGTGTGTGTGTAATTTACTGGTATACATTTACTAGCTATAATTTTCTGTTAAACCACCTAACCTCCATGTTGTATGTTTCTATAGTGTGGCTACAATGAAATCTAAAACCATACTGTATGTCTATAGGGAAGCCATGGGATTAACCGGGAAGAAATCGGAGAAGGGTCCTGTTTGCTGGAGGCGGCGAGTGAAGTCTGAGTACATGCGACTGCGGCAGCTCAAACGTTTCAGGAGGGCAGACGAGGTCAAGGTGATCCATGAGCTTATGCAGCAGAGATTAAGCTGCTTGTATAGTCTGGTGTTGGTCAGGCTTTTAGGTGTCACGTGATGTGGACAGTGCAAATGCACTGTTATGATGTATAACATAATCACAATGTTGGAAACAATGTTGTCTGCCTTTCTACTGGAGCTTCTCACATTGACATTTATTTTCTTACTGTACAGAGCATGTTCAGCTCCAACAGACAGAAGATATTGGAGCGTACAGACATATTGAACCAGGAATGGAAACTGAGACGGATACAACCTGTTCATATTATGACACCTGTGAGCTCCTTGCGTGGGACCAGAGAGGTTAAAACAAATTCTCTAATTCAGATTCTCCTGAAGTGTGTTATTAATGCCATTCATGCTTTTGTCATTTTCCTCAATGTCATTTTTTTTTTTTTTTTTACTTCTCTCTGCTTTTTGTCTTTTGCCTTGGGGTTTTGGTCTTTCGAAGTAAAATGGTGTTTATAGTAAATTGATCATTATTCTGCAAATGTCTTAGTAAATTACTTTTTAATGTCACCTTTCAAAAACATAAAGGTGTGTTATAAATAGTGACTGTCATTGAGATCTAACACAACTGAATCATTTTGCAGTGCACTGTTGATAGTGGTTTCTCAGAGTTCTCCAGACAAGTCATTCCTCTCAAAACGCTGAACGCTGTGGCCTCTGTGCCTGTCATGTACTCATGGTCTCCACTCCAGCAAAACTTTATGGTAAAACCAAATTCCTTGTGTATTTGCAAAAATCAAAGTATTAAAATACAGGCTTTTAATCTTGTATTCTGTTTAAGGTTGAAGATGAGACAGTGTTGCACAACATCCCTTACATGGGTGATGAAATCCTTGATCAAGATGGCACCTTCATTGAAGAACTTATTAAAAATTATGATGGAAAAGTTCATGGAGATAGAGGTTAGGGATCTCTTTTTTTGGGGGAACTATCCCTTTAAGAATTGAGTCACAGTTATCTGCTTAAGCAGAGCTAACATTTACACAGTTGCAAAAATCCCTATAATAGACCAAGTTCGCTTGAAAAAGGGTATTGATTTCTTGCCCTATGTTTTGCTTTGTGTGTAGAGTGTGGCTTCATAAATGATGAGATATTTGTGGAGCTAGTGAATGCCCTTAATCAGTACAGTGATAATGAGGAAGATGATGAAGAGGAGGATCAGCATGATTGCAAGTTTGAGAAGATGGACCTCTGTGATGGAAAAGATGATGCTGAAGACTCTCACCAGGACCTACTGATTTCTGAGAGTAAGAAAATTTAAATGATTTTTAGTGCAGAGTATGTAAAAAGTCTAGTTTTGATACAGATTCTAAGAAGTTCAAAAATGTTTTAAGCTCCACACATTTTAATTATTTCTTTTTTTAAACATGCTCTCAAAGATTTATTGAAGTGCACATAAACATTGTTAAATGTATTAGCATTGTAGCATTTATATATATTTTTTGGGACAGCAGATATTTTTCCTGTTCAATGCATTTTTTTTTTAAAAACAAATCTATAACATGCCCTTTAGTGCTGACAATAAACAGGCATTTTATTACATGATGCTACATGTTATAGTATCTCGTATACAATTCATTCTTTAACTTTGTGCTTTCATATTTTATGCAACAGGTCACAACAATGACGGATCAAAAAAGTTTCCCGCTGATAAAATCTTTGAAGCCATTTCTTCCATGTTTCCTGATAAAGGTTCAACTGAAGAACTCAAAGAAAAGTATGTCAGGAAACAACTCCTCTGCAAGGAAACTTTTCACATGATTGATAAATTTAAAGGGCAAATAATGTGAAGCTTGCTTTCAAAAAGTTTTTTTTTTTTTTTTTTAATTTTAATAAGATTAATATTTAGATATCATCCATCTCACATTATTAAAAATTTTTTTTATCAAAGTACGATGGTTTGTGATCGTTTTAATTTGAGATACTATATCTTTTTTGCAGATATAAAGAACTCACGGAGCAGCAACTCCCAGGGGCTCTTCCTCCTGAATGTACCCCCAACATTGACGGACCAAATGCAAAATCAGTGCAAAGAGAGCAGAGTCTGCACTCCTTCCATACACTCTTCTGCAGGCGTTGCTTCAAATACGACTGTTTCCTTCACCGTAAGCAATGAAGCAAATGCTGTCCTTGGACCTTTAAAATCAGATTAGCCCTTTTTCTGTGCAAAGATGGCATTTTTTTTAAAGATGCATTCCTCTTTTGATTTACAGCTTTTCATGCAACTCCAAACACATACAAGCGTAAGAACATGGAGAATCTGGTGGACAGCAAACCTTGTGGCATTTATTGCTATATGTATATGGTTCAGGCAAGTGCATTTCTCCACTTAGTAAAGTCTGCCAGTGTATGAACGATAGTTAAAGGGATACTTCACCTCTGGAAAGATGAATGTGTATTTAAAATGGGTCATTTATGTAGAAGAAATGTGAAATTATGAGAGCTTTCTAGGTTTTTTTGAATTTGGAGCTTTCTAGACTGAGAAAAGCCAGAAAATGTATTTTTGGCTTATGTGGATGAAAGACAACAACTCCCAGAATGCACTTGCTTCGCTGCCCTAGGAGGCCACGCCTACCGGTAACACAGCGCAGTAGTTCAACAAGTCTAGGCTACTAGTGAGTCTCCATGATGAGTCTGCCCGAAAATGTGTTTTGAGATCGCCCAAAAATGTCCGGGATTCAGCTTTTGCGTTCTACAGTCGCCATTCATTGTTTACTGCGGCGAGCAGGACGAGTGAGGCACGCGGGAGAACGGCGCGAGGCCGGTGGCGTGATTACCGATGAGTGACACCTGTGAGACGCACGGTCTTGTATCTCTCAAACGGAGGAGCGGGAATTTTCTTAGCAATGTTAAAACGCACATCAACCGATCACTTGTTTAGCGTTCATGTAAACACTACATTCAGATTCACCAATCGGAATGAATTCAGTTAGATTGAAACAAAAGGTGTGCATGTAAACAATGAATGGCGACTGCAGAAAGCAAAAGCTGAATCCCGGACATCAACGGGCAGACATGTCCGGGAAAAAGAGGATGGTACTACTCTGCTTTCTCCACAGAACAAGAGCCTGCTAGCTTAGCTTCCAAAAAAAGATGTCTGAAACTATGTGTACATTCTGTGAGTGAGATCCCACCCTCTATGGGTGGGTTGAGAACAAGCGGGACAGCCCCTACTACTGGGTGTAGTCTTTAGCCTCTGGCCAAAAAATCCTCCGATGACGCAAAATGACTATTTTTGCGTCATCGGAGGATTTTATCCAGACAAAAAATACACAAATCTCTCGTCTCAGGGGGATATGAGGGTGGAAAGCACGGTAATTCGAAAATACTACAGGTTTTCTACTAATACAAAGCTTAATGCTAAATCCTGAAGTATCCCTTTAACCCTGAAGCCTGGATTAAAGGTACACTGTAACTTTTGGCCATCTAGTGGTTAAAAAAACAAAACTGCATGCATTTAGCAGAAGAACATTGGGTCCCTCTTTATATTAAGTGGCTTTAACTACTATGTACCAACATTGAAATTAATAATTTGATACAATGGACTTATTGTGTACATGCATGTTTTTACATTGTACTTATTTTAAAAAGACCTGCATGTAATTACAGCTGTAATTACACTGTTGACCCTTCCCTTAAACCTTAACCCTACCCATACCACCACACCTGTCCCTAACCTTACCCGTATTACACCTCAATAGCACCAAAAGTGTTTTACAATACAACATGAACACAATAAGTACATTGTACTTACATCGAAAAATAAGTACATAGTACCGTACCGTACCTAAAGCCACTTAATATAAAGTGGGACCGAACATTGTTTTGGTTGTGCTTTGGCTCTGCATGACTGTGTGGATGAATATGACTCTTCAGATAATGCTTATAGATCACAATAGATAATGCTTCACAATAAACTCTGTTTGAGAGCTACATATGGCAATTTATCTGTTCAATAAAATACCTTACTCACCTGTTGAGTAATAACAACGTCATCTCTGCGCCACTTTTACGACATTTCAAATCACTCAGTTCTCGCCATCTCTGAAAAGCCAAGCCAATGTTGATTCTCCTCATTACAAGCTCTGTCATGTTCTCTTTTTGCCAGCGGTCTCTCCTCTGTTCGGGTTTTTTATAAACTCGGAGTTCCGAGATTTAGCGTGCTTAATGTCACCCTTTCTCGCTCGTTGTGACAACTAACATATTTCACTCCCACACCATACATGCGCCAAATTAGCCGGAGCCACTTTTCTCTGTTTACGGATATGACAAGACATGCCAGGTTGAGTGGCGTATTTACTCAGTTTCCCGTGAAAACCATCCCGACAGGTCTAAAATATAAACACTTATAATATGCTTACTATAGTGAATCAGGGTAAGAAGTATTTTGACTCATTTAAATTGTTAATTTTGAACAAAAACAGTTACACAGTGTACCTTTAAGTATGAGCTAAGTATGTGTGGTTTGAGTTGGTTCTAAATTGCAATTGCAATCATATTTTCATTGTGAAAGTGTTTGCACTTTTTGCATTTATCTGACTGTTAACTCTGATTAACCCTCGCAATGGCATACCTCTCTCCTCAGGATGGCATGGTTGGGGAATACCCAGCAGGGGTGGTTGCTGAGCGTGCCAAGACCCCTTCTAAGCGTACTGTAGGCAGACGGAGAGGAAGACTCCCGAACAGCAGACCCAGCACCCCGACGGTTAACGCTGAGACTAAAGACACAGACAGCGACCGAGAAGGAGGGGCAGATGGAAACGATTGTAATGATAAAGACGATGATGACAAAAAGGATGAGACCACAAGCTCCTCAGGTAGTGATCAAGCGTCTATGAAATGTAATCACATCGATGGGGTATTTGATTGGGTGTTGTCAACCATCATGCTAATAACGTCACATAATCAGTAATGCCACAAATGATTTTATATTTGTGTTTTGGAGCCATGAAATTGTATTTATTGTATTTATTTTTTTTCTGTTATTCTGTTCAGATTATATTTTATTTCCATTTAATAATTTATCTTGTGTTATTGTTGTACAGAGGCAAACTCTCGCTGTCAGACTCCAGTGAAGTTGAAGTTGAGCTCAGAGCCTCCTGAGAATGTGGACTGGAGTGGCGCTGAGGCCTCTCTCTTCAGAGTGCTCATCGGCACTTACTATGACAACTTCTGCGCTATCGCCAGACTCATTAGCACAAAGACTTGTAGACAGGTATGTGCACCTGAGAAGACGGGTTTTGATGTCACATTTTATATTGCAGTGTTAATAATACTGTTTAATGCTAATCAACTACACATTTGCTGTGGAATTATTTTGAGGAGCTGGTAATTACACATTACCACAAACAGTAATTAAAAGAACAGTGCTTTGAATTCTTGTTTTAAGAGTTGTTCCTGTTTTGGGACTTGTCAGGTTTATGAATTCAGGGTAAAAGAATCTAGCATCATTGCACGTGCACCTGCGGTAGATGAAAACACTCCTCAAAGGAAGAAGAAGAGGAAACACAGGTATGTTTTTAAAGTGATACTTGTAAGAGTCTGACTACCCTTCATTTTGTGTTTCACTTTTAGTATTTCCAATATCATTGGTGCATTTCAATCATGTAAAAACCCTGTTGCTTTCTTGGGTTCTTCTAGGTTGTGGGCCACTCATTGTCGGAAAATTCAACTAAAGAAAGGTTTGTCTCTTTACTGTGAAAGGCCAGCTCGTACATTTAGATGGCAAGATTGTGCGCTCACTATTGTGAAAATTTAGGAAGAATGCAAGTATGCATTTTTATGTGAAATTTATGCTCTCAGATGGCTCCTCCAATCATGTGTACAACTACCAGCCATGTGATCATCCGCGCCAGCCGTGTGACAGTTCTTGCCCTTGTGTCACCGCCCAAAACTTCTGTGAGAAGTTCTGCCAGTGTAGCTCGGAATGTGAGTATACATACACTAGGGCTGCTCCGATCGGTATCGGCCAATAATCACATTCTATGACTCAATTGGTAGTCACTAAATTTGGCCGATCTCACAAACCAATCCCAATTTGATGACTTAAAACACGCTGTGATGTCAAACTTTATTGGCGTAGTCACATGTCATTCTAAAGAAACATCACGCCTCTGTGTGTGTCTCCGAGAGCAGATGACACACACACACACACAGAGCAGACAGGGAAACTGAGCGTGTGGTTAACCTCGTCTGTCCTCCTTCAGGTCAAGTCATATATTTGTGAAAAAATCAGTTTGCCATCAGTTGTCAGAACAAGAAAGCGGTATCTTTGTCGTAGTATCAAGTTTTTTACGTTTAAGGGGATTTTCCATGATTGGAGTCAGCGCCGTTCAATGCATTGAATCAATACCATTGATCTGTATGAAGTGAAACATCAGCTTCAGCGTTATCCAGGTGATGTGTTGCTAGTCGGTTGAGCCTTGTAAAGTGGTGCTCAAAGTTAATTTCAACACCTTGTTTCATTCATGAATTTGTAAGCGTAGTAGCTGAATGAACGGTTTAACCATGACTCGCTCATAAAGACAGTCCCTTGCCATCACCTGCTGACGTAACAATGTAACTGCATTGATTGACAGCCTGCAATTGTTCAGTTTTAAAGTAGGCTTTTTTAATAATACAAAGTATCCTAATATGGATAGTGTTTTGCGGAAGCTCTGTTTTTAATGGCCTATTAAAATGTTCATTGTAAAATTAATATTTGTTATTTTTAGTTATTTGATTCTTAATTAAAACAACAATTACAACAATAATGTAAATAATATAACCAAGACAACATCTGTGGTATTACTTTATCTGGAAAAAAGTTAGCAGTAACTGCTGCAAAAATCTTGATCGGAGCATCCCTAACACACAGACCGACACCAGTTATCCAGCTCAAGCATGCACATTGTGACACCCGGTTTACACGGAAACACTGGAAAATAATCTGGTTTGGGCTTGGAAAGAGAAAATACAGTGTAGTAAAGGTTTCTTATTCTAAGTTGAAATCATTTTCATTTTGACCTACTTTTTAAATCAATTGTTTTTCAGCAGAGCTCTTGAGTTTGAATGATTGGCACTGAATGTAAATATATAGCTTTTATAACTGAGGTAAGGGTTTTATGTGTTCATATAGTGAATATATATATGTATGTGTTTCCTTTTATAACAGCCATGTTTAATTTGAAACGGTCATGTCTGTCAGGAGTCAGGAGTTATTTTTCTGTCTCTGTAGGTCAGAACCGGTTTCCAGGTTGCCGTTGTAAGGCCCAGTGTAACACCAAGCAGTGCCCGTGTTACCTGGCCGTACGAGAGTGTGACCCAGACCTGTGCCTCACCTGTGGGGCAGCTGAACACTGGGACAGTAAAAACGTCTCCTGCAAGAACTGCAGCATCCAGAGAGGAGCAAAGAAAGTGTGTTTTATTCTGACACATCAGCATGAAGATGATTGTCATTATCCTCAAATATAAACAAAGTTAATATTCTGTTGCTCGACTGTTTAGTCGATACACTCACTTTTCTTTATTTATGCTGGGTTTTTTAGCACTTGCTACTGGCTCCGTCTGATGTGGCCGGATGGGGAATCTTCATCAAAGAGCCGGTTCAGAAGAATGAGTTCATCTCAGAATACTGTGGGGAGGTGAGATGTTTATATATACATGTATATGTGTATTTCTTTTTTTTAAATTAACATATTACTCTGCGTGATGAACTAATGTGTTTCCTTCTAACATGACACGTTTCTATTTTTACCTGCTAGATCATCTCCCAGGATGAAGCGGACCGCAGAGGCAAGGTCTATGACAAATACATGTGCAGCTTCCTGTTTAACCTTAACAATGGTAACTAACCTCCTCCTCGCAAACATTGACTGTTCACATCCTCCTCACTGGCTGACAACCTGCCAACTTTTCACCCACAGACTTTGTTGTTGATGCAACTAGGAAAGGAAACAAGATCAGGTTTGCCAACCACTCTGTGAACCCCAATTGCTATGCAAAAGGTAAATCACTCGATATTATGCTAGGAAGATGCAGAGTGTAAAATGTGACATGGTGTGTTCCTCTGTCCTCACAGTGATGATGGTTAATGGGGATCACAGGATTGGCATATTTGCTAAGAGAGCCATACAGACTGGAGAGGAACTGTTCTTTGACTACAGGTAGAAAAAAAAAATGCACAGGATAATTTTCTTGAAAATCTTCGTTCAGGAGCAATTTATAAAATCTACCCTAATGTTTTCATATCCCTTTCAGATACAGTCAAGCCGACGCTCTGAAATACGTGGGTATTGAACGTGAATCGGAAATTCCATAAAGCCATCTACCTCCTTGAACAAATGCCTTAACTCTTCAGGAATTCTCTCTCCACATGCATTTCCAATACAGTTTTATAGGACAAGGGCATCTAATTGAAAAGGTTTAACAGTAATATTTGAACGATTTCCTTTGACCTTTCTTTCTTTCACTTGACCAACAGGCTTACTCTGGGATACACTTTCTGATAGTAACTTGAACATTCTGTCTTGTTTACAGCTGGTTTTATTAGAGAGCCATTTTATTATGTATAGTTTTGTATCTGGATTGTAGTTTTTTTCCTGAGTTATTTTGACAATATCTTCGGACCAAATTTCACATTCAAACCGGCTGTATGTTTATAATGCAAAACCTATTTATACCACACAATCCCCAGCTCAGTTTTAAGGTTTGTTCTATATGGAAACCAAAGCCACTGTCACTGTTTTGCATGTAGATCTCTCCAAAATCATGCTGCAGAGGTTTATTACATGCATTTTCTGGTGCCAATGCGCTGTTGCTGTGAAGATGAAACAACATGGTGCGTCAGGAAAGGAGGGTAGACTCAGTATCATATTTTTACGGTGCCTTCACATGTTTAAAGAACACTGAATAGTTTCTTGAATTAGATTTCTTAAAATGTTGTTGAATGGTGTACTCAAATTGTTGTATGCATGAACAAAGGTTTTAAATGGAGTTGGAATCAGGTAATGCTTCATTCCTCACTGTACGTGTTTTGTAAGGTTTATCCAGACACAGTTGCAGCTATGTACTTTAGACATCACTAAATGTAAGGAGATTAAATAAGGTGCTGTTTTTGTCCCGGGTTACGTGAAAAAACAATCACTTTTTTTTCTGAACGTGGGATACTGTAAAATCAAAGCAATAATACCAGGCTTGACTCCAGAAGTTTAATGTCCCTATTTATTTTGTGGAAACAAGTTTTATAATTTATTGATGGCTATTGTTTTATTGCTGTGATTTGTTTAGTGAATATTGAGTTATTTCTTAGGAGCTAGATACGACAGATTTGTTCAGCTCTATTCAATTCATATTTCTCCTTTGAGTCTGTCGAGCCACTCTTGTTTATACTCTTCTTCCCTGAGGGGTTTTGACCACTCCATCTCCATGCTTCTGCCTCCAATTACAAGGTGCTGTTTAATTGTTTACAGGGACTTGTTAAACGTGATGAAATAAACATTGAAAACAATTGTTTGCTGTACTGTTCAAGCATTACATGCTGGAAAATTAACTCAGCCAATAGAACAAAGGATGAACAAGACCTAGCAATGAGAAAGCATAAAGAAAAATTAAGTTTATTCATGACATTTATAAAATGAACTGCACTATACAAATGGTGCTCTCATTGCTGGTAATAATGCAACTCTAACCAGCCAGCCAGACATGATTATAGTCAGTGCTGCTGAACAGTATTCCTCTTAGTCACAGGTATTTCTGTCTGAAACCAATCTGTCAGTTTTCCAAAAGTCATTGGAATTACAATTAAATTAACCAGCGTTTTTGTCCTTTTACAATGATAGGCAATAGCATGCAACCCTGACTCTGGGTCCCACTATGAGTATAGTTCAATGTCCAGTATTTACACATTAAAAAGTAAATGGCAATCCTGAGCAGCTTAAGGGCTTAAAGACAAAGACTGGCCGCTTTAGCAGTCTGGGTTTAAAGGGAAAAGTCCAGTGTCAAATTGTCCTACTTGGCAACAAGGTCTTGAGATCTTGATAAGAGAATCCTCTGTGCCCACTGATATTCCTTAAAACATCAGACAAATATCTAAGGAAGGACAACAAACTTCAGAGGACATTGTTATGCCAAGTAACTGTAAGTGTCTTTTTCCCCATCCACACGTTCCAGGTATTCCTTCTCTATCAAAATGTCAATGCATTTCTGAAAAAAAGACAGATTTTAATATTTCTAACAAATGTTTCATAAGCAGTCAGAATTGCAGAGTGCTGCAGTCCGTTACCTTGATGACAGGAACACGAGGTTTGAATCGTGAGGAAAGTTGGTTCAGCACTTCTGCCAAAAGCTGCTGGTGCTTTAACAGTTTCCTCATCTTCATGATTCTCACGATAGCTGCCTGCGCACAAGAACACAAGACAACATGTAGAATCAAAAGAAAGTTTGATTTGAACTTCAAGGGTTTGTTCATTTATTTTGAATACCTGTATGAGGAGCTTCCTGTCTTCCTCAATGTTCTTATGTGTCGTCTCCTGCTCTTGTTTCTGCTCTGTCTTCATTGGCACATTGATGTTCACCCGTAACTTTTTACTGCGCACAGTGACAGTGTAGATCGACAAATGTGCAACATAATACTTAAAAATATTAGTATATGTACTAATACAGTTTTCAAATGTTACTGAAAGTCGATTAGTTTATACTATAAAGATCAAACATGAAACTGTAAGAGAATGCTGAAGGGAGGCATTTACTTCTTATAGCCCAAGAAAAGTTTGATTAATGTATCAGGCTTGAAATCCATTTCATCAATGTTTGCATTCTCATCCTCCAAGACCTACAAAAACAAAATATATATATATATTAAAAGAAAAAATTGTAAGTCTAAATCATATTTAGATTTCATAATTGCATTTTAAATGTATAGTTACAACAAAACAGTTGTTTACTTAAAATAAAGAAAATATAAACAGCAGTTCTCAACTAGTTTGGCCGTGGGACCCCAATTTTCCAATGGCCATTAAACCTGACCCAAATTTTTAGGAATTTGAATCAAGCATTAAACTGCAACTGACCGAAAAGTCAACAGCTTTCATACATGGCTGTCAAAATAAAAGTCTTGCATGAAAAACAACAAAACGTGTTTTGTTGTTTCTTTGGGTCGTGACCCACCGATTGAGAAACACTGCTATAAGCAACCAGTTGTCAACACTTACCAGCAACTTTGATTTCAAGAGGATTTGTAAGACCTGAATCAAAATATCCTGTGAAATGCAAAAAGAAAAAAAAGATTACTTTTTAAAACTGTATTAATAAAAAAAAAAAACTCCTCGCCTCCCCCATACAAACATTGTAAAAATAACTTTACTTTTAAAGTGTTTTGAGGAATATTTAGACTGGTAATTCAAATAGCATGTTTTGGATAATTCAAGTGGATTAAAAATGTATATTTAGTTCAATATTTTTCTAAGTATGAATTTAATATGTAATGGAAACCAATGTATATTTATTGATATAAGACTTGTTATAGTTTGTCTAAAGCAATGGCCCTGGACTCACTGTTTTGATCTGTGTGCTGTCAGCCAGTTGCTGGACGGTGTAGCTGTTCTCTGTGTTGAACTGGAGCAGGATGGCCATCTGGAAGGTGGAGGCCTGCGGACACACGCATAAACACATGCGTCTGACACTGAGTCCTACAAACTTCTTAATGAGTCCCAGCATGGCATGAAGCAGCCATGAAGAAGGAACAAACCTGCAGAGTGTATCTGTTCTTGAAGCAGTTGGTGACCAGCTCTCCTTTGGATAGATGGTAAAGCCACGTCAACTTCCGGCCGCTGTGTCTGCTTCCATAAAAAGCTGTAAATCTTTGGTAACTCCGCTCCAACTGTGAAAAACAAAGCCGTTGAAAAACTATCATCAAATGGAAGTGTAATCACACATTGTTCTCAGCTCGTGGAAGGGTGTGAAGGGCTTTGAAAATGACACGGTTAAGCGTCTGAGCGTCTCACCTCGGATGGTAAAGCGAATGTGCAAGACTGCTGGAACGGCCATGAGCCAGAGCTCAGAACCTGGATACTGAAATCCACTGCGAGACAGATGGAGCCGGAGTCTTTCATTTGCATTTTTATTCATCAGTAATAACATGCAGGTTATATTATAAAAACACTCCAAACACAAACAAACATGAGGAATCGATGTAAAGCCAGGGTGAGCACTTACAGTCCAAAGGCTCCGAGTTGGAAAGGTGCTTTTTGAATTGCTCATTCAAGTCTTTGCTGACACCGATGTCCTGGAACATGCGCTGGAGTTTGGAGGTGTACTCGAAACCACATGCTTGCTGAGGGTGGGCAGAAAAAACTCCTCTCAAAAAAACTGATATCGATTCATAAATCCTAAGAATCGATCTTTTAGTCTATGTAGCTTTTGGTTGATGAATGAAAACTTTGTAGTACGCCTCCCATCCAATAAATCACAATAACCTTTGTGTTTTGTTACTTTGGAAATTAACAAGTCTCAGCATGATTATATTATGAAATTCAAACAATAAATACCATTTCGACACAAAATAATTGAATCCAAAGCGCATTCACGGAACAACTTCCGGTCTTGAGTCAACAACACGCATGCATCATGGTGCTTCCTCTACTGGATTGCAGGTCAATATTTTCGTAAATAAAGTGGTAAATTATCTTTTTGTGCAAACAAAGCACTTCATAAAATTAAATGAATTTGATTAAAAATGCCCCTTTTTTTGTATTAAAGCCACCATTTAAATGTCTATATAGTATTAGCATTATTTTAAGAGATTTTTTTTTCCTTGAGAAAATTTGCCATGTACTGTACCTGATACATAGCCCAATTAATCAATATGAAATCGGAATTCAATCGAATCGCAAGCTTGTAAATCGAAATCGAATCGTGAAATTTGTGTCAATACCCAGCCCTAGAAGGAAAAGCATCTAAACAAGTGCACAGACCTTCAGTTTGGAGATCATACTGGCCTCGGCGTCGTCGCTGGCACTGTTCTGGTGCACCAGTCTTTTGGCCAGCATCTTGGCATAGAACTTCTGGAACACGTCTTTATCCTCAATATACTTGAAAACCACCATCTGATGAGAAAGGATGTTGGAGAATCTTGTCAGTCACATGAATTGACTTACATTCAACAATTTGTGCATACTGTGCAGAGTTTGATGTATACACAAAACACATACACACCAAAGAGCATGCAATGCACTCTACTATTTCCAGCGTAATGAACGAAAGCATTAAATCAACCATGATCTCTTCCTTGACTCGTTATTTGATCAGACTGACAAAAACGAATGTTTTTGAATGAATTTGGATTATGCACAGTGTAAAAAGAAAAATAAATTTGATTGATAAAAGACCGCAAATTCAAATAACCATTTAATTTCTAAGATGATAACTGGACGGTGCACACGGAGAAAATACTAAACATTTGCGGCATACCTTGTACTAGTTTTTTATAATGCAGAACAGTATATGCTGTGCTGTATGCAGTACTTTAGTGTTCCATTCAGAACAGTCTTTGTCACAGATTAACTAGGTCCTTATTTCCCAGGTCCTTATTTCTCTGGTGCAGAAAAAACAGACAGATTCGCAGAATTCAAACATAAACATGGAAATTTCTGTATACGGAATGTTAGGGAATTTGGTAGGTTTTTAATTAATATATCAAAATAAGGGCGGTACAATTGATCAAATTAGAATTGAGTGATGGACTAGTGTCTGCGATTATTAAAGCGTGAAAAGTCGCCGCCATGTTCTGCATCTAGCACGCGTGATGCTCAGTGTTTTCAGCGTCTCACACACTACACATAAACGTCATCTCCAGTGCTGCGCTGAAAGTTCACTTTACCAGCATTTCATAATTAAAACAGAAAGAAAACTATCATCAAATAGAACACACAAAATTAAAAGGTCTTCACTATAGACCGTCATAATAAATATATTTGGTATAACTTAAAGAAATTATGAGAGAAATATATTACAATATATAATAATAACCTGTTGTGCAGCACTTTATTTGACAAAAACAATTCAATGTTCTGTTGTAAAGGAATTGGTATAAATTGGTATATTTAATTTATTAAGTTTTAAGAATTCCAATCAAATTTAATTAACGGATTAAAATCTAGAAATATTAAAAGGGAAAACACTATTCTCACTCAAACACTAAGGCCTGGTTTCACAGACAGAGCTTAGATTAAGCCAGGATTAGGCCTTAGTTAAATTAGGACATTTAAAGGGATACTCCACCAGTTTTTCTTATTAAACTATGTTATTCCCTTAACTAAGACGAGTTGATACATACCTCTCTCGTCTCAGTGCGTGCACTATATCGCTCTGTATTGCCGCAAAACTATGTTAGCACTTAGCTTAGCCCATGCATTAAATATGGGCCAAGCAGAGAAGCGACCAAACACTTCCACGTTTTCCCTATGTAAACACAGTTACTCGAGTAGTGTAACTTGACCTGGGCTGGTGACACAAAATAAACCGTTGCGCTTTTCTAAGCGTTTAAAATTGATGACTATATTGTATGGCGGAATACCATAACAAGTGCTTTTGAGCACTTCGACTTGGCGCAATAATATCTTCACTCGTGAAAAGTCCCGGCTCCCGCTTCCTCTCCCCCTCCCTCTCATTTCCGTCAATACAACCAACGTGACATGCGCCGGTAGTAGTAGTTTGAGCGGAGTTGACGAAGTAACAGGTTGTTGGAAGCTAGTTTGTATACAATCATGGTTAAAACGTGCATCGTAAAGGGTTGTGAAAATAAGGAGAATGTACATAGTGCTGTCATTTTTCACCGAATTCCAACACACCACATACAGCGGAGAGCTTGGTTAGCTGCTTTCGGGAAAGCTCCGGTCTGTTCTGGATCATATCTTTCCCTCTCACGGTCCATAAGAGCTAATTCCTCCTCTGTGTACTCGGGTTCAAACAGATATGGCTCTGGGTCTTCTACAAAGAAGTCATAATCATCTACAAAGTCCGCCATTGCAAATGATCTGCAGTTTGCTAATAGCACAGCACAGGTAGTAAAAGTCACGTTGGTTGTACTATTGACGGAAATGTCAGAGGGAGGGGGAGAGGAAGCGGGAGCCGGGACTTTTCACGAGTGAAGATATTATTGCGCCAAGTCGAAGTGCTCAAAAGCACTTGTTATGGTATTCCGCCATACAATATAGTCATCAATTTTAAACGCTTAGAAAAGCGCAACGGTTTATTTTGTGTCACCAGCCCAGGTCAAGTTACACTACTCGAGTAACTGTGTTTACATAGGGAAAACGTGGAAGTGTTTGGTCGCTTCTCTGCTTGGCCCATATTTAATGCATGGGCTAAGCTAAGTGCTAACATAGTTTTGCGGCAATACAGAGCGATATAGTGCACGCACTGAGACGAGAGAGGTATGTATCCACTCGTCTTAGTTAAGGGAATAACATAGTTTAATAAGAAAAACTGGTGGAGTATCCCTTTAAGTAGCTCCTATAAATCTGCCTTCGAAAAAAGAGCATTACTGGTGTGCATCATAAGACAATGTGACATATTGTAAGATATGTCAGTGCAAGTTGCTTTCAGTTAAACCAGCTCAAAAATGCATTTTAGTCTGGGACTAGGCTTAAGCCTTGCCTGTGAAACCAGGTATTGATGTTTGCTCCAAGTCCAGATCCTTAATGCACTAAACTTTATTTCTGTGGAGGACAGGGAAACTCACCACTTGGTTGAGAGTATCTTCTAGCTCAGCCTCCTCTGGATTCTTTGAACTAAACGAAACACACGCTCAGTTAAATCATCTGTGGAATATGTACACACCTGCAACTGCAGAATCCTAAGAGCAAACAACCTTTCCTAGACTGTTTGCATGTCAAATTTCATCTTTTGAGTCCATGCACTAGTGGTGGAATTTCACACACAGAACCTTGCTAATGTACTTTTCTTTCTTGACATATTTTGTCAATCCTAAAGAAAATATTTTTTAAGTAAGTCTGCTAGAATACTGCATTTAAAGGGTCACGCCTCAAATACTAAAACATAAACTGATGTGTTTGCAATTATGGCAGTGGAACAGACTTTCACTGGATTTCATTGTCATTTCTGGCTAACAAATGTATGACATGAACATGAATGAGAGAATTCACCTCTTCTTCAGTAAGGAGTCACAGTATCTGGCCAGAAGCTCAGGGGATTTGCTGGAGGACTGTGCCATCTTTGTTACCGCATTATTATTAATAAATCTTCCGCAGGCCTGAAGAGCACAGATCACAGAGTGAAAGTTACACCAGAGCTGTAAATAAACTCTATAGCTAAAAAAAAAATTTCAGTTTACATTTCCAAACATTCCTTGTTTTGCCATTAATTGTAATAATCCAGTGAGATTTTTGTATGCACAAGGAGTCTGACAACAGCCGGTATGATCCACACGCAGATCTCATCTCAAGTCTATCATCTCTAGTCTGTGATTACATGAAGAAACAGAACAACACAGAGTCAGACTAAATCCAGAAGAAACCAACCTGCAAAGCTACAGTACCGTGAAAGGCTTTAGGCACTTGTAAAAATGCTGTAAAGTGAGACGTTGCCGCAATTCTTCTGGATTTAGTCTGTCTCAATTTTTGTCTGTTTCTTCATGTAATCACAGACAGACTCAATGATGGCGAGTTCAGATCGCGTGAAGCTCCGGCTGTTGTCAGACTCCTTGT
Source organism: Rhinichthys klamathensis goyatoka (assembly GCF_029890125.1). Lineage (NCBI taxonomy): Eukaryota > Metazoa > Chordata > Actinopteri > Cypriniformes > Leuciscidae > Rhinichthys > Rhinichthys klamathensis. Next base: position 22,372 of record NW_026606648.1, on the reverse strand, counting down.
GCATACAAAAATCTAACTGGATTATTACAATTAATGGCAAAGGGAATGGTTTGGAAATGTAAACTGATATTTCCTACAGGCAAACTATATAAATAACTGCCATAAAACCATTATTTTTGGTGAAAATACCAACATGCCTAAGACTTTTGCACAGTACTGTAGATCACAAACCTTATCGAGTGCCGCCACAAACCCAGCATCATTATTGAACGCAGACATGACGAGGGCATTGTATTTCTTGTGAACATCCAAGATCGTTTGCACGTAGATTTTAGGATCCTGGAAAACAAGTTCAAACTGTGATCAAATTAAGTTGTTAAAAAGAACAGAGTTACTGGAAAACATGAACAAAGACCCTGGGGCTCACATAAAGCAAAGGTTGAGTCACATCTCTGAAATACAAAAGCCTAGTTAGACAAAAAACTATTCTCATGGTAAGAATAGATCTGCTATGCTTCAATACAATGAAGCGAGGCCCTGACTTCAGGGAATTCAGGTTCAGCTGTGCTTCCAACAGGTTTGGCACATTTTCAGAAAATCAATTTATCAGTTCAAATCAAATCAATCAAATTTGGAATTTGAAAGTATCGTCCACACCATCACTGTGTCTTTATGCCGCAACACCAGGACTTACATTGAGTGCTGAATCTCCACATTTCTCGATGGCTGCCAGTCCTTGATTATGAATGTGGGACTCCAAGAGTTTCTTGAGCTCGCCCAATCCGTCTGTGATCCGGGAAACAAGGTTGTACATCCGACCGAGATCTGCAATTATAAACAAAGTGTATTGACTGTCAAACTAAATGTCTCATTTTAAATGTTCGCTTTTTCAAAATGAAATGCCAGAAGATGTATTTCCTCCGAAAAAAGGTGACATTGCAGCACTGGCTGACCTTCATTCTTATCTGCATCTAGAAGGTTCTGGAACTCCGTGTGAAAGATCTCCAGGTGTTTCTCAATGAGAACCTGCTCACACTTGCGAGCCAGCTCGTCTTGTGTGCTTTCGTGGAGATACACCTGTACCCGCCGCTGCTCCTCCAGTAACCGTGCCTCTGCCTGCACACATGAACACACATGATCTTACAGTTTTAACACTAGAAAAATGTATGCTTAAATATGTAGTAAAACAAATTTTCTCAATACAATCCCCTGCAACTAGCAATATTCACATGATATTGTCACTAGCTTACCTTTTTCATGTATTCAGTAACAGGGTTTTGCTGGAGGAACTCTGTGCTTTCCCGTGTATAGAAGCGTTCGGTGTCTGCCAAAAACTGTGTTTCAAAGTACTCCTTGTAAACTGATAATGTCGGCCCCTTCACAAATGCATCATCCTCATTCAAGCCCAACTCGACTGGAAAAGACAAACCAAATCACAACATAATGCTTCAAAGGTCCAGACAGCACTGGGGTTATTCCACTTACTGTACATGACTCGCGCAAGATTTGAAAATATCCTTACAGGACATCTGGCTCAAGTTTTGTGAGAGACAATAGGACAGATGTAGCACTGCCCCACTCACCATAGGACTGCACCACTCCACTGATGAGTCTGGTGTTAATAGTCTCACCATGTCTCTCCTTCTCAATGAGTTTTAACACAGCGTTTGTCACCTATATAAAATAAAACACAGGGGTATATAAATATACATATACTCATTTACACACACGCACACTATTAAACATTACCAAAAAATGACAAAAAATATAAACAGATGACTCACCTGCTTGTTAAGAGGTCTAAATAAACACTCTCTCCAGGTGACCAAAGCAAGCTGTAAAAGAGACACATTATTTTATTACTGTTTCTTACTGCAATGAGGCATGAGATGACTACTGTTTTAAGAAAGTTAACTTTATTACAACTGCACTATAAAAGACTATATTTAATAAGTAATTTTGTTTTTATACTATTACTAATAATAATAATATAAAACAAATCTAAGTAATAAAACAACAATCAACCATAAAACAAATCTGAATTATAAATTTTCCAAGACAATTATTTCATTATAGTTCAGGGCCGAAAAGTAAGTTCAGCCTACCTAGGTAATAAGTTTAAATCACTGGAATACATCACAGTAAACCAAACATTTAGGTTCTCAAGGCATAGAAATACATGCACAAGATCAAGAAATGCAAGATTTAGTGCCAACAAGTCAAGCTCATTTGTCAAGTGACAAGAGAAGTTCTGACAAGTTAGACAAGTTAAGAGAAGTTCTGTAATCAAATCTCTCACAAAGTCTCGAGGCAAATGTTAATTAAAGATACAGATGATGTGTGATCACAGGTAAATGCATATATTGACTATTATGAGCAATAAATATAGCTTACTACAATGTAGTGTAGTCATTATTCCAACTCTTATGAACAATGTGTGTAAATGTAAAACAGGAATCTATGAGTTAGGCAGGGGCCTGTGGTGTTTCTCTTACAGAGTAGATTTCATAAATTCCTTTCCGTCCCTCATCACACTCTCGGCGCACCCAGTGTCTGTTGAGGTAAGCACAGATCCCGTTTAATACTTTACTGGAGAAGCGATAGTCCTCCCACTGCTGTGTGTAGAACTTCAGAACGCTCTCATCCATCAGGTCCTCTCCATCCTGCCAGACACACACAGATGGAGGAGTGAGAAGTCAGGAAGATGTCTGGAGAACTGACAACAACTCACACTGCTATCCATTCTAGTGCCAGTAGTCAATGTAAATATACATGGTCTGTCATTCAAAAAATATAAAAATTCCAAAATAAACGAATAGAATTCCAACATTCTGCAAGGAAAATTAGGCATAAAAAACACTACAATAGTTTACTATACGGTTTAATATTTTTCTAACAAGGCATACAAAGAGAAGTCTAGTGTTCAAATTAGATGAGCCTTCATGTTATCTGCTTTCAATAAGATCAAAGACAAACTTTTTTTTTTTTTTTTTTTTTTTTTTTAGAATTGACCAACATCAATATGATCCCTAATGTACCATGCATCCCAGACAATAACCACAGTATAGGCCATTACCTTGAGAAGGTTTGTCAGGTAGCTCCTCAGAAACTCTTTCAGTCTTTTGTAGAGTTCTAGTCCGACAAACTGAGCCCCACCAGGTGTGGGAGTTTTCTTGGAGGGTTTGGAGGGGGGGATGCCAGCACCCCTGGCCTGGTTGGACTGGTGCACGCTGGTACAGTAGTTATACACATGTCTGAACAGTAGGTTAAAGTCTTAAGATAGCAAATGAGGAAACGATGACAGACAGATCATAAACCAATATTACAACAATCTTTACACTGACAGGATGCCGTTCCATAATGATGATGCTTTCAATGTCAGCTTCCAAGTTGCTTTGTCTTTGTAGCTGTATCAGGGTACAACAATGAATACATACTGTGGATTAACAGTGCCAGATAGGTGTCTCTTACACACTTGGAGTTTACTTCTGTGATTGAAACGCAAAGAAAGTGTGTTTCTTTGCGTTTCTTTGTGTTTCTTTGCAGTGTGTTTCAATGCGAAAGCACAACCTTCTGAAAACAGACGAAATGGGAATTGAGGTGCTGCAATAATGTACAGTATGTAAAAAAAGTGTGTTATACACATGGACTGTAAAAATATCAAAAAACACTTTTTGTACTAGGCTGTAAAAATTTCTGCTGTAAATTTGGCCATATTAACATGGGGGTTTATGGGATTGACTCTCTTTTGGAGCCTGTCCTAGCGGCCAGTTGATGAATTGCAGTTTAAGTCACTTCCGTGTTGGATTCAAGAGAGACCGGAAGGTTGTCGCTTGGTTTTATATTAAAGCATGCCAACCTCTTCTAGTACACCCAATAAACAAAATAATGACCTTTTAAAATAGGATAATATGTCCTCTTTAAAATAATCATGCAGGAAATTATAATTGGGGAACCAAAGAATAAACCTTTTTAAGGAACTTGTACTATTTCCAAGAAGCTTAAAACGGCCCATTTCAAATCCAAAGGTCACCTCTCAATATTAAACAACAATGAGACAGTACCTTCAGTCTCAGTGCTCAAGCCTTTGAGAAAACTTCTGTTTTAATAGACTTTCCAAGACATGATCTACTCTGACACGCAAGAAGCCGTCTAGAGAAGCTTTTATGCATCTTGTACAGAAATAAGTCAAGGATATTAAAAGTCCTCTACATGGGTGTGCATTTATTGCAAGCTGTTATGTCTCATTAGCTTAGTGCATTCGCTTAAAGGTCGTGACCACATAAACAGTGATTACCAGAACAATTTTGTTTGTGTGTGTGCGCGTGTTAGTTTTTCTGGGTGCTAAGTTTCACACCTTTATCACTAACCATGAGATCCAGCACTTTTGATACTATAAACCTCCATGCAGAGAGACTCAGATTCTCAGCAGTGCTAAAGAAACCTGCAAAAAGAGCAGCAAGTTTTTTGTGTGCACACAGGGCCAAACGCAGACAAATAAAAGACATTACTGAAGATGTAGAGAATGACATCTGTGGGTGGCAGATGAAACTCAGAGCAATTACGCCTCTGTGTCTGATGTGGCACTAGTGGGTGAAATGCAAAACTGCTAATTTGAAAGCGGACAAAGGCCCTTGTAAGTTTTAATTTCCCCGACACAAACTGTCTGAAGAGCTCTAGAATGAAACACTCGTTGGCAGTGAGATGCATGGCATTACAAAAAAGCCAAATAAAAGTAATAACGCCATGTACTTTGATTTTACATTGTTTTTTTGATTCACCCTTCCCCACCACGGAGGAATTCGGTGTTACGAACAACCACCCCTTATTAAAAGAAAAAAATCGGATCGGTTTGAATAAATGATTCAATGGCTCCCTTATTAATACTCCACTTGTTCCATTACCGGATGAATCAGTGTTTTTTTGAACGAATCTCTTAAATAAATTATTAAATGACTAATACATTTTTAAGTCACTTGTCACCACCTGGTAGCGTAACGATTTAATCGATACAATCATTATTTGAAGAACCATGTTACTTTTAAAAGGTGATTTACTCTATTTTGACCGCTTCTGTAGACATCAGTGTTTTTATCCGAACTATAAATCCAGTACTTCTTTGATAATATGAACATTTGTAACAGATATAACCAGTGCTGGGCATGTTACTTAAAAAAAAGTAATTAGTTATAGTTACTTCTCACAAATAGTAACTGAGTTAAATCATTATAAAAGTGACTAATACCAGGAAAAGTAACTATTGCGTTACTTTTTTTTTTAAAATGTTCAAGTAAGCCTGTCAAATAACTTGGATGCCCCCAATATTAAATGTTAAATTAATGAAATGGACAGTATAGAATAAATTATTATTATAAAACATTAGGGCTGGGTAAAAAATATCGATTTCTCGATATTAATCGATTCTCATTTTTACGAACCGATATCGATTCTTAAATCTCAAGAATCGATTAGTCATCCTGTTTTCATTTGATGAATGAATGGAACATTGTAGCACGCATCCCATCCAATAAATCGCAATAATATTTGTGCTTTGTTACTATTGATACTAAATAAAGTCTCAAATTTCAAATTACGTCCATTTTCTTACGAAATTCAAAAACATAAATACCGTTTTGGCGCTATGGCGTGAGATCGCTCTGGCTCAGCTCAGCTCAAGAGAAGCAGCAGCGCGGAGCGCACATGATCTCCTATTCTGCCTTAATAATACCAGCTACAGCGCGAAATACACATGAATGAACGTCTGAAAGTGTGTTAAAAGATAGAGTACAAATTATCGAAATCCGTATCATGTCACGGCTCAATCAGTGTTTCAACCGTGGAAAGACGTCAGTAAAACAACTTGTAAACAATGTCATGTAACGTCACATTTACCTCAGAAAAACCATGTGACCATAAACTCGTTAGTCAGCTAGAAAAATTAACTCTAAAGAGGAGCATTTTGCTAAATATATGCACCATATTACATATTCATTATAATTTTTAATGTTCTTCGATATTTAATGCATGTTAGAATAAATCTGGCAAGTTTTTATGACAGCCACCATTTAAATGTTTATATTTCATATAACTTTATTATTATAAAAATAAATAAGTGTAATTTAAGTGTTTGTATAGCTACAAATCAGTTAATTTTTACCTTCAATATTATAGTAGGCTAATGAAGCCTAGTAGGCTACAACTGACTCCCATAGTTTACAGCATTAGTTAAGAGATTTGTTTTCCTTGAGAAAATTTGCCATGTATTGTACCTGATATCCAAAATAATCAATATAGAGTCGAATGGAATTGGAATCGAATCAAATTGCAAGCTTGTGAACCGAAATCGAATCGAATTGTGAAATTTGTGTCAATACCCAGCCCTATAAAACATTGTACACTAATCTACACTATTGTAATGTTGCTGTGGGACAATGTGAGAGACACCTATTCAATTCAATAGCCTATATTATTTTAAATACTATCATTACTATAGTATAACAATAAAACATAATAGATGGTTTAGAACTTTTAATATTTAATATTGCACAGACCACAACTGGCCAACAAATAAATCTAAAAATAAATTATGCTTCTTAAGAAATGCACCAAAAATTAATAAAAAAATATATATACATACACTTTTTTTGTAGTGCAAAATATTATTATTTTTTAGATTTTATTTGTATAACTATGTAAATTAATTAAAATGTTGCAGATGATACCAATAGGCTACAGAGATTATTCTAATGCTGAAATTTGTAATTTATTTATAAACAAACTATATAATGCTCGGACACCCTCGGTCTTTCTCACGCACTGTCGAGCGCGCTCTCGGACACACTCGGTCTCTCTCGCGCAGTCGAGCACACTCCTCTCGCGCAGTCGAGCGCGCTCTCGGACACACTCGGTCTCTCTCGCGCAGTCGAGCACACTCCTCTCGCGCAGTCGAGCACACTCCTCTCGCGCAGTCGAGCGCGCTCTCGGACACACTCGGTCTCTCTCGCGCAGTCGAGCGAGCTCTCGGACACACTCGGTCTCTCTCGCGCAGTCGAGCACACTCCTCTCGCGCAGTCGAGCACACTCCTCTCGCGCAGTCGAGCGCGCTCTCGGACACACTCGGTCTCTCTCGCGCAGTCGAGCGAGCTCTCGGACACACTCGGTCTCTCTCGCGCAGTCGAGCACACTCCTCTCGCGCAGTCGAGCGCGCTCTCGGACACACTCGGTCTCTCTCGCGCAGTCGAGCACACTCCTCTCGCGCAGTCGAGCGCGCTCTCGGACACAATCGGTCACTCTCGCGCAGTCGAGCGCGCTCTCGGACACACTCGGTCTCTCTCGCGCATTGTCGAGCGCGTTCGCTTCGTTTTTGTCCAGTCCGGCGCCTCATAAACACACACAGACACACACACACACACACTGTTGCTGTACTTATTCTCATTTCAAGTGCAAAATTCACACACATTGTACCACACCTAACAAGACAAAGACTTTCAGTGTGCTGGCCACAGCTGCTGCCCCCATTAATCCCCATTCATCCCGCAGTGCCTGGTAAGATACGTATAGAGTTCCATGTAGCGTGACTTAGCCATGCTCTGGCGTGTATAGACCTGCTGTATTCCTGCTCTCAGGTCATCCCAGATCTGGTCCAGCCCAATCTGTTTGAGCCCGTGGGTGTTCTGGCCCCTGTTGGATGACATTGTCTCTGTGCCGGTCTGCTCGTGTCAGATAAACCCTCTCTTCTCCCCGTTCTGCTCCAGAACACTGCTTCTTCACATGTAGTCCACCATGCTGGAGGGCATTCAGACAGGATCAGTTCAGGGATGAGTACCGCTTCACTTCACAGATGGTGCTGCAGGCTGGTCTAGGGTCACAGCAGCGTCCAAACACTTCCGTAGGGTATCTGCGAGAGCAAACAAATCAGGTTTGAAATAAAATAATCACACTTATTTTAAAATGGAACAACATAAAGCAGATGTAACAACGACAACAGGTTATGCATATTGTTATGCATTACATAGAGTATTATAAACAACAGTTACAGGTGTTAACAATAGGGCAGAACTAGCAATTATTCTATAGGAAAAAAACAAAAGCAAGAGCCAAAAAAAAAGATTCATCCAGGTCTTCTAAATAAAATGAACTTAGATACATATTTCAGAGAAAAAGCAAATCTAACAAGGCGACTTATAGGACTAAGCATCATACCGGAACTCATGTGAAGGGACAAGCATTGGGTCAGGGTTATATTTAGCGGCATGTCTACTGTGTTGTGGTGCAGAGGATATGAATTTTGCTGGTCATTGTTTACATGTTATGACGTTCGAGATGCCACATTTTAGAGGCAAGAGTGAACGAGGGTTGGTGCATCAGAACATGTGACCAGCAGGATTGGGTTTAGCTGGGTTATTAATAGCATTTCCCACATAGTTCTTTCTAGGGCTTCTTGTGTACAGTTGTTTCTATAGCCAGCAGGATGGCTAATATGTTCAAAATCTCTTGAGTGATATGATCAGGATTAGGATTCTGTTAGGATTCAGACACATATCGCAGTCAAATTTGGATGTAAATGCTCAAGTATCTGCTAAATTATTATTTTTCTTCTTCTGTGTAACTTCTGTACATCAAGAGAGGCAAAGTCCCACAACTGACCCAGCCCTGCTAAAATCACTGACCCAGAGATTGAGAGGTTTTACAACAGGGGACATAAACAAGATGGAGTGGCGTCACACCGTTAGGATCAGCCCAGCTTATGGTGACATATATAAGAGGCGCAGCTGTTGAAGAGGACACTGACTTTTTATGATCCCTCACCTATTTAACACACTAAACTCATAAATGAACACAGCTTTACGATATATGCTGCGTATAAACTCTTCTTTCAGCCTCTGTAAGTGGGATAAAAAGGTACAAATTCATCATTCATTCATTATTACCCATAATATTTCAGTACTTTTAAAGGGGTCATCAGATGCCCATTTTACACAAGTTGGTATGATTCTTTAGGGTCTTCATGTAAAGTTTGTAACATACTTTAGTTAAAATTCCTCAATTGTTGTGTAAAACAATACCCTTTTTACCTCCTCAAAAACAGCTCTGTTCACAGCGACCCGTTTCGGTGCATGTCTCTTTAAATGATAATGAGCAACTGCTCACCCCACCCCTCTCTTCCGTGGGGGGTGTCGACACAAGACACAAAGTGCTGCCTTGGCGGACAGTATACAAAAGGCTGAGGGCGGAAATATGCCAATACGGGACAGTCCGTTAATGGTCGTGGGCGGAGCATGAGCAATATGACATCATATTGCTCAGAAAATCCAAACGGCTTGATTATTGAGAGCGTTTAAACTTTTTGAGGATTAAAAAAAAATGGATGGATATTTTTCATTGTATGGTGGTTGTGTCCACACACTGCAAAGACACATTTATATGCAAACACCATATAAAAGTGAATTTTGCATCCGATTACCTCTTTAAGGCACTGTATTAAATATAAAACTCAAGCGCTTTGCTTGATCATTGTGGGAAAACAGTTTGTGAACGTCAAACTGCTTGAGCCTGGTCACATTTAATCTTATTAGAAAAGCCAAAGCAAGGCTAGACTCTCTGACCCACATTCATCAGTAGGACAGGATCTGTAGGTTATCAAAGTTTCAACAATTACAGTCAGAGAAGGGCCCAGGAGTCCTTTAAGGTAAAAAAAAAAAAAAATCACATTTTGCATTAAATGAATATTTCACCCCAAAAAAAGAAAGAAAATTCTGTCATCAATTGCACACCTTTATGTGATGACACACCTTTATATTATTTTCTTCTGTGGAACAAAAAATGAGATGTTTTGAAGAATACTGGTAACCAAAAAGTTAATTATCATTAGCAATACATTTTGTCGTGTTCGCAAAAGAAATTCATACAGTTTTGGAATGACATGAGGGTGAGTAAATGATGACAATTTTAATTTTTGGCTGACTATTCATTTAAATGTTCATCAACTGTGGGTTGGATCACATTGACTGATTCAAAACAAAAGGATGACACAAAGCACAACAAATACAAACACTTTTCTTCACCAGTCAGCTTATTCATCCCAGCTTATTCATCAAGCCTGAAAATGATTTTTTAATGTGCTTTATGTGTGACAACTATTTGTATTTTAATATTATACTATTTTGCGGCTTAAGGCATCAGGCAAATTGTCCACACAAATCATAAATCTACATGACTGTCATGACAGTTTAATCGTCCCTATTGTAAAACAATTAATATTTTTTGGCATCTGAGGACTCCTTTGCCAATAAAGCATGCCAATATTAGCATGATTCATAAGCTAATCTCTAGGAAACCTTTTATTGAGGTTATCATTTACGAAGGTAACTTACCACACATTGGCATATGAGGTTTAGGAAACTATGGGTTCAAAATAAAACCCATTCTTGGTCACTTTTGGCCAAACAATGCAATCTAGATAACTTAGGCATCTGAGACAGCAGAATTCATGTGAATGTGTATAACTCACTGTTCACTCTTCAGACGGCCTCAGCATTTATCTACCGCCTACAACACCTTACCAAGAGCATGTTAACATCCTAAATATACAATGTCTTAAATTTCATGTCTGTTTTGAAAACAGTATCAACACATTAGCAATGCTAGGTAGCAACTCGCTAGCTTCAGGTAACGTTATCCTGGTAAACTGACGCCGAGGAGAAATGTTAAGACATATTAATGCCAGATAAACGAATGACATTAAGATATAACCTAGAAAAAAGCCAAGCAACACTTGTTATTAACCTACTGAGGTAATACGGCGAAGCTTTTGAGATATTGATGTAAAATGGCCACCTATGCATTAAGTCGTTTACAATACCACAAAAACGTTTGTCATCCTTCTCTAGTTATATGTCCTGCCAAACCGGAGCAGCTGACATGTATATAAAGATATTTAGTCTTACCTGTACCCGTTTCTAACGTCGAGGTGTATGAGGTTGAGGCCCTATGCTGTGTCTGACTGGAGGTGATTGGGAATTCCGTATTAGAGCGAGTGAAGCGTCATACGCCACATCTCAGAGAAATACAGCGACCTCTAGTGTTCACTTACTTCAGGACTCTTAGCGTCCATATTCACACCCGACCAAGCATAATCTATTACATTTCCCCTTTTATTGATATGTTCTAATGTATTTGTTGTTATTTATTCTCTAAACAACTCGACTACTTCAATAGCTGCCTTTTCATCCCCTTCATACGTGTTTTTGTGTCCTGTACTGGTTGGCACTTTTGTGAAACTGTTTCATTTTGTATGGTATTGGTGCAATGAATGGACTATATTGTGAACTTTGATAATACAGAGCCTTTTCATGCCCTCAGTATCCAGTGATTTAAATTGTAGTTGTTCTTTATAGTAGTGCACATAACTAGCATTCACCCACTTCTTTACATAAATTCTATTGTTACAAAATAATAGTACTTGCCTCACATTATCCAAAAGCCATGCAATTGGTTTATTTCACTGGACAAAGTATCCAATTTTCAATATCCCAACCAGTCATAACCCCAAATGATACATTTTTAAATATCCCAACCTGTCATAACTATATATTTTTCTTTTTTATAGGAATAATAATATTTATGAACATTTTACTTATTTTACAGATGAGTCTCATACAATGAAACTGCTCCAAAATGACATATAGCACAAAATAAAGAAGGCCTTCAGGGGGGTCAGAAAGGGAATTGCACATACACGATATATTTGATATATAATGAACCCAACTTTCACACGCAATTGATTGACAGATAGACAAAAAAGTTTGGGATTATTTCAGAAAACAGTTTGCTTCATACATTTAGTTTAACCACATTAAAGAGGGCATATGTTATCTTTCTACTTAAATCTTTGCCCATGCAATAAATGCACATCCCTTATATAGCACATTTAATTCCACTGCTAATATTAATGGTATGACCCATTGCAGGAGTGGCCAAATTTACAACTTAAAACCAGTCAGAGATAGATCTTTATATTTACACAAGGCTTCATATTATGGGTAGACTATATTCTTTGACACCCAACATCGTGTTTTTTATGTCCTGGGATCAAGCCTTCTTTTGGGCGGTCAAACACCCCTGTAATTTGCACCCTGCCTACAAAGTAATGCCACACAAAAGTTGCAGGCTCCACTCTTTGACTGTTGGGATGCTGTAGGCTTGTTCTTTGGCCATTATATCTGGTTACTTTGTGTTTCCTTTATGATTTTACATTCTGCTCTTGGAGAGATTTTAGTTGGTCGACCACTCCTGGGAAGATTCATCACTGTTCCGAGAGTTATCCATTTGTGGATTATGGATCGGGGGAAGTCCCATCATCTGATCTAGTGCTGTCCAACCACTTCAGCTGTGAAAGGCAAACAAATCCGTTTTCAAATCACTTTATTTTCTAAACATATCCAGCTTTTTAAACCTTACTGTGCATAGACAACTGCTTCTATCAGTTTACCAACTCTGGTGACTGCAACATCGCTTTGGTTTTTTTCAAGGCAAGTTATTTATATAGCACATTTCATACACAACTTATTACATGACCACAAAAAAAAAAAAAAAAAAAAACTTTTAGGCTACTGCATGGAAACTTCCATCTTTTTCAAAGATAAAACACTGCCAATTTACATTGATTTTCTTGCCTGCAATTCATTAGGGGAAGTAGGCCTTATTTAAATACATTTAAAACAAAATACAGAGTTGAATCCTCTTTTACTGTCTATGGTTGAATCATTGTTTATTGAATTGTGCATCAAACTGAATCATTCTACTTGCAACCCGCTTTGATTCGAAACAGTCAAATCGACTCCCTGTCAACCCAAAGATTCACAATCAAACGTGTTCATTTCAAGACTCATTTTAAGACAATATTTGTGTCAATACATAAGCAAAGCGAACTAACAGCTAGTTAGCTTCAGTTAGGCTGCTGAACAGGCGCTGAGGAGAAATATTAATGCCAAATAAACGAGTAGCATCGTAGAATAACCAAACATTGTTATTCACCTGTTACAATGTTAATGACATTTTGAATGAACAATATATTAGTCTTGCACTGTTTAATTGACAGTACAGACAGCCAGCCTGTATTGTAAAATCAATCTCAAGAGATATCAAAATATGTCCAGCCCTTGAATCAGGGCATGTAGTCCAGGCAAAGTAACTCATTTTGGAGCCAAAAATAGAACTAATTGTAAAATATTTTTTTTTCAGCATAGATCATTTCTATAAGGTGTCCAGAACAACATACTAAAAGTCCTAAGAAATCCTAGTTGAGGAAATATGTTAAATTCTCATCAATCCGAGATGTGTGCCAGTAAGGCCAGACAACACACCAAATGGGGCTATTTTTTTCCTTTACTCCTATCAAAACAAAACTTTATACAATGAAAGTATCCATGAAAAGTAAAAAAAAATTGTATTACAAGTTTCTTTGAAAATGAATTTTAATATGCAAATGAGCTACACTAATCGAATATGCCCAAAATACACCCAAATAGGCTTCATTTTTTCCTTTACTCCTACCACAATAAAACTTTACACAATGAAAGTCTACATGAAAAGTAAAACATTTTGTATTAGAAGTTTCTTTGTAAATGAATTTGAATATGCAAATGGTCAATAATATACTAATCGAATATGCCCAAAATACACCTTAATGGGCTTATTTTTTCCTTTACTCCTATCACAATCAAACCTGATTGACAGCGATTTAGTACTATAAAAAGTCGCTGACGCTGAAACTTCAAGCTATTCGAGCTCTGTCAGTCCCGTCGCGGATTTTTCAAGTGTAGTCAAATGCACAGGAGCTGTTTCTGGCACCAGAACCAAAGAAAGCAACAAAAATAAGACAGATATGGTGCATAAAGCAGACGAAGGAGTTACTTGGTCCCACGGTGTGTGACAATCTCCTCTATATCCATGCCATTTTAGGCTGTGATTCTACGTCTCGTCTATTTGGCATAGGAAAGGGAATGGCACTGAAAAAAGTAAAGAATGACACTAGCTTTCTCGAACAAGCGGTGTTCAGCCAGTCACAGGAAAATGTGGAAAAGGCATCATCATTGCAGCAGGTGAAAAAGCTCACTGTATGGGGGCGAAAAAGATGAATCACTGGATATGCTGAGATACAGGCGATTCTGTGATAAAGTAACTCAGAACTCATCTCCAGTGGAACCTCAAACTCTCCCTCCAACGTCAACAGCTGCAAACTCCCATAGTCTTCGGGTCTTTTACCAAATGATGGAGTGGAAAGGGGGAAGTGAATGTATGGACCCAAAAGACTGGGGGCGGCATGTTTTGGATGGTAGATTTATGCCAATAATGATCGATCAGCCTGCGGCACCACCAGAAATACTAGATGTAATCCGCTGTAGTTGCAAGAAAGACTGCAGCACAAAGAGATGCACATGCAAAAAACATGGACTCCCTTGCACTGCCATTTGCGGAGAATGTCGTGGTACTAGCACAAACTCACAGTTGCCTGATTTATCAGATGAATATGACCCAGAGGGGAAGTACTAAGCAAAGAACAAACCAGGAACCGATATAGGGGGTGCCAGAACCAAGAGCCACAGAGAAGGGGTCGAGGATCCAGGCTGGATAAAAAAAGAAAGAAAAAAAACCTTAAAAAAAAAACAAAAAAAAAAACACCTCCCCTGTTGTTGCTACCTTGTCATGGTGGGGAGGCTTGTGTGCCTTTGTGACCCCTGAAGACTATACCGGCGGGGGTTATACCCCTGACAGGTACTACCAAGCCAGGCAGTTTTCAGGTTAGAGGCCAGTCTAAAAGCAGCATTGCCGTCACCCATTGGCAGTAGGATGATTGGGCCGATTTGTCATACATATGAAGGGTGTTTCTGCCTATGCACATTAGGACATATTCAATAAGTGTGGAGCTCATGTGCATATTCAGATTCATTTCAAAAGAAACTTGTAATACAAAAAAAGTTACTTTTCATGTATACTTTTACTTTGTACAGTTTTATTGTGGTAGGAGTAAAGGAAAAAATGAAGCCTATCTGGGTGTATTTTGGGCATATTCGATTAGTGTATAGGTCATTTGCATATTAAAATTCATTTTCAAAGAAACGTGTAATACAAAAAAATATACTTTCATTGTGTAAAGTTTTATTTTGATAGGAGTAAAGGAAAAAAATAGCCCCATTGGGGTGTATTGTTGCCTGGCCTTATTGGCACACATCTTGGATTGATGAGAATTTAACGCATTTCCTCAACTAGGATTTCTTAGGACTTTTAGTATGTTGTTCTGGACACCTCATAGAAATGATCTAAGCAGCAAAAAATTATTTTACAATTAGTCTGTCATAAAACGCTACTTTGCCTGGACTAATGGGAACTGCTGGAAGGTCAATAGGTTACTGTCGTAACCCCGGTTCTCTGAAACATCGAGTGGAGAGATCCACCTATGGGAAGGGCATCCGTACCTGACCTCTGCAGAAGCATCCAATTGCACCAAGTCTGGCTAACAGACAGAAGCGCGCAGCCAAAGCCAGGTGAGGCCACACCCCCTTACCTACGGGCATATCACAGCTGGGCGCGCTGCTATTCCTCAGTCAGTATATTCGCTTCTCGTGCGGCAAGCGGGGCAAGGCTGGTGGATCTCTCCACTCGATGTTTCAGAGAACCGGGGTTACGACAGTAACCTATTGTTCTCTTTCATCATCTCGTTTCGAGATCCACCTATGGGAGAGACATGGACAGCTCCCCGATTGCCCAATACACTCACAGTGAGGTTCTGAAGGCCAGAGAAGGACGGTCACCTCAGAGAGGCGGTGCCTGACACGTCCCACAAACATGACCCTGCAAGTTTTCCGCCACGCTAACTGCTGTGGACAAGCAGGGCATGAAACATGCATGAGACACATACATGATAATGGCCCCCGCACCACCAATGCACATAGCTAAACCCAAGAAGGAATGCGAATGCTTGGTGACAGGAATGAACATGGCCAGCCGGCCCATTCACTCCTCGTTGGTTAACCAAACGGGGCTGTGGGAAAGGGCTAAGAGGACCCTACCCCTAGGACCGAGTGTGCCACCGAAGTTCTGGTGACATCCAACCGGTAGTAACGCTCAAAGGTATGAGGAGAGGCCCAGCTGGCCGCGGAGCAGATGTCCTGCAGTGGCACTCCCCTGAACAAAGCCCAAGAGGCGGCTAAGCCCCTTGTGGAATGAGCTCTGATGCCCCTTGGGGCTGCACTCCCTTTGCTTCATAAGCCATAGTATAGCGTCCACAAGCCAATGTGAGAGGCATTGCTTTGAAATGGGACTCCCCTTGTGCAGGGGAGCCCTAGAAACAAAGAGCTGGTCGCTCTTGCGGAAAGCACTGGTCCTGGTCATTATGCTTGCAGAGCACGGACGGGACACAGAGCATTCAGCCCCTGATCCTCCGGGGAGGCAAAGGGTGGAGGGTGAAAAGCGGATAGCTCCAAAACCTCCGACGTGAACGCAGGGAAGCATTTCGGCATGAAGGCCGGGTTAGGCTTAAGGAAAACCTTATCTCCACTTAGGGAGAATTTGGCGCACGAGGGGTGAACCGAGAGTGCATGTAGCTCACTGACCCGTTTAGCAGATGCCAAGGCCGAGAGCAAAGCTGTCTTGAGGGACAGCAGCTTAAGGGAAATACTCCCCAGAGGCTCAAAAGGATACAGAGACCGCGCTTCCAGCACCATGGAGAGGTCCCACTCTGGGACAGATTCAACAGATCTCCTGATGACCAGCAAAGAGCGGCGTGCACCCTCCATAAATCTGCGGGTTAGAGGGTGCTGCCTGACGGTGGAGCCCCAAAACCCACATGACAGACTGAAATCGCAGCCAGGTAGACCTTAATAGTGGAAAAGGACCTGCCTCTTTCCATGAGGTCTTGCAGGAAACACAAAATATCAGGCACCGAGCACTGATAAGATGTGAAACCACGCCCATCATACCACCCTTCGAACACTTGCCACTCACAGCCATATAGGGATCGCGCGGAAACGGCCCTGGCCTTCTGAGTAGTGGCGATTACACGCGGCGGGAGCCCCAGTGCATTTTGGTTCGTCCTCTCACGGGCCAGGCCCAGAGAGCCACCCTGTCCGGGTGGGGGTGGTAAATCTCCCCGTTGGCTTGGGACAGTATGTCCGTGCGAGGGGGGAGGCGCCATGGCTCGGCGTATAACAGAGGGATTATCTCTGCCAGCCATGGGGCTTTGGGCCACCTGGGTGCTATTAGAGTGAGAGACAGGCCGTGCTCTCTCACCCTGGCCAGAGTGAAAATTATCAGGCACAGGGGAGGAAAAGCATACAACAGCACTTTGGGCCATGGGTGGGCCAGTGCGTCTGCCCCGAGGCAGGGAAGGTTCTTCTGTCCTTTAGCGAGAAGAACATAGGACAATGGTGATTTTCGCGCGAGGCGAAAAGATCTACGGCTGCCTGTCCCATCTCATCCATAACCTCTCCACTATCTGCGGGTGAAGACGCCAATCCCCGTGGATTGGGTTTCCCCTCGATAGCAGATCCGCGCCTCTGTTCCGAATGCCCGGGACATGAGTCACGCGTAATGACAGAAAAACCTGTCTGCTCCACACCAAAAGCCTGTAAGCTAGAGCGTGGAGTTTTGACGAGCGCATGCCACCCTGACGGTTGATATAAGCCACTACCGTGGTATTATCGCACCGTACTAGAACAGGATGTCCCTGCAGGCAAGGCAGAAAATGATTCAGAGCTTTCCAAATAGTAAAAGCTCTAAATAGTTAATGTGCGCTGAACGTAGTCTGCTCAGCCACAGACCGTTCACCGTTCTGCCTTCCTGGGTGGTTCCCCAGCCTGTTAAGGACGCATCTGTCGTCAAAACTTTTCGCATCGTACCGTCCCGAGGGGAGGTTCCCCGTGCGTAAAAGTTCTCGCTCACCCAATGGCGCAAGGCCGCCGAGCAGGCGCGCGTCATCGTTACCGAGCGGCAGAGATCGCAAATCGGGCTGAAATGTAGTGTACAAAACCCATTTCGTGAACGTTCTCATTCTCAGGAGACCAATGGCACAACTTGGATAGATGAAGCCATGAGATCCTGCAGCCTGAGGCATGTGCGATATTGTACTCTCGCCCCTTCACTGAACTGAGACAGACAGTCCATCAGCGAGCGAACGCGCTCTTGAGAGAGACGCGCTCGCATGGAGACTGAGTTCAATTCCAAGCCCAGGAAAATGACATTCTGACTGGGAGTCAGATTGTTTTCGCTCGCATTCACCTTGAACCCGAGGGATGTGATGTGCGCGAGCACCCGGCCGGTGTCCAGCGACACCTTCTCCTTTGATTTGGCTATGATGAGCCAGTAAGTCAGAATTCTCAGCCCTGATAGTCTCAGGGGCGCCACGCCCACCTCCACACACAGACAGAAAGTTCGGGGACTCAAATTGCACCCGAACGGAAGAACTGTGAATTCGTAACAAACGCCTTGGTAGGCGAAACGAAGATATTTCCTGTGTGGAGGGTAGATGCTTATGTGAAAGAAAGCATCTTTCAGATCGACTGATGTGAACCAGTCGTTCTGCTTTATGGCACAGGCGAGAGAGGCTTGTGTCACATTCTGAAATTGAATTTCCTCAAATGTTTGTTCAACACTCGAAGGTCCAATATAGGGCGGGGGGGCGCCACGCCTTTTGGAACATGAAAATACCAGGAATAAAAACCATGGTTTATCAGATTGGGTGGCACCATCTGAATCGCTCCCTTGTTAGGAGGGAGGAAATTTCCTCTTTCAGAATGTGTGAGGCGTTTTCTTCTGTGTGAGAAGAGAGAACGCCGTTGAAATGCGGAGGTTTTATTGCAAACTGCAGCTTGTAACCCTGGGTTACAGTACGCAAAAACCCACTCGGGCGCTGAAACGGCTTGCCAAGCCGCTTTGTGACTCGCGAGCGCCCCCGCTCGGGCCGGAGCGGAGCTGTATGGGCCCAGCTGGTTCATTTGTGATGCAAAGGCGCCATCTAGTGGGAACACTAGAGGCAACATGCAGGGGTTTGGAGGGATTTCCTCTCTCTGCAGTGAGAAGTTTTCTTTGCGGAGAGAGGTCTTCTCTCCAAAACGAATTCATTTGATTCGTAGCTTTGTGTGTTTTGTGTTGGGCAAACACTGGGGCCAAAGCCTTTAATGACAGAGTGAGGGAAACATAGTGTGGTGTCCACTGTACTGAACTTTCCCTCACAAGGTGTCCCCAAAAGTGGGAAAAACACATATCTCCTGAACACATGAACTGGGCAGTCTCAAGTGCAGGCAGAAAAATAATATCCGCGGAGAGAGATACTCTCTCTGTAACGGATTTATTTAATGCGTTTTTTTTTTTTTTTTTTTTTTTTTTTTTTTAAGTGTTATTTAGTTATGTGTGTGTTTTGTGTTGGGGAACACAGGGGCCTTACACACACAACGTCCACTAAAAAAACATCGGCTGGACAGCCGCAACTGAGCTGTGTGAGCCCAGTTGGTTGATTTATGAGGCAATGGCGACCTCTTGTGGACGGACTCAGGGCGACATGCATGGGATCAGAGAGATTTGCTCTCTATGTTGCCGCTGGCAGATATATAAATCTGCACGAATTCATTTGATTCGTTTATTAAATGTGTTGTTTAGTAATGTGTGTGTTTGTGTTGGGAAACACTGGGGCCGAAGCCTTTAATAACTGGGTGAGGGGAACCAAGTGCGTGCGGTGTGGTAACATTGCTATGTACTTTTCCTCACGACAGCCCCCTCCCCCGTAACTTGTTGTTGTGGGGGGGAGGGGGACACACACACACAACGTCCACTAACATACGGGCTGGGCAGCCACGCGAGGGGATTAACCAACCGTAGGTGGGAGACCCTGTTAGTTAACGTTACTCCCAATGGTCGAACAACAGGCAGGCCGCTTGCGTTCGGGACCGCCTTCCTGGGAAGGCATACATTGAAAACCTCAACACGTAATCGTAACAAATCAAGGCCCGTGAGACCGTGTTAACAGTCTAGCGGGACGCTCCGGCCGTTCAGACTGGGCGGTGGTCCCAGCGTTTACCCGTCGTACATATTCCTATCCTGGTCGGTGGCGCTCTGTGGAGCTGGCCACACAATGTTGAAACGAACGGCCGCTCGCTCACAAACTTCCAGGAGGATGGACGGAGGCAAAGCCGCGTGAACGCTAGCCTAGGGAACGCTAAAAGGACCGCGTCATCCCCGTCGCCGGAACCGACCGGTTCGTCAACGAGAGTGAGGTTTTCCCGCGAAGATGTCCTTTTCAGGGAATGCGGATTGGGCTGATGTCAGCTCAAATATTTTAGAGAGGTGGCGCTCCGGGAGTCCCCCGGTAGCGCGTCATCATCACCGTGTCTCTCCTCCGAGTCAGAAAGGCCGAGCACGGCGCGCTGTGTCGTGCAACTAAAAGCCGGCTTAGTAAAAGCTACATGGGCAGCAATTACAATGACCGCAATTCCCCGGGTTCTCCAAAGCTTGAGCGTGTTAAGCCCAAGCAGACCGCGCAGAACGAGAGGGTCCTTATAGCGGCGATGAGAGCACCACACGCGGCCGGGCAGGCTCGTCGTGCTAGGCTGTTCCCCGGGGGAAGCGGCTGTTTAGACGGTCACATAGCCATGGGCGGGCCAGCGGTGAAGAACTCGGAAAAATCCGTGGCGGGCAGCCATGTAAAGGAGGAGCAGGTGAAGGACAGCGAGAGCTCGGGCGGCTCCGGATGCAAAAAACACAGCGGATAGGCTGAAGAAACGACTGTCACTCACGTCTGGCGGAGGCTGATCTGGCGAATGCGATATGTCCTCCTGAAGACTCGAAAGTGAGCAGCGTAACGTTAATCCAACCGAACTGTGTCAATGCAGAGATCGCGAGAAGAGAATGTCAACTGAGGAATAGCAGCGCGCCCAGCTGTGATATGCCCGTAGGTAAGGGGGTGTGGCCTCACCTGGCATTGGCTGCGCGCTTCTGTCTGTTAGCCAGACTTGGTGCAATTGGATGCTTCTGCAGAGGTCAGGTACGGATGCCCTTCCCATAGGTGGATCTCGAAACGAGATGATGAAAGAGAACTACCTCCAATAGACCTTAGTCAGGTTAGACGCCATATTGAATTTAACGTGGATGAAAACAAAGCTTTGTCGGATAGACTTACAGTCTTTACAATTTGTTGCCTCAAAGACCACTAGGAAGGCATTTCCCCTTGTGCAATTGATAGCAGTACTAGCCTAAATATGTATTAATATACATCATATTTGTGTTTCCCCTTCCTCCCCATTTACACTTTTCTACAGATAATCCAATATTTCAGGCCTCAACCCAGTCAAACCCAAATTAATGACAACACACATTTTATATGCATGTTTTTATTTTTTATATATTTGTTCATAATAGTTATATTTATGATGATTTCTCTTATTTTGCTATCTGGCCTCGTACAATGCGATGAACAAAATATATGATTGTACAAATATCTTATTGCACAAATATCTTCTTTTTACTCTCTTCAATGAGTGAAAAAAAACCCTGATATATTATATAAAAATATATATTCATGCCTGACACAGCAATAAGTAAACAAATATGGTGCAAGTAAATACAAGTATGAAATAAAGAAGGCCTAGAATAAGAGTAAGACTGCTGGCAACATGTTTTTGCCAGACACAATGGGACCTTTATTAAACAGAAACTTCCACTTCTGCCACTTCTGTCTTTACAAGATTTTCCTCAAAAACTTGAGAGTCTTCCTGTAGCTTCTTCTCAAACAAGAGTTGAGTATTTATTTTATTCTTTTTCTGCAGTGGTTTTCCCCTTGATACTCTCTCACGATGCCTGATTCTGTCCAGTCTCCTTCTGATTGTGGAATCATGAACTTTGACTTTAGCTAAAGCAAGAGAAGCCTGCAGCTCTTTAGATGTGATTTCAGGGTTTTTGGCGACTTCCTGGATGATTTTGCGTTGCGTCCGCGGAGAGATTTTAGTTGGTCGACCACTCCTAGGAAGGTTCATCACTGTTCCATGTGTTTTCCATTTGCAGATTATAGATCTAATTGTGGATCTGTGCAGTCCCATAATCTTTGAAATGGATTTGTACCCCTTACCTGCCTTGTAATGAAAAATCACCCTTTCTTTGAACTCTTCAGGAAGTTCATTTGATCGTGGCATTATGCATTTGCTGAATCTCTGTGCTGATTTGAATCAAAATCAGGTTGCTTCTGAGCAATGCTTCCTGTCAGGAAAGCTGACAGAATGATTCAGGGTTACTGCAGCGTCCAACCACAAGGTATCTGTGAGTGAACAAATACCAAATTAGGTTCTAAACCTTCTGGTTCTCAAGCAATAAAGGACCTACTCTGGTTTTACTGCAGGAGATATAAACAAGAATGAGTGGCGACACACCGTCAGGATCAGCCCAGCTT